>NC_088246.1:145144394-146555227 GCF_036013445.1 Caloenas nicobarica
AATCTGCGGGCATTAACCCTTACTCTTTTTGTGAGAGAATTAAAAATCCGCCAGGTTTCACAGCCCACTTAGTGCAGATGGAGAGGGGTGAACTTAAAAAAAAAAACAAAAAACAAAACAATACTAGGATACCATGTCAGTGTTTCATCCTTATTTTACTTGTTTTGTTTCTCTCCATCGGAAAGGGACACCCCTTCCTCAATTTGCACACTGTAATACTATTGACTAACAAGTCTAATTTCATTCTAATGATTGCTACTGCCATGAAATATGTCTAGTTTCTTTGCTAACAGACAGACAGTTTTGTTGTATCTACAAAATTTATGGAGGAAATTATGCTAGTAAATGTGAGCTCTAAGATCTTACATCAGTGGTCACTGAAGACATTAAATACAAGAACAAATCCAAGTGGTTTGTGTTGGCATGTTAATTCTGAGATATTTATGTAACCTTACTCATATTTTCCTAGCATATATAAAATGCTTTAAAATTTTAGATTAGGCATTCATTTAATGCCATTGCATTTTTTTTTCTAGGGGCAGGAAAAATCTATCAAAGACTTACATAAAATGTTCCACACATATTGATTTATATTTGCAATATTTTTTTCATTATTATTTTTAATTTTGAAAAACCTAAATATTTGTATTTGTATTTCATTAAATGTTACATAATATTGATTAAGGATTTAAATCTGAGACATTTGGAGAGCAGCTTAATGCTGGATGTTGGGACTCTGACATCATGAAAGCTGCACCTCAAGGATATAACACTGTCAAACTCTATTTCAGAATCTTTTCTTCTTTTTAAAATGTCAAATTTTAGAGATATGATGTCTTCAGAGGCTTCAGAACATCTTATGTTGGCATGAGATGAATTTGCTCCAGTTCTTATTAAGAGAAAGTATATATTCCATATACTTTTGAATAAAACTCCAAAATTACTATAGTATTTATTTATGTAACGAGAGTAAACCTTTTACGTGTTATATTAAATAAATTATCAGTATGATGACATCATAATTCAAAAGTAACATTAAATTATAACATAATTTGAGACTTTATATAGAACAATAAATCAGTGCATGCTACACCTTGTGTGACCTTCTATTTTAAACTGCAAATGAAAACAGTTAATTTGCCGCTCCATTGTTGCAAATCTACCATTCTCACAGACAAAAATGTACCCAAATTATAATGCATCTTCTCAAAATTAGTTTTTCTGCCCCAAAATTTAAGGACCTACATTTCTGTCTTGAGAACAGCAGAGGCAATCACGGTCCTGTACCTCCTTCAGTTCTTTACTGTGACTTAGAAAACATGTATCAAGGCAGGATATTTTTTGCCCTTTCAGGTTAATTTGTTTTACCTACTTATTTTTCACTTGAAGTCCTAATTCTGTCTGTAGGGCAGATCCTGCCAACCCTCTTCCGTGGGCACATATGATCCAATAGGCTTTCATACAGGTTCGCACAGCAGAAACAGAGTGCAATAATTTCCATATTTCTGCTAGATTCGAATCTCACGTACATAAGGAAGCTCTTCCACAGATATTTCTTGAAGTGGGTAGAGAGCAGATGGAGCAAACCAGTAACAGGTGATTTAAAATACAAAAATTCACTGATTTACTTGTGCCCAACATCTCTCCTTTCCTGTAGCAGAAGAAAGATTTTCCTCGCACTTTCTATGTCCAGTTCCCCTGCAATGGTCCATGTGGTTTGGGACAAACTAAATATCAAGCACTTTATGATATCCAAAATAGATGCATTTACGATAACTGCACATGGTGAAAAAGAAGAAACTATAGCACATGAACAAGCAACTGTGACTGGTGCAGATTAGGGGCCTTGGCAGAAAACAGAGGGAAGGAGAGACTGCCATGTGCAGTTCGATGTATGGTTCTGTGAGTCCCTTCATGTGGCTCTCAAGTGCTTTCCAGTGATGTCTTTGCTAATATGACTAACATCTGCTCACATACTTCATTTTTACTATTTTCCCCTAGTATTTCTGTAGTGCTGTGTGTAGTTTTAATACAGGTTTTATTTGGGGAGAGAGTTCAAATCGTAAATGGTGCCTCTTATTTATCCTGAAGACTGCAGCTCACCCTGTGCTTGTGGCAGGACGTGGGGGGGATGGCAGTCATCCTTTCCACCAGTGGGAGTTCATTCTGCATCTCCGATCGGCCTCCAGGGAAGGCTTAACCCACTTACTGGGAGTCCCGTCTGCCTGGGGTGTGGGGTTGTTGGCTGCAGTCTTCAGTGTGAAACCCAGCTGATTGTCAGATATCTTGGACCCGGGATGTTGCGATACTTGTATAAAAGGAGTGAGATATTTAACTTCAACCAGCAGCATACGAGAAGCCCGTATACAGTACAGCCGTCGAATTTGTCCTGGTTACACAGGTCGTATTGCTGATGAGATCCACCGCAGCGCTCGGTGCTGCGTGGGACGCTGCCGGGCTGGTGGCTCCATGCCCAGCTGTGCATTGCTGGGGGCCTGGCAGGAGATGACATGGCCCCAGCCACCAAAGGAGGCTCTTATCCAGTGGTATAGGGCAGGCTCTCCTGATCAACCAGAGCTGTTTGAAAGCTCAGTGTTAGCAGGTGCAGTGAATGCTCAGTAGAAGCAAGTAGATTTCTAGATCTTTCGCATGTACTATTGACATAGATTTTTATTTCCTTCCCTTTTTATTTTTAAGGAAAGCATTTTTCATGGTAGAATTTGTGATGTGAAAGACTTGCCTATATGCAGTATGTCGACGTGCATCTGTGGAAGAGTGAAGCCATCCCTATGGCTCATTGCAGTTTGGCATTTCTCATGCTGAGCAAGCCTTGCTCAGACATGGAAATTTAAACCCAGTGAGACTTGTGACCAAGAGAAAAACAGGATCTTTCCTTTACAGATAAATTAGTTCGAAGTTAAACAAGGCAACTTTTATTTACATCCTAGATATTAAGCAGGAGGCTAACAATTGTCAAAAATAATTCATATGCTTTACTGCATATACATAAACCATTCAAATGTGTTAGTTAATGCTTTTTAAATTAAAAACATAAAGATCTGTGAACAAGATGAATTCTCAGCAATGAAAAAGAGTGCCTCACAAAACCATATCATCTTGAATCCAGGGTGATGATTCCTATTAGAAAGAATCATAATCAGATGTGTTAAAACGATGACAGTGCTGAATAAGTCAGCAAACGTGCGAAGCAGTAGGAACAGGATCATCGTGGGATGCTGTTAGTGGTTGATTTCACCAAGTCTCAGTAGATTCGTGGCACTGTTTCTTGCTTGACTATTTTAAAACATTCGTGTTATGAGAGAAAGGGTCAGAAACAGAGAAAAATCTCAGTCTGATAATTTGAAGAACACTTTCCTCCTCTCCCAAATGCCTAGGAAATACAGAAATTTGAAATAATAATTAAAAACAACAACAACAACAACAACAAAAAAACAACAGCCTTAATGTCAGCCTATACTAAAGGGAGTGTTGTTTTTTATACAGCAACTTCTGTAATGGCTTTGCAATCATTTGAACACTAGATAAAATTAAAAATAAATGGAACAGTAGTTATTTCTATTTTGCTTTAATACAACAGAAAGTTGGATTTTTTTGCCATAGAAGGAAAGGCTTGTGTGAAAACAAGCTGTAGGCTTAGAGTTTGCAAGGAATTATGGAATGTGGTATGTGGGTTTGTATACTTTATTTATCATCACTGTTGCCTTGTGAGGGCAGGTTTGTCATAATTCACAGCTTCACTTTTCATGACTTACAGTCATGCTTTCACTCGAAAGCAATAGGAATAGTATAATTTCTCCCTTTTTGTTTTTCTTTATACATAAACTCAAATTTACACAGTGTAAATCTGTGCCTCTTACTCCAGTAAAAATCCCTGCAAAGTAAAAATGCAGTTCATGTAAGTGCTTGTGCACATTAGAAAAATATAAATACAAAGAACAGTCTTGTCTCAATATAGAGCAGTGTTTAATGCCAGCATTACCTATTAAATCAGTGCATTAAGCTTATGGTAGATGTGTGTATGTTAGTTTAGCATAATACTGCTAAAATTGCCAATCTAAAGCCCAGTTGCCGTAGCCATTAAAAAAGCAAATGCTCTTTCCCCTTCATTTATAGCAGTATTTGGTCGGTGTGCAATGTGATTAGAATGATACTCAATCACACTGGACTTCCATTAATCAACAGATAACCCTCTCAGTTGAGTAAATTCAGTTTCTCTCACATCTTAGGGCTAAGAAGACAAAGTATGAATCCTACCAGTCGGGAAGTCTAGTCAGCAAAACAGGCAACATAGAAATAAGGTTTTTCTTATTTCCCTGCCCTCTGGGCCGCATCTCTGCCCTCGAGCAATCCCATGGTATGGGGCAGTGCCAGAGATGAAGACAGCCTCCTGCCTGCCCCGGTTTGCTGTGGTGGTTTCATCTGGGTGAGTCAAGGGATGCAGTGCTATGATACACAGATATAGAAATACATACAGAGATAGCAGGAGAGGGAGGAGCCCCCATCCAGACACTGAACTGCCACAAAATGGGGGTTGCTTTTCTGCCTAGAACCAGTCTGCGATTTACTGGAGACCCACTCAGACCCAGGGTCACAGTCCTGTGTGAGCAGTAGGACAGCCGGACCTTTCACCCTGGGCACCCTCATGCCCAGGTGCTCCTGCCACGTCCGTCCTGTACTCCCACACCGCAGCTCTTCGATCTCCCCTCTCCAACTGGCTTCTTTGTAAGACTTTCTGAAATGAAGGAGACCATGGTGAAAAGTCATCGTTCTTGCCAGTGGGCACTGGGTATGACATCTGATGGCTGCCAAAAAAAGAGACTTCTTTTTCCAAAGCAGAGCAGGTGGCAGTAGCTGACTGGAACACCATGCTGGCAGTCATTGTCTCATAGCACTGACAGCAGAGCTGGAAGCTAACAGGTTCACAGTTGCCTAATGTCATCATGCTGAAGACATTTTTAGAAAAGTTATGCAATTGATTAGCTGGCTACATATACCTTTTTTTTTTTTTTTTTCAAGCTGAGTCGGTATTTTAATTCTAACACAGCTAATAGCAATAAAACAGATTTACAGGCGAAGTGCTGCAACTGAAGTTTTTAACAGGTTTTGGCAGTGCATATTGCATGGGCTCTCACACCATCCCACAAGAGCTCCTTGGAAGTTATATGAAATGCATAGGAAAGTGACCACATGAATGGAATTCCTAAATCCAAGAGTAATAATTGATGGTTTCTTCTAGGGAAGGGATTTTCCATGTACTTCTTTTGCTGTGTCCCTCAGACTGCTTCACCTCTATGCAGAAGGATGTGATGCCATCTGAGGACACAGTGAAGAAAAGCTTGTGTGTTCTCTCCTGAATGGCAACTATACCATGCTCTGCAGCCCAGATTCCCCCTAATTTTAGACATGTATCCAAGGCACCTAAACTGAGATCAGTGTCAGCCTGACTGTTGATAATCCCGCTGTGGAGTCAGGTGTTTGAGAGAGCGATTCAGTTCACCTCAGATCTGAGTAAGAAGAGGAAACGTGGGACAACCACCTCCCTCGTTTCGGTGCTGTAGTTACATATCTCAGTGTTTAAAGGATTAAACCAGGGCTGTGTTGTCTCTCAAAACTGATCTGACAGATGCAGTGAAGTGATTTACTTCAGCTTAAATTGTGGTTTAGTTGCGAATTAGCTGGCAAATACTTAAAAAATACAAATTCTGGTAACATTGATACATGGTTGGATACAAGTGAAAGAAATTACAATTATTTTTCCCCAGCAGTGATGGCAGAAGATACGTGACTCAGTTATCAATCTCAGCATCTTTAATAAAAGCTTAATGGTAGATGCTATAGCGTGGGAGCTTTTTATTTTACTTTATTATGTTTGCCTAGTGAAATGACTGCAACGTTTTCTTTTAGATGAGGAATTTGGTAGAGTTACTTCTGTTTTGAAACCCGAAAAATTATAGCACATCCATATACTGCATGTGGAGCTGCAGTGTATGGCTACAGAACTGTCGGCTGATCAAGCAAAACTCACCATTAATAGCATAGCTTAGAGGTATCCAATGGGCTCTAAAAAGACATTGAACATGATTTACACAGCTTATACTTTTTTAAAAAAATGTAAATACTGTTTAACTTTGCAGTGGAAGAAAAGAAAGTGACAAAGTTTGCATTTCAACAATAGAAATTCTACTTTAAAATATTATTTTCTGGTGGGTTTTTTAGCTAGAAAAATGGATGTAAACTGCATCTTTGAATGTTTCACTTTTCCCATGCTTTTCCTTCCCTTCCTGCTGTTCCCCTTTGCCTTTGTTATCGGTAGTATAATGCTTCAAGAATGAGGAAGGAACGAAGGTGAGGTATATGAAATTCAAACTTCTGGGAGAAGAGGGAGTTGAAAATCAATAGCCAAATGAGCAAGAAAACAATTACTTTCTGGTGCCAATGTTTTCATTTTCGTAGTTGGACTTTTGACCCTAAAATGTTCTACCTGCAGTAGCTCCCCATATTTGTTAATTATCAACCCACACTTCAAAGCTGATCGGTTTTCAAGGGCTTTTGTGGAGGTTAGCTCAGGAAAATGAGTATTCAGTACCACAGGAATATGTTTAATTTGAGGATGTTTCATTTTAGTAGGGCTTGGGTTTGCATGAATGCATTGAACCTCTCAAATTTCCTTAAAGCATCTTGGGGATAGGCCCTTCAAAGAAAGAAAATAAATGTATGCAATATAAAAGTCACAGGGATATTTCTGACACAGTGTCATATGATTTTGCATTGCAAGATATCATCTCTTGGAAAACGATAACTAAATGGAATGTTTTAAAAATATATATGGTGTAGTAGTTGCTGTACTGACTGATAAGGAGATGCAGAAGGCTTTCTATTTTGTTTTACTTTGTTATGTCTTTAAATAATTTACACTAGATATTATTTTTTTGCTGTTAGTGTCATTTCCGATCTCACTTGTCCTCTGCCCCCCAAAATACCTTTGAAACTAATAAGTAAAACAAAGTACCCAAATCTACCCTCCCTATTTACACAAGATTAAAGCTGAGTTTTGCCCAAGGAGGACTGCATGGTCAGCCCAGTGATCTGGAAAATAGAAAAAACCAAACCAAACCAAACCAAAAACAATCCCCCCAAAAAAAAACCCCACAAACAAACAAACAAAACAAAACACAAACCCATATAATACAAACTAAGACTCTCACAAGTCATTGTTAAGATTTTTTAAATATCCTATTAATTTCAAATAAATTGATGGCTATAAGTAATTCTGGATGCACCCTAACACACATATTTTTTGTTACTCATAGAAAGTTTCTGTTATCATTGTCTGTTTTTAAGAATGAAGAAAACTCTTCTTTCGTGTGCTTCATTACTCCACCATTTCTGATTCATTGAACCAAAATTTTGATATTAACATTTCCAAATAATATAATTTTTAGATAAATTTATTAAAGATCAACTTTAGAAATCAGTTAACCTAAAGGTTAAGTGAAGAACACCATTTCAACCTGAAGTAACTTAAACCTTCTTTAAAAAGACCTGAGTGTAAAGAATAAAGACAGTATTTTTCCTTTTCCTTTTTTTTAAAGAAGCCACATGAAATGTTCTCCGAGTTAAGTTTTACCATTCATAATGAATGCAGTCTCGCCATTCAAATGCGACCATAAGTACACAGAAGATAAGAATTTAATTAAATGTAGATTAAAACCAAACAGGAAAACACACTCGCTGATAATTTTATCCCATCCTCTGGCCATATTTTTTATACTTCCTTCTTGTTCTTCTTTGGGCTATAGCTTATCAACATGCCGATAGTACCATAACTCATTACATCTGATGGTGCTGCTGAAATGTGCAGGCTTGGTGCTTGAATTTCAGAGGCACTTAAAATGCAAAGCATGTAAATGTCTATGTTAAATATATTAGTGTGGTAATGTTAGTGAAAAGAAAGTGATTTCTTACAAATCCTTGTACTTTACATCATACATTATCACTGCCCAGTTACAAACTGGTTTTAAAAAATCTATGAAAGCTTTCTCTGAAAAAATATTAATTTTGTTTTGATGTATCTTACCTGTCTATTTTCATATTGATTTAAATTACTGAAATAGATTACTAAAACCTAGAGATTATATTTATAGTGCTTGGTTAAATACACTTAACGTAAACAGGTGACTGTGAGAGGTCTGACTTATCCCTGTAGTGCTGCAGTTCAAGACCAAATGACAGTGTGGAGGCTAATGGACTCAGTTACCAAAATGTTTTTAATTACAGATACATGCAATTTTGCAAATTATGCAATTCCCTTGTTCCACAGAGGAGATGACATGGCCCAGAAGCCAAGGGGTACAGCTGTGCTCTGCCTAGTCCCAGGACTGGGCTGGAGGTTCTGGGGGGTCTGTCCCCAAGGGACATCCCCAGCTATAGGGTAGGTAGAGAATATCCCTTTCTTGATGGGCTCGTCTGGCTTTAACAGTGATTATCAGCTCGTTATGCTGAAGTTGCTTCGTTATTCTTACAGCTGAGATACTCATAGGGTTAACTAAATTTCATTCACTTACGGTAACACTGCTGTCAATTGGGCCCAACTGCTACACATAGCTGCATTTTGGTGCACTAGTATTAATAATCCATTTAGAAAGAAGGTTTTTTAATGTACAACACAAATACAACATTCATGTTCTAAAGGAAAGCAGTTCACCTAAGATTGAATTAAAGGGTTCCACACTGGCCCGATTGCAGCCTGGCTGGCTCTGCCTGACCTGTAGGCCCTAACACATCTGCAACAATTTCTTTAGCTAACCAGTATTGCAAGGTAAAATAAAAATGTGATCCATAAACATCTTAACCTGAATTTGTCCACTATTATTTATTTCTGGTGTATTTTGCTCACTACAACATACTATGCGTTTCGGAGACAGAAACTAAACGGTTCAGGCCTGTGAGGGTTTCGCTGATGGTACAGCAGGCATTGGACCCAGCTCAGTAATATGGAGATCAAAGTAGTAGTTAGCTTAATTAAATATTATGCTAAGGTTTAGAATGTCAATGTATTCTTTAATATGCAATCTTGATTTATTAAGTACTATTAAAGCATAACTAAAATTATTTATATGTTCACACTATCTTATATTTATAACCAAGGCCTATAAGAACTGGAACATCCTTTAGTTTTGCAGTATGGAAAGAACGATTTCTTTCTGCTATTTTACCAGCAAATAAATTATTTAGCTATATTTTGCTTTTAAGTGATTTAGAGTGGTCCGAGAGTTGCAAATGTGAATATGAACTTTGCTTCAGCTCTTGACCAAGAGGTATTTTCAAATGAAGGAGATGGATCTGCAACTTTTTATAATTAGATGGCTTTTGACCTGAGCTTTGTGGATCAATCAGAAGAGAAATTACTTCATGTAAAATGTTTAATAATATTAGAAAGTAATTACTGAGGTAATCAGAGCAAACTCTGCACCTTATCCAGTACTATACCTGACCTGCCATCGCTCAAATTTAGGACGGGATTTGGAAGCAAGTTTTCCAGTGCCAGAGCAGACAGCGTAGGAAGTACATGGCACCTATGAGTTAGCATTCCTCACCATTTCTGTAATTTTCCAGGTAGGAATTAGATTTTTCCACTTGACCCCAAGATGAGGCGAGGTCCTTGAGAACTTGCATGTAAATAAATATTTTTTTTTAATTATTAACCTTAATAGTAGTTTGTGTCAAGTGAATCTAAATTTGAGTCTGAAAGTCAGCACATTGCAAAACTCTGTCCTTTCAGTGTTGAAGGCATTTGATACATTTAAACTGATACACTAGTATACTAAATTTCTGGAGATACTAAAAGAAATTGAAAGTCTTGAAAATGGGAACTATGTTTAAGTAGACTTAAAAATAGAGTCTAATTCTTTTACAACATCCACTGTTGTCTTATTACACATGCAGAGAAAAATCTGCCCAAAGGTTTGTAAAACAATGAAGCTTCAAGAGAGGGTATTTCTGGTCACTACAGTGACATTTGGGATAGTTTAAGATGCAGCATGTTTCCCTCCAACAGATACTGCAGGGCATTTAGTAAAGGATACCTCAGTTGATGAGAAAACCTGAAAGCAGAGTCTGTAGAGGCATTGGTCTGAAAGAACTGGATGTAATATTTAATGCATTAATAATTCAGAATGTTTAAAGAAGGAGTCTGTTAGCATAGGGATCTTAGGCCAGTTCCACAAAGGCCTGGTGCATCAAATATAGTTTCTATTTGGAGCAATGAGACAGAGGAGAGAAAGCCTGTGTTAATACCTGAGTGGCTGCTTTTTGGAGCACATTGTTAGGGCTTGCCGCTTTCCGGGAACAACCAAGTGCTGTTCTGCAAGTGATGGCTGCTTTCCACATCTGCAGGTGTAAGGACTGATCTGCAGAAGAATTGATTCTTTTGTACACTTCCTAGGGCTGCAGAAAAGGCTGCAGAAAAGCTATAAAATGTGTTCTTCATTCATTGTCTGGACTCCCTAAGTTCGGGAGGTGTCAGCTTTTGCCTTTCTGCTAGCACAGACCGATGAGTACTTTGGCAAAACCATGGGTGTAGCAGCACCCACTCCTGTGGAGCCCGAGAGCCACGTGGATGTGTCCAGCCTTTGGTCCTGCGCCAGCCGTGTGCCTCCCAAATTGTCTGGGTAGCATGGCATATGATATTGGTAATGTTTTCACACAGGAAGTCAGCAAGAGGTTTGATTTTGGGGGTTATTTTTTTGAAAGGAAAGCAATGGATTTTATTTTACCTCTGACAAGTTCATTGCTTTTGAGCTTATCCAATTTTGGTGGAAAGCTGAAAGCTGTCCCTGTGGATTTCACCATCTGGTAAAGGCTCCAAGGCAGAGTGGAGCGGAGCTTGCAGTACTGAGACCCCCGGTTCTCTCGCACAAGTCGGTGATACCAGGTCTGGCTCCAGCACGGCCGCTTGTTGGTCCCCGTTGCCTCCCCGGAGCCAGCAGCCCTGTTTGCCCCGGCACCGCTGGGTGTTGCAGAGGCGAGGGAAGCGTGAGCTGCTTCCAGCCAAGAGGCTGTGTGGGCATCATCACCTCTCCTCTGAGAGATGGGTGAGGATGGAGAAATGCAGCGGGACAGAGCAGATCCTAGAGAGACAGGCAGGGTGAGGCACAAGACATATTTTGCAGATACTGTAACACTGCACCACTGTCAGAGCTTAATAATTTTAGTGGTGTTTGATCCCGTTTCCCTTTAGACTCGTACCTGGTACCAGTGCATCAAGAGAGCCTTCAGCTGCTGATATCTAATAAAGACTAGCTGTCTCCTAAACCTCATAACTGTGCGTTTATACTTCTGGAGTAAAACGGTGTGTATTCTATCTCCCTTTTTTTCTGCATAGTTCCCATGGATGTCATGTGTGCACACAAATCTATTTGTGGCCAGAAAGTACTTATGTTTTAACATGGTCTTTGATGTTTCACAAGTAACTTTATTAATAGATATTTGTTTGCAAGTTACACTATCACTCACTAAATATCCCATATTCTGGTATGCAGAAGCACATCCTGTACTGTATTAACAAAAAAATCCATATAGCACAGATACTTGTATTCTTTCTAGTGCAAGACTGGGACTGCGTTGCAATTTTGCCATTTATTCTGTGAAATAAAACATGTGACGCTTTGCATACAAGTATATGATGTCCAGTTGGCATTAAATTCAAGAAAAGCCATTTTCACAGAGAATCGATCCCCCAGTATACAGCAATAGTTACCTGTGTTGATTTCTGCATCTCTTATAATACCAACATTACCTTTTGTTCAAAGGTGCTTACATCCTCATCAAACACTATGATAATTCAATCATTGGTCCAGCCTGAGTAGTTTTAAGTAAGCTACAGGGTAGAGATTTCATTAGATTAAGTACCTTTCTGCAAAATATTTGTGAAAATAAGCCAGGAGAAGTAAACAGTTGTGAAAGCCGAAAGGAGAAAATGACCCCTGCTAATAACATAAGATTGCAGCCAGTAATCTCGTCTGTTATTTTGGCTGAACGATGAGTTCCTTAATAATTCTCTCCCTTCTCAATTCCCTTTTCTGCATTTTTTGTTTCACAAGCACTGGGTTACAGTCTCACAGGAGAATTTAAGCCAGTACACACAGCTCCAGTTAGAAACAGGTTTATATACATCACCTTAATGGTGATATCTCCATCAGGCATTACAGGAAACACCCGCAACTCGTCATCGACAGTAATATTTTACCTGACTGCATTTCCAAATTCAGTGCCGAGCCACAAAGTCAGATTGTGGCTAATGCATGTTGCAGTGTTAACAATAACATATTCTTCTGAGGAAAACTAAAATGACAGGTGTAGCTATTGATGCTTCAAGCACATACTCTGACCTAAAGACTCGCAATCTGCTGCACTTAATCCCGCACATACTGTGGCAACAGAGCTGTGCTGGAATCATGCTGGAGACAGACTGACAAATGCTGCATACGAACTTTAACTTCGTCCCCCCCAAATGTGGGTTTCATTTGCTTCTTAAGCTGATTGG
Source organism: Caloenas nicobarica (assembly GCF_036013445.1). NCBI lineage: Eukaryota > Metazoa > Chordata > Aves > Columbiformes > Columbidae > Caloenas > Caloenas nicobarica. The sequence goes on from NC_088246.1 coordinate 145,156,960, forward strand.
TGCTGGAAATGAGCATCTCCCTATGCCTTATCGAGAGACGGTTTTCTTTCTAGCATACAACATGGTAGGGAATATGTATGTAATGTGGTCTCTTTTTCTATGTTACAATATTTGAGCAAACACCCTCAGCTAAAAGGCTGCTTCTTATGAAATGGGTATCCTTTGGTTAATTTTTGAAGCTAGAGTCTTGCTGCATTATAATTGCAAGTAGTATTGCCCTTCTGATTATTTCTCCTGACTTCCCTATTTCTGCAAAAGAAGCAATTACAAAGAACCAAAGTGATAATACAGCAAATATAACTTTAATTTTGCTTTTGGTGATTTATCAGTTATTATATTTTGAATTTCTCTGCAGATCATTGATTCCAGTTTGATTTCGTTCATACATCAATTTTGTCTAATTCTGGGTAAATATAAGTCACATTTTTTACATTATGCCCCTCAGAGAGCTTTATTTTTTCATTTCAGTAACCATTATTTGAATCATAAAAAAACACATTACAGTATTCATAATGCACTGCTTATGTGACAGTTTTTGAACTTTAATATTCTTTTCTGCAGTGTGCTGGCTTAGCAGCCTATAAAAGAGACATATTGTTTATAATGTTTCTGCGCCACAACAAATGATGCACTTCTAGGGTTTATGAAATGGCAGTAGTTTTCTAAATTTGTGATTCTTCTGTGTTCAGCAGTCAAGAACAGTTGTACATCTGCTCAGCACAGACTTTAGGAGACTATGAACTTTAATTGAGGAAAAATAATGAGGGTTCAGGGACCACTGATACAGAGTCGGTTGGTAAGGCAGGTGCCCTGCTGCCAGATCAATGGATTATTTACTCCTTTGTCATAAACAAGAAACAGTTGGGTCTGTGTAGAGATTACATTCATATTCCGAAGCCAGGCTGCCTCTTTTTCTGTTCCCTTGTAAACATGCAGTGTATTGAATAATTTTAAAACTTGCTCTGAAAAACATGTAATAACTTTGCTTCTTCACTTAATGACATAATGTTTACCTTAATAATACCATTTAAAAGAACAATTTATAATTCAGTGAAATTCATTTTGCCAAAATCCTAGAGGGCATATTAACTAATAATCTCTACTTTGTGTGCATAGAAAGGATTCTGTGGGGTTTGGAGGGTGTTTACATGTGTATACAAAGACATATTTGTAATGCATAAAGCTAGATAAAAATATAGTATGAGAAAGACAATTATATGAAGATATTTAGAAGGGAAGGAAAAAGATGAGAAATACAGATGAGTACATTTAAGCCAATCTTTTACAGTCTGCCTACCATAATGATAATGTTGTTTCAGAACAGAGTTTATAAAAATTTTACACACCACTGAAGTGGAATTTCCTGATGCTTTAATCAGAGAAAATACAGACTGCTTTTTCATGTGAGTCAAGCAAGTAATCAGGAGTTTCAGTAAGCATCCCTAATCCTGGCTGTGCTGGTGGCTATCTTTTACACACCTGTGTAACCCAACAGGGCAAGGTCAGCCAAAAAGGGCATGTTCTGATCTAATAGGTATTCATTAGAAAAGCAAACAAAGACCACTGTGCAAGACTGCATGGAATAAGCCTTAATTTCCATTTTAACAAGTTACTTAGTCTTACATTACTCCATGCCATTCAAGAAAATATGGATGCTTAAATCACTCGTGTCAGAGGTCATGGGATTAAGTTCTTGGTAATGAGCTGCAGGCCAAGGAGATCTGACTTCTGAAAGTAGAGCGTCAATCATCTGATCTCCTACATGTCTCTCCAAATTGCAAAATAGAAGTTGTTTTTCAAGAAATTACTTCTTTTTTTTTTAATCTAATGTCATATGTCGAAATATTTTTACCAAGGATGATTCCTTTTCACACTCCAGCTCCATATTTTTAATCAGTAATTCTGAGTTAATCCTTTGGAGAATCTCAATTTTTAATTTCCAATGAGAATTACATTGTAAAGTATCTGTGACAAAAAAACAGTGTATAAAGTATAGGTTTTTTTCAACAAATTACTAATTAAGTTAGTAAAGTTATCCAGACTATATCCAGTTTTAATAAATACAGGAAAGTAAATTTTTGTCTTGTCAAAAATATAAAATTGTGCACCTGTATAGCCTTATTTTTTTTAAGGTACTTTCCATCTCACCTTCCTGCTGCTCTGCATAATGCAGGATAGATCACTCTTTCTGTTCCTGAGCATGTGTTCTGCTCCTACAGATGCCACTCACATTTTTCTTCATGTTTTACAGAAGCAATTTCCATTTTTTTGCATATTACCATTTCAGCACCTATTTCTGATGTCCTTTTCATAGTAATGCTGGTGGGGTGATCAGAGTCATGAAAACACCACTTTGGAGTGAGGGTGGTGACATGTGCGGACCGTAAGGGGTGGGAAGCAGACTGATGAGTGATGAAGAGTTACGGGACTAGCATGGTTATAGCCTCATTTTGTACATATGCAGAACCAATACTTTACTTTGATTTTCTATACTCAGATTTACTCAAGCTATTCAGTTACTCCAGATTTATTCCAAAACACTTGAAAACAGAATTTGGTCTGTAATTTTATCTCTCCAGTGATGATCTAATCAACAAATGAAGCAACAAGTAGTTGCATTTATGGAATTTTCTTATTATATTAATTCCATAATAAAAGCCAATGACTGTAAAATTTATACATTAAAATTGACAGAATATTTGTAATTTATTGGTAATCAGCTAAATTGTTTATTATCTAGTCTACCTTGGAATTTGGAATTAAAAGGCAGTTAATTTGAAAAGAAGAACAAATACAGTATCTAACTCCTGTTTATATCATAATCATAAATCTCAAGACCAGCTATCCTATGTTTCTTGTAGAAATTGTTAACCAATGATCACGTAATATTTTAATAAACTATTATGACTGTAATTACAGTGATCATAATAAATTTGGATAGGTAATACATACTCCTCTTATATTTAATTTGCTCATTTTCATTCGTTATGTATAATTGCAATCCAAAGAGATAGGTACTGCTTTTATTGTTGAAGGATGTACTCAAAAAATAAAGAGCTTATTTGGTGTGTCACAATCTGAGGTTACATGTAAAAAAATACAAGATTTAAAGCTGTGCACAGAACACTGATACTTTATCTGCTGTCCTGCATCCTCAGGAAAAAAACCCCAAACCCCTATGTGTTTGGACTAGATGATCTTTCGAGGTCCCTTCCAATCCCTAACATTCTGTTTCTGAAGCGTTCTGCTTTTAGTTTGACCACCATGAGCTTCATCTGCTCTTGTAAAAGCTGATGTAATAACTGTTTGTATTTCATACAACCAGCTCCCGAATGAGCCATAGGGCTTAATCTGAAGATCAGTAGCTAAAATCCCAGCATTTTCCGTAGCATAGTTTTAAATTTTAAATTGTATGCTGTTATTGACAGTCTCCTTTCCTTTCACTTCTTGTTAATTTTGATACTTGGAAGGACTACCACAGTATCTGAATGATAGCAAAGGTATGTGCAAAGAAATTATTTAAGTGTTTCTTGCTGAGTTTATATACTTATATATACATGTATTGTCACAAAAGCTTACTGTAAACATGGTCAGCAGTTGTGATCCTTTATTATTTTCCTTTGTGTTCACAATCTCACAAGGTCATCTACATTTTGGACATTGTAGCATATTGAGTATTGGAATAACTAAACAAGTGTTACAGATGAATTTAGATAATTTATTGTAAAATGGTATTTTCACGTGGAAGTTCAGGGAAAATGAAAGCTAACAACAGGTGTAATACTCAAAAATACTTTGCAAAACTGCAAGAAATAAATGTATCTTTGCAGTCCTGGCTCCATGTGAAATTTTCTACCTGTCACTGGTCCAGAGAGAGACAGGCTGATTGTTTCTCTGATGCTTCTACTCATCTGAAGTTTTCTTACAGGATTAGAGTTGTTATTTCAATATTAATAGGATCTTCCTGAGGACTGTATTGGATCATTTTGAAATGGAAACAATTATGTTGTTAAGAAATTTTACTGGAGAACTTCTTAAAATCTAGCCTTTTATCTGAATTTCAAAAATCTCCACTTTATATAAGTATTTTCCAAATAATGTTTGTTTTCATCCCTATACTACTGCTATCTTCTCCTTCTCTTTTCCTAATGGCTCTCTATGCTAGCAGTTATAACTTATATATATATATCTCCAAAGGCTGTCTAGCTAAAAGACCTCAGACTGGAAATAAATGCACTTTTTAAACACTGAGATTAATTAGTCCTTGGAACAGTTTAATTGTAATATATTGTCTTTCACTTTGTTTCTTTTAATGGAGACTGCATACTTCTTGAAAAGAAAAATTTGACCACAACTTGTGAAGCACAAGCAGTTTCCAGAATTACTGGGAAAATTCTAAGATATTCGGCAGGGAGGATGCCAGGCTCAATAACCAAAACACTTCCTTCGAGCATCAAAATCAATGGAAATGCCCTTCCATTATAGTGTTACTCTCTTCTCACTTCTCCCGTTACTTGCCTCCATGTTTTCAGTACTTCTTGCCATGCCCCTAGATCTCAGGTGAGACGGAATCACTTGTTGGCATATTACAAGCAGCACAGGATTCTTGTGGGAGATAATAAAGCATGATTGCACTGTAAGCAGCAATAGCGTAAAACTTCTTGCATCCTCACCTGGTTCATAGCATTTGAACCTGATATGCTAATGGCACCTGAGAGTCCTAGGAGAAGGGAGTAGTTTGACAAGTTATCAAAGATCCCGTGTTGCAGACATCCTTTGAGCTGTACATCTGTTAAAGAGGATTGATGAATCTCTACATTGTGGGTTGGTCTTTTTTTGTTTGTTTGTTTTTGTTTCGTTTTGATTTGTGTTCTGGGGTTTTTTGCACATAGATGTTAACATCAAATTCAGGTCTGAGCTAATAAGACCCTTCTTTAAGCCATCAAAGGCTAGGATTTGATTTATGACCTCAGTGGTGGGGTAAATGGGCTCAGGGACCTACACAAACCTTCCCTAGGCATGGGATTATGCAGCCAGGTGGCTGCCAAAGCGTGTTACACCAGTGTGTAAGGGAGTGGTTGGTGCTGCTGAGGAGGAAAGGGAAGAGAAAACCTTCTGTGCGAGTTGGGGGCAAAGGGCAGGACTTGCGGTTAAGGGCACTGCGAACTACAAATATGTTTATCTATTGTCAACTATTAATATAGCCAAATGGCATTGTTTCAGGAAAGTTTTTTTTCCAACAAAAAGGAAATCCAGAAAAACTAAGTTTTATCTTTTTCTTCTTGACATAAACCCATAGGGCAGTCGCTGAAGCTGGTGTAGCTGTAGGGACAGAAAGGTGGAGCCCAGCTCTGTTCCTGCGCGGCCGCGGCAGGCGGGAGGCACAGCCGCTGCTCAGCCGCCCAGAACCCCGCTGCACCACGGTGATTCCTGCCTTACAGCCTGGAACTGTCACCTGTTAACATCCAAATGAACATGGGGAGGTTTTCTTAGGTTCGGGTGAAGTGGTTTACTGCAATGCAGGTGCATCTTCTGCATGAAACACCACAGTTGTAGCACAGGAGCGTGAGCATAAATACAAAGTCTCGTTTTGGGAAGATTTGTAGTTTGGCCCACATCAAAATAATCCCATGAATGATAAAAAATGAAGAAGAGACCTAAGGGGAAAGAAAAAAGCGTCCCACGGGCCTTTTAAAAAATGTGCACTTACCATTACCATGCTATGAACTGTGATTGGAGAGATCTATCTCAACCGGATTTATGAGAAAGAAAAGTTATTTTACAGATTAGCAGTAGATTGGCAGTTAGTATAATCAAGTTATTATGAGGAAAAAGAAAAAACAATGTTTATGCTTACATCACTGGTTTTTTATAGAAACCAGCAGAGTGGATGGGACTAAAAAGTTCATTGTGGTTTGTGGTGGTGGGTTTTTTTTTTTGTTTTGTTTTTTTTTTTCGGTTGCTGTTGTTTTTTTTTTTTATTCTGTAAGAATTCCTGCAGTAGACCAGACAAAAGATCTTTCTAAGCCTCCACATCTTATCCTTAGAAAATGCTTCATCCATCTTCTTAACACCCACATCCCTGAAATTCATATTTTTTAAAAAAAAAAAGATAAGTCAGTGGATAAGGGGGATTGATGCTTTATCTGACAAAATGACTCAAGCCTGAACAAATGCAGTCTAATTGCCCCTTGCAAACTCTGCAAGCTTGACTACAGCCGCCCTCCCCCATCCCAGGCATCTACCTGCATTTCAGCAAGAAATGGCAGCATCTCATGAGTGTCTTTCCTCTGGGGTCATGTGGAGATATCAAGAGAATCTCATCCTTTGCCATATTCATTCCCCTTCCCTGAATCAGTAAAAGTACAATAGAGGAAACAACATTTAAGTTACCTTAAGAAGATTCAACTTCTATGCTGTAAAACTTGGATTAAAAAAATAATAAATGTACTGTATTTCATGGATTTGGGTGAAGAAAGAGACAGATCTGATTAATGTGGGAGGTGAACTTACTTTGATAAAGGAAATGGGATTTGGCTGCATTCAGATTCAATTACTAGTTATTCTGTTATGTACATCATTTTCTGAGTTAAAATTATTTTAAGACTGAAAAGCTTAAATGATTTGGCTAGATTTATTTCATTAATATTTTGTTGGGGTTTTTTTAAGTTGATTGTGAGAAAGAAAAAAAAAAAACAACTGTTTCTGTAAACAAACCTAAATGCTCTTAAAATTATCTTTTGAACAGACCAGAAACAGGTTATCACTGAGATTGTCAGGAATGAAGTAAGGTACTTTGTAATTGAAGTATTCATGCCATCTTCTTAAGCCTTTATTCTAAAAAGTATCCTCATGCAAATAGAAATCACATTGCAAGCCTTTCAGAAATGCCGTTTTCAGACTCTACCTTCTGATGATTACTGTTCTCTTTTTTCTGTAAAGTTCTATAGAGAATATATTTTAATTAGCTTCCACTTGATACCACTTCATACACACTGCCCAGATTTGACCCAGTGTCTGATCGTATAGAATGCATTACAAAAGAACTGGTCATTCGAGTGCTTTAATATAGCTTTGCATTAATGTGAAACATCATTTAGACAAGGCATTAAAAGTGTTATTTTAATGACTGAAGTGTGTAGGGTGGGAAGAAGCTTAATCTTTATAGGAAGAACAATTTCAATTAGCTCTAAAATATTAATTTGTTGGTATAACTATATACTCTAATGTATTTGGCTACAAAAAAATCTAATGAATAATACATTGCTAGATCCCAGTCTAATTCCTGTGTTGTAACTAATACTGTCAGTTGAAACAAGGAAAATAGTCTTCTAGTGTTCACAATTTTGGCTGGGGGTGGATTTTAATCTGATTGCTCATAACAGTTTTTTTCAGCATAATTTGAAAAGGTAACATAAATAAGGAGAGCAGCATGTGGCTATTGGGTTATTGAATAGTTTGTAAACAGAAAGTCAACATTTGTTTTCAAAAAGTGGATGTTTACCCAGTGAATTTAAAATACATTACAACTGATAGAAATGCGGTTTCCACCTATGGAAAATGTGAAGACATTATCCTGAAATACCTAGGTGCTATTAATCCATAATGCTGTGTCTGAGAATCAGATATATTGTCCTTTGGACTCCTGCTAGCCCATAATTTAATTTCTTAGCCTCATATGCCTCATTTCTTATGGCTGAAATACCCTCTCAAGTACTTTTATAAGAGAATTTCTCATAAAATCAATGGGAATAACATAGTTAAAATTGTTAAGTACCGAGAACACTTTGTTTGCCATAGGTATATCTAAGGCCTTGGAAACCAGATACAGTTTTGGAATTTCACCATTTTTCTTAAAAATCATTTTGAATTATTGTGCAAGGATGCAGAGCTGCATTGCAGGTTAACTGCACAATAACTTGGGCAGAGCTTTCTCCAAGACAGTCAATCCATAATATCACCTGTGTCAATGCTGGTGATTTTACTGATGAAAAAGCTTAATTTTATGATGTTCAAAATAATCTTATTTCCCTTTGGTGTCAGAATTGGTCACAGACCTTCTGGTGAAAGAATACTGTGAGCCTGCTACTGCAGGTCTTTTTTTGCAGTTCATCCCCTGAAAGAAGCCAAATGCTCAGCCTATGTAAGTGGTGTAGCTGTATGAAAGCCCGTGAGGTGATCATCTTGGATTATCCTTGGTTCTCATTTCACTCTGCACAGAATCCTTATGCCAAATGTAGTGCACACCTTCTCAGTGTTTCAGAGCTTCAATACTGCTTATTTAGGTGTTTGTGCTCAGAAAATAATTCCTTGCCCGTGCTCACAAAAGAATGGAGGCACCTGGTGCCCAGACCTAGTTGTGGGTATTTCATGTACAGAAGGAGACATCCTCCAGTGCCAAGAATTTCCTGTGGCCTGTCCTCCAGGACAGCATGTCAGATCAGGCCTCAGATGCACCGATTTATTTCTCACTGATTGAGCAATGAGTTGCTACGTACCTTTCTCAGGTCCCCAGGTCACTTGCTACACTCGCCCATCTTACCTGGAGACAGCTACGGCTCTGCAGGCTCCATGGTTGAATTTCTGAGGTGCTTGTTTAGCAGCTTCTGGTGTAGTCTGTTTCGTACCATCATTTCCCAGCAAAATGAAAAATGTATGTTTACTAACAGACTGAGAATTGATGTAATCATTTATTTCAAAAAATAATCTCAATTCGGGTAGCCTAATTTCTTAGTTTGCATACTCTCGGATAAAAATGCTTCATTTCTCTTTTTTGTCAGTCTGTTGTTTTTTCTATTCCTCTGCAATAAATGATAGAAAGTTAAAGAAAAAAAACAACCTGAGAATCTTTTCAAAGAAGAGAAACCTTTTTGCAGTTTCAGAAACTACGTAAAAGAATGCTCTTGTAATAGATTTCATGCAGCAGTTGGCATTGGCAGTACTGCAAAAAGAGATGTATTCTGTCGTGCTCTGTCTGATCAAGTGCTAAACCCGTGTGATCAATAGAGAGACAGATGTCGGGTGCAGATGGCGATGCCGTGATACCTGGGGCAGAGTGGGCCTGCCAGAATGACAGAATGGGAACAAGGAAGAGCAGCAATGCAACAGAATGTGACAAATGAAATTAGGGTTTATACTAGTCGATAATTTACAGCTAATAGAAAGTGACAGAATTTTTCAGCATACAGCACATTTACTCTCGTAACACTATAGTCAATGCATTTTTCATGCAAAACAATAGGAGCTGCTATGTAGACGAGGCTCTAGCTATATGTATTTTGTTACATTGCAACTTGTACAATTGATTTTTAAACAAAGCCAGTAACATCAAATTTCAAGTAAGCGCCAAGTATATGAAACAAGATTGTATTTTCAACTTTGAAATGAGTCCATCTGATACTCACATTGTGTAGCAGACCTCTAACAAGAAAATGAAGACATTATTACCTGTTTATATGAATATAAAATAGAGATTCACCACAGCCACATAAATAAGCATTGAATGGCCATTGTTATTTGTGAGACTGAGTTTGTCATCTATTTCATTCTTTTTATTAATTAAAATCATGGAGCGAGCACAATGAGATTTCTTCTCTCCCTCTTTCCAAATTCCAATAGAAAATCCATAGTTAATACACTTGGCAGCTTATTGTATTCTATTTTATGCTGATATAATTCAGAGTAGAATGATTGGTAGCTTAGGGTTATACCCTTTATGTGAAAGGTTAAAATCACTTTTATTTCCTTTTCTGGCTTTGCTGAGTCTCATGAACTATGAATACATGTGTGTATACATGTGTATATATAAATGGAAAATACACGCACACACACACAAATATAAATTCATATATATGGCATTTCAATATATTCAAAATTAATCACACAGTTTTTTCCATTATACTTTCCAAGTTTACCCTGATGTCAACTCTAATAAAAACAGAGCTCCCATCCTATAAAAGCCAAAGGTTGTGAAAGTTGCGTTTATGACTGAAAATGTAATGTAGTGGTCAAATCTTTTGTTGTGCAATTTAACGTTTCATATTTATGGGACAAAAAGAATGGACATTTTTATAATAGAAGAGCAGTGAGGCCCTATTCTGCAAGCTTGATTTTCATCAGTTCTGGGAGTGAAGGGTCTTCCTTTAACAGCCTGTGATATGGCATTCAGCAAGCCAAACTCCGAATCAGAACAGAAAAAAAAAAATCCCTCCTGCTCTTTTCCTGCTACCTACTACTGCTCAGCTTGATATATTTTTCACATGTAAAGGTAAATATCTCCTAATGCTGATGTCACTTGATTTTTAGGGTAAAATCTGAACTTAGTTTGGACACAGTAAACACAGAAAATCACCATTATGAACACTGATCCCTTTCCTTCAGGCCTCTGACAATCTACCCAGCTATCTATCACACTCATTTCTATGGTGTGTTAGTTCCAGTGGACAGTCATTTTGACTTGATGTCATGATATTCACACCTAGGTGAGAGAAGACCTTTTGATGTAATATTTCTTCCTGAAGCTGTGCAACTGTCAGGCTTTGTTGTGGTTACATAGAGCATAGCTAAAGTTTCCATCTGTAATTCCTTGGATAATGATAGGTTAGTTTCACAAAAACAGGCTTTTGATATGTATGTCTATTAGTAAAACAAAGCATTTTCCCATTCTTTGATGTGCCTTTTGGCAACATGAATTTGTTGCTTTTCCCGTGGCTAGAGACAGTATGTATCTCTTTTTTAAAAATTATTTTTACCTAGACATTTGAATATTTGCAAAAGCAGGTTTGTGCAACAATAAATACTGTCTTACCTTGCAAATTTGGGGCCTCAAATAGATTCATTTAGTCAGAAAAGGAGCTCGTACTTTTCTTCATCCTATTTTTCCCACACTAGATATGGTAAGGACAGTTGGAATTTTACAGGTATGACAAGAAAGAGTAAATAGCTATGTTCAGCATTTCCAATATTTGCCACAGACGAAAGATATTAAAAATGTATCATATAATTTTTATACTTTGATTGTTTCTGTGAAACAAGTTTTAGGGAGTATACCAGAAACTTGCTGTTATTACCAATCCAGAGTACTGGTGAAAAACGTGCCAAAGGATTTACCTCCAAAAGGTCTAATATACACACTGGTACTTGCTTTGTGTTTATCTAATACATTAAGCCCACATTTAGTAAACTTTCTTGCATTTATCTCTTATTCTGTCTAACAGAGAGAGTTCTTGAATTACCATCACATTTGGCAAATCAGATGGTCAAGCCAAGTAGTGGAGACAGAAGTGTCAAGATTCAGAGAGCTCTGGAAAAAGAAAATAAGCTATTAACCTCAAAACTCAAATATCTTACCAAGGATGGTGTAATGCTTAAAAGAGAACATAATTTTGTTGGTAACTTTCCCTTCTCCAAAGTTGTAGCCAAGCAAAACAGAAGAGACAGCAGGTCTTCTCCTCTGAGCACTGGCATGGTGGTGTCATCTTGGAAAGCCAAGCTGGGAGAAGAACAATCATCTGTGACATTGAGAGTCTGGCATGTTTCAGGTGCCATTAATCCACAGGCATGTGCTGCAGCTGCTGCACTGGCTGGAAGGGTCTCACCTGTTGCAAAGAGATCATCTACCCAGTAACTTAGGGAGCTGGAAAAGAATGAGCAGATGTGTCAGCAGGAACTGGCACCACATTAAGAAACAAATCAGGACCAGAGGTTTCTTACGACTCTTTTGGCTACAGGCTCAGGCCTCTAGGAAGGGCTGACACTTCATGCGGTCTGAAGCATTCTCAGAGATTTATTTTGACACAGAAATTCTGCTGGTAGACTAGCAGGTTGTTCAAATGGAAATTGTATGAAGAATTTCTAGTAGAAAACTTTGGTGAGCAAAGTAGTATTAAATGTTCATTCTTCAGTCTTTTGTGGTTACCTAGAAAATCACTGAGCATTTTCAAGTAGCTGCTTGATTGCAGAAAATGTGCATTGGGTTTATGGTTAGCTGAAAAGTCCTTTGTATGTTTGAAGGTGTATATATCATAGCCATCTAATCTTGTAAATTATGTGTATGCTCATACTGTGAAGCCTTTGACCATTAGTATGATCATACAGCTTAATTCATGGCAACATTATTACAGGTGTGACATGCTATGTCCCTTTGTATACTGTGAAAGTGAGAAGTACCAAACAGCTCTTTTTCAGTGACAATATACAGCTTTATCTGAGCCCCAAAGGCAACCACTCGATTGTATGAGTCTACATTTCTAATTTAAAGACATCTAAAGATCTTTTGCTACAGATCACAAAAGCCTATACAGTTTTTAGAACAAGACAGAGACTGTCAGTTTGCCATACATAAAAGCTCAGTGCACCCAGATCTCAAGTACTGCGGGCGGCTCTGATCTCCACAGCTGAAAAGGGGCAGCTGGAGTGATCACGGGAGCAGCTATCTGATGGCAACAGCCAACAAATCTGAGACTCCTCCACTTGGTGAAGAGAAAGCTGAGGGGGAAATATGATACAGGCTTACAAAATCTCAAAGCTGGTGGATAAAGTGAATGAAGAACTGTTATTTCTTAAATCCTGCAGTGCCAGAGGAAACTGGGAGAAGAACAATTTACAACAGATTATGGCAGCGGGGAGTTAACTTTGTGAACTTGATGCCACAGGAGCCTGTGAATGCAGAGAGTGTCAGCAGGTTCAGAAAGAGAGCAGACAAATTCATGGACAGCAGATCTGTAAATGGTGCTACGAGGATGTACCCACTAACGTTACTAATCCATGTGCATGCTTGGGAACTCTTAGGGGAATGAAATGCAGCAGGAGGCCAAGTTTTCATGTTGTTACTAAGTAACATAGCCTGTTGCCACTCTAGAGACAGAGTCTGAACTTGAGAGCCCAACTCTGTTCCAGCAGGGTACTTTCTGTGTTTCTAAAGGTGATGCAGTAGCACAATGACTACAAGAGAAGTTACTCCCCTGTCGACAATATCAGACAGTAGGAGTGCTTCTGAGTCGTCGTTTTTACCAGAACTATTAGCAAAGGAGACCCATTAAAGACATTTGTAAGTCAGGATAATAAGTAGAATTGTGTTTCGTTCTTGCAAGTAAAATATCAGTATCAATTCAGATTTTAAGAGGTGTGAAGACAATTTTCATCTTACTGTCATTTGACCTTCCAGTTAGGCTATTTAATATTATCAGATTTTGATGGTAAATGAGAAAGATGTATGTTTTCTTCAGCAAGTGTAGAATGCCAAGCATGAAGATAGGCACCCAGACAGGGTGGACAGAGATAGAAAAGCCAACCAAATGTTCTAATTATCATAAATATCAATATGATATTCTTTAGAGTTAGGTTGCTACCCAGAGGATCTTTCTGCAGAAAACTGATCGCTGCCATATTTCTACAGCCTTTCCTTCATCACTTGCATTTTGATGGCACCTGTATCATGTTAAAACTGGCATATCTCCTTTTTAGTAGGCACAATTCCACCCTAACAGATGGCCATAATGATAGACATGCCAAAGAACCAGTATGTGTATCAAGTTTGATTATTAGGGATGATATTCCTATCCAAGAACATTTGAGTGGCATTCTGTACCGATCGTCTGAACCTATTGGTATGGGTTGGAACAAATGCTGTTTCGCTGAAGTCAAGGGATGTGCTTACTACAAAACAGGAAGATCAGAACTGTGTAATTTAAGGTCTTGATAAAATGGAAGTAAAGACCACTGCCTCTGGATCACTCACTCCAATCTAGCAAGAATCAGTCCTGAAGTAAAATCATTAACTTTAGCTGGGTATCTAACGGCATAATTTAGTGTTTCTGGTGGTTTTAATTGTTGTTTTACAAATGACATTGTAGCTGGCCAGCACAGATCCTACTGCACCACAGACAGTGCAAAAATCTGCTGAAAGGAGACCTGAATCAGAAGAAACTTGGTCCAATATGCAAAGGTTTACGAAAGCTGAATTGCCCATCTCCTAGCAGTGACTCCTGTTGTCACAAGGTGTGTTGTGCTGTTCCTGGTTCTTACCACAGTGCAGAACGGACACATTTTTCATAAGAAAGAACCCATTTTAAAATAGAAGACACTTTAATGACAGCAGAAATATTTTAGCCGGTTTAAACTGAAATTAGTATGTTGTGAAAAAATTATATTATCAAGGTCCCCAGTCTTATTTGTGCCAGAGGCAAATATGAATCACAGGTGTCAAAAAAGGCATCTAGTATTCACATGTTTTCCCTCTGAAAGAAATCACTGTGCTGCATACAGAAAATCCTAAAATGTGAAGTCTGGTTAAACTAGAATTTCTGTTAAATATTTACTTATATCTAGTGGCATTATGGGGTTTTTTTGTTGGTGATGACTAAGATTTTTATATTTTTTCTTTGACATACATTTTTTCCAAAGTACTTCTGAGGCATCAGGATTTATTTCTTTCATACTTCTTTATTGTACTTGTATTTTGCATTTTAAATACAGAAGGAAAAGTATTGAAGGCTCCAACTAGGTGGAATTCACAGAGTTTGTAAAGTGGGAGTTTGTCATTTATTTTCCATTTGAAATCAAAACATGTAAACTTTCCTACAGACGTCCATCTATTATTTCTATTGGTTTATCTGAGATCACAGTGCTACAGCAAAACTAGAGATGTATTTGACTTGTGTAGTGGAGATACAAATGCATTTTTTAAAATGAGATAATATTAATAATGATGTAGCATTTCATATTCAAAGTCATCAATGCACTTCACAATGCATTGTGGATGCATTAAGCTATAAATTACACTTGTGGAATCTATATGGTATGTTGATTGAGGCTAGCAGATTGTTCCCGTAAGTTTTCACTTGCTGGCAGGTGTATAAAGGCACCAGGTAACCCGACCACTACTGTCCTTTTTAAGCTAGTAGTCCAGAGGCATGAGCTCTGGTGAATACGTTTAAGAAGTGTCATTTGCGAATTGTGTAAAAAATGTTGTGCAAAAATGGTTCCAAAATCTTTTTTCTAATTATTACAAACACAAGCCTTTCAGAAGTCTTTAGAATTAAGATATGTTCAGGGGGATTTTATTTCTTTTGAGTTTTTCTTCCTCAGAATAATTTCTATTACTTTTTTCTTGATTAGTAAGAGGGACACAGTTCAATAAGAGGATTGAAATAACTTAGAGATTGGGTTACTTTGGCAGCGGCAGATTGAAATTGAACTTCACCACTCTAGCCTGTGTGTTTTGCAGAGGGAAATAAAACCTGGAAGGTAATGGTTCAAATTGCTACTTTTACCACCATTTTACTCCAAGGACTGAGGGCCGTGGTAGAACCCACTGATGTGCATGACGGGCTCAGTCAGTGCCCTCAGCTGGTCTGTCTGCCCTGTGTCCTGAGGGAATGCGTCACTAGAGAGGAGCTTGCATCCCTAATTCTCTCTTGGCTTGGGCAAGACTTTTCTTTTTTAGGGGATTTTTTAGGTTTTTTTTTTCAGAGAAGCTTAGATTTTTGTCATGTCAGTTTCTCTTAAGTATTTTCTTCAGTGTTACCCTCCTTAATGCTCAATGGTTACATGTAGATGCACTGATTTTGTTATAATATCCAGAGAAACCAGTGCTGAAACTAGGTAAGACACATGCTATTCCATTTTCTAGCACCAAATCTTAAACAGTGAAATGTGAAATACAACTTTAGGAATAGTATTAGGTTTTATGAGGCAGATTTTTTAAAAGGTACTATTCTACCAGAAGATTCACAGAATGATTGTTGATGACAGATGGATATTTTCACCGTATTTAATTTTCAAATACAAGATCAGTTAAATAGAAGCTAGGTCAGTCAGATAATGTATCTGATAAGCAATGCTGCTTGTTTAATGGTAATTCTTTAAGACCGATACTCTCAGTCAGGCATCGTTTTTCATCTATTGGAAGTGTTATAGTTAGAAATGCCACTGATAGATAAGTACTTGGTATCTTTCCACATTTTTAAGATCAACACATCCACTTCCCATGTCTTTACAAAGTTAATTTTGTGCTCTGTGTCTCCTTGTGAAATTACAATTTACATTTTGATTCACCATAAAATTCAGTTCAAACTTTTCCTACTATTTCATTCTAGAGATCCGGCTGCTTTTATTTAACAGATTGTCCTTTGATCTTGAGGAGACAATTGCTGTTTTACTCCTTTAATGAAGCTTCTATTATTATAGGCAAAATGAATATTAGACCAAATGGTAGTAGAAGTCCCAGAGGGAAACATGCTGCTCTGTCTGGATCTTGGAAAAGCAGAATAATTCATTTTAGTCAGTGATTATATTCAATAAACCCGCAGTCCCTGTTCTTATTTTATTTACTCTCCCTTTTTTTTTTTTTTCCTTACTATTATGGGACAGTATTTCTGTTCATGAGATTTCAGGTACTAGTCATAATTCATTTTCCTTTGTCTGGTGACACACTGGGCAGCTCTTAAGAGTTCCTGAGGAGATCTCACAAAGGAGGCAGGAGTGAAACAGGACACTTTTTTAATACTTTTAAGCAGCTAATACCCATTTCTTACCTGGCCTCTCACAGACATCTGTTGGGATCATGTTCCTGTGCCGTTTGCACCCTTATTTCCTAGAAGGTAGGAGAGATCTGATTTGAAAGTGACATTTCAGAGAGGAAACAGAAGAGGGATGGGCAGACATGGAGAATGGAAAAGAACAGAAGATAGAGGTACTTGAAGTTAAAAATTAGTTAAACACTTGAGAAAGAAGGGGTGCGGAGAATGCACGTGACATGAATTTTAGCAGAATACACACAGTCTCCCTTCCTTAATATGACACAGTTGTACATGGCCACAAACCAGCAGATTTATTAATAGCTTTGGTAATTTTTTTTGTTCTCTTTATTATTTTTCCACCTATGCTATCTACTGTGGACACAGACACAACTTCGGGAACAGTGTCATTGGTTGCACCACACCGCTGAGCTGAAGGTTTAATTTGGAAGTATCTTTGGGAATTATGTCATTCTATACAAAAATGCATACGCTGCAACTGAGGGCACATTGTAAGGACATTCTAAGGTCTGTTACTGTTTGCTGCTAGACATCATCACGGAAAAAATGCTGCTCAAAAAGAGGGCATAGTTTGACTAGAGCAATGGCAAGTATCTCAATACAAGTTGATTTGATGACCAGAAAGATACTGGTACTTCAGCAGGTGTGCAAATGTGAGCAGCGTCACCCACCTGATTTCTGACCCTGTTCTACATCCAAATACAGAAGCAACACAAAAGACAAGGGAAGGGGAACTCCTGAATCAGTACTAAGGAGCGGGAAAAACATGACACTTACTGCTTTTAAAATTATTAAGCGAAACTGAACAATCTTGGAATATGCAACACTTCTGAGAGTTAAATCCTTTGTAAAGAGAATTCATAACCCTGGCAATCAAAATGTGGCCATGACTAATGACAATGTGGGCCACCCAAACTATTTATCTTCTGAATTCAACATAGATTCTTTCTGATACAGGTAAAATGACTTGCAAACATGTGAACAGAACAGATAAATATTTTGTCAATTTTTAGTACAAGGTATCCTTTTATTTTTTTTTATTTTAAGTAGGATAAAAAAGAATTCTATTTCCTTTTCTGCTGTGTTTCTTGTAAAGTTATGCTAGGGAGCTAATGGGAGCAATGAACAAAGATTTGAAGTGATGAGCTGTCCCATGCCTGTTTACAAGTCAGGATTTCATTTTACATAGAGTTCTCTATAGCGACTTTTTAAAATTTAAATTAGAAACATGGCCAGCAATGCATGCAAAATGTTCATTCATTGTAGTAAACTACAAAAATATTGCTTTTATGCAATGAGAATGCCATTGTAGAATTTTAAAAGGCATAGAAATAAAAGACTCCGGATTGGAGTGATTTAAACAAACTCACTAGGATATAGTAGATGATTAAAATACAATCTATAATTACATTACACTGGTATCAGGTAAGGATAAAAGCCTATAAATACACTGGGGTCAGGGTAAGCATAAAAAATGAAACAGTTATTTGAATAATCTGAGATCAAGTTGCAGTAATTAAAAATGAATGTATTATTCAAATGAAGGAATTAGGTTACAACACTCCTCATATGAAAATATTATTGTGACAGACTGAAATAAGTTGGAAGTGATTTTGATAAAAAATTGGGGCAAGAAATATAATGATTTACATTGGGGAAAAAGTAGACAATCTATGCGGATGAGAGTATTTGCAACTTCTCCTTCAAATCCCTCATCAAAACTCATACCTTTCAGCTGGCCTTCAAGAATTATTCGCTACCCCTACCCTCTTCCTGGACTTCTCTCTCTCAGATATATAGATCAATCCATTAAAAATTAAAAGTGCTGTAGCTAAGGATTCTACATGCACTCACAAAGGAATTAATGGGATCTGCACCCACTAGCAGGCATATTGTTTAATCTACCCCACACATTGCTGTTTATCCATTTTTATTGCCATTACCCAGGTCATTTCTGTCATTTATCTCCTTTCTTGTCATCCCCTGTCAGTTTGGAGGCCAAAGTCACATAAGACTGACACAAAATGGTGTTATTCGTGTAAATAGTTGATGGCTACTTACAGATTACGCACTTATTATTATAAATAAAGGTTTTAGAAATCTGACCTTTCCATGGCAAACTCCTTGGGGCAGGAATTTGTCTGGAGGTGTCTTGAATAAGTAAACCAGAGATATTTAATTATTAATAATCATTAATAATGAAAGAATCTGAAAGCAACTTGGTATTTTTTTCAGGTAATAGCTTTCATATCCCTTATATTAATTATCTTTTACAAATGTGCTTTGAGAGCCAGCTCTGAGTGGCTCTTTGTCATTGCCCATAGCAGAAGGGTCGAGAGCTGCTCTGCAGGTGCAAATATGCCCACCAGCAGACCCGGTCAAAATTCTCCCAGGTAAGCGAATGAGAGCACATTAGAAGTCAGAGCAAGAGCAGGAGTAGCTTTCTTCATTTTTGCCCAGCGGCTGCTGCATGAAATTCTCCTCAAACCTTTCTAGCATGTGCAAAAGTCTTTTGAGAAGATCATTTAGCTCACTTTAAAATATGCCCAGCTATGCCCTCTTAAATCTTCACTTGATCATTTTAGCATCGCAAAGTATATTTAAGCCTCTCAGTCTTAGCAGTACAATTCTTCATACTTCTCTTTTCTAGTCTCTTTTGTCTTCCCCTCAAAAGGCTGTGTTTCCTTTGCCTCAAAAAGTGGTGGTTTGTCCACTTTTATATCTTTTCTCCTGCAACAACTCACGCTTTTCTCAAAAGGCTGTTCATGCTAGAACTTCCTTCTGGTATTGCCAGCTCTTTTCTTTAAAATCCTAGTCAAATATAATATTATCTTGGCACACTTCTATCTCCAGAGAACTGGATGTATCTATTAGATATAGATCAGATATCTAAGCTAACATTTAAAAGGCATGCAATTATACATAGTGGACTTTAGGTCAAGAAGCTGAATAGTCTTGAATGATCTGTCAAAAATAGCCAAATAAAGCTTTTTTTTTAAAAAAAAAGTTACAACTATAGCTTGCTGTTTCCATTTCTCAAGCTTTGTTCACTCTTCAGCTATCTGCACAGTTAACTCAGCTAATAATACCATGCATAGGTAAATGCACAACAAAATAAAATGTTAATTCAGATTCAGAGATGACTCCTGTAGAACTTCCCTGCATTGGTAATTGAAGGATGCGAGGCACAGTATTTCATACATAGTTTGTGCATCTCTGGTGGTGTCAGTACGTAATGTATCCAGACCAGCCACAGTGTACCTGTGCAAGAAACTCTTCAACTTTAAAAATAACTATCCATTTAGCTGAATATCATCCCAGCAGACTGATCACAGTGAAGTCTTGAGAGAATTCTCGTAATGGCCAGTAAGTCAGATACTTGCACGCGTGTACATATACTACAGTGTATGTGTTGCCTGACTGGCATATAGATTAACAATAATCAGTTAATACTTTATCAGTTTGTATTTAATGAAAACTGAGAATGTGGAGTGGAGTACAGGGCTGAAAGCAGCGAGGAAAGAAAATGAGAAAAGAGAATTAATCAGGAAGAAAATACCAAATGAGAACCCCCTAGCTAAAAAGACTTAAACATACAATAAGAAGCTATACCGAAAGGCATTTTATACTGTTATGTCAAGCAGTATCTCCTGGGATTGGGGAAATAGGTCTAAACTGTCTCTTCTACACATGGGCAATATTTTCCATTATGAAGATAGACACTAAATCCCGTTTCCACTTCCAGGGCACAGAGAGCATTGATTTTTCCAGTGTCTTAATAAAGAAGTATAAGGACACGTTTTTTGAGATAGGATAGTACAGGATCATCTCCTCAGGACCGGGAAGGCACACGCTAAGGGAAAGAGCAAAGGAGCATTTTAGTGATTCTGAGTTGCAGATGCAGATGGTTGTCCACGTGAGTGCTGACTTTTAGCAGAACAAAAAGACATGAGACAGTGAAGCATCTCCAGCAGGTTGTGGATACTGTGAGGTTCACTGCTGGTAAACTGGCTAGCGTTCAAGAGACCTGTTTTGGTCTGAATTATACATAGGTTAGGCAATGATGAACTGTGTTTGTCCATGGTGCCAGATTGCATTTCGTTTCCATGTCCCAGAAAGATCCCAAGTTATTCATTTTACTTTGTCCTGGTTAAAAAGGAGGAGAGGTAGTAGATAACATTTAGTGTCCGATAGGACTGGTCATGGAAGTGTAGACATGGGTCATTCAGTGTGTGCGGGGGGGTTGATCATGAGAACAGCCTCAGCAGCTGGGCAGATTCCCCAGCGGACTGCGAGAACTGATAGGCAATTGCTGCCAGTTCTTCCGTTCTGCTTCGTAAAAATCTTCTATTCCCAGGAGCATCCCAAACATTTAATAGAACTTTTTCTTTAATCTCTGTGACCTCTTTACTTAGAGCAGCCTCACACCATTCCTCTTAAGATTTTGTGCAGTTCTA
The DNA here is from genome assembly GCF_036013445.1 of Caloenas nicobarica. Taxonomy (NCBI): domain Eukaryota; kingdom Metazoa; phylum Chordata; class Aves; order Columbiformes; family Columbidae; genus Caloenas; species Caloenas nicobarica. The sequence goes on from NC_088246.1 coordinate 145,177,955, forward strand.
AGGGGCCAGCTGGGACACAGGTTCATGGCAGCACAGCAGGGCTGGCAGAATTTCACCTCGGTGTGTAATCCCTGCTGCTCCAAAAGCCAGATAGTTCTTCTGGGATCACGGCGTGCTTGCCATCGAATTTCTTCATTAGTCTCATGAGATAGAGATAAGCGTTCAAAGGTTTCCACAAACTTTTAACGTCACGATTTCCACGTGTTTCAGTGGGAGTCGTGCGTCCTGAAATGCTCTTTCTGCTCAGTAACAGAAGTATTGTGAAGTGGCTGGTGGTGGATAATTTCCAGTCTTAGCTGCATCTTCTCCCGATCCAGTTTTGCAGTAGAATGATTTAAGCAGAAATAAGGGCCCGCTTGGTTGTAGGTAAGCAAAGGTGATTTTGATGAACATCTGATAGGCAAGGGTGGAGAAACTCAACCTTGACTTGTCTGGGCTGTCTGGTTCAAGGAGCACTGTGGCTGTGGATTCGGGGAGACAGGCCAGAGGAGAGAGGGCACGCTCGGGTCGCTGCCACGCTGCCACAGAGGGTGATATCAATAGGTTGAGTGTGCTCCAAAATTCACTTTCATGAGGACTTCCGCATCCACCATAGTCTGCCCAGCAGCGGTTGTGGCAACAAATACATTTGTGCAGACGTGCTATGGACAGCGTGGTTTTGTTTTTCTGGAAGTTTTTGCCTGACAAGAACGGCCCAGAGAGGCCACCGGGGTGTGGGGGTTGCTGGGGTGCTGATCCGCAGGACAGCAAGCAGGGGAATGCCCTCTTGGGCTATTTCGAGAGCACAGGGTTGTGATATTTGGGAGAACGTAAATCTTCCCTAAATATCTCCTCAAATGAGCTGACAAGATTTTAAAATAGATTGTTTGTTTTGCACAGCAATCCAGCAGTTTATTTAAATTTCCTTCGTTACCGCCAATGTGCACGTGGCTCGGCGTCCCCCGCGAGGGGGGACCCCCGCCCCGCGTGACCGGGGCCCCTCACCAGCCCCCTCCCACGCATTCCGTCGCGGGAGCGAAAGCATCTCGCCCTGTCGCGACAGGAAAGGCGACGGTCAGGGGGAAGCGGCAGGCACGAGTGGGTCGCTTTAATCAAACTTCCCGACACCTCCCGGCTTTATCAGCCCCGGTGGCGCGATGTGCAGCCTTGCGTAAAATTAAATAAATGACGGCGCCGCCCCCCGCCCAGCCCCCCGCGCTTCTCCCCCGCGGCGGGGCGGCAGCGCCATCTGCCGGCGGCGGGCGGCGCGGGCTGTGCCGGGGCGCGCCCGCCGGGGGGCGCTGCGGGGCGGGGCGGGGCCGGGGGTTCGGGGCCGCCCTGCCCTGGGGGCTGTTCCAGCTTCACCCACCGGGCGTGAAAGAAAACGCTAAACCGGCGCAAAATGGGCTGACGAATTGGTTAATCCTGTGCGGCCGTTGGGGGCCGCGTGGTGACCTGGGCCGTTTGCTTAAATTCGCCTCGGACGTGTAAAGATGTGCAATGGGTAGTGCAAGGCGTACGGGTGAAAAGCGTTCCTCTGGTGTGAAATCTGCCCTGTTTTCTCCTAAAACGCCACTACTGTATCCGTCATATGTTTGGATATGTTTTATTTGTGTAGATAACATTACAATTTTTAAGGAACTTGAAAAATACAAAATGAGGTTCTGGATATTACAGGTAATATTTCAATGGCAAATTCTTTTCACATCAGCTTTTGTGGGGTAACCACCAGAAATCACAAATTCCTGCTTAGTCTCTTCAAGTCTTTTCTGATTCTTTTTTTTGTTTGTTTGTGACAATGTTTTTAAAAATAGCAATTGTAACACAAGTCTTTAAAACTGTTACTCTTCTAACTTTGTAACATAACTCAGCATTGTCATGCTAAGAGTGCCATCCTTTCAAATTATTTAAGTGTGTACTTTATTTATATGATGAGTTTTAACTACAGAGGTTTTAAAGGTGCTTTACATCATCATCATGTTTTAGTGTTTAACAATTTTTTTTCTTTACAACAGTAAAAAAAAAACCCTACATTTTAATGTGTGTTTTCTATACCCATACACACTGCTGTTTACTTTCCCCTCTGTTTCACTCCTGTTTGTATCCTGTCCCAGTTCTGTTCCCTCAAGATCATCGAGTCCAAATGAGTATATCTAATTATATACGTGTAAAATACCTTTAGTTTACAAGCATAGTTGTCTTGAGTGGAATGTATCTTAAACAAGTCCATAGGTCTCAACCTGTCTTGAGGTTTGACTTCTTCTTTAATTCTCAGGAATAAAATTCTGCAGGCAACGTCAATAGCGACAAAGTGTCAGACAAAGGCACCATGAGGTAGAGAAAGATTATCACCGAAGGAAATGGGACTGCTTCTGTGAGCGTGGGTGCAGGGTCATCCCTTAATTTCTTGCATTTCAGTACAATTAACATGTCAACAATCAATTAACAGGAGGAATCTTCCTTTTTTTCTTTTAGATTCCCATTTTTATCACCACGATGACCTAAAATGTTTTCCATACGCACGAAAAGCTTCACTTCAGCAAAATAGATAATTTTAGTCTGAATCGGAAAATCACTGAGAAATCAAGTTGCATTTAAAGCATCTGTGCATTTTGTACAGAAATTTCAGAAGAGGTAAACTAATTGTAGGTCTGTGGTCACAGCCTTGTGTTCAGAACAGTGGGTGGCTGGGAGTGCAGCTTGCAGAAATATTTGGTCGAGTGTATTGCACTAAATTCTGGCCTGATTCTCTGTTAAATTCAATTTTCAATGCGGACACATCTTGAGGAGTGGCCGTTCTCCACACAGTATCAATTCTTCTGGTGTTTTTTTTTCCCTCATACTTGAATATTTTAGGCATTTAACAAAGTGGTTCTTCCTTTGAGGTACATCAGCTTTAAAGCATCTGAATTGGTTAATTCTGAACTTTGTCTAAACTCTACAACCTTTCTCAAGACTAAGGTTGTCAATAGCTAGAAAATAAAGGCGTGTATATTCAGTTAATTTCAGAAAGTCTCTCAATGAGATAGGCAAAATGCTCTCAACGGTGACCCTGTAGAGGTCCATGGGGTCTGCAGAATCCCTCGGAGCCTGGCAGACTCCCCCCTGGAGAGCCAGCAGGCTTTAACTGGCTCCCCATTGAAGCAGCTGTAGGAGATGAATGCCTAAGAAAGGAAGGTAATGAAAACTGACAAGTTGAAAAGAAATTGAGAGTTTAATCTGCAAAGTTGTGCTTGAGGGGGCTTCCATCACAATATTCCCATGGAGTAGCAAAAAGAGAAAAAAATTAAGAAACTGCAGAGTATGATGAACTTACATAATTTTTTCTTGCACCAGGCGGTATTTATTAATTTCTTTTCTGCCACTTTGCAGCACCTTTTTGCCTCTTAAAAAGAGAAAATGAAGTATACAAAACCTGGCAATCATAATGAACATGTGAAATGCTCACAGATTATTTATAAGCATGCGAGTTATGTAGTTCTTGGAGATTCTCTCTCTTCTGCTCCTGCTTGGTGATGAAGAATGGTATTTTAATAGGCAGATGGTAAAGACAATTACAGTTTGGGGCTCAGCTGGGAGTTACATCAGTTTATTGCAAATTATTAGTTGATAAATGCTTTTGTTTACAAGCAAAGTCTTAAGCAGCTTTGTAATCAGTTTATCAGCTGCAGCCTGAATTTTGACAGCTTGCCTTTGGGTATTCAGTCACTCCTTTCCTGGCCATTTAGAAATCATGCTGACCAGGCAGGCAGAATGGCAGCTCCTGTGCACCTGTGTGTCGCTTGGTAAACACATATTTCTTTTTAAGCATCTTTTGAAATAAATCATCAAGTACAGAATCCTCTTTAATTGCTAATCCATGTTAGTGTGTACAGCAACAGTCTTAACCATTTGCTCATTCATAATCTTTATTTCAGTTGTGACCAGAAGTAGCTCCATCTTGCTGTTACCATTACAGGATTTGCTTTCTGCTGTTAACAGTCTCTCCTATTAGATGGACTAAATAGCAGACTGGCAGTGGTTTACAAAGCTTGTTTACTTCGGACATTGTATATAGCTTGGAAGGTAGAAATGCTTTTGATCGTCATGAGTTTTCAGTCCTCCTTGCTCTGGCTACTGCAGAAGGCGGAACTATAATACCTGGGTTTTAACACATCTGGAGGAAACCTGGGGGTTTGGTGTGGGTTTTGTGTGTGTGTGGTGCTTTGTTGTTTTTTTAATGAGGTACTTTTTAAATGGAGAAGACTGGGTTACATGGTTGTTGTAGCTTCTATGACATTTACATTTTAGAACATATTAAACACACAAATCTACTTTTAATGCCTTTTACTTAGTTGTTTGTTTAGTGAGAGAGCCACTGATTTGTCAGACAGGCTTGTTTCCACTGCAACTAATGTGAAATTTTCTAATGCCTTAAGTGGAAGGAAGATTTTTTTAAAAATCAAGAAGTGCTACTTTGCTTCCATAGTTGTTATAGCTGAGGTAAGTGAGTTCCTGAACTTCAACCTGTGAGCTGAACATTAACGTGAGGAAAGGTCCAAGATAACTAGCAACAATAGAAGCTCTTTTCTCAGGGTTATAGTGCACCCAGCTAAATGCTGTAGCTTCTCTTCATTATAAAAGGTGGCTTTTGTTTCACCCACAGCCTTGAGCTTCTTCTGGAGCGTGGCCCCTGTATTGAATAAGCAACCAAGTCTCATAGCCAGGATTTGTTTCTTACTTTGGTTTTGCCATTCTAACTTCCCCGTTTGTCCTTCTATTTAATGTGTTTATTTCCTTTACAAATACAACCTATCAATCCGGCTCCGTCTTCCTCCCGCTCAGGTACCTTTGCCATTCACTCTACATTTGCCCAGGGGCAAGAAATGAGCCCTACAGTAGCAGGCGCAAGACAGCAGAAAATCCATTGATAAGATGTAGCGTACTCTGCTTTCTCTGTAAGAAAGAGGTGCCATTAAAGCATTTCTATTGTCTCTTTTAATCACCTCCTTTTTTCATATGCTCCAGTCTCACAAAATAACTCTGAAAAGACAATCCACAGGCATGATTGTGTTTGTAAGGCTACAAGAAGGTCACCTTACAGCTGTGCTGTTAGGGAAGCAGGGACTGTAGGAATGTGCGTATCCAAAGCCCTGCTTCATAGTAGTTGCTTTCAGCAGTCCGTTTCATCTCTCTCTGAAACCTGGTGCATCCACAAAAGGTGGGGGAAGCAGCGAGGGTCTCCTGGGAATATCTCTTGGGAAGCTCTTTGGAGAGTGCCCATTCACTGATCCTCTAAAAAGTGGAAGGGTAGATGAGTGCTGCGGCAGTAAGTCCTCGCTCCTTTGCAGTGGTGACGGGAGGGCAACGTGGGCAATGTCGGCAAAGGTTTATCAGTTTTTTTCAAGCTGTTTATCATTTCCTTTCTGAAGGATTAGTAAATTCGGAAATAACACTCAAGCGAGACACAATTCAAATGTAAAAAAGGTGTAGCACTCTATTCAAAACAGAGGAATTTGGAAAAAATAAAAAGGACAAAATCACTAAAGTTGTGAAAGAACTCCTGTGACTTCTTTGTTTGAGTTTATGCTGAATTACGGAAATATTACAAGTTTAGCATTTATGGCAGGCTTTCGTTTCAACCAGTGAGCAGCAGACTTAACTTCTTGTGATGTGGGAGGATATTACAGTTTCCAGCTTCATTCCGTAAGTATTGCCATTTGTGCCAAACACTTAATAGTTTTACGCCTTGGACTGTCGTCCACCAGGAACTGATATCACCTAAGACTTTTTAGAGCCATCTAATAGAAAGATATGTATTCACTGCGATTAGCCCAGGATTTGAATGAGGGTCCCAGAAGAGATATATAAGCCTCTTAAATGCATAGAACTTCTAAGGATATGGGTTTAACTGTCTCCCCCTGTGGTAAATAAGCTGTGACAGCTCTATCAAGGGGGGGGAAATGGCAAATAAAATTACCACATTATTGTCCTGTGAATATTTTGTGAGCACTAATCTATTTTGCCTCTTTACCTAATAGAACTCTGTTGAGTGTTATACCCAAACATTTAATTGGAGCAAACAAACAGAAATCCACAAGCTAACAAAAAAGGCAGACAACAGTGGAAAAATAAGAGGTCAAATCTAAGTGTTTATTGTAGTCCTTGTTGTTCAGAAACACTGTGCTTCATTTGGGGTTCGGCCGATCAAGCTTTTTGCAGAATTAATGTGAGAGCTGCTGCAATAGAGATGGTGATGTTGGCAGTGGTCGTGCTGCAGCGAGGGAAAGACCTGCCCCTCACACTGACACAGATGTGCTGCGTTTGGGAGTTCGCTCCCCTGGGAATGGCACCTTCCTTTAATATTTTTCTTTTTATCAGCTGTGTAACACCTAACGGTTTTAACTATAAAATCATCTCTTCAGATAAAAACACTGTCAGCTGTCAGCATATGACTAAGCTGAAGTCAGGCCCAAAGCTTGGCTTGACTCAGGTGCAGGAATAAGCTGTATTCTGAAGGAGCATTTTTCTTCCCTGTTTCTGGTCAGACATTTTATATCTCAAAATGCAAGGATTTTAAAGCTTCCTTCTTTGCTTTGGCTAGTGCCTTTAGGCAGGGTGTTCTTCTTTTGTTCTGAAGAATATCGTTGCAATTCCTTTATTTTGCAGTTTGTTCAGTGACTTAAAAATGAAGCAGGCTCTATATTTTATGCAGAATAAAAAGGTAATAGTAAATGTGGCAACTGGACTGGTTTGTCCACTGTATTTGTCTAATTTTATAGAGCATAATAGATTTTACATTTTCTGCAGTCACTACACTGCAGGCTTATGATATGCAGTGGTTTAGTTAAAATTAAAGGTCAAGTAACTTTTGGCAATCTCCTTTGATCAGTAAACATGGAAAAATGATAGAAGATGCTAGGAAATCATCTCATTAATCTTAATGTAGCACTAAAAGTATTTTTGTGAGAGTTTGAGAAGTCTGAATTTGCAGGGGTGATTTTTGAGACACTTGATGGTTGGAACCCCGGCATTAAAATACATGAATGGCAAAAATGCTATGTGAAGTATATATTTCGTCTACGCATGTGAAAAATGCGAATAATTATTTAGCAACTGGAAAGACTGTTCACAAAATGCTGTTGATTTATTGCCGTATATACCATAGATCCATATCACTTATTCTTACATTATTTTATTCAAAAAGTTGTATGAACCATGAGTTAGCATGTTGTAGAATACTGAAAAGGCATTAATCAACCTAAATAAACAAGTACATAGATGTATCTAACAACTATGAAGTAGTTAATACATTTTTAGCAATTTTATTATAGAAAAAAGGTCTAAAAGAGTAGTGCTTAATTATCTGGACTCCTCTGTGCTGGGCTCTCTTTTGATTGTATTAATGAAGCAGCTGGCCCATTGTTTCTCTTTAATTCCTCTATTGTTTTAAGAATATGTCACAGCTCTTTATTCTTTTATCAGGTGCTGTGCAGGAGGATCCACACAATACCTCATATTCCTACTGTATTTGCCAATGCACAAAGAAACCTCCAAAGCATTTTTCAAAGAAGGGGCACACATAATTTATAAGTTCTGTTCCTTGTACCACTCTACTGTCAAAAATTTCAACAGTATTGGATTTGAATTAATTATATTTTTTTATTAAACAATGTGTCTACATATAGATATACGTACTTTGTTCATGTCAAAAATCAGAGATCTGCCCAGTAACTTGTGCTGCACTGAAATGGCATTCATTGTGCTGAGTCGTCAGAACCCCACGGGTGAGAAGCAGGAGGAACCCAAATATGAAGATCCTGTACTATTGTGATGTGCAGATTCTCCTTAAATGCTTAACCTGTGCAACAAAGGAGGAAGATAATAAATTAACTCCAACCCCCATTACCATTACTGAAAGGCATCATTTTTTACGAATTGGAAGATTTCATTGGGAGAGGAAGGTTTAATTCAGTTGATGGTGCCTGGAAGTTGCTAAGAGTAACAGTCTCTTGTTTAAATAAATTCCGATAGTCTTTTGACCCATCTTGCAAAAAGATGTGTGTACAGGAAATGGGCCGTTATGTTCTTGCAGCAACACAATCAAATCCAGTAAGCACAAATTTTACTACACTAAAGTAGTACTCTTGAATTAACTGGCACTTAAAATTGGTTTAAATGGAAATTGCCATTGATTCCCAAAATTTCTATGAAATATGTATGCCATGATTCAGCAAAGAAAACTGACTAATACCTAAGATACAAAAACTGGGATTGCCTCTGAATACATGTTTATAATATTGCTATGCTTCTTCATCTGGGAAAAAATAGCCACACTTCCTTCCATGAAACAGCTGTACTCAATGGAAATGTTTTTAGCTACTTGTCTTTTTGAGTCACTTTTAAAAGCAACAGTATGAATCAACAAGTTTTATGGTTCCATCCATTTTGAAGCTCTTTTCTCCCAGTGGAGCTGATAGGGAGATCTGTCCTTAAATTTGGTGTGGTGTTTTGGTTTTTGTTTTTTTTTTTTTAGACTATGACCCACAGTCTGAAATGACCCCAAATGATCACTCCTTAAGGTCTACAAAAAATAAGTGGGGAAAAAAAGCATCCCACCGTCAGAAGGCTCACTGTGCTGGGGTCTGTGTCTTCCCTGGAAGTGATGTAGGGTTCTGAGAATCAGAACATGTGAAGGGTCATGACTTTACTTAAATCTTCAGAGACAATTGCTGATTCCAAATATGGTAATAGACAATGGTTTGTTTAAAGAAAATGTAGAGGAAAAAAAGAAGGGCTGTTTAAAAAAAAAAAGTTTCTCATGTATTTTAGATGCCCGTCCTACATAAATTAAAGTTTTGTATTAGCATATATATCTATCGCCACAGTACTCCTTATTCTGAATACCGAAGATAGAATATTACTGCATCTAAATATGATTTAATTGGTTCAATTTGCTATATATTTTTTATACTAAGTGGGGTTCCATATCTTGATGAGCCCAGATGTAGCTGTGCTTGTGGTTTACAGCATCCCATTGCTTGCATTTTATTATTTTTACAAAGCAAATGTCTATCAATCATAGAGATAAATTAGAAAAAATTGTGCAAACATGACACATCGCTAAGATTTTTTCCAGCATGATGTGTAATTATTAACCTGATTTTTGGTATTGAAAGGAGCCATGAATTACAGATAGCATGGATGAAGTTAAATGCTTTTATATTAGATACATTTTGCTTATACAGTATTCTATAGGTATGGCCATACAATATAATTGAAGCTTTGTCAGCTCTGTAGCCTAGCAACAGATAATACTGTTAGGTTCCTGAATTGCTCCTGGTTGACAAGTAAGGGAGTATTTTTGTGTTTATCATGTTTGCTAATGATGGGATCCTTTCCAAAAGGCTTGTCTTAATCTTAATTAGAGTTTATCAGCAGAGGTCTGCATGACATTGTGCAGACACTGATTTCATAAATAATAAAAAGTGCAAGTGAAAAATTTGGCAGGAGAAGAAGATATTTAAGACCACTGATTCTTGTAAGAGCAGCATGAATTTCCAAAATGTAATCAAGTTTGAACTGTGACTCTATTCTTTATTATCGAAACTCGCAGTACACTCCACTGCAGTTTTGACAGCAATTATGAGTATGATTTATAAGCTTCCTGTTAGGAACCAGATCTGTTTGCACAAGAATCTTGATCATAAACATTACAAAGAACAGTAAGTCACAGTTTTTCAGGGACATCAGGACCTTACTTTTTTCCTTTGCATAGAAAGTATTTTTTTGTTGTTGGGTTTTGTTTGTTTGTTTGTTGGGTTTGGGTTTTATTTATTTATTAAAGGGTGTTGGGTTTTTTCCAAGCAGAAAAAATGTTTGCAGGGAAAGATGCAGACAAAGAAGAGAATTGTGAAATAACCTTTCCATTTGGTGGAAACTCTGAAGGTATCAGCTGCTTCAGTGCCTGATGTCGTTTGATAAAGAACTCATACCAATGCAATTGGAATGTGATTTTTTTTGCTCTAGTTTGCACAACATTATATTCTTTAACTTCCCCAACTTTCCGTGATTAAATGAGCATTTCTAATTCCTTGCAATGTGAACTAGAAAAAATAATTAAAATAACTACATAGTGTTTATGGACATTTTTATTATCCTCTTCTGCTTGACGTGTGTATTATATAGCACATAAATTTCTGGTTTAACCATAGATATAAAACAACACATTGCAGGCTCAAAAAGCCTATTTTCAATTTCACAGAGTCAGAACTAGCCTTGTAGAGAAAACAGCTTTCCAATGTCACAAAGCCAGGTGGTACTTCCAAAACTTCCCTTCTGCACTGGAACAAGAGTAAGATTTTTCTTATCCTGCCATGTAAAACCAGTAAGACCCTTTTCACTATAAATGAGTGACCAGTTTGCTCATTACAGGTGAGAAGAGGGCCAGAATCATCAGTCTACCATTTCCTTGCCTTCTAACCAAATAGCATAAGCACACCTTCATTTCTGAGGCACTGTCAGTCACTCATCGCTCTTAGAGCTTATTCTTCCTTTCTCTTCTTCTGGTCTCTTCTCCCAAGTAGCAAGTGACAGGACAAGAGGAAATGGCCTTAAGTTGTGCCAGGGGAGGTTTAGATTGGATATTAGGAAAAAATTCCTCACAGAAAGGTTGTCAGGCATTGGAACAGGCTGCCCAGGGCAGTGGTGGAGTCACCATCCCTGGAGGTGTTTAAAAGGCGTTTAGACGAGGTTCTCAGGGACGTGGTTTAGTGCTAGTGTTAGGTTAGGTTATGGTTGGACTGGGTGATCCCGAGGGTCTCTTCCAACCAAAATGATTCTATGATTCTCTTCTTCTAATGACTGGGTCTCTCTTAGGACTGAGAAACTTGGCCTGGTAAAGCTGTGTTAGAACCATTTCACCCTCATAAGCTTTTTCTGACAAAAGGAACAGTTGGTTAAAAAATTTCTAGCCAGCTTAGTCAGAACTTCATCTCATATAAAAGACAGGCCTTCATGTTTCCTTATGAAATCTTCATGTCTTTGCAAATATTTCAAGCAAATATCTTCATATCTGCTTCTCCATTACCACCTGTACTTAGCAAAGATGATTCAGAGACATTCTTATTATCCTTTTGAAAATCTGTCGTTAACACTGGCCTTTGCTTTATGAGAAGCTGTTCTGCTCTTGAGAAATTGCTGTGTATATGTCAGTTGTGTCTTAGGTTGTAGAAATGTTTGTAGGAAGCAATAATTTTTTTCCTGTTTTGTAACCACCATCTGTAAGGAAGCCCTGATCCCTGACAAGAGTGTCTGTACAGCATAATAATTCATATGATGGTCATGGTTGGAACTTTCTATCAAATTTGGAAGCCTCTGCCAGGTTCTCTTCACTCCATTTTCCTGGCTGTGCAGTAGAAGGCTGAAGAAGACTTCTCTTCCACTCGTCCTGCTGTGCATGAAGGCCAGCATGTTTGCATTTACTTCAGGGAAGTAAAGTTGTTTGAATCTTTCAAAACAGCAGCTGTTGCCTTACCCTGTGCAAGCACAGAAAGGGACAAGAGGGGACTGGACTCCGTCCCATCGCTGTGGGTGAATGGTGGTGCGGAGGTGGGATAGCTGCATTCTCAGTAGCTAGAGGAAGCATCTGGGGATTTAAGTTAACATGATGTCATCTACTGATGAAAACATGGATGTATATGTCACAGTCACTTAAATGCCTCACCTTCTATAGAGCGGGATGAAAGGAAACAAAAAAACCATAGTGTGATTCTTGGATCCGAATCCTGCTAGGCTGAAAGTTTGTATTTGAATGCAGGAGTGAATTAAACTTCTGTATTTCTGGTTTCCTTCAATAAGCCAAGCTAGAGCTTGTTTCCTTCCAAAGCTGTCACCCCTCCCGCTGGGCCGTGCCAGCCATAGGTGCGAGTGGCTCCGGGAGCTGGGTGGAGAAGGCGGCCCAGGTCACTGCCCGCTGCAGCCGTCCCAGCTCGGTCTGCGCTGAACGCCAGTCAACACCCTCAGGAGCTCTCGCACCAGGAGACTGAGTCAGCCCCTGAGCTGATCCAGACTGATTGCAGCTGGAGACCCAGTAATCAGCTACACTTTCCCCCCCACACGCCAGGGGTACAGCATGTCAAGATGTTTGCTGGGATAAAGTTGGTTGGTTCTTCTGCAGCGTTTTGGTTTTTATTTTGCTAAGAAATCCAGTGAATAATACAGTCTAGGAAGAGCTCCTATTCTGTATTAAAATATACCAAAACATGCTGGTTATTACACCTTCTGTACATAAAGAAAATAGGAGTGCATGTTAATAATGGAAAACCTGTTCCTCCCAGAAAATGAACTGTGGTGTTTCCAGTGAGAGTACCTGGTGTCAGGCTCTCAGGCTGCAGTGTGTGTGCCACATATTTTTATCTACGAGAATAATTAAGTATGCTTTAGGAATTTAGCCTGGTTCTTTCGGGCAGGTTTTATACCAGTTTAACTCTGAAGACTTCTGTATGTTTACTCCTGACTTAGGCAATAAGTCAGACTGTACCTTCCAAATGTTTGAATTCCTGCTTGGGCATTAGGATTCTGCATTTGTAGACATTTATGGCACTTTCTTCGCATTTCATCTTCTTATTCTTCAGAGGAAATTACTCAGATTTGCACGATTTCATGCTGTAATTTTGGAGGGTAGTAAACCTTGGCGTGCTTTGGTCCCATCACAGTAAATTGTTTGTTAACTTTGGAGCCACCTTCAACCGCTGTATTAGTGAAGGGTGAATACAAAGGCACTTTTCTGCTTTGAAACTTTTACACCACTTTGAGGTCTGGAAGCTTAGCTTTATTTTTCCACTGAAACACATTGTCACTGATGCTGTTTTGTTTGCTCATCTTTGAAAGCTAATAGACTGGTTTAATTAATTGTCCAAGATTTCTCTAAAACAATGTCCTAATTCTTCCATTTAGCTGTGGCATATCATACACTGTTGTTATCTCCTCTACCAGATTTTTGCAACAAGTTGTTTTAAAACTATAATCTCTTTGAGGGGAAAAAAATGAAGTGCAGTTGAAAAGGCAGTTATGCCGAAAGATAAACACAGCAATATTACTTATCAAAACGAGTACAGTTTTTGCTTGCCTAATGAATACAACATATAGCTTTTTCTATATATACAAAACCTGAGGAAAAAAAAAAGCTTTATAACATATAAAGTATGCAACATTATTTCAGGCATAACTGTATTGGATATGTATCTAGGCCTGAGAGTGTAGATAACACAATATAAGTGCTTTGCCTGTCTAAACATGTTAAATAAATGAACATTCACTATCGCATTCAAATACATTAGTAGATGTACTCGCATAGTTAATTTTCTTTTTAATGCACTACACGTGACATTTGCAGCACAGAGCTATAGTGTATCTTACCGTTTGATGAAAGTTCTTCCACCTCCCCCCCCTTTTAAACAAACCTTTATTTGAATAAGCCTTTATGAAACAGATCTTTGGCATATCTTCTTTTCAGGAAGTTCAGTCAGTGTAAGCAGAGATAAAGCAGTCATGTTACGAAGAATATTACATAAGGGAAGACTTTTTAGAGAAAGAGGGTGGCAAACGTAAGGGAGGGGAAGAACACCCTTAAGAGGAAATCTGATTTCTTTCTTGCAGCTGTTTGGTTTTATTGTGCTGTGATTTGGTATTCAAAATAGAACAAACTTGGAGTTATGAAAAGATATAGAGGAAGTGTGGTGAAAAGTAGTGATGAGAAAAGTGCCATATAAAATATTTTCACCTACATCTTGATTTTCATAATGCTGGCCTTTTAGGAGACAAAATGAAAAATTAAAAGGAATGTTCATGCTGAAAATAGTTCGGAAAAGTGTCCCCAAATTGTTAACCTTATACATTGAAAATTCCTGTGTTGGTATAAGGAGAACACTAAACGTGAAAATGATTTGCCTCTTTACCTTGAAGAAGCCATCACAATTTTTAAAGAAGAGTGTGAAGATATGGCACTGAAGCTTTAAGTTCTGGAATCTGATATCATCAATTAAATCTTTCTGCTTTTATGTTTCCCGTAGGAGGGCAGCTGTGGTGTACTACGACCAAGGCCATCTCGGAGGGTGAGGAGCTGATTGCCTTTGTTGTGGATTGCGACTCACGGCTGCAGGCTGCCAGTCAGATGACTCTGACCGAAGGGATGTATCCTGCACGCCTGCTGGACTCCATACAGCTGCTCCCTCAACAAGCTGCAATGGCATCTATTTTGCCTACAGCTATTGTGAACAGTAAGTGATGAATACCATTCTCTAGCATTTTTTTTTTTTTAGCAGCAGTACTTTAAGGCACATATGAACAGCTAATACAGCAACAGTGAATTCAAGACCACAGAAACCACACGACTTAAACCCCACAGCTCGAAGCCTGCTTTTATTCCCCCATCATCTCAGATGAACTCACAGACATTAAGGCAGGAAGAAGAGCGGTTTGGTGGCTGGGCTCTGCAAGAGCCTCACCCAGAGTATCTGACCTGCCCTCAGTGAAGGTTCTGTGATCTGCTCCCAGAGGCAATAGGATCAGAAACTGTGAAAACAGTATTACTAGGTAGGATGGGCCTGTTAGCTCACAAAGTCCAGATTCTGCTGCTCAAGTAAGCTTGTTGCTTACCGCTGCAGCTTCTAGTAATAATTCATGATACTCAGTGGACAGAAAGAAACATCTCTTTAGTGCCACTTTCAAAATCCAGCTGAGATCATGCCTTATAAAGCAGCTCTGATTTATCTCCACTCGATGTGGCTACCCAATGTTTTTACATCCTCTGGACATCAGCAGAGTCTATCATGGACAAAATACAGCATGTAATTTAGTTCTGTCCTTAGAAAGGAGGGACATGAGTATGTGGTAAGTCAGTTCCTGATCTGGGATAATTCAGCTTGAATTAAATTTAATTTCCTTAACTTTTTTGTATTACTGCCTTTTACAGTACAGCCCTAGTTCCTCATCATCCTCTCTAAATACTTTTAAAATGTCTTATCTGTTACTGTGGTTCTCAGTATTGCACATCCTTAGCTCTGGGCACTTTGTAAGGCTGTCCTTTTAGACCCCATGTTGGAGGACTTCCCCATAGTTCCTGTGGTTTCTGGTATTGTAATGAGTTATAGTGAACTACTGAACACAGTATTCCAGGTGTGAATGCTCCTGCAAGGACATGATCTGCCACTCAAGCTAATGCCAAATAAAACTGTATTGAACAGTCATACCATCTTCAAGCTCTTCAGACAGGACTAGTTAAAATATCTGTGGTAACATTTCATTCCATGTTTTCCTTTCTTTTTTGGGTGGGGAGTAGTTGCTTATTTTCTACGTAAACAATCTTGACAGCAACACATTTATTGTTATCCTGTTTTAAAAGATAAACCTTAAAATGTCCAAGTCATCTAAGCCACGCTGATCATAGCTACTTCTGCTGCTAAGAGGTGTTAAAAGTTTACAGTGCATCAGCTCTTGCTATACAGGCTTAGCAGCAACTCGGAGCAAGCTCTGTGCTCTTAGCTCCAGGAGGCTGCTAAAGCAGCAAGTCTTACTGTCCAGAACTTTCCACTCCAGTTCTGACTTTGCCTCTGACCACATACGGCTGTTCCTCATGTTTTGTTGTTGAGTTGGTGAAATTCAGTTTCTTCAGTAAAGTCTTGAGCCAGATATGAGTCCAGTAATATGCTGAAAGCACCTCTAGATTTGTAGTGGGACATCTCTTAACCATTCTTTTGCTGGGTCCCTGAAAAAAAAAAAAATCTGTTTCTAGGAAAACTAAGTGTTGAAGGGTGGTTTTTTGTCTGATCATTTGGTTTTTAATGCTTCCTAATATTTTCTATGCAAAAAACAAAATTAGAGTATCACCTTTGCCTCATTCAGCTTGAACTTGAATGTTTCATTTCCTCAGTTGATCCATTGAAATATTTGGAAACTATGCACTGAAAAAAAATGAAATATTTTGCTTTTAAAAAATTAAAACATTAACTTCAAGTAGCCTTTATCTATTTTGCATCGCTTTAGGGAAGTAATAGTTTCAGAGCCCATGCCTATACATTGTTCTCCCTGGAATTCCATCTTCTCACCTTGCAAAACTCCCCAACCGCATTTCCTCTGCAAGGCACGTAATGGGAGTCACAATATGCACCTTGTATAACTGGAGCTACAGACTGTCCAGGCCATCTAGCCCATGGGAAATAAAGATGGCTGGAAGTCAAATTCATTAAGATAATCAGAAAGTTCAATTCAGTGATGGAATTCAGTTGAATTCAAATAGGACATGTTGCCCATATCGGAATTTCCTACTACTACTTTTGGACTTTCACTTCTGTGGGAACTTCAATGGTTCAACTTTTTTAAACCATTTGAAGCCAAAAACAAATGCTGAAATGTCAGTTTTCACATGTGATGGACATTTCAAATGATACAAGCTGTGTCAGTGATGTTTTAATAGTGGTATGTACTGGAATACTAACTGCTCTATTAAATGTTTGTGTCTTACATTCATGCACAATTATTCAGTGGCAAAGGGAAAAATAGAAACTGGTAGTGGTAAAAATATTTAATGCAAATTCATGAGCAGAAAAGTAGACAAGCACTAGCAATGCAGTCAGAGAAGCAAACTAAGCAATGCAAATTTTGGCTGCATTTGTCAATATTTAACAAATAAAAGACTCGTCCATTTCAATGGGTTGGAGTCTTCAACTTTGTTCACCCAAATGAATTGGAACAGAGCCATTGTCTTATACACATCGATATTTGAAATTAAACATAAATTGTCGTGAATGATAATGAATTACATCATCAGCCACGCATGCCGTATTTTCAGCCAGCCATTATTCAAGACTAAATTAATTGCAATCACTAGCAATTTTTTGCATTCTGAAGTCAGTGGGAGTTTTGATGTTGACCAAGATGTGTTTAGATGTTGACTGCAATTGCAGTCCTGAGGTCAGCTGGCACAGTCTGGCTGCACTCATAATTTTATCATCTCTTAGTCTCAGAAACAGGAGAGAAGTGTCCAAACCAGTTGCAGGGAATGACCCTAGGCCTATGGTTAACTCTTGAACTGTACAGAGGAATGAGGAAGGTGTTAATTAACTTAAGCCGAATGTGGAAGGGACCATTGTTGTGATTTAACAATAAAGCAAGAAGTTCCGCTGCTCTAGTCTGGACCCTGTTGCTTTGAATTTACTGGTGTAGATGTACCGTGAAGGTCTGGGATTTCTTCTTTGTTCTTACTGATAGGATGACAAGTTCAACTTCCAGAAAGATCAAAGGGGTCTTTTGTCCTTCTGAGGCAGATACACAACACGTACTGTGTAGGTATACTTCTGACAGAATATTAACAACCAAATATCCACAGTATTCATTTTTGCTCTTCACCTGAGTAAAGTATGTAGCCTTCAGTACATGATTAAAATATCTACTCCCTCTGCTGCTGGGAAGCACTCTGTGCAACCTCTGCATTTTCTTCCTCTCAAAGGATGCTGATGCTTTGGGATAGAAGACAATGAAAAATTGCATTATAAATAGCAAATATCCCTTTTGCATAGTGAAAAGCGGAACAGTAACAAGTTACCAAAAACAAGAGGACAAAAGAACATAAGAAATTTTAATTTCTAATGTTAATCACAATAGGAACCCAGGAAATAAGCATGCTGCTTAGTGTAATATTACATTCAACACTGTAGGATCTTAAGGAAATGTAATCTAGTCTGACCTCCTGGATATCAGGGTAACAGAATTTTACAGTAATAACTGCATAAGTATTCTGAAAATATGCATTCGTCATAATGATCTGCAGTTAGCACTCAAAAATTCCAAGACCCAATGCTGGAAAGACTTGTGCACACAGAAAAAAAAAAGTACAATTGAAAGATGTTACCTATTGAGTAGTGATGTATTGGAAATGTAGCTTAATTCTTGAATTACTACTGCATATTCGCAACAAACAATTGAATTTCAGTTTTTTAATAATTACATGCCAAAAACTTCTAGCTGTCCTTTTATATTAACTATTTTTAAATCTCATTTTGAAAGAAACATCTGTCTCCCACGTTCAGTCTCTCACCTGCAAGTGACTTTTTAATAAACCCATGGCTCTGTTTTCAATATTTTATTAAATAAGCTTGCATTTAATGGGGAAGTGAGTGGAATTAATCCAGCTGTGTTAATTGGTTGGCACTGAGTGCACTGTGGCTAACCTGCACCTGGTTATGTTTGCTTGTAGAGGACATATTCCCTTGCAAATCCTGTGGCATTTGGTACCGAAGTGAGCGGAACCTGCAGGCCCATCTCATGTACTACTGCAGCGGGAGGCAAAGAGAGGGGCCTCAGCTACCAGAGGAGAATGAAGATGGTGCTCAGCAGATATCAAGTGTCTGCCCCTTTCCACAGTGCACCAAAAGTTTTTCTAACGCAAGAGCTATGGAAATGCACCTAAATTCTCACAGCGGTAAGTACCATGTATTTTCCTCTGTCATCTTCTAGATTTAGCTATTTGAAGAATTATTTGCTGTAGACATTCGACGGATCAATGTCTCCAAATATATGCAAGCACTGGGTGTAGATGCTACCAAAATGCCACCAGTTTCTGACCTGTGTCCTACACCAAGCACCTCTCCCAGGTAACGAGTGTCATTTATCTACTAACCCTCATTTGAATGCTGTCTCTCTTTTAATGTGTGTATTCATGCATATAGACAGCACTTCTTTGCTGGTGAAGGTATGCTCAGGAATCCAGACACAGACTGCTGCTGCTTCATCTCTGAGAGGTTCAATTACTTCAGGATTCCATCCACTGAACAACGGGAGTCTGCTAGACTACAATCTCTATCTACTCTGTTTTGATTCTCAGTGGAGAAATACACACCACCAGAGAACAAGTCCTTCTGAGAGAAGATCTTGGGATCCTAGAGTAGGCTTCTTAGGCAGGAGGCTTTAAGGACTGGGGTCCAGAACTCTGTGCTCTTTTCCCAGGACACTTGTTTCATAAAAACTTATTGTTTCACAACAATATTCTTTTCCCTCCTTATAAATATAAAATGGGGATAGTAGTTTGTCTGTGTTGTTAAAATTATAATACTAGATATATGGAAAGTGGATTACAGAATTCCTGAGATTAAAAAATCTGGAATTCAACAGGAATCTTGTCTCCCTCCCTGAAGGTTCTTTGATTTGAATTCGTGTTGAATTAATCCTGGAAACACCAGTTATGAGTTTGCAGAACATTCTGCATTGGAGTTTTCATTAGCAGAGAAAACCTACAAATAAGAAAGACTGCAGTGTCAGGTGTGGGTGTGTTGCTGTCTGGCTTACAGAGCTGTGTCTGGACAGAGGCAAGGGCCCTACAGGAGTTCCTGATCCTCCTGGTAAGTGGATGGAGTCTAAAGGACACTAATGGGTGCTTTGTTCACAGAAGAAAGCCTGGTTCAGCTGTAGTGTCAAAACTCCTAGAGGAGTATGAGTCTACTCTGTGGACTTGATGAAGTGAAAAATGGTCTTCTGATACTTGCACAGCAATTACAAGTTTAGAAGGCATCATGTTGCCTTGAAGGAATTTGGTAGCTCCCAGAACAGGACTAGAAGAGTGCTGAGTGAGAAACCTTGTTATGTAGACAACACTTCGCCATTCATTTAGAGGTCAGAGCTTTTTGTGCTTCCTGATCTTAACTTTGAATATCAGGCTGTTGCCATTTTTTTGTCTCTTACCTAGCTAATATTTCACTGTTCAGTGAACCGGCGGAACAGTAGCAACAGCTTCAACAAGAGCACATGAATGCAGCCCAGCATGTCTTGCAGCCTAGTAATTAAAACCAGGTACTCTTGGATGATAACAAATTAATTTCTCCCCAAATAGAGGAAAATTCTGAAATCTTAGCCATTTTGTGAAAGGGTTGCTTCAGCTCTTTGCATTTAATGACATGCCACTGGCTTGGGTGTAAGATAGGGTTTTCAGCCATGAGCTGTGAGTGACCATGCCTTCATGCAATCTAGAGATAAGCATCTGTGAACCCTGAAAGACACGGTTCTGAGATCCTGCCAGATTTCCAGTAAGAATCTTTAGATATTTCTTGATCAGAGGCTGCATGTCAGGCCTTCCCCTCCTTTTTAGTCATAAAGCAGTCAGTTCAATCATTCTTGTTCTCTTTCAGATTCTATCAATCTTTATTTTTCTGTGCAAATTATCACCAGTTATTACAGCATCTGCAGTAGAAATTAAACATTCCTCTTCCAAATACCCTGTAAGCTACTGCTGTGTCTGCTTCAGCATCTGTGACAGTCCCTGCTGGGGGCTGTAGCAGACCCACACCACGGGAGCATGGACCCCCAACTGAAATGCAAAGTCTATAGCGACACTCCACCATGACTGTATCATGTGATGTGGAAGCATATGAAACACCTTCTCATGGCAGTAAAGGAGCTAAAGCTTCATATGGCCTCCTGGTGACAAAGTGCCTGACGGGGAACAAGCACTAATTAAAGTTCTGTGTATCTCTGGCTTCCTTCTGGCCTCTGAAGCCCACAGTAGTTCAGATTCTAAGTGTCACTCACAACAGTGGGAGTTACTGATGCCAGGGGAGAAGTGAGGGCCTCCAGGTCCAACAGAATGACTTCCCATTGATTGAGCCACAGTATTCTTACACCTTTATATTGTCCAACTACCACAAACCTAGTTTACTTGACCAAGGCATGGTATATATGTGCGTGTGTGTGTGCAGACAGAACAAGCATCCACTGTAGGTTCCATCCCTACCAGTTTCAGTTTTTATTGTCTAACAAATAATCACAATCTCTGTCATTGTAGGAGGGAGATTTGGTCTCGTCTTTTTTTAAAACATTTTCAGTTTCTAAATACCATGAAACAATTTGTTTGTGTCAGTAATGATTGTAAAATGGCTTTGAATGTGCTGTTCTTGGTAGGGAAAACTGTAATGAATTCATGAGGAAAAGCTGTTTTATTACAGCAGTAACTGCCTATGGCCATTATATGTGGAAGGTTAAATGTTGCTGAAGCCATGTCTTACTCCTCCTCCTTCACAACAAACACAACTCATCAGTCCTTTCTGATGAGGAGAATTCTGTATCATGTTCCCACACTACAACCAACTCGTAAGCCAGGAGGCGAGCATCAATAATGCTCAAAGTGCTACTTCTGTCTGTGGCTTTCAGGGCTGTACCTCAAGCCATATAATGTTGATCCTCTTGACCTTGATGTGCTTTCTGTGCATTCAAAATTTCCAGTGATCATGTATGGAGAACATTATGCCTCATTTAGTTAAAACTGTAATTTCTAAGATCTTTTTGTTCAGAGTAAGTCCAGTATATTTTTATCCTTTCCCTTGTTCTTACTTTCCCCTCCTCTGCTGATTGCATGCAGATACTAAGGCTGTCCAGAGCAGAGACTGGGAATGTCCTCTAGCAGTTCGAAGAAAGAAATTCTGAACCAATTCAAGTATTTTCAGAGTGACTAATGAGTTGTTCTTACCGTGTTTCTACCTTTTGTGCCACTGATTTTCCAGTATAATTCACGAAGGGCACAGTGGTCACTTCATTTTGTATTTTACTTGTCTTTTCTGTAGGAGTGAAAATGGAAGAATTTCTCCCGCCTGGTGCTAGTCTGAAATGCACAGTTTGTACTTACACTGCAGACTCAGTGATTAACTTTCATCAGCACCTGTTCTCGCATCTTACTCAAGCTGCCTTTAGATGCAATCACTGCCATTTTGGCTTCCAAACTCAGAGGGAGCTACTGCAGCACCAAGAGTTACATGTCTCTGGCAACAAGATTCAGAGAGATGGTGACATTGAACACTCTCCAAGTAGAAATGAAGAAGGTTTACAGCCAGCAACGGACCTGTTGAGCAGAAATGATGTTCCCCAGAGCCAAAAGACCATGCAGACTAAAGATGCAAGTTCTGATACAGAGCTTGATAAATGTGAAAAAAAGGCTCCACTTTTCCTTCCAGCCCAGAGGCCAGAAACACAGCCTGCAACAAATAAGCAGAGTTTTTCATACACTAAAATAAAATCTGAACCATCCAGTCCAAGACTTGCTTCATCCCCAGTTCAGCCTAATATTGGTCCTTCTTTCCCAATGGGACCTTTTCTTTCACAGTTTGCTTTTCCCCAGGACATCACTGTGGTTCCTCAGGCTTCAGAGATATTAGCCAAAATGTCTGAACTGGTCCATCGAAGACTGAGGCATGGAAGTAGCAATTATCCTCCTGTAATTTACAGTCCTTTGATGCCCAAAGGGGCTACATGTTTTGAGTGTAACATAACGTTCAATAATTTGGACAACTACTTGGTACACAAAAAGCATTACTGCAGCAGCCGATGGCAGCAGATGGCAAAGTCACCAGATTTTTCCAGTGTTCCAGAAAAAATGCCAGAAGCTGTAAGTCCCAGTAACGGTCAAAGCTCTATAAACATCCTGAGTGCAGCTCCTCACACATCAGATCCAGAGAATCAACTTCTGCAGACATCTTGCATAAACTCTTCCAGTGTTTTAGATTTGATCGGGCCAAACAATAAAAGTCATGAAAAAGATTTTACAACACAATCTAAGAAGTTGTCAACTGCAAGCAATGGCGATGAGAAGATGAATGGAAAACCTTCTGATGTGAAGAATCCCAGTGCTCCTTTAGTAGAAGGGGAGAGTGATCCCAACAAGACCACGTGTGAAGCTTGTAATATTACTTTCAGCAGACACAAAACATACATGGTCCACAAGCAGTATTACTGTGCCACTCGCCACGATCCCCCGCTGAAGAGGTCCGCTTCCAACAAAGTGCCTGCCATGCAGAGAACAATGCGTACACGGAAGCGAAGGAAGATGTATGAGATGTGCCTACCAGAGCAAGAGCAAAGGCCACCACTAGTTCAGCCGCGATTTCTAGAAGTGGGTAACCTTGGCAATCCTTGTACATCTACTCAAGAGTCAACAGAGGGTCTTGGAGAATGTTACCATCCACGATGTGACATCTTTCCGGGAATAGTCTCAAAGCATCTGGAAACATCACTGTCTATTAACAAGTGCGTTCCAGTTTCAAAGTGTGATACTCCCCACTCCACTGTGTCATGCTTGGAGATGGATGTGCCAATAGATCTCAGTAAAAAGTGCTTGCCCCCGTCAGAGAGGACATCAGCTTCTCCCAAAAGGCTGCTGGACTACCATGAGTGCACAGTGTGCAAGATCAGTTTTAACAAGGTAGAGAACTACCTGGCTCACAAGCAGAATTTTTGCCCTGTCACTGCCCATCAGCGTAACGACCTGGGACAACTCGACAGTAAGGTGTTTCAGAACCCAGAAAGTGAAAGAAACAGCCCAGATGTCAGTTACGAAAGAAGCATTATCAAATGTGAGAAAAACGGAAACTCGAAACAGTCCTCTCCTAACGGAAACTTATTTTCCACACACTTAGCAACACTTCAAGGACTAAAAGTCTTTAGTGAAGCAGCCCAGCTTATTGCTACAAAAGAAGAAAACAAACATTTGTTTCTTCCACAATGCCTTTACCCTGGAGCAATAAAGAAAGCTAAAGGAGCAGATCAGCTTTCTCCATATTACGGAATAAAGCCAAGTGATTACATTTCTGGTTCTCTCGTCATTCATAATACTGATTTAGATCAAAGCACAAATACAGAAAGTGAATCTCCTAAAGGCCAGGTGCCTTCCAATGGATGTGCTGTGCAGAAGAAAGAGTCTCTTCCGCTATTGCCAAAAAACCGAGGCATGGTAATAGTTAATGGGGGGCTGAAACAGGAGGAAAGAGCTGCCGCAAACCCGCAACAAGAGAACATTTCCCAGAATCCTCCACATGAAGATGGGCACAAGTCGCCTTCCTGGATCTCTGAGAATCCCTTAACTGCAAATGAAAATGTCTCTCCAGCAATTCCCACGGCAGAGGAACAGTTGTCTAGTATAGCGAAAGGCGTGAATGGTTCTACCCAGGCCCCGACCAGCGGAAAATATTGCCGACTGTGTGACATCCAGTTCAACAATCTTTCAAACTTTATAACTCATAAGAAGTTTTATTGCTCGTCACATGCAGCAGAACATGTCAAATGAAACAATCGGTCACCTTTGGTACCTGTGTTTAGCATATTGTTCCATACGGTCTAAGGAAAGCTGTTTGAATTACATCTGGACAATCAGGAGGTTTCGCTATGGCTAAGTTGAAGACTTAAAGGTGTAATTTCATTACAGTCCATTAGTAAAGTGTATTATTGGTGCCATTTTCAAAAATATTAATTTATTTTACCAGCAGTATTCATAGCTGTAGTTATGTTATTTTTTATTTAAAAACTTTATATTAAAGTCATTTGTAATGTTATTGTATAGTTATTGTGTAGCACATATGGTTTGCACTGTATAGTAGATTTTAAAGAAAATAGTCACAAACAATACAGAAAAGCATTTTAGAAATAGCTTCAAAAGCACTTGTGTATCCTGATTTTTTTTCTTATATGCTGTTGCAGATATATGTATATGCTAAAATATAACTTGCAAAGAAGTTTCAACTATGCTGTAAAGTTCGCCTTAAAATTTCAATTTTTTTGAACAATTGGGCTCAGTTTGCACTTTATATTTTAGCAGATACAGTACCTTAGTCATTAGGCTTTGCATTTGTATGTAGCAGTATGTTTCCGTCCACTTTCTTAATCTGAAACGTACGTTAAATGAAGATGGCAATTTTTTTCTTGTATAGTACTTGTATTTTCTTTCGCTGATGCATCTCTGTCTCAATTTTTAAACCTTTGCTGTTAAATGCAATACTTTATAAAGAATGAACAAAATTACTGGAAGCAGTATTGTAAGTAATGAGGTCATATCAATCAGTTTTATCTTTTGAAAGGCACAGTCTAAAACAAACCCCTAAACTCAATGCTGCAATTATGAATCTAATTCATATATAAGATATATTTAAATATAAGAGTAGCAATACTGCAACTGGTGATCACAAAGATAATGTTCTACTTCTGATAGAAATAATTTCTCAACAAATGTTGTTACTATGCATGTATATGGATGGAATAAAATTCCAGATCATTGGAGATGTTTGGCAGTAATTTCTTTACATTTGTTTTACTTTGTTTTTCAAGGAGGATTTAGAGCACACAAACTGTAAAGCAGTTCTTAGGAACAGGTTAACATTGCTCCTTCTTCAGTGGCAGCAGCATTCACGTAAGTACCAAGGAAGCCTCTGCTTTGACAGAGTCCTTGCTGATGGGTCACTAACACAACCAAGGCTAAGACGCACTTGTGAAGTAAAACTTAAAATGTGAAGGTCTGAAACCAGGAAGGCTGTTCCCTTTATTGGTGCTAAGGAAGACACGCTTCCCTGACACTCCTGCCAGATGTCAAAATCAGTGGAACAATCTGCTTCATAGCACCTCTGGTATGATTCTTTATGTGTTCGGTGGTCTTATATGAAACACAATAATGTTAATTTAAACAGAACAGCAGTGTGCTCCACTAATTCAATATAGAAATACTATCAATAATATGTTTTATTAAAATCTGAACTAATATACAATTAATACCCTTCACTTGCAATTGTTCACTCTCCTATACACTGTTTTCATAAAAAAATTGATATTGTAAAAGTGACCTATTGATACATTTTTCATTCTACAGATTGGAAGGCAAAACCATGACCTGAATAGTCACATAAGCAGTTGTATTTACTTCAGTTCCTGTATCAGCCAAAGAAACAACGCAGAATCAACTACATGAAAGGATGGTATTTCAGCTAAGCAGCCAGTTGGAGTTTAGCATAAGAGTGTGCAATGCTGCTGACTGTCAGCAACTGCATCCCTGTGTACTTTGGAACTGAATTAGTTCCTTTTTATTTATAAGTGCAGGTGAACAGGCACACATGATCCAGTAGCAAAAATAATAAACAGTTCACAAACTGTTATTAGAAACTCTGATGGTTAACTGGGCTTTAAATACAGAACAAGAGTGCTTTAAATTGTGCTAATTCTCGCTCTCAACAAAGATGGCAGGTGTATACGTTAATTTCATTACAGACAAAATCGGTCCTATAGTAAATACTTTGGGTAGTAAGACCTAGGAAGGAGAAAAGCATTACAAACACAGAGAGAATAAAACAGACAAATCGTTTATTATAATCAATTAGACATACGTTAGAAAACCACACTAATATGTTTTAGACCCCACGATATTTGAGAAATGGTACATTTTGACCCTTTTGATGGCAAACATTATTTTGAAGATTATCCAGCATACAAAATTGGTTTTAAGAACTAATCTAGATTACATCTAGATTGAAATAAGATAATTCTAAAAGATCTACATGCATAGATGAAATCTTCTAGGTGAAGTTTGTTAGAAAGCCACAGACACTGTAATTTACAACTGCTGAGCTCTAGGGGCGTGTGTAAGCTGTGACAAAATAAAGGAGAATATCAGACTAAAGGGAGTACCTAGCTGAAAAGTGAGGCTGAAAGGGAAAATCCTTATCATAAAACATCTCTGATCTGGAAATGCTGAGTGTACCTGATATGTTGCAGAGGTATATTAAAGCCTGCCATGCTGCATTATATTCTACCTACTGGCTAGTCCAGTTGCTTTCACACCACATAATATGCCTGGTACTGTTTTCTCTTCATAAATCACATATTTGGTTGACTGCTCCCATTTTTACAAGCTCAAAAGAAGCACAATCTGTTCATCTGTGGGTAGAGTTCCTCGATTTTATACACATTTTACACATTTTACTCACTTTACTGGAGCACAGAGCAATACTGACGTGCTAAACCCTGAAGTTACACCTTCGCACTCTCTGAAAGTAAAACTTTACACAAGCTAGGTGGGTAGCAAATATAGATTACTGATATTTGATTTGTTATACATTTTTTACAAATATAAAACTTTTAATAAAGATAGCTACTCAAGTAGCTGGACTCGGGACCCATGTTTTCCCATAACTTTACACACTATATTCCATTTTTTTTGCTGTCTTTATTGCACACATTTTTCATTTTGCTTATTTGAAATAAGAACATAAACACTTTGGCCAGCCAGAAATCTCTCTCCTGTCTCTAGAACCAGTTTGCACAATACTGGCCTAATCCCAGCTGGGATCTTTAAGCACATCTATGTTTAAGTCATAAGTATTGTTTACAGGAATAAACTACTTAAACCTGGTTTTGGACCGAGTGATTATTTGTATTCTCTTCAGATTGTATCTATGCATTTGTTCAAGTTGATAATAGAACAGGTAAACTGCCTATTACTAAAAACTCCTCTTGAATATAGACTCTCCTCTAGTTCTGCTTTAGCGTTTTTGTAGGTTTATTAATTATTTATCAAATCACTTATGCAAAGAGAGTCTATCTTTACTGAGTCTTTGACACCTGGAACTCAGCAGGAAGCAGAGCGCCTTCATTAAATGGTTTGGATCCACTAATCCCTGTCAACTGGAGTCGGTGGATAAATTTTTGGGGCTATGTAGTGGAGATGAATAGCTCAACACAGGGCATTAAAATATTTCCTGGGTTTATGATACAAAAAATAAAATTGCTACACATGAATGCCTAATGTTTAGAAGAGATGATTCCTGTCTGACTGCTTGTGTACTGATTGCCTGGCAAGTTTTGCATTCAATCTTTCAGCTTTTCAGGGAAGATTTCCTTATTCACACAGCATCTCATCCACGTGCAGTGCTCAGAACTAATACTGTGGCTGCATCCATATCTGCCTCATTTATCTGTCTGTATCCTAAAATTCAGACTTTGAAAGGTTCTTGTGAGTCCCCATTCATATCACAATTGTCATACTTCTGTGATGCTGTCTCTTATGTCGCCATCTGAATTTTTTACATGATGGTGATTTTTTTTCATTGTAACCATAAATCAGGTGAACATGCCTAATGCAAGCAGTAAAGGGTACAAGATAAACGTCTATTTGTCTTGAATTAACTGTAATAAAGTTAGGGGTCCGGTGACATTTTCTCATTGCTACAAATAATTATAAAACTACAACATTTGCTGTGGATTCACTCTACTGACTTTCCCAGTCTCTCTGTCAAATAACTGTTGACTACATTCATTATCTAACACTGTCCACAGGAATGTAGTAGTCGCATCACGAACACAACCCAAGTAAATATATAAGATGATTGCTCCCTTGTACAATAAATGCTGCACCACTGATAAACACAGAAGGAGAAACATAAAATTTAAAAAAAAGGAGAAATTAAAAAATTAAATCAAAGCAAGAACTATCATCAAGGTGAACGGGAGGTGGGCTAATTCACTTTCCTGAATGTACATAAGGTATCAACGAGGATCCACTCTAAAAAGGTGGAGCTGATGTGGAGTTCTGAAAAGCCTGGAAAACCTGGCTTAAAGAAAATTCTGTGGTGAGTACAGTGGAAGAAGAGTGGCTGGGCATCATCTCACTGAGGGGCAAAGAAGAGAAGGAAAAATGGAATCAGCACTTTGTTAATGTGGAGTGTGCAGCGAGGGTACGCTGGTGGCTGCAGAAAGCAGCAGATACAAGGCATCAGCACCACAAAAGCACTGTACATCCCAGGAGGCCTGCTGAGAGGCAAAAATACTGATGAGACAAAATCCTTGGAAAATCACGCCCAAATACTGAATATTGCCAGTGCAAAAATTCTGGCTCCTGGTGGTCTCCTTTTCCCCAAGGCTGATGAGGAAGAGAACCTCAACTCTTCCCAGCTGCCAGGTCACCTGCACAGCGGGGACACTGCGCTGCCAGGAGCTGTCAGGACAGACTCCGCACAGAGCAGACGTGTGTGACCCTGCTGTAAATACGAGATAAGTCAGATACCCAAGCTTCAGCCGCATTAGCCTGAGAGCACGCCTGGTCCTCTCGTCCAAAGTCTTCCACATAGGTCACTGACAGTGCTTTAAATCCAGAGGCCTTTGAAAGCCCTTAGAGCCGTTGTAAAACGAACTAAAATACTTGTGACACTTGTGTATGGAGTGAAACAGAGCACGGGGCAGGGATGTGGGCAGGAAATCTGCACTCACGTAATTAAAACTGCTTCATAGTATGGAGGCACAAGATGAATTACTTGAGACTGGAAGCATGAGACAAGCGCTTTTGTGCTGGAGTGAAGAGGAACAGTAATTCTGACAGTTTCAACTTCTAAATACTTGTTTTTCTTACTATCTGCAAAGACACACACATATATTATATATAAAACATACATGAGCTGACAGACATGAGCACATCCAGAAGAGGGAAAGAACCTAAACTAGATTAAGAAGTTAGATCAAGAAGCTAAATGATATGATTAGACAAATTCTTTGTTGCAGAAGGAATAACCAGACCCTTTAATCCTCACTGCAGAGTTAACTGGCACCTTTTGGCATATGGAGGGTGATGATACATTCATTTATGTCCAAATTTACCTGTACTCCCAGCAAAATTGCTCTCTCCCTTTTCTGCTCTCAGCTGCTTTGCACAGGTCCCCAGCCAAGGTGTTTGCTCCTGCCTACCAACTCAATTGCCCATTCACTCATTTTCCCAGCAGATGAGTTGATTTTGTAATTGTCTCGGTTGGTTTTCTGTTTGTTTGTTTTGTGGGGTTTGGTTGGTTGGTTGGTTTTGTGTTTTTCAATTGTTTAATGGAGATGGTGGTGGTTTCCACCAGCAATGTGGTGAGAGGCAGCTGCTGCCAGCTCAGTGAGCACGCAGAGAGCACCAGTCCTGCAGTGTCCACACAACTCCCTTAACACCTCCGCCTGACAGGAACCCTTCACAGCACAGTTAATGATAAAAAACTGGTGCACATACCATTCAGTTCTGTCTGCAGATGCATATGGCTTTGAATAACAGTTGCTCCTTTCAGACTTTTGGAGAGGATGCTGAATGAGAAAAGCCACAAGTGTAATGAACAGAACTGGATAAAGCTGGGAACGCTTTCAGAAGTAGTTTTCATCTCAGCTTTCCCAGTCCTAGGTGTTCTTACTGAAACTGTGAAGCCAGGTTCATGTGATCCTGCAGTGATGGCTATAGGTAAATCCAATCGCTTTTCAGGACTACCTGCATTGCTACTGTTTTGAAAGCTCATCTGTTATCAAAACAGTTTTCTGCTGATTTTTTCACATTTACTAGTAATTTCCTTCTGTGTGCTAGACATTCTGTCCTGTAGCTGTGACCGGCTGATACAGAACAGACTGTGGAAACCACAGTCCTCAACCCACATGGTACCAGCAGCAGCCCTGACACTTCTGGTCCTGTTTGAACCGTGAGCGTCAAGGGTGGTAAATGGAGAAGCTGAGATGTGAAATGGTAGTACAGCTTCAAGTCTGTGTAGCCCTAAAAGAGTGTCCCTGCATGGCTGGTTTATTCAGCCACTTGGGAGATTTCACCTTCAATTCATTTGCTTTCCCTTTTTGTTAAACCCCTTGCAACTTGAGTCTTAGGGGGATGTGGGGAAAATACCAGTGGGTTGATTATGTTGGTGTTTGGCTTGAGGGAGAACAGACTGCTGCTTTGATGCTTTGACATTTTTGATCTTGTGCTAATTCTGATGAAACTACCCCCAAGAGATACGGTTATGGAATCTAATAAAAGACCTGTAGGTTCAAAGGCTGATCAAGGAAGAAAATTGTTTTAGAGAAAAGCCGTCTCAGCTTGTGATTGAAGTTTCTGTATTAGGGTAGGCATGCCAAGGGAAGGGAACATGTTGGTTTACTGCCGCAAGTTTTCAAAGCAGAATAGAAAAGGAACCCCCTCAAATGATGTCTTTCAAAAAAAAAGAGCAAATAAGGAGAATTTGAAAAAAAAAATCTCTTTAGATGGATAATCTTTGAACTCTGCAGTAGACCAAAGGAAGGAAACTCTGCAGATGTAATTTAGGGAAGATTAATCTAAAACTCCTTCCTCTTCTATTCTCTTAACACCCAAAGCACAGCTCACAACAGGGCAGGGTACACAGTAGAAGCAAGGTGCGGGGTGCAGGGATGTAGCCACGTGTGACGAGGGTTACCCTGTGCACATTTCCACATCTCGTTCCCACCATCCTTAGTCCAGCAGGTCTCTCATGGCTCAACCAAGTGAATAAGGTCCCCCCGGGTGCAAGGGACCTGCCTGGGTCTGGGAAAGCTGCTCTGGTAGCTGCTCATTGGCACTATAGCTGCCAGCAGAAACAAGGTTTTTCTCTGTTGGAGCATTGCTGGGTGAAAGAGGCACAATATTCCCATGTATGTCCACAAATATATGAACATTTATTGCTGGCAAGCTGACACTGCACACTTGCTCCCCCAGGCTGCCTCGCTTATTTGATTTATAAGAAACAAAAGATTGATTTCGAAGGATTAAGCACCTAAAACGCAAAGAGCTACCTATTGGAAGGTGCAAAAGTGAGATCAATATTTATGGTTTTAGGAGGTTTTCAAAATAGTAGGTTGTTTCCTTGTTGCTTTTCAAAAGCAACCAAATACTTATACAAATATAGCAAATATATTCTCTGTTACTGAAATAAACACAGTTTGGTTCTTGGTGTTTAGATCTTGTTTAGGAGGACAAATGCCTGCAAGGGAAGAAGGATAGTTTAGCACAAGAAATATGCAGGAAAAATGGATTTACCAATGGCATGTCTCACCTCCTGGGTCTTCCTCTTTCAAAGCTCTGCCCCTCAGCCTGGACATCTCCCCACACTCTAAAAGGTATCAGAGTATGCAATCTGCCACCACTGAAGACACAAAGGCACTCTCCTCTAAAAAAAAGTAGTTTATGTGTACAGAGTCGTCATCTCCTCCAGTTAAGTCACTTTGTAAGGACTTCTATATCCCACCCCACATCTTGAAACTTCTCTCTGTGCTCGGCACCATGCCCAGAGCCTCCGTCTCTCGTCTGCCTTTGCTTATAAAGATTTCCTCGTGGGAAACCTCCATTAAAGAATGGGTTGGACACATTATGAATGACACTTTTGATAATTTTAGTGCTCACTGTTTATATAATAAGCTAGTATTCATCCACAAAGTGGGGGCTGGATTCATTGTGCCCTTCAGCAGTCGAGGTCTGGCCAGCTCCTCGGGATGTCAGGACAATCCCAAACCTTATGTGAGGGCAGCACGGGGATGGAAAGAAGTCGGCATTTACTGCCTCTCCCCTCCCAGCTATGTTACCTTGCAAAACTGAGAGAGAGTCATTGGACTGCAAAGAAAGGCAGGGACAAGAGGGACTTCAAGGCTTGTAACATGTGGGGAAGGGATTTGTGGATTCTGTCTTCATGGTGGTTTCTGTCTTTTTACATTAAGCATTGCAAAAATGTTGGTCTGTCAGCAACTGAGCCTTGTCTTCAGTGTTGCAAAACTTGACACACAGTATACTTTTGTAAATTATATCAGAAATTTGGTTTCATTTAATGAGAAATGCCACTTCTTGGTGGGTAATTTTTATACTAGGTAAAATAAAATAATAAAAAACTTGACAATGTTTACAGAAGCTTTTGATATATCAGCATACTATAATATTGAAATCTGTAGTCTCACTAAAATCCATTTGAAGTTTTCACGTAATTTTATAGAACTAAATGCTATAATTATGTAAGAGATGTTGACATGATTTCACCTATTTGAACTTTACTGTGGTACAGGATGCCAGTGTCACTTTGTGGCAGCCACTTCACAGAAGAAACTGTCTCTGTTCTGTGGGAAACTTCTTCACCAACAACATACTGTATTTCTTTTTCCTCCAACATCAAAATATGTAATAGTTTATATCTGTTGTATTAGATTTGATAATGATATTCACAATACAAAAAGAGTATTTATATAAAGTATTCAGCTTGCAGATATTCACTATACCTTCCTGATATGAAACTACTGTGTACACTTGCCAGCCAAATATTCTGGCAAAATGATAATATTAGTTTTTGCATTTGCTTTATTAAGATCATGACAAACACAGTCAACACCAATAATCAGCAAAGTTAAAGTGGGATTCATTCTCAGATGATGAAAATGCTGGTTTTCCAAGCAAAGAATTCCAAACCTTCCATATCACCAGATAAGATTAAAAAGAAAAATGAAACTTTGTACAACTTTGTCCAGTGACACTTATGAGCCATTGCTCTGGGCTGTGACAGATCCTGTTTTGGATGCATCACTGGTGTGGAGAAGCACAGTTCAAGCACCTTCTGTCGATGTTCAGAACCAGCAGTGAAGTGAGAGATGTGATGCAGGCTCAGATAAAAATAAATGACTTGTTTCATTACAGTAAACAGTTTGATTCAAAATGCACCATTCTGAAAACATGAATTACTCTGCTACCTAAAGTTCTCTTAGAAATGGAGATGAGGAAAAGTTAGTACTCTGCTGAGTATCAAAACCTCTTCTCTCTGCAGGATTACCCACTGCTGCTAACAAATCACCCATAAAAATGCAGGTCAGGCATTTGGAACCTACATCTAATGCTAACAAAACTCCCATTGAAATGAATTATGGAATCGCTCACTCCAGTTGCAGTGTCTAGGAGGAGATAAAAAAGAATATGTCTTTGTGACCTTTATACCAGTGCTGCTGCATTCATATACCATACAAACAACTTCCTTTGTATGTGATATCACTGGCTGTAGAGTAGGAGCTACTAGCTCCTCAAAATTACAGAGGGGTAGAGCCATGTCCCAGGAAAGGTAACGTCACAGAATGGCTGAGGCTGGCAGGCACCTGCGGAGCTCACCCAGTCCAACCCCAGCCCTGCTCAAGCAGGGTCAGCTACAACAGCTTGCTCAGGGCTATGTTCAGTTGGGTTTTGAGTATCTCCTGGGAGAGAGACTCCACAGCCTCTCTGGGCAATTAGTTCCAGTGCCTGACATTGCTCCTCCCCAGGGGCAGGACTTCACAGTACCTTTTGCTGAACTCCATGAAATTCCTCTTGGTCCATTTCTCCACCCTGTCCAGAAAGGCAGCACAGCCATCTGGTCTGTTAAACACTCGTCTCAGTTTTTTTATCATCTGCAAATTTGCTGAAGGTGCACACTGTTCCATCATCCAGGTCATGAATGAAGATAGGAGACAGCATTGGCTCCAGTATTGACCCCTGGAGTATGCCACTGGTGACTGGCCTCCAGCTGGGCTTCATGCATCTGGTCCCAGCCCTTTCAGCCAAGCAGTTCAGCCAATTTTCAGTCCACTTCCCTGTCCGTTTATCTAGCCCATACTGCCAGTATGTCTATGAGAATGCTAATGAAGACAGTGTTGAAACCCTTGCTGAAGTCACTGCTTTCCCCTATTCATTCCATTGTAGAAGGCTATCAGGTCAGGTATGATTTCATCTTCATAAATCAACGCTGATTACTCCCAGGTACCTTGTTGTCCTTCGGAAATGGCTTTCGGGATTATTTGCTCCACCACCTCCCCAGGGATTGGGATGAGGCTGTCTGGTGTGTAGTTCCCTGGATCTTCTTCCTGTCTTCTTGAAGACAGTAATGACATTGCTTTCTCTCAGTACTTAGGATTCTCCTCTGATCAAAATGACCTTTCATAGTTAATTGAAAGTGGACTCACGGTGACACCAGCCAGCTACCTCAGCACCTGTCGGGGCATCCCATTAGGTCACATGGACTTACATATGTCCAGTTTGTTTCAGTGTTCCCTGACCTGATCCTTGTCTACCAAAAGACTTTCCTCTGGTCTCAGGGGCCTGTGATTTCTGGTTTATCAGTATAGATGGAGACAAAAAAGGAATTGAGTATCTCTGCCTTTTCCACATCCTTCATCACCAGGTTCATTGTCACTTGCCCTATTCAGCAGCTGGTCCAGATTTATCTTAGTCTTTGCTGTTGATAGACCTGCAGAAGCCCTGCTTGTTGCCCTTCACAGCTCGCACTAGATTCAACTCAAGTGCATCGTGCACTAGTGGCCCATAAGGCCAATGGTATCTTGGGCTGCATCAAAAGGAGCATGGCCAGCAGGTCAAGGGAGGTGATTCTGCCCCTCTGCTCCGCTCTGGTGAGACCCCACCTGGAGTCCTGTGTCCAGCTCTGGAGCCCTCAGCACAGGAAAGACATGGACCCATTGAAGAGGGTCCAGAGGAGGCCACAAAAATGATCAGAGGGATGGAACACCTCTCCTATGAGGATAGGCTGAGAGAGTTGGGGTTGTTCAGCCTGAAGAAGAGAAGGCTTCTGGGCCACCTTAGTGGGGCCTTTCAAGAAGAATTGGGGACCTATCAGAAAGATGAGGACAGACCTTTTAGCAGGGCCTATAGTGACAGGACAAGAGGCAACAGCTTTAAACTGAAAGAGGTTGGATTTAGACTGGACATAATGAAGACTTTTTTTTTTTGTAATGAGGGTGGTGAGACATTGGATCAGGTTGCTGAGAGAAGTTGTGGATGCCCCACCATTGAAAGTGTTAAAGGTCAGGTTGGATGGGGCTTTGAGCAACCTGGTCTAGTGAAAGATGACCCTGCCCATGACAGGGAGTTTGAACTAGATGGTCTTCAAAGGTCCCTTCCAACTCAAATCATTCTATGATTTTATCAGTCTAGGAACTCCAGATGGACTTTATTTATCACCTTATCAAATGACCTGCAACTGACTTTTATTTTGCATGTCTTCTGCTCTTCAACATCTACACAGGCTTTCTGTATATTGTTCACCAGACTGTGCTGTCAGTTACACTAGTGGAAATCCAAACCAGTTTTGTCGAGGATGAGCAAGATTTTCTGGACTATCAGTAGCATAACTGAAAGCAGAAGCAGTCTTACAGTGTGTGTGTAGTAATGGTTTCAGAGCCTCCAAAACTGCTATGGAATGAAAAAATATCCAGATTTAAAGACAGTGGGATCCAGAGCCAAAGTCTGCAGTTTTCTGTAGGTCTATCATACCCTGTCTGCCCATAAGCTGTCAAGTCCATTTTCAAGTCTCACTCTTCCAATATTCTTAGTAACACTCCCTTTTTCTCCCCATTTTTCCTTTCTCTCTTTCCCCTTTTCACTTTCCCTCTTTACCTTATTTTTGATCTCTCACTTGCCTTTAGTCAGACCTCATATCCTATTACATCCAGCCTGCAAGGAAACAAAGAAAAAAAATAACAAATCCTTAGAAAAGTAACAGCAAGATTCACCAGATGTTAACCTGATCATCAGGGGCATGGGATCTAAGGTTACCTCTAATCTCATTTGAATTTAATTCCTGTGTTAATGGTAACAAGTGGGTGAGCTCCCAGAGAAACAGGTTTTAATTCTGTCTTGTAAATCAGATAGTCATCTCTGTCCCTCCAGTGCCCAGTTTCAGCTTGGCTGAAAATGCGTATGTAAGAAAAATACAAAATAATTTGCAGTGACATGAGTGAAACATTGCTAAACTTGGAAAAATTTGGATTTAAATTCAGACTAGGACCTCAGCCTTTGTCACCATATCCCAAGCCCGATTTGACAAAATACAGGAGTGTTTTTTGGGAAAAGAGTAGTTTTGTCTCTGAATGCTCAGTGAGGATGACATGATTTTTCTCCAAGTGCTTTGTTGATATCCATTCAGACCCTCATCGATGAATTGATTTGCCTTTTTTTTTGTACCTCCACCAAAGCTTTTTGCTCACCAAAAAGCAAATTCTATTTTAACACATATAAATTTACCCTGGAACAGTTTATTCTATAGTTGTGCTCACCTAATAGGAATGCAGCAAAAACAAAAGCAGCCTAGCCACCACACAAATCACCAGGAAAACAATGAAGATCTGTCCATTCACATTTCTATTGCAAATGAATGAATATGGATATAGTAATTTTTCACTGAAAGTAGATGCAGTAAGTAGTCACACTGTTCTTCATTTAGCACTAATCAGACTAGAGTCTTCTTTCAGTTTCACAAGAGGGAAGTAAGTAATTTATGCTGAATTGTAACTAGAGTTACTCCACATTTTTTCCAAGGCCACTGAGAGCAGAATGTGTCCCTGAAACTGCAATTAACCTGTCTAAATCATACCTCATATCATGACATCTTCATAAGAACTTAATTATTAAGTTAATTTTAAAGCAATTAAAGTGCTTGGTTTTACATGCATTGTGGGTTAAGCCTAGCTACCATCATAAATACATCTATTTTTTGGAATAAATAACTTGCAATATGTTCAAATGTCAATTACTTAAAGAATTACCTCCACTAGAGGAGTCAGATAAATTGCTAACTCCTTCCTTCACTGAAATGTATGTGACAATTGAAACTCCCATCCAGACCACAGTTAGTGTCTTCGATAAAGAGGATGACTTTGTTGAGTTGAGTGTGAGAAGAGCATGACCAGCGTGTGTTCTACATGATTTAATTTTCCCCTGGGCTGTTGCCAGTGGAGGTGCAGGGTTATCCACAGCAAGGGGACAATGTGTGTGCCTGTGGGACCTGACACTAGTACTGACATACATGACAGCACTTTTCATAGTGAATCTTAAGAATTCACATAACCCAGCTGGTTACGTCCTCTCCATCTAATGGACTCTTAGATAAACACAGAGCAGTCACAGAAAAGTGACACCTCCTGTCACTGCATCACCATCAACGCAGTCTGTGACTTCCAACAGTTTAGATCCCCCTCAGACCATATAAGATGTGCCCCTTTATATGTTGTCTGAGGGCAACTGCTGACTGAGCTGCAAAGATACAATACAGGCCTCCTCAGGTTTCAAGACCATTGCTTTCTCAGTCTGCAGGATGGACGAATCAGTTTTTATACATTCATAATTGTGCTCTTCTCAGTAAAAAAAAAAAAAGTGCTCTTGGAAACTATGAAACTGCTTTCTAGTTTAAAAGGTATGTGAACATTCATATACTTTTTTTATCAGCTACTGGTCTCCAGTTGTCTGGAGGCTCCATTGGAAACAATTATACTGTCCTCTGTTTAGAAGGCGGCTTAAGAAGTATACAGAATTTGAAAATTTCTGTGCCGTGTCTCTGTAAATTGTGGGAACTCATAAGAAAAATGGTCCCTTTTTGCACTACTCTGAGACATAACTAATGTCTCCTATGACCCATTCAGTACAAAAGCAGTTCATTCAGGAAATTTAAGTTCGGATTCAGTAGGGCAGTATAAGTACATGATGTGCTGTGCAGATGTAGATATGGGACACAGAAAATGGAGAAACTTGGCTTTAGGGGATATAATCACTGGCACACTGGTGAGATCTCAGTGGTTCAGCCATGAGCAGTTCAGATCCTGAGCAGTGGACGTGGGTTTAAAAAAAAAAAATCCCCAGGCATAAAGTATTATGTGAATGCAAAGTATTGCTATTTTCCAAATTTAGAGGTGGTGAATGTTTTCTTCCTAAGCAAATAATCTAGTTTAAACATGAAGCGTAAAAGTTATGTGTCTTTGATGAAAGATATTTTGGTTTTATTTCACCGCAGAGTATTTAAAGATAATCGTTAGAAACAAACACACAAACTTAGAACATATAGATGACAGTTCTATCTTCTATGTAACAATTTTCAGCAGGTTGAAATATTTTCAATATAAAAAGCACAAGTGTGCTATATCACCATGCTATTCCAGATGTCTCTTCAACCTTTTGAATAACAAGAGGTCAATTTAATCAAGCCATCACGGCAGACAAATGTAATGATATACCTGCACTGCAAGTGTTTATTGTGTTTGGCAGGTGCTTGTGTAGTGGTCAGGCAAAGTGCAGCTCTGCATACAGTAGGATATATGCTTTATTCTTGGGGTTCAGGAAAAGGCTTACATTTGAATTGCTTGCATGTGATTGCTTAAGAAAAAGCAATATTTTCTTGTAGAAGTGAAATGAAAGGCCTTACTTACCAAGATTGACTGTCTGTCAATAGCTCATCCCCTAAACTTTCCCTAACGACAGTCTGAATGCCAGCTGGTGTCTTGAGCAGGACTACAAATGAGCTGTGAAGAAAGCAGAGAGGACTGTCTTGAATTTGAAAGTGAATTGCAATTTAGCAATGCTCCAGATTTTTTGTTGCTATTGTCAGACCTTTGAATGTTTTGTAGTGGAACACACAGGTTTTGTCTGTTTGATGTTTGAACATTTTCTAGACCTGAACTGCAGACTACATTTTCTAACTTCCCTCTGAAGAGGGGAAGCTGGTCCTGCCCTAGTAAGCTCAGCAGATACCAGTGAACACCAAGTAGCCTGTGACCTGCTTTAACAACATCAATAGATTTCTGCGTTTTAATAGTATTTATTTCCCTAGCCAGTTATTTATAAAACATTTAAAGAGCAAAAAGTGTTCAAAAAACAAATCTTGAGTAATTTTGATTAAGGTGGTGATTCAAGAATGTTGAGAAATAAAAGCAAAATTAATTGAACGAGTCATTCAAAGAGTACCCAAAACTCTGCTGTCAGTTCTCCTTGACTATAGGTATTTTAGGGGTACTTTGTGTATTTGAAATATGGCTTAATAATTTAGGAAATGCAACTATGACTTCCAAGTAATTGTGTGCTTCAGTTCCTTATTCATAAGTGAAACACAGAACAGAGGAATTGTTTAATTAAAATTGTTCTAGCCATGTATTTTAGCTCTGTAATTCTCATTCCCTAGTTAATGGGTAACAGAAAATAAGAAATACCGTATTTGTATCAGGGAAATCTCATTCACATCTGGAGAAGAGCTGGGATCTTCAACTGTATGTGGCAAAGTGTGTTGTTAAGGTGACCTACCCAAAAAAAGCTAGGCTGAGGCAACTAAAAGTAGATTGATGTACATTGTATTTTCATGTCCAGAAATCATTCCAGGATTTTGCCCTTGTATTTCACAAAACCTATTTCGCTTCACGTTTTTAATAGCTGATATTGGCCTCAATTTCCCTTTACAGATAAACTCCTTTATATTACTTAGGCAATGTGCGAATATGATGAGGAAGGTAGTTGTACCCTCCGTAGTTGTTTCTAATATGGTGCATATGGCATGCTCATCTAGACTGCCTATCTCTACCAGATTTTCAGTAAATTCCATGAACAATTTTTACTTTCCATGGTCCCTTCCTCTTCTGGAAATGGCCCTCATCAGACATTAGAAACAGCTATTGGAATTTGTGTTCTCTCAGAGCACTGTTTAAAACTTTTATTGGAAATATATGAGGAAAACATGACTTTTTCTTATCTCTAGTAATATCAGGAACATTTTGAATAAAAATAAGAATGTAAATTATTCCCATTATATGTCCTAGTACAGGCCATACTGATAAGCTGTTTTCCAGAGTGACTGCAAGATTGGTTCAGTTACAGGCAAAAACTTTTAATCAGTGTGGGCTGTGTGGGAAGGGGGGGGGGTTAATCTTTATTCTTTACAAATCATCATATAGATATTTTCTTTTTAAAGTAAATGACAAAAAAATTCCCACATTGTATATTGTGAGTTTGATCAGAATGCCTATCAATCAAGTAATTCAGTTTCCAGTTAAAAGATAAACTAATACTGATAAATTTGCATTTTCCTCCTCATTCTTTAATCTGACTTTTATCTTTTTGTGGATGACATTGGACATATATAGTTATCCAAAATGAATATTTTGTTTATGCCTATGGATTCTTCAGATTGCCCACATTAACAACTCTTAACCTTTAAACTGATTTATAAACATGTAAGAATAAAATGTCAGCATTCATTTGTCATCTCGCAGTAAACTGTCAGCATTCGTTTCTCAGCTAAAATAGAATATCTGTCTAAGAATTTACATTAGGCTTTGTAATCAAACTAGATTAACACCAGTGCAGCCCAGCATGAAAACTGATACCAAGCATACACACTCCATTAATACCTTAATGTGCATTCCAGGCCACATCTCGCCATGATCTAGTGAATTCAGTAGGACTTGTTGCTGAAAAATGTGACCGACTCATGCAATCTCTTTGTCTAACACATCAGCATAATGCTGTACTGGTCCATAAAAGGGAAGGGACAAAGTTTTAAAGGATAAATACTGGACATTGGCAAGCAATGTTGTACATTCATGAGGAGTGAGAGAGAAAACTGCAATGAATGGATTTTGGCTTGGAAACTCATGTCGTACTTCTGTTGATCAAAACTTGAGCAATAACATAGTTACATTTATTGCTAGTTGAAAGGGGAGATTCCATAAGGAGATTTATTATATCATCCATTCAGCTGGATGGCAATCAGATTTCTGCAAATATTCTGATAATTGGTTAACCTGAGTTACCGATACTTTGGACCTGAATTTTGTTTCCTGGAACAGACCTGTAACGCTTACTGACATGGTGCAAGGAGCACCCCCTCGCACGAAAAGGAAAGTCAGTGTGAATATACGCTCTGTGGAGTTACTGTTCTGACTCTCCTGGATGCAAATAAAGGACCAAAATCAGTGAGGAGGAGCCATGGTTTTCAGCGGTAAGGACCTGTATTTCTGTACAAAATATGGAGCGGAGGAAATCAAGCCGAAGGACCCAAGCACTGACATGAATGCGATACAGCACTGGTTGCGCGAACCACTGGCTGTTCCTGAAGGTGCAGAGATGTGTTTCCCAGTGTGCGGTTCGCTTCCAGGCATCCTCTGTAAGATGAGCCAGAACGCAATGCAGAGGAGTTCCAAACGTAGGTGTTAAGAGGCCTGTGCATCCCCTGTCTAGCTGAGACTGGGCTGAGAGAGGAAGGACTCCTGCATTGGTACCTGTCCCGCCTGCCTGGATCCCGCGGTTCTTGCTGGGTGCCAGGAGGGCTCAGTGCTGCTGTGGTGGTCCCAGGCTCGCAGCCCCACCTTCTGCAGAGAACTCGCCAGCCGTGTCTTACCATTGCTCTGAAAACATGGAAAAATCATCCCTGAGCAGAGACGAGGCAACATGTTTCTCAAACGTGTTAAAGTAGAAGTGCAAATGTTATGCCGAAGCCTTGCATTTAAATTTAAATATTCAACAGCTACAAATGCAGGGGAATCTATGTGAGGAAAACCTGGATATTTAAAGTCTAACAGCTTTTGTTTAAAGCTATTCAGAGTATTGTAAATACATTTCATAATGTTTTATATTGTTTACAATGTTTTCTGTGGGTATGTAGTGCTTGCTTACTCAGAAACTGCAGAGAATTCTCTCTTTGAAGAGGACGGGGAGTTGTTAACATTTATTTATCAGTGTTTTACATACGACCATTCTTGATTTTTAACTGTGTAATACTTTCTCATAAGTCATTAAAAAGCCTGGCTTATAATTGAACCTAGAGTTAAGTTTTGTTTCAGGAAAGTTCGGTCTACAAAGCAAAGTATAATATTATCTCAGTTCCCCTACTGTGTAGCACAAATATTTCAAAGTATTTAGTCTCAAGTGAAAAGAAATGTATTTGGAGCATTTAAATTCTGATTTTTAAATTAGTCAGAACTTCAGCCCTGTGTCAAGAGGCACGATTTTCTTCTCCATTACTTCCAGTGGCAGGCAGTCTAGCTGCAGCCACCCTTGAGGTATCCACGGGTCTTTCCCAGAGGAGGGTAACCGGGCATTACAATTCCCCCGGCCACGTACAACATTGCTACCTATGGATCTTGACTCAGTTAAAAGAAAGAGCTTTGCCTCCTGCAAGGCCAGTGCTACTGCACACAGATTTTTATTTGTCCTTCAGCCAAATACAGAGCTAACCAGAAATTTGTTGGCTATTTTGAAAAGATATAACATTTTCCTTAGGCAATTACCTAGATTTAAAAAAGAAAAAATCAGTATGAACATTGGAGTTGAAGCATCCTGTCAAAGTATTATATCCATGCTACTTTGTCCTAAATGCCTGTCATGGTCCTGCTTCAGCAAACTTTGCTTGAAAAAGGGTAGTATTTAGTAGGGTTTTCACATTC
This sequence comes from Caloenas nicobarica, assembly GCF_036013445.1. NCBI lineage: Eukaryota > Metazoa > Chordata > Aves > Columbiformes > Columbidae > Caloenas > Caloenas nicobarica. Next base: position 145,220,708 of record NC_088246.1, read on the forward strand.
CTGATATCATGTTTCACATTTGCTGCGAGGAACAAACTTCTGATCCTGGACTTCCCTCTTCTGGCAGTTCAGTATATTCTTCAGTCTTGACTTACATGACTCAAACACCATGTGAGTTAGGTGGTCAAACATAACTAAGCTGTGTAAAATAAATGATGAATATTGACACTCAATATGAAAATTTGAAGTAAAAAGAAAAAGAAAACTTACTTCAAATTTGCTGAACAAATTGAAATAATATCACAAAACATGATATATTCCTGCACACAGATATTGTTCATGATTTGTTATTGATTCAGCATTGATAAAACATATTGATAAATGTAGCTCTCCAGGATATATTTGCTATAATATATTCACAGATCATTGTAATAGAGCAAAATATTATTTGCAATTAGCTGAATCCCCCTCACTCCTAATGTAGCACTCCTGACCATGGGCAGATTAGTGTGAAATTTAATTTGTGCTAATCTGTCCAAGACCAAGGAAGCACAAAATATATTTTATGCAGTGTTTACCCACTTTACCATATATAGATAAATGCATGAGTGACAAATCATGCAGTTTCGGGTTTACTGGAGTGAATATCTATAGTGCCATTAGGCCTGGATTTCATTATTTCATTTTTGTTGCCATGGAAAAACAAGGACTGGACTCATATTCTTAAGCAAATACGTAGATGTAAGTGTGTAAATTTTGAAGTATGTTTAGACATATCAACATATAGATTTCTACATTTCTACTACTTTCATATCAGTTGTGTAGAATAGATTCTGTTTCCTTTGTGTAGTATGGCCAATAATTTAGAGAACTTATCTGAGTAGGTTTCTTTGGAGGAACCCCATGAAAAGCTGCAGATTTTGTGACTGAAAGCAAGAGTATAATTTGTTACATGAACATGTGTAAACAGCTGCTTCTCTGGTTTTAACTGCAGTAGGAGTGCTGCTGGATTTGCAAGCTCTTGTTGTGGGAATTGGTTCTGATTTGCTTTAGCATGATGGAACCAGATGTGTAGAGCAAGCGGGCTCATGCACCGACTGCCGTGTCTCCACAGATGCTGTGAAAATGCTGTTACTGCGCAGACACTGCAAAGCTCTCTCAATAATTCTCAAACAGTTTGAAAATACACACTTTGTTCCCCCAGAAAAAGCCTGCAAAGCAGTGGGATGAATGCTGAAATGCAACATGGTTTGACATTTATTTATAAGTGATATTTGGGAACGTGTTTGCTGTAAAAGCAAGAACCATCTAGTAGCTTCCAAGAGTTGTTTGCAGTTACTATTTTTTTTACAAGGAGTTCTTCTCCATGATTTGTACTTATGGCCAAAATGGAATTGTCTTTTCATTAGAAGTGTGACAGGGTTAAGCCCGTGTTTTTCTGTGCATGGATAAGTCTGTCTCTAATTTACTGAGGCAATACAGTAAAGCAAGGCAAGGGTTGTGAGCTTTGTGAGCAGTGACAGTGATGCTCAGGGTGGATAAACAGGTGCCTGGTATTTCTGCGGATTTGGACATATTTCTTTAGGGTTAGATCCAACTTGGACAACCAGTACACTGTGAGAATTTACCCATTGTGTGATGGCAATCTGCTGTGGACTTGCTTGTGGAAGGCTGCCCTGTGATGTCCCACGTGGACTTTACCTAAGTGATTTAATCCAATCAATATGCACTTCCCAATAGATGGAAGCACAATCAGAATGTTTTGTGCAAGTAACTAAAAGCAGAGGCAAAACATCTTCACATTTGTGGGCACTTTCATTGCTGGGCTGTGGAGACAATTTCGACAGGGTAACAGCAGTTTGCATTCAATCTTTCATAAAGGCAGATTTTGATGGGAGTTTATGCAGCAAATGGTCTTTCCTGTTATTTGCTGCTCTCCTTTTATGACTCTCAGTGTCCACATTTGCCTGTTAATCAGGCATAGCCAATATTCAGGTGGCAATGCCATGCTTTGGCAGACGGCAGCTCCAGATCCCGTTTGTTTTTTGTAACCAAACATAAACAACATACCAGTTCACTTTGAAAACCTTTGCTGCTATGGTTCAGCAGCTGAGCTACAAAATTGAAGGGCTGGAGTGTCAATGTGTCACAAAGTCATATGAGAAAATAGTTCACTCTGTAAAACATTCATATAGTTCAAAGAAAAGATGTGTATTTTGCCGTTGGACAGAACACTCATAGTTAATTAGTCATTATTATGTATTATTTATTGTTCATACAAAACCACAGAGGCATGGCATATTTTTATAACAGGTCTGTACCTCTTACTGTGCTAGCCAGCTGAGTTTGCTCATGAGCCCCTCCAACTCAAATAGCAATTTGAATTTCAAGCATGCAGAGAGGAAACATTTTGCCTTCTCAAACCCAACCTGTTTAAGGGCCAACAGACTTGTGGCCTGATTCAGTGTTAAATGTGCCTTTACCTTCCCTGCTGCGGTCCTTGATGCCTCCCTGGATGTTTATGGCCTGAGTTTTCTCTTCCTGGGGTGCAGCACTTCTGAGGCTAAAAGGCGAGATTTAGTTGGGAACTTCTGTTCTTATCCTAGTGAAGGATTTAATCTGTGAAGTGAGACACTTGGCCAGTGCATGCCTCTAACCTGAAGAAGTCAGACTGATCACTGAAAATTTTTAACACCAGGCATTATGCAACTGTGTTTTGCTTTAAGATCTCCTTAATCCCAGCCATGCCCAGCCTGTGGATTTTACATATCAGACTGTTCTCCAGGTGCTTTCTAATAAGATCTTGTTACCCAGGATCCTCCTTACCACCTTGTCTCATTCAGGTACTCTTGGAAAAATCTGGTGTGACAGGCCTACCAAGGAGCCAAAAAAGAGTTTTGGAGTGAACTGCTCTGTGCCATTTCCCCAGTGTTTTCAGAGGGACCCATGAAGATACTTCTCCCTCTTCGAGCTGTATTTCCTGGCAGTGCTGCTATTGACCTAGCTCAAGAGAACAGTGAGTGATATAAAACAATCAAGAATCGGTATTCATAATATTATTACGAGCAACTCCTAGTCTATCACAACTAGCTCTGTCACTAAAAAAAAATTAAGCCCTTCTTAAAAGAGTTCACAGAGGTTGGCTGGCTTCAAAAATAGATGTTAACTGCCTCCACTTAACTTAATTACTAATACACAGCATTACTTTAGCTCCAGCTATTTGAACAGTACTTTCGACAGTGAAAGAGACTCAAATATATCTTTTATAACGTGGGGCAAAGGGCAGTGCGCATTCAAGTGAAAAACGAAGTTCCTAAACTGTCATGTGCAGAAGTTCACAAAGGAAGAACAAAGGAGAAATGCAAATATCATCTTCTAACAGGTTTTTTTAAACGTCATATTCCGGTCAAAGTTTAGCAGCAGTTGAACCACAATATTCTATGTACTCTTCTCTGTCTCTCCGATGAAAAGAGATCAAATAGGTAAACTAGATCAAAATATATCCTGCCTGGATTTTCAGGTAATTTACACATAGTTTTTACATTTTGCAAGGTAGCAGGATCGGTTGCTAAGAGCTTTCAGTGAAAAGATGCTGGATTACATTTAGAACTGTCTTATTCTTCACCTTTCAAAGATATTTTAACCTGTTACTCAAGTTCATTCAAGAATTGGACCCTAAAATTATTTACAACAATTCGCTCACTGTGTTTGGAATTTGAAATTACACTTGAAATCACTTTCTCCCTTACACAGAAAATATATGATACTTGTGCCTACACATTGCAGGCCCACACTCCCAGTTGCAGCTGGCACTATAGATTATAGATTATTATCTGTGCCTTTTACGAGGTCATCCATTTCCTTTCTTGTTGCCTTACAAGATTTTCTGCTCTTGTCATTTAAAATGGCATCATGTGTATCGATCATCATCTTCATGTCTTCAGTTTTCATGTCAGCTTCTTGCTGTCTCAAATTGAAGCTTTAAAAATTCTTATCCTGTACAGGCATTGTAACTGGAATCACACCTAACCTATTACTTCTGCTGTAATATCTTCCACATGATGACTGTAAGTACAGTACATCTGATAGGATCTGGAAAGCAAAGTGCAGGTGCCATAGTCAACAGTGAATTTTCTGCTGCCATTGGAAAACATTTTTATCTTCCCAGGAATTACTATCATCAAGGGAATCTAAACACCTCAAAAACAGAATAAAAACTAAAACACGTCAGCCAACCGTTTCTACCCGTTTCACCTCCCCATTGAAGTATGAAACATATATTTCCTGGTGAAAGATTTTGATACCTTTAGATGATTTGGTTTAATAAGGCTAACATGAAAACATCTGAGCTACATAGAATGGTAACAACAAAACCATTGGTGTTTTATATATTTTTATTAACTTCATGAGTTACATGGACTTAAACCAAAGGAAAATCAACTTTCTGTGACTTTCGTGTCTCATTAGTAGCAGAATTGCATAAGAAGGTTCAAACTCTTCTTCTTCCCACTAGTCATCCCCAACTTTCATTTAAAGGTAACTGAGTTATCAGTAAAATGTTGCAGAATGGCAAATAAAGTATCAAAGTGATATAACAGCTTTAAAAGTATTAAGACATGTCCATTAATATTATCCATATCTAGAGAAATATTTATCATACACTATTGATATTTACAACTGTTCCACATGCATTTTTACTTTATTTGTTGTGAATGACTGTCATTATAGAGTGTTAAGAACTATTTATGTATTATTTTTATACACATATATTCAATCATGTCAAATTCTGTGTTTCTGTGGGTTTTTTTCTACAGAGTAGAACCTTATAAGGAGGTCTGTACATACTATATTACCAAAATAATTTTTATAGTAAATATAATATCCACATCAAGTATTAAGCGTTTGAAATATAAGCAAAAAGTACCCCACAGCCACAACTTTACTTCTAAACTAAGCAGAACCAGTTTAAGGTCGAGCTGTGTCCCATGACTGCCCATTCTGTTCAGCTACCAGCATGTTTCCTAGCAATTTCAGCCCATGTTAACTAGCTTTCTCACAGGCAAATATGAGCATAATTTGGTCTTGATCACATTTACTGAGCAACTAGAATGCTCAGCCTCCTGCAGAGTGCAGTACCGTAACGGATCCTAAAAATAATGACTAAAAACCCAAATAAATGGCTCTTAGAAATCTTCCGAGACAGAGATCTAAAACCTCACTTTTTGTGTTGCAAAAAGATGGGGAGGAAGAGATGTATGTTTGAGAGCTTTTCTCCCATCAGAAAAAATATAAGGCATGCAGCATTTGATATTAAAATCCTTATGTGTTGACAACACACTCATCTTTCTTAAGTTGAAGACAAATAAAGCAGCTAGGCCTGATTGTGACAGCATGATACATAAGACTGTGAAAGATTTGACAGAAGGAGGAGATTTTTATTTCTTCAGTTCTGCCTGGTCCTGTATGGTATTAATAACATCTCTAAGTGGTTGCATATTTAATGATGACATCTTTTATGAACCAGGTCTGTAATGGCACACCTCCCAAGTTTGTTGCAATAAATGCTTTTGTTTCCTCAAACACCTTGATACAACTGGTTTCCAGCCCGTTGCCAAAAGTAAACTGTCTACATGGCTGGGTGATATTTTCTTAACTCCAGGTACCTATCAATTCATAAATTTTTCTCCTCCCTTCTTAATAATGTTAAACATCTTGTCTCAGAAGTTCAATTGTTCATAAACAAAAAGCATTTTTTCAAATAGCTAGATAAATTAGTGAAGAACTATATGTCTACATGAAACCAGAATGTAAGAGAAAATATTAAGCAGTTATTAACATCATTAAAGCTATAACACACATATATATTCAAGGTTTAGAAGTTCATAAAATATGAAAAAAAACTTCTGTAAGTTGTCAGACTTCAAATTTACTTTGTAGAAGGTCCCTACACTTCTCTTCATATTCTTCTTAAAACATTAACATCTCAGGCAAGGTGATTTTCCAAAGTCCCTAGGCTGAATTCATGACATTGGGTTTGGAGTGATCCTGTAGTATTGCAGGGGACGTTCAGGTTCTCTCTGCATGTCAGAGCACCTGCAGGACAGTACTTGCCCTGCAGCTTCATGGTGTCCCAGCATGGCTGAAGCTGGTAGGCACCTCTGGGGCTTGTCCAGTCCAGCCCCTGGTCAAACAGGGTAAGCCAGAGCAGGTTGCTTGCTCAGGACAGTTTCCTCTTGTTTTTTTAATATCTCCAAGGATGGAGACTCCACAGTCTCTCTGGGCAAACTGTTCCAGCGCTCCATCACCTTCACAGTGAAAAAGTGGTTTTGTGTGTTTGGATGGAATTTCCTGTGTTTCAGATTGTGCCCATTGCCTCTGGTCCTCTCACTGGGTGTCACTGAGAAGAGGGTGTCTCTGTCTCCTTTACTGTCCCCCATCAGGTGTTTGTACAGATTGACGTATATGTATCTGAGCCCTCTTTGAACAGCCCAAGCTTTCAGCTTCTCTTTGTATATCTAATGGTCTAGTCCATTAATCATCTTTGTGGCCCTTTGCTGAAGTCACCCCAGAATATTCTTGTCTCTCTTGTGCTGGTGAGCCCGACCCTAGACACAGCACCATGACTTGTCTCACTAGGGCAGAACAGAGGGTAAGGCTGGGCCTTCTTGGCTGAAAGGACTCGCTGCTGTCAACTTGTCCATCAGGTCACTGATTTCCAGCCAGTTGGCCTCCAGTATGTACTGATGGAAGGGTTTACTTTTGCCCAAAGGCAAGACTTCTTATTTCTCCTTGTTGAACTTCATGAAGTTCAGTTTGGTTCATTTCTCCAGCCTGTCCAGGTCACTCTGAACAGCAGCACAGCCATCTGGTCTGTCAACCACACTTCACAGTTTGGTATCATCTGCAAACCTGCAGAAGGCGCATGCTGTCCCAGCATCCAGGTCATTAATGAAGATTGTAAACAGTATTGGCTCCAGTATTGAGGACATCACTAGTGACTGGCCTGCAGCCGGGCTTCATACTGCCCAGCAGCTCAGACAGTTTTCAATGCACAGGACAGGGAACTCTCTGTTTACCTAGCCCATGCTCCATCAGAACATCTATGTTAAGGGCGACAGTGTCAAAAGCCCTGGTAAAGTCAAGATAAGCAATATCTGCTCCTCTACCCTTATTCACTGAGGCAGTCACCTCATTGTAAAAGGCTTTCAATTTGTTCGGGTGTGATTTCATGTTTGTAAATCCATGGTGACTACTCACATTCCCCTTCTTATCCTTCATATGTTTGTAAATGGTTCTCAGGATTATTTGCTGCATCACCTTCCAAGGAATCAAGGTGAAGCTGACCAGCTTACAGTTTGCTGGATCGTCCACTTGCTCTTCCTTAAGATAGGAGTGATATTTGCTTTCTCTTGGTCCTCAGGAGCCTCCTCCAGTCACAGGTAACTAAGAGCAGTCTCACAATGACACCAGCAAGCTCCCTCAGCAGCCATGGCTGCATCCCGTTAAGTCCCATGGACTTACATATGTACAGTTTCAGTGTTTCCTGACCCGATCCTTGTTTACCAAAGGTAAATCTTCTTCACTCCAGACTTGCCCTCTGGTCTCAGGATTCTCTTGGCTGTTTGCACAGCCTTTGGCTATCCCGCAATCCCTTTCAAAGGCAGCATCAGATGAACAAAGCAAAGGGGGTTAGCAAGCCTGGAGCACTCGGATGTTGCGCCAAGGGGCACAAGTGACTGTGTCAACAGTCCAGGCTGAGACTGAACATGAGATGGCTACAAAGCGTGGGCAGTCTCTGGAGCGGCCCCAGGTTCAGGTGACTCCATGAGCAACCTGCCAGATACACATCTGACATCCAGCACATGGGATCTTAAAAGGAGTTCTTCAAATTAGTGACAGCTTTGTGTAGGAGAGGCAGAGATCAGTCTGACAGGTACACAAGCAGTTCTTTATTCTGGGCTCTGGCACTTGCCAGCTATAAGGCTTAGATTCCAATATGAAGTTTCACCTCCAGTGACATATCATACAAAATGTAAAAGTCGACGTGGGTAAAGCAGTCAAAGTTTATATGGCAAATGTAGACTATGGTGGCCCAATTCAGACACAGTCACATCCCAACAAATAGGTTTCTTCTTCATGAAGGTAGATTTTTCCACATTTACTTTCTCTTATGCCTTTTAAATTAGGGAGGCATCATATCTTTTTGCACCAAAAACTAGAAAAATCCCTCTAATTTCGTTTCAGAAATCCTAAAACAGCTTGTTGCTGAACTCAATGAGCAACTTAGGCATTAGTTAATGAAGCTGGCATAAAGCAGATAGCAGGTCAATAGGATACACATAGCAATTAAAATGCAAAGTTTGCATTGTTTTTAAGTAATGCCAGTGGGACGCAGGATGCTGAATACAGTTTAAGAAACAACCCAATAACATCTATAAACAGCAGATAAAAGGATTTTTTGGCCATTAGAGATAGTAAGAACAACCTTATGGAAAAATAAAGATAATAGTATTTTTGGATTTAACATTTTTATTTCTTTTTATGGCAGCTTTTTACTAATGTAAAACTGATCTTATGGGTAGCTGTTCGCAACCAAAAAGAATGATAACAAATATTGTCAATATGCACGTGTGTGTTTGTTTCTCTGTGAATGTATTTGTGTGACATAATTTAACTTCTCATCAAAGTTGGTGGGGCCATGATAACCTCCTTTCCTTTTACACTGACAGCCATATCTTTCTACCATGGCATATCACGAAGACTAATTATCTTCTGTTACTTATTTCAATCATTCATCATTTGTTAGCTTCCCCATCAAATATATATGTTCCTTTTAGATTTTACTATTTTAGATTTTACTGTTTCAGCACACATAATATTCAAAAGAAAAATCTACTGAGCCCTTTCGAGATTGAATATTTCATGAATTGCAAATAGTACAATGGCGATGGTAAACTGCTGCAAGAAGGAGCTTTCAGTGTGTCTTCAAGAAAATTCCCAGCATGACTACTTATGCAATTAAGTGTTTGCATGAATATGCACAACACTTGCCTTGAACCTCTTTGCAAACCAAATGTTTTCTAACACAGATGTTAGAGTTGAATTAATAAAAAAGGTGTTCAATATCATGAAGGAAGAGAGCTTCCATTCTGGTAGCAGCTCACAAAACCTGTTTCAATCTGTTCATTAATTTACTTCTTTCCAGAAACAACCTCCAATGTAAGAAAGCTCGTAAGTGCTGCCCCAAGATGATGTCTTCTCCCGCAGCCCTGCACCTAGGGGGAGGAGAGATCTAATGTACCCAAGGGATGCAGCAAGTGTTTCCAGCTCCCATTCTTTCGCTGGTGTGCTCGTGGGAAACCACAGCTTCCAGATGCTCAGTGCTATGGGTTAGAAATAGAATCTCAGTTTATCCCTGAAGAAATATAGTGGCATGTGAAAGAGATTACACAGATCCAGAAAGATGCAATAAAAGTTCTCTTGGGAGAAAACAAAAGGAAAAAGAGAAGGGAAAAGAGTTTCTGAGCAGCATCTGATGATAAAGCTAGGTGGCACTTGTGTTGCCAGTTCATTGCATCACTAGGATCACTGAGTTTGACAAGAAAATATTGCAGCCTCTGATATGGTTTCAGGCAAAATCATTACAATTCTTAACATTTTCTACACAAATTACCCATAAGGGAGGGCTCCTTTAAACAGTCAGCAGCAATCCAACTCGTGCTCATTGTACAGTGGTTGCTGTTGCTAAGGTTATATCTACACAGCAGAGTGCATAATAAATTCATAGACTGTAGCGTGCAGGAGTATTTGTGTTGAGTGTCTGCCAGTGCATCCGCAGTGTTTGAGCATGATTGAAGCGAGTGGTTTCCTGGCTGGCTTACAGATTCCAATGCACTGTTGAGGTCCATGTGCCTACCTACCTACAGAGTGGATCAGATATAGTAAAAAAAGAAAAAAAAAAAAACACAGAGAGAAAAGTAAGAGCATACCTTTTGCCTTGGGGACCTCCTGCACTATCTCTTTATGTAGGTATGTGAGATAGGCACAGGAGAAAGACATGAGGTAGAGGAACAGTGACAGGTTTTCCTTTAGATAGGTATGTGCATATTCAGTTGTCCCATGGGAAATACAGCACGTCAGAATTGAATTCCCTAGTTTCAAAGATTTCAGACTACAATTAAAGGTGATACTTATATGCAGGAAGGGAGTAAGTGTAACTGCATCGCTGTAAAAGTGCAAAATGTATTGGTGAGTAGGACTGGGGAAGGACTGCTGGCAGCGATGATGAACACCCTCAGTATGGTGTTTTGTCTACAAAAGGCAGCCAACCTATATAAACAAGGATTTCCTCTGCTTCATTTAAAAGACCAGTGTTAGGACCTTTGTTTGGTTTTGTGCATTTTATCCTGGACCCTGGGCAACCAAACCTAGGCTTAAAATAAAAGATGATTCAATCAAGAAAAAAAAAAACCTGGATAGGAAGTACCCACACCAGAAATGGCAATTTTCAGTTTCTAACAGTCCATGTCCAATCCCTCCAACTGAGGCTTTATCAATCTTTTTTTTTTTTTTTTTTTTTTTTTTTCCTAGACATCATAGCAGAAAATCCACAGTAGCAGAAGCTATTTAAAGTCCCTGGCCCAATATCGAATCCTCAGATTTGGCAGTAGCAGCTTTCAGCTGGATTTTCTGGGCAGTAAGTAACTCAGCAGCAAATTTACTCTTTTTAATACAATGGCAACAGTCCTTGGGAGTAACAGGAATGACTTCAGATGGTGCCAAAATTTAAATGAAAAATCTAACTATAGCTGGCTTTGCAGCCTGCTGGCAGCAAACCCTGCACTTCTGTGGGAGACCAGGGTTCAGGATTGATCTCAGGGGTCCTGCCCGGTGGCCACAGACACCCCAGGAGCACCTGGGTGCTGGGCCCTTGCACCGCCGTGGGCTGATGTGCCAACCCGACCCACCGCCTGAAAGCACAGGGAGGTGTAAAGATCAGTGGCAGAATGTGGCAAAACACGTGTCTCGTTAAACATACAGGTATATGTATGTCCAACAGGAGGACTCAGAAAAGCCTGAAGATCTGGTCTAGGCTGCTTTCTAGTCCTCTGCTGCTATTTTTACTGATTTTTGTTTCTTGTTCCTTTACACTAATGAATGTACTATTCTCTTCCACAGAAGGGATGCAAAGATGACAAAAGTACCTCTCTTCAAGAACAGCTTTGTCTTTTGGGAACTACAGAAACCAGATACATAGTTTGTAAGATTTGTAAGATTTCTTTTAAATGCAACTCATGCAGATTTGCTGCCTCTACAGCACAAGTGTACACGGTCATCACTTTTTCATAAAAAAATAATGGAAAAATTCCAATGGAGAAGAAATCCTTATAGTTGCAGGTAAACTTGCCTTTTCAGGCACTCAGTAGGAAGGTCCATGTCTTCTAGCCAGGCTAGTCCAGACTGGTATCAGTTTGGGATAAGCCTTAGCTCTCTCCTGGGAGATGCAGTGGGTATGTGAATACATACAGCAATATGTATGCAAACTGTGAGAACAGTCCTGGGAGTTGGGAAGCTATCTCAGGTTTGCTAATACGCACATAGCCCACGAGGCTTTTCTTGCAATGAAATCCCCAGCAGTGTAGCCACAGAAAAGCAGTGTGTTCCTCTGCGTTGGAAAGACCGAGGGTCAGCACATAACTCCCAGTCTCTCTTGGCCTGCCAGGACAAGCACTGTGGGAGCTGCACATTTTTACAAGTAGCTTGGTCTAATCAGTACAAATTTTAAGCATCTTCCACCACTCGGAAATAAAATATAGGTTGGACAGTACTTAAGTGAGTCCAGGAAAATAATCACTGCCCATATGCTTAAGTTAAGAACATGCCTCAGAGCTTTACTGTAATGTGGCTTCAGCAAAAGGACTAAGACATGGAAAAATTGTATTAACGCAACTGCTGGGATTAAAGTGCACTATACTCACCTGTTTGCTTCTATCGAGAGCATATTATGAACAGACTCCTTTTAAATTTACTTGCTGTGATGCTGGGAATTTTTTTTGCCTTCTTCTGGGAAAAAAAAAAAAGTCAGTTTTCAATCCAAAGTCGTAAACTCTCAAGAAAGGGATTTTGAACAGATCGCCCACTGTGACTGGAATAAAAACATACCAGAAAAAGTGCATGTTGGGATGGTTGCCTTTTAAGACACAATGCCTTTCCCTTCTCAATCACATTGTGATTGCTATTCTTTTAATATATCTCAGCCACCTAGCTAGACATCTTGCTTCACTTCTATACGAGATATTGCAGGTTTTGAAATACACCCTGAGAAAGAAAAAACACATCAGCAAAAATGCCTAATAAACCTGAAATGAGTTACTTATTTTCATTGTTTTAATAAACACAGAAACAAAAGTATGGAGTGAATACAGATAGCAAAGTAAGAAAATACCAAAAAAAGTTTTTGGGAATCACACGAGTCCCCAGACAGAGCAGAGGCCAGCAGAAGTTTGTAGTGCAATGCAGGTTTTGAAACATTTGGGTTGAGCAAATATTAACAAAAAACTTTTACTACGAGCATCCACAGGCACACTTTGCCTCTTATTTCTCACCCCCACTCTTGTCAAACACCTAACACAAATACATTCCCCTCCATTTTGAACACTGAAATGTTTGAGTGCACAAACCAAACCTCTACACAGATTCTGCCTTTGTAAGTCCTCCCTTCAGGATCTTAACCTTGCCTGTTCTGTTTTGTGTGCATGTAATCTTGAACCTTTGAAATCATGTGAGTGTAAATTCATTTAATTGTTTAAAACTAGAAAATTAAAAAAGAAGCCAACTACTTTTCCTATATGTGTATGTGACATGTACGCACACAGTACCCATTTGCTGGTACAATTAAAGTTTCAGGAAATACAATGTCTGAGAGAGGAATTAAAAGAATAGTCCCTAGTAGGGCTCTATCACTGACAAACATTTTTGACCTAAGTTAGGAGATAGGATGAGGAATAATCAGATTTAATGGGAAGATCTATTGTTAAAGCCCATAACATAGTAGCATGCTATTACTGTCCAAGAAATACATTTGTTGCTTGTTTACTATGGGCAACTCATGAGCAAAAGCTTTTGGAAAGTATTTTCATTAGGATGAAGACAACTCTGGCGTTTCTTTGGGCAGCATGCCCATCATGACTTGACAACAATCAGCCTTATCATAATTATGCTTAAGAATATCAAGCTTTTTATTTGTCACGGTTTAACCCAAGCTAGCAATATAACCACAACAGGCGCTCACTCATCCCCAAGTAATGGAGAGAATCAAAAGTGAAGGGAGAAACTTGGATTAAGATAAACACAGTTTAATAAAATAACAAAATACTGATACACTACTAGTAAATATACATATATAAAATAGAAATAGAATATAAAATAAAATATACTCAATGCAATTCCTCACGAACTCTGTCCACACCGAGCAGCCAGTCCCAGGAAGCAGCACCTGGTCCCAACAGACAATCCCGGAGACAGAAAAGAGGAAAAAGGCAGAAAGACCCAGAGGCCTCTGCAAATGGCAGGATGGCGAAAGGCTGAGCTAATGAAAGTCCCGAACAGAACTCCCCCGAACTGTCCTGGCTCCAACAGAGAGAACAAAGAGGCGAGAGAATGTGAGAGAGCACCAGAAGATCTCGGCTGTCCTTAAATATGAAGCATGAGGCTAATGGGATGGAATCCTCTCATTGATCAGTCTGGATGTCACTCAAGCTCTGCCCCATCCATGCCCCCCTTCCTCGATGCCTTGTGCCTGTGGGCAGAGCACTCAGAATGTCCTTGGCTCTCAGACCAGAGCAATTAAAAACATTAACTCTGTGCTGGGGTGTTATCTTCTTGTTCTCAAACTAAGTCCAAATAGTGACCATGCTAGCTATGGAAAAGAAAGCTTTCTAACTGCATGAAGAAAATTAACTCATTTTCAGTCAAACCAGCATATTATTATAGGGATCCTATGCCAATTTTTTTGTCCAAGTTTCTTCCTGTCCTTTCAGGGGAATAGGAATCGTGATTTATTACTACATTGTATGGAATACTTCATTTGTATGTTTAAGAAACAGGCTCAGTAAGCCAGCAATGTGATCAGCAGGCAGTTTATTGACTGCTTGAACAGTTATTTAATTCAACGGAAATACATAAAGAAGAAACAAAGGCAGCTACAGTCTACAGAAGCCTATAAAGAAACTTCATGTTAATACCTCCTCCCCATTTACACATTATGAGAAGGAGGTATAATGGAGCAGGAAGTATGTTGATCCCCTGTCAAAGTCATTTAATATTTTCTTGGATTAGTATTTTGTCTAATAAGCATTTATGTTTACCCTAAACAGCGTTAATTCCAGACAAATCTAAAAAATATTTTTTATCAATTTATCTATTATTTCAGGCTGTAAAAAGGTATCTTGTTCTGGATTTAACTGATGGAACTAGTTACCAGCCCAACTCCCCTGGCTGTTCATTATCAGCCATAGGACTGAAGTTATCTTCTCTTCATACTTGCTAGTGGAACGGATTGTGTGAGTCCTCCTTAACCCATTTCACTCAAAATAAGCTAAGTTTGCAAAGCCCTCCTAGATCAGATGGTGCACATTTGATATTCTGAGAAATGCAGGTATGATATGGACCATTTTAATCATTTTTCACATGCATGTATATAAAGAAATTGTTAATCATTCTCACACTTGTGTCAGTTGAACACCCAGGAGATAAAGTTGTGAACGTTTTTTTGGAAACTCAAGACTTCTAGCATAAGTGGGAAATGCAAGCAGAAAAAGGAGTCTTCATGGGGCTAGTATTTATATTAGTTTATTACATCTGTTTTGTAATCAGTTGGCCTACCAAAGTGACTTGGCAAATGAGAGAATAGGAAAGAGTACTTATTCCTAGGAAAAATGTGTTGACCTGATGGAGATTGATTACAGAATGATCTGAGTGAGTACCACATTTTTTTTCAGTTCTTCTCTTTTTCTTATTAACATCTTGATAGTAGCAAATCCAGGACTGAATTAGTATATCCTTACAAAAATGAGGATTGATTTTTCTTCCAGTTATGTATAGCGAAGGAGGAAGGATTTGTTTGGTAAGTGGAAAAGTGCTGGGGTGAAGTCAATTTTATTTGTGATTTTTTTACCACTGAAGAATGACCTTTTATTTGAATGTTTTCTGCTGAAGAAGATGTTATAAATGCCTTTAGAGCTGGGAACTGGACATGGTGGAGGTGAAGGCTGAAGAGGTGTGTGACCACTGCTGTGAACCCTGCTGGGCTGTCTTCCCACCACAGTATGAACTTGTGGGTTGACTGAATGCTTGCCAAATCCTGCCAAAATTCAAACACTGCATCATAGCACTAATATTTTTTACTGGAGTTTTGCAGATAACCTCTATGTGAGATGTTGTGAGTAGCTTTCTGAAGACAAAAAACCTACTGCTGGATTGTATTCTCTGCAGCAAGGTTCAGTTTTGTGTTAAAAGAGAGTGTGCCAATATAGGTCTTTTATCATCTGGAAGTACTGATTTCCTGATTCTCTTCCTTCCAGTTTCAGAGGCATAGATGTGGTATGGAAATTGTACAAGTGTGTCCTTTGACAGTTTTTGTCAAAATTACCAGTGGCCCTTGATATCACTTTCCAGCCTGACTTCATAAATTTGGCTTTGGCTTTTCTAGGAGAAAGATGACAGAGAGTTCCTACTAGTTATTTTTCATTTGAAGCACTGATTTTAAAGAGAACTGTTCCCTTTTTTTTTTGTCTCCAGATTCAACATGTTAGGAGGTACCTGGCAGGCTGCCTGGGGGGAAAAATTTGCAGCGTATGTGGAAGGTGCAGCCTCAGACTGAATAAGGGGTCCTGCCCCAGCAGCAACTTTGCCATCGAAGTGCAGAATCCTGGCTTTAGTTGGCCTCACCAGAGACTGTCTCATCTGTTCTGCTGTCCCAGAATAGATCCAGTTTCCATGTTATCCCCCAGAGAAGTCTGCCTAACAGACATTTTAGGATATCAGTGCTAAAACCACTGTGACCTTTCTTGCCAAACAATTCCAGTGTCTTCACCATCAGAAAGTTTTTAATATTTAGCAATCCTTGCTGTAAATCATGGCGGTTTCTTTCCATCCTATTCACCATGTACATGAAGGACAGATTTATTCTCTTCCATACTGAAGCAACCTCTGTGTATTTGTTAAACTGTTCCCATCAGTCTTCTTTTCTTCAAACTAAGTAAACCTAGCGTATTCAATGTTTGATGTTGTCGTCTTTTCTAAATTTGTGATTACTGATTGTTCTTTTTGCTTCCGTTTGTATTGTCCGTTTGTATTGTATTCTCTAATCTTCTTTAAAGGGCTGCATTAAACTATACGGAATAACCCAGCTGAGGCCATGCCAGTATTGGGAAGATCAAAAATATTGACCCTGTGCACTTTGTAATCCATGTGCCTATTTTTACATGTGAGGTTTACAGGTTGCCTTTTCTACAACATCATGGCATTGTTGAGTTATGTTTTGGTCCATTTTGCAGCCAAACCTTTCTATGAACTACCATTAAACCAGTCATTTCTACTCTACATTTGTGTGGATGAGCAGCCTGTGCCTAGCTGTGCTATCATTTACTAATTCCTAAGTGCTGTTTCTGCAGGATTACATGATCAAGAGCTTGAGTGCCACAGTGAGTGGTAACAATGAGTAGGGGATACTGTTCTGGAGGAAATCTGAACCTTGCACTGTGTACAACCAGTACTTCCCAGCCAGATTTGCAGCTCAAGGCTCTTGTTAAACCTGCTGCTATCTGGTTTTCGAATAAAAACTATAGTAAAAGTGGTTTCCTTCTATTTGCATTTGAAAAGTGGACCATTTGTCTTTCATGTCTGTTCCTACTTGCTGAATATGAGACTACTGCTACAAGAACATGTCAAAATGTTGTTCAACAGTTACAAGATCTTCCTTTAAGGGAAAAATGTTAATGGAAAAAATGAAAATTTCTGTAAGGATTTGTCAGATTTTTTAAATGACAAAACTAAAAGATAGAGTATGTCCATAAGCATTTTGAAATGTGGTTTTTTTAGATTCTTCTAGAGAGAAAAATCATATTATACTTGCTAATCTGGTGCACTTATGGTAATTAACTATTTCCAAAGAAAATATGAAAACTTCATGTTTACAAATAAAGTGCATTTTCTTTATTGTCCTGCCCCCTTTTTGACATTGTAGTCAATATAATAAAATTAATTGTGTTCATAAGTTGGGTGGACTATTTTAAATTTGTATTTGTATTTTTCCATCTTGTAAATTTTTTAGGAACTCTGATCTTTTGTGACATCCCTGTGAAATGTGTTCTCTTGCTTATGGGTTGGCTCGTAGGGGCAAGGAGCAGGAGAGCTGTGGGGTTCCTGCCCCTGGATGGCACCCCTGACACTCGCTGGGCTGGGCAGGGGCTCAGCTTGCAGAGACTGAGACCTGTCTTGTTGAGTGTCCCCCACTGAATAGGGATGACTTTGGGAGTGGGACAAGGCGTTCAAAATGCTGCCAGTCCACAGTCATTGCTGAGGAACGTCAGCCAAGCTATGTGCAGAGGAAAGGGGCTAAATGCCCCAGCTGTTAAAAGCCAGGGAAGCTCAGACCAAAATACCAAGCAAGAAGGAACTACAAAATAAATATCTGCACAAAGGGGCTAAAAGTAAAGGTAGGGCTGATTACATTTGAATTTCTGGTGCATACTCCAATTTGAAATGAACCATATTGTCACACCTTTGGGAAGGACTGATTTATACAGCAGGGTCCCCATCACTGTCATTTATTGTCTAAAGACCCAGACCTGATTGCTGGCTGGCAGGAGATTTCTGAACACAGCACAAATTGTACCACACAGCATCTATTTCCATTCCCCTGCCTGGATGAGCACCTCCTTCACTGATTGTGAGCTATCCCTTTTGGTTTTGAATAAAGAGTTTCTTGGTGAATACTCTGTTATGTGAACAGCAATCACTAAACAAATACTATCTCCTGCTCTCAAGCTGAAGTGCATCAAGAATTGCTGCCCAAAGGCCATCTGGTTAAGCAAGCACCTAGCATCTTCTGCACATCCTCTGGAGTGACTGTGGATACGCTGGTTTTGTTGCTTCGTGCTTAATTTACACCTTCTTTTTAAGCGTATAAAATATCTGTACATGCGTGACCTCCCTGTCGGCTCCTGTGACAAACCAAAATCTCCCGGGAAGTCTCAGCTCCAACCACGGGGACCTTCAGCCACAGGAGGGCAGCCGTTCAACGCACCGCGCTGGAACCTCGGCCCCTGATGGTGTAAAACGCGATGGGAACAGCAGAAAAAAAGCTACATCGACAAATACCTGTCACAATAACAGGCCTTATTCCCTCCTCTCCTGCAGCGTTAGTTACTGTGATGGGGTGCTCTGAGTGTAGCGTAACATTTTTAGACAAGTTGCAGATTAACTCTTTCAAATATGTATTTCTCAAGTTACATGCAGATTTATAGCAACCCCACAAAATTTGTTTCTTCCCTTTCTTGGTACAAATCACATGCAGCAGGCACACAAGCACTACTGCGGAGGTGCTTTGTCAGGGTACTTCTACTACCTCTATTAATTTAATTCAATGATTCCTAGGGTGTTTGGTGAAGGATACGTGACGTAACTTCTGTCTATGTTTAAATATTTGTCTTCTTACTCTACACTGTATTACAAATCTTACTGAAATAAATAACAGAATTTATTAAGACAATGAAGTGATTAGAACAAAGTCTTCAGCAAGAGAATGAAAAGATGTGTGACTTCATTACAACCTTCATTATAATTAAATTCATTTAATTTTTATGAAATTTAAAAAGAAAACTGAGAAGTAGCTTTTCCAGTGAGGATTTAGAGGTGAGAACAAGCTTTCATGAAGCAAGGGTTTGAAATCCAGCCTTTTTGCAAAGCCTGAGACAAAAGGTGTCTCAGTGTAGGTGAAACCCTGGTTGTGTTGCCTCGCTCCCAGAGCCTGGGCTGGGGCAGGACGTGCTCCCCAACCTTCATGCCAGACCTTCCCACCAGCAGCTCCACCAAGCTGCCCTCATCCTGCTCTCGCTGCTCCTTCAGCACAGAAACCCTCCCTACCTCCTGCTGCCTGGGTGCCAATGAGGTCAGGCTGTCTAGGACAGGACACACATGATGGATTTTTCCATCTGTAACTCTATGGATCATGGTCACTATGGATTACGGACCAAGCCCATCTGGGCATGGCTGTATCCATGCCACCCATGGTGCTGACTGTATGTAGTAAACCTGTGTTAAAACATTGCAAGGATTCAAGCATTTTTTTTCCCCAGGTTCTTGGGAAAGGTGCCCAAAGCTCACTCTTGAACATAGGCTTGCATCAGTCACTTGGCTTGACTGCTAGGCCTAAAGTATAAAGATAGTCAGTTGGCAATAGCAAAAAGAAAAACCACTTGAGGAACAACAGAAGAAAAATGTTGTGTGCATGTGCCCTGTAGTAAAACCAGCCATTTTTACTTTGCACTTTTCACCTTACAGAATCTTTTCCATTCCTGACTGTGGCATCCAGATGTTCCCCCATAGCCCAGACATAATATTGTTCTGACTGCTGTTAAGCCAGCTCTAGTCTCTGTATTTCTGAATTGCTAGGTTGGGGGTTGGATATTTTGTGAAGGAGTCCATCTCACAAAGCCTCACTTCTGCAGGCGGCTGAGCTCTGCGGTGGGATCACTGCCCTGAGCAGGCAGTGCTGGCCAGTGCTCGAAATGAGGAACAGGCCTGCTAGACTTTTTACTTTGATGTTTTTGCTACTGTAATTATTTCAGCTACCCACGAGATGGTGCTACTATGCTTTGGTTGAACCGTGCGGCGAGGCTGCAAAGACTGCAAAGAAAAAGCAGAGGTGTTGCATATTCACATTGCACAGCTGACATTTTTTTTGGCAAGTATAGATGGGCCTTAATTGCAGTGAACAAAAACTTCATAAAAATATCTTAGTGGAGGACAATAGAGTACAATAGACAGCCATCAGTATCTAGCACATCTACAAGGGGGAAAGCGTAATAGCAATTTTTAAATATCAAATTCAACCTTTTGGTTTACAATAAAAGATTGCTTTCCAACCAAATCTCATCTAGATTAAAGCTCTCTATTGTGGATGCTACAATAAAGCAATACTGCCATTATGATGAGAGGATATAGCTCTTTTTGTCACTTTTTTGTTAAGGCTCAGAAAGGAAGATGGAGTCACTTGCTTCTGTCATTTATGTAGAAACTAATGAACCACTGGTGTTCAAGAAGATAAAAGAATTGAAACTCTCCTTTTTTGTCTTCCATATGTGCAGCTTTGAGGACACTGTACTGTTCCTGTAATGCAGGGAAAAAAAAAAAAGCCTAAGTACAAATCTAATCCAGTAGAAAACATTTGTATTAACCTGGGCAAGCGATATGTGGGAAATATCATGATTGTGCTTGTGCTTTACTACCCAGGAGAGATGTTGAAGCCTGCCAGATCCTGCACTCCTGTGTCAACCCCTTGCCCAGAGCCTCTGGCGGCTGGCACAGCTCATCAAGTTGTGCCTCTGTCCTGAGCAGCAGGGCAGGTCGATGCCATGGACTCCGCATTGACCGCAAAGTGGAAGCTCTCACAAGTGGGAGAAACGAGCTTGTGCCTTAAGCAAGGAACAGTCAACGTTCTGCCCTTCCCAGACACATCACGGCAGAGGATTTTTGGCAGGATGATTGACCTCAATATAGAGAAGACTGAGAACCTCAGCTCTGAAGAAAAGGAATAGAATGGGGACTTTTCTTTCATTTTTTTGGTGAGAATTGTCTTTACTATTCAAATGTGTAAGGGAACTGAAAGGCAACAGTGACATAAACCACAACAATCCAAAGAACAGATCACTTTTCTCTGTTTAGCGAGGTGGCTGAATTCATAACTGCTGTGCTGGTGTAACCATGCCGTGAAGTGCATACAAATCCCATGTCAGTCACTGTGTGAAAAAGCAGAACAGGACAGTGTGCGATAAAGAAATTGAAAGGAGCACCTGCTTATCATATCTGCCTTTCATAACTTTTCTTACGATACTTACATAAGACATACAGTAATTGTTTTTTCTTTCAGCACATTCAGCCAAAGAGAAGTATTAAGCATACTAGTGGCCTATGAGCCATACACTTGTCACAAAAGCACCCCAAAAATAAGCTTAGGCAAGCTATAAGCTCAAAATATACTGTATTCTAACCAGTATTTTTTAGTGGAGAACCAACTAGAAGCAGTTTATCCAAAATCATTCAGCACTCTGACAGCATTATAAAACACAGATTCAGATTCCAGTTGGGAATTCAGTTCCTACACAGGTGATTCTGACTCAGGGGTTCCCCAAAACTTTAGAATGATGATTCAAAATGTGCATCTACCTAATCACAAAAAGATGAGGACTCTCAAGGGTAACCTAGAAGATACAGTCACTCACCAGCTAGTCGAGGTTTCTCAGTCTTGGAGGAAGTTTCCTTAGCATTCCACAGGTAAGGAGGAGAGCCTTCGACAGCTAACCTGCTGCTCTCAACGGATGCTCCGGCAGGCTCCATTTATATCCTACTTGAATCTGAGCTTGTGGTCGTTTATGGTAGTGGTCTAGAAACTTCTCTCAATCAACATGTTTCATTGGCCAAGGGGCGTGTACATGATCATAGTGGCCTGGAAGTTTCTGGTGCTGTTGAGGAGGGTGTGGGCAGATGGAGTGTGGCTCCTACAAAACCGCCTGGTTGGTTGTTAAAATTACAATGAAATGAGTAGTGCCCCTTGACCAACATCAGTGCATTGGCTGCATGCTGCCCACATCATCCCAGACAGCCCGCTGCTGCCATGTGAAGTGTGATTCTCCCAGATCACACTACTGTTGGTGGAGCCAAGAGGCAGTGTGACTTGTTCCTGCATTCAAAAGGCATTTGTGCAAATTTGCTGTTGCTGTCAGATGACCCAGGTGTTCGGTGTCCCTGGTAGTCTATGAGAGCCATGGCATCACGTACAATCCCACGTCTACTATTGGTGACAGAGTGAGTCACTATGTGCATGTGTTGTTGCTCATCTTTCTTACTGCCTTAGTAAAATTTGATTTATAACATGTTGTCAGACTCCATTACTGTTCAGACCACAGTAATTGGCATCCCATACAGGATGGAATCTTTCCAACACCTGCTGCAGGCTTTAGGAAAAGAGCAAGCTTGAAGCTTGCCCCAATGGGCAGTGGACCGGCTTGGTAAAAACCCAGGGTAAGGCTGATGTGGTGGCTCAGGAGGCTCTGGTGCACTGGGGCAGCTCTAACTTTAATGAGGGAGAAGAAGCCATTCTGCCTCTTGGACCTTGGGATGGTGATATCTTCCTTTTCATCTTCTCTTACCTCTCTCTCTCTCTGTTTCTAAATTCATTCTGGACACATAAGGGTAATATTGTTATGAGTTGTGTCATTGAAATTTTACTAAGTTTTATGATAGAGTTACAAGCTTTTGCCAAGCCACTGTTCTCTGTAATTCTGATGAGTTTTAAGCAAATTCATGATTTAATTGAACCTCTCAAGTAATTGTCATTACTCCCGGTTATCACACAGAGTATCAAAAAGTTAACCTTGCCCTCATACCACTGAGTGGGACAGGACAGCCACTGCCAGGGCCCAGGACCTGTTTCCATCAGGGGGCAGGAGCTCTGTGGCTCCTGATGGCCCTGGTGCCCAGGGGGGCCTTTGGGCTGGGCCCAGCAGCACAGCTGGTGGGAGCAGGGATGCTCATCCCCCAGCTCAGCCCAGAGCACCTCCAGCTCTGCCAGGCTCCTCCTCTGTGCAGGGCTGCCAGGGGCCAAGATGAAATATACTTAGAGGTATTCCATGTAGAGACACCACTCAAGTCTAATAAAGTTTAAAAAAGAAAAAGCAAAGGCTACAAACAGAAGAAAACCAGAAAGATTTCATTCTATACGTGCCATCAGCAGGCGATGTCCAGCCCCTTCCTGAGCAGTAGGGTCTCAGCACGCCGAGCAGTTGCTCCAGAAGACAAATGCCTTAATGACGGATGTTCTCTCCCAACCTCTTGCCCACCCCAAGCCTACTGGCCTTAGGAAATTTTCAAACAATATCTTAGGGTAACAAACTCTAGAATTTAGCAAGAGACTGTATTTTAAATAGGGTTCAGGTCTGTGCTAATTTTGTTTTACTGAAGCCAGTTGTCTTTCAAATTTATTACACTTTGAAATTGCACATTTGGGCAAAGCAAGTCTGTAAAAGGTCACACAAAACTGCTCTTGCCATTAGTTTTCCATAGGTTACAGAGTTTCAGATACGTTTTGGCATTTGGAAACTTTCTAAAGAATATATCATCTCTAAGTGTTTATCTTTGAGGTACTTAAAGACAACTTACAGAACATTTATCTTTGTTTTAGGATGCAGTTCGAATTTGATCTAGCTGTTACTGAAGTAAAAATTATTTTTTGTTTTGCTTTATCCACAAAGTTGCACTCATCTAGAGAACATAACCTTTCGGGATACTCTGCAAAAGGCAAGACAGCACCAAGAGAACTTTCCGAGCTATCTCAGACAGTTGTGGTGGAGTAGCCTTATTATCACAGCACATTACCAAAGTTCATATACTTTTCTGTAAGTAACGCTAATTAGCCAAGTCTGAGTGCCATACTTTTCAGCCATACTAACTTGTGCCAACATATTCAGGGCCACCACAAATATCTTTGCATAGCACTACGTTACTTTGTGTAGCTATACCCAAATGTGAGTCTGTACCTATGACAGTAACAGGGATGTCTTCTGCATTCATTTATTTTCTTGCCAGCACACTTTGCAGAGCCATTAAAGAACATAGCGTACTTTAAGGTTATATATTACTGGCAAAGAAACCTGAGATCACAAACGCTGTTTCTGACACATCCTATTTGTCTGCAAATGTCAGCCTACACCGAATCCCATTTGGAAGAGATTAATAGCCATGGGAGTCTGCAGTAACACTGGCTTATGAAATGCACTTCATCAGGCTGTATCATAGCTCAGCTGCCGCCTGTATGGATTATTTTGGTCAGAACTAAGATCTTAATAGCAGGTTGATGACATATGTGCCAACATGAAATACACTTACACAGGAATATTCCATAAACCACTCTCTAGAGACACCACTCAAGTCTGATGCTGCTGGACCTGAAACTGGTAAAGAATATGTCTGTGAGGGAGAATGTATTACTTATTCTGCACATAACTCATTCACCATGGCCTCAAAACTGATACAATTTCCAGACTATTCTTAAATATTTCATCTCTCAGGAGACCAAGAAAGAGATACATCCATAGCATTCTGTCAAATCATTCCCAGTCTGTGCTAGTTAATGCACTGCATCACTTCGCTATGAAGATTTATTTACAAAGGAGCAATTTCTCTGCAGGACAGATCCCATAAATTCAGATTCTGAGATAAGATCAGACAAGGGTCTTTTGTCAGTACTTCTGTGATGCTTGGAGGATCCTCTGTGAGCTCACTGTGCTCCTGGATCACTTCTCTTAACCTACAACTCGCCTAGTACGAAGCTGACCTCATTTTCCTGACAGTGGTCAAGGCTCACTGATGGCTGTGAGATTTGTTACACATGCAGCTGCTGTCACGTGAAGTACGGCACCATCAGGACCTTCTGCAGAGAAGCGTAGCTGTGTGCTAATCTTGCCTGGAGAGGATGAGATGAGCAACTGCTGTGCTTTCTAGCACTGTTTCCAAAGATGGACTTTGAGGGCTACAAGAACCTGCGGACACGATTCAGGAGAAAGTCAGTACTGCTATTTTTACTACATGCAGGTTGAGGATCGCAAAAATTCTCAGCACTAGAGCAGCTCTACTGCTATTTACTCTGTTGTAGTGGTAGTAGTATATCTTCAATAGTAGCAGGACCTAATGTTGGTATTTTTAAAAATTATCTTATAGGTTGTTAACTCTGGCATTTTAAATATTATTTTCTCAATAATAATTCTCCATTGTAGATGTATGAGTTTCCCTATACACTAGCCATTTACCTGTGTGGTATGCAGAGTTTTAATTTCTAGAATATCTTCCTCTGCAATGGAAAAGAAGTGGATAAACTCAGGCTAATATTTTCGCATTATATCTCATGAAGTAATTACGATGGTTCTCTCATGTCTCTAAACAAGAATGGACAATCTCGAGATTTTGACTATATATTTGATTATCAGTTTGGCTTCCTATTTTTCTGAAAGTCATCCTCAGCTTCAGTACAGAACTTCCATATGCTTAGCTACATTCCACCCTACTGAAACACTTACACTAGGACGTTTGACAGGCTTCTCACACTAAAACATCAGGCGACCCACCTGCAGACAGTCAGTCTGGGGCTGTCTGAATCACAAGAAAGGAAAGATTTTAAGCTGCTGATAAAGCCTCTTACAGAATTTCCAGAAAGACATTGAGAATGAACATGCACATCATCACACAGATGAAAATTTACACACCATGAAAGCTACTTATTGGGCATGGCATTTCACACTGAGTGTCTCCGGTGTGAGCAGACCCTCCTGCCCTGCAGTCAGTAGCACCCACTGCTCCGCACCCGCTGGGGTGCTGCTCCACAGAGCTAACTTCCAGCACGGAGCCTTGGGCTCACCATTCAGTAAAGGTGCAGGCAGTTAGAAATTTTCTAAAGCTCCCTCTATTCCTCTTTTTTTTTTTTTCTTTTCCTCCTGACTCTGCACAGGGACATTCCCAAACCATCTAAAATTGAGAAGTTGGTATATGTTCCTCAGGAAGAGCATAGATTTTGTATCTCCTAATTTACTGAGTGAGTACTACAAACATTAGCCTAGTAATAGTTTCTCTTTGGGGAGATCTTATTGTGGCCTTTCAATACTTAAAGGAGGCTTATAAGAAAGGTGAGAACAAACCTTTTAGTAGGGCGTGTTGCAACAGGACAAAGGATGATGGTTTTAAACTAAGGGAGGGGAGATTTGGACTAGATATAAGGAATAAATTTTTTACGATGAAGGTGGTGAAATGCTGGCACAGGTTGCCCAGAGAGGTGGTGGATGCCCCATCCCTGGAGACATTCAAGGCCAGGCTGGACGGGGCTCTGAGCAACCTGACCTAGTTGCAGATGTCCCTGCTCATTGCAGGGGGTTGGACTAGATGAGCTTTGAAGGTCCCTTCCAACCCAAACTATTCTATGATTCCATGATAATACTACATGGACAACAATTCTCTTCCTCAAACAACAAGTTTGGAAACAGAAGAGCAAACCCTGCTCGCTTCTGTAACTAGACCTAGTCACTTAATTGATGTATGAGGGCTTCATCTTCAGGATTTGTCATGGGCAGTTTCTGCTTGTATCTTCAGCTTTTGAAGGCCCAGTCTCAGGACAGATTAATTTTTAAACTTCACTTTGTGATTAGTGTTTGCTTTTGACCAGTATCTCTTGTGGCTTTGGGTGCCCCTGCTCAGCAACTCCAGGGTCAAGGTGCCTGAAGTCTGGCAGCGTGTAAGTACTAAGCCTTTGCTCAGAGTTGCCATTGTCCTGGAGCCAGCTGAGCACATCTCCTGGGAGATGCTCCCAGCTCTGAATCATGCAAGATGTGGGCTTCCACTAGAATTTCTTCCTTCCAGAAGTGTTTTCTAATCACTGCAGTTTTAGCTAAGCAGGAGAGTGACTCATACTCTTTTGTATTTCTTTTGTTTATTCTCTTGCAAAAAATTTTGAGTGTTGTTATTTGATGGATTGAAAAGAAATTATGTGTTCTGGAAATTTTTCAGAAGAGAAAACCTATGTTTTCCCAGGGGCATTTTTATGAGAACCTAAATACGGATATCAGTTTAAACATACTTTGAATTTTATGTCTTATCACAATGGTTTTTTTTCCCCCATAGGAATGAAGACAAGGAGTGTAAACTTCCAGTCCCTAACAATGGAAGAATTCCTGTTTTACTCCTATTGATATTGCCAGATTACTACACACGTGGTCTTTGTGTACACTGCTCTGTGCTGCTGAGATTGAGAGGCCACTGTGAACTCACTGATTTCAGTGGAGTTATTCTATGTCTACATGGAGTTTGTCATGTATCTGATTCTGTGTACCTGCCTGCTCATGGAAGAGATTTTTCCCTGAGAAGAATACAATTATTCTCCAGCTTGTTGTTAGCAAAGTGCATATAATGATGCTCACAAAGCTGATACTTATCCTTTCTGATGGCTTTCAGTACTGTTTACTTCTTTTATTTACACCAATAGTTTCCACCAAGAAGGAATATAATTAAAGTAATTGGATAAATGATACCATACAACTACATAAGAAAAGTTTTGCATGTAGTAAAAAGAAGATGGCTAAGTTTTAATTTTCGAAATAAAATGCTAATATTTGCCATGAATAAGCTGTTTCTTTGGACAGTGCAAAAAATCATGTCAGTCAGGACTTTTGTCCAGTGTTGTAAGTTATGGTAGCAGTTAAATATTTGGTAACCAAAAGGTAGGATGGAGGAAGAAAAATAAATAACGTGTCAAAATTGATAGAAAAGGGATAACTGACAAAAGCTGTGGTCCTCAGTTTGTTGTGTTTAGCCCAGTAGTTCAAATCCAGACTGCATAAGGGTGACTGAAATCTTGACTTAGCACCTAATTGGTGTTCATTAGCCTGTGTGAAATTATTTTGGGATTTCAGTCACTTTTTAAGTGGGTAGGAGTTTTAGCCTGTGAAGCTAGGGGCCATCAGGTACATCTGAATCGATCTCACCCTTTCACAGCTGCTCGAACTGCTGGATATCCAGTTCTTGTTTGTTGGGTCATTGTCAGCAGCAGGATGGATTATAAATGAAGGCTGCCCACCCTCAACGAGGCAGACATCCCAGTGCCAGGCCAGGGAGGGATGTGAGGGAAAGTGTGTTTCTATGGTACAGGATTACCTTTAACACTCGAGCTGCAAATGCAGCCTCACTGGCTTTCTTCTCTCTGGGACATCACAGATTTGCCGACCAAATGCATAGACAAATGGCATCCCAGCATGTGAAACTGGCTCTGTGTTATGCTGCAAATTCATAAATTGTGTTTTGGAGACCAGAAGACTGCGTTTCAAACTGGCAGTTGCGAGCACTCCTCCCAGATCACAGGCAACCTACAGTCAGGTTCAGAGTCCAGGATCCCGCGCTGGAGCTCCCCGGGCTGTGCATGTTTCCAGGGAGTGCTGCTCCCCAGGGGCGACACCTTTCCATCAGAACCAAAAAACAATCAGAACAAAACAATCAAAGTAACAAAGCAGAGCAGGTGGGTTAGCTGTCCTTTGCAGAACCTGCATAAAATCTCTAGTATTCAACAAATATAGGAAGTGCGAGGCAGCACAGCAGTTATAGGTATAGCTGGGTCACTGCATCTAAGGGGAGACAAGGCAGACCCACATTATAACCTTTTAATTAGAGTCTTAAGTTCATTATCATTTGTCTTCACTGAATCTTCTCTACGTTGGCTAGAGATGCAGATGAAAAGGACAAAACAGAAACCAAGTACTGAAAAAAATAATTTAATGGCATTTTTGTGTTGAATAATTTCATTTTTGTTCAAAATTTCATTATTGTTCAGAATTTGGTGATACTTCCTTTTTTTTTTTTTAATTATATATATAATTAATCCCAGGTAATCATGAGTTAAAGGTTAAAACACATGAAAAGCCTTTTCCTGCTGTAGCTATATCCTAGCATGTTTGACAGCTGACTTTGTTTCAATATTTTATTACTTGCACTCATAAATAAAATGAATTTCTTTGACTAAGCTCGAGTAAGTGTCAGTACTATATTTAGAGTTCTCTGTATTGTCAGATTGTACCTTGAACCAACTAGGGCCCAATAATATAATATGTTTTTCCGATATAAATTCTGTGATCCTTTAGGATAGCAAGGGAATTGGGTAAGTTGCTGGGTCCAAGAGATAATGCATTTTGTGCCTAAGGTACCAGAGGCCTAAACAGAATTAATAAAATTTTAGACTAAAATGATAAATGATATAATATCCCCAGAATAGTTTAGTGCTTCTTTTTCATTTTTCATTTCTATGTAATTCTTGGCCCTATAGAGTCAGATTTGTCAAAATGAGCAATATTTTAGAAATCCGGATGAAAATCTGAAAAGGTAAGATGTAGCGAAGACTATAATCAAACCAAGAAGCCATATGTTGGAGCTCATATTTCTGAAGCAACTGAGATTAATTATTAGTAAACCTTATGTCATGATTGTCATTGCACAAAATTTAAATAACCTCACCAACTTATTTCAAGCACAAAAACTTTAAGCATAAGTTAAGTAAGTTAAATCTATGTTAACTGAAAGCTACGTTCATGCAGATGTTGGTAACAGTGCTAAAGAAGACGAAGTGTGCAGTCGCAGGTGTGTGCAGAAATGGCCAGAGATGACTGCGAACAGGCAGGTATGCAGGAGTGACTTCAGGGACTTACAATAGGGATCTAGATGTGTTGCAATTTTAGCTTTTGGCTCCTGAAGTCCACTTACATTCTCCTTGAGGTACTTAAACCCCTCTGAAGTTCCTGGTTTCACATAGTCGTTACAGATCAAAACTAGGCCAAAACATTTTTTACTTGATTCCACTCACACACAGAATACAGAAAATTATATTAATAAGGATAGTAACAGTGAGGCCTGAAATTTTTCATTCACTTGATGTGGCCCGAGGACCCTCTTTCTCCTGATAAATATAGCAACGTGGGTAATTTCAGTGAAAAGTGCCACTAGCACACCCTACAAATGTGTAGCTTTTGGCTTCTAATGCCAGGCTTCTTACAGCTAAGATAATAATTTATGAGGTTCTTGGCTTTCTGGAAAGAAGTAATACTTCAGTAATAAAATAGTGTAAGGATTCTGTCCTAGATGTCGGTAATTGGTTAGGATTTTGTAATACTCAACTGGCAAAATCACACTACTTTTTTCATTATTATGAAAAATGAAAATTCATTATGAGTCATACAGTAGGAGATGTAGCATTAAAGGCTAGAAGACAAAATGCTAATTCTCTAATGCATAAGGAAAGAAAGAAGAATCCAATTCACTGAATTAGATAATAGTTCCCAAACTTTTTGAAATGCAACATTAAAATACCTTTAATGGCAATTGAAACGCAATTATCTTTAATTAAAAGTTGTTCTGTTGATCTGTGATGTTGCATGTTAAGTTTATCAACATATTAATTAGACAGGTTTGTTGTTTCTTGTTTTTAGTGTTGTTTTTGTCTCCCTGGTACACTTAAATTAAAGACCGTAGTTACAAGGCAGGGCTGCTACGTAACAGTGAGACTATAAATTTCACTGCAAGTCCCATCTTTCACCGTCTTCTTGACAGGTGAACAAATCGAGTGCATGGAGTGCAGGATTATGTATTAATCAAGTTAACACATGAACTAATGGGGAAATGCTATAAAGCAAATGTATATATGGAATTCTATGGAGCTCAGACTGATTTATCATAAATTACCAAAAAATGCATTAGTCTGGAAAGAGTGGGCTGGCTACGAATAGCAAAGCATGCAGAAATACACACTTTCCTGTAAGAAGAGAACCTGGAAGGCAGCTCCTCAAAACTAACCCTGACAGGACTGAGTAATGTAAATATCATATGCTGCAAAAAATGAAAAAGTAATCTTGAATTGTCTTTGAAGAGCCATAACTACAAAACAGAAGAAAAAGATTTATCTCTCTGTATGGTCCTTGATTTTGTCCATCTTTGAAGGCAGAACCGTGGAGGCAGGCTGACAGAGAAAATCAGGTGAAACAGTTGTAAGACAACTCGCCTCTGGGCATAACAGGGCTGAAGACCATGATTGAAGTTCATGCCAGTTGATGTCTAACGTGAAATCTTGTTTGGGAGGAGGGGATGTAAACTAATAGAACCCAAAGAAAAATAGCCTGGAAAGGATAAAATCAGTGGAAAGGAAAAGCTGCACTGCTCTGAGAGACTCTGAGCTAATGGTGAATCTCTTGATTCCTCTGTCTCTTGGTAGTTACCTTTCAGTTGCTTTACTCACAACTGTTTTTTACAAACTATGTTACACACCTTTTGACAGTTCACATGGTCCTTACAGCCTTTCCATTTTCCTATTGCAGCTTGGAACATTAGCATACATCTGACAAAAACACTGCATGTTATGTTTTCTCTGTGAACCTGCTGTTCCAGTTTTGAGTGATAAAGCACATGCATATTCAGTTTGTTCTGTGTTTTATGATCCATGTTGCCACAGGAGAACATAATTTGCTTGTAGATTGCAGGTAATACATTCTCTAGTTCCAATGGGATCCAGGTTTTCTTATGGCCACCTTTTAAGCAAGATGATGTTTCCAAAACACAAAGACCACAGGAGCCATCGCAATGGCCTGGGGGAAATTCTCCATTCAGTTCTACGTAACTTTCACTTTCCTGCTGTGAAAACTGGTTAAAATCAGTGTTCAGCTTGTGCTGTAACCTGGATATGTAGCTTGCATCTGTGAAAAAGTCTTTGCATTAGGAAAACTCTGAGTCAGTCCAACAACTGAGATGAGCTGCAACAGACCTGCTGCATATTTGTGTGCTTTGTTCTGAGCTGGAAATATCTGTTATGCACTTTATGCCCACTTGTTTCTGAATTGGACATGGCAACCTTCACCTTGTAGCTGAAAAGTTATTGTCAGGCCTCTTGTGTGTACGTGGTCCAAATGTTCCTGCCTCTTCATCTACTCACATGTACCAGAGCTGAATCATAGGGATAGGCAGTAAAAAATAAGGTGGTGAAAAAGGCTCAAAAAGGTCTGGATTGTTGACATGGCTAATCACACCATGATGGCTGCAGTAAAGGCTAATAAAAGGTGAAAGAAATAATAGTCATTGTGCATCAGATTGACATCTTTAATATGGAGGTTGAGAAGAAGGCCTCATGCCTCAGTGCAGATTATTCCATATCTCCTCACTGCTAGAGAAAGGACATTGGATGGTCTGGTCTAATATCTCCATTCCCCTGTAACAGGATAAATTGAAGAGCCTCAAACCTGCCAATATCAGCAAATGAGGAAAAGAAGATTTTTACTTCACTGTCAGTTGTCTGAGGATCTGTAACAAAGGCTGGATGTCTCTCTCCACTGACGTCAGTTTATCGCCATGTTAACTTCCTTCACAGCTGCATTTTGAGGTTCCAACAGCTGCAGCAATGTGCTTTTACTCTGGAGAGCTGCATACTCCTTTGGTGGGAGCTGTGCTTTGACAGAGACCAGGTTTAAGGTGCTAGTGATTGGCTCAGTCTGGGTAAATTAAAGTGTAACCCTCAAAAGTGGGTGTGTTGGAGAATCATAGAATGTTGGGTTGGAAGTGACCTTAAAGATCACCTAGTTCCAGCTCCCCTGCCATGGACAGGGACACCTTCTACTAGACCAGGTTGCTCAAAGTCCTGTTCAACCTGGCCTTTAACACTTGCAGGGATGGGGCATCCACAGCTTCTCTGGGCAGCCTGTTCCAGTGCCTCACCACGCTCATGGCAAAGATTTTTTTCCTTATGTCTAATTGAAATCCACCTCTCTTTCAATTTAAACCCATTACCCCTTGTCCTATCACTACATGCTCTTGTAAAAAAGTCCCTCTCCAGCTTTCTTATAGGTTCCCTTTAGGTACTTGGAGGCCTCAGGTAAGGCGTCCCCAGAACCTTCTCCAGGCTGAACAACCCCAACTCTCTCAGCCTGTCTTCATATAAGTGCTCCAGCCCTCTGATCATCTTTGTGGCCTCCTCTGGACCCTCTCCATCAGGTCCATGTCTTTCTTATGTTTGGGGCCTCAGAGCTGGACTCCAGGTGGGATCTCACGAGAGTAGAGTGGAAGGGGAGAATCACCTCCCTCAACCTGCTGGTCGCTCTGCTTTTGGTGTAGGCCAGGATAAAATACACTGAAGAAGTGTCATTGTGGAACATAATCTGATTGACAAGCATTTTGTTTGTTTCAGGGAGCCAGTGCTGACTGCTGGTTTCAACCACAACAGCACGGTGCCCCACAAAACCACAGAGGCTGTTCTCAAAATCTGTGGTATTGAGCTCCCATTTTGGGCTGACAGGCAAAACTCTGATTTCAGAGTTGCTGGATATCCTAAAGTCCTAAAGGACAACTTCTCCAAGGAGACTGCCTGATAAAAGGAGATACAACCAGTATTTTGAATGCAGTTTTAAAGCAGTTCTAAAATTTTATTACTTTATTTAAGACCCCCAGCTAAAGGAAGATTAATCAGCCTGCAGTGAGCAGCATCTTCTCATAAGAGCTCAGCAGCAAGGAGACAGCAAACTACATTACTTGAATGAAAAAGTGAAGTGTCATATAATCTCTACTCTACTGGAAATGGATTAAAACAGAGCCTGTGGCCTTGTCACTAAATCACAAAAGACACTGATGTGAATACTATTCTTCCCAGCTTTTCAAAGGAACCGTTCCTACTAAGAATTCTGGATTCTTCCCTTCTCAATGCAGCTCACCTCCAAACAAGGCAAGAGTGCCTCCAAGGGACAGAGAGGCCTAGGATATGCAAAAAGCTCTTGCTCATGTTCAGCGCTGAGGGACTGAGAAGGCTGTGTTCTCCTTCTGATCAACGGTGCCCAAGTGTTCTCCCTTGCATAGAGAAAGCTAAGGGAGGGACAACGTGATTTGTCCCCTCCCTACCCTTGTCAAGAAGAACCCTCTGAAAAGTGAGTACAGTTTTGAAGTTGGTCCTGCTAATGCAGCACCTGGAAGAGGATGTGTCCTTCTGAAACATTTGTAAAGCTCTCAAAACAGTGATCAGCAGGTGAAATGTAAGGAAATTCAACACTTCCTGACTCACCAGCAAGCACCAATGTAAACATATGAGCATCTACAATTTAAAAGACAAAAATAGTTTACTGACTTCTTGGAAGTCAGAATCCCCCTACGATGTATCTTTATCAATGATTTAAGGGATCGGGCGCTGCTTAACTCGGCACTGACAGAGGTGGACCTCGTTGTGTATGTTTTGTCAGCTGAATGGTGAGATGGCAGAGGGCAATAGAGTCAGTAAACAACTGCAGCCAGATCTGCACTGAATGCCCCGTGTCACGGAGGCACCCCAAAATAAGTTTAGGCAGACAAGGTCCAAAACAAACTTTATTCTGGCTGGACAAGTACCGCAAATAAACTGATTAGAAACGGGGTTTATACAATTAGTTAGCACTCTGATAACATAAAATACAGGTTCGGATATTAGGTTAGGAGATTATTTGGGGTGCAGTGAAATAAGAATAATGAGGATCCACAGCGCGCATACACGCACTCACAAGAAAACAAACCAGAGCCCCTTCTGCCCTGTTTTGCTCATAAGAGATATAAACACCTGCCTGTCCCAGGCAAGGAAGTTACACTTGCCCGCTAGGCAAGGAATGTACATTCGTCTGCCCCAGACGAGGAATTTACACTCGTCTGCCAGGCGAGGACTTATTAAAGCATATATTCAGTAATTTATCACTCACCTACACGCGGAGGTGAGGCGCTCCCCATCCCGGGAGGTCACCTCAGACGGCTTCTCCGTCTAAGGGGAGGGACTCAGGCAGCATGGCAGACCCGCAGCTCCGAGGAGACCACACAAAGGGGGTCTCCGGCGGGAGCCCCATTTATAGTCTGTTCAGATCTGGCTGTGGGCATTCCAGAAGCTTCTCGGCTTCTCTGCGCCTCTCCCCCGACTGTGGGCCTTCGAGAAGCTTCTCAGCTTCTCTGGGCTGTGGGCGCTCTGGGCCCCTCCTCTGCTGACGACCCTGCCACCGACTCTGGGTCTCCACAAAGAGCCGTGAACTGCCCCGTTGAAGGCCCCGGTTCTGAGAGGGGGATGTGCAACTGCCACACCAGTTCTCAGGGCGTGGGGGCGGGAAGTGCAGCTGCCAACACACCCCATCATGGTACTAACTGAAGCAGAGGCTCAATCAAAATACAAAGTTCGGAGGCGATGTGATTACAGCTTTGTGAGATCTTCCACAAGAAAGAGACGTGCTCCAGAGTGCTTTGTTACGTGCCCTGTCAGAGTTTAGCTGCAGAAGTGGCAGGTAGCTTAGGGATTTATTAATTTTCTGCATATGAAATGCACCAGATTTATCTGATCTGATTTGTTCTGGTGCAGATAGCTGCGATTTGATAGAGATTTTTCTGATCAATGTGATTTTATCTTGAACTGAAAGAAAAAGTACAGGTAATATTGAACATACTCAGTTCTCGTATTTCTCCTTATTTCCAGTTTATAACAGCTTTTAGACTTTGTCAAGGTCAGGCTTGCATTGAATCTGTGGACCAGCAGCCTTAATTTCAAACTAAGTGGAAAAAAATCCAAAAATTAATTTTGCATGGAACAAAAAAGGATGGCAATATCCTCTACTGAAAATCAAACTCCTGTTTGAATCTCAGAACTGAAACAGACATTTCCCTCATTCTCATTTTTGTCCTGAGTATAAATTTCATCCTACATCTGTGATTTTTTTCTTGATGAAAACTTAATTGAAAAGACTGAATTCTGGAGAAAGTCCAATTTATGAGGTGAGTCATTTTCAAGCTATAAAAATATTGAAAATATTTCATTCTGATTTTGATTTTAATCATATGCTGCTTCTGTATTCCATTAGTGAACGATGTCAGCACATATTGATTTACATGTAAAAAGAAAAAGTACTGATTCACAGTAAAGGTCAGCTGTGCTGAAAAAGATCTTACTGGCATGTAAAACTGACAGTTACTGTGACTAGACTTCAGCAGATCTTATGGGGTGGAGGGAACATTTATGTAATCTGCTGGGTTTTGTCCATGATAAATGAACAAAAAGGTAAATGGTAAAAATCAAGACAAACTGGTCATCTACTAGCCATAAGAGCTACCTTTTAGTTGTAGGATAAAACATTATCCAGCCTATTTATAAGCTCTTAAAAGATAAAGTGCAAAAAGTAATCAAGAAAAAGCAATGTTAAAACAGATATATTTACTTATGCGACAAAGACTGCTCTAAGGGATAAGGAGGGAGCAGCATTTGACTTCAAAAACACTTCTGACGCTTTCCCACTTGACAATCCTGCCCCAAGTCAGAGACACATGGTCTGAATGGAAGCACAGCCAGGTGGACACACAGTCAGTTGGAAAGCTGCTCTCAGACGTTTGCCATCAAAAACACGTCTCAAGTGGAGTCCCAGGGGATTAAGTCCAGAGCTGGTTCTATTTGATACTTCCATTAGCCACACTTATGAAATTTGCTGACAGCTCCAAGCAAGTGATATGTAGGACAGGATCAGAATTCAAAATGATCTTGATGCACTGGAGTGGGGTAGGGACCAGAAGTGAAGGGGAGGAGAGCAGGGCAAAGGAAAGTTTCTACATTTAAAGAAGAGAAATAAAAATAATAAATACAAAACAGAGACTAACTGACTAGCCATTAGCATGGCAGGGAAGGGTGTGGAGCTAACAGTAGATCAGAAACTGGCTGCAGGTCTGGCTCTGCTAAAATTCTGTCATGGAACAGGCAAGTTACATACTGGCAGCTATTAATAGGAAAGACAACATAAAACTGAAGGAAATCCATTATTGTTAATCGTGTGTTTATCTCAGAGACATCTGTCTAACTACAGGCAGAAGGTTATTTTAAATTATTCAGCTACTTCTTTCAGGAGCTCAGCCAGTCTTTTATAGCTGAAACATCCCTATGGAAAAGCATGGATAAAACACAGGGTTGTCTTTATGCTCAGATCTGTAGCAGTGATGCTGCTGGCTGGCTTCCATTTCAGAGGCTGGTTTTCAAGAGTTTATCTAGCTCGGAAATATAAAGTGGCACTAAGGTTAAAGAAGAGCCAGTTTTCCTGGTATACTTTTCTTCTAATTTTTGAGTCTTTCATTCCAGTCACCCCCACACCTGGCACTGTCAGTACTTAAAGCACTGCTTTCCTGCAGCTGCATCATCTCTTCACTTATACTTTCTATTTAAACCAAAACCAAAACAAGAAACAAACAAACAAACAAACAAAACCCAAACAAAACCAACAAACCTAGAGGTCCTGATTTAACATGTTTTAAAATTATATGGTAAATATCTAAAACTAGCTTAGACATGGGGGAGAATTACTTAATTCCCTTCAGTACTTGCATCAAGGAGAACATATATCTGCTTTTAATATGGAAATGATTGCTCTGTTATTGTGTTCTTTTTCCAGAAAGAGACATTTTCAAATCTTCTTAATCTCCCATCAGTCTCTGGGTGCTGCTTATCTTGGTTTTGTCACTCAGAACTGTCAGTGTATGCTTGATAGTGACACCCATACTCACTGTGACTGTTGAGGAAAATATATCACTAAATTATATCGCTAAGTCAATTTATTCTCTGTACCCTTAAAAAGGTATAAAGCAACCTTTATAACCTTTGTGTCTTCTCTTGTCTACATAAATGAGCCCTGGAGACATTAATTAAGGACAGGTAAGGCAACCTTCTTTTCACTGTTTAAACTCTGTATACAGAAGAAATCGTACCTTCACCTAATATCCACTGTGCCATGTACAAAAGCTGAGAGGTCAGTATGCCTGACATCACAAGCAATACACATTACTATCCTTTTTGTACAGAACTGCAAAAACTTATTTAACATATAAAGAGCTTACACTTATCACAGAATCACAGAATCACAGAATCACACAGAATCACAGAATCACAGAATGTTAGGGATTGGAAGGGACCTCAAAAGATCATCTAGTCCAATCCCCCTGCCAGAGCAGGAACACCCAGATGAGATTACACAGGAAGGCGTCCAGGCGGGTTTTGAATATCTCCAGAGAAGGAGACTCCACAACCTCCCTGGGCAGCCTGTAAGAGGCTCTCAGCATGGCATTTGTGCTTGAAGTATGCATAGCTTTGTTCTGTATTGTTGGCTCTTGAATATTTACTGACTTATATACAGAAATGGTAGAATTTGAGGTATTGCTAGATATTATTGATCATTCTAGAACCTGAGAAGAATCAACATCAGCGGTAAAACAGAACACAAATACCTATATAATTCAGCCTGAACCTTAATAAAGTGTTCTTCAAGTTCAATGTACCTTCCTAGCCTTTCCTACTTTTCAAAAGAACAGAAGACAGAGAAGGTATCTAGGTCAAGAAACTTATCCTACAAAAAGGTAGGGAGGCTGATAAACTTAAGTCCAAAAGGATGAACCTTTATAAGAATTTTAACCCTCTTGGTAAGGTGTTTATTTTCAGGTAGTATCTAGAGATGTTCACCTATTAGGTCCTCTTCTAGTAACCTAAGAAAATATGTGTCCAGGTTCTGTGGGACACCATCATATTCCTGAGCAAAACACAAGAAACTATGATTATGATAACTGCTGGTGAGCAGCAGCAACTCCTGACTCAGATCTTAAGAAAACGGTAGCTCTTCCCTTACATTGTCCTTCACCTGTCCCCTAATATCAGTGGTCAAACTTACCCTGTTTTTCACTGATCATTCCTGACTCATGGCTGTCAGAATTATCTATGAGAGTCTGTTTGCTTGGCTGTTGTCTTTGAATCATGGATCTGGAAAGACGGCTAAGACATGTTTCTCATTCTCTAATGCACATTATGTGAAAGACCTCTTCAATTTTAGGTAACCTGCTGTCCAAAAGTAATGAAATTACCTCATCTGTCACTTGTGTGTGTTTTGACTCAAAAAGTGGTAGATGTATGTACAGTGTGGCCACAAGGATGACTGCACAGTATTTGTTCTGACTTTTCCAGGAGGTCTTGAGAAGGGTAATGCACTACTTTCACACGAACTCAGTAGATGATAAAAATGGGGAAACCTGACCTTCCATCACAGTTGTGATTATGCTATGGAAAGTGCCCCATGACCTATGAGTTGGTCTTATACATGTAAGCAATGGGTCTTGCTTGAGTTGAAGTGTTTTTGCCTGCCAATAATAATTATCACTTCAGTCTATTGTGGTTATTTTTACTTTCCCTGTCAGTGCACACTTAAATAAAAACACTCCTCTCAATGAAAAGCAGATAAGCTAAGATATTTAGTCCACAAATTTTAGGTTACTATCAGAGAGTAATTGAAGGGAAAGAAGAAAGTTCTTATTTTTTTATTCCACTCTATATTCCTTAGCTGATCCAGGTGGGCACTGACATTAAGGTGAATTCTTCTGAAGCCATTGGCTCAATCCTGAACTTAAAATTTATGATGACCTAGATAAGGTGGCTCAGAATTTTGCAATTATGGACATTTCTGTAAATCCACTGATCTAAATGGATTTATGCCCTTGCACATTAACTGTGAATCGGCATATGCGCAGAACTGTTTTTCCTGTGTAAATCAGTTTAAAATTCACTGTCTTCCCTAGTTCTTCATTCATTTCTTCTGTGTATATTGGAGAAAATAGTAGAGCTCCTTGTTTTTGGCCTTGCTTTCTTCACAGTCATTGTCCATAGAGGGGTTATATGTTGAACTTACGCCTACAGCTTTACCAGACCAAAACTACACTCAGATAAATTTGCTCATAACTACTTGAATTATCATAAAAATTACAATAGAGAAAAACCCACAGCAAGCAGCAGGAACTTCTATGTTAAAGCCTCCCCAAAACTTAGACAGGAATTCGTGCAGCACTCTGGAGTTAAGACTGCTGTCATAAATACTCAGTTGGCTTATCTCTCTTCAAGAGTGTACAGAACAAGAGTTGTAGTACTGTAAAAGTACTACTTCTCTCTGCCAGACTGAGTTTCATCAAGGCTCCCCATTGTAAAGAAATCAAAGCCGTCCTCCAGTAAAAGAGGTCTCAATACAACTGAAATTATACCACTCAGAATTTCTTGTCATATTTGTATTCAGGAGATTGATTGTTTTATCAAACTAAGATCTGCTGCCTTTTGGGTATTTGCTAAGTGACAACAGCTAGTAGCTGACAGGCCAGTATATTTTAGCCACCTACAGAAAATAAATCTTAAAGTTTTAAAGATAGAAAATACTTTACCCAAGATGCTCTCTGAATTACCTGATATAATCCAATAAAAGCAAAAGCAAACTACCAAAAATGCCATTTAGAAAACCAGCTTTTTAAAAACTAAACAAAAACATCCATGAACAAGAATATTTAAGAACCTTCTCTATCTCAATTGAGTTTGGTTTTTTATTATGTTTGAGGAAAATGGAAGCTAAGCAATTGCAGCAACATTAAGTAACTCTTCAGAATCACTTCTACTTTGGTTTACAACTATCTAAGAAAATACGAAAATAACTAATGGAAGAAACTGCCTGCAGCATTTTCAGCTTCTCTGTCTAGGCAGTACAGAATATCTCAATAGAATAACTATTTCAACAAATTTATCTGCATGCTCAGCCCTGAACCTAAATGCATATCTAACCACCCAGAATGCCAAAATTTGGACTCCTATCCTAGTTCCAGCACCCAGAAGCTTGGTTCAAACTCTGTCTTAAATGTCTGATGATTCAATATTTTTTCATAATCTCTGCTAGACACGTCAGACTTTTTTTTTTTTTTTTTTTACCAGGACCTACGTGATACTTTGGAGACTCTTTCTGTCGAACCATTCATTTTACCAGTCTCTGCCAGGCCTCTCATTTTTTTTGTGCCCCCACCAGTATTTCTGGAACATTGTGCTACTGTATGGAAAATAAAAGTTTCACACAAATCATAGAATCATAGAATCTTTTCAGTTGGAAAAGACTGTTAAGATCATTGAGTCCAATGATTTATCTAACTCTGCCAAGTCCACCGCTAAACTATGCCCATAAATGCCACATTTACACATGTTTTAAATAGTTCCAGGGATGGTGAGTCAAGCACTTCCCTGGGCAGCCTGTTCCAATGCCTGACAACCCTTTCCTTTAAGAAATTTTTCCTAGTATCTAGCCCAAACCTCCCCTGGTGCAACCTGAGGCGATTTCCTCTTGTGCTATCATTTATTACTTCAGAGAAGAGACAGACGTACCTTGTTACAACAATGAAAAGCTGATTGTACTAACCTTATGTTGCCCTGAAAAACATAGAAAAGGGGAAGAAAACAAGAGTTGCTCATGCTATCATCTTGGAAACTGCAGAAGAGCAAGCCAAGTGACAGAAATCCCATTTTTCACTAAGAATCACCATTAAAAAAAAAAAAAAAAAAAAAAAGTGCTAGCTGGAGACCTTGCTGACATTCCTTTTTGGTGAGAAATGGTTTGCCTGATAAGCGCCTAGGCAAACATACCTGAAAAAGACCTGGAAGATACAGTATTAGAAAATAGAACTAATGGTATTGCAATGTAGGCAGTGGGGAAAACTCTTTTACTTAAATATGACTATAATTTAATTCACTTAATGTGTCTGGGTGTGGCTGGTATCTTTCTGTTTGATTCATAGCTAGTAGTAGACAGGTTTGGTAAAAGGTCATGGGAAACCCAGGTGGAAGTATGAGAGTAGAAAGATCTTCAGATCTTTGGAGGGTTGACTTTGTTTCATCCAGTTGCAGCATTAGGTTTCTCTAGCTGTTAGAAGACAAATTTAATTCTAAATTACCAAATCTCAGCAACCTTATAATTTATGAAGAACTACAGTACCTATTCAGCCTATGTTGTTTTCTGGCTCTCATGGTATCTTACCTTTCCACCTGCATAGAATTGTACCTTTTTAATCATCTCTCAAATCAGAATTGTGTTCACAGAACAGTTACTTGAGAAATGAATCCCACCAAGAGACATTATTTCTGACTATAAAATTCCATTACCTGAGGGAAAGTGGGAGTCATGCATATTTAACTCACTTATCAAATGAGCCTTTTTATGTAATGTGTTGTTTGAAAGTTAATAAAACCATATTTGAAAATCGCTTATATTCTAAAGGCAACTTGCAAGTCCTGAAAAGAGTCAACTGACCTTACAAAAGGTCTCTTGCACGTGTACCACTTATTTTTCATGGAAACATGATAGCATGCTTTTTAAAATTTTTCATTATCTTCATCACAAAACCCTAACTAGTAAATAGCAAAGTTTGAATAAATTTGAAAGCCTACAGAGAGGTTTCCCAGCTGTGAACAAGACATGGAGCCCATCAAAGAGATACAACTTTACATTTCCTTGGACATTCCTTTTATCTGTTCTCTGATAGGACTGAATTGAAGGAGAAAGGAACAAGGAAAACCTATATGCTGGGTTTAATTTTGTTACTTGAGCCTGGAGCAGGTATTTAAATAGCATTGACAGGAAAAAAAAGGGCATTCCACTCCTTTCCAATATTTCTCCTCTATCTTATTTACATATTGGAGTCTTGGCTTTGTGCACAAATGAAGTATGCCAGTGATAAGACTGATGTAACACTGATGTTATGAGAGGGATTAGGAAGGCAATCTGGAAGGCTTCCAGCAGAATCAGATAATCAGGATGCAGCACTTCTTCACATGTGAGTTTGTAAAAACCAGTTCAGCGGACAGTGTACGTGTGTCTGCAGGGGAGCAGACACACAGTGCAAAGGCTTTTCGTATACTCCACAGTGCACAGGGTCACGCTGAAAAATGCATCCGAGAACCTGAGAGTGGCTAAAGCCACCTTGTGCATGTGTGTTAATTTAAGTCATGTATAAGCAGAGATTTTGTCTTGCCTTTGTGTCTCTTCAGCTGGGCAATGTGCGGATGTTTGCAGCAAGACCTTGCCAGCTAGCATATCTGTGAGAAAATATCACAGTTCATCTATTAGGTACAAGGCCATTTCTGTAGGCTCAGTGCTACTACTACATCAAGGTCTCAAGTTTTTGTGCTGACATCTCAGTCAGTCCGGTTCTTGGTTGCTATGCCTGACATTTTCCGTTGTGCTAAAGATCATGTGCTTATCAGCTGTGCCTTTGGACTCTAGCATAGTTTGTGAAATGTTGCTCATGTAGGATGTCAGACGCGAAACCTAAGGACTTTTCATTCATTGCACTGCTGTGTTACTGGAGCTGGTCCAGACACCTAACTATAACTGCCTTTCCAGATTTCTGCTCCACTGACCATGTGTTAGAACCTACTGGAGGAATAAATTTTGGGCCAGCCTTAATCCTGCGTTGTGTCTGCCATTTCTTCTGCTCCTCTGCCAGAAGCACACCTCTCTCCTGGGGGACTGCAGAAGTGTGATGCTCTCAGGCTTTGCCCGTTCTGTGGATACACTGCATTTATGTGTCCACTGTCTCCTCCTGTAGGTTTCACTTTGGACAGCATGCAAGTTGTCACCAGAATTGTAACAATTTGCTACTCAATCTTATAAAAAAATGGTGTCTCGGGTTCTGAAATGACTAACCTTGGATACTGTGTGCACAAACGCAGGCATGTCACAAGAAGAGGCCACGAATGCATTGCAAAGAGCATGTTTTATTTTAGTTACCTCTCTACTGGGGGATCTCCGAAGTGGCACCTAAGCTCCCAGGCAGAGGTGGACGCAGCGGGGACGCAGGCGCTGGTAAGTTCAGCCCTGCTGGAAGATCGCTGGTTCTGCTGAGCTCGCCTGTATTTCAAGGCTTCAGGCAGGTGCAGCCTCCCGCTCTTTCTCACAGCAAAGCAGGAATCTCAGACATAGTGATAAGGTGCCTAGAGTTTCTCACAGGCCTATGTTATCTAACACAGAGGTTCTACTCATCAAGCACACAAGGCCAGTAAAACAATTAGTGCGATGTATGTGCTTTTTCTACAGACAGCTGCAAGTCACTTGAGCGTATTTACATTTAACCAACCTCCTCGCCAATCTTCAGGTATATTCCCATGCAGATACCTACACCCGGCACAGAAGTGAAGCAGGAGGTGGCCCGTGTGTCAGTATTGTTTAGGTTGGCACTGCGTTTGCAGCAATCCGTTTGAGTGAGAAGGCATCACACCTTGAGGCAGCCGAGAGGACTCAGGCACCGCTCATCCCTCAGCCTTCGCTGCCACAGAGGCTTGTGGCACATCCTCCCTCCCACCATGGCTGATAGCAGCTGGGCTCTCACATGGATGGGGGAAAGCTGACTCGTTCCTCTGGAACGTGGAGTCCGGCTGATGTGGTGGCATCAAGTCCTCTGGTGGTTTAAGCAGACACATCATAGCTTGTTAGTAATAAGGTGTCAAACTGGAGCCTAAAACTGGCTAGGCTTTTGCCTGTTATCTCCTATTCAAAGGTTATTCTTGTGTCTAATTCTGTCAGCTAGATAGTTTCCTCCATTTTATAGCGTAATTCATGTTTCTTTAATTTCTAATTTCCATTAAAGCCTTACCTTTAACTGTAATTTCTCAAAAGGATATTGAGATGGTAATCAAAATGTAATAGATGTTTTTATAGGTCAG
The DNA here is from genome assembly GCF_036013445.1 of Caloenas nicobarica. Classification (NCBI taxonomy): domain Eukaryota; kingdom Metazoa; phylum Chordata; class Aves; order Columbiformes; family Columbidae; genus Caloenas; species Caloenas nicobarica. The sequence continues at coordinate 145,265,010 of NC_088246.1, forward strand.
GACTTATTTGTGAAGTGTCCACTGAAGTCAGGCTCTGATACCACCTTTATTAGGTAATTAGAGATAAAGTATCTTACAAAATGATTTAATTACTATTAATTATATCGCTGTATTGAGATGCAACTTATCCATAAGGCAGTGCTCAAAAATGATTAATTTCTGGGTTAATTATATGAAAACTGCTTAATAAAGAGCCCTATGAACCTATCATCTCCCTTTTCATTAAAGTTGTCAAGTTAAATTATATCACAGAAACATAATTATTTATAACTCTCTACAAAATAGCTAAGTCATCATAAATTCAAATATCTTATAAAATCAAACTGCTGAAGGGAATCTATGCTATTATTTCATTAGGATGGAGACACTATCATTAGGGTCTTTCAGCCTAATTGTGTGTTTCGGGCAATCAGTGCCTTTTCTGTTCCTTTTGTTTAAACATAAACCCCTAAAATCTGCTCAGGAGAGTGGAAAGTGTTTCATATAAGGAGAGACTAATAGAACGTGGATTGCTTAGGTCAGTAAATAGAAGGCTGCAGTGGGATATCATCACTGTTTCTATGAGGTAAGTGCAGATCAGGGAAAGAAAATAATTTAATCTAATGGATGATGTTAGCAGAAAAACAAATGGGTGTAGACAGGCCATTATTACAGCTAAGATGGAAATCAGAAGAAAATTTCTGAAGTCAAAGCATTGGGGGTTTGCAAGAACTTTCCAATCACTGTAATAGCTGAAAAAGCCTTACTTTCAAGATGGAGCTTGAACAGTTTGTGCAGAAAATGATCTGATACTGTTGTGAGTGATAGAAGAATAGTAGACTTGTGATCTTGGAGATGTTTTTCCAGTGCTATGCATTAGGCTATCTTATTGAAAAGTAATCAAATTAAGCACAGAAACTAGATGATGGCCAGAGGAACAGTGACAGGCCAAGAATCTCAAGTAACCTGAGCAGGCAGTACACTGAATCAGGACCAAAAGAGAAGGATCAGGCCCCTGTCCCTGATTTAAAAAAAAAAAAAAAAAAAAGTATCTCTATTTATCTATCTATAAAACTGGGTCAAAGACAGAAACTCTCTCAACCCTCTCTCTGTAATACTATGCGAACTAAGGGGAATTTTTGTGCAAAAAAGTATAAGGTTTCTATGGGATCCATAATAAGTGGAGTGATGATTTTGTGTCAGAGCAGAGGCAATTTTGCGATAGTACAAAATTTATTGTGGAATGTTTAACCGATGGATCAAAGGCAGGGAAAAGAAGGGATCAAGATGGACCAGGAAGGAGCAGGCATGGGAAAATGGAGGAGAGGTATAAAAAGGGCCAGTGGCACCTAAGCCACCTGCTGCTTTGCACACGTCTCGCTGAGCCCTGTGTGGGATCATTGCATTGATCCTTCATTGTTATTAAATGATGTGTCTAACTACCCTGGGTGCATGCGTGTGTGTGTGTGTATGCTTCTGAGACTACTTGTGTGAACTGCTAGTGAATGTCGAGCTGGATTAGGGGGCAAATAGGACAAGAGCTCCCAGTGCCATCTTCTGGAGGGGCTGTGATCAGGACAGGAGGCACACTATGGATCCTACAATCCACAGGATTCAGCTACCTCTAACAACACATTCCCATACTCCAGTTATTTAACTTTTGTTACTATTTTATCTTTTAAATTTGTCTACCTAGTATTCTTTAAATTCCCTCTCCACACACATTTTTTTTAATAAGCCCAGCTTGCAAATTTTATAGCATTCACGGGCATAATGGAGAAGATTTGGATGGTTTTTTGCTTATTCTTATGTTTCATCATCCCTTCATTCTACTGTCAGTTGAATTCTCTCTGCTTCACGAAATCTTGAGAATACTGGACTTTATTTTGGATGAGAAGGACCTTGTTTTGCTTAAGAAAGATAAAATCTCTCTCTTTCCTTCTGGTACTGGTAGTATTTTTATTACTTTTTATTTATATTACATTTCTTTTGAAATGTAACTTGTTAAAGAGTACGTTTTAGGTAATTTTATGCTGTTGTTCATTGAAAATGAACACTGGCCCAAGTATGACAATCATCTTGGGTAGCTGTTAGAGGAACTCTTGACAAGCTTGTGGTTGGGTGCTTAGAATAATCCTCAAGATTAAATTATGGCTCATTGCATGTGCTGGAACTCTAGTACCAAGTCTGTCCTTTCACTGAGAACTCATACACAGCTTTTTTGTATATTGACGTCAATGGTAAACACAGGTTCTCTTCTTTTACTCTAGGTTTATCTTGAAGTCTTGTAGTTTTATTTTTATAGAAGACAGACTGATTGAAACACTTGAATAAATGTAAATAGGGTAAATCTCTTGTTTCAGCAATACAGTTTCCTTTCTAACTTCTCTAATAAGGTCTTAATCATTCTGGGAAGCACTGCACTAGATACCGTGTTTAATATTATGTCTGCTTATCTTTGCCTTCCAGAAATAAATTCTGGGTTAGTGCCTCAGCTTGAGTAAACCACCTTGATTGACTGATTTGAGTTAGCTGGTTGATTCAAATCAGTGGAGTAGTTGGTGATCTGGGCTTCAACATCACGCAGACGGAGCTATCTATTGAAAGATGTGTCATTTTTATGTTTGATGTTTGAAGTCACTTTTCTCTTGTTTCCTTTGCCATATTTCACAACCTCTCTGGTTGTGGAACAGTCTTCCTTACAGTAGTCAGTGATTTTCTCCTACAATTTTGTATCTGTTATCTCTGCCAGAATTAGCCCTTCTTTCTATTTTTTTCTAACAATCTGTCATTTGTGTCTAAATAACACCACCTTTGATATCCACAATAAATAAAGTCTTCTGTTTCAGACATAGGAAAAAACCCTATATTTAGCAGACTGGTAAAAGGAAGGTTTATTCCACTATTCTATAAGCTTTCAGCCAGGGTTCCCCAGCTTGCAGCTGCTAGTTAGAGTTTACTCCCACCGAGAATAATGTCAGAATCCTTTTTTAAACCTGACTTGGAATAAAAATTCAGCTTCTTCTTTTTCACAATACGCTGGAAAAATCTGAAATACTTTTGAGGGCTTTTAGGGCTTGCTTTTTGCTTTATGAACTCAGATCTTTGTTACTGAGTCTGCCAGATTTGGAAGCCTGATAGTTTTAAGGGAAAACCTAGGAAACTGGAGGCACATTTATGAGGTCTTCATATATTATAAAAATGCAAAGAAGAAAAGAAGGAAAGAAGGAAAGAAAGAAAGAAGGAAAGAAAGAAAGAGAGTTGCTTATAGTTTGGGGTCAACCAGTAGCCCAAATAAGCTATCAGAATAGTCAGTCTAGTATTGCCTGTACCTACAGACAACCCAATTAGTAACCCAGTTCTTCAGAAAGGATGTTTACATTTTTCTCTTTAGTTTGATTTTAAAGTACAATTTAACCTTTCCGGATTTCCTTCCCTATATATTTCATCAGTGAACAAATGAGCAAGGCATCATTTTTAAGTATCAGAGGCAAATAAAAAATGTCAAATTTATTTCAGCTTAATAGTCAGACTGTTTACTACCATTGCATGAAAAGACAGTAACACTAACCAGTGACACTGCTTTGTTCCATGTATTAAATGCTGTAACAGCAATAACTTTTAAATAAAATTAGATTATTTGAACAATATGACCTTGTGTTTACAGGTGATCCTTAGAGTATTTTAGTTATTGTAATAACTTCCACTTATTTTAGAGAGTGTTCTCATTACATAATACTAGGCAAAAATATTTTAGATGCACTCAACTGGTTAAACACAGACTGTTAAAAATTTGAGTGAAATTAATTTTCACTTTAAAATGTATCATGCGTTAGCAGCAGTAGAACTTCTCTTTTAATATCTGGAAAAAAAGAAAAAAAAAATCTCCAGAGGTACATTAAAGGCAAAGGGGATTTGGGCTTTGAAATGCCCTTTAAACAAGACTCTTTTTCACCCCTGACAACAGAAACAGCCCCTTTAGGTTCAGGTTTGTTATTTTAGCTGTTATTTAAGTGCCTAAGTCAGTCATACTCATTGAAATAATTCTGTCTCTCTCTTAATGCCTTCCTCCCTGACTGGTCTTTGTTCCAGATAATACAAGTGCTATTTATTAGTTCAAATGCATTTGATGATAATTTTCTGCTTGCTCATAAAATATCATTATTTGGTTATTAATGTGAACAGCTTGTGCATCTCACTACTCTTTTGAAGCTTTAAGTATATAATAGTAGAGCTATCCTTCTGTCATCTTCCATATAACACATTTTTAGTATTTCTTCTGTTCGTAGCAACTTATTTCCTTACGCAAATCTAAAAACTGTAAACACATTGCATGGCCTATACATGATTAAAAGTCAGATGATTGTATGCCTCAAATCTTGAGAATGCATATTTACTTTCTAATATTGAAAATCAATAATCTCAAAAAAAGAACTTTATTAAAGACATATATTGAAGAGAGTAACAGTAATACAGCTGATGGTCTAATTAAGACCTCCTTCTTCTTTGAATAGTGTTTAGAAATGTGCTTAGAAGAGCCACAGACAAGAAAAGAGAAATGAGACAAGATTGTGAAGGACACTGAAAATAAAAAGGCCCAAGTTTGTTCTGACAAATCAAAGTCCTATGTGTAAACTTCAGAGTGATTCATCTCAGTCAGAAGGCTGGTTACCACGCAAAGTCACGGCATGTGTGGCCATACATATGGGCAACACATAATGAGTCTAACTAGTCCATGTACTTAGGATAGACCGCCTACTCTATTGGGATTTTCCCTACGTGCATTCATACCACATGTAACAGGGTAACTACGTCACATGTGCTACAGGTTGAGAGCCTGAAAATAAATAGACCCCGAGAATCAGTCTGCCTTGCAGCAGCCTGCAGCATTGACGCGTGGTTTGCTGCTGCGAGGTGTTGCTGATACTAAAATTTGGTGTGGAGGCAGCACCTCTACACTAGGCATCCCTCAGCTGCAAGTAGCTGGGCGTATGAAGATGGTGCAGAAGCAGTGCTGCAAGTGGCAGCGTGTGGGTACCCCTGGTACCAGCGTCAGCCCAGGCTCAGCCAGGACACCGGCTGGGCTGCTCAGGGCATCTCTACGCTGCACACCTGCATCCTCCCAGAGACGATGCAAAACAATGGCCTCTCCACTGGAGGGGAAAAGAAAAAAATGCCTATGGATTAATGGAGGATTATGTTGAATAAATAGTGTTCTTCCAGTTTTAAGGCAATTTAGTAGCTACTTAACTTTCTAGAAAAGAGAATGTCACTGACCTTTTGCTTTTAATACATGAGTCCCCTGACCATACCTGAGCTTCATAAAGTTTAATTGCACTAGGGACCTCATTATTATATTACATTTCAGCATTGGTGGAGTCAGGCATTAACTCAAGAATGTGATTTTATAAGTCATAAGATCTGTGAGAACAATATCTTCGTCTTGGGAATGGGAAGAATAGAGAGAGCAGTTTAATCACACACCACCAAAGAATCAATTTTGAATGGTTTTGCTTTTTTAAAAAAACCTGTTGTTTTTCTGAGTTTTTACTCTACAAACTAATGTAGATTACAGCAAGTTTATTTTATGTTGGCATGTTCAATAGGATGCATCTTTTAATATATATTCATTAAGGATACTAACACATTGAAAATTTTCTTATTATGGATGTAAATGAGTTAGCTTTCATTTTAAGTACTGAATATATTTCTTCTAAAAATGTAGGGAAACAGACTGCACTTAAAATGCTGTACAGATGAGGTGAGGAAGTAGCAGGGGGATAGGTTTTTCTCTATTGCAGACTTTTCCCAGTTAATTATTTGCATAAATATAATTTAGTGGTTTGAATATCATTAAAATAAAATACCTGCAATAGAAAACTGTTGTTATTCTTCCCATTTTACTCATGTACTCTTGCTAAAAAACAGGAGGACAGAAAAAGCACTAGCATTTGTAGTTGATAGATGAAATTGCTGAAGAATTATTCATAAAACTATATATCAAGACTGGAAGTAAAAGAATGCTATGTTTTTAAAGGTTTGGTGTTTGTTTTTTTGTATTGTTTTGGTTTGGATTTTTTTGTGCCAGAAGAGTTAATCTGAAAGCTTCCCACTGAAAAACACAAAAACTTTGGTTTTGCACATAACCTTGCAATGATGTTTTATTGAAAAAAACATTCCTTTCATTCATTCCTCATTTGCAAACAAACCAGACTGTTTATCTCAGAAAACATACCATATAGCATTCTGTTGTCATTCTGTTTCTCCTCCTTCAGGCTGCTCCCCTTGTATTCCTTGAGTGCATTTCTGAAGAGCATAATATATTTACAAAATCTTTGTTTATTCACTTAGCATTAGATACTGTCTAAGATTGTTGATGATTCTCACAGTGTTTACTGTCTGATTTCCTGCTCTATTGCACATGAGAAGCAGCACTAACTTTTAAGTCAATGAGTCAGAACAGATGATGTGGTATATTCAGTATTAAGATATTATTTAAAATGTATCCCCAGAAGAAATACTACAAGTGATGTTATTTTTTTTCTTGTGCTTTGATTGCTCTCTAATTATGTGACCAATGCTGAATATGCAAAATGTTACAGAGATTGGTTTCTCCCTATTTGCTGTAACCAAAGTTTTTTGAGGTAATATGCCATTTGCCCATCTAATGCTTCAAATCATAGCATCTGGATCGTATTAACATGAAACAATAATTTGCTATTAAAATTAGTGCAATTGCAAGAGAAGTCAGGCATTACATTTTAACTGTACACAATTTTGCTCCATAAGTAGATGCCAGCAATCAAAGTCCATAAGATGTTCTGACACATTTTTTCTTCATTTCCATGCCTAGGTTTCTGAACAGAAGAGACTAATAAGATTTGCTAGCCTTAATTTCATCTTTAATATTTGTTTTGAGAAATATATCCTGCCATGAGATAATTTGATATATTTTTAAATAACTGAATTAAGAATAAATATTTTCAGAGCAATGTTGTTTGGAGATCCTCAAACTTGATTAAGGAAGAGACAGAGGAGCCCATTCGATGCCTTCCATCAATCAGTGATTTGCACCTGCCATTGACAGGCACAGGAGCACACAGGCAGCTGCCTGGAAGGGACTCGCTCATATTTCAAACAGCAAGAATCTTCTGGCATTTGGCCATGGACTCACCTTTGTAATGACTGAAAATCCACATGCCATCCTACTGCCAAGATGCCTCTGCCCATCCCTCTTTCTCCAGAGTAGGGGAAGATTGTGAAACCTTTTTATACTTCCTAGCTAGCAGCTGCTGAATGGAAAATACCAAACAGGTATTCAGTCTGGTACAGATATCCTGAAGAAAAACCCTGGTGATGCAAGATAGTGGAAATTGAGTTGAGCTGAGAAAAATACTGGAAAATCTACTTGACAGTACATAGATACTTTTCCAAAACAGAAAATGCTGTGCAAAATGTCTTTTTTGCTAAACACAATCTTGCTGCTTGCATAAGAACATCCGCAAGGAGTTTACTTTGGGCAGGAAGCAGCTCATTTGCTGAACTGATCCTACTGTGTTCCTGTGAACACTGTGTTCCTCCGTTGGGAAGTATTGTGCTTGACACTTCTACAGAACTGGGAAAGTATAAATTTTATCAAATACTGAAAAATCCTTAACTCAGACTGAAATCTCAGATTCTTCCCTTCTGAGAACTCCGTACAATTTGCCTCCCAAGTAAGATATTTCAAGTCAGGAAAATGTAAAGAAATTATAACAATTATGTACGTCACCAGACTCTGCCTGACAAATGAGTATGACTGCAGTGACCTCCTCAGAGTTTCTCCTGGATATTATCTTTCTCACCACCAGTACCATTAATCAGGGATGTGACGCACGTATCTCTGTATAAAACTGGAAATGAGTCAACCGCTATGGATATATGTGACTCCTTGCAGATGCTCAGACACCACTGAGTCGTGACTTGAGCAACCAACTGCTTCAAAGCTGTATGTTATTTGAAGTACTCTTTCATAGAAAAAAATCAGCAGGAACCTTGTTCCTAGTTTAGTCCTATTACATAACAAGATGTGTCAGGTGCCACATATTGCTGTGCATAGATACTGCAAGGATGAAAATATGAGTATGTGATATTTCTCTTCCTTCTATTCTCAGCTGAGACAATCATATATGTAAATGTTAAATGTCTCTGACCATGAGAATCTCACACTTTCATTAAAAAGAACTTGACTCTTACTGTCACAAGTTTTTCTTTTTATCTTTCAGCGTGTTCAATAAAAGCAGACATGTTGTTAAAAAAGACATTCAACAACTGGGCATTATGGTTACAGGACATAAACACTTTCACTCACTGGTCAGAAGTTTTAATGCAAAAGAGATTATTAAAGGCTAAAGGGTGATGCTCGGCCAGCTGACTTTAACCATCTAACAGTCAAGCTTCCAGTCCAAGCTGGGCATTCAGGATCTCTCCATAATCAAAGGCGAGACAGCCTACAGAAACACTCTGATGAGCCAGTCACTCTTTCCACCTATTTTAAAATTAAAGCAAATGCCCTTGGATCTGCCTCTCTCTGTTGATTAACTTTGTCTTATGTTGACTAGCCACCTCATTTTTGGATAGCTAAAATTAATTTACCATGAATCCTAGTTTATTCAAGAAATTACAGAATATGCAGCCAGTGATACACTTAGAAAGGGTGCTTGCCTTGATCCAGTTACTCTTGACAAGATATTCCTCATTAGATGTTTAGTCCCATTGATTTAATATAAAACAGCTTAGAGAGACAGCAAAGCCATAGGCTTAAAAAGCCTGCTGGAAAAAAAGGGTTTTTTGTATTCAGCAGGCAGACATTTCCCAGTTTAGAGCAGTGTGGCATTAAACATCAAATATTTATTTCTGCTCTGGAAAAAAGAGAAATAATATTCTCTTCACATGTTTCAATGAGATATCTGTTGTCAAAGATAGTAAATGTCTAATATATCATTACTTTAGTCTGACAGGAAGCACAGCTCATTGGGGCTCACTGAGGATATACAATGTCCAGGTTATCCTACCACTGCAGTAACTGAAAATATTGCTCCTTTCTTCTCAATGTATTTTTTTCGCAAGTAGATTGGTCAAATCTGTATGTCCTTTTAGTCATTTCTCTCTGATTTTGCTGCCTGAGCTTATATAAAACCAAACCAAGTCTGTATGATCAGCTGGAGAACAATAGTTAAAACTGCTTGTGTCTGTCTTAACTCTTTTTAAGACAGTAACATAATGTGTTGATTAAGAACTTGTTCAGCTATAGTGTTTGTTTCCATGCTTTGCCAATGATGCAGTAAACACCACTATTGGAATTAATGCAAATCTAAGTTCATTTAGGCTGAAAATTTAAGGAAGGCTCATTAATCACCTATATTTTTGAACAAGACTTTTCATAGAAGTAGCTGTCAGGAGCTAGCAATGCCACCTATTTAAAATTTGAGCTAGATAAATTTATGGAAAAGATTCTATGAGGCAGCTGTTTGAAGTAACAGGGGACTTGATCTAATGACCCTGCTAACCTATGTTCCTCTTACTTATCTTTAGAAAACACCAGACTTTTCCTTCTTCCATGTATTATAAGGTATTCTGTGTTTCAAAAAGATCAATAAAGAAATACCTTGTTCTGTGCAGTGCAGCCTTTTACTTTGAGGCGTAAAATTCCACAGACTTGAGGTCCAAACTGAGAGAGCATACTGTTAACAAAATGCATTACATATCTATGACTTTGTTTTCACAACTGCATCCAGAAGCCAGGTTGCTTTTACTGCTCTCATTTTTATCTGTCCTGGTTTTTTGTTTGTTTGCATCTTTGCCAAGCGTTCTAATCCAAAACCTAGAATTTACTTGTTTCTATTTTTTATTTCTGAGATATATCAATGTTTTCTCTTCTTTTCTCACACAAAACCAACAGGAGCTTTAGGGATTGTCTTTCAGGAACACAAGAATGTTTCTACTTCCCAGGATGACCAGATTTCTTGTTCTTATGTCTTGTTTTCCTCTGTTCAATGGGATACTAGTTTTATATTAATTTTATCCTTAATACTAATGTAAATTATATTCATAAGATATTGGAACAATCTACATCATGGTTAACTCAAAAAAGATATATAGACACACAAGCTATAGGTATAACATAATTCAGGTTTGTTGCTAAGGTGTCAAAGCCGGAGCAAATGCAATTTGAGGCAGCCACATCTAATTGAAAATGCAATTCCTTCATCTCATATCAGCCACATCCTGTGCTATTAACAATTTGATCTTTTTATTATTTTTATTTTTTTCAGGAGGAAATAGCAATTTTTCAAGAGGCAGCTTACCAACATATTTACCTGAGGCATTTGCAGTCATTTTCCTACATGGGATGGTTCCTGGAAGTCTAGCAATAAAATGCAAGTTTAACCTAGTAAAGACAAGCTGGTATGCACAATAATCCTTGTTCAATGATAAAGCTTTTTTGGTTGTTGGTTGGTTTTTGTTCTTATTGCTTTCTACTATACAAGACAGAGCAGTTTGGTCCACTGTTTGGTTTGGGATTTTTTTGAGCTTCAATTCCAGCTGCTGCTGTAGGTGCACTCTTTGAGCTTGGACAAATAACTATTCTTCCACTTTTCTCTTCATTGACATTAAAAATGTGAGCCCCATTGGATGACCTAAATTAATGAACAATATGGCTGAGACATGGGGCCAGGGCAGTGATGAGGTTTGTAGCTAACCAGAGTGAAATGGTAATTATAAAACAACTTGTTCTCTTCTTAACCTTAGTCTTTGTCATGGAATTACAGTAGTTCTGGGAGTGACAAATGAAAGCCCTGGAACTGCAGAGGTATTTTTTTTTCTTTTTAACAAGGGTAAAAATATATAATTTGGACTGTTTTATAAACAGTTCATTAAATTGTGATCTTTAAATTAAAAACATAGCATATACTGCTTGTCTTTTATCTAAATAACAAATGTTCTGAAGATGTTCATGTACTCTAGAGAAATAGGTCAATTTTTTTAAAAATAATATTTTAAAATGAGGTTTATATAATTAAACTACACAAAACACAATCCAGAAGAATGGTAATATGTACTTTAAGATCAAAGATTTGCAGATATTTTCCTTGACCTTCTCTTTAATTACTTTGTCCTTTGGTGATAAAGTTAGCAGGAACTTTTCATTGCAGCATATTTGTAAAAGATTAAAAAGATCCCCAGGAACTTACACACTGTCAAGAGTAAATTAATATTCTCTTCCTATTGCTGTAACTGGCAGCATGGCAACTGAGTCAGACATTAGCTTCTAACATTTTGAGTTTCAGTAATGATCTTTAAATGCAATTAATATGCTTCTGGAGTGCTTCAGGAGACTTTACTTCAAAACTTTAGTGGAAGTCAGAGAAATGTAGGTGACATGGGCATTATACATGTTATGTACGTTTGTATATTTGCGCCTCTGGCTTTCTTTCAGCTTTTATACACACAATCTCACATCCCCTACACATTTTGCATATATGAAAAGTATAGATAATAATGAGAAAAGACAGAATGTTAAAAGAGACTAAATTAGGTGAATAAGAACAGAAATCAAGAAGGATTTCAATTTAATTTGTTTGCTGTATCTTTAACACTGTATATTAAAATCCAGGACTAAGTCTATCTCGGTTGCAAACAGTAATGCAGTAAAGCAGGCTGTCAGCTAGTACTGCCTTACTTCCTTGGGATCTAAAACTTTTAGGCATTTCTTTCATATTCATTTCTCCTCTAAAAGTTTGCAGTGAGCCTGTTATAGGTGGAGCGCTTGCTAAGTCCTGTGTGAATAGTCGTAGTGAGGAACGGGAGTGATCCAGCTGGCAGCAACCACTGAGACCTACCTTTGGTATAGCACTCTCTAGGCCACAGGACTTCTCCATTGGAAATAAGAGAGGTCAGGGTGCTGACACTGCTAAGTGGAGAGGTTTGGTGTGCACGTTGCAGGAGTTCACCCTGGTTTCCTGCCCAGGCACAGTCTGAGTGAATGCATCTTAGACACCTCCTCTCACTGACCACCTTGGATTTATAGGGCCAAACAAAGCTATCCTAAAAAATAGTTACCCGTTTAGGGACCAAGTTACTCAAGGGAAATGAGATTATTTGGTTTCCTGGTGAAGGTTGGGTCTCTTACTCTCTACTCATCAGTTTCCAGAACTCATTAAACATGATGGGAGAACATGGGGTCAAGGGGTGGAAGAGTAGGTTCAACTCTCAAATTAAGAAAATCCAGATTCGTCTTTACAACTCTATTTTGGCTGCCATTTTCATAGTCTTTAAACATATGACTGCATGTTCTTCGTTCTGCAGCATTTCTGCTTCATTTGCCATACAGAGTAGTGGAGAGCAAAAGCATTTTATTTTGGTAACTCCTTGGTTTAGAACCCTGGAAACCTGGATTCTGTTTGTGCTTTTCTGTGGTAGTGGTTATGCCTACATCGCCATGCACAAATGAGGGGGCTGTAGCTAGTTTTGTCTGTTAATTCTAACATTGCTGCACATCTTAGTATGTAACTTGGAAATTGTAGCATCCTTTAAACATAGTTGTATATAATACAGCCCATAGTTTAAATGAGATATGCTGGGGGGTTTTGTTTGTTTGTTTGTTTTTTCCCTTAGCTTTATTTTTTGTGTTCAGTTTTCTAACCCTAATTCATGAGATTTTAATTTTTCATCTAGTTAATGGCAGGTGAATAAATGTAAAAAATTGCTTAATAATCTTGTGGTTAGTCTAAATGTATTTATTTGAATAATGTAAAATTATATAGATGATAAATTGTATTAATTTCAAGGATGCAGTAAACTGCATCTACCTTCAAATCAGCACAGGTACACACACAAGGGCGTTTACACAAATGTACTCGATGCTTGTGCCAAGGAATACCAAGGAACATTTATTACAGGCTAGCATTTTTTGCCATATCTATGAAAGTCTCACAAAAGTAAGAAATGAATATTTTCTTCTACAGTCCACAGGAGTCTTTTGGTTGCATTCAACAGAAAGAAAAATAATTTCCTTGTGCTTCTACTACCTACAACTGCAATGATCTGCTAGATTATGCCCTATGTGAATGAGCCATTCCTTGTTCTAAAATCCTTCTTACCTGAACAGTACCATATCTCTTAAGCAAGTAGACTTTGTTTTAAACAAAGGTTATTGGTTAATATAACCACTCATATCTTTGCAAAGGAAAGATTGCTACTTAACTTCAATAAACTGACCATGATAAAATCATGAAAGAAGACAGCAGAAACCTTCCAAATAGAAGTGGCCACCAACTACTAGACTTTGCTCTTATTCTCAGACCTCATAATAAGTAATATCGAATTATAAGAAATACCTGTAATAATCTATACAAATTTGGAAAATACATCTTATGTTGAGAATGTTGCTATTTTCATTAAATGAGTCACATAGACAGCTGGTTCTTTGTAAAAAGATCTGCAATGAGCTGACATTGTATTAGAAATAGTGCAATGATTTATTATGAGATTTGCTCAAGACATTGGAGTTTAGTACTCTTTAAAAATGTTACAAAGTAGTTAAGAGGTTGCTTATATTATTGTTTAGTTTTTAAAAGCACAGGAAGATAGAAGGCCAGTATTGTGGTTAAAGCATCAGACTGCAACTTGGGAGACTGGAGCTGAACTTTAATATTGGCTACCATCCCTGTATTAGATTCTTCAGCTGAAACAGCATGGCTGACAGTACTGACTTTCTCTAACCCTTTTCTTCTTATACCCATTTTAATTGTAAGCTCTCAAGAACAAAAATAGTTTACTGCTGTGTGTGTGAAAATTAAACAGTTTGTAATAAAGCTCTGATCTTGACTGGTCCCATTGACACTAGGATTTCACAAGAAACATAACAGTCTTATTATTATTTGACTGAGTTATTATTTACAGTGTTAACAGTGATCATACCTACTGCACTATTACCTGCAACACCCTGGTGCTTTCTTAGAGGTGTTCCTATAGGTTTTGTCAGGAGCTTTCTCCATTTGCCAGGTGTTACAGATGAATAACTGAGGATTTAGGCTGCAATGAGAGGATGTGGAGTCAGCATTGCCTAAACTGCTTTGGGTACCAGAGCAGTATAAACATGTAACTATTTTGCTCAGGTTAATTTTCACTCTTTTCTTCTGATACTTGAATTAGCTCCTCTATATTTGGTGCATAGCCTGAGCAGTCAGATTTTATTTGGAACTGAGTCCCTGAAAAGTCAGGGATTATTGCAAGAAGTACTTCTGAGGCAAGATGGGGATAGAAATCAGAGAACATTCACAAGGATTCACAGTTCAGAAGTGATTCCACAAGGACAACCGAAGCAAACTTTTATTATTTGGAAATAGCTCTAGGGTTGTTAAAATATTAGAAATAAGATGGTTTGACCTTAGTGCAGTGAGTCTTACATGCAATTTTAAGGAACAAGAACTTTTCGAGAAACGTGGTCTGACTGAAGGCATATACTCTCCTGTGAATTGATAGCACTGTAGTCCATGGAATGCAACACGTTTCAGCTGAGATAATAGCACTTACATGTTCGGAATGTTTCTCACATAGGGTCTGAGCCAAAGGCCCTTTGAAGTGAACAGCATTTTTCCTTTTTTAAAGTATGCATTATTAAATCAGTAGCATTGAAATCATATGCAGACCTGAGTGAAAGAGTGAATGTAGATTGACATTAAATCTATAGTTCCTACCTTGGGTAGAACTCAAAGACCTTAATTCTAACCTCATATTGCTTCTCCATGAATAATAACAGTTCTGTCCTGGTTTTGGCTAAGACAGAACCTTTCAGTAAATTTTCCTTTCAGTTAAGTTTCTTCTAAGTAACTGCACTTTCTGCAGTTGATTATATTTTCTTTTCAGACAGTGTCTGCTTCTAGAATTGATAATGCTTGATGTTTACAGCTGTTACTAAGGTAATGGTAGGAATGGCATGCAGAAGGACCTGTGTTTATACTTATCCCTATAGGAACCAAGGTCACTGCTAAATCTCTTCCACAAATGAAAAGGCATAGAAGGGTCACACCTGTAGGGAGAAGCTGACAGAACAGTGACCACAAAATTGACCAATGGACTATTCCGTCCCATACATGTCATGCTCAGTTTAAAGCTGGGTGATCATAAGGGTCTCGGTCTCTTCTCTCACGGCCGGCATCCCTGAAGGACTTTGCCTGTTCTCCTCCCTCCCATCCCAATCCATGGATTCCTGAATCCAGTTCCCATCTGCTGCTGAATCCAGTTTGGAACTTCCCAGCACCTGCCCTGCAGTCCTGGTGTGCAAAGCTGTTTTAATTTTCAAATCCATGAGTCTCTGTCCCTTTTTTCCTTTTGCTTTCTCTTTTTTGGGGGGAAAAGGTTAATAGAGAGTTTCTGTCATCTGTTTAAAGTGTCAGCACAGACTTAAATGGTGACAACTTCCAAGGAATTTATTTGCCAAGTTAGGACTGGAACTTCTTAATCTGAAACATAAACTTCTCTTACATGAGCTGTTAATTCAGAATTGCCGCATCTTTTACACAGGCAAATGCAGTTGGTTAAATTGTCCAAGTGACTAGAGGGAGACACATGCTGTACGTGAGTCAAGGGCATGTTTGCAAGGAGAAAAGCAGGTAAAAGGAGTTTTGTATGTACCCAAAAGAACCCTTCTCTGCCTGTCTAACCATATTGTGGCTGAACCTAGTATGGCGTGGGCCACGTATAGTGTGCCTGTATTAGTTACTTGGTGTACTTCAGAGGTTCATTTGGTGGACAAATTTTTTTGCATCTACACTAGAAGAACCACAAGGTATACTCTCAGGTGCAGCACTGCTGTGCTCAAAAGAGGTTCTTTTCTCATGGGATCAAGGCTGAAGTTGCACCCTCTGGAGAAATGGATACAAAAGTGGGAGTGTTCAAGTGGATCTTCAGGTAGGAGAAAATACGTTTCTGTTTCTCTTTCTACCTCAATAAGATGTACTTCTTAAGGGCAGCAGTTCACATTTATTTCCTTGTTTTGAGTTTTCTAACCACATCTGATTCCCTAGTTAGCTAAACGGTATGTATGAAGTAGAAGTCCAGAGGGGAACTACCAGTTAGAATAATTAAAGTTGTTTTAGAAGCTTTTCCACAAGAGAAAAAAATATAAGAGAAAATACTAACTTTGATTCAAAGCATAGACGATGTATTTAAAGGCTAAGGAATTATTTATGTTGGCTGCAGAAGACTGAACTGAAAGAAACGTAAAAATTCAATATTTGTAAAAAAAACCCCACAACTTCAAAGGAAATGTGAAAACTCTGTAACAAGGTCTCTGTTTTTGCAGCATTCACAGTGTAAGTAGAAAGAACTTTTCTACTCAGGAACCTGGTATTTTAAATGGAAACCTGACTAAAGCTACTACTAAAAACCTAACTACATGTACTAGTAAAGATAACTGTTTTTCAGAAATTGTTTTCTCTCAAAAGAATGACTGCTTATGAAGAAAGTAAGAGATATTTTAAAGCGAGGGAAGGTTTTTATTTTAATAATTAAATTTATCTTCCACATCTCATAAGCAAAGCCACAGGCATTTTTTGTGACTTTTATGGATCACGACTTTCATGTTCTGGAAAATAAATCACACCCATCCTCTTCCACATCTTGTATAGCTTTAGGTATTAGCAACTGCGAAAATGTTATTTGTTCTCATTAGCACATATAAGACTTCCTGTGGAGTATCCTGAAGTTCTTAGAAGTGGCAGCAAAAAAATTCCCTCTGACAGAAACATATGAGCAAGACTTCACACTCTGGTGATGCATCACTATGTTATGACATTTCACTGTGATGGCAGGAAGAGCGTGAAGTATTGCTGTCATATCACTGACCCGAATAATTATTTGCTTTGTAATTAATTGCAGGAAATGAACTTGCATATATGTTCTGTTTCTGTGTTATCTTACTTCTGACTATTGGACAACGGTCACCCTCTTAAGAGAACAGACAAATTTGTTGCAGAATTTTCATTTTCTTAGGTAATTTCTGTAGTCTTTATTTAGCACTTCACGTTTCAGTAGCAGCAGAGCTCCAGAAAAACAGAGGAGTGAATGCAGATGGAGCCACAATAACAATTTATCCCAATTTTGAGACCTACTGGAGGAGCAGTGAGAGTGAAACCTTTGCTCCTGTTGTCTTGTCAAGGGCTGTAGCTGAAATAGCTGTCAAGCCCTCAGCCTTCACAAGCCCTAAATTACTAAGTTTTAAAGACAAGTAGTATCGGGTGCTAGTCAATGGGCAATGTCTAGTTAGACAAATCAACCTTGTATTTGAAGACTTACTGGCACTGTGTTGCAACAGCTATTTGTAAGTCTTGCTGTCTTGAAATTAAAATTATCTTAAAATAAATCAATCTAACAAAACACAAGACCATCCATGCAATTAGGTAAGAAATAGCTGAGATGGATGGTTACAACCGAGCCTATGAAATCTGCCTTCTGAAGGAGAGGATTAATCACAGCAATCAGAAGAACAGCAGCCATAAGGACCTCCTAGAGATGGAAGCCCATGCTCGTTGAAACCTCTGGCTGCCTCTGTCCTTTGTCAGTACAACGATATAATCATTGCACACAAAGGCTAAAGGCAGAGCTGAGTGTGATATCAGTAGCAAAGGAACTTTAAAAGAGACACATCTTGTCTCCTCACACAGGAGCAGTAAGCTGAAGTTTGGGAGGCCTTTCCACTTTCTTCTTTGGATATTTCTACAGAAGATACCCGAAGGAAAGATTCTCATCCAGCAGAACCAAAGCTTAAAACCAGAGCTATCATTTAATTCAGAATCTAGTGAGTAATTATTATAACACTTGAACACTTTCTTAGAATAAGAAAAGCTGATGTTGATCCAGCTAAATCGTTGGCAGCTACTAAGAATATACTGACAAATGCATTGTGCTATGTGTTTAGTCTTCAGTAATATTACTCCTTATTACGATGTTCCCATTGTACTGTTCTTGTGCCATAGTTTCTTCATACTGCCATCATAGTAATACCCATTCAAAATGGCAAACAGAAACCTTCAGACCATTGTGTAGGAAAACACATATCAGGAGGATTTTTTTTTCAACTATGTGGACTTTAATTCACTTTATACAGAGAAAATCCTGCTATATGTATCTAAGATCTCAGGATATGTGCTTTACATTAAAAGTAATGCTTATGCCAAGCATCCAAAACCACTTTAATGAAGGACAGTATCAATTTGCCTCTAGCATATCTCTAATTGGATATAACTTGAATTGTCTTGCGGGAATTCTGCCTGTTTGGATAAAATCTGAATTTGTTTTGCCTGCATAAAGATATAGCTTAAAGAAAAACTGTTGCATTATGTAATATCAAACAGCTTAACTACTACATCTCATTATATTAAAGACTAAACTACTGGAAGCAACGAGAACACTTCAAATTTTATTATAAACATGAAAGCAAATGGGGAGCAGAAAGTTTAATGTAGACTGTGCTGTAAGCACACTTGAGAAACTCCGTATCGTTTCCATCCTTTCCTATGCTAAGCTACATTTTGTAAGTCATACTGTAAACTGTACATGAAGGAAACTGTCAGAATTATCAGAATTGCCTCTAGCAATTGTCATTGCCCTTAGCAGCAGTACTGCCTGTTTTTGAAAGAGAGTAAAAGTGTAGTCTGGTTTTCTTTCCTTCCAAGCTCAGGAAGGAAACATTGCCTCAGTTTCCTGCAATTCAGCTTGAAATGTTCAGCTCTTCACAAAAAAAAACCAATTAAAAAATTAATTTTTACAAAATGAAATCTGAATCTTAAAGTTTCAGGACTTCCGATCTGAAGGTTAAACAAAACTGTCAAGTGGGCTGAATTTTTCAGCAGACTAAGGTTTGCAGTTGCATGGTGGGAGATGCAACCATCTTCAATTCAGCAGCTGTAATCACATGGGCAGAAACGCCCCCAGATGTTACAGAGAATGAAAGCCTGAAGTTTTGCAGTACCTGACAGACTTTTAAAAGAGGCTTAATCCCAATAGAAGAGTAACTGAAAAAAATTCAACAAATCTTTTCTTTTTTTCTTCAGTTCTCTTTTTTTAGAATTTGTTCTGCCAAACATGTGGTAAAGGTGTGCTAATACGTGATACACGTCTACTAATAGCTGGAACTGGAGCTTGATACAGAATGATTTACTGTATATTGACTTTCTGGTGATGTCCTTCAAAGTTAGTGAGAAATGTAGTGAAACCATACCATACTACATGCAAATATTCTGCAGTGGAATTTGGGGAGAAAAGACAACAAATATAAATTAAAAGTTAAATATTTTTTTCCTCTATGTTATTCTCTTATGACCACTCATTCTATACCATTTTTCTAGAATTTCTTTACTACTGGCATTTACTGTCATGAAGATTTTACTAAAACCACTTACCGGTTGCATTGGTTCCGTTTATTTCTGTGTATCTTAACAGACACTCCCAAGAGCTGTTCATTGTTCAGTATGGTCCGTGCATACCCTGTGCATTTTTTTTTGCCAGTTTTCTGTTGCAGCAGCCTTTCCTTATTGTACAAAGTACCAGGTTTTCCGAGAAGATGCTCCTGGTTTGCTTCCCTGAAGTTAGTCGCACTTTGTTACCATACAGCATAAAGGGCATCTGAGGCCGGACTCAGCTGGAGCAGTGATGGAGGCCCTGGCTCCTCCAGGCTTTTGGGCCCGAGCACAGATTTGTGCCCAGGCGGTACCACACTAACCAAGCTGTGCTTAAAGCACTGTACAGGCAACATTTGTTTAGATGGCTGAGGGCACTGACTTGTATGCTAGCCTGCATCATTAAAAAGTTTATATTTATCACTGTAATTTACTCTCATTATTTTTAATATAAAGGATCAAATAAAGGAGTGTAACTGTTCTGACAGACAGCTATTTTGGCAGTGAAGAATTTGCCGTATCAAGTGATCTAAACATTTATCTAATTTGTCAATCCCAGTGACAGCAGTCATCATCAGCTGTTTCAGAGATAAACATCTAGAATCTTGTGCTCAGGGAGAAATATCTTTCTTGTACTAGAAAAGCAGTTTTCCCAGAGGCTTAAGGATGCTCTCTGTACAGATGAGTTTGGGGAGCAGGTATAACATTACATTCACTCTGATATCTGAATGTAATTGAAAACTGATGCCTTATAATTATTTACTTTGGATATTGTTTTATTCCTTTAAAAAGTTAATCAAAGTCTTTTCCCTTTGTTTTGTGGCAGTGAGTTTCACAGGCTAATTGTGCATATGCAAATATGTATGTGGATGTGTGTGGTATTTATATACACTCTAATAAATATGCTGCCTTCATATTCTTTTGTTCCTATATTGTAAAAGGTAAATACCACTGTTGAATTATCATTGTTTGCAGGACTGAATGTGGGGGTTTTGCACTCTGTCTTGTTTTCTGTCAGTTTTTCTTCAATATTGATCCCTTTGCTGTCCAAACAACTACCAAATTGGGAATTTAACAAAATATTTAATGGTAAACTTTAATTCTGTGCAGAAATTCCTAAGAAACAAATTAAGTTCAAACCAGAACTCTTAAAAGCTGATATGACATTGTTTTCATGTAATTTCTTACTTCTAGCATGGTGTCCACACTTGGGGAACTGTTCCTAACCACCACGCATTAGGTGAAAATTTAGTGAAATCTTAGTTGCCAATTATTCTTATTACCACTTTGCAGAATATTAGTGATCCACTCCAAAATTGTTCCTTTTGTATTGTCTAGGTACACTGATCAAAAGGAGATAATCTACTGAAAAATGAGAGCTGCTAATGTTTTAGCGGAGTCTTCATGCAAAAATTAGAAGGAATCAAGTTGTTCACTTGGTGAACCAAGAGAACAGAAGTTCTTCAAGCATTAGATCTCTGTTCTTAGATGTTTTTCTCTATGTAACCATAGATATAGGAAAATATGTAATCATTTGTGGCCTTAGAGAGATGAGGTTTCTCAAAAATGGTGTTAGTTTGCTAATCTGTCGCGGTTGAGATGGACGAACAACATAGATCAAGTTCTTAAGTACAAACAGCAGTGTCCATTTATTGCCACAAACACTTTTTTATACAGGCTTTACCAGCTCAAGTGTCTTTTTGCTATTGGTTATAGGCTGCAATAGTAACATATCATTGGCTAATTTTGCTATCGTCAATGTTACTCTTTTACTCCCTTCTTTCTCACGGGTACACCTTAATATCTTCAAGGCCAATCTCTGTTCCCATACCCTCCTTCAGGGAATTCACGGACCCACCGTAGTTCCTCACACTAATCCCACCCATAAACCTGAGAATTCGGCTAACTCCCTCCCAGGTTCTGAGACAGTGTGTGGCAAATTGCCCCATACTTGTTCAAATTCTTTTGGAACAAATGTTGATGGGCTCAAAATTTTCTTTCTCCACTTTGCAGTTGGTTTACAGCAGCAACGTGCTCAGCTAACGTGAACTGGCAGAACTGCTCGTCCATTACAGTGCCAATCTTTCAGTAGACTTCTAACAACAGAGAGGCTATAGCTTACTAATTTAAGTGTTCTATAAAATAAATTAGCAGTGGTGACATAGCCCTGCATTAAATGTCTGTCTTGGAGTTTCATAGTGGAAATACTACTGACATCTCTTTCCTTTTCAGAAACAATATATCTTTACATCATGGCTACAAAAGAGATGAAATGAATCAACTCCCCAGGTGGCAATTAAAACTTACATGTCAGATTCTATTTTTTTCCTAATGGTTCTGCAGAGATGATGCTGTATTAATTTCAGTTGTGCTCCTCCTGCTTCCGTTTGGAATGTAATGATGAGAATCCGTTACCTGGGCTTCAGTAAAACAAGTGATCGTGAGCCATATGCAATGAAAGACTATAAAAAATCATTTCCATGAATGCTACTGTGCTTAAGCAGAGGGTATGCTTATGCTTATTTCTCTCCGAATACTTGTTAAATTAAAAAAGAATTCCATAATACTTAAGTACTCATAGCAAGGGTTTCGACCCAAGTATAGATTTCCATGTCATTTTAGTTACTACACTATCTCTGATATTCTTTTAGCTATTATAGATACAACCAAAAATAAAAGAATATTCCCAAAACAGTGCAAAAACATCTGTCTCCATTAAGATCTAGACATCTGTTTCTAGAACAAGATGAATCTCAAAATAATTGATAAACTTATGTAATATAAAATGTGATTGAATCAAAAGCAATAATTCTGTAAGTGTGTGTGTGTCTGGAGAGAAATAATTGCACAAATGCAATCGGACAAATCTCCTAAAGCAAAGTACAGTGATAATTTAGTAGCCTATGTCTACCTTGTTTTGCTGTCTCAACTATTATATTTCAAAATAAAAGACGATAGGTTGCTATCCTAAAATTCTCTCAAATAAGCTTCTAAATTGGGATACACTGTTTTCTCCCAGCAGGAATCCATTTGGTCTAATTGATCTATGAGTCAGTGACCTTTATATCGACATTAGAAATGCAGAAAATTCATGACACAGTGTATATGAATAGCAAGAAAGAATACAGAACTCTGTTCACAAATAAATTGGACAAGTAATAATGTAGTGTTTTTTTTTTCTTTTCCTGGCATCTATTCCTGCTGAGTTTCCTGTTAAACTTTAATGGCTTATTAAGGAAACTTCAACATAAAGTAATAAATATCAAGTACTAAAAATAGGGTGAACAAAAATGGCAAGAAGTTTAAGTCACATTTTATTTTTTTCTTAAATATTTGTGTCAAAGCAAATGGACAATGTCTATGCAAAATTTAACTTCTAGTATACAATATGAAAACAATTATTCCTATTTATTTCTCCTAAAACTGAAATCAGTATTTACATTACAGGATATGATTACTTCAACAAATTTGGTCTCAAAATATTTGTTTTATCTAAATTGACAGATTTTTCCTTTCACAAAACCGATGCACAGAAATCAGCCTCAAAAATATTTCATATTTTACTTTTCATCATTTTGTTGCAGTTTCCACACTCAATATAGGATGTATTGCAAGTTGTACATACCTAATTCAAGTCCTGGCCTTCCAGTTATCTCAAAAACACGGAAGAGTTCAACTGTTTTGTCAGGATATCTACATTAAAGAGTACATTTAACTCGCTGTTTTAGAGATCTGGAGAATGTTCTTTAACCATTTAATTGAAGACATCTTATTGCCATTTTTATTTAGAAAATTTAGTCATAAGAGAAAGAAAAAAAACCAGAAGGTGTCCGGTTTACTCATTATAGAATGTTTTCTTGTATCATAGGTGAGTTCAAAACAGGGATCTTAAAATATCCACAATGTTTCCTTTGTATTCACGCCAGGAATTATAAAAAAGCAAGCTTTAAGACCTGAATTTTAAGTTTTAATCAATTTCCTCTTGTTTAAGATCAGCCTCTATTTAAGAGAAATGTGATTATTCAAAAGTCAAGGCATACTTAAACCTCTTGATATTTTACTTATGGGGGAGGGCATCACACAGACTTCTTTATGAGGATAATTCTTCACTTATGGTATATTTCCTGCTTTCTACAGCCACAATTTTGAACAAAGTTTCAGATAAGGCTGGGTTAGCTTTTATCTGTGAAAATGGCTTAATTATGGTGGATACAGAAGCTGCACCAATGTTGTGCTGCTCCATCACCCTGGGAAACTCTCAGATGCTCTGAACAACTGGTGATTCTTCATTGCACTCTTGCAGGAGCATGTCTAAGAAAGTTTCACAGAAAGGCACTGAAGCAAAGTCAGAGAAAAAACACACAATTCATGTCTTTGATTCAGGTGTTTTGGGGAGCTCCCTGGTTCACAGATTTACCTCTTCCAACCCCTGGATAAGAAAGACTCTAGTGCCAAAGCTCTGAGGGTGCTTGCATGGCCATGCAGGCATATGAACAGAGGAGGCATGTGGGGAAGCGACAGTCACTTGGTGGGGAGCTGCAAAGATGGGTGGGATACCTGATGGTGCCCAATGCAATGCACATGGGTCCAAGGCAGTTCAGCTTCCTCAGTTGCCCCAGCCTGGGGTGCTCCCAGTGGGCCAGTCTTCCCTGAAGGACTAATGCTCCACAGACAATGGAGAAGGTAACGCCTGCTTTGGGCTCACTCACCCTCACCATGGGATGCAGTGCTCCAACCCAACCAACAACAACAGGAATGGCAATGACCAAGTCAGCTATAGTGATATGGACCTCCGCTTGCTGCAGTCCATCTCATATGGAGAAGGGACAAATCTCCTAATGCAAGCCTTAGTGCAAGCAAAATTTGAATGATCTTCTCCAGCAACATCACAATACTTGTCTGATCACATCCTCTCATATTTCCTAGCAGGTGTCTGTAAAAAGGGAACTGGGTTATATCAAAGAGCTATAGCCTACAGCACACCATTTTAGGAGACAACACAGATGCTTTAAAGGGCAACTATTAGCCACTGGTTTATGCTGACACCCAGTACTGACATATTTCAAGTGCAGAGGGAACACATACTGCTTTAGCTCCTACTTCTCTGACTATGCTGGAGCACAAATATTGGGCATACAGAGATCACTTGCTCTAACATGCCAAGTACGATTTTCTGAAGTGTATCTGAGATCATAAAAATGGATTTTCTTCATTTAGTATGCATACATGTGTCTTAAGTCACTGACCTTTTGTTTTGTGTTAGTAGGACCACACAAACCACGGGTATTGCAAAGGATGTGTTTCAGCCACCCTGGTACCCTGGAGCTTGCCAGAGAAGCAAGAAGGTCGTCTTCTCACTTACAGGGGACCTCTTGATAAATTAAAAAAATAATAAAATAGGCAAAATAGGGAGGGCAAATCTCAAGAAAAAAAAAAAAAAACAAACATTCATAAATGGAAATTTTCCTACTCTACCTGAGCCAAAATAAACAATATCATAGGTGCCTTGTTTCAGGGGCCTGCTGGGACTGTGCATGAAATGAAGTGGTTATCAAGCTATGCTGGAACTAAAATGAGTGAGTGTAGTGTAAATAATGGTCTAGTTCCTCTTGGCTTGTTTCAGTGACAAATTCCATTTTAAACAGTTAAATGATTACAAGCTTTGAAATTAAATTTCAGGATGAATAATTAAGCAGCACTCTCCAGTGTCTGTGAGAAATCACATTCCCTGCTCTAGAAACACTTAGAGTAATAGATACAGGAGTAGATGGGTAACACACTTCTGATTAAATTTAGTCTGTGTAGAATGACTTCTCATATATTAGAGACAACAGTAGGCTGAAGTCAACTGCATGTTCTATATAATTTAGTTTAATATTAACAAATTATCAGAATAAAAACTCTCCAATATATATTTACAGTTGAAAATTAAGTAAGTTTGGCTACTTCTATAGGAAGTAGCCAAAAGTTAATCATTTAAATCTGAAATGTATCTTTAGCTGAGATACATAAATAGGTTGGGGACTTTTCTTTGACTGCCAAGTAGAAAAAAATCTCATTAGAAAGCATCATTTACATGTGTGATTTATAGATAAGAGTTGTTCCAGCTTGGGAGAACCTTTCTTTTCCTCCTGGCAAAATTCGAATCATTTACTCCTGGAAACTTAAATAAAAGCAGAAGAAAGGTGTAAATCAAGAATTACCTTTCCATCTGCTCCCCTTTATGACACGCCTCTCATCTATGTTATAAGAGAGTCTGTTTCAAATTCCTCTTTGGTAGACTTAGAGCAGGCATTAGAATGTGGTATTTCTTGGACCACGACTCCTTACTTTATAGAGAAGTCTCCTCCATTTCTACCAACGAAGGTCCCTGTAGTGGTAAATATTACCAGGGCCTGAGAGACCTTTGATTTTGGAGGCAGAAGGTTTGTATTCTTACGCATGTTCCAAAAAACCCATTTGCTGAAGAGTTTTGCCTTGTTCTAAAATGGAGAGGATTTATGCGCAACAGAAAAATAACCAAGCACTGAAGGCACATTTGCAAGTCACCTAAATAGATATTTGTGTGATAGCAGTGGAATTTTGGCATGGTTCTGAAAAAGGAATTTCAGCCCAAAAGTTTACATTTGAACTTCTTGAAGGAGACTGGGCAGAAAAAAAAAAAAAAAAAGTTGAAAAATGATGGTTTTAAAGCAGCTAGTAATTGATGATTAATGCCAAGAATTTGTTTTTCTTGTTTGCCTAAATGATTTATTTCAGCATTGGGAAACAGGCTTATCAAAACACAATATTTACAAAACATGGAACCTCATGTGATGCAGAGATGCAAGCTGCCAAGAAACTTTTCTCTCGTGACAAGAATTTTGCTTTTTATACATCAAAGTTACTTGTTTTATCTTTCCTTTAAATCACACAGATAACATTTCAAAACTCATGGTGACCTACCACAATCCAACAAACATATAACCACCAAAAATCGCATTAAGTCTTTTAAGAACCACGTTACTACAGCTGCAGCCCAACTACTGCCTATAGTAAACTTTCAAAAGAGGGCAACAGAGCCAGCTTTCCAATGGGTCTTGTTGTCTACATGTAAGTGAGAGCAGCCATAGACATTTCCCTTAAAGGCTAATGAGTTACCTGTTATGATAGTAATAAAGCATATGTAAACCAGCAGCCAAGCCTATAAATCCTATTGCCATAAAATAGCAAATCGAAGACCTCATAAAAGGCCTCAGAAGCTTCATCATTGCAACCACATTTCCTTAAGGTAATTTCCGTAGAAATGAGTCTGTGCAGAATGTCAGACTGAAGGACTCTCTTTCCAGCCTTAAAAATCTACAAACACCATGGCACACCCAAGTGCCAAGTGATGGATGCCCAGGAAGGTCTCTGTGGCTGGAATTACTCTGTGTTGTTTCTTAGAGCTTGATACTATATGTTTGGTGGCACTAGGCCAACTCAACATGTGATGTCACGAAAATGTATTCAGCACCTCTAACTCCTCTGCATCATTATGGAATTAATATTAGTCAAGAAAAACAAGTGACTTTGTCACTGGCTTTGCATGAGAACTGTATATGACGAATGGAAAAGAGAATAATCACAAGGGCATGCATAGAGCGTGTTTCTCATAATTCTTACATTTATTGTCCTAAGTGTTTCCATGAAATGCAGTTGTCTTGCTGAATCCATGCTGTAAACCAAAAAAGAGTCTTTCCAAGAAAGCCCCAAAATCACACTTGGCCCTCCATATGGTTCTTCTTCTCTGAAAACCACGTTACTTAATAAACCTTTCCAAGGGATGGGGGTACTGACCTTTTTATCTATCTTAATTTATTTTTTTAACAAGTTCACAAAGTCATGAGTTTCAGTATAACATCAACCCAGCTGGAAATTAAAAGTGAATGTTCTTGACCCAGAGATTACTGAGTTCAGTGACTTTTATTGCTTTTGGATTACACCCAGATCCAAGGAGCAGAAGGATCTCATTATGTGGTCCAGATTTTCAGAAGCTCACCTTTCATGAAAAATTAAAACAGTAACCAAGTTTTCAAAAGAGTTTAGCACCTTATCTGATGAGCTGTTTAATTAGCCTGACCAGAAGTGTCACAATGGGAGCTTCTGGGCACAAAACAGATTTGAAAACTGGCCACTAAATTCTGATCATATGTCAGTATATTTTCCTGCACTTTCGCTGTAATGAATAACCTATACTATCTCTGTGCTTCTCTAAAGCAGTACATTTGGTTTACACTTGCTTGGAAATTGCAAATATTGCTGCTCCCTTCAATCACTATAGAGAAAACAGGACAGTACTTTGTATTCCAGTATAATAGTTTAGTATCTGAGATTCGTGCCTGAGGGACAAGATTCCATCCAGAGGGACCTGGACACGCTCAAGAAGTGGGCCCATGTGGACCTCATGAAGTTCAACAAGGCCAAGCACAAGGTCCTGCACTTGGGTCTGGGCAACCCCTGGTATCAATCAGGCTGGGGAATGAAGGGATGTAGAGCAGCCCTGACAAGATGGACTTGGGGGTGCTGGTGGATGAGAGATTGGACATGAGCCGGCAATGTGCGCTTGCAGCCCAGGCCAATTGTATCCTGGGCTGCATCAAAAGTAGCGCGGCCAGCAGGTCAAGGGAGGTGATTCTGCCCCTCTGCTCCGCTCTGGTGAGACCCCACCTGGAGTCCTGCGTCCAGCTCTGGAGCCCTCAGCACAGCAAAGACATGGGCCTGTTGGAGAGGGGCCAGAGGAGGCCACAAAAATGATCAGAGGGCTGGAACAGCTCTGCTGTGGGGACAGGCTGAGAGAGTTGGGGCTGTTCAGCCTGGAGAAGAGAAGGCTCCTGGGAGACTTTATCGCAGCCTTTCAGTACTTAAAAGGGACCTAAAGAAAGATGGGGACAGACTTTTTAGAAGGATGTGTTATGACAGGACAAGGGGTCATGGTTTTAAACTAGAAGAGGGGAGATTCAAGTTAGACATGAGGAAGAGATTTTTTACCGTGAGGGTGGTGAAACCCAGGTTTCCCAGAGAGGCTGTACTTGCCCCATCCCTGGAGACATTCCAGGCCAGGCTGGACGGAGCTCTGAGCAACCTGATCTAGTTGCAGATGTCCCTGCTCATTGCAGAGGATTGGACTAGATGATCTTCGAAGGTCCCTTCCAACCCCAAATATTCTGTGATTCATAATACAGTAGTATTTTTCCATTTTCAGTGGTCCGGTATTGGACCATTCTTCATTTCCATGTACAGGTTTTTGTTGATACACGAATGACACTTTAAACACTCCCAGTCATTATGCAGTTAATACCACTATATCTATTCTGTTTTGTTGTTTCACTTGTACAAAGTACTGACCTGCACATATGCATATAATGTGAGTGTCAGATACTAATTACTGATTTTGTTGAATTGGAAATTATGACTAGACCTTGCTTCCTGGCAGGACAACACAAATTGGTTTCAGAAATAAGCTGAGTCATTCAGTTCAGGTAGGATAGTAATCCACGTGTGAAACATTTTCAAAGGAAAGGAAAGTTTGGTTTCATGCTCACAGTCTGCTGGAGCTGGAAGACAAGCTTTTTGTGTGATGCATTAAATAAGATTTAAACACTGAAAACATGCTGACAGATGTCAAAATTCTTTAACATCTTCAAATATAAAGTAGAATTTCATTTATAAAGAAAAGGGGCTCATATCCTACTGTAAAATACCAGTAATTCCCAATGAATCCAAACTTACCCTCTCAAAGAGAAGAGTGACGGAGGTGATACAGAGTCATTACATCCAGGAACACTTAAATGTAAAAGAGAAATCTAATACCTGCATGCAGACCTGCTAGTGAGCAGCAGTGTGAGCAGATAATCAGGGCAGAAACACTCAACACTACAAATAGTATAATCTACATCTTAAGCCAAAGTGCCTCATAGTGCTAGAGAGGTTAAAACACTCTAGTTTCTGCAGGCAAAAATGCATAAGAAAGTGAAATGACTAATATCACAGTTAGCCATCTTTGCTTATTAAACTGATGAGTCACACTTCTTCAACTCAGGCTTCAAAATGAGCCCAGAATAAAATTAAAGTGCACAAAAAATGATCCACAGCTGAACTCCTTCATGGCTCTGCCTTGACACCCTGGAAGGCTATGTCGTACCAATTAATGTACCAGTTCGTAAAAAAAATTCAAAAGACTGTTTTTCTATTAAGACCTTGCAGACATAGACAGATGTTCATGCATCAAAAGTAATTTCACTGATGGTTTATATTTGCTGCCAAAGTTAAATTCCATTACAGTTAAATTCTTATGCATTGAATTTTTTCCATTCCTGATTATTTTCCTGTAGCATTTTTGCTTTAGTTTGCATCAGCAAAAAACACTGCGTAATGTTTATGTATCTAATAAATCTGAAATCTGGTATTGTTGGCATTAAGTGTGTTTTCTGACTTCATAAATATAGCAACAATTCCTCTCTTTTACAAATGTATGGCATTTCTGCTTTGCATACAGAAAATTTTTTAAAAAATCAAGTACGATATCAAAACACAATTTGCTTAACTTTACATCACTATGGAAATAGCTTAATGCAGAATCAGATATTTTAGGACGAACATCAAATTTACAAAGAAAACCCCAAATAACAAAAACAACACAAAACAAAACCAAAAAAATAAACTCTCTGCCAATCTCTTCCAAAAAGAATGCATTCATATTGAGAATTTTGATAAATGTCTTTTAGTATGAAACTTAATCATTCCAGTTGCAGATTTTTAAATCTTAAATTCAGCTAAGGTATCAGGCTGAAATTGTTAATAAGAAACGAAAAATTCTAACTGAAAGGCTGCTTTGAAAAGCAACAGCTTGAGTTTCAGGCTTCCATTCAACATAGTGCAACCAAAGTATGTGGTCGATCTCAGCAAATAGCTGTCCAGCTTGCTTTGGTCATGTAGTCTGTGTCTTGAGCCTTAGAAGACGGAGATGCTCTCTGCTACCATGTGCTTCTGAAAGTAAAATCAGCCCTGGTGCTGTTCCAAGTTACACGACTCCAGTTAAAGAGGGCAGAACTCCCTGTGCACGAGGTGCAGCACCCAGCTCTTCCACATGTGCCGTGCCCAGGACTCTGCACAGTGAAGTCCACCCTTCCTGGAATGTCTCATGGGTAGAAGCATCCTCATGAGCAGAGGAGAAGGGTGTCATCTCTTCACAAGAAGTAGATCATGAATACCTACAGAAGGCGATTCATTTGCATAAGTGAAATGCCCAGAATTCCTCTTGTGAGGAATCAAGGGGTATCTGTACCTATACACAGTATTCATTGGAGACTAGCAATGATTTTCAAGTCAGTAAGTTTGATTGGCTAAGAGACATAGTCCACTAAGAGACATAGTCCACTAAGACACATAGTCCAGGTGATGAAGATCTGAAAACTTGGTTGATCCCCTTCACAAAATCAGTAGCTCTTATCTCTCAGTTCAGTCGTAGCTTTAGTGCTTAGCTGCACAACATCTATGCCCTGAACTTTATAATCAACAAAGAATGGCAACCTAGAAATATGTAAACCACTTAGGTACTGCCACAAAACCAACAATTATCTCAGACGTACTAAACAATCAATCCTAATCCAGTCATGGTTAGTTTATCTAAACCTCTGGCTCAGATATGCAGCTGCTCTGAGACAATAGCCCTTAGTTTCACAAATAGTGTGTATTCCCTGAACAATGACATTCTTCCAGGGAAACAGATTAATCTTTCAACACAGAATGGATGTACAATCTCAAAAAGCAGCAGTCTTCCTTGTCAGCCCAAGTTGTGACACACCAATAAACAAAGAGATACATAAACCAATGATCTACTATTTATGATATATACTTGAAGTTAACATCCCCCGAATTAAATGGTCCCATTGTGTCCTCTTCAAGTCTTCAGACAATATTCCATACTCTCAAACTTTTCATACAAAGCAAGATTTCCTAAAATCAATACGTTAAATGGAAGCAAATTGTCAAAGCAGCAAACTCAATTTGCAAACACATCTCCTCATACACCATGGAAATAGCACCCCCCACAAAATCATTGTGATTATCTAGATCTTAACACATGCATCCCACAATTGGATTTTTTTCTTCTTGCATCAAATACCCTTATGGAAACTCTCCAAATAAAACCAAACAATCCTTAAGCAACAAAATGAGCTCTCACAAACACAGTCACAGCAAGCAAACTCCCCCACCCTCAAAAAAGTAGCCAAGCCACCTCCAGTCTCTTAGTGCTGATGCTCAGGAGAAACCCACAGAATAGAGAAGTCTGTCTTCTAAAGGGAGTCTTTGCAGCTGAATTTCATTAGACTGTTAAAAACATTTTTCTATGGTTCATTATGGTTTTCCCCAATCCTTTGTAGACTAATCTCATACTGTTCAAAAGATGCTGTTCCTATCTTTGCTTCAGAGGCTCTCTTAACCTGTCATCTCTCATTTTTCCAATTTTATACTGTATTTGCAACTATTTTCAAACTTTAATAAGCTTGATGTTTGTTTTGTCGCTGTCACATCTGCTTGGGTGGCTAGAAGCTTTTGTTTGCTCTTTTTTCCATTTAAAAATATCACCTTTAACTGTCTGCCTAATAGCTTCACTTCTGCTTCATATATCTAATAAGTAATTATTGTCCCTCGCTTTTTGCAATATACCCTCTCATGCTTTGGCATAATTTCCCTCTGTAGAGGGACTTCAGAGAGACTCTTCAGAAGCAGGACTTTAAAGCTTTCTTGCTGCAGGCTCCAGAAGAGGTCACTCACAATATCTCTCTGTACCTTAATAGCACTTTAAGTTAATCCATTAATGACTGACATGATTAAATTTTTTAGCACTGACCAATGATAATCTGATTCAATTTATGACCCACATTTCACTAAGTAAAGAAGCACTTTTTCTCCTGACTTATTCGAAAGAATGTACAGAACTGAAGTCTTTAAATGGTGCCATAATCCTGTAAATCTGAAGACAAGCTCGAATGGCTTGCAACATTAAAGATTAAATCTTATCCAGTTCAGGAAATCTGGAGTTTGATAAACTTGCAGAAACTCACATGTGACATTAAATGTACTATCCATGTCCATAAAGCAAAATCGATCTAAGAGTTTAGCGTTGAGGATATGAACACATAGGCCAATTAATTTACTCCCACATTTATCATATTTGAGAAAAAGTAAGGAGAACTTGCAAAGCCCTACATTTCCCATCTTCTGGGGAAGACAGATTTATCTTCTAATTGGACACAAGATGGCAGAGCTTCCCACTGGAACTGGCACAGCTCTTGGAGAGTTTTGGTTATGCCTCCTTTCTGATTCTAAAGGTTTGTCATCCACCCCTGCAATGACTCTTGGGAATGTCAGTATCTTCTAGTGACTTACTGTGAAGTCAGATTTTTGCTGCCACATCTGAGCATAGAAGGTAAAGCAAATTGTATTATAACACAATTTTTCACCCACTCACTCATTCTGACCTGATATTAGAGTTGTTTCCATCAACCCAACCAACTGACAATTTAGATGGATAAAACACAGCAGGAAAAGAGGGATTTTTCTTGTGTTTAGTATTATGTTTTTGTTTTTAATAGTTCAATCCACATCTTAGATTTCTTAATCAAAGCTCCTGTTTCATTGTGAGAATGAAATATTTTATCAGACAAAGTATGTGTGACAAAAGAGGCTGAATGATTCACTCTACAAAAATCATATGGTGGCAGTAGTTTCACTTTAAGATGAACGATTTGGTTCCATTCTCTTAAATATTTAATACTCATTGTTTCAGATGTATCATATTCTAACTTGATATACTTGAATATTAATTCTTTTGATTCTGGAATACATTTTACAAAAAGCCTAAGATACCCCCGATTATTCTGCAAACTCCACTTTAGACGTCATCAGGGGTAAGGAGTTACAGATCACATGTCATTGCAGATACTTTTCAGACAGAGAATGTAAAACTGATTACCAGAAAGAAAAGTATATTGCATAGGCAAATTTCCAAGATCATGTCCATTAAATATATCACTGAGACAATTTGTTACTCACAGTTGAATGAGATCAAAATAAAAATTTTAATTAAGATTTATCAGATATTTCAAGCTAAAAAAACCCAGGGATGCTGTAAGAGAAAAATCTATTAACAGGTACAAGAATGATACAGAAGACAGTATTATTTCTTGATTCTTAAATAGGAATTCTCTAGATGACAATGGTAATATGTGCAGCCTATTTTTACCAGGGAGAATAAACATTGTAAGGAACTAATTACATTGAAGACAAAAAAAAAAAAAATAAGAAACTTGTCATATACCATCTATACATTTTTAATACTGATCAATGGAAACACTTCACCACTCTTAAGAAGTTAAAAGATGACTCACTCATCAATATTTATTTGATGTTAGATGAGACAAAGAATGTCATTCACTATGATAAAGCAATTTAGACACAAGGGTGAACATTTTTATTCCCTTTACCAAGCTGTATTTTCTTGTTCCTTACTTTTAAGTTAACTTGTTGTTATAGCTATCAAAGTTTAAAAAATAATCTTCTTTTTGACCTTGCCTGTGAAAGCAGGGTATCCATAGATAATGACAACATGAATATGAGGAATCCTTGTGTAATTCAGAAAGTTTGTTTTTGTTTTGATTAGAAAATTGGGATGCTGATTCTAGCCCTCCTAGAAGCCTTTCAACAAGATGTGTGCATTAGCTACTCTAATCTCTTTGTTGTTTACTACAAGGAGGATTTCATCAAAGTACGAAATGGTCGTCTGTTTCTGACTGTGAATGGGAGTATCTCAGTGATCACCTCCTCCTGGACAGTGACAGGAACCAAACTTGGAGACGAAACAAATAAAAAAGTGTTACAAATTTGTTTCCTTCTAAAAATGTTCAATGACTAGGTTCACT
The DNA here is from genome assembly GCF_036013445.1 of Caloenas nicobarica. Classification (NCBI taxonomy): domain Eukaryota; kingdom Metazoa; phylum Chordata; class Aves; order Columbiformes; family Columbidae; genus Caloenas; species Caloenas nicobarica. The sequence continues at coordinate 145,299,376 of NC_088246.1, forward strand.
TCAGCAGTGCCAATGGCTAGTTTACAGGCATTTCAGTATTCTGTAACCTTCTCTTAGCCTCAGGTTGTCGGTTTTTTGTTTGTTTGTTTGTAAGAAAAGCACTTTAACCCAAGAGATTTGACTACAACATTAAGCACAGTCTGAGGTAACTCTGCAGCAAATGCTCCTCTGCAAAGCTTCATAGAATCATAGAAGGGTTGGAAGGGACCTTCAAAGGTCATCTAGTCCAACCCCCTGCAATGAGCAGGGACATCTGCAACTAGATCAGGTTGCTCAGAGCCCCGTCCAGCCTGGCCTGGAATGTCTCCAGGGATGGGGCATCTACCACCTCTCTGGGCAACCTGGGCCAGTGTTTCACCACCCTCATGGTAAAAAATTTTTCCCCATGTCTAACCTGAATCTTCACTCTTCTAGTTTAAAACCATTACCCCTTGTCTTGTCATAACACGCCCTTCTAAAAAGTCTGTCCCCATCCTTCCTATAGGCCCCTTTTAAGTACTGAAAGGCTGCAGTAAAGTCTCCCAGGAGCCTTCTCTTCTCCAGGCTGAACAACTCAATCTCTCTCAGCCTGTCCTCACAGGAGAGCTGTTCCAGCCACCTGATCATCTTGGTGGCCTCCTCTGGCCCCTCTCCAACAGGTCCATGTCTTTTCTGTACTGAGGGCTCCAGAGCTGGACACAGGACTCCAGGTGGGGTCTCACCAGAGCGGAGCAGAGGGGCAGAATCACCTCCCTCGACCTGCTGGCCACGCTACTTTTGATGCAGCCCAGGATACAATTGGCCTTCTGGGCTGCAAGCGCACATTGCCGGCTCATGTCCGATCTCTCATCCACCAGCACCCCCAAGTCCATCTCATCAGGGCTGCTCTCAGTCCCTTCATCCCCCAGCCTGTATTGATACTGGGGGTTAATCCTATAGTTGTCTCATCTAGGAACAGGGTTTTATGGTACAAGGAAGGAAGTAGTTCTGTGGCTCTCCAGGACCAACTACATCCAGTCTAATATTAATAAAATTAAGGCCATTACAAGATTAAATTAAGTGGTTTTTTCTGTTTTCCCTGGCATGACTGCATTCAAGAACAGACTTTTCATCATGATTTCTTTGGCCTACAGGTCTGTCCAGATGCATACTCAAAGAATAAATACAGATGAAACAGCCTGGACAGAGTTTTTTAATACTTAGTACAGACCAAGTTATAGTTGCTTCATAAGTTAATTCCCATCATATATCCAGTACATTCTATGGGAAATGAACTATTTATGTAATTTAAATTATTTTAGCTAAAAAAAAAGAAAAAAAACAGTGAATCTGGGAAGCTCCATATCAACAAATACAGAAAGCTAATCTATAGAATTGACATATTAAAAGATATCTAATTTTTCTGTCACAGGTTATACTAATCAGATTTCTTCAGTTGGAAGTTACAAATAAACAAACAAACAAACAAACAAACAAATAAATAAATAAATCAGTAATTGCGTAAATTTTAGAATCCTGGGCCGATAAAAGAAAAAGTCTGGTGAATAGACAAGGATGTTATTTTATTGGTGGGTTTAAAATACAAATAAGAACCTAAAGTGAGTTTTCTTTCTCATAAAGCTCATTTAATCAACTCTACAATACAGTCCATGCAACAGCAAACTTTAGAAGTGGAATTTGTGATCCTCTAGAAAGGCAGCCATACTGAGGCTGCAACTGATAAACATGATAGAAAAACAGGTCTAAATCACAGATTACTTGTACAGAGTTTCAAAAATTAAGACTTAAGCTTCAAAATAGCTGAATAGACACTTCGCTCTCCAAGCAAAATAAATCTGAAAGCAGCACAAATGTGGATACCCAAACATTATATTTCTCTGAGAAATTGCTGTGCGCTTTAAATAGTGTATGGAATATACTATTTATGTGCCACCTGAAATGCTAATATTTCTCAGAAAATCTGAAACTTTGCCCCTATGCTACTAAGATATTTCATTGCAAGCAGCATTTACTTTGTGTTTCTGATCCTCTTATTTTCATCTTCAGTTATGCTAGGTTTTGAAATTGTATTAGATTGCCTGGCAGTTCCTAGAGAGGGTTTTCTGTCAGAACCCCAGAATAAATGAAAAGGTGGCCCTTCTATTAAAGTATCTTCATAAATGAAGGACAAAAAATAAATCTCACTGCACTAATAAATAATTAAATATGAAACCCATTCTGTAAAATATAATAAATAAATTCACTGTTGTATTACATAGCAGACTGGCTAGAGAAATTTCATTGCATGAGTTCAACATAGAGAATGAGCCTTTTATTAGCAGGTTTCTAAAATACTTCTTGAGTGAAAACATGAATGGGTCATGGAAACAGTTATTCTTTTCTTCATTCACAATTTTAAAAAAGAGATGTTTTTTCTCCCCCAGTGTCTGAACCCTGTGGTAGTAATAAGTATTTTGGGTTGCTTCTGAAAAAATCAGGTATGCCATGGCCTTTACTAAGTATATTATAACCTCTTGGTCTAACTTCTGCCTCCAAATAATTCTGTATTTCATATTCTTCATTGGTCTTTATTCTACTACACCGCAAACTCTCTGCCCAAATATTAATGGAAACCTTACGTGCTTGGGAGCTGGGCTGCATGTGCTGGGTGGGATGTTCTCACAGTCTCTAGCAGCCTGCAAGGACCATCGTTTCTGTTAAGTTCTGCGAGTTATCAAGATTGTATTATTTGTTCTCCAAACAAACAAAAAAATGACCCTCTCCGGATTGTATTGTTTCTAAATATAGAACTAAACTTTCCAAAATTGTAATTCACTTAAGAACTTGATCTCCTACTCCTATGATATTACTTGCTTCCCCTCCGGAACAAGCATTTTTAGGAAGAAACTTGCCTGGATAGTGCACAATCAGTTTATTCCTTTCCAGAGAAAAAGCTGCTTGTTATTTGGAGAAGTAGACACTATAAAAGTGGAAGACTTTGGCCTACTTCTTTGTATGAAAAAATAATAGTTTATTTTAGCAGATATGATGACCATACATTAAACTGTTATCAGCAGTGGCTTAAATCTAAGCCAAAAAACAATCATGACAGTAGCTCTACTGGTAGATTCCCCTGTTGATAGGATGGTTTTCACTGCACAGGCTTTCACAGTTTCAGGAATGACTGCAAACACTTTTTCTTCAATCTGCCCATAAAAATGCCATTCACTTGCACAGTTACTGGCCTCTAAATGAAGCTGTTTTATTCTAATACAGAAGTGAAATCTAAAACATGGGCCACCAGGAGTACCTCTGTGAGACTAAAAGTGAATGGTAATTGGAGAGTGATTGCACAGCTGCTGAATAGGGCTCCTTGTTTCTTTGAGATGTAAATATGATGTAGAATGTTGATTACATTACAATTACAAAAAGAAGACAAGTGATAATCCTAGCATTAGGCTTTTAGTGTCTATTTGAAAGACTCCCTTTTCCCACTGGAAATCGTAAGATGCTTTGGTGTGCACCAGAACATATTCTGTGGGTGACAAATGACCCGAGCAGTGTGAGGATTTCTATCACAGCTACCTGTACATTTACATATGCACACATATACAAACACACATGTGTACACACACACAGACGCACAAGTTCTACGCTAATAGCAGCAGAGGTTACAATAACAAGCCTTTTAAATATATCAATAAAGTTAACAGAGTATCCCATGACATGACTGTGAAGGCTATGTTAAAAAAATTTTTTCCTCTCTATTAAGAGCATTTTTTTCAAATTTTCTGAGTAGTATTGAAACTCATTCAAGGGCACTAGAGAAACAGGTAAGAAATCAATTTGGTGGAATAGATGCATCTAAATGACATCTGGATCACTGCTTTTCATCACCTCATCTCTACCACTGTGAAACAAGTCACATGGCTAAATTACTAATGAAAAATGTCTGTAAAGACCAGTGCCTGTATTTGCTTCTAAGAAACACAATACAAATAGGGCTAAGACATATGTTGATGCCTACCTTCAAAACATAAGCATAATACTCAAACAACATGATTTGAGTGTCTTTTACTATAGGCAGACTTTCTGAAAGCTGGTTCATACACTATTTATGAGTATATCACAGTTATTTACACAGTAGAAAGGCAAGACTAAAATGATATAAGATTAAGCATCAATTTCTTCAACATGTCAAAAAAAGCACTTGAGAAATTCTTGCCAGTGACTGATGACTGACAAGTCAGCAGTGAAGTGTTGGCTTCCATCACTCATTGGAATAGGCTGATCTTCAAAACCTGAGCTAATCCTCCAACTCTGGGATTTTTTTCTCATGATTTTATACTTTTTGCTCAGTCTGCTTTTTCCTGAGTTTCTGGCTTACTAGTACTAGCCCAATAATTTATTCTGTCTTTGTATTTTGTTTCCTTCTCTTACATGGCTTTAGTTTATGAATTCACTTGCAGCTCCAAAATGTTTCCATCTTCAAGAATGCTGAGTCAAAGTCACCCAGCTGGGCTTCACCAAACCAGGCCTGGCCCATGGACAGCTGAAACCCTGAGCTGGCAGCTGCAAGAGGGACCAGCCAGGCTTTGCTTAGTATCCATGATTGTTCTGGTGCTGATGTGAGAGAACAGCTTCAAGGAATTCACACAGCTGAAAATTATTAACACAAATACTGCACATCCACCTACACAGTTTTGTTATAGAGATAAGATTTTTGGAGGCTACTGGGTGAGTACTATTGTATATCTACCGTGCTTCACATGAAGAGAAAATTGAAAAACTACCAACTGTGATAAGCTATGATGTGATCAATGTCTACCTGCAGAAACGAAAATGTGATACGAATCCTATGAAAACTGTTAACCTGTTACAGGCAGGCGTCTAAAAATTTAATCTCCTGTAGTAGTGAACAACGTAGGTAGTTAACATGCAGTACAAAGCTCACATCTGTATTAGATGTATCGATTTAATGTATAAACAATGGGTTACATGATGCACTTGTTTTTCATTACTCCACTTCAGCAAAGGTTAACTTGTAGTTACCAGGAAGACAGGAAAGTATGCTGGTTCAATGAATCACTTAAAGGATAAAAACATATTCTTTAAAAAGTACATATGGTTTTCAGATTACAGAAATGTCCAGGAAAAAGACTTGATGGTGTAAGTGAGAAATCACCAGCTACATCAGAGCCCTGTAGCTAGAAAGTAACATTTGGATTGGCAAAAAAAGAGACGAACATTTGACGGACTTTCTAGCACTATAAACAAGGACATAGAGCACTACTGAAATATATCTTCTTTAATTTGCCCTGGAATACTATATTGTGGGTAGGAAGGTTTTCTGAAATGACGATTAATATAATCACAGAATACTTATTCGAGGTGATGTACACTGTACTTTGTGTCCGTTTTTCCACTGCTACTAAACTCAACTATTTTCTAGAGTGGCTTTCTGAACATGAGGCATTGACTGCCATTGAGGTGCTTATTTCTTAGGGCTCAGTTCTACAAACCTAGTGCGCCCAAGCAGAATCAAGGTGTGGTTTGGGGTTCAAATATTTCATCTTCTCAATGTGGAGATACACTATGTACAGAAATGAAAAACTGCCAGAACTCAAGACACTTCCACAGGAGGTGGATAGCTCTGCAGAACTCTGTGGCCCTATTGCACAAGGGGACCCATGAGAACAGCAGGTATATAGGCATAATCAAGCACAAAATCAGCCACATGAAAAGACTGGACATACTCTTGCATGAGCAGATGGAGCATTTGAGAGAAAAAGAACAAGATTTAGGAGTCTCCAGTGCCTGAGGGACCTAATGCAACTGTTGGACATATGAAGAGGAAAAAGCCGAGAAGCTAAGCCTCTTGCGTTTCTGCAGCTCATGGCACTGTTGAAACCATTCCTGGAAGACTATTTTCTGTTAAGCCATCAGCATTGTGGAAAGGATATTAGAAAAGTAAAAGATATTTTCAAGAAAAATACATGGATTATTTGAAGACTGGACAATTTTCTTACTAATTCCATTCTGTTTTACCTATATTCAAAGGAGGAACAAGAAGCAGTTGCTAGAAGTTCAAGCAAATCCAGATTAGAAACAGAAGTGATTATCAATTGGCATAACTTCTCCAGGAACATGATTATTCATCTAACATATGAAATGTCAAAATAACATTTACATTCACCCCACCTACTACCTCAATAACTAAAGTACCTAATTTAGGAGTAATAAGTACAGAGGAATAATCATCTTCAAGGGACTATTGAAATGTTAGGGAGCCTGAATCACTGAAGGTTTTTCTTGATATATCATAAATTACTAAATTGGGAACCTTAGATGCTTAAAATTCAGTGAAATAAATCAGTTTCACTCTCCCTGGTTAATTTGTACAACTAACTGAATACAGTCAAGAGAAAACTAAATTTTAAAAAGGGAGAAATCAGGAAGCAAATGGGTATGAAGGGAAATCAGAGAGAAACAGAGAGGAAATACATTTTTAAAAAACAAACAGACACCACCACCTCTTCAAAAAATTTGTTTAAAGGAAAATTATACTGGCGATTGCTCTTCAGAATCTGTGGACTGGGGAACTGAAAGCTGTTCAATGGATACAATAATGGATAATGGATATTTAGGTAAATAAGTAAGCAGAAATGCATCACTTAATAAAAAGCAGTAGAGATTATTACTTTTCTGCAGATATATGAAAACCAATTTTTGCTATCTTTGCACTCAAGATAGCCTATAAGATGCCAATTGATTTCAATGGGAGTGAGCAGTAATGGAGTGAATGACTGCTTGTTTTAAAAAAGGCTGTAAAAATCAGGTCCTGAACAAGTTAAAAGATCAGAAGAATGGTAGAACCCAGGAGGAGATTCTACTGGGGGAGAAAGAAAAAAAAAATAAAGGCAAAGAAAAATGAATGCAAACAAAGAAAATGTAGTCTTACAAAACTATGGCTGATGCTGAACTTCAACACAATAATAAAGTTTATGGTTTTTTACCCCATAAAAGTAAAAGCAAAATGGAAGTAGAGCCTATTTAGAGTGCATTCACAGCTGTTCTGCACATCAGTCTCTTTAGCACAAATTTGAAAGCCTAAAGCTAACAATTCCTCCAGCATTGACATTCTGTCACTGGACAGGTGGTCTGTCAAAAGTAAAATGAAACCCTCACTTCTCACCAGCTACAGGAGGGAGAGCGAATTAAGTAGAGAACCAAATCTAGAGGGCATGTCAGTAAATTAAGATGTCAGGAATCTAAAAGAAAGATCAGGAAACACACATAGTGCACTGCATAGCCAGAAGAAAAAAAATAGACAGAAGAGAGACCACATGACTACAATGCTAGAAGACAGACAAATTCTTCTGAGAGATAAAGCATGTTGTAAACCCCTGGCTATTTCAATTATGTAAATCCTTGAAAATAAACAGCTTTTAGAAGGCATTTATCTAGCTATGGTGGTGATGATAATGGTGGATAGCAATGATGAGTGACAGACTTGTGTATTTCATCAACATTTCATCTCCAGTCTTAAAGACAGGCTCATCTGACCTGAAAAGTAATTAGGGGTTTCTGCACTACTAAGTATATATACATATTTGCATGATTGTGAGGAGGATGCCATGTATGTAAATTCACATACAGAATTGGTAAAACCAGCTGGCATAAAATTAATATTCTATCAGTGTAGTTACCTAAATGGAATTTACTAAGTAAGAGCTTGACACTACATACCATCTCCAAAATTTGCACTACAGAAATATTGTGTGGATTTGGCTGAAGCCATACCTCAGAGTGTATTATAGCCAGGTACACTACTGAAAAACACTCAGTGGCAGCCTGAACTACCTATGTGACTGGCATTTTCTCCCCATTTGTTCTCACAGCAGTTTTATGGCCCTGATTCTTCACTTCAGAGCAAATAAGAAACATTTAGGCTTGCAAAACCATGGAGGCAAATTTCGAAATGTCGTGACAAAGATACACAATCTCATGCACAGTTCTTATAATGTGTTCACTTGCAATGTGCTTCCCTAACACACTGTAAGACTCATAATGAAATCCTGTGTCATGCTTTAATAAATGCAAAAATATTGGCCTTTTTGAAAATGCACTCTAGAAAGTGCTCCTGGTTTTAGGATTTAGCTGATAACGTAGATAAGAATCTCACTCCTAGAAACAGTTCCTTGTGCTTTTTTCTTTTTTCCTGGTGCAGTTTGTTTAAGAAGTTGGTGTCTCCTTTCTCTGACTTGTACTTAACATTGATTTGTTCAGATCACTGCAAATCTGCCACTGCTGTTGTCTATCAGCCACTTTTTGTATTTCCAATTTCTCCATAGGTAGTGTTTTCATTTGCCAGCAAAATTTCAAACAAGATTGTTTCTCAACTGCCGTTTCAGAAAGATGCTGTGTCATGCAATAACCTTAGAAAACAATATTCATAAGAATAAAGTTTTAGTTGTGGAGATCAGCAAAGAAAAAGTTACACTGTCTAAATATTGCAGTGTTAAGATGTATATTCTGTCTGGGCCCATTCTCATTAGTCCATGAAAAAATAAAATAAATATTAATTTTTTAGTAAGTATTAGCTACTTCTGGCAATAGTAAAGTAATAATAGTACTAAGGGTCCTGGGTGAAGACTGCTAAGTGTTTATTCAACAGAGTTTAGGTTTCCACAGACCAAGTGCTGAATCAGCTTCCCCGAAAAGTACGCTTGTAACCCTGGAAGAGGATCCGTAAGCCTTAAAACCCTACAAGTGATCCAAAGTCAAAGAAGACCCTGCTTGGGTGAGCTTGAACTCACACGTGGGGTCAGAGGTAGAAATTCCCACCTGAAAGGAGCAAAGGTTGGTTTCTCTTAAACTCCGTGTAACCAAGCGTACAGATGTGCCTTCTCATTAGCCCCGAAATAAAGGGAGAGCACTTCCATCAGCTGGCAGTTTTAACTGGAAGACAGCAATGAACACAAGAGGGGCAGCTTATGAAGTTGCTCTTACCACTTCCCAGCTGTTTTGGTTTTCCAGATGAAGCATCTTCCTCCCAGTACTGAACACAGGAAGCAAATGAAGAAATCACAGGGCTAAATCACTCAAGGTAGAATCAGCTACAAAACTTTAACTCATATGTTAGTTTATGTATTCCAATATGATAAATATACAAAAATGTATATGGAAAGATTACAATTTTATATATGAAATAAATATTATGATAGAGCTATAAAGTTATCAAGAATCAGGAAAAAAAGTCATTGCAACACATAAATTAAGGCTTTCCCTTTTCTATCTCCATAATCTCGTTATTTTTTTTAATTAACTGTAAAACACAGAAGCCTTTGTTTTAAAGCGCAGGCAGTGAGAACACTGGCAAATTTCTGTCCTTCCTCCTCTCCCTCTCTTGCTTTCTCTTGCTTCATCTCTCACTTTCACTTCATTTCTCTCTTTCCCTTCCTTCCTTCCTTCCTTCCTTCCTTCCTTCCTTCCTTCCTTCATTTCTTCCTTTCTTCCTTCCTTTCTTCCTACCTTCCTCCCTCCCTCTCTCCCTCCCTCTCTCCCTTCTTCGCTTCCTTCCTCTCTCCCTTCTTCGCTTCCTTCCTCTCTCCCTTCCTCCCTTCCTACTTTCCTCCCTTCCTTCTTCTCTTCCTCTCTTCCTCCTTTCCTCCCTCCCTTCCTCACTTCCTTCTGCAAATTCTTACACCTTAAGTCTTACATACTTCCAAGTGGCCACAGTTTCAGCAGGCTGAGCACATGCTTCCAAACCTATCCGGTGCAGGAAGGAACACCAAAGGGCTGGAGAACACATAGTTATATACCATCCATTAAATATATCAGATCCCTTTTTTTGTCTTCTAACCCAGAAAGGCCTAATTGATGAGTGAAAGTTTTATCAACATAACTGATACAAAGGCAAGTGATATTTTGTTGATGCCAATAAAAGCCCTAAAAGGCAGATGATTCTAACAGCGATAGACATTTCACAAAATACTCATTTTGCTTTTTTTGAGCCATTTTCAAATCATCTCATTATATCTATGGAAGAGAGGCTTTGCCCTCTCTAATTTTTACTATTAGAAAGTTAGTGAGAGGAACACTTCAGGGAAAGCTGCAAGACTTTTATGTGCGAGCAAGCTAAACATATTACGTTCTCACAGCACAACCTTTTTTTTCTTTTTCAATACAAGCTTTCTACTGATTACAAGTATTGGGATGCCTTAGGGTCATACATTTTAATTTGTGTTCAGATGCTCTCCCATGTGTAAATCAAGCATGACTGTAATGCAGTGTATTTTGGGATGGCAATGGAAATAACTGTAGTTGTAATTCATGGGGCTGACACAGGGGACAGGTAGGTGAGTGGGCATCTCTGCTGCTTTCCTTGTCCGTGGTTTTAAGACATCTGTCTGTGCTGTTCACACCCATTCCAGAACATATATTTATACTGGAGTATCTCAGTGATAGTAAGGGAAGTAGGTGGTATAGATTTTCTGTTTAACAAATGTTATCACTTGTTAATGCACTATTTTTTTTTTCTCATATTCTGGGCATCACTTAAAATGGTGGAGGTGAAAAACTTGAATTTTCATCCATGGGTATTGAGGCTTTCCCATGCTCCCTGCAGGCTCCTCTGGTGAGGTTTACTACAAGTCACGCCTTGGAAGCCAGGGCCGTCCACTCAAAACTGAGAGAAAGCCCTAATTCATCTTAATTTACAAACTAAGCAAGGGCTGTCTTGTACAATATTGATTTCCATGTAGTTAAAATGGGCATTCTGTGTCCTTGAGACTAGGTTCAGAAATTCAGATGGAGAAAGGAGTGAGCAGCAGAAGCTGCACTGGCACTGGGGGAGCCCTCCCCAAGCTCAGTCCCTCCGCTTCGGTGAATAACTCGCTCTGCTTTCCCCAGGCAGCTCGGGAGTCAAGACAATCAGGTCAAAATGAAATGTGGAGTGTTTTATCCTTTGTACATTAAAAAAAAAAAAAAAAAAAAAGGGATTAATCACCCCCTTAAAAAATTACTCTGTCTGTCTTGATAATGGAAGAATTGTTTTGAGAAGAGAAATTCCAGTTAGCTAAGGACAGAGAAATTATATCAATCATGGTTGTGACTGGATGAGGAGCAACGGCCATACAAGGTGATGTTCAACAGCCTGGTAAAGAAACCCTCCAGATAGCCTGTGCTTGCAGTTAAATAATTTGAAGTACACATAACCTTAAAGGTGGTTAAATAATAAGTAAGCCAGTAAAATCGCAGTATAAAGTATGACATTATTTTATAGAGCACTGTAGTATGTTCCTCTAAGAATGTGAATTCAGATTCGCAATGCATATATCCATACAGACAATACAGATGAGCATATTAGTCAACATATACACAGAGTGCTTCCCAGTAAGATGCACTCACTATACTTCAATAATTTAAGATGACCTTGCTGAAATTATACCACGTTGAGCAGGTTAGAAAGAAAAAAATAAACATTCATATTTGTTTAAATGTTTGAGTGCAGGGCATCTGTTAGTTTGCTGGTACAGATTTTCAGTCATAACAATTAACCTTCTAGGTAACTTTTCCTTTTATTTGTTTTAGAAGTTTATAATTTGGGACTGTAAAAAAAGTAATTTCATGCTTCAAGTATAACAATATATTGAGACTTCTTATCCTCTCCTCACACAGGGAAATGAGCTGTTATTTTCAGACCTGGTGCACTCAATATGCATTCAGAGTCTACCCCTGATAACTTATAAGGACAACTTGCTTGATATCATTAGATTTTGACTTGAAAATTCATAATTCATTCATTCTTTCTGAAGATGACTGACAACGTTAGGGTAGATGGCAAATGTCTGGAAAAAAAAAGATTTTTTTTGTAAACTGCAGCATTTGTTTACCCATATTTACCATGGTAGCTGACATCTGTGACATCACATCATTGTATCACTTGCGGTGAAAAAAAGGCTATTTAGGCAGCATCACATTCCCTGATGTTAAAAGTGAGGAAGAAAGAAAGAAAAAAAAGCTCGTCATTTGTTCCTGGGTTTATATATACTTGTGTGTGTGTACAATCTGTATATAAATATATATAACTTGCTGCATAGATGGAAAAGTGCAAGGCATTTTCCCCCTTCCAAATTAAAAGAACATTTTATGGAACCAGGATCTGTGGAGTAGAGGAATTGCAGTAAGTGTGAGGAGCCTGGTGCAATGCATTGGATCAAGTGTAGCTGGCAGATTGGTGGAAGCACAAACAAACAAACAGGTGGTTATGCTGACATTATTTCTCTAATGTGACTATTTTGTCTGCCTGTTTATATCTGGCAGTGTAATGCTCAGATCACGGCAATGACTGATCAGGGATATGTGTCCTCTGTAAACAGGAGAAAAAGTCTTAATTTCATGTTACTCTAGTCATGTACTTAACATAGAGGTTTGCACTACATCTCTAAAAAAGGGCTCCGAAGCTACAATTGCAGTCTACTAGTCCACTACATGAAAAGCAAGTGCCTGCATTTTTCCTGTTTTCATGACACATCACAAGTGACATGCCAAGGTGACGGGGACATTGTCAATTTTGCTGTCACCATAATTATGTGTGTAAAATGCCAGTCATGTTGATAATGTCTTGGATTCATTATCATCAACCATAAACTTAGAATTCAAACTCACTCTCAGCAATGACAAAGGCAACAGTCACTGTCATGACTGTAGATCTTGTAGCCTCTGTGTGCTCTTGAATACCACAGAAATCTGTTACAAAGACCTGATGTTAATGTTTCTTTCTCTCCTTCCTGCTTTTTTTTAAAACACCAGCAAAGGTTATGTAGCAAGAGTATCTTCAATGGAACAGTCTTTTTTGAGATTATTCCTACATTGAAAAAGAGAAAGCTATACTACCACTTTCATATACTGTGAATTTATCCTGGTAAGGTGTATTTGGTTGACATATTTTTGTACAAATTTCCCCAAGTAAAAAAATAATTCTGGCTTCTGCAGAGTCTGATACAACTTTGAAGAGGAGCAGACTGTAACGGTAGATCTGATACATCTTGGTCTCCATACTGCCATAGATCTGGAGATAAACCTAAAAGCAGCAGTAAGTATGAGCCTAAAGAGACCAATTATACTAGTCAAGGCACCATGGGCTCAGTACCCGCGGTGCTTCTTCACTCAAAAAAAAGAGCAAAAGTCAAAGGAGTCAAGGAAGATTCTATTATACCAAGTGCACTAAATCCTCAAAGCCTTGCTTTATCTGTAGGAAAGCCGTAAGACAAGCTATCAGTTGTTCTACCTGATCCTTTTCTTAGATGTTTTTGCAAAGGTCTTTAGACTGCTAGCTCAAAGTTTTTCTTCTCTTGCTTTGACACATCTTAACCAATGTTTCTGATGGGCTTTTCTCTCAGAACCACTTCTAGCCATTTTTAAACTTAATATTTGAAATTTCTCTGCTAGTTTTGGAGCTTAAAGCTCAATTTTGTCCACATTTCCTATCTCCATTCAGGCTAGATGATGAAATATTTACTTCCAAATTTAGGATATCCACTCAACCAAATTTTTCACCTGAAATACAAACCTGTGGAGTTCAGGCCATGCATTCCTTTCAGCCCAGAAGAGCACCGGCTCTATGTCCTCACCTTTCTTTCCTAATACTATGGGCCTGACTCTGTTCGTTTTCTTGGGATGACAACACAGTTCTGCCTTCATTACTGAGAAATCTCAATCTGCTGCTAGAGACTGTTCTGCAAGGTAAAGTCAGAAGGCCTTATAAAATGTTTGATCTAGCCAAGGTGACCTCTGGGCTTAGGCCTGGATCCAGACATGTTCCGAACTTCACTGGCTTTAGCACAATGTTACAGGTGAAAAGTGTAGTAACATTCTGAAGTGGTTTTCAGCCTCTTTTCTTATGATTGCAATTGGCAACTGTTCCAGTAAACAGTCAAAGCTGTGCAAGACCATAGTATGGGCCAGATTTTCCAGCCAATGAGATAACTTTGGGCTATTTATGCTGTATAAAGTGAATTTACAGAGCATTCTGATGCATAGATTTAAAATTCAGAAAGATGCTGTATTTTGAGTTCTGTGAGTTGTGAACAAGGTACTGCATTAAATAAGCCAGTGGCCTAATCAAGACTGGGAGCTCTTGTATCACTTTTTGTTGATTTAAGAAATCTAACATACAGAAAAACAACCCTCTCTTCACGTTTGCAGATCTTGCAAATGCATATGCACTATTCCTTTAAATCCATAGCTGGAAGAGAATTAGTAACTAGGGTATCACTAAACCGAATCTGTATGGTATGGCAGAGTGAAGAGGTTTTATGGATAAAAGCTCCTTGTTAGCATTAGAAAAAAGTTGTGATCCTTTACAGCTATCACAGAAGTCATTAGGCTAGACATTTCACAAATATTGGTACCTTTTCCTCATAGTCATGCCAGTTAACACAAGATATATCACTAGCTTTACTGAGTGTTCAACACCCTCTATGCTCCCAGTAATAGCTGTAGTAAAAAGTCATGCTCCAGGCTGTAAATTAATCACCTGTATTTACAGACTGAGAGAGAATCAATAAAAAACCTGTAGTACTGCCTACTTTAACAAATTTCTTTCTAAACACTATTCAGCTCATTTTATAATGGTTATAATGAAAGTTTGCACCTAAAACTTGCAGTCTCTTTATCCCAGACCTTGTCAGGGTCCTGAGTGCATAGCTGGTGGGTGAAGGCGTGGGGTTGGCCGAGCCGAAAGCTGGCTCCTCTGCTCACAGGGGGTTCATCAGAGATCCTCAGTGCTGGCCCTAGTCTGGACCTGCTGCCTGAGCTTTCTGGCTCAGCCTAGGAGCTGCCGCATCATCCCAGACTGGCTGCGCTATCACTGGGCTGTGCCTGACCCTGATCAACTGTTTCCAGGCCTGATCCGACCTGACGTGATGCTCAGCATCCCGGCTCCTTCTGGCTGAGGTCAAGACTCCTGCCAGCCATATTACTTCTCTGGGCTCCCTCCTGGCTCACCCTCATCATGCCCTGTTTTATACTGGCCAAGCTAAAATATCCAGATCATGTCTTTGCTCATACAAGTGCTTTCTGGAATTCAAACCACATCACCAAGAAGCACAAATGCCTGTGAATGTCTCACACAACCAAATGGAAACAGAATAGAGAAAAAGTCAACAGTGAAGCAACCTGGCATGAGTCCAATATAGGGAGTGAAATTGGACTTCTAGTTCAGCTTCACAGCATGAAATTATCCCATCTTTCTGCCTATTTACATAGGCCAGAAAACCCAACACAAATTCTGTTACCTGACTACATGACAATGCACTGCTCTGTTGTGATGACCTGGAATGCAGGTCCTTCTGAGCAAAGCACTGGGAATTATAATTATTGTGGAGAAATGTACTACTTCAGAGGGAGATTGAGAAGGACCAAGCTACGTTCCTGTAGAACTCCTGCTTGTCTGAAAAGCTTCACATTAAGGTTTTTACTGTTTTGAGAAGGACCACTTAGGCACTTCAGAGCCTAACCATCCACACTCCAAGTCAGCATCTAGGTTGCCAACAGAATATGCAGGGAATGCTACATGATAACCTTCTGTAAATTAATCACAGCAAACACTAAAGAAAAAGAGTATGTGGTTCAGATGTATAGCAAGGAACTATGCACCTTCTACCCACTGGATTTCATAGCGAGGAACCAGGGATTTTAATTCTTCCATTTGTGGATGAGTGTGCTTCGAGTACTGCACAGAGGTTTATTTACTGAGGAATACCAAGTCCAGAGGCTTTACTTCGTTGCAAAATGCATTTTAAACAGGTACAGAAAAGTAAATCATTGTGTCTCCTGCTACAAAATTCTGTGTCTGAATCTTAAAAATTAAAAAAATATCTAGAAGAAAGAATCAACAGCAAGAATAGCTGAGCTTGTTTGATCATCTAGCTGCTGAGTTCAAAAGCTTGAGGAATCTAGCAGTCAAGTCAGTGCTTGTAAAGTATTAGAAGGAAGCAAAGGGGAATATGTCCTTCTCATAAATATGAACAGGAACAGTAATTTACCTTCACACTCAAAAGATATTGGTTTGATTTTTTTTTTCTTTCTCAAGCCTTATATGATATAAGAAAATTTCCTAGGATTATTTTTAAATATGATCCGCTTGAAGGCAATGTGCTCAGTCCCTGAGTGGGAAATAAGCTTTATTTAAGTCAACAGCAATCTGTACTGCTGATTAAAAAGCAGGTGCTGATGGGCCTCACAGGGACTCTCATCCATCTTGCCTTAGCTAAGAAGCTGGTAGAGAAAATGGTGGTGGGAGGAGGGGAAGGATGATGGACATCGTTCCATGAAACATTGAACAACAACAGCACCAACAATAAATCATGAATTATCTCTACTTAAAAGTTCTATCAGTGTGGAAAACTGGCTCTGAAAAGAGGATTTCAAACTGTTTGATGATTGCATATCCTGGGAATTCAAATGAACTTTGTCACCATTGCCAGTTTCATAAAAGAATGAAGTCGCCAGCAAGGCACAGATGGCATTTCTGAATGAACAGATGATTATGCCAAGAGAATATTATGCTTTGAAACACATTTTATTGATATATGAGTAAAGCTGTTAGGAGGACAGCTATGGAAAAGAGGACCTGGCTCTTTATGGTACACCTGAATACAATAAGAAATTAGGCAGTGGCTAAAGGTTATTTAGTGCATTCTTCAGTCCTACTTACTGGGAATTAATTGGAAAACTATCCAGAAATCCTGATGATTAAAATAGTACTATAATTAATGAGAATCAAAAGAAGATGTGTGAACAGCAACAATTAGATAGTAAACTGTATTTGCCTAAACTGAAAAGAGATTATGTACTAGCTATGGAATTTCCAAATAGCATCAGTATGGAGAACTTAGAAGAGGGGCCAAATTCCACAATGATTCTGAGTATAAATTCATATCAATGAAGAAAAAAAAATTATGCTCATTGATGTTTACAGACTCACAAGCCAAATATATGTCCCTTGTTGTGCTGTAAGTTAACAGGGTTACAGTGGTTAAATGCATTAATTCAATTAGTAGAGTTACTTCTGATTACACCTGTGTCTTCAACAGCCAAGGTGGGTTCACTGACTTCAGTGGAAATGCTGTGACTGTAAACCAAGGATCTGGTGTGACAAGAATTCGGAAAAGGGGTGCATGATCTCTTACATTACCGGGTTTGAAAATGTTGAGTTCACACTTGAAATGGCTATTTCTAAAAGTGAAGACTGGAAACAACGGATTTGGATTCTGCACCAGTTTTAAATCAAAGTAACTCCCCTGAGGTCAATCAGCTCTTTCTGGCAACTTCAAGATGGTTTATGTAAGGGGTGAAACATAGCACATGAGATTTTTGTCAGGGTTGAAAGATATTCAGCAGTATATCTTGCAGGGCTGCATCATAGGTGCCAGCCTCAGCTTTTTCCATACATTTTCTCCAGCATTGAGGACAAGCCTTGGAGACAGTTGACCCTGGTGAAACAGTACAATCTCTGTAGCTTGAAGGAAACTATATTCATCATCAACACGACAGCAAAAATTATATGTGTCCCTCAGACAACATTTGTCATGATGCCAGTGATGAAAATATATGAGGGATTACCTACGATATTTTAAAGCAACTCATGTTCAGTTACAAAAATATTTATGAAATTAGGAATAAACAAGAGATTTGGATTCTACTAGGGCTGAAAATGAAAAATTACCAAAAAAAGAAAAAAAAGGAGAAAGACATACTCTTCTTGATTTCTTATCCAATGTGAGATAAATGCAAATTTTAGTAATGGAGCAATTAGAAGGAAAATAGGACATTACAGGAATCCATTTCTCCCACATAGTCTCCTGCTGCTATATTTGACTTTTTTGTGTTATTAAATGGAACCCATGGGTCAGGTGCCAAATCCATTTTTTTGCATTGGTGCAAGTTGATTTCAATGCCAATAAAGTCATATTAGTGCAAAGCAGTGAAACATCATCCAGAAAACCATTTTGTATGTGTGAGATGAATACATTAGCTTCTCAGCAGATGGCCATGGATTCCTCCAGACAGACCATGTCTTGGGCTTTCAAGAACCATTTATCAAAAGAAATCCTGAATTGTCTTCAGTTCTGCAGAAATCACTCAAGGAGAGCAAGTGCTGAATGATTTAAAGATAAGAGGCAATCGTACTGCAAGTCATCATCAGCTGCAAGTACGGTGCCCGTTGGTCTGTGCTTCCTATCGACTGGAACTTCATAGGCACCTATCACTTGTTGCTTTGTGATTCCAGAAGTACATTTCTTTGCAAATTCCTTTAGAAAATATTATTCTTCTAGTCAGTGGGGGAAAGAGGGTGTGTAAATTCCAGCTTGAATATCCAGCATTATTAAGTAGCCCCATTTCTTAAGATACTTCTTTGATTCTGCCATTTTGAAGTGAGAAGTGGCCAGCAGAAGTTAAGAAAAAAGGAGATCTGCATTATGTAAACAAGGAAAATATTTCCTAGCTTTCTAATCAGAAATTTTTAATGAAAGATACAGAAATCTGTTTGGTAAAGGTTATTAGAGTTCAGCTAAAGAGATTCTGTATTCTACTGGTGAAGTAACAGAATTATCATTTGTGGTTTTAGAACATCTTCCATTGAACAACGTCAATACAATGTGCAGAGCTAAACTCATAAGGCCTCCCATCGGTCTAGAGATGTAGACGAATTTAGCTGGTGGGTTACATTTCTCCTACTCATGTAGGATGAAGGGAAGTAGGAAACTCAGGGAACAAACAATATTCTTACTGTGGATTTTCATGGAGTCATAACAGGATTTTCTAAGCGGCTGATGAAATGCCATACTATAATTTTTAGAAATCCCATAGCAGACACAGTATGTGGGGAATGTATAATGAGCCATTAGAAAAACAGAAGCCTGTAGATATCTGGAGGGCACTGGTCGTGTTTATTGACTGTCATTTAGGGAACAGGCAACAGTTGCTATAGTACAAAGTGAAATGCCAGAATCTTTTAATCAATATATTATACACATAGGAGGGATATGCAAAGTCTGGAACAGACAAAAATGGCAACTTCCTTCCATAATTCTGAGCAATCCCATCTACAGTACTCTGTCACAGACACATTTCATATCTATTTGGTAAATACAGCAGACATCATGCCATAATGTACTATGAATGTTAATAGCACAAGTAACAGTCATAGTTCATTTTTACTGTGTATAAATGTGTAATTACACTTTGCCAAGCGTAAATAAATTGGCAAAGATTAGACAAAAATAATGTAAGAATGGCATTACCAGACAACATTGTAGATCCATACACTCAGAAAAGTGCATTGTTCTACGGGGTGGAAATGTCAGGACAGTTGGCATTCAAAGAATGACGGACCGTCCAAACCTTTCCAGTTTATTTTTCACCTACATGTCAGTGCAACTCCATGGTGTCAGCTGATACTGGTGATAACAGTAGAATTAGTGCTGATTTATTTGCAAATAAATAAATGGAAAATCAGATTTTTTTTGCAATGTCAAATAATAGTACCAATTTGTTTTGTAGGCATATATTACTGTTTGCACATATAATTTTAATAGATAATTAAGATATGCTTTTCTGATTTAAAAAGTCTATTTTTTATTGACAGAAAATTTTCATCAAGATTTGACTATAATTAGGTTCCAAAACCTAAAGTATGCATCAAGATTCTACAGCTACTATTGAAAATAATAGGATCAGATGTTCAAACAGCCACCAAAGGAAGCCAATATCAGAAGTAATTGAAAACTTTTGCTAGTGCTAAGGATTAATACCCTAATGAAGCAACAGAGATAAGATTCAAAATGGGCAAGAGCACAAAGTTATTTTCCACACAGTTTTCTAAGTACAATTGTTTTATGCAGAAAAGCATTTAATGAGTATATGTTTAGCTAATTTAGTAGGCAATTGTACAAAACCTGAGGCCAGATATTTTCTTTATAAGTCTGAACCTTCATCCAAAGGAGTGAAAGTGTAGAGCAGTGTAGGGGAAAGGGACCTGGGGGTCCTGGTGGACAGCAGGATGTCCATGAGCCAGCACTGTGCCCTTGCGGCCAAGAAGGCCAACGGCATCCTGGGGTGTATTAGAAGGGGGGTGGTTAGTAGGTCCAGAGAGGTTCTCCTTCCCCTCTACTCTGCCCTGGTGAGACCTCATCTGGAATATTGTGTCCAGTTCTGGGCCCCTCAGTTCAAGAAGGACAGGGAACTGCTGGAGAGAGTCCAGCGCAGGGCCACAAAGATGATGAAGGGAGTGGAGCATCTCCCTTATGAGGAAAGGCTGAGGGAGCTGGGGCTCTTTAGCTTGGAGAAGAGGAGACTGAGGGGTGACCTCATTAATGTTTATAAATATGTAAAGGGTGAGTGTCACGAGGATGGAGCCAGGCTCTTCTCGGTGACAACCAATGATAGGACAAGGGGCAATGGGTACAAACTGGAACATAGGAGGTTCCACTTAAATATGAGAAGAAAATTCTTCTCAGTGAGGGTGACGGAGCACTGGAACAGGCTGCCCAGGGAGGTTGTGGAGTTTCCTTCTCTGGAGACATTCAAAACCCACCTGGACACCTTCCTATGTAACCTCACCTAGGTGTTCCTGCTCTGGCAGGGGGATTGGACTAGATGATCTTTTGAGGTCCCTTCCAATCCCTAACATTCTGTGTTTCTGTGAAAGTACACGGAATCATCCCAAAGAAGTTAAAGAACAAATGAAAATGGTGTGTCTTCACATACTGAAGGGGAGAAGAATAAATCATCTAATAAACAACTTATTTCTTGTCAAGAATGAAGAAGACAAAGTTTTCTCACCATGTCATTTCTGGTCTGTAAGAGTGGAGTATCTGTGAAAATGTATTTACCTCATCATTTATTAGTGTCATACTTTATTGCTTTACCTTCTTTTATTTCCCTTCCAAAAAACAGAGCTGGAAGCCTGAGGAGGTTGAAAAGTCCTATAATCAGACCAAGCACTTGTTTTCATGCAGTACTGATGGGTCACGTTGCTCAGAAGAGTGTCAGCAACCAGGAAGACTTGTAAGATGGAGGTCTGCTCTATTTAGGAATCACAGTAAGTTTAATGGATCTGGCTATATTTGGGTGGAAATGGAGTTGTCTAGGATAACACCTATGGAGTAAGAAAAATACCAATTAACACACTAGTTCCTTAAGAAAATAACACATCACTTCAAATTACGTGGGGCCCATTCTGATTATTAGCTTTTGTTTTCCTTTCCTGTTTTCCCATTTGTCTTCTTTCCACCATGTACCAAGAAAATGGATATTGATTTTTGAAATGCTGGCCTCTAAAACCAAACAATTTAAAAAAATAATACCTGGTCAAAAGGTCTAAGGTAAAATCCCACTTTCTGATTTCTCTTAGAGCAGAAAAGCAGTGCATTAAAATGTTGACTAAAGAGAAACACCTTCAGAATTCAAATGCAGAAGATAAAATTCATATATGTAGAGGGAATGAAGCTGAATAACAGTGTCGGTATCTTCTCTATAAAGGAAAGAATTTAGTTTATGTATATTGTTTCAATACTGTTTGCTCAGTTTAAATGGTGACCTAATTATTAATTTGGGATTAGTGATCTACTAGACAGTGGAATGGAGATCTGGTTCATTACTTCCCATGCACACTTCCTGAGCATCACCATCAGACCCCTTCATGTATCCCAAGCACTGCATTCACTCCTGTGCAAGGCACGGGTTACTGAGGTTCTCAGATAATGCAGTGATTGTGGATTATTTTTATTTCATTGATTTGTCTTTGTGCTTGAGGAGGTTTTTTTTTAACATGAACAACATTTTATCTACACTGCTTTGTGGAAGTATAACAAATACTGCAGGTTATATAAAATTAAGTGAATGAAGTTGTAACTTCTGCAGTCCAGACTTATTGAAAATGAGAATTTTCGTTCTGCTCTTTGTTTGGAAAACATAGGTAAGATATCCTGCCAGGAGTCTTTGTGCAATTTTTTCCTAAGACATTAATGATCTGCTGGATATTCTGCAAGTATTTATGATTAGTAAACTAGCATCAACCAAGAAAATCAATATTTAAAAATACATACCACTAACAGGCATTTCTCATGTAAAATTAGGGCTCTTGGTTGGGATTAAATGACTGACTAGAAAGGATGGTTTGTCTGACTTGTCTGCTAGGCCAGGACTTTTGGCAGACAAATAATAAAGCAAAAAGCACTCAAACAAAACTAACTGTTAACAGGTTGAGATGTTCGTCCAGTATGGAGGATTGTTACCTGGTGATTGGGGATTAAAGATGAAAAAAAACAAATCAACAATTTCAGAAGCTTGATGGAAGAAGAATAATCACCCCTTTAACATATCTGGACATAAGACTTACACTATTGAAACACTCCTAGCAGAGTAACATGCTGGTAGCATCAGGAAACAATTCTGGAAAGGAACAGTACAATCTAGGTTCTGACCTAAAATGTTCTTTTCATACCTTAGCTTTGAACCCATTGACCAAGTAGAAGAGATTATGATCTCTTCTGCAGCAGACCCAAAATATAATTACAGATACATAATCAGAGTTAATCAGCCACAAAGCATACATCTGTAGGGAGCTGCTCACAGAGTTTTAGAGTGTTAAAAAAATTTTTCTGTACAGCTGTGTTGAAACTCTATTACATCTTACTTTCATCTTTTAACATTGTGTTTCTAAAAGTAGCTATATGTTCAAGTATGTTTTGTTTGACGAGTTAATTTATAATGCAACCTACCGAACTGTAATGTTTTTTGTGTATTCTGTACCTTACCAGATTGTGGTAATGAGCACATTACATTCTGCCTCATATAAATGCTTCGGAGTTGACAGCTTTTTAAGAAAGTGAACTGGAATCTTTTTTTTTTTTTTTTGTGAATCACCAAATAATTGGTTATCCATTCCAAACACAGGGGGTTTCTTGGTACTCAGAACCGATGTATGTATGTCCATGTACAATTTGACTTTTGCTTCTGAAAGAAGGCATTGGCTGAAAAATCTTTTCACTTGCAAGTCCCCTATATTTGGCACAGAAATCCCTGGAAGACAATACAACCCATAATGCTGCTATTCACAGTGCTGCTTTTTGGAGTAGAGCAGCAACTGAAAGGATCTGCTTCCCCACAAGTCAAAGGAAGGAGCAGCCCTCTTACTGTCACTTTTGCTTTCCCCTTCAGATACATCTGTGTTTGGAACTGTCAACTAACGGTGAAATAGTTTTACTGTGAAGTCACCCCTCAACGCTATTTCTTAATGCATTACACAAAGGTCTCCACAGATATGTCCCAAACCTCCTGACGTTGACACTGACAAATCACTTGCCTGCAGCAACTCTATTGACTGCAAAAACAGGACAGAGATTTCCATGAGGGAGACAGGTTTGCCTGGCACTGTCTGTGGGTGTAATTCAGCCTCCTGCTTGCAAGGAGAGAGGTGGGACATTGTCAGGGAAGCCCTTCTCTCCAAGTTTTACATTCCTTGGAGGTCATGTGTCAACATCAGAACTTCTGCTGATACAAGAAACAGCCAGGTAGCAAGTAGCAAGTGGAAAATACACACCTGATGTGGGAAAATACAGGTTGTTTGGTTCAGGGACAAAGCTCCTACTAAACTATAAATATACCAGTAGATTTCAAGAAGAACTGGACTGGGCCCTGACAGCAGGATTGTGTGATAGTTTGTGGAACAGAGAAGAAGTGGAAAATTTCAGTCCGCTGAGTACAGGTGGGCAAAATAGTTAAGTGCTTTATTTACAGTTAAAACAATTGCCCTATCCCAGAGTATGCAACTGGGTAACCAGAAAGCATGGTGGGCACATAGGATAATTTCCACAGCTATTATACAAAAAAGATGATGTGTGAAAATACAGATTCGGGGACTTGAGGGGTACATGTTTCAGAATAGAAGAAATGCCTTAGTGCTGATCCTGAGGCTAGTATAACATCAATATTGAAGACTCATGCAAATCTCGCAGGATTTTGCTCAGTGGAATGTTTTTAGCCAATGACAGAATAAGATTGCAGTTTTAAAGAAGGAAACCTGCACTACTTCTCAGAAATACCAGTACCTCAGTTCTGACCAAACTTTGTAGTTCAGGAAAAAAACTTTTATTGCACACACACAGTTCATGATAGCAAAATTTAGAGCTGCTTATTGCAAAGAGTTCTGCTCCTTTACATTCCCTGAAGCCTTTATACTGACTTAGGTAGTGGTGAATCAAACCTTGTAGTGACTTGGGGAAATAAGCCAACACTAATAAATACAGATTGTTTGTTCTGCCTTCAAGCAAATCTTTCACCACTTTTATTGAATGTTAATAATAAAAGTATATATGGATCTATGTGCCTGATTCATTGATCAATTATGCCAGTCTAAATTAGGAATAATAGTACTTCAGGAATAGTGAGAGCAAAAGTAAAGTAAATAAAGTCTTGCCACAAACTTTTTAAAAGTTAATAAAGCTTAATACAACAGAAAAAAATGGTATTTGAACTTTGAGGCCCGTCTTAAACCAATAACAGAAATAGATCAACTACTGTGGCTTCACTTATTTTCCCTATAGGACAAAACCCAGATATTTGACAGAACATTATCGTCTTGTCTTCATTGTTTTCCTGCTCAATTTGTTAAGTAATTTTTTTTTTTGGCTCAGAATGATCTAATTTTCTTCCTTAGTCAGCATTTATTACATTGCCATATAATCAGCTGTAGATGAGTCATTATCATTAATGAAAACTGTGATGAACTCAGTGCACTGAAACTGGCTATCTGAGGAAAAATCCTGATGAAACTGATGCTCTCAAGCTATTGATTGTTGTGTCTGTGATCTCCATTGAATGACCAGATATTTCTTAGAAGTAACTAAAAAGATCAGCCATAGCAGTTCTGTGAACTCATGAGAGATCTGTACCAAGGCCTTGTGGCTGGTTCAAGGGCATTCTTACCAATTAGTCTGATGAGGCTTTTAGCATTCTTAGTGCTGTTATTGAAGATGAGAGGCATTAAGTATCAAGCCAGATGACCTGTTCTCATTAAAGAGTTACGAATGACTAATGCACATTTTCAACCAGAACAGACAAAGAAAGATAACACAATAACTATCTAAAGACAGAATAGCAAAATTATGTTTGGACATGAAGCAGGCCAGAAATATTCAAATATGACCAGCCTGAATTTTTAAAGTAACTTTGACTAATTGTTTGATCCCTTCCAATGTCTAAGTGCATAATAAGTGAATATGAAAGAACTGGAGGTGAGATCCTGATCTCTTTAAGTCAGCATTTTAACCCCAATATGTTTCCAGATTCTAAATAATGATCAGTAGTTATTAACAGTTCTGTTCATCTTTCCTCCAAAAATTGCAAATACTTGCAATCGCTGCAAAGTAAATACACTCTTTGACTAATGTGAAGCTTGCCACATTGGATTATACTATTTATTTTAACTAAAGCAAATAGTACTGGGAGGAACTGTAAAAAGTAATCCAATTTACTTTTGTAGTCCACTGCTCCATTTATTCTAGTGCTTTACCTGTAGTTGCCCAGTATACCCAGCTAATTCCTGATTTTACCAGTTTAAACTCTTGACATGAACTAACAAAAATGAAAGAAAACAAACAAACAAACAAACCAAAAACCAACAAACAAACAAAACCAACAACACAAGCCTGCCAGTCTTTTCATCTCAGAACTGTGATTATTTCTACTCCTATCTCTTTATATCAGGGATGTCAAACTCATTTTCACCGGCGAGCACATCAGCCTCACGGTTGCCTTCGAAGGGCTGAATGTAAGTTTAGGACTGTATAAATGTAACTACTCCTACATGAAAATGAGTTTGACACCCCTGCTTTATATGATAAGTAGCACTTAACTGCATCTCTAACTAAAATTTGTCATAAGGGAAATTGTATGGGCAAATATGCTTATGCGCTTCATTCCAGATACAGAAAATAGAGGGTTTCCAGAACAAGTCAGTCAAGACCTTGCAAGGATGAAGAGAGGAAAAATTAAATATAGATGCTTTGTAAACATGTTAAAATATTGCTTTTTCGTATGGGCATTGCAGGGAGGGTGGCATGCCTGGGAGCTGTTTGTACCAAGTAGGGAAACTAATTGCATAGAACAACATAATGACTACAAAAAACCCCTGCCTCTAGTGATTTGGATTTTTTACTTCATGCATCATTTAAAACATGTTGCGGTGAGGCTATTAAATCAGAATATACCCTTAAAACAGGACTGAAAAGAAGTGAGTCAATGCTCTTTGAGATTTTGAATACTCCTGCAATGTTCCTGCCTAGACTTACTGGGTGTGATTCAGTTGGTCAGGCACAAGCATGTACTGTCATTTGAGATGCCATAGGTACCTCACCAGACTTTCATCTACATCTTCTGAAGGATAGTGGTCTGCTGTACCAGGTCCAGTGTGAGTTCTGTCAGCCCAGTGCAGATGTCATGAAAGGCCTACAGCACCTCAAATGGCTGTAGACTGTAAACTGAATCCCACCTACTGCGATCTGTTGCAGCTGTAAATCACCACTTGTGTTAGAATAGTGAAAAACGGGCAAAGAGTGCCACTGGAAGTGTTGGGAGAGCACGTTACTTCAGCCCTTTTGCAGGGCAGGAGATATGGAGACATCTCACATTTTCCTCACCTCTTGTCAAGATTTGACCATGTTTTCCATAGCAAGGCAATTTGGCCTCTGTGTCCTTCTAAACCAGACACTAGCTCAGGAAAATTCCCTAAAGTTGACAGTTGGGCAGTCTCCTTGTCACACCTTCTCTTCCACCTATTGTTGCTCAGTTAGATGCACTCTAACAGCACTGTGATTTTGATTTATTACAGTGTGTGAGAATAACTGTGATTCCACAACAAGTTGCCAGCACCTTCTGATATGTTCACCCTTTATTGCAGCAGATTTCAGCCTCTGACCCTCCCTGTACAGTGTGGTTTTCTAGGGACTTTTTTCTAGCTATCGAAATAGATCTTGTCTGGAGCCTGGGAGGCTTTGAAGAGGAATATACTTTAGATGATGCTTGTAATTTTTTACTTACCTATGTATTTTTCATAATTGTCAGTGAATAACTGATTAAGGGTCATACAAATACACATATCAAGAAAAGCAGTATTATTCATTAAATCATGAAACAACTTCAGACTACTGTAAATGAAACTGTACAGAATTATGCACTGGTTTAGATGAGTACTGCATGGAAAAGGTCTCTCTTCAATTCTAGGAATTAGCTTTTTGCCTTTATTCATCTTAAGAGATAAAGCAGAATTTTATTCCTAGATGGGTGTTTCTGATTTTTTGTCTATTGTTTTTCTGCCTTCCCACCTTTCTCTAAATGCTCTTTCATTTCCCACTGAAGGAAGATTCTATTCAAAATGCTCAGTGTAGGGTTCTTTAAATCTTCTCCATAACATGATTAGCTCAGTGATAAGAAAGTTTAGAGAATCTTTTAGAATCCCTCTTGACTGGTTAAAGCTCAGAAGTCTTTGTGACATCTTGAAAAAAAATTCTATCTAATTTAAAGTATTGAGACAGCAAGAAAAGGAATTGGGTCTCAGGTTATGGCTGGCATGGATTGAAGGAAAAATAGTTAACTCTACCTTTTACTGAATCCATTTTCATTTGGATTAGAGCTTGCCTTGCTCTCCATTCTGTCTGATAAACTCAGAAGTATTGAGCTACTGTTTAAAACACAATTAAAATATGAGAAACATAGAATTACAGAATATCTCAAGTTGGAAGAGATCCATACTGATCAAGTCCAACTCCCTGCTCCATGCAGATCTATCTAAAACTAATCCATAGGACTAAGAGCATCATCCACACACTCCTTGAACTCTGGCAGGTTTGGTGTCATGACCACTTCCCTGAGGAGACTGTTCCAGTGACCAACCAGCCTCTCAGTGAAGAGCCTTTTCCCAGTGTCCGGTCTGAACTTCCCCTTATGCAGCTTTATCCCATTTCCCCATGTCCTACCACTGGTCACCAGAGAGAGGAGATCAGCACCTCCTCCTCCGCTGCCCCCGTTGGGGAATTTTTCAGCTGTGATGAGGTCACCGGCGGTGAATAGTTGATGACGTATAAGAGAGGTGAGGAACATATAAATACAAAATGATGGTAAGTAGGCCAAGGTTAAATTTGCAGTGTTCACAAGCCAAGATTCTGTTTTCCTTGTGCTTGATCCTGCTCTTAAATCTCTGCATTTGTACTCCCCCAAGCAAATACTCTGTAAATAGTGTGCCAGCTATGGAGGTGTCCTAGGGGGTAAATACAGTTATGTTCATAAGGAGAGGCTGTCGGGGCTGCTGCCAGCTGTGTGACATGTAACACAAGCTGACCCCAGGTGACAGAAATGGATTGGGCTACAGCCCTCTGATGGCTCCTGGTAGATCCTCTGATGGTCGTATTTTCTGTCTCTCTTTCTTCCCATAGTGCTTCAGATTTATGCAACCCCTGCCTGAAATTCTTGTCTCACACAGTTTGCCAGCATTGATATGCCTATGTCCACAGACACTAAATAAACCCACATAAGTGTGGGATGCTTAATATCATCTTATCTGGAGCAAAGATTTCTGCTCTGGTAAATTGCCTTTATCTTTGGTTTATTGCCTCTGCAATGTCATGTAAGTGCTCCTCTATAAATAGAGTGTACTTAGTAACAATGGTTATAAGCTGTTGATTCATGAGTTCACTCCATTGGAGAGGTCTGCTTTCAGAACAGCAATGTATAATTAATCTTCTGGTTTATAAAAAGTATTATTTTCACTGAAAAATAGTGTGTTTTACACAAACAAGTCAGCTTCTGAGAGTATGATTAAATTAATCAAAAGGAGGAAAAGGAGTCACATTTTCCTTCTGTACATCTATATATTTCCATACATTTTTCCTTTCAAAACATGGTGAAAGATATATCAGGCTCAGTTTGGGTTAAATGGCAAAAACTGGTTTTTTTCAAGCCTTCATTGAACACTGTGCTCTACAGGCACACTCTGCTAACTTCAAACACCAGTATGAAGATTTGGTTCCAATAATAGTAACAGCTTAGCACATCATCTGCAGTTTGTGCACCATTTAATATGTTTCAACAGACTCTTCTCTTTTTCCGTAGAGTAAAGGAAGGAAGAAGCAGAACCATTACCTTAGGATGGCCCCTGGCCTCTCTTTCTCCTTATGTTTTCAGTTCTTTAGGAGGGTTCCATACCTCTGCTAGTCATTTTCAATTTTAGGATTGTTGTTAAGGTACCTAGATAAACAAAGTAAATAAAGAAAAACAGAGACAGACAGACAACTTGGAACTTTTGAAGAAAGCTCCTGTTGGCATACGGGACATTTTTCACAAACAGCTATGCCAGTTTCTTTCCACAAAAATTTGCTTATGAAGTCTAAAGGGGCCAATTCTCTTTCTCTTCTGCTGTAAATGAAGAGTTCCTCCACCACTTAAAGCGACGCAGCTGCTATAGTTAAGCGTAGGTTTAGTCCCAAGGACTTTAGTCTCAAAAAATCCCAGCTGAAAATACAGATAACAGTTTAGATCCTTCCAGATTTTTTGCAGTGAGCTGTCTAATACATCTGTGCTTTTTAGCCCTTTTTCTTTTTAAAACTAAATATGACATGCGGAAATGTAACAGGTTTTACAGGCTCAGTTGAAGTAACACCCAGAGCATCCAAAGAACTCAAGAAGCAAAAATTATGTGAGATAGTGAATGGAATTGATGGAATCTGGAGGAGACTATCAATGACCTGGACCATCTCCATCAGCACTGGTGGCTGTACTCCATCCCGTCCTGTGGTCTTGCACATGACCAATTTTTTGAAATGCTTCCTAAACTGACCCTTGTCTGCTGAGCCTGTCTTCAAATCCACAGACTGGGGTATGGGAAATCTGTTCTGGAACCCTGGGTTTGTACTGAGAACATGAGAGATATTGTCTTATCATGTCCTTTTCTGTAAAATGACAATAACAATACTGACCACGTTTACAAAACACTTCGGATACACATGTGAATGCTATATAAAAATTACTTTTTATTATTGCTCTCAGTATGTACGAGTGAAAATGCCAGCAGAGTTAAAAGTACATGTGCTAATCAATCATGCTAGTTTTTATTGCCTTCAAGTCTACTGCATTCCTGTCTTCTCTCATCTGAACCATGTCGTCAACACACTCGACATCCCTCAAGGATCCTGTGGAGTGTAATCTATCAAGTGTAAAGATTTAAGAAATTGTCTCCTCTATGCTCCATCCATTTTATCATTGCATATTATTAGGTAAATGCAAAGTGGAGACTGAATTTATACTTCTGCGCTTGGGCATAATCACATGGGCATACTGTCATTTTACTGTGAGAAGAGCTTGGCATTATCAGTACCCTAATGTAGATATTACCTTGATCTTTGAGAAGAATGGAAGCATGTTATTTCCTTCCAAACTTTTCATAAAACCACTAGCAATAAGCAGACTGGCATCTTTACAGTTAGCAGTTTCTGATACCTATGTCCATAGCCAACCATTTCTAGCCTGTGGTGAAACAGGATTGCTAGTATCCTTCTGCTAGCATTTCTCACATCATTCCCTGGATTCCTACAGTATTGTAGCCAAAGTGCTACAATTTTCACATAAATTCAAATAAGATTCATGAGAATGCAAATATTTGCAGCACAGCTCTACAAAGCACCTATGCTGAGACCCTTGAAGGTAATGAGGCCTAACTGCAGTCTCAGTAAACATCTAAGCCAGAGTGAGGTGCCAGGCTTCCCACAAAACACAGAAATAGCTTTAGTGTTTAAAAGAGGGTTCTTCAGCAATCAGATATTATGGTACAGGATGCTGCCTGTGCAATCTCTGAGGGATGTCCAGAGAAGGATGTTGTTCTGACGTGACACCACCTACAACAAGGAGAAAACATAGTGTGACTGTTTAAGCAACATACTCTGTCAGTCTTTTACTTCTTTTAGTAGCAGTGCCCAGCATGAACAACTCGGTGAACTGTTCAGCTGTGAAAATATTACAAATCCAGGCCAGAGTTGGTCAATGCATGTTGTGTGGCCTAGAAAGGGAGAGTTTAAACAAAGCTGAAGTTTTGTGGACTCCTTGATCATAAATATGAAAAGAGAGGGGAAAGTCAACATTCCCAATAAATCTTTGAATACCGAAGATAGCCACCCCCTCTGCAGGTTTGAAGACTACATTTCTATTGTTTTGCTAGAGGGCTCCTTCAATTAATATTTTATTTCACTGGAGATGACTGAGAAAGGTCCTTTGATCCTAAAATGCCATAAATTATGTACTCTTTTCAGGCTCTATGCTTTATTCAAGGGAAAAGAAGGAAAAATAAACACACTCCAGGATAGACATTGTTATTAGGTGCAGGTTCATATTTACTAACTGTCCTTACTATAGAAATTCCCTAAGGATAATGGCCAACATGATAAAATACTAGTTGTAACTTGCAGCGGTAATACAACCAAGGTAACATAGAATCTACATCCAAATGTCTGCTGAGGCTTAATCTAGTGAAGTGCCCCATCTGAAGAATCAGAGGTCAGGCAAATCTGTATGATCAAATCTGTATGGTCCAGATCAGGGACCTGAAATCATGTCCCAGCCCTGTTCCTAAGCCAAAGTATTTAACACACTAAACCATGTAACTGTCAGTCTCAGCTAAGCAGTTTTTCCTCTTATGCATATTTACTGCAACACTCTCCCTCAGTCTTTTCACCCTCTAACTGATGTCTTAACTAGTAAGACAAAACCTGTTACTTCCTCCCCTTTCTCCCTATCTCCTGCCCTGCCTCCAGTGCAATAAGTAATTATCTATACAAAGTAGAGCATGTTGAATGGGTAAAAGAGAAGATGGTCCTCACTAGCACAGCCAATATTCTTGGGGTATAGAGTACTGAGACTCAATTGCCATTTCTGAAGGTGATATAGATAAACTTATCACTAGAAGAATATATGGGATTGGGTGTTAATTAAATTTAAACCAGTTAAATAAGTGAGAGAATGCCTATTTTGAAAAAAATTCTTTTGAACTTCTGAGGTTTCCACTTGAGCCATGGCTCTAAGGTTCTTGCGAGGTAGCATTTCAGTAGCATTTTGTCAGCTTGAACCTAAGCTAACAGACAAATGTTAAAAAAAAAAAATCAATGCATCTTCTTCTTCCCTCTGTTTCTTGAGTCAAAAAAGGGAAAAAGAAAAATAAATCAAATGCTGCAGTACAGAATCACTGAGTTGCATAAGGAACCAGTAAGAACAGCAGAAGGTTTAGAGCACCCAAAAGGACAGATGTGAAGAGTTCTGAATAAATTATATAATAAAATGTATGTCTAAAGTGAACAGATTATTAGTGATGTACAAATGTTATTAATGAATACATATTATTTTAATTAGAATCTCCAGAAACTAAGGAAAAAAAGTATATTTTTAGGTATTTGTGGTCAACAAAAGGTTACTTTTTGTCTTTGACCACAGCTGTTTCAAAAGATTTGGTCATCCTCAATCTATAATACATAATGACAATGAATGCACAACATGCATAAGCATGCATAAAGATATCATAAACAATAAATCGAGTCTAAATGGAGTTTTATGTATGCTCAGAAATACCTTGCTTTGCTAGAACATTGAGTCAACTCAGCTGCTAGGGCAAGATAACTCCATTCAGCCTTGTGGCGGCCCATTGCACACCAGAGCAATATATAAACTAGGTAAGACAAATGCAAGAGTAGTGCAGAAAGAGAGTTGAAAAATTCTAATTCATGAAGCAAGCATAATTTAAGAAACAAGCTTTTGTCTGGGATGCAGAATAACTCATTTCCTTGTTGGCCTACTCCAGGCTCTGATTGCAAATATGTAATAATTGTAGAGTACCTTCAGTTCTGCACTCAACACTGCCATTTCAGAAAGCTTTTGGGAATAACCTTTTCTCACTTTGATCCTTCTGAATCCTTTCTATCTTTTTCTATTTGATCTGCCTCAGGCCTATTTTTTTTTCTTTTATAAGTGCTTAGGAACACATAAAGAGATGAATCAGTTACAGAAAAACTTTCACTCAATACTCAGTGGGTGACCATGCCAGTTTCATAACACTTGTCAATGGAGGTGATCTGATCCAGCCTATCCAAATTCAAAATGGAAAAGACATTTCTTTCTGAATTATGAGCTGGCTGACAATGACAGAAGGCCAAAGAAATGGGTCAATGTTAGGGAACAGAATGCCTTAGAACTTCTCTAACAGTCAGCAATAGACCCATCCTCAGAAATAATTGTCAGCCAATTTTATGTCTTGAGTAATTTCAGTGATGACATAAATATTATCATCAGCATAATTGTTAACACAAGACATTAGCAGAATGTTGTAATTGTTTTGCTATCTGAATACAGTTTCCGTCCCACGGGGGTCAATGGTAAGCTTTCACTCACTTTCACATGAGCTGATGCAGGTTGTTGAAGAAGCATGATTAAGCAGTTTGAACTGGATTCATCTCACCTAACTTTAGAGATCTACGTGTTAAGCATCATATCTAAACTACATGTCCGTGTTTCCAGTGTAATGAATGGCTAGATGCATCTCCAGAGTGTGCTTCATTTCATTCTGAATTTGGTGTCCAGGAGAGGTGGGAGGGATCACTCACTCTTCTTCTCTTGGCTATAGCAAAGCCTGGATCATCGTCTTGACTTGCTGCCTAAGTTTTAGATGACTAAAGCTAGAAGATTTGTGTGGAATACAAATCCAATCCCAACAGCATCAGCGCCATATCATTGTAACAGTATTTTTTTCAGACAGCAGAAGAGGTAGACAAACAATTTTCATATTCCCTTTGCTTTAGTCAAGGAACAATATGATGCGCCAGAGATAAAAAGTCAGTATTAGAAAAGCAACCAATAGGACAACTAATGTTATGGATTTTATTTTATTTTTTTTTACTTGCTAAGATGAAGATCATCAGCTCATCTGTTTCTTGGCTGCTAGTGGAAGCACTTACTCAAAATAACAATATTTGTGATCATATATAGTGTAGAGAATTACATCAGCACATCCCACATCCATTACACTTGGTAAAGCTCTATAATACAAAGAGAAGTTTGGTAATAGGTCAAGTTAGTAACGTTACATCAATAGTATGTCTCTAATTAACAATTGAATGACTGCCAAGCTCTGCAAATGGAGTCAACACCAAATGGATCTCTCCATCTCCCACCACTTATTTTATTACCAGATAGAGCCAGCATAATGCATTTCCCTGCAACTCTACAGTCATGATAAAAGCCAAAGTAAAAGAGAAGGAAAGCCCCAAAAGGGATATTAGAGGTTTGCTTGGAATAAAAAAGCTTATCAATTTATCTGCCAGACATATGCCAAAGTAAAGTGCTGTGATCAAGAGGTGATGTAGGAGGGACTTCTGTCACAGGTGTATAGATTCAAGTATAAAGCTTTGAAATACAATTATCAATGCTTTGTATGTCCCTGGGGCAAGTCTTTCCTTAGCTCTGAAATGATGATCAGCTAAAGCACATGGAGGAGATCAAGGAGGAGTGGGAAAGGGAGTGGTTCAATGTGGAGATGTGAAATGGTGGGGACTGTAATGCAGAATCTGCTTCGCTTTGTCCATCAAACCCTCAGAGGGCAGAGCGGAGCACGAGGCTAAGCACGGACAATACAGCTTCTGCAGGGGCAGCAGCATCAAGACCAAATGGAGTTCTTTGTGAAAGTTTGTTGTAGTTGGTTTAGCAGCTACCATTGATTTTACGGTCTGGATCCAGAGAACTGGGCCAGAAGACTTCCATTATGGTTCTAAGTTGTGTTGGAGGCACAATAATTGGAAAATATGGATCCCATAGCAAAGAAAGGTATGAAGGAAGGTAAAACTATATGGATCATTTCTTCCATGTTCTAAGGTATCTTTCTTTCATATATATATCATGTAATGTATTCTTTTTAATATTTTTTATTGGTAGAAATATTTTATGACTTCTTCTTCAATGTCACTGCAATGAAGTGGGAGGAGATTATAAGCTGCCTTAGCCACAGAACATAATGAAAGGAACATACATCTTCTACCACTCCAGACAAATTTGGATGTGCCAAAAGAGAGAAACACTGTACCATCAAGAGAATTAAAAATAGTTCTCAGTCACTGCTCAAGACCTTGCTGGTCATAGTTAGTGGTGTCCTCATTCTGACCCAAAAGGTAAACACCAACATGAGACAGGAAGAAACTGGCCACATGTCAGACAAAAGCAAATAATGTATTTTCTTGAACACATGTATCTTTAATCTGTAAAACACATCGTCTCACCACTACACGTACTCAACTTCAGCCACAACTTATTTCCACTCTATGCCCCGCCCCCAACACAAACCAGTGCTAGTACTGATCCTTCTTTAAAATTCCTGGTTTGTATTTTTCCATTCCGTAGACATCCCTTTTTAATGTAACTTTATATTAAAATAATCCATTAGGGCCTCTGCTCAATATGCTAAAAATTGATCTATAAATCTTTATTCTGGTTTTAAAACTATGCAACAGTAAGCTAGAGTGTCTCAAGCATAACATTCTTCACTCAAGTTCCAAGGGATAAAAATGCTTAACACATGATCAAAATCTAGTGCTATTTTTTTTCAGTGTGCATCTGACTTTTGATCTAATCTACAGAGAGAGAAGGCTTTTAGAAATGATGCAAGCTGACAATTCATGTCTAGCTTATTGACATTTAGAAGGGCAATGGTTTGCTGGCAGCTTGTCCAGAAGAAGTTTCCAAAGCCTCAGTGTACACATCACCCAAAGCTCTCACTTAAGGCCAATCTTCAAATGTCACTGGAAGAACATAAACAAATGAAAGGTTATCCTAATTAAAGCTGTGATGGGCTAGTTCAAGACTATTCAAAAGAGGCAAAAAAATATTACGAAATTAGTCTAAATAAAATCTTTGGTAAGAAAGATGAAGTTTTCATTGCTGGTTTGTTGGTATTTTTTTGGGTTGTGTTTTGTCTGGTTTTTTGTTTGTGCATTGGTTTTTTAATTTGAAAATAAGGAATTTAAGACATATATTTGCCTTTTGTTTCAAGTACATTCCTTTAAACTTGTATTCTTATTTTAAACAGCTCTTTCTAAGATATTGAAGGCTCAGTATATTTTCCTTTTTGGAAAATGAATTTCCATTTGGAAAATTCTTGGCAGGTCTTGCAGTAATAAGCAGATTTTGGCATTATGGGGAGCACCAGAAGACACTCCAAAAAAAGGCTGTGTGAAGGATTAGGACAATGCCAAGAAGAAGACTGGTAGCCCCTCCTCCTGTTCATTGATGTGTTGGATCCCTGTTCTGTGTTGAAATACATTCTTAGTATTGTGTATGAAGACTCATCTGCCTCATCAGTCCCAGCTTGTCATAAATACTTCTCCCTTTTTAAGCCTCCAGCAAACAGTTTGAATGAAGCTGTTCTAACGTTATGATGTGAGGGTTCTGTATATGAGTTCTGCCAACTTGAAAACTCAAAGTCTGTCTAATGATCTAAAGAGGCCTGGCCTGAACAATAAAGAAGCAATGAGGACAAAGATATTTGACTACTTTTCCCCTCATGTCTGAACAACTGCACAGAGGGGAGTGAGGAAACACCCTATATGAACCTATTGTCTCTTTAAATATGTCTTGCGTTATGCAGAGCTACATGAATCACTATAAAACCTGTGAGCTCCAAAATGAGAGACATTTTCTCATGGCAGCCTCTTCCCCAACACTGCTCCCAAGTGAGTTTTTGTAGCTCTCACCAGACACAGCCACCAAAGGGCTGCCCTTACAAGAACTGAAGTTCTCTTTGTTGTCAGGTAACTGGCATATTAGTGTTAGCCCTGGAGAGGCCATGGTAGAAATGAGGAAGTTCACAAGATAAGCCTAGCAGCACAAAACAGGAGCTCAAAAAGGGAACAAAGATGACTGAACACTCACACGTTAATGGTTTTCACATGAGACTAGTTGCTGTCAAGCCCTTGTGTGAGTTACTGGTGCAGCAACCACATTTAGAAGAATTAGGAAGGTACATATATGTAGCTTTCCATTCACATAACATGATTAGATGAAAAACAGGAGATAAAATAAGAAGCACGTCAGCAGTGTGTAGACTAATTAATTCCTCACCACTACACCTCACCATGTGGCGAGTCAACAGGAAATTCTTTCTGAACTACAGCCGTTTCCCCTGAAGACAGTGCGATGCTAGGATGCTCTGTGTCGGGTTTGAGCACAGGATGCCAATATATGTACAATTTCTGCTGGTATTTTAGCTCTTGAATACATACCCTAAAACAATCTGGAACATATTACTTCAAAGAAGTGATAGCCCAAAAAATGATTCCTGAAATGACCTGAACTTAGGTTCTAAAACCTATACATTCCACCTTAGAGCTCTAGCTTTATTCTCAAGAGCATGTTGTTAAGCACAGCCATGGAGCAGCAATTCCCAGTCTTCAGTTAACTCTGTTTGCACATCCACAATGTGGAACACACTGTCCTTCCAATTCCCGACGTGTTACACCATGAGCAAACATGTCAATGCTATCTTCCCCTAAGCCCCTCTGTCTG
This sequence comes from Caloenas nicobarica, assembly GCF_036013445.1. Lineage (NCBI taxonomy): Eukaryota > Metazoa > Chordata > Aves > Columbiformes > Columbidae > Caloenas > Caloenas nicobarica. The sequence goes on from NC_088246.1 coordinate 145,336,984, forward strand.
TGTCCTATGAAAATTTCCTCCTCCAGAATTGCCAGCCACCTTTGGCCCAACCCCTTCCCCAGTCTCTTACCCCAGCTGCGAATGGGATCTCCCACAACTTCACCTCTGCTCCACAGGAGAAAGCTGCACTGAATTCCTTCTTACTTTCCACAGACCCTGCTCAAGTGCCAAGGGTGTCCTTATCCAGTTTGCTACTGCTGAGAGGGAACTGGCCTTGTGCCTCCTTCTCCTGCTGCTCACTGAACCTGCCACTGCTGCTCTGTCTCTTCCCTTTGGAAAGCCTTCATCTCCTGGTCAGCCACCCACGGCATCAAGGTGGGGAGCGCTCAGCAGCAGCAAGACAGCACTGTTGTTCTGTGGAGCCAGCACAGAACTTTCAGTTGTTCTCTCAGTCTTCCCAAAATCTGCTTATTCACAAAAATCCTTCTACATCAGTAGGCTAACCACGGGTTAAGAAAGCATGAATATTGCAGTTTTATAGCAGACTTGCTTTGAAGATGCTAGCACTGCAATCTGATTTCAGAGCTTTGCTTTCCTGCCAAAAACTTCACCTTCGTCCTCTTCTTCAAAATCCAGAGTTACTTCAGAGCTGACAGTTATATTTTTACGGACCTTTCTGTATCCTGTTTTGAATCAGGGATTCACAGCACTTTTTTGCCAAATATAGGTCTGCTGCCTACACAGCAACAAAACATTTGGAGATTTGACATAAGAGTTGATAAGGAAGGTGCTTAAAAAGACTACAAAATCATGACAGAAAAATATTTTCAACAGAACCTATCCATGTAACTTGGTGTATTGGGCTGTGCTGGATTAGACAACCCACAATGAAGATAGATTACTCATCTATTAACCTTCATTTCCATTTAAAGATAGTGTAAGTATAACAGGAGGAATTCTGGGCTATCAGAGAAGCAACCAACCTCATAACAAATGTAAGACAGCACACCTGCACCTCTTATTTAGAAAAAAAAACAACAACAAAAAAACCCCCAAACAACACGAAAAGAGTTAAGAGAGGTTGTGTCAGCGAAGTGATAAGAACAGAAATGAGTGCACAGCAGGTTTGCGGCATGACCTCTCTGTGGATTTTGCCATGAGCCTGAATTAAAGCAGAACATTACCGTTGTCACGGTTTTAGTTGGCTTTGTGTGTGTGTGTAGCTTCTTCTCAGAAGCTGGTCCAAAAATATTTACAATTACTTCTGAAGAACAACCCAACTCAGTCCCTTTGGAATTCAGGCTTTATTTCTTCATTAATTGCAAGAACAGTTTAGGGCCTGACTCTAAACCTATTGAAAGCAATGGCTAGTTTCCAAATAATATCAAAAGGATCTGGATAAGTACAGAAAGATCCACTTCAAAACATATATTGCTACTGTTTTTATGAATCACTTCAAAGAAAATAAAATCCTCCCTTGATCCCCTACTAAATTGGAATTACAACTATTTCATACATTATATATAAAACCTGGACATTTACTGAATGGCAAAAAGGTCTTTTTTTTAACAAAATACTCTTTTGCAATTGTAATTTCTCCTGTCAGTTCAGAATACATTAGAATGTGGAAGAGCACTAGGTAGGTCTACAGTGCTATTAAAAAATCTAGGAATAAAAGGAATCGGTGAAATGGCGGACTAATATATGAACATCATCTGTATTTAATTTGGCAAGCTTAATACCCTAATTAATAATTTAAATGATTTTCTTCTTCTTCAATGATATTTCTCAGGAAATATTTATTCTGCACCTGCTAAAATCTGCCACCTACCCACTTCAGCTAAATGAATACTGTAAAGGAAAATATTCTATTCTCTCATAGAGGGTTGATAACACAGCCTGTTATTAAGGTTGCCTGACACTTTCCATTATAAACTCTGCTTTCAATTGCTTATAACTTTGTTAGACTCTCATGAGTTGCCTGCCAGGTGCTATTTCAAGATGACATTCCTGGAATGTTTCATTCAAAAAAGCTCAGTCAATTATGAAATTAAGATACAGAACGAACAGTGATTTCTTACACTGAAAGTTTTATAGAAATATTGTTCTAGGAGTTGCTTTAAAGGAAAACTTAAGTTGGCAGAAAGTCTTTCAGTACTTGAGCAGATTTGCATGCAAAGTTGATGGAGTCAGTCTGATATCACTGGTTATGTGCTATGGCAGTGACAGGTAATTTCTTAAAACTCTCTTTGCTTCTACAAACATTGGGCTGTCACACAGGAAAACGTGTGGTCTGCAATATGATCTTTTTTTCCACTAAAGGTATTTTTGGTCCCTGAAGACCATATTCCCTGACCATTTATACTGTTCTCATTTTACAGTGAGCTGCCTCTCCCTGTGTGGGTGAAATAAGAACAGTCCAGATGGACTGATAGATCAATACCTTTTGCATCCACACTAGGTGTTTGGTTTTCAGATGTGTTCCTTTCCTCAGAGACACCACAGGGTTCTGGCCCAACATTTATAGCTGAGAAGTGCAAACATCATTGCTAAGCAACCCAAATTTACCTCATGAATAGCTTCATATGAACCTGGTCAACAGGAAGAAATTGCAGGGTGTTTTGATGGCACGTATGCACATATTGCAGCCTGTTCAGATGCCCTTAGTACCTCTTTCATCAGTCAGCCCACACTGGCCTTTGGGAGTAGGCAACTGTGCTTCCCATGGCCAATTCGTACAAATGCACAAGTGCACAGATAGAGAAAAGCCTATGGAAATTATCCTTACTTGGACACCAAGCATTATAGGTATGCATAATACATCTGTCTGTATCATGTCTCGGAGGCAGCTGTGTTTACAGCTCCAACCCCAGCCCTGCTCTGCTCACTCCTGAGCCTCACCAGCCCCCAGGCTACACTCATTTTTCGCTCCATGTGCCACAGGCTGTGCACAGCTCGCCCTGCGGGCAAGGCTGGCAGGCCGGGCAGCTGTGAGGGACGACCACGCGGGGAGGAGGGAAGAGCAAGGAAGGCTTGTCACCGGCTTCACACTGAGGACATCTGCTTTCTCCCCTTCCGAGTCATCAGTACCTGGCAGGGACCCTCACTTCTCACAATGAAGCACAATGGCCCTGCACAAACAAGTGCCCACAGCCTTTCACATATTCTCCTATTCCTGCCCAGAAGCATTTGCAGAGCTGGAGTGCATCCTTCTCTAATGATGTTTTGTGCTGTTTAGAAACAACAGCTCTTGATAACATGTGGTGTTATTGTGCAGGGCTTTTATTTGGTGCCACAGTCAGAAAGGATCTCCATGGCATCTCCTACCTTTTGTAATTTTCATTTCATTTCAGAATTTTCATTTGCAGCACCACATCAGCTCTGTTAGCTGTCTGGTTTCAGAGTATCCCAGGAAGACCAGTAGATGGGAGTATGAGAAACCAGCAACCCATCCATCTACGTTTTGGGGTTGTGAAAGGGATTACTTTGGAGCAGTTTTATCTGGTCCCATGAAAGCAATACCTTCAGGAAGGTAGCAGGTTCTAGGAGGACTTTTCATATAGTCATGCTCAAAACTTGAACAACATCTAGCACGGAATAGACTTTTTTTTTTAGTGCTCTTTACCCTTGATGGAGCCATCAGAACAACCCTGGCCAGATGGACCTTTCTCATCACCAGTGATAAATACAGTGTCTCAGGGTGGGAGCAGCACTATGCCTGTCCCCATGTACTAGCCAGATGTGTAGAAGATGTGTCTTTCCTAGGGAAGACTTCTCCCTACGGCTGAGGTGTCAAACTAATTTACACCAGGGGCCACATCAGCCTCACGGTTGCCTTCAAAGGGCTGAACGTAATTTTAGGACTGTATAAATAACTACTCCTGCCCTAGAGGATGTGCATCAAACAAGATACTGGATCCTTTCAAAGCAGTAGCCAGACTGTGTGGAAGACAAACTAGCCCATGGTGAAGACACACGAGTAGGAAGGTCTGACAAGCAGGGTGTATGCTGAGAGCTGGAGGTGAGGAGAGCTCATGAACATCGTGTGTCACCCACACTTCATGCTACAACCTATACTAAGCTGTGCTTCTGAAGAAGACTCACCATCAGACTGACATCTGCCTCAACGTCAGGATGCACTTGGGACCATAGGGATGCTGCACTGCACTGCCCCATGGCCACGTCCACCTCCCACCGCTGCTGGTGGGGCAGGAGCAGCACAAGGAGGCTGCAAGGCTGAGGCTGCAGGTCTTCTGCTCACTATGCAGCAAGCAGCATCTGCATGCAGACAAAAGCCATCCCTGTTTCTCCACTGATGCATTAGCACGCATATTCCCAGCAGCTGCAGGCTGTGTTATGCCCTGTAATAACCTGAAAGCTGGTTGGGCCGTGTCCCCTGGCTGGTGGGGAGGTGAGGGAGTATGGGCAGCCACCACCATGGATGGCAGCTGCTATGGGAGACAACAGAGCCCAGCAGAGCTGTTCTCTGCAGGCAAATTCTGTCAGCATCAGGAAGGGCTTCTTGAATATAGGCCAGCCAAAAGCTGACCTGCAGGCAGGAGAGGAGAAGGAGGAGAAGGAGGATCTGCAATGTGGGTGCAGTTCTGGTGTCAGGAGGGTGTGTGGAGTGGACCAGAGCAGGAGTGTCTGTGGGATGAGCACTGGCAGGCTCTGGCCCCACTCATACACATGCAACTTCCCCAACAGCATGGGCGTCAACTTGGATTGATCCCTGAAGGACCTCCTGATGTTGCTCCAGGAGCCTGGCAAAGGCAGGGCAGCCCAGGTGACCTTCCCTCCTCAGGTTAGGGTTAAGGTTAGGCATAGAGTTTGCTTAGGTTTAGAGCCCTCTCAGCTTAGGCTTTAATGAAGATTAATTTGATATAACTGCTGAATAGTGAGGAGGCTTGAAGAGAAGTTCTTGGGTTAGATTCAAGAAGAAAATCTGGGGAAAAGGAATCCTTAAGGAGATACCTGTGAAATTTTTGAAAGCGTGTGAAGAAAGTCAAAGTTTAAGAAAACTGTAAGATTATGGGTCAAAGCAACAAAACTGCAACAGCAGGAAAGAGGTTGCACCTATATGTTCTGAAAATTGGATATTGAATACTTTTTGAACTAGTTAAGGCAGTGCTGCCTTGATAGTCCAGTTCCTCAGGTCCTCATGTGCTCCTGAACAACAGAGTGTAAGGAATAACTCGTATAATTGTGTTGGTGATGTGACCGTGGATTGAGGCCAGTGTTGAGTGAATGACCAGATTAATGACAGGGTTAATGCTGGTTGAAAGAAGAGTGGTACTGCGGGAAATTTCTGAAATAACAGTATCACTATTCCCTGTTGCATGTATGTGTCACAAGGTAAGCTGTTAGAGGTGTGAGCCCTGAAACTATTTGTAGACTAATCCCCATTGTGAGATACGTTAACTGCTGCTATATGTTACTCCTTGAAGTCATGAATTCTTCTGTATTTTACACCATTTTATACACTTGGTAATGATGACATATATGGATTTCGATAATCAAATAATCACCCATGCTAGAGAAAAGATTATTCAAATGTTTCTTAAAGCAATACTGGTCTCACCTAATACCTGTCCCATTCAGTTTCTTCATTTTCTCTTTCTATAGCCTATTCTACTTTGATTTATGTAGGATTTTTAAACTGTTTTTAACTATCTGCTTTTTATTATATGCATTATTCTATCCATGTCCAGTGCAGAAAATAAGTTTGTTCAAAGTCCAGTCATTCAGTCACACCAAGGGCTATTTGTTACACAAACATTTCCATTCAGATACACTTAATGACAACCCTGTCATACAGATGGTATTTGTAGTGCTCTCAGAACTAGAGTAGTGTGCTTAGATTCAAAACAACTTAATTGCAAAAAGAAAAGAACATGCATTAGATGGGACTGTAAGTGTAAGCAGAAGTTGGAAACTAATGGTTTAACAGGTCTCCACGATCTTTTCGCAGAGGACCCAACAGATGTTAAACAGCCCAATGCCTAATATTGACTTGTTTTCCACCTCGTTCTTACTTAACTGTGTCTTATGATACATCAATGAGTCACCAATATATTATTTATGAAAGCAGGATGCATTTAAGTTATATTTAGAACGCAAGCGTATCTTACTAGAAATATAATATTTAGCAGCTCATGCAAGGAATACAGAGCAGAGCAATTACTGCTTATGGGCCTAGTGTTTACAAGGTGAAAAAGAGGGTAGTCATTTATATGCTTGCATAGAGAATGTAAAATGCTGTCAGCGAAGAGGAAAGATATTACTTTATCTATATTGCTGTTTGTGACTGCAGAAAGTACACACATTAATCTTTTTCAGTTTATAAGTGACTAATAATGAGATGAGGTATCTTTGGGTTATAGAACAACCAAAGAACTATGGTATATGGTGAATTATACAGTTGTATTACAGGAAAGCTGTATCCAATTTTAGGCATTTCTGTCACAGGATGCTTAGCACTGACTTGTGGTCACTTGTCTCATTATTTGCTACATGGAACCACTAAATAAATAGTGCTGGATCAGTTATTCTTGTATTCTTTCTGTGTAAAATGTGAATCTGGCAGGAAGTTACATACCTCTGAAATACATTTAAATGCAACATGAAATACATTAACTATGGAAAGACATGTAAAAGTTGAATGCTATATGTGTGAACAACCTTCTAAAAAGGCTCAAAATGACGGAAAATGAGGGGAAATTCCTCCAAAGTGCCTTCTTATACACTGAGGGTGAGGGGAAAGAAGGAAGAGTTGGTTGGTTTTTTGCCATTGTTACTGATGAAATAAAACTTGAGAGAGCAGCAGTCTCACAGAAAACATTTCTATAACTTAAAAGCTTTAGAGATGCTCAGCAATATGACTGTATCTTCCTTTATTTGAACCCTATATAATACTGGCAGGGATTATTCCACAGCAGGGGGTAATAATTCTGCCTTCGAGCCACATCTTGTTGCTTAGAGGAATGTGAGTCTGAATGAACAAGATCTGATCTGTCATGTGCTGTATAGGGGCAGTGCAAATGCATCTTTCCTTCTGAGAGATTACCTCTGACAAGATTAAAAAAAGAATGAATCTTCATTATTATCAGTACCTTTTCCCCTCTATATATTAATATTATTATTGAGAGTAGCCCAGCAATATAATGCTAATTTGAAATTCGTGTATTGGACAGTTAAATAAATTTTCTCTTGGCATGTGTCAAGTAATACCTGTTACCAAAAATAAAAGACTTAAACCCATATGCAGATTTCAAAGGCAGTTATTGGAAATTATCAGTGTCTAGTAAATTCCAGTATGAATTACCCACTAACATAATACCTGTGCAAAGTAACTTTACATACTACTTCCACTGATCAAGGTAGTTTGAAATTAGTCTTACAAGAGTAAAATTTGTTAATCATTGAATAGATCACTAAAGATATGAGAGATGATTACATATGGGATTGTAATTCCTCAAAGTAGTGCCTTCAATAATTAAGTCATGCTGTAGAACTCTCTGTTCATGGTATGTTGCTATCCTGGGTTTTACATCGCCATATAACATCTTGTTTTCAGTTCATACCATTTGCCAAACTTTAACTTTGATCTACAAAATATACTAAGATTTAGGAGGAGGTTCTTCTTTCCTCCTTTCCTTTTTCCTTTCCTTTCCTTTCCTTTCCTTTCCTTTCCTTTCCTTTCCTTTCCTTTCCTTTCCTTTCCTTTCCTTTCTTTTTTCCTTTCCTTTCTTTTTTCCTTTCCTTTCCTTTCCTTTCCTTTCCTTTCCTTTCCTTTCCTTTCCTTTCCTTTCCTTTCCTTTCCTTTCCTTTCCTTTCCTTTCCTTTCCTTTCCTTTCCTTTCCTCGTCTCGTCCTTTTAAAAGTTAAAAATGGACCTGAAACATAACACAAAAACCTTTTCATCAGGAAAGGTATGCCTTTGAAAAGTAGCTCAAACTTGTCCTGGTTATAAACCATTCAAAAATGTATATTTCGTGTCTTCTCTGACTGCTAAAGCTACCTGTAAATTGTCTAAGTATTTATTATCACCATTCACACCCTAAGAGCGACAAATCATATTAAATTTCTCAGATTCAGAATTCTTGGTGCTGCTGCCTGTTCTGAATCCAGGGAGATGACTGGGAGCAAGGCACCTTTTCCCCAGGGCACTTCTCATCTCTTCCAACCAGATCTAGAATTACATTGAAGGATGCTGTCTTAGAGAAACACAAATGAGATAAGACTAGGAACTGCAGAATAGGGTAAAAGAGCAATTGTAGGATAGAGAAGCGGCTGCGACTTTAGCATGAAAGAGCCTCTCCTAGAGAAAAAGCCTTTTGAAGAGGAGAAAACACTGAGGAAACCTGTCTCTCCCAAATCTGTCATATAAATGAAAGGGAAATCTAGTGTTTGAACTTTTTGTGTCTCCTTAAAGGAAAGATATATGTTTTCGCAAATCTTGTGAAATATTATTTATTTGTAATTCAGCCATGGTACAGATCTCTAGACATTCTTGGAAAGAGAAAGGAAAATACTTTAGGATGGAACTTACTTGACATGCATGAAGAGTTAAAACATAATTTGCCACTAAGTATGAGACTGTCATAGAGTGGACCAATTACTTCAAACAATGTTTTATCTGGAAAGGTGCTGGGCTTTATTGAACTATCTGTACCAAAGAGGGAAAGAGAGACTTGCAACATTTGCTGTGAGACTTCAGTAAATAATGTAGTGGATTAGATTCATGCTTCAACTCCATGATCATCTTTGTGTATAACATGGAAAAAGCCTGGTGTTGCATGAAAGGTGTGAAGTACTGAGGGCTTAACTTTAAAACAGACACTAGATAAAGTTTCAAGTATAACTACTGCAAAGATCCTTTGAACTAAATGTCTTTGTACTGATATTTTGCTAGCATTAACAGAAACAGCAAATTTCAGCAAATATCAAGTTCATACTAATGTACCTGATTGGCAAAATATAACTTATTACTGTGCAAGTTTAGCATTTATGCTACAAAGCTTACCAGGCTTTTAAAAATGCAGGCATCTTCCTGACAACAATGTAAATATGATCTTTCCAAGTTTGACTCTGAAATGTTAGTTTTGCAATGTCTCGTCTCATATTTTAGGTGTGCTTGACGGAGCTGAATGGTATTGAATAAACTGCTGATCTTTCATCTGTGGTTCACTGATTTAAGCCCACAATGAATTGCTGAGTAAAGTGAAGGGTTTTTCAGGTCAGGCCATATTGCATAACAACAAAAAGCTGCCCATGCCAGAATCTCTGCATATGAGCTGTGTCTAGCCAGGGTGAATACAGAGGGTCCCTACAGGTTTTCTCTTCTGGTTACTGGTGAGGACTGAAGCCCTGTTCTCCCTGATTTTTCAGTGCTGTTATCTGTGCTAGCTGTAGTACATCTCTCACAGCCAGGTTGATTCTGCTGCAATCATACTTTCATCCTGCTATCATCAGGTGATATCTGTATTTTCCTTTGTGCCAGTGTCTGAGTTCTTAGAGAAGCAACTTTTTTTTTATCTGTAGTGTTAAGGCTTAAGGGTAGCCTGAGAGCATATCAGATAAGCTTTTGCTGAAAGCCAATGCACTGGCAAAATTAAGCATGGGAATTACTCCATGTACAGTCGCAACTGAACAGTGTAATATCTGACATGCCTGGTGCCTCTGCCATCATCCCAGGCTGCTCTCAAGGTGCCCCAGGCCACTCTCAGGATGCCCTCCACAGCTCTTCATCTCCAGTTCTCCGTTACTGTTCTGTAGCAATATCACTGCTATCCTGCTAGGCAAGCCTAGGTGAACAAGGAGACAGTGCCCTTAGTTCCTACACCACTATTGGGACAGCTAAATATCGTTGCCTGAGAAAACAACTATACCTTCCCTCCTAGCCAAAGGACGAGTTTAGAGCCAGGCTTGAGCCACACTACTTGTTAAAAAGCAGCTATTTTGAAGGAAGGAGGTGTAAGACCAAAGCCAGATGCATGCTCTACACATTTCTTACAGACCATGGGTGCAAGTAAAGCTTGGCTATGGAGGGTCACATTTAGTGCCTTTCTCTGAGACCCTTGCCCTGTCATGCCAGCCTACTCATTCTCATGCCCAGATGTGCAGCCACAATATGTTGGACTTCAGCTGTTTAAAACTTTACCACAACTGTGGCTTGAGACAGAGGAATTCACTCTTCACACCAGACTTGCATGTCTTTATTCCAGTTACCTACTGTATCTTGGGCTCTCCAAGGCAGTCAGTAGTGCTGGTGTTTCTTGTGACAATAGAGCTGGCAAGCTGATCAGCAAAGTCTATATACCTGAAACTCATTCCACGGTGACTTTATGTGTGTTGCTAATGTCGGTCCTCCTAGATCACAGTGGATTTGTGGGCATTGCATGAGCACACAGTGTGTGTTTGCCGCCTCAGTCAGATAGCAGTGTGCCCTGCATTATCTGCCTCCTTACAGATGCAGTGTTAGCAGTACTAAAGAGTGAGCATGTATCTGAGCTGATGTTGCTTGTAGGACTTTATCATCCCTATGCAGATGACCACAGGCAACACAGGAGTTTTAAGAAAGCATTAATAAATATGTAGCAGTGAATCATCTGGGCTGTAGACTTCGCCCAAGGGAAATCTTGACAACTGCACTAGAGTCTTGCAGGAGCAGATCAAGTAACACTTCTGCTGAAGCTAAAAGACCCCACAGTATTTGGCATTCAAATGTACACATTATTGTTTGGCAAGTCTGCCACAGAAGCTGTCCTGAACATTTAGGAATGGGACAAAGAAAGGAAACAGCTCATGTGGGATGTCTGAGAAAACATACACAGACTCCACCGTGTTGCCCCTTTTGAGGTGCATTTTGTTGCTCGTGAGAACAACAAACTTGCCCATGAATATCCTGGAGACCTCAGTCTTCTTTCTGATGGGAAGAAGGGAAGAAAAAGCCTATCCTGTGGCTCGCTGTATCCTGAATGTGTTCAGGGATCAGCATCTGCCTTTGCAGAACTTACCAGCATGCTTGTACCCCGTGCCCACCACAACTCTGACCCTTCCCTGTCTCAGACACATACACATCCCAGGCTCTCAGCCCACTCATCCTACTCACCAGCTGGTCTGCTGTGATACTCGCTGGCCATCATGACTCACTCACGTGGCCAGACTCACTCCAATCAGTGGCACCATGGACATGTGAGCCTCTGATGTGCAGCCTGACCCCAGCTGCTGCATGCAGACCCACATACAAACACACACACACACAGAACAGAGAGACCTTTGCTCAGGAAAAGAGTTAGAAATGGAGTTTCATGAGAAGACAGACAGACGTTCCTGTGTAACCTCATCTAGGTGCTCCTGCTCCAGAGGATCTTTCGAGGTCATTTCCAATCCCTAACATTCTGTGATTCTATGACTGCTTAGGTCAGTTTTTCTCCCCATGTTTGTTCCTCCTCAAACTACTGTGTGAGCTCCATTCCCCCTTCTTTGGTTCCTCCCCTAAACATCCCACAACAAGTCTCACACGATCCCAGAATGCTCCCCTGCCATGCCATGGTGAGTGCCATCCGCCAGGGCAGAGACCTGTCCTGGAAACCACCCCCAGGGACTCGCGGTGCTCGGTCTCACCAGCCCATGGGGCTGATGCTGTCCTGGGACAGCCCTGGGGGACCGAGGGTAGGGTGTTATTTATTTCCCCTGTATTTCTCTCATGGTCTTCTCAGAAGACCACTTCGTGTTCAAGGTGTGGACACATCAAGCAGAGGGGAAGGAGAAACACACAAATGTGCCCATTTCCTCTCAGATGTACTCACGTGCCGGTCCTCGGGAGCAATAGCTCAGGAAAAGTAGAAACTTAGGAAAACTACTGCTACTGAATTAAGCTTTCAGACCTTCACTTCTCTAAATCTCATAAATATGGCAGCAGAAGTATCATTCGTCTTTTATCTGTGCTCTTGTGCAACAAATGCCTGAGGCTAAAAGCACAGAACTTACAGAGCACATGTCAATGGCATCTTACAGCAGAAAAAGTGTGAACAAGAGCTTTCCTGTACCAAGGTTCTGGCTATTTAGATTGATTTTCTTTAAATCTCTTTTGCTTTTTTAAACATTGACATGTAAGTTGTTTATTCTTTGACTTCACACCCCACTCCCTCCCCCAAATTAAGTACTGGCAAACTAAGGAATGAATAGAAGCTTTCTCTTTCTTCCAAGCTGCACCAAAAGACATCTCTGAAACTAAATGTTTTATTTAAATACTGTGTGTTCTGTAAGGCATCCTACACCTTAGGCTGAAACAAAGCTGAGACACATGTATTTCTGTCATTCAGGTTTACTTGTTAATCTGTGCCAGGTAGCAATCACCAGACAATGACCGAGCCTGGTCGGGGGGGAAACATTAAATCTTTCCTCACAGAAAGCACAGGAGGGGCCACCACATCGGCGTGAGCCATGCTGTGCCACCTGGGCCGGAGCGTGGGCTTGGCCCCTGCTTAGTGCACTGCTGCAGATCTTATTCTGAACTGTGCATGGATGAGCCTGGCTGGGTGAGCATCTTCACAGGCAGGAGACACAAATTTTAGCTCTTGCAGAGAGAAGAGCTCACTGAACCTTCTGCTTCCCATTTTGAGCATTTTAACCATTTAGCTGGTATAAAAACTGGGGAGAGGACTGAAGAAAGAAGGCAGTAAGTCAGTCCAGTGGCAAGGGTCATGAGATGACAATATGACAGATGCGGAGGCATTTGGGGAGCTGCCCTGTCCTGTTGCGGTACAGCCAGTGCCCAGCGAGAACATGCGGAATAGCAGGGCTGGGACCACTGTCCACGCTCCAGGATCTGACCCGGCCAAGGTGTAAGTAGGTCCTTTTGTGAAAAAGCAATTCCATTTATGTTGAGCAATTTAAGTAAAATACTAACAATGTCTGTCAGACTGTACAAGAATTATTTTGACTTCTCAAGATCATAGTTATGCATTCACATGCCTAAGTTTTCTGACAAATCTTCTTTGTGAGAGGGCCCTGTTCTGCTCAGACCCACAGGTTCCCAGGACAGTCTGTCATCCCTCAGCTGTGATGACTATTTCTCCTTGACTTAATATGATTCAATGAACCAATACTGGTCATACTGAAATGCAAGTTACTTGCTTTCATGAAGTTACTCAACTAACCAGCCAACTCGTCATTGGTGATAGCCCTTATTCAAGATTTACTATTATGAAAACTTTTGTGTTATTCATTTCTTTCTTCATTTCTTCTCTGACAAACATGTTAAATAGCATAGATTTCAAATCAAATCCCTGTAGGAAACCTCTAGACACATTACTACACAAGCATTTTCTCTTTACAACTTCATTTTAAAAGCCATTAGTTAGCAAGATGTGAATCCATTTAGTGTTTTCAGGCTAAGTTTGTAATTGTGATTCCAGTTTCCTAATAAAAATGTGAGATGCTATTAGGGCAAATGCCTGACAGAATTTTTAAAAATGAATACATTACTGATATCTTTTATCAACTAGATCTATAATCTAAGAAAAATATCAAGTTAGTTTGAAAAGATTTATTTTTCATAAAATAAAGTTGATATTAAAAAGGGGGGAATAGAATTATTTCTAAATGATGATGTCAAACATTCTATTATTTGCTTAGAATTGAGATTTGATGGGTAGTTTGCCCTTTTAAAATATTGGCTTAAGAGAAGCTTTTTTCCAGCTCTCTGTAATTTCCCCTGTGTTTTAAACTTTATTAAAAACCAACATGCATAGCTGAGAAAGCTTATTAGGTTATTCCTTTTTGGTGTTTTTAAATGCATGTGATTTAGGCCTCTAGGTAAAAAAAAAAAAAAAAAAAGCTTTACTAGTTGCTGTTTTCACATTTTTAGGAGACTGTTGGAATGGAACTTCTCACTTCTGCTCTTCAATCGGCTCAGTCTTCCCTCTCACTTTGGGAGTGATGTTGGAGTATGCTCATTAAAATCAACTCTAGTTCTTACAAACCCTTTCCCCACCATCTATTCAGTCATTCTACCAGTTAATGAGGTTCATAATTATTCTTAGCCTTCTGAAACAAAAACATCATAGATATGAATGCATGTGCTTCTGTGTATGGATGTACATGTAGTAACACATTAATTATATTATTGATTTGCATACAGTGGACATAATGAAGGCACAATCTCTTGCCCATATACTCCACTAAAATTTTGTTCTGTGATCATTTTCATCTCGTTGTGCTGTGAAGTGATACTCCAAGAAAATCCGCTGGTGGAGGAAGTAGAGGTGCTGCAGGCAGCGCGCCAGGGACCTCGGTGAGGGGAGCAGAGGAGGAGAAAGCGGCGCACTGGGACCGAGGTACCAACAGCTGTCCTGAGCCACCTTCTGCAGCTCCGAGCTCAGAGACACAGGTCTGATAACTTTAGAGCTATAAATATATATCCATAAATATGACTTGGATGACATATCAAAAATATAGGTCAATAAGCCTAATATTACACTGTAATAATATTCCAAAGCAGGTTAATATTATTGCTAAAAATATATTGGTTTGTGCTACTATTGTTTTCTATAAACAAAAATATACAGTTTTAGATTCTAATGGCCATGGGGCAATACATTTAAGCTACTAGATCCTTATTTTGACAGAAAGCAAGCCTGATTTTTACCTCAAGCATCTAGGCATTAAAAAAAAAAACCCAAACCCACAGAAATTGGTTGGCTGCAGAGAAGAGAGAATGATGTAACACTATAAACCAAAACACAGTTATAAAGAATTAGAGAAATGTTTCCCCTTTATGTCTGGGTTTAGGAGAATTACAGGCAGACAGAACTGAATGCTTCACTCTCCTTTGTGCATTTCACAGTCTCCCTTATAGGATAAAAATAGGTGTAATAAAAAAAGGCTTTACCTGAGTAACAGTCACAGATTTTGTGTTTGTCCCACCCTCATCCAAAAGCTTGTCCCCCTTACACACTGGTAAATATAAATGGCCACTGCTTCATCTAATATCAAGCTGGGTTTTTTCCAAAAAGATTAACCAACTACATTTTTTATATAAAAAGAATAAATCATTTGGCTCCAGCTAAATACAAACATAGTGAATAGCATATCAGAACTAACTGTGCAGTAATTTGTCCAGAAATCAATGACATCACCACTGTATTGCTTCATACATCAGAGTTTTCATTGTCTGTATTTAAACCGTCAAAAATATCAGTAAGTTGTATATTTCTGTACTCCAGAAAAGGAATAAAGCTCAAACAGGATGGGAACTATAAATTATTTTTTGAGGGGGAGCACAGCGCTCTTAGGATAGACATGAAAGGGAATGTGTTCTGTGTATTAGCTAGAAAAAAAATATCCTTCTCAGACAAATTTCACACCTAAATCTTATTTCCCTTATTAGATAGTGTGAGACCAAACCTTGAGACTTTTCTGTATCTTTCTGTGTTATCTGAGTAACCTCCTGCTAAAATAGTACATCCAAAGCACAACACAGAAATGTGGCAGCTTATTGAAATGCAGCATTATTAACTCTTCCTGCGTGTGCATCAGTCACACGAACTAGCATGACCTGTCTCTACTATTATATGCTTTAATTCAGAAGTGTCTCGCTGAGCTCCATCTTCCACTACATTTCTAGCCGGGTTGCTGATAAAACAATCTAATAATCTAAAACAAGATTATATGGTAACTGTGGATGCATAGCATGAACATTTGATCCCTACAAGATTTCTCTATTAAACTCATTTTGTTTCTCTCATTAATCTTATTGAAGATTGTTCTGCAATAAAGGATGTAATCTAGCACTGACAAATTGCTTCAGACTCTTCAATCCCCGTATCTTTCTTTGCAAAAGACTTTTCCCTCCATGTTTCTTCTGATTACTTAAATAAAAAAACAACAGGTTTTGTAGCTCTTTTCATAAGCGTTTATAAAACAGTAGAAAAGACAATTAAGTATTTCTCACACCTCCTCAATCATGTTTGTTGAGTTTTTAATTTCCAGGGTTTAGGCTCCTCCCATTCTGGGTGTTTTGGTCCTGTCAGTAAATTCTTGGACATCATTTCTTTGTATTATTTGTACTTGCTGATAATGAGACAGCCCTCAAATTGCAAACTTTCAGTTACCTGGCTATTGAACAAAACCTGAAGCCCTAAGCTGGGGGAAGACAAACCAAAGTAGAATCTATTGAGCCCAGAATACTAAGAGGTAATTTGTTTGAAATAGTGAGTGCTCCTCTGTACACTCATCACTCTTTCTGCATAGGTGAGAACCTCTTCCCCACCTCGCAGAAGAGTGTTCTGTAGTAAGACTCCTCTGCAAGGCTATGCTTTCACTTGCAAGCAATAATTAAATACCCATCTGGTATATGTTGAAGAGAGCAGGTAAAAGTGAGCTTTGCTCCTCAGCCTGCTGATAAGGAAATTTGTGCAGAAATGGGAGAAACCTGTGTTGTACGCTTTGCTCCAATGCTTATTCAATCTGAAATGCTTGTGGATTGATTAGCTGCAAGTATCTCCCTTCCCAGATGAATACCATCATTAGAGCAGTGAGTGACGTTCACGTTTTCACTGAATAGTCCACTGAGCTGTTGATTGTTTCATGCAAAATGAAGCAGCTTCTGCAAAAGAGACAAACATAGCACTTAGACTACCCAGGAATCTGCTGGATAACCTACAGGGAAGTGGGAGACAAGGATTTGAGGGCTGTCAGGCAGAGAAAGTAATTAGACCTTAGATTTTTGGGTGAGTGTTCAAGCTGTTTAAAAATGAGGGATGACAACATCTTCTTCTCTTCTAGCTGTATTCTTATGTAAACCCAACCTGTTCAGGTTTTAAATCGTCTCTTCACTCAAATAAAAGAAACGTGTCATGTCTGTGAATCCTGGCAGGATTTGTGTAACATAAACTTATCATTGCAGTGGCTGAAAAAAATACTTCTAGCAATTGTCAGAACAGATCTGCAGGTATAAAGAACTCTACTATGAAAACCTTAGGTAATCATGGAGTTCAGACATTACTAGGAAGTGGCAGTAGCATAGTGAAAATTATTAAGAACCAGATTTTCTACTTAGTGAATGCTCTTATCAGAAGACTTCCTTCATTTCACTGTACTCCAAACTCTAAACTTAGGAATAAAGTAGGGAAATGTTGTTTATTCCTACAAGGTTATTGTGAAGTACTGAAATACTTCACAGTAATGACATTCCATAATGCATATTGTACATACAAATTTCTAAAGTAACTTCCTGTAGATACCAGGTCTTATTCAGCACAGTAAGTGCTGTGGTGCTTGTTTCTTTTATGATAGTTCAGAACCACTCCTTACTGAGAGCTACAAGTTTATTTTTAAAGTTTTCTCCTTCAAAATCACCTTCAAAATCTTTGGTTTCAGTTTTCTCCATTAAGCTACTTTCAAATACTGTAGAATGCATTACATATGTAAGTAAGTCTATTATGAATAAAGTTAAACCACGTGTTACTAAATGTCTGAAACAATTCCATAGGTCTGTGACTATCAAGAGTAGTAATAAACAATCCAATCTCTATTAACCAATGTCCAGCATGAAAGGCTGGAGAATGACATTTGGAATAATATTTTCAGAGGTTTACAAAATCATACATTGTGCTAACATGTTCTCTACAGGCTAAGACAGGTAAATCTTCCCCCTTACAATCCGTTGGTGAGTGAAGGAACCAGGTAATGGGCCATGAATGCTCTGTGCTTCCAAAAGCTTCCACCTCCCCAGTCTCCACTGACCAGCCACCATTCTGCTTCTGGGCTGCAAAGATGCTACAGGCCTGAGAGCAGCACAGGACAGGTGAAACCAGTTTACGTGGCCATATTCTTTGTTCCCACCACTGAGGGTATACTGCAGCTCACAGCTCTAAAATGTGTTGTCAGCTTCACTGTAGGAAGTAACTCAGCCTTGCCTAGCTTCAATTAAGCCTCCTTAAAAGGAAACTTTTTGAAAACTTCCAACCAGATAAATGCAGACGTACATCAAAGGTAGCTGTCAAAATAAACGTAAAGTAAAAGTAAGGTGACCTTATCCTTTCTGTGACATATCCTCTCATAAAGCATTCATCTTCATTCCATCCAATGTACCAGAGTGGCACTTGCTAACTGCACTGTATTCAAACTAGCTCAGTGAACAGATTCACTGTTCTCATTAGTCAGTCACTGAGAAACATCTTGAAGCATACAGTTTTTTAAAATACACCGGGCTTTTGTCAGTAATCTGATAAGCTGTCATTGAAGATATTCAGTGGAATAAGTTATATATACAATGTGGTGTCTCAGTCCCTTCGAAAGCCATCATCTTTCTTTCCAGAAACAGTGAAGAGTATGGTGTGGAAATGGAAGAAGGGCTATCTGTTTTATACTCTGGTTTCCTGAAAATCTTCAGTGGGGGTTTTTATCTTCAGGTGAGTGACAGAGTTACGCATTGTCTTCAGATGTATTCTGTTTTGCCAGTTCTCCATGAGCAAAACATCTACATTTCACATCAATTCAATATTATCTGTAGAGGTGTTAAAATTATATTTCAGCTGTAGGGGAAAATGTTCAGGTGTCCTTGTGTTTTCTCCCAGTTCGCTTTGTAAGTGAAATTTATCCAGTTGCAGCCTTGCTCTGTCCATTTCTCTCTGTCTGTGTTTTTTGGTAACTTCCAAGGCAGGAAGATAGCACTAGCTTAAAAAAGGTGAATTTTATGACACAGCCAAGAAGAAAGACCGAGGAGAAAAAAAAAATGGCTGCAGTGCCACCTCATTATTTATCAAATGTCAGATAATCCAGAAAAGAGAGCATAGTTATAAATTCTGCAAATGACAGCAAATGTTTCATTCAGAAAGTCATTCTTTAGTTCATAGTAGACAGAAATCCGTAGGAAATCAGGCTTCAGATTCTGCTTCTGGACTATTAGCTTGGATTACTTTGAAATTTTAAGGAAGCATATCATAAAACGCCCAAGAACTTAAGGTACTTAGAGAAAGATTGAATAATAAATTACAAGAAAAGTAGTAATTTCCATTTTGTTTTTGTCTAAATGTTATAATTAAGAAGTGTTAATGTTAAACCTGTACTCATTCTGGTCTTCATTGTTATTCACACACAGTGTTCAGGGCCTGCTTGGATCTAGAATGTGGGGTTAGATTATCTCTTCCACAGTGGGCTGTTTTACAGAAGTTGGACACCTATTTATGTAGTGGTTATTAACTGAATTTGAACAGTTCTGGAGAAAGCACTGGTGCAAAGAACTCTAGAGTCACCAAAATACATTAACTTTGTTACAAGAACATGATGACTACCAGATCTGTGCTCCAGTAATATTAAACAATAATACAAAAAATAGCACAGCAAGCCGTTGCTGAATGGAGACATAGTGTGTGCCAGTAAAAGATTTTTTTTTTACCCTTGAGTTTATCACTATCCAAGTAGCCTTAATTTGACATGGCTGAAACTACACCAGCTTTTGCTTGTGTAACCATGTTCATGTACACAGCGTGATTATGTTTTTTCCTCTACAAATTTCTAATACAACTCTATTTTAAAACTGTGTAATGTAGACCAAGGTTCTGATGTCTGAACACAACCATCTCCCCAGATAACATAAGCACTCAGCTGGAAGCACTACACCAGAGTGACGGTGCCCCGGTGGCATGGCAATATTGGCAGCTACCCGGCCTAGGGTCCTAATGCCAGAACCCAAAGTTTCTGCATATGTGATCTCTTTTAAAGGAGAATAGCACACTGATAAAAAGCAACATCATGTGCTTATAATCCTAGGATACATATCTTAATGGTAAGTGACATTTCTTGCAGTCAGATCTTTGGCATAGCCCATGGTGGATGTCCAGATGACCTTTATTTGGGAGAACCGTCTTAGTTTTCAATGAAATATCCTGTTGTCCTGAGAAACGAAATGCAGAATGCCAATCACCTTTCATTCTGGCATTAAGAAACATATCTTGAAAGCTTCTTTCAGTTGGCTTATATATCAACAACTTTGAATAATTTGCTTCATATGATTACTCTAAAAACAATGAATTAGAAGCCTATTATACAATATTGTGTCTACAAACAGGAGAAAGGAATCTTTTTCCTGTAGAGATCTTCCTTGGGGAGAAACACATTCAGTTACTCATGGCAGTCTACGTTAAGGCATTTCTTTTTTACATTTGGAGATCTTGCCATCTTTCCAGCCAAGCTGCTTTTGTTCGGATTTTTTTGTTTGTTTACATGTTTTGCACATGTGAAATCTAATTGTCTAAGGAGTCAGTCCTCTTATTAAAAGTATGTGAAAGCATAGCGCTACTAAACTTGGACCTTACAAAGGTTCATGCTAGGTTTTGTTATTAATTTGTCTTTAGTGATTTTTTTTCTGCTGCTAGCAAATCGATGCTCACAAACTCAGCTAGGAATGCAGTGTGCCATCCTGTGCCTAAATGAAAAATGCTTATTGCATTTGCCTTTGTATATATGTCCCTAGGAGGATCTGAAACGAGCATTCTCAACTACAATTATGGCTGGTGCTATTTATTAGGTTCTGTACAGCTGTGTTATGCTTTTTTCCTATTCACATATTCTCTTACAGTTAAAGAACAGTTTTAGCTTGCTGCAAAATTGTAATTTGAGAAGACAAAAGAAATACACAGGAACACATAAGAGCTTACCAGTGTAGCATCGAGATCCAACAATGAATATTTGAATTTCACCTCTCCAGCCTTTCCTGTCTCCCCCTTTCTTTTTTGAGAAAGCAACATATCATTCTCCTATAATTGTGCATATCACAAAAGAAAAGAACAGCACCAGAATAAAGGCTCTAATTGCATCTAAATGTTGAAATTTTAAAAATGAAACTACTTTGATAATTGTGCCAAAATAACTTGGGAGCAACCGGAAGTTTTGTAAAAAGATTAATGTTTCATCAATTTTTACTGTAAAATACCATTACTCTTTCTAAAAAGTTAATTTGTTGTTGACTAAAAGTTACTTCTTGTTGTGCACAGTGAATTCCTAAGGCAAACAGTGACAGAATTGTTAGCAATGTAACTCCGGAAAAATTTATCATAACACCGTTCCCTCACCATTTTCTTGGTTTGAAGTTACAGAAGGTTCCAGATGTGCCATTTGACTGATATTCTTTTACTTTTCAAAGGCATTTACCATTTTGCAAAACCACTAATAGCTAGACCTTGGATTTATCCTTATATAATAAAGCATTTAAATCCTTACTTATGTTTGGCTATGCCCACATTAACAAGGAACATTGCACATTAAGAGTAGACCGGAATGACCGATGTTGTAGTTTCTTGCCACTTTGTTGTATAGGGTTTGGCATTTACTTCAGATTGGGTAGCTGGGATATATACATGGTGCTCAGAACCTTGGGAGAGGCAGCTATGCCACAAACTTTGGCTATCTCAACTGAGATCCCTCTGGGAAATTCCCTCCACCCTTTCTGTCTCTCATGCATATGCTAGTAACACACCAGTGTCTGCATCAAGGCTGATGCCATCACCTGTCTCTTTCTCATCATGCTATTTCTGAGCAATTCTATGATGGCCAATGTCCAGTCCTTCTTCTCCTCCTAAGTTTGCAAAGCACTTCAGGGGGAAAATGCTAGACCTCATAATGCAATGGCTATATGGGGGAGTTAATGTGCATGAACTGGCACCTATCCTGCTGGACACCTTTTTCCCTGAGGGGACCATCCAAAACTCTTATTTCTTGCACATGTGCTACAACAGTTAAATCATCCAGAACTTTGGTCTTGCTGGGTTCTCAAACTGTGGAGAGGCTGTTGGTGAGATCCACATACATTCGGTAGTTAAAACTATATAAATTGCAAGGACAGCTGCTGTCATCACTTAAAAGAATGAATCCTGTCTGCAATTGCTAACCTAAAGAATCCTTTCAGTTTTAGGTCAGTCTGCTCACATAACAAAGATAAGAGCGACTTGCAAAACATCTAATCACACACTACAGGCACTACTGACCTTGCAGCTTTAGACCTTTTGAAGCCCTCACAATTAGTTGAATCTTGCTTTAACACATATCTCAAGACTGTTGGATAAAGTGTCCTTTAGCTGAATGTTGCTCATGATACACTAAAAGGATTACGTAATGCAATACACAAATGTGTAACCAATTGGCTCTTTAGGGTGTGAACGTAGTGATAAGATTTTGTATATAATGCCTTTTACTTTTCTTGCTGGCATGCTGGCTTTATTCCAGCATCCAGACTTGCACAACTCTGTAATAAATTGTTATCTTGTCTCTGTGTGCTAAATTTGGCTCATTTGTATGCACACCATGTAAAGAACCCTGTTTTGGGGACAACACAGCTACTCCATTATCATGTAAGTCTTCATGGATCAGGGAGGCAGATTAATGGACATTCTGTCAGGCTTTGCCTGAAGGATCCATGATAACTCTGTCTTCTGCAATTTTGGCTTTGGACCTGGTAATGAAACCAGCACCTTCTTTTCAAAGAAGAAAGAGGATCATTCACAATTTTTGCATGTCCATATGCACGGTGAGAGCTGCAGCAGAGCTCCTGCCTCCCTAGGTCAGGAGACTTTTACCTGACGATGCTCACATTCGGTTTTGCAATGTCCTTAGTGACATTCATACCCTTGCAAGAGAGACCATCAGCTTTCGAGACAGACAAGATCTTATTTCTCTTCTCCCTCTCCAGCTTTCAGGAGAAATCATCTGTTAAGCTATTAAACTTTCAGCTGAAACATTGTATATAGATAGGAATTGTGTCTTTGATGTCTCTTGTCCTTTATTTAGTGAGATTAAAAACCCTTCCAATATATTTGTCCACCCAGTGTGATAGGATCCTTCTCTCATGTGCATTAACTGAACAAAAAATAGTAAATAGGAATATCCCATGACAGAGTATACAGTTGGGGTGCTTTCTGATGTAGGCTTATGAGGATTTCACTTCAGAAAAGAGAACTGAACACAGTTTTCCCGTGCACTAACACTAGATAACACAGGGAACATTTTCAGCAGAAATTATAACAGAATTTAAGGTTAAGTTTGAGAATAGTCTTAGGATGGTAAATAAACTACTTGAAAAAAGAAAGAAAAATCACCAATTTCTATGTAAATGCTCTTTTCAATCAGTTTGCAAAACTCACAGGTTCTTATAAGGGTATGTATCCTTGCGTCTTCTTAACAAAGAAGCAAAAAAGCAAACTAACAAATTATACCTGGAGGCAGCAAAATGTAATTCTATTGAGAGCTAGAACTTTAATATAAAAATGTACAGAGATTCCAGTATGCTTTATAATTCATAATAACTAAATTCCTGATTTACAATGTTGGTATCATATATAAAAGTTTAATCACAAATGCATTTGGTTCCCAATCCCTTCCCAGAGTTGATAAATCTCTCAGGAACTTCAATAATAAAATTTTTGACCAGGGCTGCTTAAGAAGTCAGAAATATAGGACAGGAAAGACCTCATCATTCATTTGGTTCAGTCTCTGACATTATAAGCAGACAGGTCACATAATCCCTTCCATGAAATTCCCTGAATTTTATTATTTTGTCAGACATGGATACTCTTCTCATTTTTATTGTATATGTATTAACAGCTAATTTGTAATAATTTACTCTTTACTGACATTTTCCTTTAAAGAAATAAGTTGTTCTTCCTCTGGTCAATAACTGTTCCTTTTACATATTTAGGGAAAGCAATAATCTCTCTTCTCAGCCCCTGTTTTACGAGGCTAAACAAGCCGATCTGTTATTTCTCTTCGCACACAGTGAGCTCTCCATGGCCCTGGTAAAACTTTACAATACCTGTTCCACTTCACATCACTCATTATTATCGATGGGTGAGTTGGTTATATTTATGAATTTAAATGAGAATGTACAGAACTCAGAAACAGAGAAGATCTGCTAGGTCACTATTTCCATCACTTTTCCTTGCAGACATGTGCGCCCTGATATGTTTCCTGCAAATACATCTATTCTGAAATATCTCCAAACACAATAATTCTTAAAATAAATCTTTAATCAGAAAAAAAATAGTCAGAAATAAACACATAATAAGGAGATAATCCTCCGTGGTCATCGATTTACAGATAAAAATAACAGTCTGCATTTGGAACTCAAAAATGAGCAGGAACTGAACACGAATCTAAAATTAACTGGTTTTTTTTTTAATAATTTAAAAAATCTTATGGAATTTAGGCTTCACTTCGCCCATAATAGCAGAAGTTATACTTCAGCCTCTTGCACAGAAACCTTATTTGAGCCAACAATAAATAGCATAAATAAATAAATGGTGGTTTAAAATATACAAGACAAATAGTAACACAGGTATTTATTTTACGAAACCTCATGAATTTTCTATCAGCCTTCCTTTTGGAATTTACAAAAATGCAATTGGTAATTGTATATTTTACACGTGAAAACATAATTAAAGAGCTCTCTGTAAATAATATACCTCTGAAAATGCAAGCTTAATAGTACAAGAATCAGATAGCTAGAGATCTGTGTATTGAAAGAAATTTGAGAGGTGAGCTTATTTGACAAAGGATATAAATTCAAACGAGCACTGAGATCAAACCATTATTAAAATAATTTCCATCTCAGCAATGTAGCAGAAAAAGTGGTTAAAAACACAGCTAAAAATATCTACTGTGACTCAGAATCTTTGAAAATCCACAATAAAAACAGCCAGCAATGTGCACCTGCGACTCTTTTACATGGTTTTGTAAATGCTTTGTATTCATTTTTAAGAGAAACTATTTGCAATGCAGGGCCCAAAAGTAGAAGATGCCAGAAGTTTCTAGCCTGCTGAGAAACAGCAGGGTTCTGCTTCAACAAACAAAGAAGCAACCTGAAAAACAACCAGAGATTCTGTTTGTATTGGCTTAAATATTGCCTAAAAAATATGCTATGGGCTGTTTGCTGCACTGCTAGTAGCAGGCATTTATGTCTGCATCATTCAGCAAAGCAAATGTGATAGGAGCAAAGAATTTGCAGTAGCAGCAAAAAGTGGTATGGACACTCAGGTGTTAAGTACAGAATGGGAAAATTTTATTCTGAGGATTGTATCAAAACCACAGGTACAGAGTAAAAAGCTTTTAAAAATTTGGTTGAATAAAGGAAATAGCTCTTTATTTTTCCATCTTCCTTTCCAACATGAAATTGAAAAATTCTAAAATATTTCCCTTTTGCCATTTCAAATAATTTTTAATAAATTTTGAAATTTTTTTTTTAAAAATTACTAACGTATATTTTAAAGAAAAGGTAAACCGGTCCTGAAATTTCAAGACCAAAATGTGGAGGAGGGGTTTTAATTTTTTTTCAGATAAAAGAAGCAAAAGGCTTTTTTTTCTTTACAATTCTCCATTTTTTCCCATGTTTTTATTTATTTAAACAGGGATTTTCTGACAAAATATAGAAGATTTTCATTTTTTTAAGCTACTTCAGCATTTTTATGGTAGTTAAGTTGCTTGTCTATTTATGTATCTTTCTAGTCCAGATTCAAACCACGCTGGAGCTGAACAAGAAATTTCCAGCAGCTGAGACATATTTACGTTGTTTGATAGTAGCCACTTCCATTGTGCAACCCAGTCTTTCCTTTTTTTTACCTCAGACAGAAGTACACTGGCATTATTATGTTGACTGCAGCAGATAAGCGCGGCTGTGGTCTTCTCAATTCTGAAACACCTGTGTGGTTGTCTGCAGCATAAATAGTAAAACTTCCATCACCTTGGTGCTTTGTCAATCCACTCCCAAGAGCACCTGTGACAACTGCCGCTTGTATCTAGGTAGTAGTTTTAAAAGTTACACAATACATGCAAAAGTAATTCTGCCTGTTACGCCCAAGATGAAATTACCAAATCTCAAGGCAATTCTATCACAGTGATTCCAGGAGTCTGATGCGGGATCCAGATTTCTTCATTGTCCTTAATGTATCAGCAAAGTGTACAATGTGTGAAAGTTTCATGGTTCTTTTAGTGCCTTCCTTGCCTTTTACCATGCTCCTTAACATTGCTTTTGCTGGGTGATAACCCTGCAGGATGCCTGAATACAAATATTAAAATGCAACTTCAGTTACATACCTTGACCAGCTATTTTTGGGTAACCTATATGATATTACGTATTAGCATATACCCTACAGATGTAAATCTTGGCTTAGCTAGAATAATTTTCTCCAGTGGCTTGAATTTAAATTTTGTACTTAAACCAGTTTGGAAGTAGTTCATTTTTTGGCTTATTGCATCTTTGTATTTTTTCTGACAGAGTTAAAGAAGCAGAGATCGATTGCAATATTTAAGAAGCAACATTCCCTTTTTATTTTTCAATTGGTTTTAGTTTGTGTTGTGGTGGGTTTTTTTGTTTGTTTTTGTTTGTTTGGTTGGTTGATTGGGTTTTTTTTAAACAGTGGGACCAGTTTTCTTGGCGATTAAAAATAATACACTTGCTAAAGCTAACTGAAAATTCATAAGGTTCTATCTATCAAACATTGACATTTCTTCCTTTTAAGAGCATATAACTAATTCTCCTTAGAACAGCATCTGTAAGTTGTTAGTTACAGCAAGGGTTTTTTGATAAAGGCTGTTCAAGACTGTAATTTATTTATTTATTTGTTTTAGTAATGGGTTTCCTTTTAACAAATCCACCTGGAAATTGCATGGAAGGAAAGTTTTCAATCAGTTCCAAAGAAAACTTGCAGTTGCATTTTTTTCCCTGTGGTATATTGCCTGTTGGTTATTGAAGACTCCCCTTTTTAAGACAATCATGCATTGATTGCTATTAGTTTTTACAGTAGTGGGACGCATGATGATCTCAGCATACTTCTATTCTTCACACTGATTTACCAAAGGCGACCAACGCCTCCGTCACATCAGTGCCTGCCCCTGGCCTGTCCCTGTTGGCTACCAGAGACCTTGCCTAATCTTCCTTTGTAAACAACCACATGAGTGGGTCGAGATTACTGAGAGAAACCAAGGGGCCATATTAGATTAAATATCGATCCCAAAGTAGTATGCTGCACTTCTCTCTTTTGTTTTTAATAGCAGCACTAATAGCACTCTGCCGTTACCGCTGCTCTTTGAGAGACAAATGCTTCCGGCAGCTTCCTGGTGCAGAGTGCTGCAAACACGCACTTCTTCCCACATTAAAGATCTCATATTCTCTATTTATTTGGGGGTTTATGATGTCTACTGCAACCTGTATGCCCTACAAGAAATAACAGAACAGTTACGATTTTCCGTTTTACAGGAGCACAATTTCAATAACGTTGAAAGAAGACTAGAACTGATCTATGATTTGTTTTATTATTGAAGAGTATCAAGAAAATCTTTCTGAAGCATTTAATACATTTACATCATAATATAAGAATGTGACTGTGTTCATAACACGTTGCTCAATTATTGGTGTCATTGAAAACAAAGCAAATTAATCTCAGGTATACAAATCTGCATAATGTGTGAAAGTAATGCATAAGCTGAAGAAATTTCCTATGCACTACTGAGAACAGTGCATGAACAACTGTAAACTAAATAGTTCACCTGCAAGCCCCCAAATGTGTGGCAGAATTCTCAGTTAAAGCAGTCAGGGATGGATATTTAAATTCCAATCTCTATGGAAAAAAAAACAAAACAAAACACTTCAAAGACCATAGAAGGCAGTAAAAGGTAGATTCCCGCAGACTAACTGGGAAAAAAAACATAGATTACAGAGAAGAAAATGTCTGAGGCAATATGGCCAACAAATCTGAAATAACAGAAATGCTAAACTTACTTTGAGTAAAAACACATCCTGTATTCTTCCTAAGTTACTATATAAGGTTATTTTCCTTTCACATTAATAAGGAATTAATATGAAACTCATTGTTTGAAATTCAGCTATATTTTGCATTGCTTCTCCTAACAATTCTATTTCTTACATACAAAACCTTTTTTAAAGAAAGAAGGTAGACCCATCCACTGGGCAACACTTGCATTGCTGTCAGTGCATTTGCTGTGCAGCAGTGGAAGGACCAACCCCCTCTGCTTTGCTCTTATCAAACTCCTCTAACAGAAGGTTGTAGGAAATACGTCATGGACCAAAACCAGCTGCTCAGTCTTCCACTGACACAGATTGACCTGTTAGCAGCAAAAATGCCTGTTTGACATGGTCAGAGAAGAAGAAAGGATACTGGAAAGATGATGGATTTCAGAAGGATTGATATCCAAGAGTTTCAAACCACTCATGTCCACTGGCCATTTCTTCTGCAGTATATGGTAGCAGAGCCCCTTGGGTGGTAAATGGAGCAGATACTCAATGGTGACAATCACCAGTTATCAAGCTTTGTGACATATGATCAGATTCTTCAGAAATCTTCTAAATGTCCCTAGCAGAATATCTATGTATTCAGGACTTACATGGGAGATAGGATTTTGGCCATTGTGAATTCCAGTGCAGGGAAAGCTATTTACACCAAATCTCCAAAGGCCTTTGCCAGTCATGCTTAATGAATATTAATAGTGAAAGTGGAATTTTTTATATAGCATCTTGGTTTATCGAATATAAAGAGGTTTTTTGCTGTGTTACCCTTAAGTTCTAACTGACACAGCAGCATGCCATTAGCTGCCGCTATTCAGTTAACAGAGATGACACCTGTGGTTGAAAGCCTGGATGTGACCCGTCCTGGGCATCACACTTGGTGTACTTTGCAACGACTTAATTTATCACAGGTATTATCTGGCCCAGAACACTGTCTAGAGCAGTGACAGAAGAAGATACAGTTTGGAGACAGTAATATAAGCCTAAACTTTTTGTAGTCTGTTCACCTAGTACTGTCCTAGAATCCACAGCTCTTGGATTCCAGATTCTGAAGGCACTTCCCAGCTTTTCCTTTTACTGTTTACACATCTGTTGCCTATGGGTTTTGGCAACTCTTTTTTGAATCTGCTGATGAGGTCTGCCTCCAGAACCTCCTGAGGTAACACTTTTCAGAAAGCTACTACCTACAGTGTTTAGGCGAGGGTGTTGGAAAGTACTTTCTGTCATCTGTTTTACACTTGTAATAGTTTCACTAAGTTTACCCAGTACTGTGGAATTTGGTGAATAATCATTCTCATCCAGTTTTTGTCTTACCTACTGCTTTTGTGACTTTGTAAACCTCAGCCATGTGCCCCTTCATGCTTCTCTTTTCCACGTCGAAGAGTCCCAACCTTTCCATTCTCTCCTCACAAGACAATTGCTTGCTCATGACAGTTGCCTTTCTCTGTACCTTTTCTAGCCCTGTCCTTCAGGGCTGCAGATGAAGCCTCATCTCTGCCCTGATGACACCTAACGCTTCACTGGCTTTTTTGCTACTGCTGCACATTGAACTGAGAACTTCAGAGAATGATTGACGATGACTCCCAGAGCTCTTCACTGAGTTGGAGCTGCCAATTCTGAGTTCAGCTTCATGTAAGCACAGTTTAGATTATTTTCTCTGAATGTATTATCATATGCCTTGTGCCTTCTTCTCTTTCCCCTTTACTTCAGGGACTCTGTGTAACAGTCCCAGTTATTCCTTATGGGATTCCCACATTTCAAAATCCCCTATATCTTCTTTTCCTGTTCTGACAAAAACTCCCTTTGCCTTCTGTTCCCATTCCATCCAAAGAGAGTCTCCACAGCAGAGAGATTTATGTGCCACATTGCTGCTCCCACATGCCAGTGTTCCCTGCTTTATGCCCCACACCACCATCCTGCTGTGACCCCCATCCTGGGGTGTCCCCACTTCCAGTCAGTTAGGGTTCTGTGGAAGCTGGTCCCGTTCCAATCCCTGCTCCACACTTATTAATACCTCCAGAGCAGGAGGCCCTTACAGGCTCTTTTTCCTCCACCCCAACTACTCTCCTCGTACTTTTTTTCCATTTTAGTTCCATGATTGTTCTTAAAACTCAATGGAAATATTTGTAAACTTTGGAACTCACCAAATGTGTGTTTTTGAAAACTATGATGCAGATACTTCATCATAATCTGATATACATTTTTAATCAGTATTTCAGACACCAAGTACTTTTCAGGTTGTGCTCGTTTTCCTCATCTTTCTCTCACAATTGTTTCTGAAGTTTAATTTCAGGGTCAATGCAAATCAATAGCAGGGGGAGGGAAAAACAAAGATATTTTTGCTTAGAGGCCTGAGATCATGTTGAGTAAAACTTGGGATGCCTCTTCATGCACCGTGAAGCACCAGTCATCTGGCTTTATTTTGTGCTTCTTAACTGCAACTCCAAAGCAGTGAGTTGGGCAGTACCCTCCAGTAAAATTGTTTCTCTTCCCTGGAGCACAGCTGGGCACACACAGACCATGCCAGCTGTTCTGCTGCTCTGAAGAACATCTCCCACTTGGGCCCCAGCCCCATAACCGGGTTGTCTCTGTGCATGTCTCTCTGCTCTCCTGTGCCTAAGAGTATGAATTTTGGTTTGGTGCCCTCTCCCTGTAGTGTTTAGTTTAAAAGGATGTACAAGAAATAGGCACATAAAGGATCATAATCCATGAGGAAACAACCTTTACCTTTTATTTACATCTTCACTAAAACTTCTAAGTTATATCCTTTGAAAATGAGTTTTGTCCTGTAAGCAATCAACATCCCCTTCCCCCAAAACCAAACCAAACCAAACCAAGTCCAGCATATTTTACCTACCACACAGAAAGATTATGTCCTGGACTATACCGCAAAGTTACAAAGGGCAGTGAACTTGAACAGCAAGGGTGCTAGAATGTAGCTTTCAGTTACACAAGGAGAAGGCAGACAAGAGAGAATCTGAACACTGCTATCAGGGAGAAGAGTGAAAATAACAATGAGAGGAGAAAATCGAGAGGACTGAGGTGGAAGTCTGAGAGCCAGAGCCGGTCACTGGTATGTCACAGCCTCAGATCATCAGCAACGTGGAATTATAGGAGATGATATATTTGAAAAAGAAAGACTTCACTAGAGCCTTCCCAAGTAATACGAAGAGAGATTGGTAAAGTGCTGTGCTATCCACAGAGACCAAAGCAGCAAATATTCTGCATGCTGAGGAATTGTTCCTCTTCTGTCATTTGACAGGGCACAGCAGCATAGCAGATATTTAAATCTTTGTTGCTGTGTAGGAGGAAAACGCAACTCTGTGGATATTTCTGCTGAGCAAAATTGGAAGGAGAAAGGAACAGCATTCAGGTTCAGATAGGTGTCCACCTCTAAATAATTTACAGTTCACTGTTTGGCACAGCAGATGCTGTTGCCACTTACTTGCTAATGTCCAATTTGGTATTTGCATCTGGGTGACGATGGTGTCTTTTGAATGCTGGAAGTATAAGAACTTCTTATCTTAGGAATTTTTAAAAATAATTTCATGCAATTTAAACCAGCATGGATTAGGTAAGAAAGCTCTATATACATTTATCTCTCCTTGTAAAAGCAGCTGTACTTGACAAGTTCTGAAGATATTCTTCATAGACAAATAATGATGTGAGAATTATGATATAGCTATTCCTGAAGAGAAGGACAGTGCAGACTTCAAAAAACCCCGTGTTTTCTTCATCATAATTTTAACAGAGATATTTGTTCCCATGACGGACAGTCTTCTGCACTCCCTAGAGAGTAAGAGTCCCCAGTTGGAAGCTGCTCTCCTGAGACTCAGGACATCTTTTGGTCTCTGATTTATCCAGAGCTGTATCCTGGTGAGGGTGCAAACTGTTCTAGGAAATTCTCCAGAGGCTGCCAACCACTCCTGCAGAGCTCCAGCTGCAGCCAGAAATACATTAGCCCTCTGTTATCCCAAATCTGAGGCTGCTCTCAGAAAGCTGCCTTCTTCTATTTCCCCTGCTGTTTATCTCAAGATCACTAGCTCCAGGTAAAAGAATTACATTAATTTTTGTTCATCACTGTGTACAGTTATGCATGCTGCACAGCCTACAACTCTTTATAATACATAGTGTGAAGGCTGCTGTTAGACACAGACCACAGAATATAGTGTATCTCATGGCTTACAGAGAACACAGAATGAGGAGACAATTAGTGAACATGATTCATTCCCTTTTTAATACTATAATCTTTGTGACATCATCTTTTTGTTTCTTGAAGTACTGCAGCAGAGTTGCCTACATAATCTTGTTTAATAATCTATCCTATTGTATGTCAGGAAAATTGTTTCCTTGCTCTTGCTTTATTTGACATTACTGACAAGTAACATTTCCTTTCCTGATTATACTCACCCACATGTAACTGAGCCTTTTTTTCTGCAGTAGTTTTTGCTGAAGGCTGTGTTAGAGTTCAGCTTAAGATAAACTTCCAGTGCTCTTCTCTTATGTTTAGTCAAATAAATGGAACTTTATTAATATGGTAATCTTGACTGTCCACACTATTGTACAAGATGTCATCTGAGTAGCAAGTTATTATGCAGATGTTGTCTGATGTTCTAAGAACTTATTTAGTATTCATACTGTAAGGATGTTTTTTGTGTAGCAGTGACTCTCTGTATCTGTAAAAGCAGAATTCAGCAAAAACTCTGAACTCCTGCTAGGGAGTATATTTATATATCTAAACCAATGTGGTCATATGTTTATTCTTACTGGTCTTTTGGGAAGGCAAGGAAGGATAAGGCACAGCTTAAAAAAAACCATCAGAAACTCCCATTCATGAATAATTAGGGGGCTTTTAATTTCTAACCATTATCTACAGCTCTTAGGTTTGAAATACAGTAGTGTCTGTGAGAGTGTGATCATGTCATTACTCTTGCCATGTACATCTTCCAGCCTAGAAAATCGTATTTAAGGGGCTCTTTTGCAAGCTTCTTGCCTTGGACCTGTCACATTCCCATCTGACAGCTCTGGGCTTCACTGGAGAGCTGGTGTTTGTCTCTCCCCAAGCCTCATCCACAACACTGAACACCTCAGCGCAGGACGGAGATGTCTCCTGAGAAATACTGCACGGACACACCGCTCTGCACCTTCTCACATACTTTCTAGACCTGATTTCTGAAGCTGCCTCTTCACGGAAGGGCCCGGCCCTGAGGTGAATGTCCCGGCCCGGCGCTGAGGTGCGGAGCCCGGCGCTGAGGTGAGGAGCCCGGGCCGGCGCTGAGGTGAGGGGCCCGGCGCTGAGGTGAGGAGCCCGGGCCGGCGCTGGGGTGAGGAGCCCGGGCCGGCGCTGGGGTGAGGAGCCCGGGCCGGCGCTGAGGTGAGGAGCCCGGGCCGGCGCTGGGGTGAGGGGCCCGGCGCTGAGTTTCGCTGTCCGGCGCTGAGGTTCGCTGTCCGGCCCGGCGCTGAGGAGCGGGGCCCGGCGCGGAGCCCAGGGCGGGCAGAGCGCGGCCGCCGCCCCATCGGATGCTGCCCAGAGCGGCCCGGAGCCGCTCCGCGCTGAGCGCACCGCGGCTCGCTTCGGCGGGAGGATGCGCGGAGCCGCGCGCCGCGGCGCTCCCGCTGCGAAGGCGCGGACAGCACCCGTGCGCGGGCAGCGCAATCATCGCCGCGGTTTCGGTGCCACTCCGCTGAGAACGCGGGGAGCACCCACGCGGCGGCGGCTCAACCGGGCCCGCGGAGGCGCCCCCGGCCGGAGCTGCGGGCAGCGAGGCCGCCGCTGCCCCTTTAAGCTCCAGCTGTTCTTGTCTGCGGCGCCTATTTTTAGCTCATCCTCTTGGTAGCATCCAGCTCTGCCCCCTATTCTCCGTGCCCCCCCCCCTCCCCGCCCCCCCGGTGGTAGATTCCGCGCGGCGGCGGGGGGACTGAGCATGTCCGGACCCGCTCGGCAGCGGCCGCCGCGCCGGGGCTGCGCTCGCGCGCCGCGCGGGAAGGAGGGCGCGCGGCCGGGGGCCGCGTGAGGGAGGCGCGCGCCGCCGCTGCTCCGCCGCCGCCGCGAGTAAGTTTGTCCGCGGGGCCGGGCGGGCGCTGGGCGCGCGGGGCAGCGGTGCCGCCTCCCCGGGCAGCGGCGGCCGCGGGCGGGGGGCTCGGAGGTCGGCGCCCCCCCCTGCCCCCGGGGGCCGGCGTCGGGTGGGACGCGCGGTGCGACCGGCTGCCCCCGCCCGCCCGGCCGCCGGGCTGCGCGCCCCGGCGCCGCCGCCGCAACTTCTGGGCTGCCCGCGCCCGGCCCCGCCGCCCCGGGGGCGGTCAGCGGCTCGCCCCGCGTTGCGGGGTCCCGCCGCCTCGGGCGCGGCCTGCCGGCTCGGCCACGGCGGGTCCGCGCTGCGCGGCTGGGCGCCGCTCCGCAGGTGCGTGCGGAGACCCCGCCGGCAGGGCAGGGCAGGGTCGGGCCGGGCCGGTCCCAGCGCCGTCCGCGGGCGCCGCGGAGCGGAGCGGGAGGCTGCGCGCGTCCTGCGGACCGGGCGCGGTGCGAAAATACCGAGCAAGTGGCGGCGCGGGCAGCGCATCATCAGAATCAGCCCGGCTGCGGTGTTTGAAGGAGTTTCTGATTTGACAGATGGTACCGGAGGAAAAAAAGTGTTTGCTGAGAGAAACTGTGGTGACATACGGTTTTGCTCCCCGGCGTGACGATTCATTCCGGATCTGCTTTTAGTTTAGCAGAGGTGCAGTATTTTAACTTACCTGTCAGCAAACGAATATCAAACTGTGCCCCGCGGTTTTTTCCTCTGAAAACGGGCTTTTGTTATTAATTTTTTTTTAAAATGCTTATCCTGTTGTTGTTCTTTTCATGTGCAAAGTCAGTTTGGATGCTGTTTGCTACTGATATTAAGGAATGTAAAGTTCTTCACTTAACGTTGAAAGTGACGTGATTTAGTTCATTTCTTTTCCCGTGCTCTGAAATGAGGAGAGGGTTGGGAAACTGCTTCCTTATTCAGAGGAGGCTCATTGCTGTCTGCAAAGTTGTATTAAGGTAGCCATCTGATTAAAATGGTTAAATAATAGGGGAAGGGGAATTTGAAGACATTTCTGTGAAACTGAATATCACTTAAGACAATTCTGCTGCTTAGCATGTCACTGGTGAAAGAGCTAGACCAAGTGACAGCCATTAGGGCGCTCTTGGAGGTCGGTCTCTCTTAATTTTCATTAGACCATTCCGGTAGGTATTCTCAGTTTAATGACCCGACTCTTGCAGGCGTTATTATCTTTGCACAGTGACTTAGATTTGGTGGAGTACTCACAGAGGCGAATATTCACATAAGCTTGAATGTCTGCATGTTAAGCCTCATCAAAATTTAGATGCATTTTAAAGTAGTTAAACACCCAGAACTTGCCGTCTGTACTGCGTGTATGCTTGATTCTGTTAATTACTGTTATTGGAGTGGACACAGGAAGACTGCTCTGTGATTGTTTCTGTAGCTCTGCAATTCTTCCCCTTTCCCAAATGAATCTCCCCCCCCAACAAGAAAAACCCTCCAAATAATAATGATTTGTCTGTGAGTTTCTGAACACCAGTCAGTGTGTGCTATTGGGATCTGACTTGTGCGTGAATAAGCTGCTGTCCTGTCAGTTCCATTTTTATGAGTATGCACTAATGGGGAGTAGATGCCTTTTGCCTGCTGCACAGGACTATAAGAGAATGCAGCAGGAAAGAGCATCTTGTGTTACCTATATTGACAACATAGTGAAAAATAAGGAGGGAAGTTTTTGTGCGTGGCAACATGCCATTTTTCTCCTGTAATTAGATTTGAGCTGAAATAATGCTAGATATTTCAAAAATATTATTCAAAATATTAGAAGCCTTTGAAATCTGAGTGTTAAAAATGCCTTTCCTTATCCTCTTGGAGTAAAAGTTTGTTTAATAGGTGGCATTTGTGTTGCAATTTACTGTTACAACATTTTAGTACTCTCGTTATAGTTCCAGAGCTCATACAGATTAATAGAAGTATTTCAGCATCCTAATCAGATAAGTGTTCTTTAATAGTCAAAGCATATGCAGACAGAGCATATAAGCATATCCTTAGAATATATGCTGTGGTATAATTCCTGTGGAGTCTCGGTTGATTCTTCATTTCTTGTCCAGATTTGAGCCCAACTACTGGAAATGAGAAAATTATAAGTGTGGCAGAGGGGTTACACATTAATTGTTTGGTAATGTCTAGTTAGCAGCTGCAGCGTTTGCACATATTAATAGTTATTTTTCCCTTTAGGCAGAAAAAAAATAACTCTAATCTTCTTTTTCCATGCATATCTTCCCTTGAAAACTTTTGTTTCTCCGTTGTTTGTTTAATTTAAGGAAAATTTTTTTTTTTTAATAAAGTGTGTCATCTCACATTATAGGAAGTCATATATACTCATCCTCCCAGGACTTGAGGTATAAGAGCACTATAGAAAGCGATGTAGAAATAAAATTTTTTTAGCTGAATTTAATTTTAAAAAAGGATATTAATAATGACCTCGGAAATTTTCATAGGGAAGTAATTATTCTGTAAGGTCGATACCTGAAGGCCGTAGTCTAGGATTGTCAGCATTACCTGTCAGCTGTTAGTTTTAGAAGGTCTCTTTAGCATTTGTTTTTGATTATGAGCTACTGTAACTTATTTCTTCTTCAGCCTTTAGCGAGCTGCTGTTGTTTCTTATGTTACTACAG
Organism: Caloenas nicobarica; assembly: GCF_036013445.1. Lineage (NCBI taxonomy): Eukaryota > Metazoa > Chordata > Aves > Columbiformes > Columbidae > Caloenas > Caloenas nicobarica. Next base: position 145,373,423 of record NC_088246.1, read on the forward strand.
CAAAAATGTTAAATTAAGCATATGATTGAAACACGTACGGAAGGTTACAACCTTAAAGACTCAAACAGTTACTGCTGACAAGCATGGCTGAGTGTCAGGTTAGCACAAGATTGCTACATGTTCATGAATGGGTTCTCAGGAGATATTGATACTTTTGTTTACTTGAGCTACGTGTTTAAATTTAGGATGGCTTCCTTCTCTACTGCAGCAGTTATTTGTTAAGGTAGGGTATCTTTCCTTGGTGTGTGAACTGTTGCAGTCAGAGCCAGAAGGAGCAGTTTGGGGTAGGTGAAGAACTGCACGTGCTCCGAGGTCTTGGGGAAGACCTTCAAGTGTTTGAAAAAGACATGGCTATCTTCATTTAATCGGTGTTTCGTGCCAGGAACAGATGCTCACGTGGTGTACTGCAGCGGTGAGCTGTAAATTGCCCATTTATTCAGCATCTGCTCCTACCAGTTTTGCTCAAGATTAGCCGTAGATATGGAGAAGGTATCTCTTGGATATCTCATATGTTATGGATGTGTCATGCAGTTTCTAAGACAGACAGTTGTTGGATCTGCAGGTCAAAATCTTTCAAATTGTGCAAAGGCCTCTGTCACACAGAGAGCTTATCTGTGGCTGCAGCAGTACAATTAGCGAGTTTCTCCTTTACCTAAGGTTACTGCCTGTATCTCTCAATTACACATTGAAGCAAGTGATGACCTCCTGCTTTCTTACATTGCTCGAGCAAAATGGAGATAGGAGGAGTATTTGCTTTTTTTTTTTTTCTATTCTGCTGCCTGTAATAGGGTTTGGACAGGAAGAAAAAAATCAGAGAGAGATGAGAGAATTAGGGAGGAAAATACATAAACCTCTGTTAATCTTCCACAGCTGTTGAACTGAGAACAAATTGGACTTTTGGCTCCTTAGCTCTTAAATGGCCTGAGGGGAAAGGACCATTCGGCTTCACTTTGGTACTTCTCGGGGGTACGACTGTATCTTTATCATTTGATGCTTGAGAAATCATGCAAAGGGAGGAGGGTTAGACCTGGGAGCAAAGGGAAGAGAGGACAGTTACCCACAAGCCGGATGTGTCTCGTAGTGGAGTTCTAGTGGAGCCCTGAACACAGCTTACAAACATGCTGTTTGTCACAAAACAAGGATTGTGCCTTTGCTGGGGCCAGTGTAATGTGTTGTCCACATCGCCCAGAGACGGTAACACAGGAGAAAATGGGATTCTGAGCAGCAGGATAAAGTGTGGTGCAGTGTTATATGACAAGTATATTTGTGTGAATTCTCCTTCAATAGCTTGAGGCCATGAAAGGTATACGGGTCACCTCTTTATTTTATTTTTGCTGGATCCAGTTGTTTTCAGACTTGGACTGAAAAGTCTAAGCCTATTTATATATTTCTAGTAAGCTTTTATGACCCTTTTGTTCCATATGATGGAGGTCGTGTTCTTCCCTCAACCTCTAAGATTAGGGATGAAGTAACAAAGTACTTACAGAGTAATAGTTAATGAACGTCGGAAGCCTGACTGACTGATTTGAAAAGGAGAGTTACAAGTTGTGAAGGACCAAGGGTATTCCCCTGGCACAACCATGGACATCATGAAAACACAGGGACGTGCCATGACTTCCCTTATGATAGAAACTGGCAGACTCTGTTGAGTACATTCTTGGCTGAATGAGACTTACCATTTAGAAAAAAGTTACTCTTCATTTACAAATTTGGAGTAAGTTCCTCTTAACACTTGTGAATGCATCCAAATCCATTGTGAGCTTTCCAGTTTTTAATTAGCCTAAGTGTTTGCTGTTAGAAACCTATTTTGAGCTTGGTGGTTTTTTTATTCAATTTCTACCTATCAGATCTGACTGTCTGTTCAAAGAGCTACATACTGTCCAATAGTCTTTTCTATGAAAGTACATATAGATTGATGAAGACCTCTTGATAAGACTGAGCTCATCAAATCTCTTGCTGTTTATGTATTTTCAGTCCTGTTTCATTTTTGAGATTAGTCAGTTACTCTCTTTTCTGGCACTTGGAGGTTATACCTCCTGAATGCAAGTGCTTTTCCTGAATGTGCAGTAACAACAATTTGGGCAAAAAAAGTCAGTGCCCTAATAGGAGGGAGAGAACATAAAGAAATCTTTAATGGTGAAGAAGGTACAAGTTTTTTTAATACTTTGCTAGTAAATCTATTAGTGATCAACAGTGAAAGATGAATAAAAGAGGAAATTCTGAACACTCTAAGCAGAGCTCAGCCTGATGTTAGCAAAAGCAAGACTGTTTTCTGTGGAAGATCAGAACTTTGTTGGTCACCGAATAAGAGCCTGAGTCATATAAGAGCCGCTGTTATAGTTTACATGCTCTTCACTAATCAGTGAACAACGAGTAACACTTGGGGTCAGCCTGGGACAAACCCCTGCCAGCCCTGTAAAGGCACAGTTGACATCTGCACAGTCGTGGGTGTGGAGTGTTTCTTACTGAGCATGCAAAGCAAAGCTGTAGCAGTTCTTCACCAAACTGGGGATACCTCTGGAAGATGAAGTATTGCCTCTGCGTAGTGTAGGTACCTTGTTTATTCAATGGTACTGTTTGTACACACTTTCATTTTGGAAAGTGTTCTCGCAGCAGTCAGGACACGTTACTGGGAGCAATCTTGTCTGTCTTCAGTGGGTGATCTCACTCATTAAAATGCCACATTTGGAGGAAAAAAATATGCTATGTGAACACATAGCGTGGCTGCTTAATTGATGCGCTTCTTCTTTCTAGACACTATGTATCCAATCCCTATTTATTTCACTATGAAAGCCTGAGTTGTGGAAACAGAGGATAAGAAGAATTGTCTGTCTCCTGTGCTCCTTTATATAAAATGCTTTTGGATGCATAGATGTGAAACAAATTCATAGGTAAAATGTAGTTCACTTAAGTACTCCTATAGATCATAAGTATCCAGAAAGCTTTATATAATATGACAGGCACATAAAGACTTTGATACTATAGTCAGAACTTCTTTTTTTTTCCCAAGGCACAGCACAACCAGATTCCATGGAGACACCTTCTAAAATAACAGCAAATGCATTATTAGTTATTCCTGAATCTAACCATAGCTGTGCAAAAGCTTAGTGATAAATCATCTTCATTTTTCATAAATAATAGAAAGCATACTAAAATGTTAGTATTTACAGTCACTGCAGTAAAATTGGATTCACTTGTGAGTCTTCTTTATACTTCCTTTGTGATTTTAAATTATTAGTATTGTTATATTTCAGAAATTGATATTTATATACTGTTGATGTAAACCTGATCTATTCAGTCATCTGAATCTCTGGCAGTTGAATTCCAGTACAAACACATTCCAAGATGATTAATCAATGATTATCGCAGCTTCTGTAGTTTCTGAAAAGAGAAGCTGTAACAGCTTTTAAATCCCCTTTAGAGAAGGAAGCGGCTGTTATCCAGGACTACGAACAGCAATAGTAAGGAAAAGACATGCAATGGAAAACAAGATATATTTGTTTCTCCTGGCTTTAATTCTCCTTTGGGTTGTTATTGTTAGTCTCTGTGAGGTTTCAATAACTTTCTCTGGGATTGTGACTAGATTTTTTTTTTTCCTCTCTTTTTCCTGGAGTCAGCATGAACACTACCTGCAGTGAAACGTTATGGCCATAGGACTAATGCTAATTTATTAGTAGTCAATCTCACTTCTAGATGAAGCCACTTGTGGTACTTTCTGCTTGGATATTTTTCAATGAGTTACACTAATTTTAAGTGTGGACTTAAACTACTGTTAGAAGTCTTATTTATACCTTCTGTTGCCATTAGTATATCACCATGGCAAAAAAAAATTGTGTCTGTCTTTGCATGGATTTTCCGTATGCCAGAGAGGATGATAGTAGCAGGAATTAGCTGGTCCATGTGGAACGCTTAACTGTGAAACATTTCCATATGCAGACTGTCATCCCTCCTTTTTTTTTTCCTTTTTTTTTTTTCACTGAGGTCTACCTCACCAGAAAGCTTATAACCTGAGTTTGTGCTCTACTGAGAAGTTTTACCTGAAGCAGTGAATGACTTAGACATCTCTAGAATGTAAACAGTGGAATACTGATGTGTAAGAAATTATAAGGAAAGTTTTGAAGTGGAACTAACATTTATTAAAGCTTCACTGCTTAATTGATTTTTCTATTTACTACTTTCCAGTGTCTTTCTCTATGTTGTGTATCCCCACTGTAAGCTTTGTACGGTGGAGCGTGTGTGTGTTTACTTGTTTTAGAGGGCTACACACACTCAGCTGTTTTTACAGAATTAAAGTGGGTGGTTTATGTTTATCTTCAAATTAAACTGTTGATACAGATTATGAAATTTGAGGCTCTAAATATAAGATTTTTCTCAGGTGTTTCTACCATAATAAATGCTTTATGTACTTTCCCTAATGTAACCTTGTCTGAAGGATGGGATGCCATCCAGAGGGACCTGGACAAGCTCGAGAAGTGGGCTCATGCAAACCTCATGAGGTTCAACAAGGTCAAGTGCAAGGTCCTAATACCTGGGTTGGGGCAACCTTATAGCGGCCTCCCAGCACCTAAATGGGGTCTAGAAGAAAGATGGAGACAGACTTTTTAGCAGGGCCTGTTGTGACAGGACAAGGGGTGATGGCTTAAACTAAAAGAAGGGAGATTCAGACTAGACATGAGGAAGGAATGTTTTACAATGAGGGTGGCAAAACACTGGCCCAGGTTGCCCAGAGAAGTGGTAGGTGCCCCATCCCTGGAGACATTCAAGACCAGGCTGGACAGGGCTCTGAGCGACCTGATCTAGTTGCAGATGTCCCTGCTCATTGCAGGGGGGTTGGACTAGATGAGCTTTGAAGGTCCCTTCCAACCCACACTCTTCTGTGTTTCTGTGGTGTGACAATGGGCAGTCAAAATGAATTCCCCAAAGGAAGAACCACATGTCATCCCGTGTGACCTCCTTTGGGGAACATAAGACCCAGGGGGCTTTCTTCAGCTGAAATAAATGAAGTCTTGAGGAAATCTGAAAGTTGGCATTGATAGGAAGAAAATCATTCTATACCTGTGAAACATGCAAAGGATCCCTGTCATCTCTTCTAAATTCGTGTAATAACTGTTAATTGCCTTTCTGCTTTCTAATTCTTCCCAGTTGTTTTATTTACAACTGACTATGGAAAAAGTACCTGTCTCTTTTGCTGTCTGAGTGAACCCAAGAAGAGGAAGAATAAAAATAATTAAAAAAAAATCTGTTTTAAATTCCTTTACTTATTCCACTTGCTTGTAATACCCAGTCATGTTGTAGGACAGTTTTCTCGGTTTGGTTTTCCATATACACACCTCTAAGTAAAGCAGTAGATCCTTAGATAACAGGAGAAGGTGGCTTTAAATAAGTTCCAATGACAAGCACAGTATTTCTTTTTCCAAAATCTGTAAGTATTTTCAATGTAAATTAATTCATGTTTGCCCAACTGAGCCAGATTTATACCTGTGTGAGGGCAAAAGCAGTCACCAATGTGCTTTAATGCATATGAGTTAAGTCACTTCATGGAAGTGCATGATTATTAGAAGAATTTTAAAGAATAAACTGGAAAAAAGTGAAGATAATGGATTTTGATAGGTAAATTAGTATAAATTAGTATAAATATAGACTGAGATGGTGTGAAACAGTGAAGCTGAGATAAGCAGCTTGTAGTTTTCCAGATGCTTGTACCTGACATTTTATACCACAGTGCTTACAGAGTGGCAGCACGCAAATTTCAGTGCATCAAGCATTCAGTTTCCATGCCAGGATTAAATTACTCAAGTTTGTTTGGAGTTCGGGGCTGTTGCAATTTTAAACCACTAGTGTTTTGTCATGTGTCCTTGTCTAGGAAGTTTCTTATTGCATTTAATAAAAATTGAATTGTGATAAATTAATTATTATGACCATCTCTGAGCTGCAGCACATCTGAAGCCTGCAATTTTGTTTGTACTTAAGGTACACGTAACCAATTAACTTGAATGACGGTCTCATTACATCTTGCAGTCTGTTCTTGGTACAGTGTTAACCATACCTCTCTAGCAGGTAAAGAAAGCTAAAATGAAAGTGTTTTCTCTAAAGAAACCAAAATAATCATCGGCTTGATCTTGGGCTAGAAATGCAACAGTATTTGTGAAGGACTTCAGACTATAACCCTCTAAGATGCTTTCTTCAAATACACAGCTCTTGAGCTCTGCAAGAGCACTTAGAAAGAATACAAGGAAGTCGTCTTCGTTTGGCTGGTAGATCATCATAGCTAAGACAACACCACTATCGTATTGATCATTCCTTAGCATGTGACATTTGAAGTTCTTGTTCTTTTTTAAACTGTAATCTTTTGTGTTATTTGGTTTCACATTGTCTCAAGTAGGTTCTTGATGTTGAAAATACTTTTATAGATCCATAAAATATATATACATCACTTTGCATGAACAAAAAGTTTGACTCTGTGCAAACAAGCGTTTGCGTTTGTACGAAACAAAAATGAGTTGATGTATTTCCAAGAGCGCGTGACTCCTAATTATGAATCCCAACAAAGGATCTGAGGTGACCATTCAAATCTTCTCCCCCTCACCAACTAAGCCATCTAGGCTGTCTCTGCATGCTTTGCTTTTCTTACATCTTTAGTCATTCTGGGTACAGTTTTAGTAATGCTAATGGGTCACACTAATTTTTGCACTTTTTTTGCAAAAAATGCTGATGCAAAAAAGTAGTTTATGTGAGACCACTAGGAGAAAGCTTTAAAAATTGTAGTAATCTATGAGCCCAGTCACATAAAGCATGGCTTGAGTATGTTTGGTTAAAGGTAAGCTACAATAACAGCATTTAATTCAAAATTTAAATTAAGGTATTAACCAATAGAGCTTGAGAAAGGAGATTACAGACTGGCTTAGTCTTTTACAGAGTACTACTGCATTGAAATCCATGCCTAAGCTTTTTTTTTTTTTGTTAGAAGTCTTTACTATGAATTTACAACCTAAACCAAATAAAACTGTACAGAACAACAGTACTTCCTCATTGAAACAAAGAAATTTAACCCTTCCCTAAAAGAGCTACTTCAGCTGAGTCTAGACTGTAGTACAGAGCCATGAGAGACAGACTTTGACTGACTGGTTTAATTTTAACATATGGAAGATGCTGGATAATTTTCCTTCAGTCAGCTCCACAAATCAACAGGTGGTGAAAGAGAGGTTCTTCCCATATGTCTGTGAAGGGTCAGATAGTGTAGTGCTAACAGCTTTAAGCCATATGTGGAGAATATTCCTACCTTCTGCTCATCAACAAGGCAGCAAAAATTACATGTTTCTATTTATATTTAATAAAATTAAGTCCATAAGTATTTTTCATCCTCTACCTTCTAGCTAATTGGTAATGTGGAACTAAGCTGCAGTGGACTGGATATTCGTGCTACTGAGGGTATGAATCTGTACTTTTTTTCTTAATCAGTCTTAGAAGAGCATAAGGCTTTTTCTGGTACAGCACCACTGATTTTATGGTGGTTTTTTACATGTGGCTGGTCCATAAATGCTGTTCACCACAGTGGCTGGGTTGGGTGCAAACACAGTGCTGTGGGTAGAGCAGTGAGAGGACACTGCAAGAGAGAACTGGCTCTGTGAAACAAATACTTGAGCACTTTAATTGCATGATACATGGGAACAAATGTTTTGTGTTTGTTCTGCAGGGTGTCAAGCCAGATATGGGGAGAAATATAACTTGCATAAATTAAGTTTTTACACAATAGTATTTCGTGTTACTCTTTTGTTTTGCAAATTTCAAGTGGCTCTACTGTGCTTGCTAGTAAAATAAACAGATTACAGGAACAGAGCAAAAAACCCCCTTCATTCTCTTCCAATTAATTCCTGCTAAAATCCTGTTTATGTTTGGAAAGGAATAACCTTGAAACATTCCAGTTCACAGTTCAAATAATTTGGTTGATATTGGCTCATATACTGGGTGACCGGAATAAAAATAATGAGTAGACAGCAGAATCTTTTGTTCTTGAATTGCTCAATATCTTTTTAAGGTGTTAATGTTTTCACTTCCCTATATTTGTTGTATGTAGGATAAATTTAGTATTGCAGAGACAATAACAACATTTTCAATTCCATGGTCATAGTTATTACTTAATGCCATCAGCACAGTCATTTTTATAGATGCTTTGCATAATGTGTCAGCATAGGCCAGATTTTCCTGTGACTCAGAAACTGTCGTAATTATACTGGTGCAGGCAACTGCATCTCTTCTTTATGAGGCTGTAGTAGTGGCAGTGAGGTTTCTGTATGAATGGAGAATTTGTAAGCCTGCACCAACATTATGTAAGCCTCTGACAAGTGTCAGAATTTTATTTCAATTATGTGATGGTGTTCCATTTCTGTCAGAGGGCTCTGTTGTTCTCACACATCCCCATACGCGCTTGCTTTTGCAGTGTGCTAAAGACAATTTGTGCCCTCGTGTATTCTATTGGGATTGTGGTGAAGTTGTCATTTAGGTAAAAACGTTCTGTCATTCCTGCTTCTCTTATGCCTTGAAGTGCTTTGCAGCTGCCACAGTTGAATATTGCTGGAAAAAATAGCTAATGTAGTCAGTCTGCGATTATGTGGAAACGATTTGTAATGGTCATGGTGTAACACCTGAAGCAGAACAGAGGAATCTATTTATGCACAAATATAGAAAGCTTGAAGTATTTGTCAGATGATGGTGAAAAACTAGCCGTGTGTCCTGCAAGGCAGAAGACTTTAAATGTAGTTCAACAAAGCAGTATGGGTTTTTAAAAAACATAGCTGCGGGGTTAATTATGACACTGTATCAGCTTTACCTGAATTAAGAAAAAGGAAGCAGTACGATTTTACGTTAATGGGAAGCACGAAGCCAAGCTGAAGCGACAGAGTCCTATTGGCATCTGGGAGGCACAGGAGTGTGTCTGAAGTGTCTGTTCCCTGCGTGCTGCCTCTACCTGTTGGGATGATGATGTTCTCTGGTTCTATGTGGAGATCACAGCTAAGAAGGGTAATAAGATAAGCCCCTTCTGGCTAAAAAAAGAACAGTGATGCTAAGCTTGGGGGTGAAGCTCTCCTTTGGACTTCCACCGGGAACCGCAAGGGTACGTAAAAACTCCTTTTCTCCTCAGCTAATGGGATCCAGGGGTTTCCCGTGCTGGTCACCTCCTGTTTTAACCTACTGAGAATAGCCCCTTAAAGTGGGCAGTGTTAAGTGATTCAGTGACCTGTCAAAAAGTTTTGTACTGAAGTGAAAGAAAAAGTGAAGATCACTGCTAGTTTGGAATGAAAATGAAGGATTTTTAGCTGCTATATAAGTGGAAATAAATGGTGTCTTCATTCAGTCCTGATTTCAATTGTACTCTCATAATCCTAAAAATCAGACTTCTAAACAGTGTTCTGAATGTCCAGTGTCATTTTAGTAGCACTTGAGCTATCAGCACTTGATCATGATATTATTGATATCATTATATGTAGAGTTGAATATTTTTTATATTTTTCATGTAGAAGTACAATTATTTTAATTTCCATATTAATAATGACTTGCAAAAAAAAGTTAGAACATTAAGAAGCAACTAAATACATGTTTTTTAGAGAAAAAAGTGAGGAAAAACGTTAAATTGTAAAATTAATTGTAAATTTTAATTTAAAAAGATTAACTGTATAATTGATTTTATTACCAAAGGCATAATTAGGTCCAATTTTGTTACTCTGTACTGTAGTTGAAGTGTCCCATGTGAGGATTTATAAACCTTAAAACTCTAGAAATGGAGACTCAAATATAGGCACCATATGTTTCAATTCTTTCTTGTTGTTTTTAGGGTATTATCAAAACAAATAGACAATCCAAGATCCATCTTGAAACTGAAGGACTTGCCATTTTCAGGATGTTATCCCATGAGGTTTCTCTCCCTGAAATCTATCTTTCAAATTGCCATTTGCTGTCATTTGGCACTTCTTGCACTTCAATTTTATCTTGCAAATACCTCTGAATCCATCAAAGTTTATTTCAGTCCCTTCTCTGTTTCTATGCTGCTTTCAGTCCCAAGTAGTTTTTAAGGATTGTTCTCAAAAAACATGATTGATAAGTGTAGTAAGGTTCAGGAAACGATAGTAAGGGTTCATAGTTCCAAGCTTTTCTGAAAAATCAAAAGAATTAGACAATTTCACTTTTGAATTTTAGCAGAATTAAAGCTTCACTAGATAGAAACTAGGGCTTTAAGGAAATGTATGTATTGTGGCATAAATTATCTTCAAAATAAGAAAACTCTAGTATTGGTAGCATGCATAGTGATAAAAGCAATAACTAATGGTTTAAGAGTATGTGCGATGCTTCTAGCTCCTGTCTTATGCCTAAATATGTAACTGGCTAGAAAACAAAAGAAATGTCAGAAGAAAATATTAATATTTTTGGCTACTCTCTTGCAGAGCTAAGGCCAAAGCAGTGTAGGGTGCCTGTGCTGATACTTTTTTGCAGTTATAGATCTTTGGGATGAAGCTATTCCTAAGTGGAGTTGAACTGAGTTATTCTTGGTTTTCTACAGTTTTAAATTCCTGCTGATTTTTGGAAGTTCAAAAATACTTTGTCCTTTGCCGAAGCCAACAAGAGCTGTGTGTTTAGGACTGTTGAAATCAGACAGAAAGTTGCACGCCAGAGCATGGTGCACACAAGGCCTAATCTTTCCAGGCTCCATTGCTTAATTGCTGGATGAGCTAGCTAATCACTGAATTAGACCTCTGCTCTTGGATTGCCATATGAAGGTTTCTGTCTATTTGTCTTTCCATCCATGGATGAGAAGTAGCTACCTGATATAGTACCTTATTTTCTCAAAATCAGCCTTCTCAAATATGCTGTGTCTTGTTTTCGTTTGAAAATGGCAAGTTTTGTTTTCATGGTTTATAACTGGCAGTACAGATAACTTAGTTCTGTCACTGTAACTTCTTTTTTGTTTATGTACATGCTATAGGAAAATTAAAAGCGGAGGGTCATTGTTTGGTGTTTGGCCACTTAACTGTTACGTGTTGGAAGTATGATAACAAGATGAGCATTTCTGCAGTGAGACTTTTTACATTGACCCTTTTTGAATTGATATAGCCTACTTTTGAAAGCCTACTTTCTCCAGTTGTGCTCTTAAATTTCCTGAGTTCCTAAATGTAAATCTCACGCCTCCCTTTTGAAAGTGCTGTAGTTCTTACTCAATTACTTCTTTGTCAGCGTGGCTTATATTTCTTGTGCTGTATTTCTCATTTGACAAAGTAAACCTGCATGCCATTTCATTACTGAAGTGGTGAATTATAATTGGGTTTATAGTTTAATTTTTTCTTGAGAACGACTTGATGACATCAGTTTTATGAGTCAAGAAGCTACCTTCTGTGAAATCAGTCTGCTTTTTGAGTGCAACAAATTTCTATGTGCTGGGTAAGTGCTGAACTGATTTTACAGGCTTTTGTGGGGAAATTTGATAGTTTTTCTGATCCAGCTCTGGCCTGTGATACCAGATTTCCTTAGAAGTTCTGTAGTCTGTTTTCCGGTGAATGGGCTGATGTTACAATAGTATATTGAGTCATTCGTCCTACCACGTCCTTTCAAGTGCTTAGGCTGAAGAATCTTTTAGGAGGAACAACTATTTAGGGTGGTTGGTACAGGGTTAAGTGTTCTATTCATTTCTGTGCTGCTTCTTCTGTTCGGATTTGAGTGGGTATAATTTTGGCTGCAAGATTTCATGATACTTGTTATTCATTAAGTTGAAAACTCCATCTGGAGAAGGTATTAATCCAAAAAGTTATACTGATGCAGCTTGTTTTGAAGTTATTTGTTTTGGAGTGAGACTGATTTGACCAGTGGTATGTTAAATAAAGAGTATATATATATATATATATATATATATGTATGTATGTATGTATGTATAAATATATTGAGATATATAAAAAGATAAATATATATATAAATAAAGAGCATATTAAGATATGGCCATATTTTTTCAGAGTGTTTCATGCCCTATTTGATATATGCTGTGTCTCGAGCACGTCTATGACTTTGGCTCTCTCTCAAACATATATGTCTTCAGCAGATTAATCTATTTTTTAACATTTTTTTCTTTTGTAAGATCTAATAAAAAATTTGGTTTGACCTAGATTTCTTGCAAATTCTTTAGATGCTTTTGCACGTACTACTTCAAATTATAGTTTAATATGAATGAGAAGGTTTAAATTATTTTTTCTAAATTGCAGTTTAACTGTCAGGTAAATTATTGTGTCACTCTTATATATGCAGGGTTTGAAGGTAGGTAGAGTCAGCCTTTTGTGAGCAGTTTTTTCCAATGTTTAGAATTCCTGTCGTATAACAGAGGATCAGTGTGAAGTATTCTTGGAGGAAATAGTTTCTTCTGCTGTTGCTAGATTGGTCTTGAGACCTTGTTTCTAACTAACAATAAAAGCGCAGCAGCATAATTTTATATGGGAAAGAAAACTAGGGAAAAATGCATGGTTGAGATAAGGCAAAAAGAGAAGTTCCTCAGAAGCATCTTAGAGACGGTTTCATGCATTGTAGTTTTTCATTTTAGATATTATTTTTGTTTGTGAACTTTTAATTCTGGTTTGCATACATACATGTGCTGCAGGTATAAGTTATTGATAAAATATAATAACTATCTTTTCAACCTTTTGAAGTCCATTTTGTTAATAGAGGTGATTGCAATTGATATACCTGGATAGATGAGTTGTGATTTCTATATATTTGTTTAGCAATACTGTACATATTTTACTGGAAATTCAGGAAATAGAGAGTTCTTACTGAAATGTACAGTGTTGAAAAGAGGGAGGCATTTGTATTCTTTGGACATGAGGTTCTTTAGCTACGTCAGGATGATAAACAGAAACTCCACGCTAATCTGACTTAGTAAGGAGCTTTCAGGATCGCAAGTTAGCAGATTCATAATCTGTCTGTTTGTAAACAGACAGTTGTTGACCTCGTTCATTGTGGATATGCTTCATCACTATAGCTTTAAAAGAGCATAATACATTTTCTCCATTACCTAAATTATGCACAAAAAAAATGGAAGCCATAGTTTTCTGCCATGTATTTCTCAAATAACTGCATTATCCCATAGCTGAAGACCTAGTGCTCTTTTCGTGTTCTTATGCAATGCTTTTAATCCTCAGTGATCAACATCCTTCAAGAATTAGAACATCCAGTTTTCCACTCCCATTGTTTTTATGGGCACACAGTACACATAGACTTGTGTTGCTTAGAAGCCACTGTGTGAAATAAATTGATTAATAACGAGATGTATTTAAGGTTCCCCTGCTGGATCTGTTATCTCTTTCTGTTAGTTACTATTCTTGTTTTTATTACGCAAAATACATTGTGTTCATCATTGAGCTGGTTAAGAAAAGATGAACACCAAACTCTTAAATTCTGCCTCTTTAAAATACTGCATGTTAATCAAATTTCTCGTTAGAAACTGTCTTGAGAGGCAATATGACTATAGTATAATTGCTTGAAAGCAAAACATCTGCAAGACTGAAGCAACATCAAGTAGATTTGTTTTCTAATAAGGTACTTGAAAAGAATTAAAATCATTAATATTTTGCATGCCACAGCAATAATATTTTTCAATCCAGTGGCTTGGGTCTTCCATTTCGCACACAGAAAACACCAAACAGAAGTTGCTTTGTGGGAATATCTGATGCTTCTCAGCCTTGGAAGTTCACTTGCAGGCCTTTTTCTTTCTGAGATTAAGTCAAACAAAAAAATGACGGGTTGGGTAATACTGTTCCCATTTTTTCAAGAAAATAGGGCCAGATTTCACAGACTGCATGTTTTTGCATTTTCCTGGGCCTAGTCTCATGCCCTGTTGATCCTGCCCATACTCATGTCCGCAGTGCTTCAGTCTGTCGGTGCAGCAGTTCTCCTGCTGTATTTTGTACCGAAGTTGGGTGCCTGGAGGGCTTTTCCTATTTCATGCCCACTCAGGGTATTGACATTTGATCTGTGCATTATGGCTGCAGAGTGAGAGTGTAGTGGTGGCTGTGGATGTAACTACTGCTCTGTAGTAACTAATTTTCCTTTTACACAAACTTTTCACCTCATGATTTAAAAATGTCAAATCCAGAAACAGGTAGTGGGTGCGCATTATTCAGAAGTGCTGGCAGTATCCAGTTCCCACCACTAATAGAGAAGTAATCCATTTACACTTGCTTTTTTTTTAACCAAAATTATACCTGAAGCTGACCAAACAGCAGATGACTAGGTAACATCTTTATCCGAACAGATTTTAATTGATTTTTGTATTCATTGATTTGTGAAGTCTCACAAAGTCTTGCAGAAGCTGCTGTATTACTTTACACTTTAGAGACTCCTGAGTCTTCCCAGAGAAGACTCGGTCCTGATATTGGCGAGCATTTCACCACTGAGAAGGTGGCATGTGGCACATCTTGTCCTGGCATATTGCTGCTTGCAATTAGACAGATACTCTGTAAAGCACAACTGAGTAGCTTTACAGGAAAATGAAGCATCTGTCTCCTACCTTCTTGCTGTCTTGGCTTCGTGCCTCTTGCGTAGCCCTGCTTCACTGGAAGAGATGACTGAGACTTCTGCATGGGAAACCATCAAAGGAGGGATTTTGAATCTTGCCTTCAGATGTTTCAGTCCTTCACCGAGTCTGTCCTTATGCAGTGTGGTAGAATGCCAACTGCTGCTGTTTTAATTCGGACTAAATAGTAACTTGAGTCCATCGAAGTGAGGGGAGCTACTTAAAAAATGAGGAGAAAATTTGTAAATTGAGTTTCAAAATCTGATTCAAGGCAATCCGAAAGAGATTTAACGAGAAGCAGGAAAACAAGCATCTTGCAAACCACTGCCTTTTTCACACACGCATGTGTGCACGCACATACACCCAGGCCTTAGCGTCTCTCATAGAAAATTTATAGTCAATTCCAATTTCACTTAACATACTCTGCTGCTGCCCACTATTAATAGAAAAGCTTTGGATCTGAATGACCCATTTTTCTATATGAAATTGTTGGCTGTAAACCTTTTTGTAGTCTTTTTTTTTTTTTCCAACTAACTCTAATGACTATGATTGACTCTGATTCAGCTACTCCCATAATTTTAAGTAAGTAAAAGTAAAATAGAAATGCATTGACAGCGTATCCTGTAAGGAACTGGGAAACACTTTGCAATCTGTTAAAGACATTGTTGTTTCCCGGGTATGTCCTTTTCCTGTTTTGGGGAAATAAGATGTCATAAATGGCAGAGTTCAGGAGAGAACTGTAGAAGAGAGGTAAGCAAGTAATGACCAAATAAAAAACACATAATAGAAAGAAACTTCTTTTGATTCCCTGAATGTGACAGAGTGAAAAATTTTTACCAATGTTCAGGACTAAAAAGAGAACCAAGTCATTCTGCCTTTCTTCCACTGCCACTGTAAACATTCACTTCTAACCAGCTCTCTCTAAAACAGAGTTTTGTGTTTTTAGGCATTATCCTGCATGTCATCATGCTATTACTACCTGCTGCCTTCCCTACTGAGAAACTGTGATAGTGTGGTGGACACCCAAGGCTGCCGCTGTGTAAGTGCTGGCTCCCCCGGGGCAGGGACATCCGTCCTGACTTCACTTCTGAGTTGCTGATTTTGCCTCCCAGGAGACTGACATGAAAGATCCTAATAATAAATTGCTCCTCAGTTTTGTTACTTATTCTTAGCTGGTGAAATAAATGAAATAATCTTAAATAAAGGTAGAGTGTTACACTTTATTGTTGCGTACAAAGTAACCAAGTAACACAATTCATTTGGCTAACAAATAAGAAGAAACTGTTTGCAAGTTAGGACAAATGGAGGAAAAATGTTTATTCTTTTCTGCACAGCTTGGTGATTTTTTTTGTTCGTTTGTTCTCCCCCCCCGCCTTTTTTTCCACATTACTTCAAAAAATGTATTGTAGTATCTGACCTGTGTGTAGTTGCTCCAAGCTGCTCATAAATTCAAGCTGATCAGGATTCCTCATTGATCAGACTTTGATTTCTTCTCCCAGGCAAAATAAAGGCAGAATGCTGTATTAGCTTCTTGTAGGAATATCCTTTTCATGTATTTGGGCAATTGCAGCAGTCGTTTTATCAGTTGTGGAATTTCACAGTATTTCTAAAGGTAAATTTCTTTCTGTTTTAGTTGTCTGATGCTTGGGGTTTTTTTTATTTTACATATAGTTTTTGGTTCGACTTCTGTTTTCCTGGTGTCTTGAAAAGTTTGTGACACAAACTGTGGCATTCTGATTATAAAGATTTTGCAAAGTTCTTTTGCTGTTGTTGCATTTTCTGGTTTTCAAATGATGGTTTTTTCAAATACGTATTTTTTTTCTTACAAGAAGAACACCACTATAACATTGTCTCTATCAACAGAAGGAGAATGCAAATTGAGGATGGAAAAATCCTAGGGTCAATTTGATTATTTTACAGCAATAATTTCCTGATCTTTGGTGTTGATTTGCTAGGTTTTTGTTACAACAAAGCTGCACTAGGGTTTTTGCCTGTGTCCATCTTCTGGGGTGTTTCTGAATCTTTCAGATTCTGCTGTGCAACACATGTATCTAATTCCTCAGGGTGCTGAAGGTGAGCAGGATGGCCTATTGATTGTTTGTGTCTTTCTTGCAAAATCTGCAGCTAGGACTGATTTTATTGAAGTTGCAGACTCTTACAGGTTAGTGGCTGCATACTGTTGTCAGAATGGAACCTCCTGTATCCAGCTTCCCTGTATGTAGAATCTGTAAAAAGTGACGCTTTCCAAAGTTTCTTAAATAGTTGTAATAAATTTTAATTTAGAATGTGCAATAAGGCCAAGAAAGATATGCATGAGCAGTTTCACTTCTGCACATTGGGTAATTTTCTCAGCTTTTTAATTAGGTTTGCCAGGATTTGCAGGTTGCCTGCATTTTGCCTGATATTCTGGCTTGCTGAAGACTATTATTGAATCTCTACAAATGGGATTTCCTGGGCTCAGCTCCCTGTGTGGGTTTGTTTTGCACTTTTTTAGGAGTTACTCCCAACTGAGTCCTTTGAAGCTGTCTCACCAGGTGAGGGTCACCCACTCCAGGAGATTGCACCCCAAATTCATTAGCTTTACCCAAATTCTTAACCAGCCCTGATCAGTTTCCCATATTACCCAAAATAAAGACTTATTGTGGTCACAAAACCTGAAATATTTACATTAACCTTGACAAGAACTATTTTACAGTTGTTGTAGTACCTGTCATTATAGAATCATAGAACAGTTTGAGTTGGAAGGGACCCTCAAAGCTCATCTAGTCCAACCCCCCTGTAACATTTCATCATGTGGGTTTGGATGTCTGAAATACAACTCCCATCTGCTTTATGAGGTTTATTAAAACCACTGTGGTTTAACAGGAGGGGTTGCCCTCTGCAAGCCACTCCTCAGCCAAAGCACCTGAAGATCCTTCCAGGATGTTCATCTTTCATGAAGCTCTCAACGTCCACTGCAGGTACAGATACTTTTCACACATACAAGATAGGAGTATGGTAACAGACTCAAAGAACCATAGAATGCTTTGGGTTGGAAAGGACCTTCAAAGGTCATCCAGTCCAACCCCCCTGCGATGAGCAGGGA
Organism: Caloenas nicobarica; assembly: GCF_036013445.1. Taxonomy (NCBI): domain Eukaryota; kingdom Metazoa; phylum Chordata; class Aves; order Columbiformes; family Columbidae; genus Caloenas; species Caloenas nicobarica. The sequence continues at coordinate 145,391,050 of NC_088246.1, forward strand.
CATCTTGAGCTCGATCAGGTTGCTCAGAGCCCCATCCAGCCTGGCCTTGAATGTTCCCAAGGATGTGTCAGAGCCAAAGATGTGTGAGTCTGTCCTTGTGTGATACCTGCTCCCTGAAAATCTACCTAAAAAAAGAAGTTGCCAGTCATATGTTTGAAGCAGCAAGTGACCTGGTGTGCAGTAGGACCATCTGGGCAGCCCTCTCCAAAACCCTGCAGAGCTCTCATCTGTATTTGGCATGGCTGGAAGCCAGAGGGCTGTCTTCCAAACTGGCGTGCTGTGATTTGGATTCATGACTTATCAGCACTTGAGAAGATGCAAGCCTGTGGCTAATGACTCGTGCAAAAAACATGTAGCTGGATAGGTCTGAATAGGTGCCTCTCAGTGTTACTCATTTGAAATATTTTGAGAGGAATGACTGGTTTTACATGGATTTGTGGTGAGAAAAAGATTTCCAAAGACAAACACCAAATAAATAAAGTGGAATCTAAAGCTTATGGTTTCTTCTCCTGAAAGTCTGTATTTCAGTGTTGATAATGTATCCTTCTGTTGCAGTGAAGATTTTGAGAGCTAAAGCACTAGTGAGCTTCAAAAAAACCCAAACTCCAAAAGAATGACAATAGCAAAAAGTAAATTAAGGAGGGAAAAAAAAAAAAAAAAAGGAGCAATTGTTCATTCTTATGACACAAGGCAAAAATGTTACTCACAGTTATAATAACTCAGGGCTATGAGCTATAGGCTGTTAAATATTCGGCTTACCCATGTGTTTGATTTAACAAGTAGTAAGGCAGCTCAGGAAGCCTGATTTGCCTGGTACTTTCTTGGAGATTTTGTTCTTCCCCTACAAAACAAAGTTTCTGAGTGTCCAGCAGGTCACTGCACTCCTATCAGTTTACACCGTTCGGTACCCATGCATGTTGTGTTTCTCTGTACCTGTCCTAAAGGCAACATGCAGGTATTACAGTTTTGGACCTCAGATAGAGTCATTTGCATCTCAAAGGAGAATCTTTGTTGCTGGAGATCCCTTGGTTGTTTCTGCTGGACATCAAGATAATGCCATGCAGTGCAGAGAGGACTATGCGTGTTTGTTGTAGAAACCTGTGGATACCCTGTTTGACCCTTCATTTCCTGCTCCCCCTCAAAGCCACACAAGATGTGCTACTAAAACCTTCCAAACAGTTAAAATGAGGTGGGGGTTTTTACTGTGGTTTTGTTCCCCCCCCACCCCTTTCATTCAGGCCATGAATCTCATACCTTCGGCAAAAGGACTTTTTTCCTGCAAAGTTTTGGTGAGGTATCATACCAATAGCTGCCAAAAGACATCTCTCCAACTCTTGCATTCCTTATCAGATTTTGGCTAGTTAATCACCACATGTGAAGCTTGTTGCCTGTTCTTTTATGGTGTGGAAAATTCTGAAGAGAAACTTGACATTTCTGAAGTGATTTCAAGAAATTATAGACTGTCTATGAAAACGAAACTAAAATTTCCTTCATCTTTGGATTGATTAGACCTTTTGTAGTTTCTTTATTGTGGTGCTGTAAACCTCCTCCAGTGATAGGCATACCATCTTTGGTGAATGAAGGAATATTCATTCAAGCAATAGGCTGACTTAGGTGTTTATATTAAGATCTGTAATTTCCATGTTTAGCTTTCTGCTGGGAGGGCATCATTTTCTTGTAACATAAATACCAATATAATTTTCTTATTTTTTATTAATAGGCCATTTGATATGAGAAGCCTTATGGGCTGTTGATTCCAACAGCACATACAGTCTGAGAGGTGTTTTTATGTATTTGAAGGCATCATTATTAATACTCAGATTTAACTCATGGTGTCTAATGTTCTGTCTTGCTGATCACAAACTTAACAAGAACAAATGCCAGCTTCTGCACGTGGGACAGAGTAATGCTGGGTGCACGTATAAACTGGGAAAGGAGAGGCTGGAGAGCAGCCCTGCAGAAAGGTGTCTGGGGGTGCTGGTTGCCATGAAGCTCAGTACGAGTCAGCTGTGCGTGCCCTGGCAGCCAAGGGGACAAACCCCATCCTGGGGGCATCAAACCCAGCATCAGCAGCCGGGCAAAGGAGGAGATTGTCCTGCTGTATTCAGCGTTGGTGCAGCCTCGCCTTGAGCACTCTGTGCAGTTCTGGGCCCCGCCATTTAAGAAGGGTGTGAAGGTCTCTGAATGAATCCAGAGGAGGGCAGCAAAGCCAGTGAAAGGGCTGGAAGGCACGTCCTGTGAGGAGCAGCTGAGGACTTTGGGCTTGCCGAGTTTGGAGAAAAGGAGGCTGAGGGGCGACCTCATTGCTCTCCACAGCTTCCTGAGGAGGGGACGTAGAGAGGGAGGTGCTGAGCTCTTCTCCCTGGATCCAGTGATAGGACGCGTGGGAATGGCTCAAAGCTGCATCAGGAGTGGTGTGGACATTAGGCTGGACATCAGACTAGACATGAGGACGTATTTCTTTACCGAGAGGGTGGTCAAACACTGGAACAGGCTTCCTAGAGAGGTGGTTGATGCCCCAAGGCTGTCAGTGTTTAAGAGGCATTTGGACAACGCCCTTAACAACATTCTTTAACTTTCGGTCAGCCCTAAATTGGTCAGGCAGTTGGAATGGATGATGGTTGTAGGTGCCTTCCAACTGAAATAGTCTATGCTACTAAAATATTCTCTAACTTGTTATTTACACAAGCTTTCACATTAGCAATTCTGCTCTCCCACCTTTTTAAGCTACAGACAGGTTTTTTTGTAACCTTCTTTGTTACCTGTCCTTTCAGGGAAATTAAAGTTTGTTGGAACAGGTTGAAGTGGTTAGTGTTCTTCCTACTGTGTGATTCAGATCGTGTCTGTGAAGAAAAAAAAATGAGATGGATGCACAGAAATAGGGAAGGAAGAGAACAGTGAGAAACGAAGTGCATCATCTGTTCCTTGTACTGACTCATATAGAGCTGCTAGAGAAAGATAAGTGTGACACAGGTACTGTTCAGAGACCTGGCAAAGCTGTATCAGTTCAGGACTGTGTAAGACCTTGGTTTGAGCTGCCTTCCTGGTCAAATGCTACATTGCTATTGCAGAGTATGAGGTTCTGACAGTCTAGGCCTGACTTTTTTCTTCTTTTTTTTTTTTTTTGGGGGGGGGACACGAGGAAGTAGACTGAAGGCTAGAACAATTAAGAGGCAAAAGAAAAAGAAACACATCAGAGATTTTCAGAGTTTACCTGAAACTTTAAAACACAGGAAAATAATCGTAATCTCTTATTCTCTGACTTGTTTTTTTTCTTACCAGCTCTTAGCCTGAGGGGAGCAAAGGTCCAACAGCATTGCAGTATTTTCTGTACTTCTACATGACTGAGCATGGTTTCATTCAGTCCACATCTTCTAGCTTTGATGTCAAAGACCCTTTGATGAGTGATGGACTAGGTGTTTTATTATTTTTATTTATTAGTCAAACTTTAAATCATATAAACTTAATGATTTTCACCCTGAAATATATAGGAAGCTGTCTGAAGCAACCACAGAACACATTAATAAATTCTTTTTGAGAAGTGTGATATGTTGTTGAGTTTCCAGAATTTACAAAACACAAGACGGGGAATTACTAGCTGTGTAGGAATGCTAGGGAAAAAAACCCAAACAAACAAAACCTGAGAAAAGAACAGCAAACTAAATGTTAGCTACTGATGTAGACTGCTGGGGAAGAAAAAAAAAATATCGAACTGCAATGTAGAATCAGGGTTGCCATATATAAGATAATAAATAATTCCTATTTTACTCAGGTTGTCATAGAATACTGTCTCCAGTTTTGGGCATCCACATTTTAAAACATGAAGAAGTCTAGAAAACATGACCTCTAGGAAAAATTGAATTCTAAGGGAATGTTTGAACTAAAAAGGAAATACACTAGGGATAGATGAGAACAGTGCTCAGATATATGAAATGCTTTTGTGAGAAAGAGGGTAAAGAATTTTTCTCCATGTCTGCTGGAAAAGTAATGAATAATGAGCTTGAGTTGTGACAAAGAATATTATTTTCAGGAACAAATTTCTGATGTTTAGAATAGCAAAGCCATACTTCAGCTTGTACAACCTCCATCATTTGAGTTTTTTATGAACAGGTCATAGTCAGGCCAATATATATTGGAAATGGCTTAAACATATATCATTTTGCTTTGAGGAAAGAGTATAAAATAAGTAGTCTCCTGATCACTTTTAGCTCTCTTCTGTGTTCACTAAATTTCTGACGCTGTGATCCACTGATTCTTTGTTCCACTTGCCTGCCAAACACAGGCTTAACATAGCTGAGCACAACATCTTTGGATGGTTTTAGTTTTGGGGTAATTATCTCTTTTTCTCTTTAGTTTTTGCTGACCTTGTAAAACAGTTTAATGTGTCTTGTAAGAATTGTTTCTTCCATGAGAGTTAATTTTGTAACTTCCTGACTTACCATGAGTTAATTCTGCTTGGGAAGGAAAATGGTGGGACTTGGTCTGTGGAAGTGGAAGGTCACAATATAACTGCAGCCAATGTTCTTCAGAATAGGACCAGGGGAGTGAAATTAGTGAAGAATCAGCTTCAGGGGCCACAGTCATGCATGAGCCTTTTCTGTTATGATGAATCCACCTTAGCTTCAGGTGTACTTAGTGGGATGAAATCTCTATAGTACCAAGAAGTGTAATACTTTAGTTATTTACAAAAGTGGGGGTGTAACCTTTGATCTAAAAAACCTGTTCAGCAGTTCTTAGAGATCTGGCCCAAAAGGTTTGAGATTGACACAGTCTATGGGGTGCATCACTCTTAGATCTGATTCCAGCCGAGGACTTCACTGTATAGTCAGCTTTCTTCTTGAAAAGGAGCAAAAGTGGAAAACAGCAAGACTGGAGATATATATATATATAGTGAAAAGAAAATAAGGCATTGTAAATATTTTATGTTGTCATTTCTCTATGTTTGGCTTTCAAAAGATAAGATAAAAATGATTAATGTCATTAAATAAATGACGGTGGAACAACCACAGTGATTATGAATGAAAGGGATTTTTTTGGTGGTGATAATATAGGAATAAATATGTAGACATGCCAGCTGGTTGGGGAGACTTTTAGTTAGCAAACTGTCTGAGAAGAAGCATTTGTAATACAGTAGGAAGATCTGCACTGTCGTATCTTGGGATATACTCTTTAACCAGCTAATGACTAAGCATAAATACCCTTCCCATTGTATTGCGTAAATGTCATTCTCTTTTTAGTTTCTTCCTTTTGAATATTACAGATTAGATTAAGTGAAAGTGCTTGGGTACCTATTTAATAAGAAACTGAGATGTTGAAATTACTATTTTATATCCCTCTGTATAGTTAAGTGTCATCTTTAATTTTAGATATAAGTAATTATCACTGGAACTGTAGTTAAAATGAAAATCACTATCGTAGCATTAGTTTAAAAGTCAAAATGTGAAAAACAGAATCCATATATTTTTAAGATGCATCTACTACTGTTGTTGTTATTAATAGCATCTGTAATCAGGTACAAAATAGATTATAATGCTTCTTTTTATGAAGATAGCTAATAAACTTGTCTGCTTGACATATTCTGCTTTGTCTGGGTCATGCTCTACTCTATTTTGAAGCAGTCCAGATAACTACAGCCAGAGCTCATCTCCAGTTCTTCATCCTCTAAAGGCTTCTATCTTTGTTTTGGCTGACTAAAGACTCAGATCTGTATAATTCTGTTCCCTGCCATTGATCACATTTAGCTGACGTTATTTTATTCTGAGACAGGGCTTTTATCTGTTAAGAAATACAATACTTGTGAAATACTGAACTGAGCTTACAGTACCACTATATTTCATAGTAGTGCAAAAGAGTACAGGAAGGATAACAGTTCATCTGCTTTGATCCCAGGAATTGTTTTATCTCTACGTCTCTATTTCTGTGGAATTACTTACGATTCCTGCAGTCCTCCCTCTGCTGCTGTAAATTATGTAACTGTTATATTTTGACTGCGGCATTAGAAAATGTTATATAGAAATCTGATAGTTTCTGAAATGGCTTGTAGTCAGACAGAAGTAAGACTGTTGCGTTGGGTTTGTGTGGCAAGGTTTTGGTAGTGGGGGTGCTGCAGGGGTGGCTTCTGTGAGCAGATACCAGGAGCTGCCCCCATGTCTGACAGAGCCAATTCCGGGCTTTCCAAGATGGACCCACCACTGGCCAAAGCTGAGCCCATCAGTGACGCTGGTGGCACCTCTGTGATAACGTATTTAAGAAAAGACAAAAAACAGCTGTGTGGCAGCTGTGAGAGAGAAGTGAGGGGTGGGAAAAAAATAGAGAAACAGCCCTGCAGACACCAAAGTCAGAGAAGGAGGGCAGGAGGTGCTCGAGGCACCAGAGCAGAGATTCCCCTGCAGCCTGTGGAGGTCATGGTGGAGCAGAGATCCACCTGCAGCCCATGGAGGTCTGCAGTGGAGCAAGTACCAATCTGCAGCCCGTGGAGGACCCCACACCGGAGCAGGTGGATGCCCGAAGGAGGCTGTGACCTTATGGGAAGCCTGTGCTGGAGCAGGCTCCTGGCAGGACCTGTGACCCCATGGGAGACCCACGCTGGAGCAGTCTGTTCCTGAAGGACTGCACCCCATGGAAGGGACCCACGGTGGAACAGTTAATGAGGGACTGGATCCCACAGCAGGGACCCCACACTGGAGCAGGGGAAGAGTGTGAGGAGGAAGGAGCGGCAGAGATGGAACACTATGGGCTGACCACAACCCCCATTCCCTGTCCCCCTGCGCTGCCTGTGAGGGGAGATCAAGTCAGGAGTGAAGTTGAGCCCAGGAAGAAGGGAAGGGTGGAGGAAAGTGGTTTTAGATATGCTTTCATTTCTCATTATCCTACTCTGTTACAATTAATTGGTAATACGATTATATTAATTTCCCCAAGTCAAGTTTGTTTTGCCTGTGCTGGTAACTGGCGAGTGATCTGATCTCCCTGTCCCATCTCGACCCATGAGCTCTTCCATCTTATTTTCTCCCCTTGCCTTGTTGAGGAGGGGGAGTGAGAGAGCAGCTGGGTGGGCACCTGATGGCCAGCCAAGGTCAACACGCTTTTGGTTTTATATTTACTGTGTATGTGGGATATACAGTCTGAGAGATTACACTTTTTCTATGCAGATTAAGAACTGTCTTTAGGATGCCTTTTAAAACTAATTTTACAGAGGGTACAAATATTTCTAAATGATTTTAAATTTAATGATGATTTGATAAATTATGACCTGGATTTGTCTTTGACTCTAAAGTCTGCTTATAAAACTACTATTCCAGAGTTCACAGATGCTCTCCTTGTGCCAGTGTTACCTGTGCTGTAAACTACATCACCGAAATTATCTGAGCTATTAGATTTTTTTCTAATGGCAATATTGAATTTTAGGTTTTTTTTTTTTTTTTTATGAGAGGGGTTATTAATCAGGTTTATTTCAGCTGCCTGGTTTCAGTGTAGTCCTATATGGCATTGTATTTGTACAATGTATTTATACCAGGATGGGCCTGAAGAGAATAATACCTCGCTTGCTACTGGAAGAAATTCATCATCAAGCTATGTCTGAAAGCAGCAGCTGGCCTGCTGCAACGGATGGTGGTTTCTTCAGATTTGAGGAACATGAAGTTCATGATCCTTTTGTGTCTACCTGAGAAATTTTTGATTTTGCTGGAGAGGAGAGGGGTGCATAAATATCACAAACTTTACATCATATAGCAGCTCTAAAGGAACCATTGCATCTACCATTTATGTCTCAGCAGATTTAGTTTTTTCACCTGTGTTCATCGACTTCAGCTGAGCTTTTGGAAGGGATTTTTTTAGCCTAGTTTTTTAGCCTAGTATTATTTTCCACTGTAGTGTTTGGGGTGTTGGTTGGTTGGTTGATTTTTTCCCCAAACTTCAGCAGGCATTATAACTCTGTAAATAAAGAAAAACAATGAAATCTTCATCAGTCCTGGTTACTTTCTGTGAATCTCCTCTGTATGCATGCAGTTTTCTGTTCATAGACGCATCTACTACTTAATAATAAATAATCAATAGTTCAGCAATTGTGCCTAGAGAAGGAGAAGCAGTCTTTATTTATTTATTTTCCCCTGCCTTAGATTTCCAAGGAACTTAGATTTTAAGATGATCTAAAGGATGTAGAGGAATGTCCTTTTATCCTGAAATCATAGGAAAGGAGGCTCTATGTGCTGCCATGAAGGTGAAGGAGGGCAGAATACCCAGGGCAAATGGTTGGTTGTTTTTGTGGTTTTTATCTCTCTTATTTAAAAAATCAATATGTTTCTTTAGTATGCTCACAGAGAGCATGCTAAGAGATGTTTTCTCTCCTACTACAGTAGTTAGGATTTACCTTGAATTACCTACAGGCAAAGGTGGATGATCTAACAGGGAATGAGCGACAGAGCATACGTATATCTTTGTGTTGTATGTACTATGTGGATTTTTTGGCAGAAGCTTCACTTAGTCACAATATGAGAAAGATACACACATGGTATTGTACAGTGTAGAAAAGGAAAATAAACAAAAGAAAGCAAATGGAAATGAATGATGTTGTGAGGCCTTGGTGATCATATTATTTTAAAAAATGAAAGATGAGTGTTTAAAAACAAATGATGAAAGACAAATTATCAGATGAGGTCACCTAAGCTGTCACTGGGATAAGGAGGCAAGCTGGTAACTCTTTTTTATTGTTGTTGTCTTAAGACCAGCAATACTTAACTTCATTTTGGAAGAGAACATCTGTCATGGAAACTGTGTGATTCAAATGAAAAGCATACAGCAATCATAATGTAATTAATTTGTAAGGGAAAAACTGGAAGTGTAAGAAGATTAAATTAACAGGATTACAAATGTAATCATAACAGACAATAGTATTAGATCTTTGGCAACCATGTGGTTGCTGTGAAAGACTGTTGACATACGAAACAATCACCACAGTCAAATATATGAAGTTAATTTCTGCATTTCTAAAATACTTTCCCTTCAGATACCAGAAAAATGTAAATGAAAAAATACAAAATTAATACTTCTGAATGGCCGTGATGTTGGCTGCCCTCATTATTTACAGTAGGCTAAATGAATTATTTATTAAACTCTTGATTCTGAACTGACCTTTGATCAAGAACAGAAGGCAGTCGGGTTTATTTCACTGCAATAAGAATAGCTGTCAGAGATTTCCTTTACGTTTCAGATAAGTCAGTCTTTACATTAGTAACTACATTTCATTTTTCTCTATTTGAGAAGGACTTCATTTCATTGGCTCATTTATTTTCATTTATCATTTAGTTGCTTAAGAAGCCACTAATGAGTTAGCTCCAAGAGCTGCCAAACTAAACCTTTGTTTGTTTGAATTTTAAGGTATACTTCCTTCAAGTGTTAAGATAATTAAAAACAAAACAAAAGAATCAAGCTAGACTATATGGAGAATAAATGTGTTGTATGTTTCATAAAGGTTTGAAGAAATAATTTCCTTTCATTTTGAAATGGTTGGTTGTGCAATATACTAAAAAGGCTGAAATAAGTGATGTGAGGCAGAGTTTTACAGAGCTTAAGGCCAGAAGTAATCAATCTCACCATTTGTATCCATGGGCCATTGCATTTCTTCTGGTTAATGCTGAGTGATCCCCGTGTCTTTGACTAGACATGGCCTGTGTTTTTTGAAGCAAAGCTTTCGGGAAGATGTCGTCATCATACCTAAGTTTCGCATTATACTGCAAAGGGCTACTACTTGTAAAACCATTTCTCACATTGCTTTGTGCCTTAGTTTTTTTACACTGTTGTATAAAGTGCTTGAAAATTCAGACGACGTTTTCTTGCCTTACCTGTTTTGGATGTGTCTGCATATCACGCGGTTCCTTTTACTCTGAGCATTCAGACTCTGCAGTCCCTCGAGTATGGCAGAGGGCAGACATCTGCAGGAGAAAGCCAATGTTTTCAAAAGAGAGAGCAGAAGAAAAATAGGGACCTACCTGAAGTGTTCTGCTTTTCGTATCTCTAAGGGTGTTGATGACTTTATCAGAATGTTTTTTTCTAAATGCCAGCAAATCAGTAACTTGTAATAACGTGTAATATTTGGGTTTAATGCTACATTGTTGAGACGCACTGATACCAAGATTATATGTTTTTAATCTGGTGGTACTAGGTGGAATTACTCAAAAGGCCTCAAATGCATGAAAGTACAGTTTAGCAAAATAAATGTCATGTGGTTTAGTGAGTGATTTAGCTGAGTAAAGGAAAGTGTTTAGATAATATTGTAGTCGTTCGGATCGGCCCATCAAGGCAGAGGCCCTGCCTTTGGGGTGCAAGTGGAAAGAACTTAGAGCAATATGTTTGTTAAGTGTCGTATGAGCATTTTGCAACATACTTATGAAGTTTGAATGATGTTTAAGAGCCTTGGATTCTTTCACCTTATAGGTAATGTTTGTTAGTTTTTTAAGCGATTATGGTTAGTGAAGTACAACAGTAACTGGTTTTGGTAAATGGAGAAATTATGTTTTCGCTGAGTGATTGCTTTGAGGCAAGGATAGAATTAGGAATATTTCTAGTTAATGTCATGCTTTACTTGCCTGTTGATTTGTTTCTCAGCAGTCTTTGTCCAGAGTTAGTCTGAATTAACTGACTGCCAAGTCTTACTTAGAGTTTTCCTTTCCTTTTGACTGCAGCTATTATACTTATATCAAAAGCCATCACATATTGTCCTTAATGTAGCAGTATAGCAAAGATTTCCTGAAGTGCAAAAATTTTTTCATCTCCATTACCTCTCATTGTCACTTCATCGTACCATAACTTAAGTAAGCATGACCTGTTCTTTGTGATCCATGTTCATTTTCACTTGCTTAAGTACTGAACTAGAGTTTTCTCACTTATTTCTGTTTTTAGTATTTTTCTTCTTCACTTGTTTGCTTCTGCAAAAAAAAATGTAGACTAGTGATGCTGGTAATAAACTTCTCTTATATTCCATGTGTCCCCAGTGCTATGGGTACAGGAGTCACTCCCTTTCCATTCTTTAGGTTATTTCTTTTGAACTGATAACATTCAATGTAAGTCCAAGACTTTTTCCCTTTATATATAGTTCTTTTTATTTCAAAGGTAACAATTCTAAAAAATCTTTGGATTTGTTGCTGCTTTGTGACTCAGTATTTCCCATTGCCTATGGAAGATACTTTAATCTGCTCTTACTTTTCAAGGCTTCCTGTGCATAATAGCAATTAGTTTCCAAGGTCTTCTTGCCTGATCTGCTTGTTGCCCCCTCCTAGCTTTCAATATCTTTCAACTCGATAAAGTCAGGTTTATATTTTGATTTAGTTTGTTCCTGTTTGCTGCTTGTAGTCCTCTGTATAAGTATACTGAATCATCCTCTTCTGAGAAGAATTTAATATGATTTGTTTTTCCAACCTTTCTTTTTCAGAACAGAAATTTTAAAGTGTTCTCTTCATGCTATTTCCTTAAAACTAAAATCATCAGTAGTCATCCTGTCATTATACTTGTACCCACATAATATTTTAATTATCCAAATTTCAACCACCATTTCACATCCCCTTCCATGTTTTTTTTCTTTATATGTAGAGTCATAGGATCACAGGATAACTCAAGTTGGAGGGGACCTCAGAAGGAATCTCGTCCATCGTTTTCCTCGAAGCAAGGTCAGCTGTGAGATCAGTCCAGGTTGCTTCAGGCTTTATTCAGATGGATTTGGAAAAACTTGAAGGAAGGAGACTGCTCAGTTGTGCTTGTGGTAAAAAGCACTACTGTGTGTCACTGTGAAGTGCCTGGCTCTGTGTTCTCGACAACCTCCCTGTTGGTACTGGGAGGCCATTAGGTCCCCTGAAGGCACCTGTTCTCCAGGCTGGAGCAGCCCAGCACCCCCAGCCTCTCCTCACAGGGCAAGTGCTCCAGCCCCACAACGCTGGGGGCCCGACGCTGAACTGGCCCCAGTTTATCAGTGTCTGTGCATGGAGATGGGGCTGCAGAACTGGATGCAGTCTTTCGGGAATGACCTGATGATCTCTGAATAAGGGGGTGATGATCCCTTCTCTGTTTGCTGGCCATGCTCTTGCCGATGAAGCCTGGGATGCTCTTGTCCGTCTCTGCTGCCAGGGCACGCTGTGGGCCTGGGCTCAGCTTGCTGCCCCCGGGGGCTTCCAGACAGGCAGCGCCGCTGCAAGAGCTTCTTCCTTCCCTACTGCAGGACTTTCTGTTTGTCCTTGCTGAATTTCTAAAGGTCTCTGTCAGCTCATCCCTGTCCAAGTCTCCCTGGGTGACAGCCCTGGTTTCCTTGCGTTTGGTGCCATCTACAAACTTGATGACAGTGCAGCCCGTTGCCTCCTCCAGGTCATTGATAAAGATCTTCTGTTGTAATTCTGTGTGAACATTTTATGCCATATTTAACACTATAATACAATTGTTTCTTAACAGAAAATATTTTAATTCTTGATACCTGTACTCAAATTTCCATGGGTTTGAGCAGTCACTGCGAATCTCAGTAAATTATGCTTAAATATATCTGGTGTAAATGAAAACACTTACTGAGTTTTTGTGCCAGTTTTACTTTATAAAATGGCATCTTTAAGACATCATTTTAGGAATCACTGTTGCTACCAAGAAGTTTCTCATTTTGGAAGTTGTAGCCTTCAGAATTTATCTTCAAGCAGATAAATGATATTTCTCATCTGTTCCAGTGCAAAGTGAGTCTGCTTCCTTTAAGCAGCCTTTCTTAGCAGTTTAATGTGGCTGTTTAGAAGAGAGCAAGGACAGTTCTCCTAGGCTGTTCTGCCACTTTGCCCTGGGGATGGTACCTTCCACCAGAGAGGGATGGGGCTCAGGGGAAAGGCAGTAGCTGTCACACAGTTACCCTCACTAAGCTGGTGAAATGCTATGGGGAACATTTATGTGCAAAAAAATTCTGTGCAAGGGAGAAAACCATCCAGAATCCGAATTAATGTTTCATTTAATATATTTGGTGACTGTATCAGTCTTTTTTTCAAAAAAAAGGGAGATAGTTGTGCCTCAAGGAAAAGGAAGGTGGTGCTGCCAGAAAAGTTCCTGCTGACAGATGGCAACATATCCAACACCTTATACTTCTGACTTTTGCACCAGTCACCTTCAAGGGAGGATGCTTCAGCTACTCAGCAATTTTATACCTGTTGGTTTTCCTCAAATAGCTTGTCCTGTTTTCTGAGAAAGTGCAGCACCTTATGTCATCACTAACATTATTATTTATATCCAAGAAGAGCTCGAAAGCATCAGAGCCCTTCAGTTAATGTACTTATGAACATAAAGGTGGTATTACTTACCACCTATAAGATGCTTAAAGTATAGTAAATGCTTGTGCATGGTGTTCTTTAGCAGAAACAGAGATGATCATCAAATGGTTGAATAAAGTGAGGTTAAAATTTTCAGTGTCAAAGTTCCACCGATCCTCCTGGGATCATAAGTGACTGTGTCATTTTCAAATACGAGACCTGGCTTTCCAGGTCATGACCTGAATATTTCTGAAAATTAAATTAAGGAGCTTGAATGTTGCTACTTCTAAGAGAAAAGCAACCCTTGACTCAGATCTTCATAGCGCATTTACAGATTTAGGCTCCACGTTGTATAATCAGCTATCTAAATGGCATAAGGTGAGGTACTTGCTGTGTGCACTGGGGCAGAGGCTGAGTTGCAGTCCCTAATCTCATCCCTGTTTTGTCTCTGAGCTGCCTATCTGACAGTGTAGGCTCCCACTTAACCTGAAAATCATAAGTAGGGACCTGAAGTGTGATTTCTCAAGACATGCAGGGAATGTGCATGCCCCAAATCCATTGATTTTCAATCCGAGTAGACACTTGGCTTACTTCGAGGCTTTAGAAATTCCCAATCAAGACAGCTAACTTGAAGCATGCATTTGTTATGCTCTCAATGTAAAGAGACTGATGTTAGTGAGTGGCAGGGAGAATAATTGCATGGGAAGGAAAATGTACTTCAGGCTGATGATATTTGTGCTGCTTGCCCAGCTGCAAGGCTGTGATTCTGGAACAAGAGGGCATGGAAAGGAAGAGGGAGGTTCCCTTTGATTCTTCTTTGCAGCTGTACAAGTGAAAGAGCCACACCAAATGAAACAAACAAACAAGCTACACAGAACAAAAAAAGAAATACTTTAAGAGCAACTGGTAAATTGAGATAAAAATGTCACTGCCCAAACCCATAATGAAATATGGTGCTGTGAAAATACCACTTCCTTGCCTGGAGGTAACAAGACATTTTACCTGGTGTCATTTAATCTAGTGTGACATGAAGATGTGAAGTCCCCTTGAGCATCTTACAAATTTAGGAGGGAGTTTGTAGACAAAAATCCTCCTGTCAGTCAAGATCATGTAATCACAGCTTATTCCCGATGAACAAAACATTTGTATTTAGATTGCACATTTACATTTAAAAAATCAACTGAACTTGGATAGTGTGTTTTGGTTTTGTTTTTTTTTTTAAATTTTGTAAGCTTCAGCTCTTTGCTTTGAAGTCAACATTTGGGAGTAGGGCAGAAAGGTTTCAGTAGCATCAAAATTACATGCTGTACGGGCAGTGGCCATGTGCCATGGCATTCACAAGGTGAACCAAGGTCGTGAGGCATTGCAGGCTGGCGGGAAGGGACCCGGAGGGGGAAGCCTGGAGCTGGAGAGTCTGGTACCTGACTGCACTTTCCAGCTGCTCTTTATCTCCTCCTTGGGCAGCACAGGACCAGAGCGCTGTGAACAGGGGCTGCAAAAGGGACTTGGTTTGTGGGGCTGGGAGCATGCAGGATGCTGCCTGGGCTGCTCTTTGTGCTTGCTCTTCCCAGTTTGTGCAGTAGTTTGAGTCTCGGCTCCCAGGTCTGTCACTTTTGGACCCAGGCTGCTGCTGGAAATGGATGACTCCTGCTTGGGGAGGGCCGAGCTCATGGTGAGCAGCAGTGACAGCTGTCACAGCCATTAGCACAGCAGGGACACAGAACATCTCTGCCAAAACTTGCCTGGGGTGGCATGGAGGGTGTGCAGTGGTGGACTCAACACCCCACAGGGATGTTCCCAGAAGAAAGAGTCCTGCTCCATCTTACCAAATGCGCATAGCATGGCAACACATGGGAGGAATTAGGAGTTCATAAGCAGTTGCAGCACTGTGCCTGCATTGGGGTTACAGGTAAATGGCGGGATGGCCCTTGTGGCTGCAGGGGGGTAGTGAATGGATACAGGCTTTTCAGAGACTGGTGGTACAATAAGGTGGGCAAGCCAGGAGGAGGAGTTCTGTGTAAAGGAGTAGCATGAATGCTGACCGGGCTTAAACACAGAAAGGAAGGACACAGATGGTGGAAGAGGGTGTGTACTTACTTCTGTAAGTACATTGACAGCAAAGGGGAGCGCAAGGGGAGCATGGGCCCATTGCTCAGTGTGGCCATGTGGAAAAAAGGCTGAAGTACTCAATGCCTTTTTTGCCTTGGATTTTGCTGGAGAGACGTGTCCTCAGGCCTCCCAGGTGCCAGAGTCTCCTCACAGAGTGAAGCTGTATGTGCAGTAGAGGAAGACAGCGTTAGGGATCTCTTGGCCCACTCAATGTATGCAGTTCCACAGGACCAGATGGGATACACTCAAAGGTGTTGAAAGAGGTGGCTAATGTTGTTGCGAGGCTCCTCTCTTATCTTTGAAAAGTCATGGCAATGGGAGGAGGTTCTTGATGACTGGAAAACAGCAAACGTCACACCCAGCTAGTAAGGAGTGAGGTCCCTCTGGGTTCAATACTCTGGACCAACACTGTTTAGTATCTTCATTAATGACATCAGTGACGGGATGGAGTGCAGTCTCAGTAAGACTGTGGATGACATCAAATTGCAGGCAGCAATCAATGTGCTGGAGGGCAGTGCTGCTATTCACAGGGACCTGGGCAGGCTGAAGAAATGACCTGAAAGGAACCTGCTAAAGTTTGGCAAAAGATAATGCAAGGTCTTGCCCATGGAATGGAATAACCCTGTGTAGAAGGACCAACTGCCCAGGAAGCAGTGCTGCAGAAAGGGGTCTGAGAGGCCTAGTGAACAGCAATTTGAGCATGACCCAGCAGTGTGCTCTGATAGCAAAGAAAGTGACCTGCATCCCTCGGCTGCACGGGTAAGAGTGTAGCCAGCAGGTCAGGGAAAGATCCTTCCCCTCTGTTTGACATTCGTGTGACTGACTGTAGAGCACCACGTCGAACTTTGGGCTCCCCAGGACAAGAAGGATGTTGATTTATGTAGACAAAATGTGTTGATCAGGGTGCAGTAGCAAATGGCACAAGATGTGAGGCAAGAGAGCTGGATCTACTCAGCTTTAAGAAGAGATGGCCAAGAGGAGACCTTAGTGCTGTCAACAAGTGGAGGGTATAGCAGAAGTGGAGCTAGACTTCTCTTGAAGATACACAGTCATAGGATAAGAGGTGATGAACATGAGTTGTAACATGGAAAATCCTGATCAGGTATTAAGAAAAATGTTTTTACTGTGATGATTGTGAAGTATTGGAACTGGTTGCCCAGAGAGGTTGTGGAGGTGTTCAAGACTCAACTGGACACATCCCCAACCAACCTGATCTGATTATACCTGGTTTGAGCTGAGGGTTGGACTAGGCAGTTTCTCCCAACCTTATTCTATACTATATTCTTATTTTATTTTTTAAATGAAGGTTGGAATGTCTTTTTATTCAAATATTAAGATTTCTTGAGGTCCATACATACTAGGCCCACTCCAGGAAATTTCTTATTTGTATTAATGGTTTCTTTCTGGAAAAATGACTATTGACTAAGGTAGTCATTCAAGAAACAGGGCACCCAAATGCAGATAAGATGTAAATATATACAGTTGTGTTCAAACTGGTGATTCAAGAAGACATTATTTAGCTGCTCTGAGGCACCTGAATTTCACTTGGGTACATGAATTCTCCTTTCAGAGGCAGAGGCTTTTAGGTATTGAACTACCAGACAACATTATACCTAACTCTCTTGTTGAGTAACTGCCCTAACAATCTCAGGTTTAAGCCATATCAGTAGGTTTTGGACTTAGTTTTTTTTAACTTCTGTCTTCTGTTTGTTAACCTTTACATTGTTTTGCTAACCTTTGCATTTTTACAAAATTGTCAGGTATTGTCTCAAGCTGCATTGGAAGATGTTTACTAATATAATTATTGTTCGGGATTGCTCGGTCCAAAAATCACTCTCTTTCTTCTCATGCAGGTCAACAGAAACAGCCTTGTGCAGAGCAGCGCACTCATAAATGTGAAGCAAGCCCACACCATCATGTTTGCCACTAAGAGGTCAGTTTTCACTTTTGTTGTTATGCTTTTCATCTCCAAAAATAGTACAGCTGTTGTGACTCTAATCTGAATGTTTTACACTTTCTGAATGTCTTGTTACACAAAATACATCAGCTGAATATATTGCTCTTTCTGTTATCTTAGTTGATTTTTATTTGCTGTGCAGCTCTGATCTACTTCGACTGACAGGTATGTGGCATACAGGCCATGTAGCACACAGGGAAATAGTATTCCCAAGGCGTTATGGGTCACAGCAAGACTGTCAAAGAAGACACTGTACTAGTGCTGGAGGGCATCCCTCCTGCTTTCTGGATATGGAAAATAACACCAGGGCAACAAAGGCCAGTGTAAGATAGATTCTTTTCTCCCATTTTAGGGAGTCCATACTGAATATAAGGTAACATCCTCTCTTATTCTGCATGATTTGGTGTCATAACCCATATGTCTCAAAAAGATCAACAGTTTTGAATCCATACTGTCTACTTCCTGCATCTTTGAGTGCTCTTCTTAAGCATTAGATATTCTGGATCCATCAGCAGACAGCAGGGCTTTGCTTCCCCGCAGTTCCTGCAGCCGCACAAGCCGTCACGGCACCTGGAGGCACCTTGCCAGGTACCAGCTTCTGCACCTTGGGTCTTCTGCAGGGGAGTGCGATTTCTCCATTGAAACAAAGATGCTATAGACCATTCCTCCCGTGTGTGAACTACCTGATTTTTAAGCTCATTGGTAGGTTTTTATTACAAACTAGTCAAGGACTTCACCACTTGTGCCCCAGTCGCCTGGCAGCCTGGTGAAATGCTCACCCTGTGCAGTGGCAGAGCGCTTTTCATCTGGTACCTGGAGAAGCGGCTCACCTCTCCTGAATTGCTGGGGAGCGGGGAGGCGACCTTGCTCCTAAGCAGCAGCAAATATGCAGCAGCATCTCGCATGCCTGCAGGAAGCAGGGCTGGCATAAGAAAAAGCAGTTTGTTTTTCTGAGGCATCAGCTCCTGCACAAGTTGCGCAGGGTTCACATGAGCCACAGCCCTGACCAAGTCAGGGGCTGCCAGGGCTGTCAGGTCCCCGGCGCTCCCGCAAACCGCTGCCTCGCACCGCAACAAATCCAACAGGGTTTGTGCCCGTCTGAACTGGCACAGGCATCCGATTCCAGGCTCTGTTACCTTGTATACGAGACACAAATGCAGTGGATTTTTAGGGTAACTTGTCAAGAAAATAAACCTCTGGTCTTATTTTTAGGTAAATACAGAATCTGTTGTTTTGGCAGTATGATGAGTTTAAGATAATCGTTGCTGAGGGCACAGTAATGGAATTGCAAACTTCCCATATGAGGATTTCTGCTTTTGATTGCCTCTGCAGAATGTTAACACTCAAGTTAACCAAAGACATTCTGCTGAGTGAAATACATTACTTTACATGATATTGAGGTGGGTTAGTTATTTTTGCCACTGTTTAATATTACCCCCTGTGAACTCCTTTTGATAATCTAAGCATTTTTTTACTCTCAAGATAGCCTCTATCTTTTCTTAGCACTATAAAGCAATGGCAAAATGAAGAATTGTGTTTGATTGCTAGCCTTGAAATTTCATTCTTTATCTTTTTTTTCTCCCAGATGGAATCTTGATTACTATGAAGTTCCTCATAAAAGATGTTACAGACAATATGAAATTCATGTCTGCAAACAAGACGTTTTATGAAAAAAGGCACATCTGGGGAACAGAAGTTCTCTGCCTCTCCACTGTACTTTGTTTTGCTGTTTCTTACCTTACACAAACTTTTTTGAACCACTTATGATAAATAAAGAATTTCCTGCTTCTGGGAGGGAAAAAGGCAGAGTGGACTTCTGTAATAGTAGCCTCTTATGTGTAAACTGGGAAATTACATCAAGTATTCTTGAGATTGGTACCATATTTTAATTAGATAGACATTGAGAACTAGCCAGATATTTTGTTCTCCCAATTGCAGTGCATTTTGAATTTAATTTTCGTAGAGGACTATTAATTGTGAACAAGAAAATCTTGATTTTTTTATTGCTAATTTTTAAAAGTTATAAAGTCTTAAAAATAGACTGCCTAAAACTATTAAGATCTTTTCAAAATCTTGGTTTGATAAGTTAATTCTCTTCCTAAAGAGAAATACTGTATTTACTTGGAAATATCATGAGAAACAAAGTTATTTTTCTATAGGAAAGGATGATTTAAGGTTTATTTTCTTGTAAAATTATTTTTAATTAGTTCTAATAATACATGGCTAATTATCATTTCCACAAAATGTTTTAACAAAATTACAGTACTCTGACTCAAAGACTCAATTATCTCCTGTCACCAGATCTTTAAATTTATCAGGTATATAGTATGTCAACTCCCTTTTATTTATACCTATCTCTCAATTTTGCATACAAAGTTTATTTTTATTGGATAATCCCTGTTAAACAGACTGAATAATGAAGTCAATAAAAGTGACTGTTCTCTCAGAATAGCTTTGACAAAATTTGTCTGTGAGGAAGATACTTCTCATCTACTTTATAAGAAGCTGTGTTTTCAATTTGAGAGCTGATCCCATGCTTTTAAATACTGAACTATTGTGGTTTCTCCACGTTGTCTTGTATTCCGCTCTCATCTTTTTCTCTATCATGTTAGTTTTTCTCCAATTAATTAAATCTACAATAGACAACAGCATTGAAATTTTATAGCAGAGGTCAGAATGTATACCAATGAGTTTCTGATGTGTTGTATTATTAATGTTGTGTATTTATTTCAGTCTTGCAATAGCAATTGCCAATACCATTGTCCTCCTGTGGAAGGGAAAAGTCTGTAAATGGCTTCAGAGAAGGGATTTTTATTTTGTGGGAACCAACTTTATATGTAGAAGTTGGTCTGCAAAGATGGGCTCCGAATTAGCACATCGTCATGATATGCAGTAAACTCTGTCTACCTACCACTGGCATCGCAGTGCCAGGAGTACTTTAACCTGTGGTTACAGACCTTCTTCAGTTTGGGAACCATATGTTGTATTACTCATTTAAACGATGTCCACGCAGCTGGAGACTGTTTCTCGTGGATGACATGCTCAGTTCTTTTTTCCTTCTCTAGCCTAGGGTGGAGTGCTTCAAAAGATGACCTAAGTGATACCACCTTGGTGCACAGACTACCACTAGTATCTCTGGCTAATTAGCAGTTAGTTGCCACATCCAAGTCTGTCTGGGTTGTCTCCTGCCATAAGTGAGTGGTGTCTCCTTCCCCCTCTGTTGGTTGGAACCTCAAGAAGGTCCATAGAGCTAAGAGAGAAGCTAGAGCTTGTGTCATCTGTCGTCAGCACGTAGGCCACTGAGGGCTAGTGTTACCAGGTTTAATTCAAACTGTTTTGGAGGAAAGAAAGAAAAGGCAAACAAAAAGAAGAAAAGGCTCTGATCACCAGGCACCCTGATTGCCCTGATGTGAACTCAGGGTTTATTTTTATTGTGGTCTGCTTTGTGAAGAGTGTTTTATCTATAGGGTGTGATTCCAGCCTGGGGCGCTGGTGGCTAATGCAGCTGGTGGCTTCTGCTACGTGCTGATGGCTGGTTTGGTGCTATGTGATGGACGGCCAGGTTGTGTGAATGGCAGCGCTGACAGCCTTGGCCAGCGGTCCAAGAGTTTCATAGCACAGCACTTGTTTCTGGAGGCAGATAATTTTCTTTCCAAGTCATATTCCAATCAGCCATCCTGGAAAGTTATAGTAAATTTTCTTAGGCCAAGTCTGTCAGCAGCATTTTGTGTCTTGTGATAAGTAGAAAAAAGAGCCTTTCTTCCAATGTCTACATATATTGGCATGTTTATAATCTTAGATGATAGCTGAGCTGGGCAAGTAATGTGACTGGTATAGAAGGAGGATGAAGAGATTTGGAAAGACATATCAGCTTTTTAGTGACTGATGGTTACTGACTTCCTGTTCTTTTATCTGATTTTGATTAGAAAGTTAAGGAAATCGTGTTCATTTATGAGCTCCTGATATGAACAGACTGTAGTGTTTTCAAGATAATATAAGCCTAGTTTCTTCTTCCTCCTTAGCAGAAAGGCTATGACTGCACATGGTTTCTAAATTTCATGTCTTTTACTGGTATTAGTCCTGGACTGTTCCCATGTTTGTTCTGATACTTCTGCCGGGTTCTAAAGCATGTCCAGCGCACGGCCACGAAACTCTGTCCATTGCTGAACACTAAGAGTGTGTGTCAAATTTCTTTTCTTTGGGATTTGTAAGCATACAAAAATAGTTATCTGGTTTGACCTAAATTCACATGGTGCTCACTGTTCCCCTTTTGCTTTCTAATTGGAAGTGACACTACTTGAATGGAGCTGTAACATGCTTTGTCTCT
Source organism: Caloenas nicobarica (assembly GCF_036013445.1). Taxonomy (NCBI): domain Eukaryota; kingdom Metazoa; phylum Chordata; class Aves; order Columbiformes; family Columbidae; genus Caloenas; species Caloenas nicobarica. The sequence continues at coordinate 145,412,699 of NC_088246.1, forward strand.
TCTGCGCTGTTACAGAATTAACTTTCTTACTGCTGAACTTTGTTACAATGGTGAACTGCAGAGTAATATCTATTGACATGGACTCTTCTTAAGTTTGCTACTGTTTCCTAAATATCAACTTCCAGTGTCTTGCACTGCTTTATTGCTTCGGGACCTGGAGGCTGAATAATGCGAAATGATAAGGCAGCTGTGGGACTTGTTTTCTAATTCAACTGGAACAGGCAGTCTAGTAGTCAGGTGTATACAGGGCAACAAAACATATAACATCCTTTACTGTCTCTTGGTTTTCAAGTTTGTTTGTTTGTTTGTTTGTTTGTTTTCCATCTTACACACCTGGCCATTTTTTCCAGGCTGTGCTATGCTTAATGAGAACTCAGAATTATTAATAGATCCCATAACTCTTCAGATGGGGTAACTCAGGCCTTCAGTGCATACATGGTCTCTCTGTTGCAGAATTCATCCTTCCAGTGTGGAGTGTGGCTCTCTTCTGAAAACCCACATCTTCTCTTAGCAGTACCTGTTCTAGCTGTGGGAAAGCAAGAAGGAGAGGAAGGTGACCTGAGCGTGTTCACCCAGTCATGACTGATTGCTTGCTCACATCGTCTTGAATGTTCACACTACCCCAGTGCCAATTGATCCAGGATTTAAGGGGCCAAGTTTTCTGTATTTCTTGACAGCTTTATGTGTTTGTAGCCCCAGAATGTAACTGTACAGCAGAACTTCAGCTTCTCTGTAGACTGGCAATTCGCCTTTGTCAGGTGTTTCCTCTATCAAGTCTTCCATCTGCTTAGTTTTCTTCTTTTCATTGGATTTGGTATTTGCCATATACTACTTTCTCTGATCCCTTTGTGCTCTGTTTCCTGTTTTCTGTCTCTGTCTTGTCTGCGCATCTGCTGTGCATCTTCCTCTTGCACTCAGTTCACCCACTTGGACTCAATTTGCCAAAATTGTTAATTATTTCATTGTGACCAAGTCCAACCAGGACTCTGCACTTGGGCTTTTGTGACGTGATAGCTGCCTTAAACATACACTTCTTGAAACCTTATCATCTGTTACCTTCCTTGAGTCTCACTTCTTTGAATATTACCTCTCCCACTGGAGCGAAGAGGGTTTTGATCTATTTTATTTCCTCTGGTAAAAATAAAACTAAACCCCAAAGTCGCGATGTTTAACTCATGAAGTGGTAAGATAACGAAAATTTTATTTGCCACGGATTTGCAAAAAAAAGTCCTGAAGAGTTTACAGATTATTTGGTGGGTTCACTTCAGCCAACAACCAAACACCCACACAGCCACTCACTCCCTCCACTGCCCCATGGGATGGGGAGAAAAGGAAAATAAAAAGTTTTGTGGATCAAGGTAAAGACAATAGGTGAAGCAAAAGTGCACAAACAAAGGAAAGTAAGGATTTCATTCAGTGCTTCCCATTGGCAGGCAGGTGTTTAACCACTTTCTGGAAAGCAGGGCCTCAACACACGTAGTGGTTACTTTAGAAGGCAAATGCCACAACCACGAATGTCCCCTCTTCCTCCTTTCCTTCAGCTTCTGTTGCTGGGCACAACATCGGGTGGGTGTGGAATATGCCTTTGGTCACTTCTGGTCAGCTGTCCTGGCTGTGTGTCCTCCCAGTTCCACGCCCACCCCCCGGCATACCTGCAGTGGGGGGCAAGGCGGGGAGCAGAGTGAGAAACAGAGAAGGACTTGCACAGTTTAAGCAATAGCCCAAATAGTGATGTGTTATCAACACTGTTTTAATCACAAATCCAGAACATGGCAACATAAGGGCTGCTATGAAGAAAATTAACTCCATCCCAGCCAGACCCAGTACAACGTAAAAAGCTGAATCAGTGTTCATATACTGGAGCTTAAGCTCCAATAAAATGGTTGCATTTGTAAGAAAATACAGAAAATAAATATTTTTAGTTTACCAGTCTATCTAATAAAAATTTGGCTTCCTATACATACAAATAAAATCACAAAAATTTTAAGCTGTGGTGAACAACTTTTAAAAATTTCCTTCAAGTAACTGCATCTTTAATTACAGAATGTGAATTAATATTTGTATATAATCTATGGTTTTTACAAATGAAAATATAAAAGAAGTTTAAGTCTGTTTAAATTTATCTTAAGTGATTAACTATTTCTCAATTATATTTTTATAGAAGTCTGTTTTACAAAAAGGTTCTACTCTGCCTCTCTGCAGACTTTCAAAGGCATTTGCATGAGCTAACCAGCCAACCAGGCATGTATCTTTTTGTTTGAGAAAGTCGTCTGCATTTCCACGCCAACTTTATGCCATAGCCATAATACTCAGTAGTAAATTCTCCTGATTTGTTTCTTTGCTATATCTTGGAGTTTTTGTAAGAGTGTCTGATTAGTGCCTGCAGATTCTTTAATTATAGGATTACACTTGCACTTCAGTTATAACTTTTAATACTTTAAGTTCTTTCTTCAAAAGTGACTGGCACTTGAAATTACAAAGAGGACCTAACATCTCAGTGACTGGATTTTTTTTGTTTGTTTTCCTTTGCACTGAAATGCTAGTGTGTTTATTTACTTCTCCAGTTGATTTCAAACAATTAATGCCTGAGCAAAAGCGCAGGCGCCTTTCTTGTCATGTTTCCAGTTCTCTTATGCTTTAAAAGAATGAAGAAGCAAAGAGCTTCTTAGGAAGACCCTAAAGATATGTTGTGTATGTAGTTGGGCACTTCAGTGTACAGGGATGTGTTTCCCATTACACCCTGTTCAAGATCTTGCTGAAGGGCAAAACCTTGGCATTTCTGAAGTCAGTGAAATTCATAGAATCATAGAAACATTTCAGTTGGAAGAGACCCTCAGGATCATTGAGACCAACCATAACCTAACCTAACTCTAGCACCAAACTATGTCCCTACGAACCTCATCTAAATGCCTTTTAAACACCTCCAGGGATGGTGACTCCACCACTGCCCTGGGCAGCCTGTTCCAATGCCTGACAAGCCTTTCCATGAAGATTTTTTTCCTAATATCCAATCTAAACCTCCCCTGCTGCAATTTGAGGCCAGTTCCTCATATCCTATCACTTGCTACTTGGGAGAAGAGCCCAACCCCCTCCACGCTACAACCTCCTTTCAGGTAGTTGGAGACAGCGATCAGGTCTCCCCTCAGCCTCCTTTTCTCCAGGCTGAACACCCCCAGCTCCCTCAACCACTCCTCATCGGACTTGTGCTCCAGAACTGTCACCAGCTTCATTGCCCTCCTCTGCACTCTCTCTAGTACTTCAATGTCCTTCTTATGATGAGGGGCCCAAAACTGAACACAGTATTCAAGGTGGGACCTCACCAGTGCCGAGTACAGTGGCACAATTACTTCTCTAGTCCTGCTGGCCACACTATTCCTGATACAAGCCAGGATGCTGTTGGCCTTTTTGGCCACCTGGGCACACTGGTTGCTCATGGTCAGCTGGCTGCCGATCAACAGCCCCAGATCCCTCTGCCAGGAAGGCTTTCCACCCACTCTTCCCCAAGCCTGTAGCGTTCGTTCCATGGGGTTGTTATGACCCAAGTGCAGGACCCGGCACTTGGCCTTGTTAAACCTCATACGATTGGCCTCAGCCCAACGATCCAGCTGGTCCAGATCCCTCTGTATGGCCTTTCTACCCTCCAGCAGATCAACATTCCCACCCAGTTTGGTGTTGCCTGCAAACTTACTAAGAGTGCACTCGATCCCCTCATCTGGATCATTGATAAACAGGTTAAACAGAACTGGCCCCAATACTGAGCCCTGGGGAACACCACTCATGACTGGCCGCCAACTGGATTTGTCTCTGTTTACCACAACGCTTTGGGCCCCGCCCTCCAGTCAGTTCTTTATCTATTGCAGAGTACACCCATCCAGGCCATGAGCTGCCGGCTTCTCCAGGAGAATGCTGTGGGATATGATGTGTCTAAGTACACAACATCCACATCTTTTCCCTCATCTACTAGGTGGCTCACCTTGTCACAGAAGGAGATCAGGTTGGTCAAACAGGACCTGCCTTTCATAAACCCATGTTGACTGGGCGTGATACATCGTTCTCTTGCATGTGCCATGTGATGTTACTCAAGATGATCTGCTCCGTGACCTTCCCTGGCACCGAGGTTAGACTTACAAATCTGTAGCTCCCGAGATCCTCCTTCCAGTCCTTCTTGTAGACGGGCATCCTGTTTGCCAGCTTCCAGTCAACTGGGACCTCCCCAGTTAGCCAAGATTGCTGATAGATAATGGAAAGTGGCTTAGTGATCACTTCTGACAGCTCCCTCAGCACCCTTGGATGTATCCCATTTGGCCCCATAGACTTGTGGGTGTGCAAGTGGTATAGCTCTTCTTTTGCTCTTTTTCCAGAAGTTCCACCAGTATTTTTAAACAAATACTTTACCAAGAGTATGCAGGATGGGGAAAATGTTGTCTGGTTTTGCTTTTCAAGAAATGCATTTAGAAGAAAAATATGGCAAGGTATAAACTGAGGGTCAGTCTTGCCAAGTGGTAAAGACAGTTGAAGGTACTCGTGCCCCAGTTTAGTCATTTCTTCTTGCACAGGAAAGCATGAAGATATTTCCCAGACAGGGATGAACTTTCCTCATGCTCAGATTTTGTGCTGTGCTGGGCCCTCAGTGCCCTGCAGGAATCTCCAGTTGTTGGTACGTTTCCAGTCTTAACAGAACTGTTTCCATTAGATTATGACTGTAAAAATAATTTTGTAAAATTTCTCTCATTTTTAGGAATGAGATCTGTAGATTAGAGAATTATCAGTGCTGCCACACACAAAACTTAGTCTCAATTTTAAACCACTCTAGTTTAATTTCAAATAAATATCAAAGACACACGTATTACAATTAGCACCTGACATAGCTAAGTGGCATCATCTAGACTCTGCTGCATCTTTCCCATGTGAGAACAGCTACCCTGGTGGTCAGAAATACATTTTTTTCTCAGAAGCTGCTTGCCAGATACCTCTCCGAAACCTTCCATAGCAGAACTAGTACCACATAATGAGAGCTGTTATTGTGTCCTACAGACTTTTTCAAATGCTTCTGGCAATTACATGATTTCTTAGATCTTTCCCTTTCTGCAGACGCTTTTTAAAATCCCTGTCCACAATCATAGCACTATATCATAGCAAAAGGCTTTTCTCCATGTATCTTTATTTCCTAACAATAATCCCAACATCATAAAAATGAAACCTCATTTTACAATGTGATATATGTGCATCCTGCTTGTATATATAAAGCCCTGGGGTTACATTTTCAAAGTGGTAAATAGCAGCTCTCTGCACAAATCCGGTTGTCTGCTAATGAGATTTGTTCATGCTGCTCCCTGACACCTTTTTAAACAGTCACACTGGTTATTTATTTTATTACAATGTTATGGAAGACACTTAGGAAGTGTGTTCTGATCCCACATTCAGCAACATGAACCATCTGAGGGAACGGGACCAACTGCATGGCCGCATTGTGCTGTATCGCCACAGATAGTGGTCATAGCTTGTTGGCTTCGGATTTATGTGGTCATAAATTGCCTGTTTTTCTGATACTTTAAAGTAAATGAAGGGAAGCATCAGCACTGCTGGCTTTCTGGCAGGAAGCCTAAGAGCAACTTGGTATGCCTTGTGTGTCTAGCTAATGCCACTTCGATGGAAAGTTTTAATTAAGTGCATGTCTGCGCGTGCAGAGAAGAAATCAAAGGCACTCGGGAAGAAGAAAATGTATCTGCTCCAGACTCATTGAGGAGTAATTTGGTGAGAGCACTAAATGACTTTCAATTAATTGGAAAATATTTTCTTAAATATTGCTGGAAAGTACAAGAAAATCAGTCTGAAGGGAAGACTATAAAATTAGTCTGTAGATCTAATCCATTTGCTCCATACTTGTTGGAAGATGTGATGGTAGTACAAGTCAGAGGTGTAGGGATTGTGAAACTAATCTGATACGCTGGATTTCATTAAGCTCCCTAATTGTAATTATCAGAAGAACACTGGAGGCTGGTTTGCCTACAGCCAGTATTTTTGATTTGTCATTTCTGTAGCAATTTCCAAGCTTATAAACATCCAAAAAGTCATTGTTAATACAAGTATAATTTTCATAGCAAATTTTTTGTAACTAGATAGCCTTATTAAAATTCCAACTGTTGAAACTGAATTTATTACATAGGAATTTTAGCTCTGTTTCTTGGTCCTCATAGTTACAGGGAAGAAAATTCACTCAGTTCTCTTCAGACTCTCTAGAGGGATGGCTCTTTATGAAAAGAGCAGTTCTGAGGAGCAGGGATTATTTATTTACCACTAGATGTAGTGCATGATTTATTTTGGATTATGTTTGGTGTATGATTCATTGTTTTATCTGCATTACAGCAAAGCCAAAGGACCAATGTAGATTTGTACAGGGCTTGTTATATCATGCCGTATTTGTCTTAAACCTTGTAATATTTTTATAGAGTCAGTAGAACAGGAATTCCACCCTTTTATCCATCTTTCAACCAATGCTGAAAACCTGCTCTATTATTCTCTTAACTTTTCTTCCAGAGGAAATGGAGCTTTCTCAAGAGCTGATCTAAAACTGTGGAGCAAATTCCATGAGGGGCTGTGAACAACCATGCGGTCTGAGCTTTTGTCCCTACTTGATCTTGCATCTTTAGCGTAACTCTAAGATACTCTTTGCATGAAATAACCACAGTGAAAGAACCGCACCAGTGTCTTAAACCTTATGGAGAACCCTTTTGTTCCTCTGTGTGATGAGTGATTGATCAGCTCCTTCTATTCATCTTCTTTTAAATGCATATTCTCCTGTGAACTGCACTGTCAGATGAAACCTTCACTCATCCCCAAAGCCCCATTCTTTTTTGTTTGTTTCTTAACACAGACAAGGTTATTTTATGAGCACGGAATTCTTGGTCTGATTTCCTAATACCTTTATTCCTGCTGATGTTTATGAAAAAGTGAATCTGAAGACTGGAATAGATAAGGCTGTTTTCTTAGCATGAATTATCAGATGCTATTTAAGATGTATACAGCAGATGGGGAATCTCATGAGAAGGGGAGAAATAAATGCAACAGATGTGTCGTAAGAGTAAAAAGGCTATTTACGAGAATAGTTCCAAGAATGGAAGATGCCATTAAAAAGTTATTTACCTTTTGGCGAATCATTGCATTTTGCCTCATTCTTTCTAATTTGAGAGATGAGAAATAGTTTGGCATTTATTATCAGAAACTAGCTGTAAACAGAATTATCTTGTTTCTCTGGGTATTGTGGAGCAATGCTAGATTATCTCCACAGCTCATGACAAAGACCAAAAAAGGAATCCTTGTGGACAACATGGGGAAAGTCCAGAACCCAGAAAAATGAAATATGTCAGAGTATTCCAATAAAAGTAATGAATGCTGTGACCTTTAAATCTTTGCTATGGTCTTAAAACCTTTGCCAGCTCACCACTTCCCACCGAGTTACAGCAGTGGTCCCATGCGGAGAGTAGGAGACACAAGAAACATCTCCCTAATTACAATCCCCATACACCAGCCTTGCTTGCGGCTCCTCTGGCAGCACATGGGCAAGCTCTGGAGTTTGTTGCAGCAGCATGTGAATGCTAAAAAATTCAGAAAACGTAAGAAAAACCTTTTTTTAGTGCAAAGGTGGTCGCTGGAACAGGTTGCTGTGAGGTTGTGTGGTCTGCATGCTGGGAGATAATGGAAACCTGACTGGGTATGGCCCTGAGCATCCTCCTGCAGTGGGGCTAGCTCTGAGCAGGGGGATGGACTGGAGGATCTCCAGAGGTCCCCACCAGCCTTGGTGACTCTTTAGTCTGTTGCAGGCTAGGAAACATAAATAAATACCTCTATGTTATAAAGCCTCTGAACTCCAAATTCCTGGGAGCAGGGAAGCTTTGTCCTGCTGTTTGCTATTGTCTGTATTGATTCCTCTCTTAGGGCTGTTCTTGGCCACTGTCCCAGAGGATGCTGAGCTAGAGTGACCATTGCTGTCATCCAGCCTGGATGGTTTTAGGTGTGGTAAGAGGATACTGGGCTAGACTGCAGATTAGCAGTAAGTCTGATTATGAAGGAGAGGTTATTCAGGAATGGAGGGTAAAGTAATGCAGCTATACCAGTGATCCAGGCAAGGCCGCCTGGGGAGAACCCCAACGCTGAGCCATGTTTCTGCGATGGGCTTTGTAATTCAGGCTGGAGATGCTGGAAACCTGGCCAAGGCCAGTGTCCTGATCTTTATCCACCCAGGCTGCTGCTGGGGCTCAGCAGCTGGAGCGTGGGGCAGACGGGGGCCCTGGGCTCACCTCTTCTCTGCAAAAACCCAACACAGCTTCCTCCTCATTTTAACTACATTTAGCCCAATTGCTGGGGACCTGACATTATCCAAAGAGCTAAACACATTGACATTTCTGACGTTGGACTGCTGGGCAGCTGGGATACTTTGTGGTAACACTTATTTAGTTTTACCTGTTTAATAGGACTATGGCATTAGCAGCTGACTTCTTATTAAGGTGTATGAAAGGTTTGCCAGAAACTCTAAAGGCCACAATAGGATAAACCAAAAAGGAAAGATTTGAAATGTGATACTTCTGAAGTTAAAAATGGAGATGACGCAAAGTAAATTATGTTAGAAAAACAAAACAAAATGTCCAAACCCCATATACTGCTGCTTCTTCAGCTGTGAGTCTTTCCTGTCTTTCTTTATAAATGTCAGTTTCTTTATAAATAAACAATTTGCTCTTTTAAAATAATTGGTGATGACTCAATAGCTCATCTTTATTATTGTGTATTTTAAATATGCAGACTTCAGCAAGTCTAAATCTGTGCTCTTTGAATAAAAAAAAAAAGACTTTAATCATACTCAGACCTAGCCTCCCTTTCATCTGGTAGCTTACTTGCTTTGACAGGTGAATATAACTTTCTGAGATCTGTGTTTTGTTTTTAAACCCACTCACCTACTTATATAACTTTCCTTACATAGAGATTGTAATTTTGATTTTACCTTAACTGACACCAGTCAGATAAAGAGGCAGGTTTATAGACTTTTGCAGTTTACTTATATTCCAGTTGGTGTTTACGATATTCTCTCCTGAAAATTAAGTGTTTTTTTCGCATATATAAAGGGAGGTAAGCCAAATTGCACATGGCAATGCAGAGGTATTTTTTATTATTGTTATTCAGCAAACTCTGCACTGAATACTGAGTAAAGGATCTCGACACTGCTGTTGCTTGGAGATCTTCTGCTTTGCCCAGTGCTGACTGCCAGAGGGCTGCAATATAGCTCTGCTCCTCATTTCAGTTAATGAGAAAGAAAGGTGGGAAAGTATGTAGTTCTGTTTTCTTAGCATCGGTATGATGCCAGGCTGGTGGGCCCTCCTTGAGGAGGCGTTATAGTACCTGGGTGCTTTGGTGGGGAGTCAGTAACTGTGCAGCAGTGATGGGGACCAGCTACTGATGCTGTGCTGCCTTGGGAAGAGCAGGAGCTCTCAGAGCCTGGCACCAGCACTGAAGGAACAGGAAAAGAAATAAACTCTTGCTAAACACGAGTGTGAAATTACAGCTCTGATGTAAGGGGGAATATTTCTAGCAGCAAACAGCCAGTTGATTGGCCCACAGTAAGAAGGCAGCATTACCTTTCAAAACGGAATGTGACTTTTGCAAGTGGAGCAAGACTGTGGCTTCAGGATGGGCAAATAAATACTGGTTTTTATCAATCATTTGCATGTGTTACGAAAAGCAGTAGCAGCAGAAAGAATAACAAGCTGCCCCATATTGCGATGATGTCTGTCCACAGGAGATCCACATGCAAGTTTGGCTTGCAGCAGGCGGCTTTCTGCCCATGCCCTTACAAGCATCTCTATGCAATCAGAAACAGCTAAGGTGTTATTTTTACATTCCGGGCCCCTGTGTTTCCTCATGCCAAAGCTGCCCTTGAGGCCTGTCCCTCTGAAGTGTGGCTTATGCCAGGAGAGATTCAGGATGCCTGCACTGAGAGAAGAGCTTCTGCATGCACCATCTTTAATGTCAGGAAAGACTTGCATTGTCTGAATTGAGTCCAGTTCATAAAACTGACATTTAATTGACATCAGAGTTAATCATCAATGTCCTCAACAGAGTCAATCCAGCTTTCATGTTTTAATAACTGTGAACAGCACGGAGCCCCGGGTAGATTCCTTTCAAGGTAGATTCATTACGGCAAAAGAGATCATTAGCTGCTGGTAATGGATTGTTTCTCAGTAAGATAAACGCAAATTCAGACATGCTTTGAACTGCCAGTGTAGGCTTGTTTCAATGACAAGGGGTGATGAGCCATGGTATCCTGATTATTCCTTTTACTTCTGCTTTTAAAAAATCTTTGAAGACCACAAAGTGTTGGAGATACACTGTTCTACCCACTAATGAGCAGTAGAAGTAATGAGATATCTCAAAACTCCCTCAGTGTCCACCTACTTAGTGTCTACTTGACTGAACTTCATCTAATTCTTTTTAAAGTGATGTGTGGATTTGGTGTTAGGAAAGAAATACTGAAAGCAGTTTCCATCCATTTCAGTTGTTCAGTCACTCATGCCGAGTGATAAGCACTGACCAGCTCTGGGTATCTGTTATGCTTCGCAATGAGCATATATAATGAGATGGTCTCTGCATTGCTGTATTGTAGTCCATGGGTGACATGCATGAAACCAGCATGAGAAAAGTTTGGTGATAGCCATTCATTTGCTGGAGAAAATTTTATATGAAGCAAGAAATACTATGTAGCAACATCCTGACATGTGTGATGACCCAGTGCTGGTAACGTAGAAGCCTGGCTTGTCCATAGAATTTGTGATTTCCCTAAAAGCCCTTCAGGGGGATTTCACGCAGGGTGTGGGGTCTGCCTCTGTTCTTCCCCCTTCCCGTCAAGAAGGGCTCTGCTCACAGGTACAGCTCTGCCTGCAGCTGCCGCACAGGAATAAGGGAATCCTCATTCCGTATAATTGGGAGATTTTATTTAATAGAGACTTAATGAAACACAACTGCTCCTTTGGTAAAGCACATCTTTCTGTAGCTTTTACCTCCTGTTTGCATTGGCATCATGAAATATGTATGTTTGAAAAAGTGTGTAGTCCCTTTCTTTTTTTAAAATTTGTCATTCTCTGTATCTTATTTACCAGAAGCACTCCCTCATGCACCACTCTGGAGAGATAAGATTTCTGAGCTGCTTATGGTTCTGTGCTTCTTGCCGTGTAGCCTTGTGGCATTTTCTCACAGGAAATATTTGCAGCATACGCAAATGTCAAGAGTTTGGTCTCCGTCCTTCTGACTAGCAATGGCTAAGACGTATCCAGTTTTAATCTCAGAAAATGCCCATCATGTGATTCCATTAATAATAGAAGTTATTTAAGTCTGGTTATCTTGTCTAGGTAATATGATTATTTTGGTTTTAAATTGGCTAGAGAGCTGAACATATTCATGCAAAGACTTTGAAGCTGGCCTCTCTAAATAGCTTGTATATGAAAGAGTGCAGATATTGGCATGTGGTTATGAAATAGCTAGCATACATACTAATAATCAGATTTTTTTTTTTAATAATTGTTGTTCTTTCCCTCGAATGCCTCTCTAGATTCTATCCAGTCCATCTTGTGAAAGTTTTTGAGAGCTAAATTGTAGGAAGAGACTGTCTTCACAGGAATCATTACTATCAGTTAATGTGTGCTTTGCCACAATTTGGTGCGTATTCGTAATAGTGACTATAAGCTGCATAATATTAACAAAGGATTTGGCAGATTTTTTGTTCTGTGCAGGCCTTTAATTCAGGATAAATGATATGCTAGAGAACAAGGAATTAAACTTTCTACAGGCATTTCTTGATGAAATTCCATGATCTTTGTTGTTTATGATGGCCTTGGATTTAACCCTCCCTCTCCCTCTTTTGTTTTGTCCATTATTATATTCTGTGGATATGGAAGAGTTGACTTGGCAGAATATTGTGTTTTATTGTGTAATTATATTGAACATCCAATTTAAATCTCATCTACATACCTAATTTCACCCTTTACGATTTGTTACTAGAAGGAACATGCTGTTCACTACAAGCTCTGCAGAGCTCATGGCTGCAGACTTTTTAACCCGTGGTCTGTATCCAGTTACGTTCTGCTGTTTCACAGGTCCAGCAGCTCCTGTGCAGCCTTGTCCACAATGGAGATTTGAATCAGGATGAAATTAGTGAAGTAACTTGTGAACTCCCATCAGAGTTAGGGTTTTTCTTGTCCTGAATGGTGGCTGCAGCCACCAAAGCCACAGTTCTGAACAGGTTCTGAATGCATGATCTGTTTAGTGAATGTCTTCTCACTAGCAGTTTTCTAGGATGCTTAAACCATATCAAATACTTTAGGTACATCTGTTCCGATTTACATGATCTCGATATTCACATTATGATTGAAATGAAGCTAAGGAGGTTCTAGACTTCAAAGCTGCTGTTTTGTTTGTGACATACAATTATTTCATGGTACATATATATCTCAGTTATATTTTTTCCTCAGACATTAGGAGGAGACTACACTATCAGTTTAGATCAAATAACTTCCAATAATACTTGGACTGATGTCTGTATAAGGTAGATAATATACTACTATGATAAATTGTATTGATGGGACTTGAAAGCGTATAAACAACCAGGATGCTGATTTCAGGTTTCATCCAAAATGGATCCCATGCGAAGACCAGCCAGCCCTGCACCCTGCAGTTGTGGATTACTGCTTTAGGCAGCTGCCTATTGATGTGGTATGTCTGACAGACCCAAACACGCTGGACTTGCTGTGCATCCATAGCAGGCAAATGTGCTGCTTTCAGAATTCCAGTATTGGTAGAATTGCTGCCTGGAACATGGAATTAGATACCGATTTGGCGTTAACAGTTCAGGAGATGATGATCTTACCATCACTTTCTGTGAGGATGTTCTGCAAAACATCCCTGTGTATGTTGACAGACTGTAGTGCTGCTTGCCGGGTAGGAACAGATGGGTTAACGCCACCCCATGGGTTAAGGTTCTGGAGAAAAACAGATGTATATCTTCTGTACACAAGGTATGGTAGATAGGCATTTGGGTAGGTAAGCCACTCTACTCAAGGAATGTTTGGTAGCATTTGCAGACAGAAAGCATTACTTACCTTTGTGGGTGTCTGTTAATACCAGATAATTAATATGCTCCTTGAGTCTGTTTCTTCCTCTGGAATAATTCACTAATTCATCTTTTTTAGCTGCAAATTTACAATGATCTAGTGTAATGTATGTTCAGAGGTCATCACTGCATGTCTGCTGAATGTTTGCAGTGCCGCATATTTAACATTTACAGCTTATGGCGCTAAAAATCCCAGTTTTCCACTTCATTCATGGGAAGAGTGTTTTAGTTACTGATGTTTGTGACCAAGTTTTTCAGAAATACTTCATATTCCAGAATGTGACTTAATGTGTACTTTAAATATGTAATGTGAAAATTTAATTCATTTACTGATTCATACATACTTTAGAGAGGTTTTAAAATTTTAACAAAACAAGAACATAATGCAATATCCAAAGTAGTTGTGAGAGCAAGTCAAACAAACAAAAACCAAAAAAAACCAAAAAAAAACCCCAAAAATGACAACAACAACAACAAGCTAGTTTTGAGATGCAAGCTGTAGATTTAGGAAACATTTGGAGCCAAAATAATATTTCACCTCTGCGAAAGGGGGAGGGAGGTTCTGGCTTCTCCCTCTCATGTTCTGCTCTACTCATGTCCCTGCTCCTGCCCCTTAGGCAAGTGCCACAGTTTCCCAGGTGTTTGCCTGGCTGGTGTGTCCCATCCTCTAAAGCAACAGCAAAACAGCTCAGGGGAGTAACATTTCGTGCTATAGCGGAGAGGCATATAGATTGACATCCAGCATCAGAGCTAGTGCAGGGAAGATGCAGGGCTAGTGCAGGCAGCGTAGTGGGGAGGAAACAGAAACCACAGAAGATTTTGCAAGTTGAATTCTGAGCTGCATCCTTCTTTAGGCTGAGACAATTAGATCTCCCATTTTAAATTAGCAGTCCATTATGAATAGAATAGAATAGAATAGAATAGAATAGAATAGAATAGAATAGAATAGAATAATAAGCTATTTCACTTGGAAGGGACCTGCAACAATCATCTAGTCCAATTGCCTGACCAATTTAGGGCTGACCGAAAGTTAAAGCATGTTGTTAAGGGCGTTGTCCAAATGCCTTTTAAACACTGACAGCCTTGGGGCATCAACCACCTCTCTAGGAAGCCTGTTCCAGTGTTTGACCACCCTCTCGGTAAAGAAATACGTCCTCATGTCTAGTCTGATGTCCAGCCTAATGTCCACACCACTCCTGATGCAGCTTTGAGCCATTCCCACGCGTCCTATCACTGGATCCAGAGAGAAGAGCTCAGCACCTCCCTCTCTACGTCCCCTCCTCAGGAAGCTGTGGAGAGCAATGAGGTCGCCCCTCAGCCTCCTTTTCTCCAAACTAGGCAAGCCCAAAGTCCTCAGCTGCTCCTCACAGGACGTGCCTTCCAGCCCTTTCACTGGCTTTGCTGCCCTCCTCTGGATTCATTCAGAGACCTTCACACCCTTCTTAAATGGTGGGGCCCAGAACTGCACAGAGTGCTCAAGGCGAGGCTGCACCAACGCTGAATACAGCAGGACAATCTCCTCCTTTGCCCGGCTGCTGATGCTGGGTTTGATGCCCCCAGGATGGGGTTTGTCCCCTTGGCTGCCAGGGCACGCACAGCTGACTCGTACTGAGCTTCATGGCAACCAGCACCCCCAGACACCTTTCTGCAGGGCTGCTCTCCAGCCTCTCCTCTCCCAGTTTATACGGGCATCCAGCATTACTTTGTCCCAGGTGCAGGATCCAGCATTTCGACTTGTTAAATTTCATCCTATTAATCATAGCCCAATGCTCCGATCTGTCTAGATTCCTCTGCAAGACCTCCCAGTTTGATGTCAGCAAACTTGGTAATGGTGTCTTCAACCCCTGCATCCAGATCGTTGATAAATATATTGAAGAGGACTGGCCCTAGAATTGAACTCTGAGGGAGAACTGCTGGTAGTACACACCTGAGGCGGCCCAAACCAAAAGGTACCTGTCAGAAGTGGGATTCGAACCCACGCCTCCAGAGGAGACTGCGACCTGAACGCAGCGCCTTAGACCGCTCGGCCATCCTGACCCACAGCACACTGGTTTTACTACTGCGTAATCTGTATATTTGTAGATATTTTTAGTGATGCTGTATTGTACTACTTTTCTCACACAGAGGATGTTCAAAAATATTTCAAACAAAAATGTATGTTGTGTTGAATCTAATGTAACTTTAATAACTTACGTTAATTTGGTACATGCAGCTGTTTCATTCTGCGTGTACCTGAGTGTTATGACGTTAAGAAAGAAGCAGGGGCTGTTGCACAAAACTACATCTGCCATGCAGCAGAAGTTTGAAGGTGTACAGGAATGAATAAAAATGTGTTATGTTGCACAAGGGCATTGCTTAATGCTGATTTGTTTCCTGCAGTGTCTATGAAAATCCCCTTGAGACAGTTACAGGTTGTTCATGGTGAGGATTCTCTGTGACATTTGAAAAGGGACCATGACACCAAAACAAATTGTATGTGCCCATGGTGCATTTTTATAAAAAGAATTAATGTACTTGAAGGCTGCATCCAGGATGCTCTAAATACAAAAATTTGGTCACGATTTGGGAGAAAAAGTCAATATAGAAGGCAAGAGGTACACTTGTGTGGAAGTATCAGCTGTACAATTTAATGGCTCTGTTTGGAATGTAAATTTAATAGAAAAATCAAATTTTGGAATGAGACAACCAGAAACTGACTATGAGAAATGGCAAGTTTACCTCCGGCCCCAAAAAGTTATTATTCCCCAGAACCCTGGGGAACAAAAAAGCTGCAGTCTCTACTCGATTGGTCAGAAATTGATAACTGATTTTATTCGGTACTGTTACTGGAGGAAAACAGTTTGTACTGTTTGGAGACACCAATTTTTCTTCTTGCTCCAGTTTGTCAAGGTCTTTTTAGCACTGGGAAGCCCAAAGTGCTGGACCCAGTACTCTGATCACAACATAGGTGTTTGGTCTCCAGCCAGCAGCTCCAAAACCTCGAGGTCACTACTTAAAGACACAGTGATGATGTAAAGCTGATTAAATATATCTTGAATGGCTGAATTTAAATCTAAGTCATAAACATAACATTACCCATTGGCTTCGAGACACAGTGTCTCCTTTACCAGTGAGAATTTTTTGGCCCCAAACTTCAGTAGTTAACTCTCAAGCTGTTGCCCAAAATTCTGCTGATCTGGCTAACTTGTTGGTCAAAATGTAGTGGTACTTGGTTTGCAAAGGGTGGATTCAGTCCCGTTTGCTGACCCACAGCTCCATACTGGCTGAATTGTGCTCTAGTAAGCAAACTGGAAACCTCAATTAAAATTACATATTTATAAAGATGCATGTATTGCCCAGCTGTTTTGAGACAGACTTGACTGGCTGTCCATCACACAGCCAGACTCATTGGACTTGAGGCAGGAGGTAGTTCTGTTGCAGGATGTTGATGGGCTCCAGCAAGTGTGCTCCTCAGACACTGAAAAGAAGTCCCTGTGATGCGAGGTGCATTTGGGTTATCCGTTGGAAGGGTTAGCTCTACTGCTTCCCGAGTTCTTGCAGTTAACTGGAATGTATTTCACTCAAAAGAGAGGAGCAGCAATATGTTTTATCGGGGCAAAAGAGTAATTTAACAGAGTTCAGTAAAACTGACGAAATTTAACAAGGTTGAACTGTGGTTTGACAAGGTTCAGTAAGTTTGATGGCAAGGTTCACCTTATTAATTACTGCATGGAGGAAACATACAAAGGAAAATTGAGTTAGAACTGAGTTAGAATGATTCATATAGAGTAAGGAACACCCTCTCAGTGAGTCACGAGGTTCAGAGTGGATCCCATTGCTTTCTAAACTCCTTATGGAGCCTGAATATTGCTGGATCTAATCTTAGCCTCAGACTTGGACAATGGTTTATGCCTAATGGAATGTTTATAATAATATAATATATATATAGAGAGAGAGAGTATATATATATATAAGATTGAGTAGCTATATGGATTAGTAATGTTTCATTAGTATTAATTCAGCATGCTATCAGTCTCTAAGGCTCTGTTGTGGGTATGGCATCTCTCCGCCTTGGGCAAGGAAGGACCTCTTGGTCTCAGGTAAGGGGTCTCAGACCTCGAGAGGTGTCCCTGCTTGAGGGGAGAGTCCCCTGGGCTGCAGTCCAGCTGCAATTCAGGGAGAGCTCAAATTTAGCCCATCCTGATGGTAATATGTATGGAGTGAAGTAGTTTGCTGCTAGCCAATAGCATAGACAAGATAGGTGTCTTCATTTTAGCTCTGGTATCTTGTTCTGTACTTTGGTTATCTTTTGGGTTTCACAACCACCTTTTGAAATATTTTTTCTGAGGCAGCTTCACTCCCTTGTACGTGAGCCAGGAGCGCTCCAGCTCGCAGGTTCACCACGGGGCGTGAGGCCTGTTGCTCCTTCGTCAACCTGAACCAAAGTACGGCAGGAGGTCAGGTGTATCTGTCACACAAGTACGTGTTCTGATGACAGCAGGTGAAGAACAGAAAACTTAGTCCTGTTGGGTATCCTTACCAGTATTCCCTTGTATGTCTTTGTGCTGGCGCTCAACCTAGAATTTCAAGAATAGGCTCCTGTTTTTAGCATATTTGGAGAAAATCCGATTGCATTTTGCCAAGAAAGGCTGGACTGGATGATCCTTGAGGTCTTTTTGAATATTACAGAATCACAGAATGTTAGGGATTGGAAGGGACCTCAAAAGATCATCCAGTCCAATCCCCCTGCCGGAGCAGGAACACCAAGATGTTCCTGGACACAGGAAGGTGTCCAGGCGGGTTTTGAATGTCTCCAGAGAAGGAGACTCCACAACCCCCCTGGGCAGCCTGTTCCAGTGTCTGTCACCCTCAGTGTGAAGAAGTTTCTTCTCAAATTTAAGTGGAACCTCTTGTGTTCCAGCTTGAACCCAATATGGTATTCTATGATTCTGTGATTATTTGTGTATGCATAAAAAGCAGTGCGAACTCTGAGTTTAGTTTTCAGAATACCTGATGACAGCTGACATTGTTCTAGAAGGTTCAACGAGATAATGGAAAATACTGAAAAATAATTTTAATGTGGCTGTGCATAATAAAATCCCTAGTAATGACTCGTTCTCTGAAAGCACATTTGAAGAATCAAGTTAAGAATGATGCTAAACCCATATAAGCTAATGTGAAAATGTCGGCAATGATCACACTGATCAATGGAGCTTCAAGTGCTGTTCACATTACAGTGAATTAATGGATTTAATTAGAGTAACAGGAAGCATTTTGGGGAAAAAATGTCTTTCCTCAAATAGAACTTAATAAAATACTAGGATTTTTCTTTTATTTATATTTTTTTCCCTCGTGAGTTTATAGCCATTGTACCTGCCTGTAATGTCAATTAATGAGGTTCACGATTTTGTGGATGTTACATGATGCTTCATAAAACTTTTCACAATTAGAAAGGGAAACAATGTTTGTAAATTCTGGTTTTATTTTAGGCAAAATTCAGAAATAACAGGTAGCAACAAGGGATTTTCCAAATTCAGAAGAGTGGTCAAACGCCACACTTAGATGTGGGTAAACTGTTTTTTTTTTTCTGATTCTGCTCCAGCTTCTGGTTTGCACTCCCTAAACACTTTCTGGAGAAAGAGATGTAACATGAGACCATTTCAGCAGAAATGACGAGCAGAATGGTCAGCTAAGCTGGCAGGTCTTGGGGCTGTGACCTTCTCACCCAGCACAGCTGGGAAGAGAAAGTTGTCTGTACTCATGGCCTAAGCTTCCATCTGTACAACACTGTCAAAACCCAGTGAAGCTGCAGGGGTCTGAATTTAGTGGTGCTATGCAGTTTTAATACTGAATTTGAAATTCTTCTTGTAGATGTCATGATAAAGCTTACTGTGCTGTAGTGATCTACTCTGACGTCAGTGTACAGTAGCAGTTGATCTATTTAAATGCTCTGGGTCCAGCGTCTCCAGCACTGGAGATAACAAGCATCACAACATCACTTGATATCAAAGGCCTCTCTCCCACCTTTTCTGTTCCTCCTCTGTCACTTGATAGCCCCCTCCTTGGCCATTCTGGGTTTCTGTCCTGCTTTAATCAAAGCCACTCACAAAGAGAGAGCATCTTTCATGCTTTCATGCTGTTCTGTCTCTGAATAGGAGAGTTGTTTTCCTCCTTATGTTTCAGGGCTCGCCCTGTGGGCCTTGAAAGAAATACTTAATAATTCAAAAAGTGTAGCTGAATCCTGTGGGACCGATGCATCTCCTCCGAAGAGAAAGTGGAGTATGTTATATGGATGATAATGAGGTTAAACGTGGTTGAAGGGAGACTTGCTTTAAAAATATTATGCCTATTCAATATTTTTATAACTTCACATTTTGCCCCTAATTCTGCAAATGCAAATGTGCTTAACTTTACAGGTGTCACAGGTCCTGTTTTCAGACCTTTTTGATTGCACAAACAGTAACAGAAAGCAATGCATAGACTCAAAGCGTTGTCGGGAACCTGGGAAGCTCTCATCCCGCTCCATGTAATCATTAGGGACCAGACTCACTCCTTTACATTAAAAATCTATCTACATCACTAGCAGAAACAGATTGTGAGCTAGAAACAAGACTGCTGTGCATCGGATCCTTGTCATCTCAGCTGCCAGCTGTCTTTGTTGTGGTCACAGGTAGGAATGGAATTGAATAGCAATAGAGGCTTTGTCCCGAGCATATTCCAGCCATTCTAGTGGGAATTAGAGATTTGAGGAGGGTAGCTGAGAAAAAAAAATATTTGTCTTACTCTAATCACATGGGTCTTCTCTATGAAATAACTCATCCTCAAAACACCTTATAAGTATGAATGCTCATAAGCCTTATGAGAATTAAGTACATTCCCTTAAGTTCCCAAAATTAATAAACTACATTTGAAGATATAAAGCAGATTAAAAGTGTGGAACCCTGTTGTGGTTATAGGAAATTGGGAATACTAGAGAAGGCTGGCATTGCATGTCTGCGCTCTGTGATGGTAACAGAAAATGCCTCAGAAGTGTATGTTATCAGCAGCATCCAGAAGAGGTACAGCATCTCTGTGTCTGGGAGGGGAGGGGCAATTCCTTCTATCCTCTGAAACTGATGCAGAGCATTAGCTTTTTTTTCCTCTCAAATCACTATTTTATCATGAACTTGAGCACCAACTGGAGAGCTCTTTGCTCTGTGATTGCTGCCGGTTGAGCTGGAATAACTTTTTTTTTTTTAAGAACTGGGAAGTTCTTCAAAACAAAAAGACAGAACTGCATTTATTTTAATAATCACATCTGCTGTTCACAAGAGTCATGAATAGGGGCTGCTGTTCCTGTTTAGGGTAAGGCGTGAACAGCTATGGGGATAGCAAGTGGATTTCTTGTCCACTTTCATTAGAACAAATTCAAATGAAGAGTCAAGCTCAGTCCTGTTCCTGACCTGTCCTCTTACTGTCCAGTAACCTTTCAACATTTTACATTTATGACTATAAATACAGGGTGTGGATGTTAGCGTGTATTTACCATGGCTGCAGTGAAAGGTAACTTGACAGCTGACACTGGGGCAGAACCTGACCTGCAAAATCCTGATTACTAATTGATGAGTAAGCATCTAACCTGACTTTCAGCTTCCAGCTCAAGTGTTCTAGCGATGAAAAACATCCTTGTGCTTATTTGAAAAAGAAAAAAAAAAAAAAAGACAATGTGTAAATCATTGGAGATGTGGTAAGCATGGAAAATAGTAATGACAGAATAAATATATTATTAACAGTGAATTTATTTTAATTTTTAGATGACAAATTCTTAGAACATTTCAAGCGTTACTGCACATTTATACTCTGTTAAGTTCTGTCCTTATTTATAAAGGGGATAGCAAACATACTATTGAACCTGAAGGAGCTAAGTGTTGCATTCTTGTGGTAATTAATTGATGTTGAAAGCATCAAATGATATTCTGTTTCCCAGGCTCTCAAGTGGAAGAACCAGGGATAAAAGTAGTTTATCAGCTAACCTGTGCTGGAGGCCCTGTGTCCTCTCTTGGTTCTTTCCAGGAGGGCTGAGACATGGTAGAGAAGTTTTAGCTTAAACAGGGCTAAACAGGGTTTGGCTGTTAGACCTGGCTGTGGAGAGCTGGGTATAGCAGAAGGAGACTTAGGGAAGGGGTTGCTCCGAGAGGGTTTGCCTCCCACTAGCTCGAGGAGGGAGAATCATAAGGGATTATCAAGAGTACTGCAGATTACTGGCTCTTCCAGATTTGTGCAGGGTAATAAACAAGCTTTGCAGAAAGGGCAGTTAGCTGAGTGCAGCTTGGTTTCTTGTTCCATGCGATAAAGCCACTTCCTACTTAGAAAAATTCTGCGAAAACTGTAAATCCCAGACTTGTTGGTACTGGCTACTAGTTGTGCTTGGTCCCTCCTTTTGCACACTCCAGCCTTTCTCTCCTCTCCAGTGGGAAAGGACAGGGACTGTGGGCGTTTGCTTTCTCATGCACAAGTAAATGGTGCTTCTTAGGTGCAGAGGACAGAGGTAATGAACTTCCAGCTGATTTTATATGGGCTTATTTGCAATAAAAAAGAGGGCAATAAGTGCAGCACTGCTAATTATCACATAATTATATATAATTATGTGATATAATATAATATATATAATATAATTATAAATAATAATGATATAATATAGTTTATATAATAAAAATACTAAAACGTCTAATAATGATTAGCATATTATAGAGTGTGGAAGGTTTCTCAAGAATGTCGTATGTTTGGAAAGTGGATTTGGTTAGTGCAATAGGCAAAACTAGAGTCTTATGACTGTGTTATGCAATATGTAAAATAAATAAGCCATAAGTGAATTGCAAGATACCTAGCTCTTCACCGTGTACAGAAAACATTAACCCAGTAACTGGCAAATATTAGCCATTCCCTTAGACTTCCATTTTTTTCTAAAAGCAAGATCTTTACATATTTGCTTCTCTTATCCTGAAGAGAGATAGTGCCTATTTTTCTTTCCTGAAAAGACTATTTGCATGATTAATATATTCCTTGCATACTGTGAAGAGGGAATCTCTGTTTCTCTCTGAGATCCATGCTGACTCCCCATCGTCTGCTTTCCAAACTAACATAAAGATATTTATGTTTTCAACAGAAAGAAATCATTCTGGTTTTGAGTGAGGTTTTAATGTTGACATTTTAGAAGCTGTTTCAGGCTCTTCTTAATATTGAAACAAACTAATATGTTTGCTTTGTGTGGTGTTACAGTTGACATTTCCAAAGGGAATTGCTGAAGATGTTAACAACTTCCCAGACAAGCATGCTGTAATGGAATAATTCTTTGCTTGTGGTCCTGACACAAATTCCTCTTAACTAATATTTTTGCTGAAAGTAATGTGATTGTGATAACTTATGTGAGCCCTGGCTATTTTGGGGAGCATAAATATCTGCTAAACTCCTTAGCGTTTTGCTTCTTGCAGATATAACAAGCAGAAGGTGCCAATTTATTGTGTGCATCAGAGCCTCTGTGCTGCACAAACATCTGCAGTGCAGAGCAGGAAGCAAGTCTGCGAGGAGCATTGGTAATTGGAAAAGCCTGACGGCCAGGAGAGCTTGTAACTCAACCAACAAAAATTGGTCAGCTAGAGGCTTGGCTAATTTTGAAGCCAGTAGCCATGAAAAACAATCACATAGCAAACTTGCCCTTATACGTGTAGCGTGTGCCCCAAGGGCACTGTAGGTTAGATTGATGGTATTGTGAGTTTGCTTTGTTTAAGCCATGCTTTTGAACCTGTGCACTGCTATATCTTTAATATCTGGTCAGTAAAAACAGTGCATAATTAGATTAGAAATTAACCCAGGACTATCCACTTAGAGAATCTATTTAACCCTTTATGTTGGAAAGTTTTGAAGACTCTTCAAGCAAGTTGGGTTTTCTTCTGGAGTCCCTGATTAAAAGCATGAAGCTCTTAGATGCAGCCAGCCAGCCAGTTTAGCCTGTGGTCTGTGTTAAAAATACCCATATTATTATCTACCAGAATCAGCTATAGCTTACGATCTTTTAGCAATATGGTATCTTTTTCTGACTGGTGACCATGTATTGCAGCTTTGGAACAAGTTTTCTGCAAAATGCATTCCTATTTTAAAATCTTTTTGATTTAAAAGCATTTCTGTTTCTGAGATTATCCTAACCTCAGCTGATATATCCTCTGCATTTTCAGTGAAATTGTAGAGAAACTCGTTTGCAAGACGCAGCCGCATTTTGGCCATGTTGTTTGTTCCCTTTCCGAGCCCCTCGGCAGAGGCTTGGGGAGAGGCAGTCTTTGTTCGGCTGCGGCTGCTTCCCTGCCTTGAAAAAGAACAAAACTGTCAGGAAGAAAGATATTCATCCTAAGGGTAGACTCTGGTTACATTAAATAGAATAGCAGCCACTTGGAGATGGGACTGGAAGGCAGCCAAAAGGACACTGAAATTTTTCAATAGTCTGTCCCTCTGCTTGTCTTCCAGTGATCGACAGAGAATGTAATTTCAACCTTCAAACTATTCACTGTAACCAAAAGGAAGTAAATGCTGTTCCGGCTCTATTTTAAAGACCGCTGTAACCTAGAAGAGAAGATACTCTTCTCTCAAATGTGCATGTCATTCTACTATTGCAGTAAATCATTGCAGATTACTAGCTTAAGTAAATTAAGACTGTCTTGTATCTGTTCTGTAAGGAAAAAAATTGGCCTTGACCAGTGGACATAACATAATTTCAACAGGTGTTTTGATCAAGGATTTCTCAGATGGTACTTGTTGCTTGTAACCTTAGCTGGAGGCAGTCAGCCTGGCATTGCCAAGTGAAGCCGTGTTTTGAGGCATTACTGTAGTGACAAGATCAACTGGCATTCCTTGTCATGTCTGCAGATGGGTTTAATTATATTGCTGTAACTTTATGAAAATCTCTCAGGTTTATGTATGTAAAGGCAGATGGCCCGTGACTTACAGCAAGATTACAGCCTCATGAATCTCCTGCAATTTTGTGTGTGTGTTTGCAGTATTATCTATTCCGTCCTCGTGAGAGATCTCTGTAGCCTCATGTCCTTGTACGTGAGGCATCACCTACTGAACCTGGTAGTGCTACAAGAGCTTCATCTCAGCCGAAGTGAGATCAGAACCAGGTCTGTTATCACTTGTTTTCAGGCACTGCTGTTCCTTCCCCAGTGGGATCTCTTCATATGTCTTCTGAGGGAGAGTAGGAGCTAAGCCCTTTTTGATTTTAAAACATTGCATTTTAGTGAAAGCAGTGATATGAGGATATATAAAAAAAAAGTTGTATTACCTAGAGGACTCCTTAATAAAAATCTCATTCCTCCTGTCAAATATTTGGAATCTTCTCTGTTAAATTATATGTATTCTAATATTTCTGCAGTGCAGTGTTTGTGTTTTCTTCCCTGCTGAAATGTAGAGTTGTATTTGTAGTGCCATTTTTAAAAAGGCAACACCCCCACTCCTTTCTTCACGTAATGGTAGTGAAATAATTGCTTCAGTAAATTGGAAAGCAAAGAGTTGGGAGGTGCCCTCTGTGCATATGTTTTGGATGTAAAGAAGCAAAGACGACATTCAGCTTCAGACAGATGAGCTGTAGGAGTCCGGAATTGAGAATTGTAGGTACGATAGGTACACATATGGGTTCGGTTACCATTGAATAGTGATTTCTCAAAGCTTTTAAAGTACTTTATTCTTGTCTTCCCACAGAGTAACTTGCTCTGTTTTGCAGGTAGGTGACAAAGTACAGGGGAGGTAAATGATCTGTCCAAAGCCCTGTGGTCCCACCCAGGCCAGGGGCAATCCCTGACAGTGCCAGGAACTGTGGCACTTATTAAGAGATCTATGAGGCGTTGCACAAATGCAGAGTCTTGTCTGAAATCCCCAGTGACCACAGCTGGTGATTATGAAGAGCAGCAGTTACCACTGTGAGCGGTCCCTTAGTTTCAACAGGAACTGTGTCAGTGCATTCAAGAGTGAAATAATGTCCTATTTTTTTCATTAAATGTAGGTAGGGCTACATTCTGTGGGGCTAAAAATCTGGATTTATGGTATGTTGGCAGCTAAAGTTGTCTTCAGGACAGATAGTTTTACCCAATAAATTTTCAAATGTTTGGCAGATAGAGGAGAAAGAGCCATTTAATAGCCACCTTTAAATCCAGCATTGGGTAAATGCGCTAGAATCTAGTGCTCTGGCTCAAATTTCTTTCTCTTAGTGTTCTTGTGGAGAGTCTGTTGCTTCTAAAGACCATGATCGATGAGATGAAAATAATGACAGATGTTTTCTGTAATGTGGATGGTGGGGCTTGCTAGTGTGGGGCTCCTGGACCCAAAACAGGCCCTGCTGTTGGCCACGTCCATCCGGCCCCTGTGGGGGCACTGGGCGACGCTCGCCCGGGGCCCCTTCTTAGACCTCGGCATTACACAGGCCTGCAGAGGTTGATTCCTTCCAAGCCGTCTTGTCAGGAAATGTCCATAAAATCTTGTACTCTGACTGGTTTCTGAAAACATCTAGTTGGTTATATGTACTCTCCTTTACTTTTTTTTTTTTCCCCCCTCTGTGCAAATTATAGCAAATAAATGAGGGCAAGAATAGGACTGAATGAATAAAAGAAGGAGGCAAAGAAATGAATAGGTGAAAGAAGTAGGAGGTGTGTGAGGGAGTGAATGAAAACAAGGGATAGAGCTGAGAAAAAATGAAGTTACATATGTATAAACATTTTGATGTCTCTAAGAAAATGAATAGATTCAGGGTTATTAATTAAGGAAAGAGGTAGCACAACAGAAATTTAAATGTTTTACGTATGGGGAAAACATTCCATGTGTCTTACATCATAGTAATTTTTTAATTTCTTCTGAAGTATTTAAGTATAGAAAATCAAATTGAATCGAAAACAGAAAAAGGAAAACTGAACAGTGGACTGCATAACGAAGGAGAGGGTGATCAGAGAAGGAAGAAGAGCAGAGGGACTTCACTGTGCTCTAGTGTATTTCATGCTCCAGGTTAATACTTGGGGCCTCAGGCATATCCAGACTGCCTCTACTAGTATTGTGGTGTTGTGATGGGTTTTGTTTGTTTGTCTGTTTGAAGAACACCAATGCTTTCTTAAATATTTTTGTGGTTTTCATTCTTTTTGAGGTATAACTCAAAAGATGGTAGTTAAAAAATATTTTCTATACATGCAGCTGTCTCTCATTCCTCTCCCCCTTCACAGAAACTATGCATTTTTTTATAAAGAGGGAAAAGTAAGATTTTTTTCCTTTAGGAAAGGAGGCAGCAGTGAGCATACCATAGGGAAGTATGGACTAGCTGGACCTTGAAAGTTTCAGTGGCTAATTCTCCAGGTTTTTTTCATGCACAAGGTACCATACTCAGTTCTGTGCTCCCCAGTACAAGAATGGCATGGGCCGGTTGGAGCAGGTCCAGAGGAGTCCACAAAAATGGTCAGAGGACTGGAACACCTCTCCTATGGGGAAAGGCTGAGAGAGTTGGGGCTGTTCAGCCTGGAGAAGAGATGGCTCTGGGGAGACTTTATTGCAGCCTTTCAATATATAACAGAGGCTTATGGGAAAGATGGAGAGACTTTTTACCAGGGCCTGTAGTGACAGGAAAAGGGACAACAGTTTTAAACTGGAAGAGTTTAGATTGGATATAAGGAAGACATTTTTTACAATGAGGGTGGTGAGACACTGGACCAGGTTGCCCAGAGAAGCTGTGGATGCCCCATCTCTGGAAGTGTTGAAGGTCAGGTTGGATGGGGCTTTGATCAACCTGGTCTAGTGAAAGATGTCCCTGCCCACAGCTGAGGGGTTGGACTAGATGATCTTTAAAGGTCCCTTCCAATGCAAACCATTCTGTGATTCTATGAGTCTATATTCCTTGTAGCACAGGGGCTCAGACGTCTTGAACATCAAGAGGTTTTCTCTTATTAATTTATAAAGCTTTACAATTTCTATTGATATTTGATTGATATCTTCCTGGAGAGGAACTTCTCCATTTAGACAATTCTAAGCCCATCCTTAGTATCTCTTCAGTAAAGGTTGTGCTAGAAATACCATTGTTATGTTGGTATCATGTGGCATCACTGCAACACAAAACCCAGAGATAGAGGAACACAAACAAAACCTGTAACAGAACTCCTGTAGCATGACTGTTGTTGTGGAGCCAGAACAACACTCTTTGTAGGTGAATCTCTAGGGCTTTATTTTTATAATACATTTTCTATTTTTCAATTTTACATCTTACATTGCTACATTTATGTCACCATGAAGATGATAGAGTAATGGAAAGAAAATATCTTTCAGTTTCTATGTGTATCATGTTTCTTGTTTCCAATCAATAAATGTACCTGAGAGTCAATTTTCTTAAGAATAAAGACAGCCCAGCTCAGGGCAATACTGCTGATTCTGACAAAAATGTTTTGTAATTAGCCTCACAAGGAAGTTTCTCGATTGATATTTGCTCTTTGTTTTTTTATAGGCAATAAGTGGATGCAATGCTTCCAAGGGTTAGAATTTCAAAGCCTGTAATCTGTGATGATGCTTAAGTAATCATCCTGAGAGTTTTCTTTGTACTGTACTATCTGGTAAAAGCAGGAGCTAAGGAGCATCCGAAGTTGCTTGGCATCTGACAGGATAAGACTCTCTAAAATTTTCTCTTCCTATCCCCAGCTTCTGAATCCACTTCCACTGACATTTTGAATAATTTTCTACATGGTAGTGAGATAATGCTTGCCCTTGATTCAGTGAGAATGTTTTTTCTTAAAGCAAAACTTTAAATATACAGTCTCAAAACTGTATCTGTTTTTTTCTACAAGCATGAGATTAATCTTCCTGTTAGGTTTCTCCTGTTCTTAAAATTGTCTCTTATCTGTAGCCATTTTTGCTTTGATGGCAATATTACACTGATTTATGGTGCAAAGTGGTATTTTAGCTGGAATGGAACAAAAATCCAGTGTGAATGAGCTGATTTGATAACATGCCAAAAAATAACCAGTTATTTCATTAGAAGCATATCTTCCCTATTCTTAGAGGCTGTATAATTTCAATCAGTAGTGTTAAGAATAGAAGATAAAATTATAATATAGGTCACTTATTAGTGAAGACTTAATTTCCTATACTGAAATAGATAGCGTAATATCAGTGATACTGTCTGTCCTGAGAACATCTCCCTATTCGCATATATGCTGTCTCTATGTATAGTATTACCATCATAAGAATTCTTTAATTTAGATGCTCCTTGCATAGTGTTTGGGTTTTCAAGACAGCGTTATCTGTCCAATCTTCCTGATCAGACCTATCTGTCTGATCAGCTCTATGAATATATAAAAAAGTGCATCTTGTTAATGAGTACTTTGTTGCCAGGGCCTGATTTTTAATGCCAATTTGAGATGGCTGTCCTGTGTCTGTACAGGGGAAGTAAGTTGTGCTGGTTTTCCTGATGCTCAGAATGCAGAAGAGGTCGGCAGGGAATATAGACAATGATATGTTTGTTTGAATCGCTAGGAAGTGAAAGAGCAGGAAGAGGATGAGGTACACAAAACCACTGATGGCATTAGAAAAGATAATTGAATGCTTATACTATTTTATTATAAGGCAACACATTCATTTAAAATAATTTAAAAGGTGATGGGTTTATGCCTACCAAAAATATATGGGTTTTTTTAACATGGAAAGTAATTAACCTGTGGAGCTGATGCCACAGAGGCAGGAGGTCAAGGGAATACAAAAAGGCCTTCACGTTCACTCAGTGGTAATGAAACACTCAGGATTTTGTTAAAACAGGGTGATGTTTTTTCTAAGGAATACCAGAAAAATCCCCATTGCTCAGAGAATGAAACTTCTGGCTGACTACAGTGTGGAAGAAGCTTCCCTTGGGTTCTGCTCATTCGTACTGGCTGCTGATCGGTAACAGGACCCCTGTTTTCACTCTGGATTTCTGCAGTGGGTTTTGTGGTGTTTTAATTAACTTTATGTGATGGGGATAAATCTGGACACACAACTCATGCTAGGAAAAAATAGGCAGAAAGTGAAATATAATTCTAAAAGCATTGCCTTCTGCCAAGGTTGCTTCTCAGGTCATGGCGTAGCGATGAGGAGAGTGCAGACACCACTCCATCCACTTCCCATTTCCACAGTGAAGGAAAGGTGTATTAGATGAAGGTCTAATGAGTCACATCAGCTGGCATTTCATCTGACATAACAAAGGACCATAGTCAAAACATGATAATTCATATTCTTGTGTGTGGTGTTTATGTACAATTGAACGAAAATTTACTCGCAAAATTAAGACATATTGCTATTTTAGGCTCTTTGTTTTTGTTCCAGTTTCTCTTGAGTCATACAGAGGGTAGGCCTTTTTATTTCAGCATAGAACTACTTCAACTGATAAAATGGTTTTTGAGTTTTTTGCTGATTATTTTTGTTTTGCCTTTATACAGTAGTTGAATATTTGCTCCATTTTGCTAATGAAAGGCGCGAGTTCAGGTTTTCAGTGCTGAAATGCTGCGTTATTCCTGTTTACTGCATATCCATCTCCATCATCTGTTTGTTCTTAAACTTGCCAGTTCTTTTTAATGTGTTGCTTTTGTGTGTCTAATGGATCAGTGATACCATGAGGCTGAGTGGGATTGTCCCAGTCTTCTTGATTCCTTTCATAAATATTACTGACTTTTAAACTCTTTTTCAGAGTTTAATGAGAGCCATTTTGATATAACAAAAAAGAGAACCTAGGATTTTAAGAATATTCCAAAGAGGCTATGAAACAGGCAATCAGATACTGTTCACTTGAAATGATCATAGTGATAGAGAGTTGAAAAGAAAATTTGCATGAGTTTTCAAACACAAAAAGAAAAAAGACAGATTGATATCATTAGATCAGATGTTACGCTGAAGGATCTTGCATTTATTTTTTTACAGTTCTCTTTGGCCTGTTGGGTTAGTAGAGGATGATAAGTCATGCTGGACTCACTTCTTGCTCTAGGTTCCAATTGTCTTCTGTCATGTTGAGCTTTTAAGCATAAAAATTTCCAGCTGGAGAAAGGATACTTGAATTGATCTGATTATTCGATGGTTGCAAACAAGGATTACTTGAGAGTACGATTTAGAGGTAAGAACGGTAAAGGCACTAAATTCCTGGATTAAATGTAAAGATAGTGTCATGGTGGAAGAGTTCAATTCCTGATGGACTATCGAGTCTTAAATTTACTCTGTAACAGAAAAAATGTAATTGAGAACAAAAGGGGAAAGAAACCACTACATTTTCTCCTGTGAGCCAGCTAGCAGAGAAGTTCTACAGCCTTTCTCACTTCTGGAGTGCATCGATCCTGGCTGGATACCAGGTGCCCACCAAAGCTGCTCTATCACTCACCTCCTCAGGTGGACAAGGGAGAGAAAATACAACAAAAGGCTTTTGGGGCAAGATAAGGACAGGGAGAGATCGCTTAGCAGTTACCGTCACAGACTTTACTTGGGGAAGTTGTTTTAATTTATTACCAATCAAATCAGAGTAGGGTAATGAGAGATAAAGCCAAATCTTAAAACATCTTCCCCTGACCCCTCCCTTCTTCACAGGCTCAACTTCACTCCTGAATTCTCTACCTCTTCCCTCTGAGCGGTGCAGGGGGATGGGGAGTGGGGGTTGCGGTCAGTTCATCACACGTTGTCTCTGCTGCTCCCTCCTCAGTGAGAGGACTCCTCGCACTCTTTCTCTGCTCCAGCACGGGGTCCCTCCCACGGGAGAAAGTCCTCCATGAACTACTCCAACATGAGCCTTTCCCATGGGCTGCACGTCTTCCCGAACTGCTCCAGTGTGGGTCCCTTCCATGGGGCGCAGTCCTTCAGGAACAGACTGCTCCAGCATGGGTCCCCCATGGAGTCACAGGTCCTGCCAGCAAACCTGCTCCAGCCTGGGCTCCTCTCCACAGGGCCACAGGTCCTGCCAGGAGCCTGCTCCAGCGTGGGCTCTCCACAGGGTCACAGCCTCCTTTGGGCATCCACCTGCTCCAGTGTGGGGTCCTCTACAGGCTGCAGATTGGTACTTGCTCTGCTGTGACCTCCATGGGCTGCAGGGGCACAGCCGGCCTCACCATGGTCTGCACCACGGGCTGCAGCGGAATCTCTGCTCCGGTGCCTGGAGCACCTCCTGCCCTCCTTCTTCTCTGACCTTGGTGTCTGCAGGGCTGTTTCACCCACGTATTCTCACTCCTCTATCCAGTTGCTGTTCTGCCGCAGGTTTGGGTATTTTTCCCTTCTTAAATATTTTATTACAGCAATGCTACCACTGTCAATGATGGGCTTGGCCTTGGCCAGCAGCGAGTCTGTCTTGGAGCCAGCTGGCACTGGCTCTGTTGGACGTGTGGGAAGCTACTAGCAGCTTCTCACAGAAGCTTCTCACCCTGTAGCTCCCCGCTACCAAGACGACATTGCACCAACCTATACAGATATACAGAGCAGTACTTCGCCACAGGAATGCCAGCGGCAGACACTATGAGCCCAGCAAGTCCAGCAAAACATGCAGATGGAGTTTTGCCCAGAGCAGGAGCAGGAACAGGAGTGAGGAAAGGAGCAGTAGACCTCCTAGACAGCAGCCATCAAGGGAAGAGTACAGTCCACAGCAGCTTCCTGCTTACATATGGAGCATGACGCTCATGGAATGGAATACTCCTGTTGGCCAGCTGGGATCGGCTGTCCTGGATCTGCTCTTCCCAACATCATACACCTGCTTATTTGCAAAATGTGGGAAGGTGAGGAATGACCTTCGTCCCCTTGGCAACAGCCAAGATATCAGTGAGTCTTCACATTGTTATACCAAATCCCAAACACTGGAAAGCTAATGGAAGAAAACATTAACTCTATCCCAGCTGAGTATAAACATTACCTAGGTAACAACTGTAAATAATAGACATTATCAACACTATTCTCATGTGGAATTCAAAAATGCTGCAGTTACTTAGAAGAAAATGGACTACCCTGGTTGAAACTACGACACTGTTTTCTTCTGAGGGACATTGCTCTTTTTATAGACCTTTAGTAGTGTAGAGTAATCCCCTGGAAGGTACAAGAAAGAATGTGAAAACTGATAAACTGAAGAGAATTTGAAAAGAAATGTGAGGAAGATGGACTGACAAGTTATGGAGATGATTTTGGTCCATGAGAATGCTTCTCAGGGGCTATACCCTGAGGATACTGAATACATCTTTATTCCTATTTCTTGCCCTCACCCTCCCTTCAGGTCAATCACACAGTGAGTTAACAGTGGGCTTTCTGGTCATAAGACCAGTCTCTCATTTATAAGTTACATGAGATTATTGTTAAGTCCTAGCTCCGAACAGTTCTGTGTAATACAAGGAGGGAATTCTGTTCTCTGTGTGAGTGGAAGTTCATTTGAATATTGTTTAAAATAGGCATTACTGAGAAAAAAAAAAAAAAAAAGCCTAATTCCCAGAGGAAATTACTGGGGCATGTAGTTTGATAAAGGAGCTTTTAATTTTTCTTCATTGGATGTCATCTTACAAAATTGCTGAGAATTTTGATGCTGATGTTAGCAGAAGCAGGTTCAATGCCTGGATAATTTCTTTATTAATTGATATTAGTGTTAGGAATTATCTCCTTATTTTAGCTTGACTTCATGCTTTCTCTTATGTTCTTTATCACAATTCATGACAGCAAAAAGGCTTGGAAAGGATTATTGTCTCTCCTTCCACTTTAAACTGTTACCTGTGTTCCTTCTTTATAATGATTGCTTAAATACCCCTTTCTGTCATCCTCATTTTATAAAACTTCCTTTCTGTATGGAAGTACAAAATAGTTCTAAGGGAATGTACAAACATATTAGGGGAAGCTTTTTTTTCTCCTCCATATCTCCCAGAAGCCAGCCTCACTTTCGGAACAGGAGCACTATGATAATATATCACAGGCTTATTATATTAATTACTGTACAATATATCACAGGCTGCTAAGGTCTTGTTCTACAATAAGGCTACAAGTTGTAATGGCGCCATGAGGAGATTTAATAGCATTCATGCAGAACCCACTTCGTCACTGCTTTATGTTACATGAGATAACAGTTCAATAAATATTCTGGGCCAGCCTAGATGAATTGAACATTGAATATGAAATTTAAAATACTTCTTTCGTTTCTTGCCAGAGGTATTGGACACATACTGTGCGTTTGCAAATTCTGCATGATCAGGATTTGGGTTTTGTTCCTTAGACAAATTATTGTGTTGCTACATTAATTGCAAGTTGACTTCAGATTATTTTAGTATAATTATTATCGTTGTTGGAGGCAAGTTTTATACCAACAAACACATGACCATTCATTACTTATAGAATACAGTGTATTAGAATCACTGGAATATGTTACAAACTAAGCATTCTGACTTCAAAGGGAATTGCACATTTAGGCAATTCTATAATAGTTTCTTAAAGCCGAGCTAAGCTGATCCCACAGGACAGCGGTCCTAATGAGGCTCAATAAACAGTACAGTTTGTAACCTCAGGCCAAGGGCCGAGCAGAAGCCGAGAGCAGCACTGCAGCTCTAGTGAACTCATTACTGTGAAAGATGCTGGATCCTCGAGCAGCCTGAGTCACTCTTTGCACAGGAGATGAAGCTCCAATAAACACAAATGAATATCCAAGGTGACGGGTGACAACTTTGTGCATACATGATCTACTCTGATTTGACAGTGCCTTGATGTAGTCTGAAGGCATGTGGCTTACTAGCAACCCTTTACATTTTTATCCATTGAAACTTCTGTTTTACTTGCAGACATTAACATTTGGGACTTGTGGTTTCCTGTAAATTTTAAAAATTTCCTTTCCTTATGTTTTGGGCCTAATTCTCAGAGCTACTCAAGATCTAGAACAACTTCTGTAAACTGTTAAGATAGTCAACAATGCTGAAATGCATATGTTATTTCAGCAAAGTTATGCTTATTTTTTATTAAATTCTTCTAAAGGTGAACCGATATGGGAACTTACATGGGTTTGAAACATCTCCAGTCACTTGATGACAAGAAAGTGGTCTTGAGATGCTTATGGCAAACCCTGTTGCAGGCCTATTCATTCCTTTACATTGAAAACAAAGAACAGATCACACTATCTTGATTTTTATTTACTAGTTCTTTGTTTTTCCCCATCCACACGCTCTATCTAGCATTACTGTAATAATAACTGGTTAACATTCTGCAATAATTCCTACTTCTGCAGTGTCCTGGGTAGAAATCACCAGTGCTACTGAATTATCATAAATTTACCATGCAACTGTCCATTGAGGTATGGGATAGCATTATCAAATCTTTCAATTTCTTGTTTTGCCCAGATTAAAATTGCCAAATTAAAATTTGAGTATGTTGAAACTCCCAGCCTTAGGCTACTGTGCATTTTCCAGCGTGGGAGAAAGTATTCTGGGATTTTGTGCCCAGCACAACTCGAGGTCAGTTTAAGTCACACAGTCACCTCCTGAATCACAAGCTTCCCACAACTGTGTGTTGTTTCCTACCTTTGGGGCTGATCGCAGCCCATCTGCCCCCTACCAGCACATCCACTGGCCTGGAGCCCCATGAGGGTCCTCCAGAAACAGTCTGGATCACTAGAGGGAATGTAACCTCCCTTTTAAGGTGCTGCAGCTCTCCTAGTCCTTATGAAAATATTCCTGAAGTGCCTCTGGAAATATAGTATAAATGGAATTAAGGACTGAAAAGCAGAGGAAAGAGCAGAGCTCTGTTAAAGATACGAGTGAACAGAGACGCTGAACCAACTCTACAGTTGTTTATGTGCGTCAAAGATATAGACCAAATTAAACAGAAGAGGTGGTGGCACAGGATAAAAAAGTTGGTATTGTACAAGAAAATAGGCAGAGATTTGTTTACTTTGGTGGGAATAGTGTATAATGTGCTGGACCATTTGTTCGTATTTCCCTTTGATAATCTTAGCAAAAACCCTTAAATCTGAGCAGTTAACCATGCGTGCCCCATTTGTGATTCTTAAATAAGTTTTACCTGTCAGCTTTGCAAAGTTGCTGAATCACAGTTTAAGTGATTAACAGTGAAATACAGACTGGTAACAGCTTTACCATTTATGCTTTTGATCTTCAACCTAACAAGATGGCAGAAAAATATGTTAAAATAACATGGAGATAGTGCAAAAAGATTATGCTGTTCCCTATTTAGTGCAGTTAAATTACCAAATGGCAGCAACAAAGAATAAGTTGTCATCTGCTGACATTTAATTCAGTGGAAAACAGGAAAAATGCACTGTTAGAAAGCGATACCAGAATCACTAGGGATTTGCAGAGGTATAAAGAGACAGATAAACACAACAAAAATCAATATGGTTAGTGTCCTGGGCTCTGTTGCCATTTCACAAAATAATACGGTTTGTATTTACATGTGGGAATGATGTCTTCAAATAGTGGTGGCATTGCAGGAAATGGTCTGGTGACCACTTAACATCATCACTCAGACCATGAAGGGACCAACCATAGGTTTTTTAATCACTGGAGGAAGGGAAATGAGTGACAGTAGTACACTCTTTTTCCTTAGAAGGTGTCAGACGTGTTATGGTGCAGACTGAGATGTCTGAGCCAAGTCACAAGATGCAAAGTGAACTTCTACTGGGTAGATCAAGCATTTGGAATTCCAGGCGGCAGTGCCCATTATCTGAGATTAAACAAGTGTTTCTAGTTTGGTTTTGCAGGCAGGTTGATAGTTGATATTTGGAATTGTTCTAGAAGTGGTGATTGTTCATGGTTATCTTCATAGGAACATAGTAAATGTGTCCTTCCAAAGGATATTGGCATGAAAATAGTTGTGTTACTCAGAAGTAGTTTTATAGTGTCATTGCTCATTGAGTGCCCCTGCTAGGTTAAAATATACATATGGGAAGAAGGTGGTTGTAGTCATCTTCCTTGCCTGGTAAGCCAAAGGTTTTATAGGCCTAAAGGTATTTAAAACAAAAAGTAGGTTACCGGTCCTAACATGTTATTGAGGAAAATTTTTCCTTGGAGTAAGGCTGTGTGTTTGTGGTCTCTAGTTGCTAAACCATGAGTGACTTAGTAATAACCTACAGCAGTATTGCCATGATTTTTGAAATGTCTATAGACATCTCTGTCACATGAACGAGATGCTATGGCTTTGTGCAGCTTGTTGCAGTGCAGTATTTGGACTAATGCTAGGCCTGAACTTTAAATGATCTTGTGTTCTAAAGAAATTGGCACCTGATGCCTTTTCCAGTGTTGCTGTTTCTGCGCTCAGGAGTATGTGATCACTGACTTGGGGAAACAAACAGGGCAGCTGTGCAGGACTCCAGAGTTTGAGTTGTTCCACATTACAAGTCACCAGCTTATTTACTGAATCAGAATTTATTGCTGTTCCCCATCTCTGTATAAGTTTAAAAGGACAAAAAGTTAAAATGAACTATAAATCCAGAATGTAATCTCCTATGATGCAGATGTCTGAGGGCCTGAAAGTATCTCATGGGAAGTCAACGATCACTCCAATTTGCCTGTTATACCTTGTAATGTATTCCTGTCCCTGTGATAATAAATCAACAGATGAAGTAATTTGGTTTTGAGTGGAGATGGATGAAGCACAGCTGGTAGTCCACGCCAGGCCTTAGACGTTTTCCTGTAGTGGAAGGAGAGCTCCCTCTCCTCTCCATTAGTGTCACCTACATTTGTGGTGCCTGGGACAGATTTTGTGTGGGTGGGGAAATTGTACTGTCAGAGGTCTCATCATGTTGCAGATGTGATCATGGCCATCCATGTGTGAAGCCCCCTGCCCTCAGCCCAAGGAGGACTAAGCCACCCTTGCTGCACTTATCCTTGTGCAGACAAGCCAGCACAGGAGAAGACATCTCAGCAACCCGGCCAGGGCAGACTGGCGGTACCGGCAGTGAGAGGCAAGGAGCGGTGGCTGTTGATACCCTTCCTGATTCATTCTCCCTTTGCCTTGAGAGTTTCAAGCTCACTTCTGTGTACTTCAGTTATTAAAAATTACACTCTAGGTTCCTAACAGCAGGCAAGTTTTTATAAGTGAGTTGTATAATTCTTGTGATCAAAGCATGAGCTTTGTTTTTTCAAAATAATATACAAGCATCAATGAATTGTTCCCATGTCTATTGAAGCTTCTCTCTCATTCTGAATATCAGAGAAATAACCCCCTTTCTTTTTTCTTCTCAGATTAGATTTGCTGTTTGATACTCCTTTTAGAAGGGAATTCAGACACGAAAGCCTGGGGGCAGTGAAAATCTGGAAAAAGATATTTGCGCTCAGTTTGTATTGACTTCATTGTTTGGGCTAGGAGAACTTCATTTGGCCTGAATAGCCATCTTGGACTACTGCAAACCAGTCACTGGGTAAAAAATGAATAGTGTTTTATTAAATTGTCACCTGAGTCGTTGTCATTGTAATTATTTTGATGACATACTCAAAATGATTGTTATATAGTACGGCTATTGTTATGCTGCTGCCCTGCTGATTTTCTAAAATAAGGGGGTTTTATTTAGATCTTGATTTATACATGCAATAAATGACCGACAGCTTTCAGTCCTAGGTAAAGACAGAACTTCAGAGTGAAATCAGATACTTCTTTTTAATGTTAGAGGTTCCTTTTTAACGAGAAAGCAGAAGAAACTCACAAGGAAGGTTAGACTGCAAGAGACCTGAACTCAGAACATTGGAACCAGAAGGTATAAGGCCAGAAGTGCTCATGTACATCAATACCACCCCATTACAAACAAGCACAACTTCTATTTAAGCTCACTGAGAATCTTGTCTGCAGGGTTTTTGCCTTAATTTAAATTTACTTTTAGGGCACTGATGGGAAAGCCTGTTTTATTCATGGATAGTAATGGCTTAATCAGAGACACTGAGTCTGATCATCAATTGTTAATTAAATTTCTAATTATTTCTAATAAGAATATAAAAAAGAAAAATGACATAGTAAAAATCCCAGTCATATTTTATTAAGCAAGTTGACCCTCTAATTTTCATGTTTCTGTAAGAACTGTAAAAATGTCACTTTAAATTAGATTGTAGCTTATTGATGGAGTGCTAAGGAAAGTAACCATTCCATCCTTTTTGTTTTAGTGCCACAATCTCAAGCTATATCGCACCATCTTGATGAGCATTTCTGCCGCAGCTGAAGCAAAGCCTTTAGCAGTGGCCTCTGCACTGAGAGCGCCTGGATTTAGAATCCCTTACGCATGAAAATTTGTGACTAAGTCAGTACAAGATTGATCAGCCAAAATGCTTACGCAGGATGTTTCATGCATTAAAATTTCTGTCGTGCAGCTTCGGTGCCATTCGTGCTTGCTCTGCCCTGGAGCCGCGGTGGGCAAGGGCTGTGCTGGAGCCTCGCGGTCCGGGTCGAATGGGGCTTGGCAGCAGGTGCTGCTGCTCCTGTCTCCTTACCCTGGGATGGAGGCATCACCAGCACGGGCAGCCTGTGGCTCTGTAAGCAAAACAGTTTGTCAGAGCCTTGCAGAGCTTCACCTGAGGAGTGTTATAAGAGATGGCGTTCCACAAAAGGAGCAGGCAACAATTATGATGGTTCTTCCCTTTGTCTTCCCATCTCTCTTGAATGTGATGTAGTTGCCAGCTGGAGGAACTGAAGAAAAAGAAAAGGAAAAAATGACACAAAATAGTGTAATATTTACCATCTATCCTAAAATGTGTGGAACCAGATGATCCTCTGAGGTGATTCATTGAAGAATGAATTCGTTTATTTTTGAAGGGGAACTCAAGTTTTTGATTCTTATATTTGAGTTTTTAAAATTAATCCGTGGTCTCTCTGAGTGTGTGCTGCTGACAGGCAGGAGAGGAGCAGTGACAACAGGGCTAGAGAAGCCTAAAAATAGTTTGAATTATTGTGAGGGGCTTCATAAAGATACATGGTAGTATAATACGAGTAGAAGCTCTGCATGTGTTCTGGCAGGAATGTGTTAAGTTACTTAACAACTGTCTTTGCACGCTGCTAATTTGGACTGGTATTTTTAGTTGTACTCCCAGTAGGAATGGCAGCGAGGTTTTGACAGCACCTCACAGACAGCTTTGGTAGCTGACTCCCAGGGGAGGGGGTTCTACAGAGCTGCGGTAGCCATCCCTCCATTACCGTTGATGCTTGCTTTACTCTGATAAACCCAGTTTTCAATTCAATAAAGTTTCCAGAAGCAAAACAACCTCCTCAAACTGCCATCGTGTTCTTCCAAGTTAGGCGTTTGATTTTTTCCTGGAAGTTCAGGGGCAGGGATTCTGGGCATATGTCACAGCTGTATTTACACAACTTATAGTATGTCCTACCAACCTTAACCTGCAAATTCTCAATTGGTGTTATCTTCTTAGTTGTGTTCAAAGATTGTGCTGTTTTTCTCCATCTAATCTTCTGTTTTTATAACAGCAGGTTGGGAAATGAGAGAGGTACTTCACTTAGCTTGTAATAGACTACCTAATAGACTTTATGAAAATCTACAGAGATGCACTACCAAGAGTTCTT
Source organism: Caloenas nicobarica (assembly GCF_036013445.1). Taxonomy (NCBI): domain Eukaryota; kingdom Metazoa; phylum Chordata; class Aves; order Columbiformes; family Columbidae; genus Caloenas; species Caloenas nicobarica. Next base: position 145,452,342 of record NC_088246.1, read on the forward strand.
CAGACAAATTATACAAAGAAGAAGGGGACTTAAAAGGATGTTTTTTAATTTTCTAGTTTATTTGACTTACAAAGATTGCATAAGATTGATAAGCTGTTTGTGTATTTAAATAAGTCACATATGGAATAATTCTGCAGAATAATAATGACACAAATCATCTGGGATAAAAAAAAATAATTGGTGACACCAGAAATCATAACTTTGTGCAACATTATAGGACTAAAAAAAAAAAAAGGATATTTTTGCTTTCTCTAATATTTGTAATCAGAACTACTGTTCCATGAAGGGCTGTGAAATAGTCCTGTTCAGCATGCAAGGATTCCTCATGAGCAGTTCTCAGAGTTTCTGAGGAGTGACGTTGCTCTCTTGCTAGTATTTGAGTTCTAGAGGGCCAGAGCCCATGTGGCTGGTGCTGCTGAGAGGCCTGCAGAGCACGTGCTGGTGAAGGAGAGGACTACTCTGATGGATTGGGAGTGGATTGCGAGTGACATGCAGAGTAGATGCCTCGATTGTTTTGAAAAGTACTTTTTTTTTTTTTTTTTTTTTACTGTGGTTTTGTTTTTCAGGCAACCAATTTGTATTCGTAGCCATAAGGATACTCAGTTTTTAACTATGATTTCAGGAGTAGTTTTTGCTATTACTGAGACTTCTTTGTAATTGCATGGTTTTGGGTGGGAGTGTTCAAGGAACTAAAATATCTCCCAAATTGAGCACTATATTGATTTTTCTCCAGTAGTCTTGTCATAAAAAATTCTTACACTACATCTCTGCTGGACTCTGTGGTTTGCATATTAGTCTGTTTTCAGTGTTTACTGCATCTCATGGCTTTTATTTCCAAAAAGTGCCCACATTGCAAGGCAGGTGTGGGGTACAGAGTACCCGCAGCAGTAGGCGATAATGCATTCTGCGGGCTGCGGGGAGGTAGAGGGCAAAGAAGCAGCTGCTGGATGGTGACAAATATAAGAGAGCTGAACTCTCCATTTGTGTTTAGAAGACCTGGGAGGCTTTGAGGTAGATCACAGGTAGTCCTGAATTTCTGCACATTGCTCTTTGCTGTCCTCTCACTAAAAATATTTTCTGGAACGGAGAGTGCAGGCACCTTGCTTTGGACTTTCCCAACTCCCACTGTTCAGTGCATCTTTCTGTTGATGAAAGCAGAGCGGGTACCACTGGGCGAACAAACCAGGCTCTTTTGTGCAGGAGAATATGGAGACACTCTAAAAGCCAGGTGAATGTGCTGGGAAGCTGTTCCGAGAGGACGTGCAATCAAAGAACCTGTTCCGAGAGGACTGTGCGGTGCCCTCCAAGAGGAGGGCAGCACAGAGGGGGCCTCTCCTGGGGGCTGTGTGGCTGCAACATGTGTGCATCAACTATGCAGCAATGACTTTTATTCACGTTGGGTTTTGCCATCATTTTACCTTAAAGCGAGTTTGTATCGATGCTGTGTATGAGAGTCACCAGGCTTGGCAACACCTTTCTCATTCCTTTCCCTGTCTCCAGTATAGGCAATATATAGTGCAGCAATAACGCAGAGCAATGCTTGACTTGCAAAATGACAGTGCTTATGATCTGGTAGCAACAACTAAGCAATATCCAGCACCACTGGGGAGGTACTTTAGTCATAGGGCAGGACGGAGAAGCTGCCCGTGGGGAGGCCAGCGTGGCGGCCATCCCCATGTGAGCGGGGCGGGCAGGGCTGGTGACAGGAGCCAGAGTCGGCCCCGAGTCCGGTGGTCGCCCCACAAGCCAAGGGCGGTGGGGCAGGTCTGGGGACGGGCTGGGAGGTTGGCTCGCAGGGCCGGTCTGGGTCAGTGGGTGCAGAGACAGGCACGGGCATGGCAGCAGTGACACTGCAACACGGCTCACCCCTGCTGGACTTCTCTCTGGTAAATTATTCCAAAGTTTAATTTCTCTTACTGTTGGGAAATTTCACCTTTTTAAGGTTTCATTCAGCTAAGCTCTGTTTACAGCTATTGAACCTTATGCCTTTGTTTGCGAGACTAGAAATTAATTTTCCTCTAAGCATTTTTCATATGTAATCATAAATTCAGTGACAATTCACCTTTCATCCTTCTCTTATGAGCTGAGTAGGTTGAACTTCTATAATTCAGCATTGCAAGGCTTATGTTTCAGCCACAGGGATACTTTTCTTCTCCTTCGAATTTTTCAGGAAGTGGAAATAAACTTTATCATCAGAAATGTCATCCTAATCTGGTAGTGTTTTAAATCAATCATATATGAAGAGAGAAAGATTTAACTTTTTTTGCCCCAGTGTTGGACCCAGACCTTTATGAGAAGGCTGGCATGGCTCTAGATAACCAGGTCTGTCTTTGACCTGTTTCTTTCCAAGTCAAGATCTTTCATCCTTACTTGGAAACATGTTATCTTGGAGAAGAAAAAAAGGACAGTGAAGTGACAAAACCTTTTTCAAAAAACCACGCTGACTGGCATTTAGTTTTCTTGCATCTAATTATTGATAAGTCACTATGATAACAGTGAAGAAAAACCTTAGAGGCCTTGAATTTTTTTTGTGGGTGGTAAGGATACCTTTAGATAACAGTAAATGCTGCCAGCTTTTAATGAGGAGGAAAGATTTTGAACTAGCTTTCAAATCTAAAGATAAAGATGTACAGTTAAAGTGTGTGTGGGAGAGAGGGCCTTTTGCCCAGTGCCTCTCTAAAGCAATGTTCTGTGTTGCTACATTGATCATTGGAGAAAAATACTGGATTGGACCTGATTCAATATGCTCATTCTGTTATTAGAATCACTGTACGAAAGAAAGTTGAGTTGGTGACTTTGACAGAATTGCACAATATAATCTACTGTGAACAAAAAAATCAGGTTTTCTTAATGCACTTGATGCCACTCAATGATATATCTTCCCAAATTCTGGTTTTAGGGTGGTTCTTGTGCACACATACTGCCACGAGCTGTCTCGGGCTGTCAGCTGAAAAGGCTGATGGTCTCTGCAGGGGCCGGTGCCCAGCCGGGCGCCGCAGGGCCATTAATCCCACTCTTCCACCATCTGCTTTCAGGGAATAGAGTGGGGAACATCACTGACCTCTGGGGTGGTTTTGCCTGTGGCTATTGGACAATCTTTGATCCCACGGAGCCCTGGCGCTGAGCTCTGCCTGCAGCCCCTCGCCCCCACTCCACCTCCTGCAGTGAGCCCGAAGGAGCCCTTTAGAAACTTCGAAACACATTTCTTCTGAGTATTATAAACCTAGCTAGAAAATGATAGAAATAGTAAACCAACCTCTTTATACCCAGTGAGTAAGGATTCAAAAACAAACCAAAGAATCCATCCAGACATTTCTTAAAAAGACCGAGTGACTCCTGCAGACTTGAGTGGAGTTGGTTCCTTTGCTGTGATGGCACCTCTGGCTCCTGGTTGTGGGGTGTAGGTCTGCACTAGCTACAGGTTTATATGGAGCTATTAAATGGTGAGGAACCCTGACTGCTTGTGCACAAACTCCTTTGTCTCGGCAGCACCTGTTCCCTGTGTGTGGCGCTGAGCTGGAGCAGTGGTCCTGCTCACTTTGTGTCCCAAAGAGCAGTGACGGTCTCTGCTGGCTCAGATGTTCAGTATTCTTGTATCAGAACCTGGTTTCTTTAGTCTGAGAGGTTGAAGACTGGAAGGAGTAGCTAAAGCATTGGCACAATAGATGATGTAGGATAAACTTTAAGCTGGAAACTGGGAGAATTTGCAACTCTCAGCTTTGCAGTTTCTTGAGACTTTTTTTGAACCCCTCAGTATCCTTGCTAGAGGGCTGATCTGCTTTGAGATTACAGAATCATAGAGTAGTTTGCATTGGAAGGGACCTTCAGAGGTCATCTAGTCCAACCCCCTGCAATGAGCAGGGACATCTGCAACTAGGTCAGGTTGCTCAGAGCCCCGTCCAGCCTGGCCTGGAATGTCTCCAGGGATGGGGCATCTACCACCTCTCTGGGCAACCTGGGCCAGTGTTTCACCACTCTCATTGTAAAAAATGTCTTCGTCGTGTCTAGCCTGAATCTCTCCTGTTTTAGTTTAAAACCATTACCCCTTCTCCTGTCACAACAGGCCCTGCTAAAAAGTCTGTCCCCATCTTTCTTATAAGCCCCCTTTAAGTATTGAAAGGCTGCAATAAGATCTCCCTGGAGCCTTCTCCGGGCTGAACAACACCAACTCTGTCCTCACAGCAGAGCTGTTCCAGCCCTCTGATCAGTTTTGTGGCCTGAAATGTGGGTAGCCAACCATTTCTGTCTTCTGCCCAGATCTACAAGCCATGAAAATGAATTGTGATAAAATTAAAATAGCTGCATTACGTAAACCGGAATGCCTTTCCATCTGGGGAAGAAGATGAAGCTGAAGCTTAATGTTATCACTGTGGTGGTCTCAGTGATGTTTTTCTATTGGACACAAAAGCCTGTCAGCATGGGGACTGACATGCATTTGAGACTCACGCACATCTGCACTGGCCTCTTGCACTTCTGGGATTTATTTTTGACTTCCTCCATTGTGCTTGGAGTGCTTTAAATGTCATTTGCAAAATTAATCCTTGAAATGGAGGAAAAATACTCATTGCACTTACAGAAATGGAGTAGGGACTAAAAACCTGATTCAGCGACTATTGCAGATGTCATATTGTGCTAAAAATTTGCAAAAATGGTAAGAATGGTTTTAGTCTGATTTTAAAGGAACATAAAAATTAATGGCCAATGGGCATCTGAAACTTCTGAATATTCTGAAAACAAGAGAAGCCTTGAATTTCCTGTAGTCAATTTGAATAATAAAATAGTTTTTCATAAAAATATAATAAATAATATTTTAGGAACTTTTTTATGAAGTTTTGTTCTTTTAAGTGAGAGGTTAAGCAAGTAGCAGTCACTTTTGAATCTAAGTTTTGAAGTATTTCCACTTGAAAAACAGGAGAAAAGAAAAATCTGTCTGTATTTAAAGTACGCTTTGATGAAAAGTTTAGAAACTCCAAAGCAAAAAACTATGTGGCTTTTTTCATTAAAAAAAAAAAAAAAGTAATCGGGGGATTTTTTTATGACATTCTAAAAAATTATTTTAATCTGTTAATATTTTTTCTGAAAAACATATTTTTTTCGTTCTCAGGTGATCTAAATCTGCTGTTGATGGTTTAGGGAATTGTTCTCTGGAGCTATTTTGTTAGCACCGATAGCTAAATAAGACCCAAGCAATAGTGGCTAAGGTTAAAGTCAAAAACCTTCCTTAATAATTTATAACTTTATTACTGTATATATTTATTTCTTCTTTTAAAGTCAGATTTTTATTATGTCAGGTGATGTTCAGCATACAAATAGTGACTGTCCCACTATAAAACTTCTATTCAAAACTGGAAACATATTGATACTGAAATACCAGAGTCTGCCATTAAATGATGTGTTGGAAACAGTTCAATATTTGCTGTACAATAATAATAGGGAAAGGAAGTAATGCGAGGGCATCCTTTTTTAGCAGCCGAGCAAGTTATTAACCCTGGATTACATGTCTCTGTGTGAAACAATAGGTTAGTGTGGGATTTTTCTGTGATCTTTTGTGAGAAGCCTAACGAATGGCAAAGAAGTTGCTTGTTGCATCAGTCTTTTAACTAACCTGTTCTGGAAGAAAAGCTGCTTTCTGCATTTTCTGATATGAAAATACTAAGAAAATGAACTCTCTTTAAGTCTTCTTTGGCTACTTTTGTCCTCAGCGGGGTGTGAAAGTGTGCAAATAGAATGACTGCAGCTTGTCATTAGTTTCCGATGCTCCTGCTGTCTCCCAGAGGCAGAGCTGCGGGCGCTGGGGCATCTGCTGCTGCTCTGCAGGACAGAGCTCAGCACCGCACTGGCATTCGGTCTCTCCCTTGTGGAATCCTTATCCCTGCCCAAATTCCTTCTCTAAATATTAGTGTGTTGTCTTATTGGAATATTAAGACTGATTTTTTTTTCCTGTCAGACTAATTTTCTGTAATTATTTATGCTATTACCTTGAATACTGTGTTCAGTTTTGGGCCCCTCAGCATTAGAAGGACATTGAGGTGCTGGAGAGAGTGCAGAGGAGGCGATGAAGCTGGTGAGGGGCCTGGAGCACAAGTCTGGTGAGGAGCAGCTGAGGGAACTGGGGCTGTTCAGCCTGGAGAAGAGGAAGCTGAGGGGAGACCTGATCGCTGTCTGCAACTACCTGAGAGGAGGTTGTAGCGTGGAGGGTGTTGGTCTCTTCTCCCAGGTAGCAAGTGATAGGGCAAGAGGAAATGGCCTCAAGTTTTGCCAGGGGAGGTTTAGATTGGATATCAGGAAAAAATTCTTCACGGAAAGGGTTGTCGGGCATTGGAACAGGCTGCCCAGGGTGGTGGTGGAGTCACCATCCCTGGAGGTGTTTAAAAGGCGTTTAGACGAGGTTCTCAGGGACATGGTTTAGTGCCTGAGTTACGTTATGGTTGGACTCGATGATCCTGAGGGTCTCTTCCAACTGAAACGATTCTATGATTCTGTACCTATTTCTTAAAGATTTGCTTAAAAGGTATAAACTCATTTTGGTGATAGAAACCAAAATACTTTTTCTTCTTTGGCAGTGAAGACTAAGGCAAGTGAGAAATGGTTGTTTATTAAAATATTCAAACTTATTTAGAATTCACATAGCAATTCCTGTCTGTTCAGACAAATATTTGTTCCTCCTGTGAGGGCGGCTTCCAGTGCAATCTGATAGATGGGGTCTATCATGCCAGTCTCACTTCATCAGTGATTCAAAAAGCAACAGAAGTGAATATTTTGGGCAAGATCATCTTGCAAGTGAGGAAGAACCTGGAAAATATCTGGAAAATTCCATTGTTGTGGTACCCTCGTCCTGAACACTTCCAGAAAGCTGGGGGATCATCACTTCTCTCCTTTCATCCCTCACGGCATGCAGAAGAGAGGCCCACAGATCTCCTTTTGGTGCATGGAGAAGCCAAATACTCCGGCGGCAGCAGCACCCAAGCCTTGTTTTAGGCATTTAGTCTCTTCCTTATCTGCCAGACACTGCCACAGAGCAAAGCAGGGGTCTCTTTCCCGGCTCCTCTTCCTCTTTTCTTTCTCCTCTTTCTCATCAGCTCTTATAGCTGCATAGCACTCGGGCCGCAGGTGCAAAATCTACTTACATTTTAGGATTTATTTATCTTGTTTCAGTCTTTCTGAGCGGTGTGGAGGTAGATCATGTAAGAACAACTCTTGCAGTTGAGATACTGAGAATTCGGAGCATATGCAGCAGCACTGTAATTCTTACCAGGGAATCTCTGATGTCTGCTTCTCCCCATAGTCAGATGTCTGCTTTTGCCTAAAAGAATGCGCGATCCCTAGAAGAGATTGCACAGCAATCAACCTGAATATTTATATTTTCTTTTATTTCACAGTATCCTCAGGGATAAAATAGGTTGTAGATTATGTTAGCTGTGTTTCTGGGGTTTGGGTTTATTCTGGTGTGTTTGTTTGTTTTCCTTGTTTGTTTGTTTGTTTTTGTGGATTTTTTTTATTTTTAATTTTTTTTTCTTGTACTTAGAAATCTCTAGGTGGTAATTAGCAAGGTACTATTTTCTGAGTGAGAAAATAAATACCATTTGACAGTTCAGAAACTGGCAGAATATGCTTTTAAGCAGAAGAAGCCATTACTCCGGTAAAGGATGATGGCAGACTGGATGATCTGACATAGCACGCCTGACTGTCATATGCCGAGTGTCGCTCCAGCTGTCATGGTTTCTTCTGTCCATGATGGCTGAGGTCTGGCAACAGCAGGATGAGCATGAAACCCCTGTATTCCAGAGGCTCCTTTATCTTCTGCCTTTATGGTGTTTAAATGGTTGCCAGGGAAAACAAGGGAAGGCCTGTTTGGAGAGGGAGTTAGAGACAAACTGGTTCCCAGTCCATTCTGCATATGAATAGTGTCACATAGCAGCAACAAAGCATGAATGGGAAATTTGTTTATTTTTAGCTATGCTACAGCAGTTTCCCATTTGTTTATTATTCTGAATATAAGCTTGCTAGCTGCAAGCTTCTGGATCTGTGTGGGCAGTAAGAATGCACATAGAATGAAAAATGTACATTAGGAGCAGAGCTGGAGAGGTTTTTAGCAAGAATGGGCTAACCTAGAGAAACTTACTTCCATGCACTGATTATATATTTGTTATTAGCCCTAATAGGGTCATCCCTGTTTGGGATGATGATGGTTGTTACCTTAGTAACTCCTTCCAATTTACCTTGCTGCTGTAAGCAATTTTCTGTTGTGTTGAGGAATAAATCTCCTTATATATCACATACACTGGAAATTCAGTAAGAAACAGTTACTTCATGTTCCTTCTATCTGTTGTGCTTCTCAAACCTGTAACTACATGTGAGGAATGTGGAAGGCCCAAGTTATAGGTCCTCTGATTCTGTCAAAACTATTAGCAAAATATTACTGCATTGGGGTGGATACTTCTGAAACTGCTACTGCTGTGGCTACTTCTCATCAGGGAAAATTTCTTTTTTCTCAGGAGCCCAATAAAAGAAAATAATATATGCAAACTTGGAATGAGTGGTGTGATAGAAATTTCTTCGAAGGACATTTGCAACTAGATCTCCTGCTTCATTGGACTAGCTGGATTTCTTTGACTTGCAAAACAGAATGCCTGAGCAATACTTTGCTCTAGAAGCCAGCTGCTGAACCTCTGCTGCTGGGCTTGGGTTTCTTTTTTTTTTTTTTTTCCTTCTTGTCACTGGTTCTTTATGTTGGCCAAGGACACTTCATACAGCTTTTATACACGAATTCTCAGGTTTGGGTTGTCTAACAGCATTTTATCCCTTTGTAATTAAATTATTTTTATGCACTGTGTCACATGGTAGGCTGTGACAGAAGGCTGTAACCAGCAGCAATGTCATTTTTTTTTCCCTTGGGGAGATCCTTTGAACGTGAAATGCTTGTAGGAGACACATGGTAACCAGCTCTGCACAGCCCCACAGCCTGCCCTGTTCTCCAGGGACCTGTTGGTTGAGCAAGCGAATGAGTTACATCTGAAATGCGGAGTTTTGCAGGAGGAGAGATGCTGCACTAGTGCATTAAAATGCATCAATTGTCGGTGTCAGACAAATGGGAAGGGAGGGCAGCAATAGAGGTTATTTCATATACCTCAGATCTGACAGATTTATGTAGCACAGACATATGGTCTGGATATAGATCCCAAGATGGAAAAAAGTCCACATGCACTGCCTGATGGTGAAATGTGAAAATACAGCCCGCATTTCTAGAGCATCACTCTTAACTGTTGCCTGGGCCACATGGAAGTTGTCAGAACAGCTACAGCCTTTTAACTAACAGTCTCTAAAGGAAGGTCTACATATGTTTGTTTCTAAATTAATACAGTTTAAAAGAAGACCAAGAATCTCCTATAGTGCATGCGAATAAAGAGGTGCGTATGTCAATGTCTGTATGCTTCTTGCCACACAAGTGCCACGCTGACACGAATCTCACATTTCCAAGTTGAGCTTTCCGAACAATGGCAATTTCATTTGGCAATGTGTTTCTGCCCTGTGCTGGAATAGATCCAAAACCTTCAAAGCAGCTTCACAAAATGAAATTTTGTGAAAGCAACCGTTTTCAGATTGGAAAGATTAATTTTTTGATTTGGCGTCTCCCTTTGGAAATGACAAAAATGTACCATGAACTACAGAAACCTTTCCATTGAAATCGATACATCCCTGTGAAACATTTCAGCCTTGATGAAGCAGCATAATTCTGTGGGAAAAAAACCCAACATGCAAAACATTTTGTCAAGTTTTGACAAGATCTAGTCTCTTTTCAGGGAAGTCTCAGTAAATGGATTAATTCAAGCTGTTTTCTTCTCTTTTATTTTTTTTTCCCTAATAGGACTATTTTGCCACAAAGTTGTGTGTGTGGTGGGGTTTTTTTTGTTTGTGTTGCTTGGTTGGTTGGGTTTGTTTGTTTGGTTTTTTATTTTGTTTCTTTGTTTGTGTTTTTAGTATACCTTGGCTTCTAGCCTTCTGACACAAGTGTGCACCCAGCACTGCCTGCTAGGTGATATAAAAAATGACAGGCCTGGAACCGAATGTCTTGCTGGAAACTTAACATGAGCAAAAATGTCAGTCAGGCTTACAAGTGATAGCTAGAAAAGCTAAAGGTCTCCATAGGTGCCCTTATCCTTTGTCTTTTTCTAATTTGGCAACGGATGGCAGTGAAATCTGTTTCCTCCTGTTCCTCAGACTACAGACCTATGTGTGAAAAAACAAACCGACAAACTGTGCTTGGTTCAAATGCACTCAAGGAAGGGATTCGTAACTCCGAGGTGCAGGTGCCGGCGCGGGTCAGCCTCCAGCCCAGCGGCTGGGCACAGGAGGAGTTGCACGCAGGGTCACTTTCAAAGGTGAAGAGCACACAGGAAAAATATTATCACCTGGGATGCTGTTACTTCTTCCTGCTGCGGAGGATTTTTCTCTTACATGCTTATGAAGTTTGCATCAAATCCTCATAATCTGGAAATGTGGTTTTGAGAATGATTACATCAATTCTGATCTGCAGTAAGTAAAGCCTGTGTTTAGTATTGACTAAGCGGACATGTTTTTAGGACTTTGAATATCAGCAGGAATAATATGTTACCAGACATAAAGTTGCAGGTACTTGATTTAACGACAGGCAAACGACCCTTCTCCTGTCCCACGTGCCTGTGAGGTTTCCCGGGATGAGACAGCTGTTGTCCGCCTTTGCTCATGAGCTCCCCGAAGATTGCATTTAACTCTTCGGCATGTGTGGGCAGCGGCAAGAATTAGGTGAAATAGTTCTTGAGACTGAGGAACATCCCTCGAGAATTACAATTACCGAAGAAGGAAGCGTGTCCCTGTCCTACCCCTGGGCACTGCCTGTGCCTGAAGAGCAGAAGCCTTGGGGCAAAGGGACATCAGCCTTTCCCTCCCAGCTATGAGTCTGTGACATCCAAGCTCTTCCCCACTCGTGCCAGTGTGACCATCCTGTATGCCAATTACTTTTCCCACCCCTACTGACTAAAATCTGCTGCCATCAGTGTGACGGTTTGAAGGGATGCCTGGAAACATTAATTTGCAGGTCCCTGAGGAGTCTGGCCTGTTTCCATTTTAAAATGCCACCATTTGTTTAAGGTGTAAAGATTTCAGCTTTTCTAAAAGAAAGTTATTAACATCGAGTGTCATCTTTGCGAATTACAGCAGCAGACTGTATCTTCACTACATGCTACTAAGGTTTCTCACTTCATGAGAGCCTTCTGTAACTGTGTAAGACTTTCCCTGCGGTGGACGCAGTATCAAGTGTGATGCTGCAGGAGACACCTTGCTGGCCAAGATGGATTCTGAGGAACAGAAGCAAATTATCTGTGTACGTGCAACTGTATTAGTCCTCCACCTGCAGGTAGAGGAATTTGTGATAGTCTGAACTGAATGAAGCATCTGCACACCCTTTCTCTTTAGATCTGCTAGAACAGAACTACCCAGAGAGTTTCTAGCCATAGGTTTCAACATAGTCTGAACGAGCAGACATAGGATGGATAAACTGAAGCCTGTGTTAGCACGTGGATGTAATTGTATTTTCTTTATTCACTTACAGATGTATCTGTTACAGTCGTTCTCCTACAAGACATAGATGTGAGTGGACGTTTTTTAATCCTTCCTGGGGTTTTGACTTCCTTTCAGGAGTGCGCACATGTAGGGACACTGAGTGCTGGGTGATGTTTTTGGGGATCGGATGCATTGGCATGTGCAGTCTATTGCACGTGTTACAGTCAAAATTCTGTCACTGCAAACGTTCCTTGTGTACTTAGAGGAGCACTCTGTGGTGCACGTGGGTCCCACTGGTTAGGGCTCGTCAGCTGAAAAATAAACTGCTGCCTCAATAGTGTTGTAGTGCCTTTTTTCACACTGCTGATTTGAAAGTACCAGGTGATACATGCATGAAAATATTATTTTCTGCTTTGATCACTGTTTAAAAGAAAGAAGAAATCATTACAAACTGGGCAAACTCCAGCAAGCTGACTACTGTTAACAAAAGCAAACAAGTAAAAACCTGGAATCCCTATGTGTTGAACGACAATTTATTTTGGCTTTTATGAGTAAACCCAACTCAGAGTGAAGTCCAGCTTAGTGTAAAAGAAGATTTGCTACAGCCGTGTGCGGCGCGCACAGACGGACCGGCACGCTGGGTCCCGGGTTCCCTCGGCTGATCCCGCGCGCTGTCAGTGTTGCAGTACTGGTCGTGGAACCCACCGTGCCCGCCGGCAGCGGCTCCGCAGCCCCCGCTCGGTAAAACCCCTCAGTCCTCGCCGGGTGCTCCGCTCCGCTCCAGCTCAGCCCAGCTGTTGAATTCTCACATAACGATAGCTTAGAAAAGAGGTTGGGCTGGGCTGGTCTATTCTCAGCTTTTTACCTCTTCGGAGGTGACTGGGCTGTATATGAGTTGGCATAAATGGTGGGAAGATGTGGGACAAAAAAGTCTGCTGTGGAATTGGGAAAAAAAAAAAAGTCTGCGCTTTTGGATTTGTAGCAAAGGAATGTTTATAGTAGGCTTTTTGATAAGGAATGGTATTTCCACAAGTTGTAATTAATTTAATATATTTGTAATTGTGTGAAAATTTTACACATTCTTCTTTTTCAACGTGCAAATATACTCATTTACTGAAACTGTTCTGTATATAGAAGGTGAACAAGCTTTTATTAAAGTTGAAGTAGACTATCGTGTGCCCAGAGACGTGGTAGATGCCACATCCCTGGTGACATTCAAGGCCAGGCTGGATGGGGCTCTGAGCAACCTGATCTGCTTGCAGATGTCCCTGCTCATTGCAGGGGGTTGGACCAGATGACCTTTGAAGGTCCTTTTCGACCCAAAGCATTCTGTGATTCTATGAGTCTGTTACCATACTCCTATCTTGTATGTGTGAAAAGTATCTGTACCTCCAGCAGACATTGAGAGCTTCATGAAAGATTAATATCCTGGAAGGATCTTCAGATGCTTTGACTGAGGAGTGGCTTGCAGAGGGCAACCCCTCCTGTGAAACCTCAGTATTTTTAATAAACCTCAGAAAGCAGATGGGAGTTGTATTTCAGACATCCAAACCCACATGGTGAAATGTTACAGCCCTGCAAAGCTCTGCTCTCTGAAGAGATCCTGGTTTTAATAACAACTGCCCAAGATGTGTTTGCTCCTCCCAGCCTGAACAGAAAGCGGAACATTAGTAAAGCAAAATTGTTTCCCCTTATCCTCCTGACATACCATTTTTCCCATTCCTCTCTCTGAACCCCCACTTTGTGTCACGGACATCCTGTAGGGCTTTCCTCTTGTCAGCAAAATGCAGCTTTTTGCACCAAGAGAATCTACAAGGGCCCCTTTTCAGTAAAATCTCTGTTCCGTTTAGGTGCTGTGGCTGTGCCAGGCCCATAGTTATAACTCCTGACAGTTTTCTGTTTCGCAGACCACTCTGAAAGTCTTTGGATGCATCTAAAGTCACCAAGTAACTTAGGGGAGATTTAAATTAGGTTGCTTTTACAATTCTTGAAGTTGTAAATAAGATTTAAAACCCCTCAGATTATCACGTGTCTTAAACCAACACTGTGTTTGGGGTGTCGGTGCCCCGGTGCTGGCCATGGGGCTATGGGGCACCTTTGTGAGGAGACGCTGGGGCTGCCTTGTGCTGGGCAGAGCCGGTTCCGAACAGTTCCAGCTGACCCAGCCCAGGGCACAGCTGAGCCCCTCAGCCCAGGTGCTGGTGCCTCTGTGATAACGTATTTAAGAAAGGGCAAAAACCACTGGAGGAGGTAGAAGAGTCAGGAGTGAAGTTGAGCTTGGGAAGGAGGAGGGGTTGGGGAAGGTGTTTTTAGTTTTGCTTTTATTTCTCGCTATCTTACTTTGCTGTTAACTGGCAATAAAATTAAATTGATTTCCCCTAGTTGAGTGTTTTGCTCGTGGTGGTATTTGGTGAGCTATCTGCCTGTTCTTATCTCTGGCCACGAGCTTTTCCGTCTGGTTTTGTTGCCCTGCTCTGCCAAGGCAGCAGAGCAGAGCGGCTGGGTGGGCACCCCGGAGCCGGCCAGGGGCACCCCCTGTGCACAAACGTGGCTTTGCTGCAGCTGCCATTGAGAAGACCAGATTTTTAAAAAGAAGCCTTTGGAAGAGGAATCTCTGAGATTTAAAAAAAATAAAACAAAAATCAGGGTCCAGCATCACTTGTATCTATACTGAGAACTAAGACTTTAACTCTTGTTTGTATCGCAAGCATTAAACAAGTTTAATTTTCAGAATGAAGATAAAAAAGGAACAAAACCACTGTGTTCTTCATGGTGCTTGTTCTGTTTGTTTTGATAGTCCAGCTTTAGAAACTTTTTTGTGACTTTGGCTTATTGGTTCTAAATAGGCTGCCGTGTTTCATGGTCTGTTGCTTAACTTGCCTCTAGAACTGATAAATATCACTAAAACCTGTACCATGTCTAATGCAAATACAGCTTGTCAGGCCAGTGCATCAGAGCTGATCTTCACATCAAGTGGTGAGAACACACAGTCACTTTAACTAACTATATTCCCATGCAGTTGGTTTGACTCGATGTAAAATATTTGCTTTAACAAGACAGTGACTGTCATGTATCTTGTATTTCCAGCTTTATGTGAAGAAAAATTGTGAGAAATTTCTTGGTTACTAATATTGTGTCGTTGATTTGTTTTCACTGGCTTTAGTGTTCAGAAATAGTTTCCCATACACCCCTTGCAGGAATCATAATAATGATTAAGTGACTGGCATGAATAAAATAACTATCTGTTCTGGTTACTTAAGTAAGCATTTGGAAGAAATTTTGCTGTTTAGAAAATTGCATGTAACATCAAAGTCAGGATTTATTTCCACAAAATCCTATTAAATTCCAGGCATTAAACTGGAAAAAAGAGCATCTGTCATCTTCCATGTTTTGATTTGTTTGTTTATTTTGTCTGGTTTTTTGTTTGGTTTGGGGTTTTTTTGGTTTGTTTTTGGTTAGGTTTTGGTTTTTAATGTGGTCTAGATACAGACAGTGGAGGCATTAGGCATTAGGAAACTGGATATATATGCATATCAACATGGAGATGCACAGAGCACATGTATGCACATTAGCTCTAGACTGATACTTTTATTAAAGGAGTTCTTGCTTTGTTTTGTTATGACTGTTTTCCTTTCCTGTCTGCCTTCCTCTGCTCTCTTTCCCTTTCTCAGAAAGCCAGGTCTTGACTAAATTTTTCATTTTGGAAAGGGAAAATCCATGTAATACCTTACACAGAAAATCAAGAATACAAGCAATATCGTGATCTGTTTCTTCAGATGCAGATGTTCGATCTTCTCACATCTCCTAATTTTAATGTTGTTGCCATTTGCGGAAATTTCTGATTTATGAGCATTACTAACAAAAGCAACCTAATCACCAATGCACAGTGTCTGCTCATGTGAGCTCTGTGCCTGACTCCAGAGAATTGCACAGCGCTTGACACACAGACTTGCATTCATTCACAACACGTTTTTGGGACCTCACGATTTTTGGGACCTCAAGATTTCCCTTGGCTCCCCCCTCATCAATAGCGAGATGAAATCACTCTCAATCAGGTAAGGTGAAATTAATCAGTAGGCAGGTGTTATGACTATCTCTTCTTCCATTTCCCAATATTTAAACAAATTCACAGAGGCTGAGCTATATACTGATGTACTTTATAGAGTATAAAAATATACATACATCACTTGATAATGAAAACTAGTTATCCCAGGAAAGATGTAAATTCCTAAAGCACAGACTTGGTGCTTGGGCAGTGGAAAACAAGATGCTTTTTACAGGGAGTGAGGGGCTCTCCAGCGTATGTTTGCTGCAGGAATATGTTAACTTGTACCCTATTAAGATGTTGAGGTGAAGAAGGAAAGAAAATTACTTTAACAGCAGCCTGATCCAAATTTTTCCAAGATTCCTGAAGCTAAAGGAATTAATTGTCTGAACCCATTTCTAAACAGAAATTAAGATCATTTTCCCTAAGTGACTTAAACTCATTTCTAATCCCCTAACAACCTTACTCACCAAGTTTAAAATGTTTTTAAAAATCTATTTAAGGCTTATTACTCTGATCTTATTGCCACTAATCCAATGGCACAATTTTTGGTGAAATCAGTGCAAAATAACTTTGATCACATACCATCACATAAGAGAATCATAGAACCATAGAATAGTTTGGGTGGGATGGGACCTTCAGAGGTCATCTAGTCCAACCCCTTGCAATGAGTAGGGACATCTGCAAGTCGATCAGGTTGCTCAGAGAATGGAAACCATATGAAAATGTGTTGCAGGGGATATGGATCTGTTGTGTTGTTATATGGTATTGTATTTTTTTTGCACAAGAGGCCCTTTAATGCTAACTTGAAATTGATCAGAGGAGTCCGCGCTGCAGCAGCAACCTTGGAAGGACACCCAGGCGAGAAGGGGCCTACTGGGGCCCTTCTGCGTGTCCCGACCCAGATTTCGAGGAGCTCCCTGTCCCCCAGGCCGTGCTGTCCTGTGCAAGAGCCTTTCTGCAGCCACTCTGCTGTGACGGCC
Organism: Caloenas nicobarica; assembly: GCF_036013445.1. Classification (NCBI taxonomy): domain Eukaryota; kingdom Metazoa; phylum Chordata; class Aves; order Columbiformes; family Columbidae; genus Caloenas; species Caloenas nicobarica. The sequence continues at coordinate 145,468,908 of NC_088246.1, forward strand.
CCTGGCAATCCGTAACTGGTGCCCTGGGCTGGGAAGGGTGAGAGGGAGCGTTGGCTGCGGTGAGGGAGGGCAAACCCTCTGTGGTACCGTACTGTAAGCGGCACTGGGCAGCCCTGACCCCCGCAGAGATGCAGCCGCTGTCTAACAGGGCTTGCCATCCTCAGCCTTCTTCAGGAAGGGTGAACTTGTTTCTCTTGAACCTCCTCATGGTCATACCATCCCTGGTGGCCACTTTGGTCAGAGGGCTCCCGCTTGGTCAGAAGTGGCTGGTGCTGGTGCTATCCCTGCAGATCTCTGCCGAGCACCACTGGTGATACCCTCTTCTCCTGAGGATGACACCAATAGGCAGAAGAGTGCAGGTGAGTATTCCCATGCCAAAATTGCCCCCTTCCCAGCAGATGGAGGCAGTTCTCATACCTGATCCAGCATGATGCTGTGTTACATATGTAGCAAAGAGCGGTGTGCCCTGCTGGTGTCCGTGACTTCTATTATGTTAAGCAATATAAGGGCACCAGGGAACACAGCATGATTGTGCAAGCTAAACTGTCTGGATACACTTCGACAGACTTGATTTATACAGAGATACTATGGTTCTTTCAGCTTCTTGGTGGCAGCAGCCTGAAGGGCCCTCTTTTCTTGTTTTCCTTGGGCTGTTCTGAGCAGGTCCCAGAGGCCACGACAACCGTTAATCGAGTGGTGAAAGAATTAGGTCTCAGTGACACTTGGGGAGACAAAGCAAGTTTGACAATGATGCGAAACCAATGGGCTCTCTGCTTCCAAGGTCGTCCTGACATATGTTGGAGCTTTGTACTGTTGTACTTTCCTTAGCAACTGGGCAAGATTCATGCAAACTTGTCTGCAGTAACAAGTCCCTGATAGATTCTGTGCACTCCTCACAACTCCTGCCATTTAGAAATGAATGGCTTGTTATTTCAGTTTCTCAGTTATTCCTCTATTATTCTGGGTTTGTCTGGTTGTACTTTTTGCATACTTGTTGTAAAAGGATGGGGATGAAAGCACAATGTAGCTCTATATTTCTTATTGCCTCCTGTCTCCTTCCAAAGATCAAAAGGAGAATGAATCTGAAGTTCTTAAATCCATTAATATTAACAATTAAATTCTCAGTGTGACTGCAATTTTAGGCTGAGACCAAATGTTCAGAAAAGTGTTTGTAGAAAGATTTTCTGTTGCTGAGTTGTTGATTAGAGTTTTATTTCTTTTCATTTATGCTGTTAAAATGGCAGTTCTGGCCTCTTAATATCTTACGTCTTCTAGATCTTTTACCTGAGGACCTAGTGGTTCCCTTGCTGGGTTCACTTGGGCATCTTTAACCTAATTAGTTCCCTGATAGCAGAGGGGCCCCAGGCACTTGTGGTCTCTTGCTCATTCATGTTGGCTATTTAGCTTTTCAGTTTTAGTGTCTTGAACAGGAATATTTGCATATTTGAATTAGTAATATCAAGACTAAAAGTGGAAAAAATTGATGAAAGAAACAGAAACTTGGTCTAAATGGTCCAATATTATTTTGTCTAGTGGCCAAAGTCTGAGGCTGCTTTCCTTGAAGACAGGTAGTTTTGAAGAAAGAGAGGACCTTTTTTGCGTGCAAGATGTGTTCTGTGTGTCTTTTCTCTAAAACTTGTGGATGGTCTTTTAAAGACTGATTCTGTTTCTTCACATCACGTTGCATCTGCTTTCAAGATCTGAGGAACCGGCACCTCTCACATGGCCAAGAGAGCAGATTGTCCCCAGAGATGCCTGGATGGGAGCATTGTATCATGCAGCAAAATGAAGCCTGTCCTAGAGCTTGAGCTTGTTTTTTATGTCATATTGAAATATGGAGCAATGTGTCATTCTTGCATGTGAACAGCTGTTTAATTCGCTCTTGTCGAGAAGTGCTCAGTTTGTTTGAAAACAAATTTTGTTAACTCATGTCTGGATCATATATTCTTTTTGGTAGGGCAGTAGGAAAGTCTGACAGTGAACCTATGTTTTGGTGAGCCCTGCATTACAGATTTTAGCCTTTATTGGCAAACTTGACACCATGACTGATGTCTGCTTCTAGACTGAGTGGTGGCTATCTTCCCCTTCTGAGCTCCTCATTGTCCCAAATGAGGACCCAAGACGTACCATTATTCCTCCTCACCCACACGGCTTTGTCTCCTTCTCAGATAACCAAGGTCTGGGTGAGGTTAGTGCTATATGGCTCATTCTCCAATTAGAGAGCACCAGGGACCTTCAAAGTTCTCCTTGGCCCACCTGCTTAGACATAGTCACAGGCCGCGTGTTCAGTTAACCTTCAAACCAAGACAGGTGCATGTTTCTTAGTGGTTGCTGAAGGGGGAAAGGCGGTGATTGAACTACTCCTTAGAGTTCACTGAAGGTTTTGTCTAGTTTGTAGTGTGTTGGTGGCATGTCATATATCTCTCTGGAGGTTGTTATTTCCTTTTGTTATGCCCAGAAACACTGGGAAAAAGGAACAGTAAGATGGCTGGCTGTCAATCTATCTATACTTGCAAAATGAACAATTTGGACACCCATTTAGCAGCCGAAGGGAAAGCACTGTACTGCATCCTGGAAAGGGTAAATCGTGTGTTCCACAGTAACAGAAACGGTTCTTTCAAGCAGAAAATGTGAGCCTTTGGGCACTCTTACCCTGTGTAAATTCAGCTGTAGTAGTTTGTTAAGCAGCAGACAGATCACCCCGGGTTTCTGCTTGAGCACTGCAGAAAACTCCAGAATGTGTAATCGTTACTAGTGCTGGAACTCCAAGTCTTAATCACTATTTTTATCATGTAACTCAAAGCTAACATTTTTAGGTCAAATGATGCTTTCCAAAGCCAGCTCTGTGTTCGAAGTATTTAATTCATTTATATTTCTAGATTTCGTCATGCTTACTTTGAATAAGCAGTATTCTAAATCTTTGTTTCTGTATGTAAGGAAAGCAATGTATAGAAGTATTATAATAAGTGAAATTAACTTTTTTTTTTTTTTTAATCTATTTAGGCTACATCAAAAATTCAGCAAAGATACAAACCTGAAAAGCTGGTGCACTGCCAGCTTCATCTATCTGTGCTGTTGTGGAAAACTTCCAAGCAGTTTTTCATGTTTACTTTGGCGGGTGGTTGCCAATGGGGATGGATGGGTTGCTGTACGTAGCTAAATTTTGGCATTAGTTAGAGTTTTGTTTGTTTAATCACTGTTTACCAGAAAAAGGCAGAGAAGGAAGGCAAAGCTGCTCAGAGATACAGTGTGGCCTCCATACAAGGAGAGGGTAAGCAGGGACTCTTCAGTTTGAGAATATAGATAATGTCTATATATATATCTGTGTATATGCATATCTATATACCCATATATAATGGCTGTAGAGCATCCATTAAATGTATTTGACAATAGGTTTGAAATTCTCAACCAATGCTACAGGGACACACAGGTTCTTTTAGGGATCCTTGGCAGAATGAGGACCGGCCACAGGGTTGCAGTTATAATTAGAGCTTTATTATTACATTAAAATTTTAATTATCAGCAGAGGTTATTGTTATCTACAATTTCTAGCAGTTAGCATAGCTTACTGTTGCAGAGTACTCTCAGCAATTAGCTTTCAGCTAAACAGAATTTCTAGCAATTAGTGTAGTTTTCTTACTATCTCGAGTTCTTAGTTTCCTGGGCCCTCTGCTGGTTGGGTCCAACCTCTGCACTGTGCGTTCATTAGCAGTTCTGGCCAAACGCGTTGTTTATGTTGCCCTTTGTCTCCTCTGCTTTACAACCCATTTTGAACTCAAATAAGAAAATCACTTGAATTTGCTTTTTGCCTAACATAATTTCCATAGTCTAAAACAAATATAAAATAAACAACACGTAAGAAGTCAGTAGCAAAAAAACCCCCATAAAGTGAGAAAAGCTCATTAAAACGATGTATAACATAACCACTTTTATTTGAGAATGTATTCCAATATCAAACAGCGAATTTCAACAATGCAAAAACCGCAATTACTTTTGCACCAACCTAATAATAATCAGCATGTGATACATAAAACATAACCATAATCTAGACTCAGGCTTTACCTAAAGCTTCATGAGTCACTCAGACTGGGGGGAAGCGGGTGATGGTGGGGGTGTCCCAAACGCCCCAGGGATCACGAGTTTTGCCTCCCAGCAGCAGTTTCCATCTATGTCCCACCTTGGGCTGGCAGCTGCTTGGGTTTATAGGCAATATCTCACCTGCTGGAATGCTTCCCTGTCCCCTAACAAGTGTCACCGCATCCTGGTGACTGTGCTTGGTGGGCAAATGGTCTTGTCCCAATACTGACAGTGGGGTGGTCTGTTGTGTAATGGGGGTCATCACATCATAGTGACAACCACAGTGTTGAAAAGGGGAAGAGAGAAGAGGGTGATAAGTGATCATCATGCTGACATATTACTGCTCTTTGTCTTAGAAAATGGTGTTGATTGTGCTAACCATATTACTGGGGTCAGGAACAGGGAGTACCAGACACAGAAACAGGAGAAGTTATTAGTACTTGTCACCCAAACCAAAATAAATTGCCACAGGTTGCACTGGATGCCAAAAGCATAAGTAGGCTGAAAAAGGGATCAAACAGTGGTCCAGATATAATCTCTTTGATCTATTCAGCAAATTCCAAAGCTAACAGTTTTCAGAAGAATAAATACAGAAGGATAATGTGTTTCCCGTTTTTCTTATACTCTCTCTGTAAGTTCCAGTTATTGACTACTCTTGGGAACAGGACTGAGGAAGACAAAAAGAGTTGTTCTGGCCACAGTGGCAGTTCCCATATATCACAGTTACACTGGGTATGTAAACTGCAGGTGAAACAATATTTAAATCAAAACAAACCAAAACAAACCAAGGAAAATAAATAAATAAATAAATAAACCCCAACAACTTGGGCTATTGCAGACATATCTGCTTAGCCGGGTGGTACCTGTCTGCTTCTTTATAAGGCTCGCCATGAAATTAGGAAGGTCCATGTAATATTGATGAGCCTGTGCATTGATTGTGATGAGAAACACGGGATTGCCGCTGGCTCGCTCTGACACTGTGATTTACAGTGACTTCTAGGAGGATGAGACTGGCATTTTTGTAGCCATTATAAATGCTGTTGGAGTTTTGGCTACTCAAATGCAAATTCTTGATCAAAAATATAAACGTAATAACAAATACCTATTTGCATGCTGTTGGATGTGCAGAATAACAAACTGCCAATTACAGTGCTGTTCAATATTAATGTCTGGAAATACCAATTCTGTTGAAGATGTCAATGTATTTGAAGATTTTGCAAGTGGACAGTCTAAACTACACATGCCCCTCTTACAGCAAGCAATATGTGTGCTAAATGTCGCAGAGTTTGCATAATTCATGGCAGCAAGGTGTGGAACTGTGCTGTTACGAAACTGGCATGAAAATCAGGATTTTTGGTATTCAGGAACCTGTGGACATATGTGGAGTATCCACGAGCTTTTATGTGTAGTTGCTCTGTGTTTAGCTTGCAAACAAGTAAGGCATAGATCTTTTAGAATGATTTGAGATAATTTTGAGATTTACAGTAGCTGTCTGTAATGTCTTTTACATCATGATTGATAATTATTCATGTGGTTTCATAATGCTAAAACTTACTTTTGTTCTTCATCTTGTTTCCTAAACTTTTTAATGTGTTCTCTTCTAAAATTATGTCCCTCAGAGAGAGCAGCAAACAGTAAAGCAGGTGTAATGTGCTCTTGTAAATGTTTGAACGTACCAGTGCTCACCACGTGCCAGGTATTGTGGGAGCTGAAGGAATTGCTGTTTCTGAGGTTACTAATGCCAGTTAGCCTCTGATTTAATGTGCAGAGAAGGGAAATTGCTGGTGCCCCAAATTGTACTAAGATGTAAAAGAGCAATTTATGCTTCTGAAGGATTGTTTTTATAGCATATTTTGGGTCTTCTGTTGAGGCACTGAGAATATCACTATTCTAAACTAGTATAATCTCCTCTGCTTTAAAGTGATTTTGGTTTTGTTTTTTAATTAAAGCTTTTTCAAAATTACAAAAACAAACAAACAAACAAACTACAAAAACACTAGAGCTGAAGAGATATTTAAAAAATAGCATTATTTCCAAAACAGAACTGCACAAGATTTTGGTTGCACAACTGCAGAAGAGGGCCAAGAGAAAAGGGAGATTACTCTGACCCTGGTGATTTCCAGTGGGGTGTTTTCTTTGGTGTCTGAGAGAGGATCTAACCCACGCGCCTCTCTGGGTCAGACCATTTCAATCAGCTGTGGTCAAGGGAGACGAATGTCAGCAGGTTTTGGATCAGACCCCGGCAGAGACAGATACAAGCTCAGAAATACTTAGTTGTTAAGGGTTTTTTCTTTACCGCTTTAAAGATGGTATTTAAAGATGGTGCATTATAATTTATCTAATGACCTTGTTGTAAAATTTCACTTAGTTCATGTATTCAAATAGCTTTTGTATTTCTTTTGTTCATACACATTCAGATTACTAGAGTAAAATGAAGTTTCAGCACAATTTTTGCCTTTAATTTTCAGTGCTGTGAACCTTTACATTTGTACTTGTTTTGCGATATTGGGCTATGAAAATTTCCATGACTCTCTTCTATGCTTTTCTTTATTTTAACTACATTTAATTAGTGAATTTAACTGCAAGAAGAAAAAAAGAAAAGCTAGAATCAGATAAAGTCATATATTTTTTTCCTTATTCTGTCTAATTTATGATAAGAGATTTGATTATTACAAGTGTAAGAGTTGTTATGTTAGTGCCCAAAGAAAATGTTGGAAAATTCTGCTGTATTTTGTCTTCATGCCTTTTTTGTATATAAAGACAAATTCAAATGCCTTTGTAATAACAGAGGCAGGTTTTTATACTAATCCTAAACCTGTGCATCCAACATGAAAAAAAATAAATGCATTCAGTCATTTCTCTCAAACGGGTCACAGTAGAGCTTGAACATTAAATGGTAGCTCAGTGCTTTTGATCAGGGGTGTATTCTTTGTAGGAGATCTGTACAGAAGTAGCACAGAAAATCGGTGAACTTGAAGACTCTGAACTGCGAGGTGATGCGAGCTTCCTGCTCAACGTGGACACCCAAATAGCGTATGATGGTTCCTATTCCTGCCTCCTCCATCCTCCTGGCCCAACTCTGTCTTCCAACATCAGTGTCACACATGAAGAACATTGCTTCCCACTCTGTGTCCAGTTACTTTTTTTTTTCCCCAACCATTATTATAAAGTGCTTAAATAAGACATTACAAGTTTTGGAAAATATTAGGAAGCCTGAACTCAACTTAGTAATTGAGAAATGGACTATGTTTAACTCAACTCGTAGCTGAGCAGAAGGTGAAACAGAGCAGACAAAGCAGTATTCAGGAGCTAGACACCTCTTTTATTTTTCTGGATCCATAATTCTGGACAAAGCTGACTTTACCCAATGCATGACTCTGTGAAATCACCCAGGAGATTAACAAGAAGGAAAACTTGGAGACAAGGATGAATTTCCAGCAGCATTAGGAGAGTGAGCACAATATATTTTGTCATTTAAAAGTTTTATTGAGAAATTAATTCATTCTTATTCCATGGGCTCCCTGAGGTATGAAGCTCTCCAAAGCTCAGGACCTAATGCAGGCAGGACATTTGCTGAAGCCACGTGTACCTCATGGTCACCAGCATGTGCTCCAGGAGTGCTGCCTGCGGGCTGTCCATGCCTCGCAAGGCTGTTCATAGCCAGCTGCAGACTTGGTGTGAGGCAGTCTGCTGGTTGTAGACAGAAATATGCAAACTGATCTACATGTCTGTGCTTTGCACAGACTGAAAAAGTGTCTCAGCAAATAAAACAAAGTATGAACTTCCAGCTCTGCACAAGAAGGGCTGTGGTAAACTTCTTTTCCACAGGAGCCATGACTAGGAGTTGCCTAAGTGTCTGAAAGAAGAGGGAGGAAGGAAATATTGTGTGATCCGGCGAGATACAAAGGTTGAATTGAGGCAAAATGGGAGGAGTGCTTGACCTTGCTTCACCTCTAGGCTTATCCTCAGATTTTTTTCCATGATCTCTATTCATTTAGGTTGTCTGTGCCACTCATCTATGCCACTGGCAGTGATACAGCTCAGGACATGGCCTGCAAAGCAGCATGCTCCCTGTGCTGTACTCTGTATAAATGCAGCCTGCAAGAGAAATGCCTGCAAATCCCACAGAGCAGTCATGCCTGCAACCTTGGAAAAAGTCTTGCCATCCTGTCTATTGAGTGTCTCTCATATCATGCTGTCACTACAGAAATGTACTGTCTGTATATTAAAAACCCGGCTGAGCAGCGGTACTCCTGGCCAGGCTCTGCTTATTCACAAGCCTTACGAGGAGCAGCTGAGGGATCTGGGGTTATTCAGCCTGAAGACAAGGAGGCTGAGGGGAGACCTTATCGCTGTCTGCAGCTACCTGAAAGGAGGTTGTGGCATGGAGGGCGTTGGTCTCTTCTCCTAAGAAACAAGTGACAGACCAAGAGAAAATGGCCTCAAGTTGCGCCAGAGGCGGTTTAGGTTGGATATTAGGAAAAGATTTCTTCACCGAAAGGAACAGGCTGCCCAGGGAAGTGGTTGACTCATGATCCCTGGAGGTATTTAAAAGACATGTAGATGTGATGCTTAGTTTACTGGTGGACTTGACAGCATTAGGTTTATGGTTGGACTCAATGATCTTGAAGGTCTTTTCCAACCTAAATGATTCTGTGTTTATATGGTCTGCAGGTGTGCATGAGCCTGCTGCTCAGATCTGCTCCTGCTGTTCTTCTGAAGCTCACGCAGAGCCCATAGCCATGCATGAGCTTGCTTGGATCTGTGTAGTTTGGACATCATAGAGGAATGGGCTTGAGGAAAGGCTGTACCATATTGCATTTTAGACCTAAATCTGTCTTGGATCTCAGCTTTGAAGTATAAGGTGGGGATATTTCTTCCTTGCCTTATGAAAAAGGTGATAAAAACCTTTAATGATGATGAGGCTCTCTAAAAGGCAGATTAGAGAAAATTTTTATAAAATCTGATGCATATTGTGTTGAAAAAAATGTTAAGGAATAGCTGTGTGTGTGCTAGTTGCACCACACCTGTGATAGAGCATGAACCTCCTCCGTGCGCAACAAAAGAAAAAGATGTGTCCCTGGGCTTCTTGTGTGGGAAGAAAAATACCTGTCATAATTTATAATGAACCTAAAGTAAGCATGGATGGAGGACCTGACAGCTGACCTAATTAGAGGAGAGCTGACTATAATGAGGCATGCTCCAGCAAATTACCCAGTTTGTCCAAGCTAAAAGAGCCTCAGCTTATGGCTGAGTATTAAGGAGAAATACTTCTCTGCAATATTGGTTAAAGCACAGTTCTGGAAAATAAAGACACAAGCAAAGAATTTAATAACAGTATCAGTATTATGTTCATACTCCTGCTACAGATAAGGGATGAGTAGGTATTGATAGAAATGCAAAGTCTGGGGTGTTATTTAAATGTAAAATATTGCTAGCCCTGGTTTATATTTTTCTTTTTAGATTAGATTTTCATTTTAGATTAGGCTTCATATTGGATTAGATTTTGTCAGCTATCCAGATTGATCCACATTCTGCAGGTAGTAACAGGTTGTAATTAGTTGTCCCTCTTCTGTCCTAGGTTCAAAAACCTTCCTCCAATTTTCTTGATTTTATTTTCTAGCATTACTTTTTCAGTCAGCCATCATCTGACTTAAGCTCATCTTAGCATATACAAATCCATTATGTTTGACAGTTATCAATAGTACTGACAGAATCATGTCCATTTATTGAAATGTACACTTGATTTGAAATCTCTTGGTTTCAGATGTCAGTAGATCTGTGGAATATACGGTTCCATTTAAAAGACTGTTAGGTTGAGAAATTTTGGAGTAGTAAGACATTTTAAAATACCAAACCAAGTAGTGCATTAATACAGTGTTAGACTAGTGTATTCTATGAAAGCAGAACAAGAAGTGTAGTAAAACAGTTAGCATAATACACTAGTCCACAGTGATGACATCATAAGACTGTCAAGGAAAAACATTTGGCAAATATTTCAGGTCAGTGTTCCTAACGGAAGAGATTTATCAGACCTGCCAGTGATATAATAACCTCTTGCTCCAAACACAATAACAGAAGATTGTAAACTTTTAGGGCATTAATGCTACTCATCTTGCTGTAGTAAGGAAATACTCTAAATTGAGAAGGAAAATAAAAGAAAATTTAAAACCCCTGAGTCAGCCCTGACTCCTCTTGACTCTGCTATGCAACACTCTCATCACACATATTTCTTTTTTAAGAGGTAAGTATATCAGTTATCATGCAGCTTTTCAGCATACTTTCTGGAATTCAGAGCAAAGCAAAATGATTTCTGTGTGTAATTCTCCATGATGATGAGTCAGAAAAAATTCTTAACCCTGTCTCTCAATCCTAAATAAAATCAGTGTTGTGGGAGTTTACGCCTCTGCCATGTCCACTGCTGGCATGGTGTTTAGGAAGGCTAATCAGTCTTGCAAATTTTTATTTTGGTCATGGGACTGACAATTAGAGGGGAAGCCAAAGGAGATGGCCAGCTCATTGTGCCGTGGGCACCACGTAATGACCAGCTCCCAACTACCAGTGAGGTTGGTGTACAGCGGGGAAGTCTCCCACTTAGAAAATTGTTTCCTTATGAGACAAAGTAGTTCAAGATATTGCCGTCCCTTCTCCTGCAAGGTATGAGTGTTTGTTATCTGTTTCAGCGGAAAGGAAGCAAATGAGTTGAACACGGATTAAGAGAGCTGTGGTGGATTAGCACATCTCAGCAGCAGAGGAGCAGCTCCTTTAAATCATTGCTGCTGCTCGATAGGTGAACATTTAACCATAACCTTATGCATGACATAGATTGCTATGCTGAGAACATGCTCTTTAGAACTTTTATAAATGTAAGCAATTGCATACATTCTTGGTTGCTTTGAGGTGCAGAGGACCAGAATCTGGTTTGCAGTTGCCCATCCTCCAAGGTTGTTTAGTCCTGTTTAAACCAGTGAGCACACTGAGTTCAGTGCCCCAAATTCCAACTCATATATTGTGTATCCCTGTAGAAGATTTGTTCAAATTAAAGTAGCTTAAATATTCATATGACCCAGCTTTCTAGACTAATTAGGGAGAAAATAAATTAAAATACGTAATCAGATCCTTGCATGAAATACTGTAAGAAAGCTTTGCAAAAATTCCCCCGAGAAGAAAAAGTCTTAGAAAGGTTTTACATAGTGCTTTCCAGTCCCTTTAATCTTGAAAAACATTTCTTGTAGTGACAAAATTGTGCAAATTGTAACTAATTTTCCTGTGATTAGTTTGGCTTTACCCGGTTTTTATGAAGGGCGGGGAAGAGGAGATTTTTCTTGGGGTGTGCAATGCATTTGCTTTGCTTTGCCTCCTTTTCTAGGGGATAGGAAAAGAAGGTTGGAGTAAGCCTCAGTGAGACCATCCAGTGAGTAAAAAGAGTGACCACTTTCATGTGGCATAAAAAAATATGTATCTATCTTATCTTCTGTGGGTAGCTGGGACCATGCTGAGTACAGACCAGAGACCAGGAGTAGCGGGTAGTGGATGGTATGATGCAACTTCTTCTGCACTTTGTACCTGAGCAGGTTAAGTAGAGGAATCAAAGACATTAATGAATGTGTCACTGTGTGTGGTAGATAAATTGTGCTTCTCTAATTATACTGATGGGACTAAGAAACAACATTCCTCTGGCTAATTTGAGCATAATTATGCCAATCCCATAGTCCTAACAGTCATAGTTACGTGTCTTTGCGGTAAGATAGCACTGCTGAGGTGCCATTTCTGAGGCTGTTATTTCAAGACAATCCATATCAGGTTTTGTATTAGTTTAACGAGTGCAAGTTTCTTTATAAAACCCTCTGCTTTATATTTAAAAGATCTTTGTTAGCAAGTGGTGTATACTGATAAAATGATGAAGGGAAAAGCCAAGTCACTTTGATTTTAACACTCAACTGGCTGCTCTCAGAAATTAATACATTACATATCACTTCACTGCACCTTCAAAGAACGGCATTTAAACCTTCCTGACATTTTTTCCTAACATCTTCCTTAACTGCAGGTAATTTATAAACCTCTAAACAAGTATGAGTCATCCTGCTTTTAAACTCAATGACTCTTCTGCACTGAATACATAGTGCTAGCCAAGAAAGGAAACGTCTCTTCAAAGAGAAGCTGAAAATGTTTTTAGATTTATGCTGTCATCCTCTACCTCAGCAAAGCCAAGCTTGCGTATGTGCATGCTCCAGATGCATTTTACATTCTCTGGTGCTGGAAACACACGCATGTGTGAACTGACTGTTCTAACAAGGATGCCCACACCTTGAGTAAGTAGGGCTGAGCTGAGCTTATTATTTGATGCAGCCCTTAGGAGCTGATGGCCTTGCTGTGCTCCCAGCTGGGAGTGGTGTTAGAGCTGATCTGCTGGCAGAAGAAAGGTAAGTAGGAGGAGTTATCTTGGAGATACATCCTTAAGCACTCTGGTCACCGGTGGAAAGAGGCTAGAGGTTTGCAGATCTGCCTGGTCCTGGCTGGCATCACATATCACTGACCTCTCTGGACACGTGTGCTTGTCACTGCACATGTTGTTTAGCCTTGTCTGTATTGCTGGGGTTGAAGTTGATCAGCACTGAGGTACTTTCAGGGTGTTGTTTTTCTATTCGGAGCAAGCACTGATGCTGCTTGTTCATGAAGTTACAACTCTGCATGTAAGGCATACATTTGTATCAGCTGTTCTTCAGCTTTGAAGTCACTGACGGTAGGTAATTAAACAGACTCTGAGAGCCAGCGGCTGAACTTGGTGAGAAATTTGAGTCAGATCATTGTTCTTAAACGTACTGCTCAGTCCAGTTGTGCTACAGGGCTTTTAAAGGATATTTGGTATCTTGTTATTAGTCAAGCCGCACAGAGAAGGAGCCACTGATGCTGAGTAACAGTGAACTAGGAACATGCTGTATAACATATGTTGTAGCCTGCCAGCATATCCCTGGTCTGTTTCTGGTCAGAACTTGAACCTCTCTGTTAGCCTGAAAAGCCCTTGAAAGGCCTGACTTGACTGGTTGGACGTGCAATGCCAAGTGGTGACGCGTCTGCCTCTACCTCTGTCTCCTGAGGCCTTTGGGAAACGCTGGAGAAAACTGTGCACTGTTCAAGCACGCTTTGGGTGTGGGGATTTGTCTGGTCTAATAGCATCCTGATTGATTTCCAAAGTGTGTTACAGATTTATGTTCTGCAGTAGTGTGTCATTAGCATCTAGGTCAGGTTTGAGATGAACTGTTAGATTTAGGGGTATGTGGGAAAGATAGGTAGCACGTATGTTATTAAGACTTTGTTTTTATGGAAGAAATGATTTGCAAGTTTGTAAGAATGTGAATCACCTGGCCACTAAAATCCTCTGGCATATGCTTTATTGCTAGATGAAGTAACTCTGGTTCAATACCTGAACTCTTCCACTGCCACTTTCAAACAGTACTTTGGAGCGTTTTCACATTTGCTTTCAAGCCTTTCATAGATTATGTCAAATACTGTCAAACAGAATATAGCTTGACCGTGTAAGAGTTACTGGATGATTAGGTTATTGCAGGAAAAGTTCTCCACAATTGTTCTTTGCTTTACTTGCAATAAATACCAAGAAGAGTTTCAAAATCAGTGCATTTTGCTATCCTGTGGTCTTCTCCAAAACACCATCATGTGGTGTATGCAAATACTGTGTACAGCAGTAACTCTTACAGGCTTTGAACTCCACAAGAAGCCAGTAAAATAAGCTGTTGGAAAGAAGTAACTCAGGTTGCCCAAAGGTTTGTAGCTGATCACCCCCGTGATGTGCAGAGACATATGTAACAAAAGCTTTGTTGGGCTTTTCCCTCCCCTTCGAGGTGAGCATAGGAATTGGAAACTGCAGGATAAAATTGGAGTAAGGAGTGGGGGAAAGGAAGCCCTGATGGGGAAAATGTTGGTTTTGGTTTGGTGTTTTTTTTTTTTTTTGAGAAGCTGTTTCTCAAACCTTTACAATTTTCCTAAACACATCCTCAGAAACAGATGACCAAATCCATCAACTGCATTTGTCCAGAATTCTTTTTCTGCTATTAATTATGTATTAAACAAACTTAAGTATAAAGATAAAGCTAAGAAATAGCACTATATAGGAAGGTTTTGATGATGGAATAACGAATTACGTAACAAATTTTATAAGTAGAAAACAGAGTGGAAAAACTTTTAGAAACTTTATTTTCAGAGAAAAATACTGATCCTTCTCCTGTTAAATATCAATATAATAAGCAATTCTAAATTTGTCAGTGCTTTCTGAGAGATCCAGATGTTTTAAGGTTAAATGACTCCAGTCATAAGCAGTTTGTTGCAGGTTAATAACTTCCTTTATGGAAATATTCCTGAGTCTATTGGGTACTGAATTTTATGAGGATTTTTTGCTTAAGAGGTGTGGTGCTACCTGGGCAGACTTCCCACTACTGCTTTTCTTTAAGTACTGAAATCCGTTTTTTCTGGTTTTGAAAAGAGTAGACGTGTTGCTACTGCCAGTGAGTGGTGGAGAATAAGACTGTGCCAAACTGCAGGTTTGTGTATGTCTTGCATCAGTGCTTAATTTGAGAAATCTTAGGAAATGCATTTTAAACTTATTTTTCTCATTGAACTATTACTTCTTACAAGATATTTCTATTGCCTTATTTTTGCGAAGGTAAATATTTTATATTGTTGAGAATGCAGCATGCATTTTAAAACTACCCTCCGTGCTTCCTATTTACAATTACAAGAGCCTTATTCCAATGTTTTAAATCCTGGGTCTGTTTCTTACATGTAGAAGTTATATCAGGTGCCCATGCCAAGGTTTTGGTAGAGGGGGGCTTCAGGGGTGGCCTCTGTGAGACAAGGCCAGGGGCTGCCCTGTGCTCAGCACAGCAGGTCCCAGCCAGCTCCGCCATGGACCCACCGCAGGACACAGGTGAATCCATCAGCCAGCCTGGTGGCACCTTGGTGAAAATGTATTTAAGAAAGGGCAAAAATATGGAAAGAAGAAAGACAGAGGAACCAGAGGGAAGCGGAAGGCCAGAGCAGAAGGAGGTGCTCCCCAGCAAAGGAACTGCGGCCCATATGTGAGCCCGTGTTGGAGCAGGTGCACCCGTGAAGGCACAGCAGCTCATGGAGGAACAAGATGGAGAGGAGGAGAGATGTAGAATGATGGAGCAGCAGAAGAGAAGAGTGGGAAGCAGAGAGCGGCTGAGACAACCTGCTGTGCAGTGCCCATCACCTCCCCAAAGGGACTGAGTGTCACCTGTGGCGATAACAAGAGGAGTGGAGACCAGAAAGGGAGAAAGAAAAGGGACTGAAGTAAAGTTGGGGCTGGGAAGAGAAAGAGGTTTTTTCCCCTAAGGGTATAAATATTTGTCTTTTTTGTTTGTTTCCCAATATGTGAATCATTAATGTATTGTCATGTACCATAAATATTTAATTAAGTATCCCCAAATTAAGGCTGTTTTGACTGCAACAGTACTTGGTAAGTGATTTCCCTGTCTTTATTTCTACCCACAAGTTTTCTCATTCCTTTTATCTTCTCCCCTGTCCCACTGGGGACAGAGGGGGCGAGCAGCTGGGTGGCTGCTCGGCTGCCAGGTGGGATCACCTACCGCAGCAATCTACATCTTTGCAGCTCTTCACACGTGCTTTCCCAATTTTTGTTGCTGTCTGCCATTACACACAGTTTACAGTGGATTTTTCCACATAATTTTTCCTTACACCTATACACTCTATAATAGCAGCAATTAAGATACATCGCCTTCCTAAATATTTTTTACTGCTTCAAAGTATTTTAAACATAATAAGTTACTGATCCAACATATCAGTATGTGTTGGTACCTCACTGTACCTTTAAGTTATATTTCAGATTTGCAGGAAAACAGTGACACTCAAAATACTTTATTTCCAATGATGCTCCATTTGAAATCAACTTGCCTCCTTTTGCTCTTAAAAAAAAAAAAGTGACACTGACTGGAAAGGGAAGTATCTAAGTTAAACATCACAGAACTAGAAGGTTTGTGCTGAAACTCGTATGATTTTTTTTAAATATAAAATCTATCTTGACAAGGAATAGGCATAGAAATGAGCAATTTTTCTGTTTAAAAGCAAAATCATAATGATTATATTTACAGTGATAAGATTCTGACCTCAAGCTACTCTTTTTTGCAGAGATAATTTGTCACCTTCAATTGCCAGTGGTGTCTGTGCAGGTAGCCCTTTTACTTATGCAGAACATATAAAATTTGGGTCTAAATCTGACCCTTGCTCACAGTTAGACCTGTCAATGGTATTTCTCTTTGTGAAACGCATTAAGCTGGAGGTACTTCCAGTGTCTCTTGCTCACCCCAGCAGGTCCTTCTGTGCAGCCCTAAGGATCCAGGATTGAGGTAGCAGAAAAAAAAATTAGGGATTACACAAAACAGGAAAGAATCTTTCAGATTGAATAGTGCTGTAGTGTGGAATATTGCCACTGTGGCCTTACACAGTGAACACTGGACTCCCAGGAAGGAAGCAGACCAAAATATTACGTGTATTTTTCTCTAACATTAGCCGCATGTTTCAAGTTACTGTTAAACTGGTGTGACAGCTTCTGGAAGAGCCCAGAAATGTTGTGGAGAATGGAAAATGCTGCAAGTGCTAAAGCTGCTAAATCTTGAAATGCAAAGGTACAAGAACAGGCCTGTTTGCTGCATGTTTTTATTGAGAGGAGGTAAAACTTTTTTTCTATCCAGTATCTCTGAAAAATAGAGGACGAAAAGTTTAAGTTCTGAGAATATGCCCTTTCATGTGTTGCCTTTATTATAAATAACTGGTATGGAGTCTTGCCTTGGATCCCTGTCTGGAAGCAGAAAACCAGATTGTATTTTAAAGCAGTCGTCTTGCTTACTTCATATTAGGTGCAGGAAAGTCTAAACATATGTATCTCTTTGGCCTTTATAGCCTTTCCAATGTTCAGAGTTCTCAGAGTCCCTCAAGAGATGGACAGGAGCTATAGGACAGTTTCCACTGAAAACAAAATTGCTGTGGCTTTTGCTAAACCAGCATATTTTCTCCCAGACTAATTGGGAATACTGCAGTATTTCTTGTGGTTTTCATTAGAATTGGTGAAATTAATATATATAGCAAAAGCAAACATCACTGTAGTAATTGTTAAAGAAAATGAGATCTATTTGTTATTAACTTCTAAAAATAAGAAATTTAGGCTTTTCCAATAATTTCTGACTGTCACTGGACTCTTAATGCCTAGTTTCTGTTAGCTGTATAACTCTTGCTAGTTTCTACTCCAGTGACAAATTGTCAAATGAATACAGTCTCTTTCATTTACTCATCTCTTATACGTGAGAACCACCAGCTTTTGGGCTTGTGTAAGAAATTTTGAAAATAACACATTAGTTTTGCCTTAACTTTAAAAAAGCAAAATCCAGATAAATGATTTTTAGAGGGAATGGGTGAAGAGAAAAAAAAATATAATAGTGTCTTTGTTAGAAAGAGGGGAATACATTTTGTTTTGTTTTTACTTTACCATGTGTAATCATCTTATCAAAAAGAAAAACTGAAAAAGTTGTGTTTGGTGCCATTAGGATTGCTGTTTCATTAGTATGGCTATGTATTTTTGCCACGTCCCGAAGGTAAGCTATGCCACACAGTCGTGATCCACTGAAATTCAGAGAAACAGGTCGACTGACTTTGAATCAGGTCATACATTCAGTAAAGAGATTATTCCCAAATGCCTGTAAACGCACTTTCTAGCTCCCTTATTTATGAAGAGGAGACAAGCCTTTTCCGAGAGGGAATTTCATGTTGCACCTTCTAAGTGCTGGATGCCAGGTAAAGTTTGGAGAGTCTGTCAGGGATTATGGAGACTTTACAAAGAATATGAGCAGAGGTCTTCCACTTCTATCAGAAACTATTCCAACCAGATTTGGATGATGTGATGGAATTATCATTTTGCTTTTATTTTCTGAGAACACTATATATTAATTGAATCAGTATCTATTTTTAAGGCCATGTGTGAATTCATTATAACTGTTTAGTTACTTTCTGTCATGACTTTTGCTTTTTCCTACATTTAAAAACGTTTTGTGTCTTGTTCTGTATTGCTGTGTTTGCTACAGTAATGTATTGCTCTATATTTTTGTTTAAATTACAAAAGGAAGAGAAAAAATATTAAGCAGTTGCTTTTAAAATGTAATTTTTTATTCATTAGCAAATAAGAATACGGAAGACTGCTTGGCTCTAGTTTTCATTATTATGTGTTTTGCAAGAAAGGAGTTCATACAACTTGATACAGTTTAATATGGTTACTCATAATTACTGTAAACAGTCACAGTGAAGTCCATCCTGTGCAACTCTGTGCTGAATTGCCTTAAGCTCCTTTTATAGTGCTCAAAGAGAGAAAGAATCATCTCCAGAGAGGGATTCAGCTCTCCTGAGACCTGAATTCCAGACTGGAAGTGTCTCTTCATAAATGTGAGGTCTGTAGGATGACATTTCCAGTTTCAGTTAGGCAGGATGAATCCAGGCCTTCTTGTGTAATACCGAGATTTCTCTCTTAAGTAATTTGAGCTTATAAGATACATTCCTCTTGGGTTTCAGAAGAAATGATGCCTCTTGGGGGTTCATGGAGGGTGCATGCTGTTAGTGGAGGCAGTCCTGGCTGCTGCTGTTTGAGCAGCAGGTGAAGGAGCATCTATTGTCCCATCTCTTTCCCAACCTCCGTTATGGGTCTTGTCCCATCCAGTAGTGAGAGAAGACAGTTGTGCTCTCTGTGGTGAAGACCATGATGAGCAGTGGCACCTTCTTACATGTCTGATCACCTGCCAGTCAGCAGAATAAACCAGCCTTGCAGTAGTGTAATTAGGCTGATTAGACTGTAGACAAAGATCTTCCTTGCTCTTCTTTTAGGTTTCCTTACATCTTTTCCAACAGAATTGTTCCTGTGAAAAGCCGCTGCTCCTCCACCGCTGAATATAGTTGACATTTTAAGCTTCTGCTTGGGTGCTGCACTAACAGACTGCCAGGTCCAGTTCTGGTTTGTGTTACTGGTTTGTTTGGAATGGAGTAAATTGGGAAGCAAGCTGTCAGTACATTCGGAGAGGAAGGCTTTGCCATAGTAATGCAGTAGAATGAGAAGAAAAACATCTTCGTCTGCACATATTAGAAATATATGCACCTTCTCAAAATTTTTCTTTAAGAAATGTTCCTGTTCTGACATTAAGGATACCCTGTTTCTGTGGGAATGTGAATTCCTGCAAGACTCTTCTAGATTGTCAGATAGAAAAGACGTGTGATGAGTGCTGTAATGTCAGTCTGAGCCCTCCGCACAGCCCACTGCTGCAGGCAGAATTCATACGTGTCCACGTGATGTTCTCTGACTGCTGATTATGCAACATTATGATGACAGGACATAAAAATGTTCCTGCAGAGAGAACCGACGTTCACAAAAAATTTCATCAGTTCAGAGTTTTTTTCTAAAGCATCCTTAAAATAGCATTAATACATCGTAAAAGTAAAGTTCTTGAAAACTTTTTTTCACAGACTGCTGAAAAATGAAAATGGAAAGAGAAATAATGGGATACAATAAATGAGACACAAGGATGGGAAGAACAAAGACCGAAGTTATGAAGAAGTAAAATGTAGGATATGTAGGAAAAAGAAAGACAGAGACTAAAGAAAGTGGTAATGCATAGGAGCCAAAATGTATTATTCCATTGAGGACCAGTACAATACTTGTAACCACATAAAATAAAGAAGCAGGGAAAAATTTAGTGGAAAAACCCATGGAAAATGAGAGTGAAAGGATTAACCTTACATCAGAGTGCATCTAGCTTTTGCTCATGCATGCAGTGGAGTACGGAAGTCTTATGTTCCCATAATGTAAAGGTGTAGTATTAACTGTTTTGAGAATTTACAGTACATGTCAGATGATATCTTTCACCAAAAGTATATCTTCTGTCAACTAACTACTTGGGAGAGCATGCAAGAGGGCAGAGTGGACCAGTTAGCCAGTTAGTAGGAAATACAAAGTCTGCCCATTGCAGACAGATGTGTACTCTCTATGCAGATGTTAGATTTAAATTTAGAATTGTGAAATCTTTAGAGTTCTTCCAAATATTGTGACTAGCTAGCAAGGTACACAATATACCTGGTGGTGCTGTAGAATGAATGGCCACATCACCCTCCACATACTTCAAGGTGGTGAGAAAATAAATAGCCCCCAATTGTTCAGAGTTTTGGTCAGCTAATATTTCATTTTATCCCTCAGTTTACACAGGCAGGTATTTCGTTACTTGCCCTACTTTGCTTCTCCACTATGGAAGATTTATGAGCAGTAGATATATGGAGTAATTGACAGTTCTTTAAGCAAAATTCAACAAGAGGCTGACAAAATGTATATTTTAGTTTTGGAAAGTTAAACATTAACATTCCTACCTATGACCAAGCTTTATTTCTCTGGCGTATCAGGTACCGGGAACGCACTATCTGGAAGCAATGGGCCTCGTTCTCATTCTTCTCAGCAGGAAATACAGTGAATGTTAAACCAGTTGGGACAGGGCTCAGATAGGGCTTGAAATCTTGAAATCTGTGAATTTGCTTTGCATTATGTATGTGTCTCATATTCCTGGCAGAGTGGAGTAGTGAGGCTGCAATGGACATTGCTGTGTGCCTGTAGAGTCCAGCCTTGGTCAGAAGAGGTCATGGTGACCCCAGAGATGTGCCACTATCTCTGCGAGCACCTGCTGGTCTTTCACGTCCCTGCAGAAATTCAAGCCTTGGTTCCAGCCTCATGAGCATAATGGCAGATCAGGAAAATGGTTCTGCTTTTCTTTACATTGGTACAATAATTTGTCCTTAATGTATGATGGGTCAAACTAGAATGTATCCTGACTGAGTGGAAGTGGTCTTCATGTCATCATTCCTTACTTGCACCAAAGGAACCCCTAATGAGTTCACAAGCATCTTTCTGCTTTTTTTTTTTTTTTCCCCCACATCAGGACCTTAGTTTCTGGATTTTCATAGCACCTTTCTTTATTGCTGCAAGTCATGGTTTCATGGTTTCTTCAGCAGCTTATTTAAGATGGGAGATGGCTGCTGTAATTTAGGACTAATTCTTTTACAGTCATCTTTAGAAAAAGAAGTCAAAAGTTGGCATTAAAAATAGTGACTTTTTTTTTTTTCTTTTTACACTTTTCCTTTGCACTAAGGGTTTGGAAAATGTTTTAACCGAGGTACATGACTTGAGGTATATTTAGGCCTTAACCACCGCCAGTCAGACTTTACTAATCTGGAATATCTGTTATCTTGCAAGGCATGAGAGGATGCATAGATACTGAATATGTGAGGAGAGCAACTATTTATACATGATAGATGTATGTCAACCATCGTAAGTAGAAGGATGAGTATATTTCTGTGGTATCTGTAACCACTTGAATGAAAGGTTAGAGGAGGAGGAGCTGTGTAGTATTTACTCTCTTCTCAAAGGCTTTTGAGGATGCGGTATTAGCGTAGTATCACTCCTGCCTTTCCTCAGAAACAGTGGTGGAAGCTCCAGAGATCTCATAGGCCCTGAAACCTCGTCCATGCTGCCATTCATGTTCCCCTTGTGGCTGATTCATACTTGTGCTTCTTGAGGTGGTTGGTTACTCTGGGGAGCTGGAGGTGGGGTTAGAGGTAACAGTCGCTCTGTTATACGCAGATGCCACTTTGAGTTAACAAAGAAATGAGTTGAGGGGAAGCAATGAGCACTGGGCGTGAACCACGGCCCCAAGCGGGAAGCGATCAGCTTGGGTCACACTGTAGGGTCTTCCTTTCCGGACCCCTGGAGTGGGCAGGCTTGAGGCCTGGTTATACCAAGATACCTTTCAGCTGTGGGTGGTTTCCATGACAAGAGGCTTTAGAGGACACTCTAAGGAGCTGGTGCTGTTTTGGGAAGCGGTGGGTCACGTATGAGGCTGTGAACGCAGGAAGAGAGAAGGTTAAAGAACAGTGGCGGGAAATACAAGCTTTGTGAAAATGGCTGTGCAGAGATGGTCGCAGCTCTCCAGTAGTGACAATTTTACTAATTACAACTCAGCTTTGCTACAAATGTGGCTTGGTGGTGAGTGAGGTGAGCTTCCAAAGGAAGCTCAGGAACCATATGTCCATGTAACACATACCAGCCTCCACCTCTGAGTCCCGCACTCCCAGCTCAATTTGTCTTAATTAGACAGGCCGCACATTCCATGGCCAGGGGTCCTTATTTAATGTCCTAGATTTATGGCAATAAAAACCGATTTGTTATGTCAGCCATTAGGCTTCGGTCAGAGAGAGATGGTGATTTTTGGATTGCTGCAGGTGTCACTGTCCAGAGCCGCTCAGTGTCCCAGTTAGCTGCCTTCATCTTGCGCGGCTGATGGCTTCTCTTTCACCCTTAGTTTTTTCACTTTGTATTTGGTGGTGATTATGACTGTGGAAGATGAACGGCACTGACAGGTGCCATAGGTGTGCAGCGCAGGTAGGTTTTGCGCAGGAACCCTCCTGCGCTTTGCCTGCTTTATTGCTGATGTTCGGGAGCCCTGCAGCATCAGCCCTGAAGCCGGCCCGGCACACTGTGCCACACAGACGAGATGTGAGCAACGGCCTGGTAAAGATGGCAATGAAGTAATTCACTCTTTTATGAACAAACCTAACTCTAATCCTGGAGTTTGGAGGTTAATACTGGATTAAACATCTTGGATGCTTAAATTAAACTCCTCGTTCAATGCAAAAATTTAAAATAAAATATTATGTAGCTTTGGTTCTGAGCACTAAGTAGCTGTAATTTTAGTAGGTGTTTCTGTGTGTTCAGTGCTCTTGAACATCAGGATGTTCCTCTAAATAGGAATATGATTGTTTCACCGTGAGGTCCTGTGCACAGTGCAATTCATGGCCTGAAATAGTAATTCCATTTTACCCCTCAGCTTCTGATTGCATTGCCTTTCAAAGGAGAAATCTGCTGAAAAGAAACATTTGTGCTACAGAGAACAGAAAAGCGAGACAACTTGTACTTTTTACATGGTCTGATTCTAAATGTTCCTCCTGAATACATGGGAAACATGTCAATGTAAATAATGAGAGAAGAAAAACTGTACTTCAGTCTATAACCACTTTTTGTCTACTGAAGTTGGAAAATACCTGCCAAGCTGGTTGATGCTAAAATTGTTGCTGAAACAAAATTACTTGGAGTGCCTATGCCACGAAGATCACGGCACATCCCTTTTCCTCTTATTTGCTTATTTGTGCTTCTTAACTTTTAAAATGCTATCTAATTTCCTAGCACACAAGTTCCTGCAGCTGGAACATCTGGATTTGAGCACGATGGGCTTACTGCGTGTTTTGAAGAAAGGTGTTCCACTCACTTGGTGGGTGTGAGGGACTAAGGAGATATTGCAAAGGATGAGTGGCAAACAAGGAGAAGTGAACCTGTGGCTTTTCAACTGGAAGGATTCTGACCAGTGATCCAATAGGTTCCCTAGTGCAAAGCTGAGTTGAAGCACTACCTAAATTACTGGAGAGCTCTGCCTAAATTACTAGAGAGGTAATTGCTGGATCAGCTGGCTGATGTATCTGCATTCATCAGTAAGTTTTACAGAAAAGGGAAATTCTTCTGCTCCATGTTTCTAGACATTAATTTCTGCCTGAATGTATTCTTTCAGTTATGACCGTGTGCTTTAATGTCCATACCCTCCTGTACCTTTTACATTATGAGGGAACAAGAGAAATTGCAGTGAGACCTTTTTCCTAGAGAGGACACCACAGAATTTAATGTTGGGTTTGCAGTTTTTGCAGGTGGTGTTGTACATATAGATTCTTAGAAAACACCAAGCTGAAAAAGTTATAGAATGATTGGTTTAATCTCTCTCTTCTTTTTTTTTTTTTTAAATAGCTATTTCTTTTTTGGATATGTTTTTTGTAAAGTACTTCATGTAACACAAAGAAGGATGTTAGCATCCCACTTACTTTAGGAAATGAGCCTTTCTAATCATGCACTTCTGTTTAATAAATTGCAAGGAGGAGAAATTCAATTTGACGGATTTTGAAGTGGAAGTGAAGAGCAATGGACAGGGCCTGCATTAGTCATAAGGCTGTCCAGGTATTCTCCTTGAAAGGACAGGAAGAAAGAAACCATTAGAGAAGAACAAAACTGCATTAATAATCTTTTATAATAGCATAGATGTTAACACCATGGGCTGCATAGTGTGTTTGATTTGTTTTGAAGGTGAACTTAATGATCAATGCTGTTTGAGTAAAGGAAAATGGTGAAACCTAAGGTCACCTGAGATATCAGTTCCTAAATTTACATTCCCATTTAAAAGTCTGTTGAAACACAATATATATCCCTTAGATGCCATTTCTAGAAGGAAAATTTAGACTAGGAGTCAGTCTGTTCCCAACTGTAACCTTTATTTCAAGATGCACGTAAGAGGCCAAAACAATTAAAATCATCACTGAATTTCACTGTTATGGCCTTTGGAACATTAACTTTATTATAGGAGCTGGGAATCAAATAGAAACATAAATGCTGCCTATCTTTTTTGTATTTTTTTTTTTTGCGAAGCTTTGGTTTAAAAGACAGTTATCACAAGAATATATCACTCTTATGTGATTTCAAACATAACAAGTTTAGTTGTTGTCAATGACATATCATTTTGTGGGGTAAATAACCAAATTACTTCCTACTTTTATATTTCGTCTTCCTATAAATGCCAGCTAAATGGGAATAAATTGCCTGTTTCCAAATGTCACTTTTAGCCACCTCCTTTCTGAACTTCAGAGATGCTCACTAACAGCCCTGGTATTGCTTTTTCTCTCCGTACTATTTACAGTTAATGTAAGTGCAAGAAGCTGTTTATTTCTCAAACTGGTTTTCTTCTGGGAAATTAGGGATGTATGCCTCCTTTCAGAGTTGACCTTCAGTGTTTCTAACCTATCTATGATCAGAAAAAGAGACGTATTGCAGTTCCCCAGTTTCCAGCAGGATTAAAACCCTATTGTTCTCTAAAACTGCAAAGTGTGATTCATGGGGTCTGTAAGACAGCGATCTCTTCGGAAGGTTCCTTTCAAACTGCAGTTTTGCCTGTTATCTCTGATAAGTTTTGTGGATCGTTATCTTCTCACATCTCTTGTGTCAAGCTGGCTCTAAGAACTAGCTAGCACACTCAACTACTGGCGAAAATGAAGAACACAAAAATAAAATGTGACTTGCAGAAAAGCTGGAGAATTCCTGTTTATATGATTGCCCTGGATGAGTCACTGAAGTAGAAGTGAGATGGATTATGATGAGGGAAGGCAACGGGTTCCAAGAGTTCTCATTCCAGACTATCCTGTGTGGTCTGTTTGGAAGTAGGGAGAGAAGACGGGATGAGAGGTAGGCAAAAAATAGTTACTTAAGGCGTTCCCCCTCCACAGAGTACAGAGGGGTAACAGAAAAAAAAAAACCCAAGCTCTTAATGTAGTTCCTTGACAAGCTTAACAGCTTTGATGAAGGGAGATGACTATAGCAGTGACAACGTGGCCTTTTTGACAGTCTTGGTTCACACAGCAGAAGAAGATCAAGAGGCTTGCACGTGGAGGAGGAAATGTTCAGCATTTTTTATTAATTTTGAAGCTGAATTAATACCCATTCCTAAAATACAGTTTTATAGCAAGCAGACATTTTAGATGATAGCACTGATTAAACCCTCTCCTGATTTGGCAGTTGTGAAGGCACCAACAATTCTGGAGTGACAACAGATAAACTCTGATGTCGAGAGACAGGCACTGACCTGAGGGATGGCTGACGTCAGTGTCACGGCAAGGGACGTGGTTGCTGAGAAAGTCACTTAGAAAACATTGCTTTTGCTGAGGGTTCGTGGTATCAGACTAACTACACAGAGAAATGATTTTTTGAAAGCTGCTGTCATTTCTTGCTTTGCTGAGTACAGGAATATATTAAAAGCAGCTTTTCCTTTTGGTATATGGCATCTAAAAGTACCCACAGTTTCTTAATGGAGCGAGCTTTTTGCTTTAAGACTGGTGACAGCATCCTCACTGACAAAGGCGCTTCTAACCTTATGCCTTGGTTTTAAAGCTCTCTCATTTTCTCCTAAGCAGGATAATGAGTAAAAAAATTCTAGTTGGCTTATGAAGACACATGCATATTATGACATTAACAGAGGAGATACCTTTTGTTTTAAAGCCATTTGTGGAGGGAAAACAACACAACAACAAAACAAAATAAAAACCAACCAAAAATCCAACAAATAGGAAATGATCAGGTAAGATGCTCCATGCAGGCAGGTGTCTGTCCCTCTTTGGGGATCTGGAGAGCCCAGGGACCTGCCTGCGGTGGGGCACTGTGGGACTGACACATTTCAGTGAGCATTAGTCCAGTATCAAGCACAGTGTTTTCCAGGCTGTGACCATGGGGATGTTTCTTTGGATCTACCCTTAGGAAATCTGAGGAGGGAAGAGGGATGAGTGAGAGGTCACTGCCTTATTAATTGTGTCTCTTTTGTTCTGTTGCTGTACAGTGATCGTTCACTTTTAGGATTTCCCTGTGTAACTGTAAATCTTTAAAATGGCAATGGAAAGTCTGTCTCATACAGGCTTGCTTTTTTCTGCCCTAATTTTTCAGGTAGTCTGAATAAGGTGGTTATACATCAGAAACTCAAGCATACAGACATCAACAATCTCTTACTTTGTGTGTGTATGTATAACACCTCAGTTTCCAGAAATCTGTCCATTTGGTCCTGCTTTGCCCTCCATGCTGGCAGCACCCTGTTTCTTTTTTCGTCCCGTTGCTCCAGCAGAATGAGGCAGATGGGGGTACTTTAATATCGACTATTAGGGATGCAACCAGAAAAACCCTCCTAGAGGAAAAAGAGGAGCCCTAAGTCTCAAGACAGACTAAATGGGTATCCATGTCCTGCAGTTCACTGCCTCCCAAGAGGAGGAGTAACAAGGGGAGAGGGGAAAGGGAGAGCAGAGGACCTGAGGATGCAGAAGGGGCAGTGGACTCCCAGAATGGACCTTCAGGATGGGAGAAAAGTCCGCCAGAGCAAGAGGGAGAGAAGTGGAATTGACAAGGTAGGGATGTCCCAGCTCTGTAGGGCACATCTTTTGTGATAGAGCCCTGCCCTCCTGAGCATATGCCTCTGTCGGGGGTGATAATATCAAACTGCTGCTGGACTAAAGGCCTAAGAAACAAAAAATAAGTGTTTTCTTATTGCAGTATTGTATGCAGCCAGTATAAATGGATTTTGTAGCCATTGCTTGTATCCCTGATCGAAATGTGCAGGCTACTACATCTGCAGTAGTTCTGACATTTCTGCTTTGGAAGCTTTCCAAAATCTGATTGCTTATATTATTTCTCCATTCGCCTTTACTTCTTGGGGAAAAAAAAAAAAAATCCTCCTGCAGAGAAGAGTCCATGTAAAAATAGTATTGAATGAAGTGGCTTAGCTCAGTTCCATGAATTTTCTTATCAGAGTTTTTCTTATGTGCTCCTTTAGTCCTGTAATCATGGAGGAAGTGGAGCAATATGAATGGAGAAATATTAGAGAGAAACAAGGAGATTAAGATGGGGGGAGATCTTTGGAGTAGTGCCATCCACTTGATGGGAGGGAGTGGAGGAGGAGGAGAAATCAGAAGGCAGCTAAGCAGGGGAAGCAAGAGACTTGCTGTGGTTTCACTGGTTCAGCCAGATGAAAGACACCACTTGCTGTCTGCTGAGCTTAATTTCAAATCCAGAATCATGGGTCGTTTGTATGGATGTGAAGATAGGGAGATGAAAAGAGCTGTAGTGAATTAATATTGTCTTTGTTTGAAAAGTTTTTAGGCATTTAGTGATAGGAGGATGTGATAATCATCAGGATTGTTGGGTTTTGCAATTCTGCAGTGCTCTGGCAAAGCTGGAAGCAGCACCTTGAATTTTCAGCTTTGTCACCCCTACTGAGACACTGTGTTATCAATGACTCTTCCCTGAGGAGTGGTGAGTGACTCTGTGGGAGTGGTGAACTAAAGCACTGATGAATGAATGAGAATATCAACTGCAAGAAGGCAGCAATATGGATAAAGTGCTTCCTGTTGGTCTCTGTGAGAAGCCTGAAGTTGTAAATGGGGGAATGAGTCTCAAAGGACAGGCAGTTCAGCTCCACCAATGACTGAACAAAATGAGGGGTGAAAGCCAAGTCTTCTTTGGACCAAAATGATTGCCTACAAATCTAGCCTCAAATATCTACCATCAGTAAATAGATTAAAATCTTAACTCATCAACAGTACAATTGCAAACTTCGTATTAAAACTTTGAAAATTCCTTCCCTGAAAACCTTGGAAGGGTTTTTTGTGGAAGAAGCAGCCCCCCAGGCTTATGAGGGGTCATGGGATGCATATTGAACATGTGTGCAAGTGTGTCTTGGTGTAGAACTGATTTATCTCATTCCCTGCAGCCATTCAAAAAGACACTGAATTTGCCTTCTAACGCCTTGATGATCTCAATTATACATTTAATTGCTACCCGGAAGGCATCTTTGGCAGAAGGATGCAATGAACATGTGGCTGCTTTAAAATGCAAAGGCATTTTAGTTAAAAAGAAGGAAGTTAAGAAAGAAATCGTATCATCAGATGGCACTGGGAGCTATTTGAGAATTCTGCTTTTGGTTAGATCTTTCCCAGGTATTGTAGCTATAGAACTTGAATAATATGTACTCGAGCCTTTAAAAAAAAAAAAAAAAAAAAAAATCGCCGTTAGAAGCTGTACTTTAAAAAATCTGTACTGGCACTGTAGCAGATTTAGAAGATCAGAGTTACAGCGAAGGAACCCACAGAAGCAGTGATTTGCTGCATCACAATTTTCTCTTGCGGCATTGCTGCAGTTTCCCAGTCATTAAAATTCTGCTGCAGCAGTTTGAGTGATGGGAAATCCTGAAATGGCTGAACAATATACAGTGAATGTTTCTTTATGCTTCTAAAATATATTAAATATAATGCTGGGAGTAAAAAATACTCTCCTGAAAGCAAGGTTAGCACATACCAGGTTCATCTGGCAGCTGACCCGATCACACAAGGATTATTGGTAAACGAAACTGCTCTTTATTTCCTTTAGGACAACATTGTGCAGCTGGAGCAAGCACATGTTTCTCTAGCTTGCTGTGCTCCAGAATCTCAGCCTTGATTTTATAACAGACCAGCTGACCAAAATATTTGTAGTTTGCTGATGCTGATTATCAAGCAAAAGTTTTAACTCTTGGCATTATCCTCAAGGCAAAATTTTCCTTCTCTGGGTAGGGACAGTGGTTCATTTTGTCTCCATGCGGTTGTGCAGCTCTCACCTTTGCCTGCAGGACTAGACCAGACAGAGTTCTGTGCCTTAGCATGTGAAGACCTTGATCTGTTGGGCATCTTCAGTAGCTGTTTAATGGACTGGCGGCAACACCTCACAAAAACACAGTGTCTGGTGCTTTTAAAGGTGCTGGGAGAGGTGTAGTTTCCCCATTTATAAAGCAGTTTGGTGATTCACTGGGGCCAAAAATGAATTTTTTATGTGAATAGTGCATCTAATCTTGGCCATGTTACATAGAGGCAGACCCTTCTCCTCCCCAAAAAAGGCACATGGGCAGATTTTTGATACCCAAGTCCAGAAGTGCCTCCTTGAAAGTCCTTGTAATATAGGTGGCTGATCTTAACACATTCAACTCTGTAACTTCCAGCTTCACAAGCTCCCTCTGGATTTTAGGTTTTTCTGTTTGGTACTTCCCTGCCCTGTTGATGTTATTTGTGTTGGGAGGAATTTAAGCTTGATTAGACCATGGAAGACCAATGCAACTGGAGTCCCCAGTACGAGACATGGACCTGTTAGAGAGGGTCCAGAGGAGGCCACGAAGATGATCAGAGGGCTGGAACAGCTCTCTTGTGAGGACAGGCTGAGAGAGTTGGGGCTGTTCAGCCTGCAGAAGAGAAGGCTCCTGGGAGACCTTATTGCAGCCTTTCAGTATCTAAATAAACTACAGGAAAGCTGGGGAGGGACTTTTTAGCAGGGCATGTAGTGATAGGACAAGAAGTAATGGCTTTAAACTGAAAGAGGGAGGGATTTAGATTAGACATAAGGAAGAAATTCTTCACCATGAGGGTGGTGAGGCACTGGAACAGGCTGCCCAGAGCAGCTGTGGATGCCCCATCCCTGGAAGTGTCCAAGGTCAGGCTGGATGGGGCTTTGAGAAACCTGGTCTAGTGGAAGGTGTCCCTGCCCATGGCAGGGGAGTTAGAACTAGATGATCTTTAAAGGTCCCTTACAGCCCAAACTATTCTGTGATTTTATCCATTTACTTTCTTGAAGTAAAACGTGTCAGCCATTCTGAATTCCTCATTGCACAATGTCATTTTAATTTGACTTTGTTTTAGCGAATTCATGTGCTTTGGCTGTATTTTGCCTTATCTCTTTTTTTCTTCCATTATATATGTTTTACAGAAAACATCTTCTTTTGCTTTCCTTCTCTGAAATTTTGCTGCACTTGTAAACGAATCAAATGAGAATTGCCAGATTTTTTTTTCCAAGTGGCCTGTGTTGAAATGGAGAAAAGGTGAGATTGATCAATACAAGGATTTTAAAAGATCTATTTTTGTGGATTGTAGAGATTCTGGTATGGGTCCTGAGCCAGTAGCATTGTCGCTTTTGGCTTTCCTTGGTAAGATAACTGGAAAACAAAATAGATCTGTTGTCTTGGCCTAACTTGCCTCCAATCAAACATAGCTTTATATTTTTTTGATGGAACTGTTTTCCCTTGGAGAAGTGCAGACTGATCTAAGTAGGACTGTGTATCTAGGCTGAAAGTGTATGCTTTCCTACCAAACTAGGCAAGAATTGTTTGGCTTTCTTATTCCAGTTCAACTCCATATTGTAAATCACTATTATTTTACCTATTTACTATTTAGCAGAAGCAGAATCAAAGTTATAGCATCAAAACGATTTGTCTTTTTACTTCATCATAACAGCATCTGGAAATGATCTGTGATCATTCTGTTCCTTCTCTGCTCTGCCTGTACTTCCACTTCCCTCCTACGCTCTCTTTTTTGTTAAAGTTTTATTGCTTGTTTTATTTAAAAATATACATCTATATAGGGTTATATTATGGGATGGAGATTTTGGTTCCTGAATAGTTGGTTTTTTTTTTTCCTTTTCACATCTTGTAATTGATTTTCACACTGTGAGATTTAAAATGACACCGGCCCTATCAGCTTTTTACTTGGTTATGTAACTTCTTGGTTTCTCAGCCCTGTGCAAAGATGAAATGCAGCAACTGCAGCACAGAGGAATAGGTCAGTTCTCATACAGAAAATACTGTGTCTGCCCTTTCTCCACCTGTATGTTACATGCCCTGTATTTTTTATAGAAGCAGATGACTAATTCCTACCAAATTAACAGTAGAAGTTTTATATTCTCACAATAGTGTACTTTTATGAATTACTGAATTCCAAGCCAATTTTCTTCTGCATTATATAATGCAGGATAAATGGAATGGAAGGCCAAGGAACTCTGTATTTTGTTCACATGAATTATGAGTACTACAGTGTTCTAAATATGTCATTTGGACACCCAATTACCTAGGAAAAGCTGTGGGACTGGATCTGCAGGGGGTCACTGTAATGATCAATACAAAGACAGGCTCTGGACTGATGCATGTAATTCATATTCCAGCTGCAGAGTAGGAACAAGCTTTCTGTCTGATTTTAGGTATCTCCAAATCAATCTTTGTGTTGCTCCAAAATATTTCTATGAAAATACAAACCCGGCATTAATCTTACAGCAAAACTAAGTCAGTTCAATCTGGATTTCGTTTACCAAAACCATTCATTTTTTCTAAAGGAAAGTGTTATTTTCGACAAAATTTGGAAAGCGTAAGAATTTCCCCATCCAAAGCTTAACTTCTTCTGAGTTTCGTCTTTGGTGGAAAGTTTCTTATTTAAGCCTAAACCATTCTAAAGGTCGAAAAAAGTGATGGCGTGAAACGCTGGAGCTGTCAAGGGCTGGAGGGGCTGAGCACAGGTAATTACAGTGAATTACGCCGGAAGGGGCGGTCGCTGCCTGGCACGGGCAGCTGGAGCAGAGCCCGCTGGTAACCGGTGCAGGGGGCGGCCACGGGCCCTTCCCTCTGTGCTCCGCGGACGCAGGAGAGGGAGGAACTCTGCTGCCTTTTCCTTTTTCTATTATTTCAAGTTTTCTGTGAAGACTTACATAGGTTTTAATAGGTGCTTTTTGCAGGCTCCTAATGTGGCAAGAAGTTTGGCCAGAATTTCCTGGAATCTAAACTGACTATAGATAAAGGCAGAGAGTTATTGAAGTGCATGGAGGGGAATAGGATACAGGCTCTTCATTTTTTTTTTTTTTTTATTCTGTTCATTTATATTCCTAAATTCTTCCTCTTTGTTCACAGTTTTCACATGTGAGAGGTTTTACCTTTCCATTCAGAAGAGCAATTAGCAAGGCTTAGCCATAACACTTTGATTTCCTAATAGTTATTTTTCACAGAAGATTAACCAAGGCAAAACACACACATTGTGAGATTAGTTAAATACATCTTGAAATCCTGCCAATACTTCCTGAAAAGAAAATGTGATTTACTGATTCTTATTTTGCATTTAGATGAAAAGCCTCTGATTTATATGGTAGGACTTCTGAAATCTTGACAGTTTTATTGCATGCATCTAAATGCAGCTTCTGTGTTACAGCTTGTGTGCTGTTTTCTTACAAATTCTGATCAGGTGGTTGCTTAACAATTCTGCCTCGGAGCTGGGCTCTAGTTAGGAAGCTAAATGCATAAATGTTTCCAAACTCACTTGCCTCATTTAACATGCTGTGGCCTCATTTTTCTTCTGGGCTCTGTTTTTGATCACTTCTGACTGTGTTTAAATCTCTCCTTGGCTTCTCTATTTCCTCCTGTCAGCCACTAGCTCCTCATCTTCCCTACCTCCCCTGTTCAGCCGTCTGTCGAGGCTTATGTCTGATCACGGGCATCTGAACCTGGCAATGCCAGACCAGCCTTGAGGTGCTCTTTGTTCTGGTCTAAGGGGAAAAAAAAATAACTCACTGTGCCTTGGAAAGCCACAGTATAGTGCTTTTTGATTGGATTCTTCTTTAAATAACATGACTTACTATGATGCCTATAGATTGCTAGTGTCTGGTAGTGGGTGTATTGCAGTGCTTATAGCAATTCTGTTCTCTGAGCTTATTGATTTAAAAATAATAATAGAAAACCCTACAGGGCAGCTGTGTTCTACAATCTCTTGCTTCTATGTTTATGCAACTCTATTTTGTGTCATTGTGAGTGGAAAAAAAAAAATCAGGAAAAGACTGTTGCTTGTCACATGCATAAATCTAAATGGTGATTCAAAGGAAAGGTCATTCTTTTCTGCTGGTGAGGGCATGTCTTTACTTCAGCATGAAGCTGAATAATGGTTTTACCTTGTCTTCTTAAATCTCAGTATCATCGTGTGCTGCTTGTAAGTCCCACCTGCAGAAGGAAAAAGAGAAATAAGTGGTGGTCAGGGTCTGCACAGCGTATCCAGGCGCGAGCTGCAACCCGAGCAGCAGGGGCTGATGGCCATTGCATGAAGAGTTTTGCAATGTAAATAGTTTTGCTCTAAGTGTTTTTGCAGTGTAGCATCTTGAGCAGTAACTCTATGGAAGGGTGCTAGCTGTCTCCTCTTGTATCTCAACACGTACATGTGCCTATCAAGATGACTGGTCCTGGGCAAGCTGTGACCTGCCTCCACAGCTAGTTCAGGAAATGTGGTTCTGCTGCACCAGGATGCTGAAAAGAGTCCAGGAGCCTTAATTCCTGCAAATCTGATCTTTCATTTTTCTATTAACATTTAAATTGACAGCTAGAGATTTACATTGCACAAGTTTAAAAAAAACCAACCAAACAAAAAAACAAAAAGAAGGAGTTGGGCAGTATCTGTTGATAAGCCATGCTGTGTGTTAGTGATCACCTCCTTCCCAGCTGGAGATGGCCAACCTGTCCTGCTGCTGGTCTCAGCGTCAGGCAGGGACCTAAGGATGCTGCTGAATCAGGGCCCTGTCGGGAAGCTGGAAGAGACTCAGAAATACACAGCTGGTTTATTAAAGACTGAGCAGTAACAGGCTTCATCATGCTGCTCTCTATATTAATTTAATTGAGTGGCAACACCTGTCAGAACAAAGTTCAGCTTCTGTGAAAATACTGACGAACTTGATAACTGCAGTACTTGATGTCAATGTGGGTTTATTAAACAGCCAACTTAAAATTAGAAGCCTTCAGTCTCCACCAAACAAAGTGAACTTTGCTGCATTTTAAAAAGCTTTTTCAATATTTATTGATATAATTACTATGGATATAGAATAAGAGACTCCCTTTCTTAGGCCATTTCCTTTCCTAATGTTAAAGTTTTTCTATGTGGTATAGGAACAGGGTATATATATTTATGATAGAAAAGACTGAAAAATATCTTTATATAAATATTTTTTAAAGTGTAAATCTTTTTAAACACACACTTTTTGAGAGTCCTACATCTTTCTGTGAACTGAAGAATGTAACTACTGTGCTAAATATATTTTGTCTGTCGTGTTTGTAAGTGGAACACCCATCCCGTCTGCTTCAAGCTCCTGACTCTGTGCATGGACAAGGCATTCAGGGCACTTGCTGCCTTGTCCAGCAGGAGATCTTGTTGGCAGCAACATTTTGTGTGATCTAGAAATGCCTTCACTTTCAGTAAACGGGAGAAGTCAAAATGAATGGGGACACTTTTATTAAAGAAAGATAGCATAAAAGAGTGGAAATCTGCTATAGGTTGGTGCAAAAGTAATTGTGGTTTTGGACCATGAATTTTAAATCACTATGACAATGCTCAAACACGTCTTTATTAATCAAAATAGGAACCATTACAGTCAACACATTTTTGCCAACAAGAAAGAAGTTTGTTTACTCCCGTAGTGTAAAATCAGTGCTTCATGATTCAATGAACTCTTGGAAAGCATTTTATGTATCTTTCTGGCTGTGGAAGCGTTTTCTTTGCAAAAAGTTGTTGAGATGCTTAAAGAAGTGGCAGTTGGTTGGTGAGAGATCAGGTGAACACTGTGGATGAAGCAAAACTTTGTAGCCCAATTTGTTCAACTTTTGAAGTGTTGGTTGTGCAACACGCAGTAGGGCATTGTCATGGAGAAGAATTGGGCCCTTTCTGTTGACCAATGCCGGCTGCAGATGGTACAGATTTCAGTGCATCTCATCGATTTGCTGAGCATACTTCTCAGATCTCATGGTTTTGCAGGGATTCAGAAAGCTGGGGTGGATCAGGCTGGCAGCAGACCACCGAACAGTGACTGTGACTTTTTGGTGCAAGTTTGGCTTTGGGAAGTGCTTTCAAGGTGGTTCTTGGTCCAGCCACTGAGCTGGTCATTGCTGGTTGTATAAAATCCACTTTTTGTTGCACGTTACAATGCAATGGAGAAATGGTTCATTGTGGTTGCATAGAACAACAGAAGATGACACTTCAAAATGACCATTTTTTTGATTTTCAGTTAAGCTTATGATGCACCCACCTATCAAGCTTTGTCGCCTTTCCAATTTGCTTCAAATGCCGAATGACCATAGAATGGTTGATGTTGAGTTCTTCAGCAACTTCTTGTGTAGCTGTAAGAGGATCAGCTTTGATAATTGCTCTCAACTGGTTGTTGTCAACTCCTAATGGCCAGTCACTATGCTCCTTATCTTCAAGGCTCTCATCTCATTTGTGAAACTTCTTGAACTACCACTGCATTGTACGTTCGTCAGCAGTTCCTGGGCCAAATGCATTGTTGACATTGTGAGTTCTCTCTGCTGCTTTATGACCCATTTTGAACTTGAATAAATGACTCGAATTTGCTTTTTGTCTAGCATCATTTCCATAGTCTGAAATAAATATGATAAACAGCCAGCAATAAGTCACTAGCAAAAAACCCACAAAAAACCCCAAAAAAACCCAACCATAAAGCAAGAAAAGCACATTAAAATGATGTATGACATAACCACATTTATTTAAGAATGTATTCTATTACAACACTGCAAAAATTGCAATTACTTTTGCACCAACCTTAATTGCTGGTGGCTTCCAGCAGCCAGTGATATTCTTTGATCATTAGGTCATCAATGCACACTGGCTTAGTAATGGGAGCAGAAAATAGGATTACAGTGGAGGACCTGAAATGACCCAGGACTAAGTCATCTTAAGAGGCAAAAGGGAATTTCATTTGTAAGGAAACTTGAAAAGAGAAATTGGCTGTCTTAATTCTTAGTTTAAAACAAAAGCTAACATGAAGAGAAAACTGCCCTGATGGGAATGAAGAGAACCTTAATGGCCTTGATTAAGTTCATAGGCATTGTCCACTGCAAGCCAATATCCAAATAAAAAATATACACTTAGCATAGGATAGATACCAGCAGTTCCTCCTGCTTATAGCTCTGCAGACCTAGAATTTACTGAGAGTGAGAATTTTCGCTGTGATCATGTTACATTTATTTTCTGTCCCCACAGTTAGGGGATGTTGAAACTACTGTTGAAATCTCAAATATTCTCAAAATATAAAAAACTTCCATGTTCTGAAGGGTTTTATCTTTTTTTTTTGTTTTTTTTTGGTGTTTTTTTTTTTTTTTTTTTGGTAGTTTGTTTTCCCCAGAATATGTTTGCTTGGGTTCAGGTTGAACATAATCTCTGTGCTTACCTGAGCCACTTCATTCTCTCTTGAGGATGCTCATGCCCTGGTTCTCACTCCTGCAGCTCCTGCTGCCGTGTCCCACAGAGCTTCCCTGGTGCACGGTCCCTTCTGCCACCAAGGCGGTGCATCGTCAGTGCTTGTGGGCTCTGCTTGGAGGGTGAGGACATAAAGAAATGTCTTTACAACCTTTATGCTCTTGTGGGCACAAAGTAAGAAGTCGTTAAAGATGTTCCTCCTACTATCACAGGACTGAGAAACAAAATAGTTGTGTGGGTTTTCCGTTTGTTTTTAAATAAGTAGGCACTATTTCACAACCTATCTGTTCAAATGTTGCTCCTTTATATATAGATTCTATTAGTACAACCTGCTATTAATCAGCTTATCAAGTGCCATTGCTTACTTTTTGGGATGACAAGACGTGAAAATGTATATGCTTGAGACAGCATTTTCTCAATATATGCAATTAACAGACTTTTCATTTTCTAATTGTGTCTGATGGGACCTTAACAAGGCTCTGGATCTCCATCTACTGTGTGGCTGCATAGGGCATGGGCCGGCATCCCCAGTCCATGCTCTGGGCTGTTCTGGGAGCTCAGGAGGAAACGCTGGTACTGGCTTTGCCCTGTTACTGACCCCGGGGGAAAATAGAAAGCTGGTTGGGGTTAGTCGGGGGTGAATACTTAGAGCAAGAGGGTCTCCTGCCAGGAGGGTAGGAGGATAATTTTGTCTTGTTTAAGTACAAAATATTCCTGGATCCTGGAAGATGTTTCTCTCCCATCTGGTATAAGCTTGGCTGACCTGATTTATGAATCAGAAATGCAAAAAGAACAAGACAAGCACTTTTTCAAACCTGCATGGCTAGTGCCCAGTGAAACTCCCTCAAGAAAAAGTAGCTTGGATGAACATGTTTTCATTGGAGGGTGTACCGTATATATCAAATAATAGTCAAAAAAGCCAACCAATATAAAGCTCATTTTATATAATCTATACATTTTCTGCACATTTCATTAAAATGCTAAAATTATACTTACTATTCAAAATACTTGAGTCATGCATGAGTTGAAAGGCAAAACCTCCATTCTCCTTTTATCTATGATGGTGAAAGATTTCTTATTTTGCCTAATTTCTAGCTTGCCTTTGACAAGTTAGGTGCTTCCACAGAGATTTATCCAACATGATTATATCCTGCATAGCACTCTGAGAACTAATTTATGTTCCTAGGAAGGAAAAATGCAAGATGGTTTAGTCTCCTCAAGGAACAGCTTTTGTCTCTCTCTTCACTGTAACGAGAGTCCGCCCTTTGTGAGTTGGTGCTAATTGCTTCATTTTATGACAGTTGCTTTTTGTCCTGTGAGGACTTATAGAAGAACATATTATGCACACATTGCAAATATACATAATCTTTGTTTCAAGGCTAACCTATATTGCAAAACTATGAAGGCATGGTATTTGTTCAAATGGGATAGCTTAGTTGCCTGTTTGGCTTATGGTTTAAGTCTTTGTCCAGTCTTGTCATCGACCTGTATTCCATGAAGACAGGTGGGTGCTTCCAAAGACTTCTAGGA
Source organism: Caloenas nicobarica (assembly GCF_036013445.1). NCBI lineage: Eukaryota > Metazoa > Chordata > Aves > Columbiformes > Columbidae > Caloenas > Caloenas nicobarica. The sequence goes on from NC_088246.1 coordinate 145,507,287, forward strand.
ATTAGATATTTTTGCAGTCTCGACATCTGTGTAATGTGCTGTGCCTGGTTCTTAGAAAAGTGAAGCAGCGATAATGGCTTTTCCTGTGCAGCGCTGTAGCCCCCACACCGCGTGGGAAGCAGATCGCTGTGCCCAAAGAGCACTGCGAACCTCAGGGTGAGGATGAGTCTTGTCGCTCTAGGAAGAGGAGAGGAGGCTCTGTTTGGGAAAGAGCGTGAGGAGAGTTTGGATGACCATCTGTGGGATTTCTTTGTGTCTTCTGAACCTCGTCCTCAGCCCCATGATCTGGTGGCAGTTCACAGAGTGTGGTCTTGGCACTCTCTGCAACACATCCTAATGCTCAGACTGAAGATGCTCTTGCTTGCTGCACCTCTGGTCCCAGGGCTGGCGTTCACTGCTGCCGAGCCGCACTGTGGAACATGACAGGACACGTCATGGCGTGACTGGTCAGGCTGCCCAGCTGCAGGAGGAAGGCCAGACCAGAACGTCCCCACCTGCCTGGAGGCACTGCAGCCCATGGGTTGTTGCATCTGCCTGGGCTGAGATGCTCCTGGCTGCATCTCACTCAGTGTTCATTGATCATCTTTTTACTTTTCATAAAATACCTGTACAACTCACTGAATTTTTGGTGATGAGATCAGAATGTCTTATCTCATGTAGGTCTTGTGGAATAAAGATAATAATGATGTATAAGTCGGTTTTATATTTTGAAAGGAGTCTTTAAGTTGTTTCACTGTGTACATTTCAAGTTGTATGACCTAGTAGGTAAGGCAGAAGAATGTGCAGATTTGCATTTCCATATCTTAGGACAAACATATCCACAGCGAGTTCTTTAAACCTGAGCTGCAGGTGCCTGCTGTGCTGATGCTTATTTGTTGAGAAGGTAGAACTGGAACACACAAATCTGTGGTACTGCAAGAGCATCCTAACTTCCAACATTCTCTGCTGTCTCTTTAAGAAGTTAAAAGGCCCTTTTGCTTCCAAAATTGACTACATAAATGTATGCATGTTATGATTGCATATACTGTAGCAATCTCAGGAACACAAAGTGCCCAGGGATATTGCAGCTGACTTGTAAACAACTCAGAAAACAGTCAAGCCTAGGGTTGGAATCAGAAATGTAAATGCAGTTGCCTAAATTAAAGGCTATGGATAAAACAGCTTTGTTGATGTATAAATTACTCACAGTTAGCACAGAAAATAGTTGATGTTATGACAAATTATATGGAAAAATGCTACAAGTTTATATGGCTTCATTGTAGGTGTGGTTTCCCATATGTTTCAGGGTATTCCGTGCAGCTCCCAGACCACCAGCTACACCTGCCTTTGAAAACTCTGAATTCAGTGTTTGGGAGAGAGAAGATGGTAATATAGGATGTGGTCCTGCATAATATAGGATATGTGAAAAACTCGTAGTAATTGTCAGGGGAACAGGATCTGGGTGCTGGTTGCATAGCCTATAATAAAGAGAGTTCAGAAATAGCTCTTTCTAATCAGGTGAAATAAAGACTTTCCTTAGTGATACAACCTTAAAATAGTTTGGACAGATTTAATCCATCCTTATAAATAAAGTTGCTAGAGATATAATGCTACAGCATTAATGAGACAAATGAGAATGAAGTAGAAATTATCATCACTTTAAAGCCATTATGCAAAATTTTTCTGTGCTGAATATGACAGAGCTGGAAATTTCAAGACCCATGTAAATTGTACTAAAGTAGATTTGCATAAAACATTAGAAGAGCTTTTGTGAAAATGGAACTAGTGGGAGTTTTTTGAATAACAGCATAGCAGTTATTAACAAAATAGCAAGTTTCAAAATAGTAATTTACTTTACACATTGCTTCTAAAACATGTCCAGAATCAAGATAACTGTCAGCAAATAGTACAGCATTGCAACCCACCTTCTCAAAATTCTGAAAGAAAAGATGAAGAAATTCTCATCCCTGACAAAACACATACCCTAGTTGCAGAGCATATTACTTCCACCATGTGAAGCAGCTGTAAACTATTATACAGCCATGGCGAAGCCGTATGATCTTGAGCTCTTAATCCTTACAAAAGCTCAGGCAGGAAAAAAATAGAATGAATTGTATATGCTGTGACTATCTGGGTTACATTATGTGTTTAGCATGACCGCTGCCATCTTCCTCTCCATCACCATCATCATCATCATCACCTCCCTCTCCACTTCTGCCATGCCTCATCCTCCTGTGAGTGTGCATCTCCAGGCCCATCTGTGGTGTGCAGAGCGCTCTGACTCCTTTGCCCACGGACTCACTAATGCTTCTTTCCCAGGCAGTGAGAATGTCTTCTCACACCTGAACCACAAGTGGATTCTGGATTCTCCCGCTTGGAGTCCATGGATGTAACCTGGCAGCAACCAACCTATATGCCTTCTGTAAATGGTCCTCCAAGGGTTTACCTGTAGCAGTGCTGTCATGCTCCCAGGAATAATCACAAGGTTTGTGTTGATTTTTGTAAGTCTTTATTCTATGATGTGCCCTTGAAAAACCTGAGGCGCCAGTGTTGTCAGTAGATCTTGTTAAAAGGGTGTGTGGGTTGCCTGTTCCACACATCACAAAACCATTTTTTCAACCATTTAGATGCTCTTCATCTTTTCTTCTGAAGCCTGGTGGAAACTTCTGGTTTGGCATTGTCTTTTCTTCCAGGATGAGGGATGGTGGCAGTTTTCGTGCATGTGCTGGGACCACTTCCATCAGGATGAATGGGAACTGGAGAGAGGGTGGTTTCGGTTTACTTTCTGGTACTCGATTAACAACTGTTGTGTCTTTAATTTGCACAGTAATTTTTGGTAGTGTATGTAAAGGAACAAAAAAGAATATTTTGTATGCTTACTCTGCAAGCTCAAGTACAGATGCTGGGGATGTAGAGCAAAATATGACATTGAAATGCCACTGTTGTTTTGCACATAGCTCTTGTGCCTGCACTGTTCTCTCTCCTGAGGCTGGGCTGAATGTTGCGTTGTTGATGTATACCTGCCACTTTGAATTGCTTTTTGGGCTGTGTGGGTGTGAATTCATTCCTAATCCTTTCATAACACCACCCATGTGAAGGTCGTCTTCTTCTGGTTTTCTGCCATCAAATGGTCTCATAAGCTGCTTGCATTATCAGGAAACTGCTGCATGATCAACACATAAAGTAACTGTCTGAAGGGCTTTTCTGTGGGTTTGTGTTTGTGTGTTTTCTGACAGACATCAATTTTAGTGGTGTTCTATTTTCTAGCTGCTTTGTAGTGATTGGTTTTGTTTCCATCTGCAATTCATGACTAATTCAGATTTGAATTGCAAGTATGTTGTACTCCGTTGTGTGTAGTACTTACATAGTAGTGGATATTTAGGGATAATACGACAGCCAGAGCATGCATTGAGTGGCTCTTTCCCTGTGAAACCCCTCTGCGTTCCAGTGATTCTTGGCTCAAGGAATTGGTTTGCATGCTCCACAGCCCCTCATGGATGTTTTCTGCCTGACTCATGTCATTCTTTTTTGTGCTGAGCAATGCTCCTTGCCTGAACAATTATTTCCACCGTGTGATTATATACCGTTCCAAGAAGTACTTCTTCGTGTTTGTTCCAAACTTGCTGCTTGCCTTCATTCGGTGCTTGTCCCACGGTGTAAAACCATTTGCCGCTCTCCCGTTGCTGATGGCCGCAGAGGTCCCTGCGCTGGGCCCTCGGCGGCAGCTCCTTCCCACAGTCCGTTTCCTCTCACCCCGTGAGGAACCGACTCATCATCATCACGGGTGTTTTTTGTCTGGATCAGTCTAATCCTGCTGTCTTCAGCCGTCCCTGGCATTGCCTGTTGCTGCACAGGTGCCGAAGGAGCCTCAGGCGGTAAACAGAGCCTGACTGCAGACCGCGGGCCTTTGACCTGACGCTCCGAATCGCCACAGCAGCCGAGAAATGTCAGCCTTGTGCAATTGCAGATTTGTGTGGAGGTTGGCAGGGATGGTGTGTCCACAGGGTAATAGAGTAAATTTTGGGGCTAGCCTGTGCAGATGCCGGAGGGTTAGGCCTTCTCCTTCGTTTAAGGTGTCAGAGCTTCACAGTGCTGTGTTGAAAACAAAGTTTACTTTTTTCCAGAATGAGAAAAATCCTGGCTGTTGACATCAGTTTAAATCACATTTCTTGCAACAAATAAATTTGTAACAAGCTCTTCTGGGCATTCAAAAATACTAAATGCACCTCTGAAGAATAAGCATCACTCTTCAAATGAATGATTTTGCTTCTCCTATTAACTGTGTAGTGAAATCTCTGAGATAGTGACAAGGAGCACAGGGAGCGGTTTTTTTTTTAATTCAGTAGATAAGAATGAACTAGGCTCTCCTCCAAATCTTTGTTGCAGTAAGGGATTTTTACTTAGAAAGTCACAAAGATCAAATTGTACAGATTCCGAGCCCCTGGGATGTTTCGTATGCTTGTTTGTTTCCACCATGAACGGTTTAAATGCTTTTTTCTTTTCTTTTGGACTTGACTGCCAGCCATGCTTGTTTTAGAGGCTATCAGGGTCTGTTTAGAGAATAATGCTTTATTTTTTTCCATGCTGCTTTACAAAAATTCAGGTTGCAATTGTAACATGAAAAAGTGCATGGAGGGTATTAGGAACTGAAGAGGTTTGTGATAGTGAATGTCAGGGATGAAATCCTAATGCTCTGAAAATCTATAGCTGACTTTCCAGTGAATTCACTAGCCCCAGGATTTCAGGACTTCCCATATGTATGAACTGCTCAGAGCACTTACTGGTCAATGCCTGAACACTCAACCTCTCACCCATGTTTTCTTTTTGAGGGAAATGGTAAGAATCCATTCAAAGAGACCTGTTCCTGGGAGGTGCTGCTGGGGAGCACGGGGCGCCAGCCGGTCAGGAGGAGGTAAAAGCTGGAACCGTCTGTTAGGTTGTTTCTAAGATGCAGTAGAAAATTTTGCAGTTTTATGCAGAGGATGGGAAGAGAAATAACCCACAAGTTCAAGAGCTGGACAGTGTATCTACCTCCAGGGAAGTAATATCACACAGTTTGGAGATGCACATTCCTCCTGGATTAGCTAAATGAGCAGATCCTCTGCGGTTGGTAACTGGCAGGATGCTGAGAGGCAGATTTGGGCTTTGTGCTTCCGTCTGGTAGGTTAGAGGCACCAAGGAGTGACTGTGTAGGAGTGTGTCTGGAGTTACTGGGGTGTGCAACATCTGCTCTGTGAAAATACAGTGAGATATAAATGCAGCAAATGTGGGTTTAATGGGTTATTAGCAATAGTGAAATTGAATTACACAAATAGGTGTGTGAAATGTGTGTTTGGACAGGGTTACCTAAAATGAAGATGCTGCTCAGCCATGCTCCAGGCAAACATGGCATTTCCAAATCCAGCCAGCAGCTGAATAAACCCTCCTCTGGACCTGCTTGATCTTTGACCCAGAATGGGTTGCCTCAATTAATTGTCAATAATTGGGCTTTTGTAGTGATTCCATGTTAGCCTCTCCTCTGAAGTTACTGCTTTTGCTGTGAAGGTGCCTGTCTTAACATCCAAGTGAGACCACAACCATATTTCACAGAAGCCACAAGTAGCCAGAAGACAACAGCAGTGACCAGCTTGGCATTTCACACCTCTCAAAGGCTGCAGATTTTCTTTTTGTGTGTGTATGTGTGGTGTTTGGTTTGGTTTGGTTTTTTTGTTGCATGGTTTTGCATCCTCTGTAACTCCTATAGCTTGAGGATAGCTGTAGAGAAAGAATTTTTCTGCCCATTCTACTTCATATCTCAGTCAAGTCAGGACTTTGTCCTTGCTATCAGGTATGCGTTTCCAAGCCTGACTAGTGCAGTGCTGCCTTTGCAGTCCTGGCTGGCACGCTGGCTGCTGGCTGGCTGCACCAGCCTCATTTTGGGTCACACCGGGTGAAACTAGAAGAATTGTGTTGCCTGTTTTTGAAAAGTTAGTTGAAGGCTGTTACAGAATACATAGAGTGAAAGATGAAAAAGCTGAGGCACAGTATTTCTCATATCTTTATTTTATTTTTCTAGAAGCAGACAGCCTGAAACAAAGCAAGACCCAGGAATGTGATCCCAAGGCATTTCATGTTCAGATTTCTTTCTGTCAGAGAATAAGCCTGACTGTGCTGCTTTAATATTAAAACAAACAAACCAACCCCCCCCCCAAACAAACAAACAAACAAAAAACCACCACCACCAAAATCCAACACAACATAAAGCTCGTAATAAAGCAGGGCATTGGAAAAGGGTCAGGCTTACAAATAATTCCTTCCTTTGGCTTCAAAACATACACAGAACTCAGGCTTTCTTTGCAAGACGTGGTAGTCAGTTTAAAGGCTGCCATGTTTTTTTAAACTGTTTGACAGTCATGAGTGTATCAATTACAACTCAGGTGGGCTGGAGGAAGATGCATCTGAGTAAGTTGCTTGTTTTTGTCAGGTCATTCATATAAAGTTGCATTCTTAGTTGAACCTGTGTCCTACTCAGCTGATCTTGTTATTGCAGAGTCTGGATTAATTCAGATCCTGTATATCTCCTTCCTGGCAGCAAAAGCACTGTCATCATGGTCTCTCAAGAATAGTTTGACAATGCTATGTGCACATGCTTGTCTTTCATGCTCCTGTTCTCTAGTACTTGAGTACCTATGGCTCTGGAACGCTTACATTTAAGTTATTCTGGATTGAAAGAGTAGATAACTTCTTGCACATTAATTTGCTATAGGCATTTCGGCACAGTCTTTTATTAATTGCAAGTCCCCTGAAAAAGGCCATGTGATATTTTTACTGCTCAGATGGCAGGTGTTAGCCCTTTACTCCTGTGTGATTCTAGAAGAATAGACACAGTATATTTGTGACAACAATCTGGTATTCCCTACAGTGCAGCAAGGTATTTTATTAACTATCCTCACACTGTAATTCACAGCTTTATTAATTGGACTGTCCTTCAGACAGCCTTTCTGGGGAAGAATATGTTCATAATATAGTTGAGAATATAAATCATAATGGTATTTTTCAATTTGTATAATTTATTTCAACTCACCTGCTCTCTGTCTTCCTCTGGGCAGAGCACAGAAATGCATAATGCAGGACAAATGTACATTTATTGAGCTTCAGGCCTCACTTGCCTTGGTTTGAAATTATGGAGGTACTAAACACCTTGGAGCTTCCTTGCCCACAACTATTTTGCACAACACAGAATCAAGACACTGCAATCACAGTGGAAGCTTTGGTTTGAAGTAGAGCATTAATTCTTGAAAACTAGTGATTTTCTTCCCCAAAGTCATCCTTTAAATCTACAAAGGTTTCAAGTGGTAAGGAATGATAGGGACTTTTTATATCACCTGAAATATGGCATATTCAACAATATAGCAGAATGGAGCATCATAAGGGAACACCATTTCGTTGTTAGTGAGTCAATGAAATATTCCAGCTGTCATTTTAGGTAAATACATTTGACCAGCTGTAGGCTTAAAGCTAGAACTGCTCCAAACACGGTCTCAATTTCTGGAGCATCATTTCAAACAACAGAACTTTCTTTTCTTCTCACACCATGTTTACTCCAAGAAGATGACCTGCCCAGTCTTATCTCAATTTTTATATGTATCAGTGTTCATAGAAGTATTCAGTTAGTTCATCCCAAGCTGTTTGGGGTGGTGCCCCCACTGACTCCATGTATGAGACCATTGACCAAGATCCTCAAAGTAAAGCTGGTATATATGGAGTAGTTGTTCATTGTTACTCATAATGCCACTCTTACTAGCCATTAAAATAAACTACTGTAGCTACTGTGTGCTGAAATGAACACAGTGCATAGTTAAACTGGAACCTGCCATGGCAGAATCCTGCCTGTATCAGAAGTTTAGATGAGTTCAGGAGTAATCAAGGACAAACCAAGAAAAATGAATCCAAGAGCTAAAAAAGGTGCATTGTCTGACTCAGGAAACCTGTAAAATGAACTTTGCTGGAGGGTGGAAGGATATCCTGGGGAAGGTAGCACTGTGCATTTGCCCGTACTCTTTCAATTGATGGAGCTGTTGTAGACAAGATGCTTATCTGGATGAACATCTGCTCCGACATGGTACAGCCTTTCATGTCTGCCGGAGGGATGAGCGTCGCTGTCATCCCCTCCTGTCTGTGCGGAGGCACTGGAGCTGAGGAGCGTTTCTTCAAATATGGGACACCCTGGGCCACGTTGGGAAGAAGTCAGAGTGGAAGTAGTCTTTCTCATTTGACCACATAGAGGAGTTCATTTCTAACTGCTAACTTTCTAACTGCTAGTCCTTTCCCTGGACTAGCAATATCCCATATGAGTATAGTAATTTCACCGTCACAGTCTCATTCATAAAATTCTGCATACACTTTGATACTTTAATATATCTTAGAGAGCTTGGTCATGACTTGAAGATTTTCCAGTCTACTAACAGCACTAATTATTATTGAAATATTTAATCAGTTATTCTGTTAAACTAGCATATTTAATTCTAATTTAATGCAGGAATCCTTGCTGTTTAATTGCAACCAATACATGGAGAAAATATTTTAAAAGTAAGGAGTAAAAGTTAAGAGGGAGGCTGCTTAGCATTAAATTGTTACCCTAATGAAATTATTATTTGGCATTACAGAATTCTGTCCATTTACTTAACTTGCTTCAGAATTTCAGAATTATTATGATCCATTCATCTCAAATCAATATCTCACCACAAACCATAAACATCTCACCATAAACCTCTTTTATTTGCAGGAGCAAATCATGTAGTCAACTATATACATTTATAGAGAATTTAAGAAAAGTCTTGAAAACCCAGTGTGTATGTAGTGAGCTTCACTACAACAGAGCATTCGTCTCTGTTCAGTAACTCTAGTAGAATAATAACTTTTATGTGACTAGAGATAGAGGAGATGCCAGAACTACAGTGATTCAATGATGAGAGTGTACTCGCCACCACTCTGAAGTAGGATTTGAGAGTTTTTCTAAGTCTCATTCCTGCAGAACTCTGATAAAATGACTAGATTGGGAGAGGACTGGAGAGCGATCATGTCATTTGCCTTGACTTTAGTAAGACTTTTGACATTGCCACAATATTTGTACACAAGTTATGATGCTGTGTCTGGATCTGTGGACAACTAGGTGAGTAAAAAAGTGGTTGGATGGTCAGGCTCAGAGAGTAGCTGTTAGTAAGTTGTACTGGACTCGGATGCCACTAATGAGCTGAGTAACACTGATTTCTGCAGGACAGAGAATTTCTTTTCCTCTGTCTGTGCTGTTGCAGTGCACAAAATGGTACCTGGGGTTAGTGGGATTCTTGAGTTTTGGTGAGAAACAACACATTGAAACTGTTGCAGAATGAGAAATGCAGTTGTACAGCCAAGTCTGAATTCAGAAGATTTTAAGTCAGTTCTTTTCTCTTGGAAGTTTCAGCAACTTTGTGCAAATGATTTCATTTCTTTGTACTCCCCTTATCTGTGGAAACTTTAGCCAGGCAACTTAATGACAGGTTAGTTTTTGGCAGCTCACCTTCTCTGAAATAGATTAGGGATTGATCCTTCAAGCAGCTCAGCAGGCTGATCTGAGGGCAGTTTATCATTTGTAGCTACATGTGAGATGGAAGCGCTGTAACTGATTTAGCAGGAGCTGAAAGGGGAAATTAATATAAGGCCTAATGTATTATTGCTGTTCTGTGTTCTGCTGCAACATGCATGAATTGTTGTGCAGTGAATATATTGCTGTTACTCTGTACAAAATCTAGCTATAGAATGATGTTTAATAATACCTCACTGCCTTAAATTGCCTTTAGATTAAAGAAAAAGTCCCAGTCGGTGGATATTAGTGGGCCAGGATGCAACCCAGTGGCAGCTGAAGCTCAGACACCTCAGCCCACTCTGTCTTCTCTTGCCACAAAGACAGCTACTTCTGAGGAGGAACAGAACAACACCACAAACACCCAAAGGCGCAATCCACGGAGGAGTGAGTTGAAGAGATATTACACCATTGGTGAGTTTTCTTTCAAAGGAAAAAGTAAAATATACTTACTAAAAAGGCAAGGTCTTTCTCTTTGTTTATTTGTGTTATTTTTTTTTTGGTTAATTGCTGTTGGCCACAATTGGCATTGTTAAGATGTCATATCTTAGTGCTGATGTCAAACTACCCTGAAGAATTAACTTGCTTTATTTATCTTGCACTATTTACAAGAATTCTTTCTTCTACCTCTTTTTTTTGTTGTTGTTGTTGTTTCTTAAGAACAAGTATTGAAGGAAGCCTAAAAGCAATTTTGGGAGGACAGATATGGGAATAATATAACTGCCTTTGACAGTGGCTTGCACCAGAGTTTTGGCAGAGGTTGTTTAGAAGGCTCTTGGTTAGAAAAGATTTCCGGTTTGGGGAGGGAGGAGGCCTACTGAGTGTGTAGGATTAACTAGGAAGGTTTCTGGGTGTCTTTCTCTGAATGTTTTGGTTTTTTGGATATTCTTCTGGGATTTCAGCACCTACGTGTTTCTTACAAAACCATCTTAGGAACCCTAGAAGGTGTTTCATAACTTGCTTCCCCAAAAATTGTTTTGAGACTGGGCCTGACTGATTCCTTTGGCAACATTTTGCTTCCCACCTGATTAAAACTGAGTGGAGAGTGGCCTTTTAGTGTTTGGGCCGGGTTCAATAGCGCTTCTGAGAGGCGAAGGTGCTGATGGGAGTGGTGCAAACAAGAGGGATGGGTGCTAATGCTGTGCTTTGAAGAGACAAGATGTCAGTAGATTTAAGGAAAAGAAGTTACAGATTTTAATTGTGGGTTTGTGTGCTATTGAATTATTGCAGTACAATGTGATCATTTCTTCTGTTCCAAGGTAACTATTCATGTGTCTTTAACTTGTCTAAAAGGTGAAAAAAAATATGTTGACTTAAACATCTTTCATTGTGTTATGTCTGAACCCTTGAAGTTGGCTGTCATCATAAATTATGCTGTTTTTAAAGAAGGAAACTGCATTAGCAATCTACACATTTTCGTAATGAAGGCTGTATTTTAAGTGCTGAATGATTGTATATGTTTGCATTTTTTGATGCCCTTCATTCAAAATGGGCTGTGCAACTGCCTTCTGAAAACTCATAGAAGTTTCAATTATCACTCAATCCTGTCTACCTTAAAACAAATAAAAATGAGGCTAAGGGAGGGCATCAATGGGTTCGTTATCATCTTGGACAATAGGTCTAAAATTTTACTATAAAAACACCAAATTGCATAATCCTTTAAAGAAGATTCTATTGTATCATGTAAGAATAGCATTCTAAATGAAATACTTTATACTTCAGTATAGAACATGTTTTCTGACAAAGCATAGTTAAATCAGTGTGTTTGAATGGCTTTTTACTTTAAAAGGCATTCTCTAAGAAATATTGATCTGTGGCTTTTTTCTCCTCCTTCCTCAAAATAATCTGAAATGACTATCAAAGATATGCCAAGATTGCTTCATACTTAAAGCAGAGGATAGAATGGGGGAGTTTTGCATCAGAGTAATAATGAAAGTAGAAATCCACCATATCATCAAAATGAGTTCTTAATCTAACTCAGTATTAAAAAAAATTGTTGGTAAATTGACCATAGCTGAACGTTCTTCTGTGGTCACCCAAAACACAGCTTGTGTATGGAAGCAGATACTCAGGTTTGCATTTATCTGCTTGTTAAATTTGACTCTGCTGCATTTGCTGTTGGGAACCTTTATAAAATCCTTATAATGAGAACTGGTAACCTATAATGAGGCTGGTAACCTAGATGTGCTTCTAGTGATCACAAGGTCTGACACTAGTTGCTCAGCAGCTAATCTCAGTAGAATGTTGTTCACACATTTGATTAGTTTGTTTGAATATTGTGCAGCACTTGATTTGACAGGAAAAGACCTCTCAAGGTTATAGAGTCTGGTGTCCTGTTTGATATGGGACTTCAGCCAACACTAGATCAGAACAGCCAAAGCTTTGTCTTGCTAGGTCTTGACAATCTCCAGGGGTGGATACTCCACAGCCTCTGCATATCGTGCTGGAACATGGGCAGAGTGTCCATAGACACCAGTGCTCATGGGCAACTTGCCCACAAACAGATACTGACATTTGTGAGCAACATTCGTAGATGCTGGGGAAGTATGAGGGGAACAGACCACAGAGCTTACGTGTTTTTGTTAAATATCATCTTCTGTTATATTTGTACAGAATACTGGATGAGATGGCCTGGCTAAACTGAACCAGTATGGGAGACATATAGGTTTTATCTTCTTATACATACAACCTTATCTATGTGACTTGCCTAAATCACAAGGAATAAGTTGCTAGAATCAGTATTACTGCATACTACACAATGTTTGAATTTTGCTGACAGGCAAGTTGAAGAGTTTCTCTGTATCTTCGCAAAAGCTTAATGGCACATGCTCCTGAATATTGTGATAATGAAAGGTTTGATCATGGACAGCACAGTACTGATACCAGATGAACATGTTTACTGTACTGAGTTGTTCTGATATTGAGTCTACAGCTTTGATAACCTGAAAGAAACTGTAATTATCTTCTTAGAGCTCCCATCAACTTCAGCATGCTTTAAGTTGTGACCTATATCACCCCTTTGATTTAAAAGTCATTTTCTATGACTTGTCTCAAAAACTATTTGTAATAGTCGAAGTCTAATCAAATGGTTTGTTACTTTCTTAGGACGAATGTACTGACACACCTGCAATGGCCTGGGACTGGAAAGAGAAAAATATTGGATGCTAGTGACGTTTTGTGTACAGTTGGCTGTTAAATAGCTTAAACAAGCACAAGACCTGTTGCTGACCTAGTACAATTACACAGGGGTTTACCTTGTTTTGCCCTTTGTTTGCATGTTGCTCTCTACTAAAAGCAATCTGTGTCCAAGACCAAGCAATGTGAACTAATCACTGTGATAAATTGATGAAGAAAATGTATTAGAAAACTAATGCTCTCAGCTGGCTTTGCTTTCTTCCTTTTAAAATTAGTATTCTGTTACATTAACCTCAGACCAGATTCGCAAATGACAGTGTTTATGGTAGTGGCTAATGGAGCTTCAGCAAACTAATGCCAATTGTGTTTTGTGTTACTGTCATTTTCCTTAACAACTTATTTTCAGTAATTATCATGATCTTCGAAGTACTTTATGAGAAGTGGGTTCAAATGTGGATATGTAAAATAAGTACGACATCTCTATAGAGACATGTACATATATAGAGTTTCTATGTTTCAAAATGTGAATGTCAGCATCACATTGCCTATTAACTTTAAGGCCTAGCTGGATTTGTTAATGGCTGTCCATTGTATTTAATAGCCATGCAGCTTAAAATTGTATATAAAGAAATGTGTAACCAGCTTTACCTTATCAACTCATGGAAAAAGTAAAATCAAAATGATTTTAAAAATACGGGTGTTTTTTATTTGGCTATGCAGAAAGGACTTCAGAGATCTTTATATATATCTTACTCGGCTTTGCAGACCCAAAGACATGTGGGCATTTACCTTGCACACACATGCTTTGCAGAACAAATTATAGCAGCTTGTGTATGCTTGCAGCTACGGTAGCAGATCCAGGCAATTGTCTAACAGTCTGTGCTCCTAAATACTCAGTAGCATGATTTTTTTGTGTCACCTTAGGTTTACACAGATTTACCTTGGACCTTTTGAAACTGAATATGTAATGAGAAAGGAATACCCTGGTAATTCCAAGAGATTTTAAAATTTCACCAGCACTGCTCCTACTTTGGAGAGCTATCCACAAGATCCTTATTTTGCATTTCATCTTTCCCACAGACTGCATCTCAGATACTTCCCAAACTTAATGGGTGCAGATGCACTTTTTTAAAAAGTCAGGGAAAAGTAGGTAAGAGAGAGAAGAACTGAGAGGAATAGGCAACAGGGAACAAGTTGTGTGCTCAGATGAAGTGAAACAGAAAATGGAGAGTCAGTGAGGGGAAGAAATAACTCTTCCATATGGCAGGCCCAGCAGGCAGGAAGGCTTCTGCACCTCCAGTGATGAACTGGTGTGAAGAAATTGAGTGGGAACTCCTAGATTAATAAGGCGAGTGTAGGAAAAACAGTCTGCATAGTGGGTTGGATGAAGTTTTTTGGAGAACTCTAGAAACAGCGCTCAAGACATTTAAAAACAAAACCCTAAAATTAGACTTTTTAGATGCTTCAGGCACTTAAAAATTCAGGCCACTTATTTCTGAATTTCTTACTGTTGAGTAACTCGCTCAAAAGAGAAAAAGAAGGTATCTGGGTCTTCAACACTCTAAATAGTGGGCTGGAATATTATACAGTGGAGAATTATATGGGTAACCTGAATTTGAGGCAGTAAGGCTGTGTCAGCTCAATGCAGTGTCCAGGCTACGATTCTCTCTTCTCAGCTGGCTTGCAGTTGGCCCAGGGGCAGCATCACAGCTGTGTTGCTTGTAGGACCCAACTGAAGGGTTGTAGGACCATACTTCGTTGTGTGATGCCTCAGGATATTTGTTTAGCAATTTATTCAGGTGACTGAAGTAGCTGATGTTGTTACCCTGTAAAGACGTGCACTTGAGGTGTTGGCTCTCATTCTCATTAAGCCATGAAAACCTGGTGTACAGGGCTTAGATACCTCTAACAGGATATACCCAGTAGACTAGCTAGTAATCCTGGTTTTGTAGATGTAAAAGGCCTTCTTTTGTTCTATTTGCCCTTAAAATAAAACTGCAGCACTGGTATAGCGAAAATGTATTATTTAAAAATAAGATGGTTACATAAAAATATTTTTGTGATTCTAGGACTCAGTCAAAAGCAATCATGAAGCAGGGCGGTAGTTCATACTAGAAAATGTTGTTAGAGTACGATGTTTGGGGGGAGAGGAGGAATGCAGCAATTTTTATTATATCTTCTAATAACTTATAAAAGCCTTAATGCCAATGTTACTGTACAGTCGTCTTCTACCACAACTTATTTCATTTAGAAGACAACTATCAACATTCCTAGGAAGCATCTTTGTTGATATAGTCTGTCTTCAGTAGAAGGTATTGCTGTTACAGCAACACAGAGTAGTTTAGACAGAATGCGTATATGTATGTGTACATAATATACAGCATGAGGACACCTGGGAAATACTAATTGCCAAAGTTCTTTTCATGCCACTTCTATAAATAAATAAATAAATAAAAAATAAAAGGAACTCACCTTTCTTCTCCAGTCTCTCTTGCAAATGAGGTCACCAGAAATCTTAATAGGGAAAATATTTTCTGCTACCATAGTAGTAGTCTACACTTGTATATTCTTTGAATATTGACATGTTAGCTATTCAGAGTAGTGGAATTAACTGATACAAAATCAGTGTGGAAGAGAAATGAGGCCATTTGGGATAAGCAACGCTGAATAAATACGTATTAGTTGACCAAGTTTACAAAACAAATGTCTACTAGCTAATGTGAAAGTGATAAACAGGAAAAGACAGACTTTCTCGTGGGCTCCTGATCTTGTTTGTGAGAGAGAAAGTTTCAATGGGTAGTCACTTTAAATTTGTTTGGGTTTAGTTTAGTCACTATTACTAATTTAGTACTTCAAAATGTATTATTGTTGAAAGAAGATGGATCTTCTGAAGGATTTAGGGGCATATAAATATAAGTAATCACTGGTCACAAGAATTATTATTAATGCACGAAATGGTATAAGAGAGAGTTTATAGAGTGATAGAGAATGTAATAGAGAAGATTTTATGGGGAAACCTAGAACAGAATTTTTTTTTCAGTGATTAATCATCATCTGTTCCTCATGTTATGAAAGGGAGAACTAAATGAAAACTGATCGACTACTATTTAGTGGATATAACTATACTTAACTCTTGTGCTAAATGCTTTCGATTGAGTCCATTTAAGTCATGACTTTTACAATTATTTGGAAGCATAAATAAATATCATATTGTTTACATCTGCGGTAGTTTCACTTTCTTTTCTACATTCCAGGCTGCTTCCATAAAATTATGACTTGCTTTAAAATATGTCAGAGCTATCAGATTGTGTGAATTGATCCACATTTATTACCAAATTTATATTGTGTTACACTATCTGCTAATATAAAATTGTTATGTGGGACTAACATCAGTTTGAGTGATGATTTCGTATGTCAGAGGTCTCTTATCCTGGTGGAGCTTTGTCAGTTATGGACCAGCCCAGCCACGCTGGAGAGCTGATGTGAGAGCGCCATGGACCATTGGCCAGACATCACGGTAAATCTGCTATTGGACTCAAAACTGGAAAAGGAGAACATCGTTGCACCTGAAAATATATGCTTATTTACAACCAAGCTGAGAATCTTATGGGATTTATCTTATGGCACTACTTGCTATTTTAGTCACTGATTAAAAATAAAGCCAGGGGGCTTCATCTTGCCTTCTCCTCAAAAATAAGCATCAACCTTATTTGAAGGGCAGATGCTGTGGCATTGTTGCTGTTTCTTTTTTAGTGCTCAATTCCCTTCCTGCTCTGAGAGGTTTTATTTGGGGTGCTCTAGAAATACCTTATCCCTTTTAGGGGACATGATCTGATAATAATTGGTGTATTTACTGTAGAGAGGTCTTCTTGCAAAGAATACTCCACTTTATTTTCAAACATGTCTTTGAAAGGTCCTTCTTATCATTTGGCAATTGAATATTTTTACTTCTCCTCTTCTGCGGAATTGGATGTGGTTACTTTCTGTGGTAGGTCCCGAATATCCATTTTTTCTCCTATTTGCACAATTACTTTTCTTGTTTGTTGCTAACATTAGGAAAGCATGAAACAGGTATATTAGAAGTAGTTGGATGGAGTTTGGTGCAGTAGATGCTGTAAATTTGGGCTGCGTCCTGTCCCTTAGAGAAGGACAGATGGGAGATGAAGCTGCCAACTCTCTCAGAGGATCCAGATGCTGTTCACACACATTTACAGAGTCTGACTGCCCTGTTCAATGCACTTACAAATTCCTTACTCACTGCTTTTTGAGGAACATCATTCTGACTGCTTCCTTTCAAATACGATCTAAGAAACTTTTAGAGGAGGAGGCCATTTTCCTAACACCTCATTACCTGTTTGTGAGTGATAAGGAAAGGGAAATAATTTGTGGAATGTGTGTATAATAAGGAAAGTGGTTTTCATAGCAACAGTAACTACGCAAAATTATTACTCACTCACCTTTCATGAAGATTTTTATTACTGATTCAGATCACATAGCTACTCTGGATGAGCAAGCCATCATTTGTTCATGTGTTTGTTTTTCTCTTTTTTTGAATTTAAAACTTGGAGCAATTAAAAGCCAGTTTTTAGTGTTGTATCCTTTTGTCCTTTACAGATACTCTGTGTATACTTGAATATAAATGAGTTCTGAGCTACAGAGACAGCATCCACCAGAAGAGTGATGCTCATTAGTGTCCTTTCATCTCAGCATGTCCCTTTTCTTAGCATCCTGTGTTTGTTTTTAATCATATAGATTGCTGTCGTATCATCTGCTGAGTCATTTTGGGCAAGAAGTATTTCAGTATTTTATAATTTCCCTGCTTTACATCAGGACAAAGATGAAATCTTTTACAGTTCTACAGGCAAGCTACTCAACTTGCAAGATCAGCAAATAGTAGGTACTCTTGGAATACTAAAATTTGAATCTCTGAGGGAGAAGAAAAGATAAACCGTTTTGACCTGTAAGCTCTAGGCTGATAGAGGGTGCGTCACCTTCAGTCTCTCTTGACGCCTTCTTTATAAGGGAAAAATTACTGAAAAAAAGGACTTGATTTCTAACACCTCAGATGTGCCTTGAGCATTATTCAAGTATTGTGAAATAGTGGAGTCTTCCTCCTAACAGTAAAAAAGAAAAAAAAAAGCATGGCAAGTATGGATTCACTGCTGAAATAGCTGGGTAATTTAATGATAGCAGATGCAGATAAGGCTGAAGCTTTTGAGCCTGAAGAAAGGGATCAAGGAGGACAATAATTACTGTTAGTAGGAAAGGGCTAAGTCAGGGATCCCTTGAGAAAAATCTTGATCCATAGAAGTTCATGGGACCCAATGGGATACATATGAAGGATGCTGAAGGAGCTGGCTGAGATCACTGTGAGGCTGCTCTCTATCATCTTTGAAAGGACATGGAAATCATGGGAGGTCCATGATGACTGGAGAAAGGCAAATGCTGCACTCCTTTTCAAAACGGGGGAGCTACAAGCTGTTCCGCCTCACTTTCAGTCCCTAGGAAAATCATGGGGCAGATCCTCTTTGAAGCTATTTCTGGATAAGTGAAGGAGAAGGTGATTTAGAATCGCAAGTATGGCTCTACCATGAGTAAGTAATGCTTTTCAAACTTTATTGTCCTCTCAGATGAAATGAAAGTATCTGTGGGTGATGTGAGACTGGTAGATAACATCAACCATTACTTTAGCAAATACCATGTTTTGTCACGTTTATTGTCTTCCAGGGCATCCCTGTCTCTATGGTGGGGCATTGTGGCCTAGGTGGTTGGACTACTTGATGGCTGGAAAAACTCAAAAGGTATTAGTCACCAAGATCATCAGGGGCCCTGTGAGGGAAGGCTGAGAGAGCTGGAGAAGGAGACAGATTCAGGAGGACCTTACAGCAGCCTGCCCCTGTCTGCAAGGAGGCTACCAAGAAGATATCTGGAAGTCTGCTCTTCGCAGTGGTGCATGGCCGGATGATGGAAGACAATTGGTCTAAATTGACATATAGGAGGTTTAGACTTGACATAAGGAAAAACTTTTTCCCATGGGGAGAGTCAAGGAGTGCAGCAGGATGTACAGAGAGGTTGTATGGTCTCTATCCTTAGAGATTTGCGAGACCTAGCAGGTTAAAGCCCTAAACAACCTGGTCTGATCTCATTGGTGACCCTGCTTTGAGCAAGTGATAGACTTCAGACCTCCTGAGGTCCTTCCCAGCCTGATTCAAACTTGAAATCTGAGGGAGTTCTACTGCACAGGCAGAGAGCTGTGCTCAGCTTAGCGCTTTCATTGGCAGTGAACTCCCTCCTCAGCTACTTATAAGAGCCCAAATTTTGCAGTCTTCATCATGCTGCTAGGGTACATTGATTTCCAGTTATTTTATCTGGTAAACTTCTCTATTAGATGAGGGAATATTATCACACCAAAGCACCCATTGCCATTATTCATATTTTATTCATTCTGAAGTCAAATGTGAGGTTTCCAGATAGCTTGATAATTCTACACAGCTAAAAAAAATTCTATTCAGCTAAAGCTGATAAAACTGATTATAAAAGTTTGTGATTTTTTTACTGTTTAATAGAGAAAGTTTAAAGTAGCTGAATTCATTACCTGTTCCTCTAATTCCCCACTCTTAAATAAAAAAAAAGTTTTGAAAGTTCTTAAAAGATCATGGAAGACCTATTCGTGCAAGGGGAGTCTCATATTTCTGTTTTAGGGATCGTTTCTCTTCTCCATGTTAAGTATTATGAAAGCTATGATTTTTAAGTGTTAATCAGAGATTTAGGTTTATTGTTAGTATCAAATGTCTTGGCATATTTTTTTATTTGTTTCCTTAAGCTTTCTTTAAATCCATAAAAATGTCTGCGGAGATGGGGGGCAGGGGTGGAAAAAGATATTTTGGAAAGAAAGCACAAATACTGCAGGTAATCTCAGTTTGGAAAGTGACTTCCCTCTGAAGCTAACACTGAGATGGTGAACCCAGCAGGTTTCCTTCCATAAAATGTATATGTGAGCACGAAATCTCCGATGGAAGTCTGATGTTACTCATTCCAGAATGAGTGCGCTGAAGCAGAACTCGGTTGGGAATACAGTGACAGGGTGGCCCAATCCGGCTGGTGCTGGGAGTGGGTGACAGCAGCCACCCGCAGCCCCGCGCTGGCCTCGGAGCGGGAGGCAGGGCCTGTCTGCACTGCCATGAACGACGGTTCCAGCGCTGCGGGGTGTGGAGGCCGCATGGCCTGTGCTGAGGGGCTGGGACTGTCCCCTCCCCTGCAAGCCAAATGCTTTCCTGCGAGTCTGGCAGCGACCTCATTCAAGCCATTCTTACTGTACTAGGACAGACCCAACCCGCGGTTTAATATTTCTAGGTCCTGAACATGACGGGCTACCAAATACCTCCCAGCAGATACAGGGCTAGAAACAAGCTATTTGAAAAGCTTCCTCTTCTACTGCCCTTTTTTTTTTTCCCCAGCTAATTTTTACCCTGTATTCAAGCTTTCTTTTTATTTTGGTAGATAAATAAGAACGAGATGTGATTTTTCACAAGACAGAGCTATTGAGTTAGGTTCATCTCTAGCACAGCTTGCTATGGAGTTCCTTTTGGATTTTAACAAACGGTCTTGTTATTATGCTCTTCCCCCCAAAATCCCATGGGAACTAAGTATAGTTGCCAAACCTTGATTTTTATCTTGGGCCATGAAGAACAGTTGGATTTTATCATGGAGTTATTGTACTGTTGAGTGTTCCACAATTACAGAGTATTAGTATGCACATAGGAATACGCAAAGAATTTACAAGTATAAAATATTCAACATTTATGAAAGAAGCCTTTTAATAAATTTAGATACTAATTAGCCAGACATGTTCATGAAAACTAAATAGTGGCAGCAGCCCACTACGTTTCCAGTGAATCTCATTAATTAATATGCTTGAGAAATTCTGTTTTTCTTTTAATTTGCAAAAGGCAGAATGACAATCTCTTTCCTCTGCCAGAGGAAATGCGGCAAGCATAATTTGTTCTAGGAGTTGTAAATTTGCAGTTTCTCAGTGACCGTAGCCATACGTTTGCTTAAGAAAACATGTGACCACTTGGGTATGTAATTAGGTGCTTTTGTGATCTACCTGCAGTTGAAATTATGTTGGTCCCTTTTCATTTGTATGTAAAACAGTGCTGAGACTGGTTGTTCAATAGTTTGCCAAGTTTCTGATATTCTTGCTCTTAATAAGTCTGAGAGAAAATAGGTCCTCCGTATAGCCATGTTTGAAAACATAAAACTTAAATGTACTATGAAAATTAAACAATGTTTTGAGAAATTGACTTAAATTCATTCTACAGATTAAATGGCAAATGTTCTATCTAACGACAAAAAACTCTTGTTTTAATAAAACATGAAGCACGGATTGTTCACAAGTCCATTCTTTCCAATGTAGCTGCTAACGTTAACAGCAGCTGGGTACTGAAAACTGCTGGGATCTCAGGGAGAACCCGGCGTCAGTGTGAATCCTGAGAAATGCCTGAATGACACACCTGCCAATGCTGACATAACAAAATGTCACCTAATGGTGGGGCCCAAACTCAGGTTTAACAGAATGTGGTGAATCCACATGGGGTTGAAACTACATAATCCACAGCTGAGTTTGATTTGGTAATTTCTAGGTAAGGTAGAACAACTTTCTCATCTGACATTGATCTGAACCTATACTGATTTGTTGTGGTTTTTGTAGTCAATACTAAATACATACATTCCAAACCTGTCAGAAGAGAGTAATACAAGGGTTATAAAATAGAAACCTTATTTCTTATTAGCAAAGAGTTCATTGTCTGCTGGAAAACAAACCAAGCCAAGTAAAACAAGTAGTTTGGCTTTTTTACATACTACATTTCTGTGTAAGGGTTACAGATGGGTTTGTTACTCCTCACAAGTAATGAGCATGAGAGCTAAGACAGATAATATGAGAAGTAAAGGGCTCACCTCAAACCCTACAGTGGTCTCGTGCAAGAGAGGACAAATATGTTTTTCCATTACAAGGTTGTTCTGAAAGACTGGCTTTATAATGAGAATACATCCAGTGGAATAGCATATTCTTAGGAATAGCATGTCCTTATTATACTTGATTGTAATTAATGTGCCAGAAAACGCTTTTTCTAATAAGCTACATTAATAAAGGTGGATTGGGTTCAGCGTAAAGTCTCAGTGTTCACTGAACAGGGTTCCTGTGTTTAGTCTTTTAGAAGCCCCATATCCTTCACTATGTTATTGCCATAAACAGCATCCAATTGATTTTCTTATTTCATTTACCAGAGCCAGAAAACGCATAACTTCATTTTCTTTTGGGTAGTTTGCCAGTTTTTTCTTTGGGGCAATAAACATTTTTCTCTGTACTGGCAAGAATGACGTGCTGTAAGTTCTTTTGTAATTATTGAATTTTTGTGTTTTTCTGTGAGAGTTTACTACATGACAACTTGAAAACAGGGTGTTCAATTTTATTTTTTAAACAAGGATAGTGAAGTTGTCTTATGCTGGGAGAGAACACTAATTCTTTATTGCAACTTACATGTGTATTATTTAGAAAAGAAAGGCTAAGAGATTATTTTGTATGGTTGAAATCATATGTCTGAGGGATCTATAATTCACCTGAGTTAATCAGGAGTTAATAAGCTCCTGATCACAGAGATAAAGGCATTGGAGAGAAGGAGTGGGCATTGCTATTGCTGCAGGTATGAAGAATGTAGGACCAGTGAAGCACCAGTACAAGAAGGAAGCAGCAAAAGGGCCGGAGTGCCAGCAAACGAGAAAGGAGCTCAGGGGGTCAGGATGAGAGGAGCTACAAAAAAGTTCGCTTGAGAGGAGTGCATATAATGATGCAGAATGCCAAAAAAAGTTCAGTCTCATACCTTAATCCCATGTTCTGTTAATAAAATCAGCCATTGTACTTCTGATTCTTGTTCTGCTGACAATATCCCTGTCAATCGCATTTGGTATTAAGACATTTTTAATTTGAAAGAACAGGGAGACGACTCCTAGCTAATTTACTTTATTAGTAAAAATACAGAAATCCTATTTCAAATATATTGATAAGAAGTGCTTTCCTTCAGTTACATGCCTCTAAGAGGGAAAGGTGGAAACATTTAGCCTGTTTTAGCTACCCACCCACTCGTAGGCTTGATACTTGCCCCTTTTCTACTGTCAGAATGACAGTAGAATGTGTGAGTGTGTGAATATAATGTAAAAATAGAGAGGAAAAAACCCAATGATAATTTTTTTTTTTAATTGCTAGAGACTTCAGTGGGATTGTTTTTCTAATCAATGCACACGGTATGTATGAACACAAAACTATGTATAGTAGCATCTGTTGCTTAACAGCATAACCGTTGTTTCAGTTTTGAATATTCAAAAACTACCTGTAAATTAGTATACTGTCTCTGTGCTCTGGAGGATAGGAAATGCACATTATGGTGGGTTTGTGTTTTCTTTTTTTTTTAATCACAATGTATAGATTATTTGGGGTTTTTTGCTAAATTAAACAGCAAAAGAAGTATTATTTCTACCAGTAGGACAGATTGTTAAGATTTGCAATTTTTCTTATATTCTGGGTGTTATAGTCCATGATCTTCATGCTCAGCTGCTTAATAAAGAAAGTTCCCTTAAAACCATCTGCAGTAATACTACAGCTTGCTTGTGATATATTTATGCTGTTGAAACCTCCTAGGTCTTCAGTTAGCTTGCTAGTGGTTGCTTAAGGCAGAAGTAGAAGAAGTATGGTGTTTGTGTGGAAACTGCTATTATTTATACCAACATCAGCCCTGAGATGTAATGTAGATATGTGTTCCTCCCCACATGTCAAGCCAGCAACATGCCTGGGGAGGGCAGCCGTGTTTTGAAGTCCAAAGCAAAACCAATGTCTGGGTCGGTTGGCTTCTGCCATCCCGAACCTTCCTGCGGGGGCCCCTGTGTCACCCACCCCAGGTACCCACAGCACCCTGGGCCTTCCCAGGAGCCAGGCACCCAACCAGAGATCCGGAAGGCTGTCTAACAGTGCAACCAGGTGACAGCAGAATATGGAGGGTCTGCTGCCAGAGTAACGCAATTGAACAATTATTTGCAGATGGACTCTGTTGTAAAGCATAATTCTGCTCCCTAGACTAGTGTACGTAGATCATCAGTCATAAATAACCTGTGTTTGCTATAAGATCCCAATTATATAGATGGCGTATATGTATAGGGGTTTTATTGGTGTTTTTTTGGTGGGGAAGAGTGGGTTGCTTTTGGGATTCTTTGCAATTTTTATGGGTTTCAGAGGGGCATGTTCAGGTTGTAGCAGAAACATCCATCTCTCAAAGCTTGTTTACTTCTGATATAGCACAGACAATATTCTAACAAAGAACAGTCTAATGTTATTTATGTGAAATCCTAAGGCATACAGGATAAATGTATTAATTGTAATTGATGCCAGTTTGAATTTAGGTTATTTAGCATCAAGTAATGTTATCTGAAAGCAAATTTAATTTGTATGCAACATCTGTGATGATCCTGCTGGAGTGATTTATGTAGAAAAATTGCTAGGAATGCGATCCTGTCCTAGTGGGGAAATTCATAATAATAAAAGAAGATATTTGCTACTCTGAGGAGTTTGTTAGCTAACTAGTGTTAGTTGTTTGCTAACACTTGAGGCATATTAGCATAATGGGAAAGCCATTGTCACGCAGCCTACCATCTCAGCAAGAGAAAATTAAATAAAAAGGAGTCTCTTACCACACAGTATATTCACGAAGCACTGATAAAGGTAATATACAATGATTAAGGTTTTAAAATAATTTCCTCTGTTGCTATATTCGTGTTTGTTAATAAAAACAGGGTCTTCAGTTAAAGTGTAATTTGATTTCATTGCTTGAAGCAACCTGCCCCCATGCATATCCCACTCAGAGGAATGCTACAAGTTGCTGAATTAATGGATGGTGGAGGAACTGATGTGTTTTCAGTTTAATCCTTGTGTTCCCTCTACCAGACCTTGTGCTTCGCTAGGGTGTAAGGATGTAAAGAAACACAGAACAAGTCTTCTCACTCTTTGAAGTTAGGAGTTCAGGAGAAGGAGGGAAGGAGAGGGATGTTGTTTGCCTTTTCTTTTTAATGGGCTTTAAATTCACAGTGAAGAACTGATGGAGAATTACCTTACTTTTGTAAACTTCTACACACACTATAATTCATGCTGAATGTCCTGAAGTTTTTGAGAGTCCTTACCTGTTATTTTGTTATTTTCTGTGGGGTTTGGAGCAGATCCTTCTTCACTTGAAAAAGTGGGACTGTATTCAAGATAAAGACATTCTAAAACCTCTCCTTCTCTTAGTAAACGCAACTTGTTGGATGCATAATTTGTAAACTGCTGTAGTATTTGCTGGTGGGGTAGAGGGTTTAAATATACTTATATGTTGTTACATTTGTGTCAGTTAGTCAAGCCGTCTTCATGAGAATGTTTTTGGGTCTGTTTAGGCTGTAATCCGACCAACAGTTGTAATCCTGCTCCCATCAATACTGAATGAACAGGTTCAGCTCGAACTATTCAGTGCAGATAATTTCTGTTCACCTCAGTATGATTTAAACTTTTGTTTCAGGAGATTTTGTTTCACTGGTGCAAATAGAGTCAAGCAATTTGCCACCACTTTTCTTAGCAGAACCCTACCCATATCAATGATGTCATTTCTTTTATTTAGAAACCGAGCATCTGTCTTCCATTTCTGCAGTGCTCCAAGTTTTGTGTTGAAATATACACAAATTTCTGTTCAAGTGAATTGAACTACCCCTATGAAATTCAAATTCAATCGCTATGACCATGGGCTAAACCAAATGGGTAGCTTTCCTCTCTTGCGTGAATGCTGATCCCCTTCGTTTTCATAATGCTGACAGTACCAGCAGGTAAATTAGTTGCTTTGCAAGGCAGATTATCTGCTCTGGTATCTTACAACATCCTTAGTTCCTGATTCCAGCTCATATTTCTGATTACTGTCTGTGAACAACCATACAGATACGTGAGGACAGAGAAGTAAAATGTCCTGGTAACTGGTGGTACTGGCAGTCTGGTAGTTTGTACTGACTGCGAATCCCAGCAGAGTCACTGAAGTTGGGAAGAAGCCCCAACAGTTTCAGAGGTCACACACGTGCTCTGATACAGGCTACACTAGTCCCTTCCTAATAAATTATGTATGACACCAGTCAAGTTATTAGTGTTTCTTAATGGCTAGTGCTTTAAGAGTTTTTCAGATGCAGCAGATATATATTTATATGCTGCCATTTTGGGGCGGGGAGAGGGTAGTTAGTGCAGGGAAATTAGCTGTTATCCAGTTAACCACTTCAAAATATCAATGCCTACAAATCTGATTATCAAATTAGATTAAATGCCTTCCATTTAGTAATGCAGAATTTGTGGATGCGGATAATTTAAGAACAAGCTTCACAAAACTCGAAAGCTGATACAAAAATGTATCATTTTTATGTGCAGTACAAATACAACCTACACTACAACGTTCAGTTGTGATCCCTAGGCAAAGGTATAAATCCACACAAGCTCTCAGTGTTCATAAAGTTTACTCTGAGTTTGCTTCATCAAAGCTTTAAGCAGAATCTGGCCCATCATTTCTACACAATGCTATTTGGTAGGCTGTATGGGGAGGAATTGGCTTCACCTGCACAAAGGTGTTGTGTTAGGAATTACTGTGATTCAAATAGGAGTATGGAATTATGTTGGCAGCGGGAACAGCCTGACAGGTCCCTGCCTGACAGGTGTGTGTGCACAGACAGAGATGCAATGTGCTTGTTTCTACCCCACTTCTTGCCCCAACAGATTTGTACTGCCAGTGGAATAGTAAATTACCCCACTGAGTTCACAGCTTCAGTCTAAGAACTGAAATTCCTCTTACAACTTGAATAATTTGCTAATTTAATTGGAAATGTTTAATTCTGCATTCTCTAGCTGTTTACTACTGAGGTGCCCAAATGGTGTCCACATCTGCTTTTGGACCCTCCAAATGATGATGAGTTTTTATAAACAGGTGCTTTTTAATAATTATTTACTTTATGTGTTGTGTTAATTTTTCCTTTAGAAAATCCTAACCTTGAGCGATGCTTGGGAAAGAATTCAGCCAAAGTACTTTGCAGTATTGAAGCTGGCCTAGGGAGGAGCAGTTTGTACTGTTTGCAGGGCTAAAGTGTGGCCTTCTTGGAGACCACTGACCTCTTTCCAAATAAAACCCTGCAGTGAGAGCACCGTGTGTGAATTTCTAATGACTTTGTGAACAAGGATCCGATCACTCAAGTAAAACCTCTTGAGGCACAAACTGGAGTGGACATTATGTTCTGGTTGCTGTGCAAAGTGAGCAGTGGCAGCAGAGAAAATAAACCTCTTTGTTCCAGGTCTTTCTTGCACACAGTTGCACGGTTGTTGCAGTTTCACAACCACCCACCCAAAACCATCTATAGACAACTGTCCTGTACCTATGTGTAATCAAATCAAAGAGTTAAGCTGTAACATTAATGTGGCAGCAAAAATACTTTTTCAAGATATAAGTGTAAGTCTTCTGTTACAGCTCCTGTTCCAGATTGTCACTATTAAAATACAACTTGCGAGACTCAAGCTCAGTGTTTATCATGGAAATAAATGTTGTGGTTTTCATAGCGTTGGTAAATAGGAACATAAAGTATTCCTGTTATTTAGAAAAGGGATGTAAATGTGGAAAAGTACCTCATTCCGAAAGTTAAAAATACTTCTGTATGTTCTGTTCTCAAGCCTTAGAAGATGCTCATTAAGAACATCTTTATCTCTAAATATTTTACTGATGAGCACATAATGAATTAACTACTTCCGTCATCATACAAAGTTTCTCAAATATTGGACACTTACTGAAATTTGATAGTGAGGAAACCCTGACATTGTTAAAGCACGATTTACTTCTTGAGTTAAAAATCTTGACTGATTCGAACTAATTATAGAATTATTAAGCAATGCCAGTGTATTGAATGAACACAGTGTGTTCCCGGTAGCTATCTCATACAGTAGTTTATGAGTAATATAAAGTGATCAAACTCGTATTTACTGTGGTGTTTGGGAGCCCCATTAGTGAACCTCCGGTGCGTGGTACATTACAAACAGGACAAGAGAAATAGCCCTTGCCTCAGGATTCCCAGTGTGAGAGGCTGCTGAGGAAGGCACAGAGGAAAGGGTGAGCGTGTCCGTGCTGGGCTGGAGCTGGAGCTGGAGCTGGCCCTGGGGGAGCAAGAAGACACCTGTAGATACCTGGGTTTGTGTATGAGATGATAAACTGAGCCAAGGGGATCCAGCTGTAGATGTTAAGGTGCAAATTGTGTCTGCTCAGAGCTGTGTCTCTTCTGCTTCCACTTCACCTTTGGTGTCTCTGCACAAAGCTTTGCCGTAGCAAATGGATTTCCCAAACTAGATGAGCAGGAGCTGGAGACGTGGGCACAGCACTGCTGGACAGGCAACCACCGCAGCTGCTTCTTCCACTCTCAACCTTTTATTACGGGCATGCGAGAGTCAGGAGGCAATTACTTTTAGGTATTATGCAGGATTCTGGACTAAGAGGAATGGGTTATAACAGATGGTTACAAGTTTTGAGGGTATTATTTTGCTCCTTTTGATATTTTAAAATGTCAAGTAAATAAACAGAACAGATTTTGCCTGTTTACCTGCTTAAAATATGAATTTATGGTGTGGAGAGTGTTGCCTCTTCTGGATATATTGGTAGTCTTTGAACATCATTTTCCTCTTTCCATTTTTTTTTTAATAGTGAGCTGAATAAGATGCTTAGTTGACCTATGAGACAACAGCTTGAACTCATGTTTTTGATGTCCTTAAGCAGTAGATGTTCATGATTTCTTAGAGTTTGTTTATTATTTATATAATGTTTTTGTACTTCTCAGAAGGGTATTTTAAAAATCTGTTTGTAGTGTTTTATGTTTTATATAACAGTTTTATGTATTATGAGATGATCTTATTGGTGTGGCCAAGGGAGTATATAAGGAAAATGTTCCATGTCTGTCTTCCATTGTGAACAGCAACTTACCTTTCAATCTTGTATATTATAACTATGCATGTCCTCTAGCAACACTCTTTTATTCTGAACAATTAAACTGCAGGACCAATGTATTTTTTTTTGGTGTAATGATGACTCAGTGTTATGGTATTTTGAATTTACAGAAGCACTTACTATTTATTCTTGAGAGGTCAAATACTTTTCTGTGATTCTGTAGAGAATATAACTACCTTCCCAACTGAACACCGAATGTCACCAAGAAAGAAAAATTAAACTGCTAGGAAAAGTAATGGTACACTTATTT
Source organism: Caloenas nicobarica (assembly GCF_036013445.1). Taxonomy (NCBI): domain Eukaryota; kingdom Metazoa; phylum Chordata; class Aves; order Columbiformes; family Columbidae; genus Caloenas; species Caloenas nicobarica. The sequence continues at coordinate 145,536,334 of NC_088246.1, forward strand.
GAGCTAATATGCTACAGTTACGCAAGTAAATGTTCATTGAATTAACACGAGCATATCAGGCTTTTCCAGTCTGGCCACTAGCCCCCAACTAATTCAGGCTGGTGGCTCTGGGTGGGATCTGTGCCTCTGGAGTGAACTGGTGATATCGGAATGGTTTCTACCGGTCAAGTGTGTCATAGAAGACTATACCAATTAATACTAACAAGCTGCTGTATTAGCAGCCGTGGCACAGAGACTGAAAGGTGAAGAACAGTAGACATTAGTCTCTCAGCCCTGAAGTGATTAACCTAATTGGTGAGAAGGCGTGGGGAGTGCGCGCAGGCTGCGGCTGCGTGCGCCGCCTGCCGTGCAGATAGAGCAGGGTCTCCAGTCCTCAGCGCTCGGGTCTAATGTACCCATCATTGCCGTTGCGTTCATTTGCAAGTCACAGGGAACAAACTACAAATCCGGTTGTGTGTGGCACAAGGAAGCATTTTATTTACTCATGGCAACAAAACCTTCAGCTCAGTTCGAAGATTGCCTGACTCATGGTTATACGCTGGAGTGATGCTGGCCCAAACTTTGAGCATATGAACACCTTGAAAACAGGCAAAAAATAAACACAAGATGGCTTTTTGCTTCCTTTTTCTAAATGATCGGTTACTGTATGGTTCAGAGAACATATCTATACTTTTATGACTGTATGGTATGTTAATTGAGAAGCGATAAATCATTTATGAATGTGCGTGGGGATTCAGCGGGCAAACTGCTTCCAGCCTCAGACTTGTTAGATGAGGGAGAAGGCTGCTGAGGACTTTCCTTTCCTTTTCAGCCTGGAATCATCCTCCTGGGATGGGGCTGAACAGGACCCGGTGAGGCTGGTACAGAGCAGGCTGCCAGGAGCAGAGGGAGCGAGCTGCCCGCTCTGCCTCACCGCCTGCAGCCATCACCCCAAAGACCGGGGCGTTCAAGTGATCCTTGGATGAAGTATCTTGTCCACACTTAAAATCTATTGCTGTAACTTTATCCTGCCCTCAGCACACACAGTTGGGCCTTCAGGGTTCAGTTGTATATTCGAATGGCTATGAGGTCTGCAGACACAACAGATTGTAAATTTATGCGATGCTACAAAACAAGCAGAAGTGAGGTGATGAGGGATCTGCAATCTCTAAGCATGCAAAAAGAGGTGAATAGTGGAAAGACGATTTATAATTAAGAAAAAAAAAAGGTTGTGTCATGTTTCTTATATGTGTCTTTGCAATGACCACAAAGATTCTGACTTGCTGCAAGAGCTTGCAGAACCCTGTCACTCTTCCTGAAAATACATTTAACCTTTAAAACAAACATACAAACATCTCAGAGTTGGGTTTTCTTTGGTTGGTTGGTTTTTTTTGTGAGTGCTTTTTCTTTTTTTTTTTTGTGAGTGATTACTTTCTGGGTATTTTAGTCCTAGTTTTTCTTTTATTTTTGTACTCCAAATGAGATCATTCCTATTAGCCTATGGAGTTCATGCAGGGCAGGCAATTGCAGTAGTGAACCGTGGAAACAACCTTTATGCTGCCTGATTCTTCCTGGAAAAGAATTTTTAAGGGCACAATATGTTCAGCAAGCTTCCTTCTTGATGTATTATGTGGATGACTTTCTCAGACACAGGTCAGGCACAAATCCTGCTCTTTTGACATGGCGCAGCCCGTAAATACAATTAATGTCATGTCTGCAAATACGACGGGACCAATTTGCTAATAAAAATCACTAGTGACATCTATCAACTAGATTAAATTAATCAGAGCATTGCTGCTGTAGTAGAAAATGTAATTGTTCCTTGATGTGAATTCTGGGACTCAAGTTATACAATCAGAATGGCACTTACCCACTAAGATGTGGGTGATGGTGTTTGCATGCCTACATCCCCGGCGCTGCCTGGATTCACTTGTTTCTTAGCAGGGCTCCATGAATTGTTTGTCAAGCAGAGATTTGGCACTTCCAGTATGTTTTGGGGAGAGTTTATAAATATAGTGTTGTGCTTAAAATACAATGTTGTGACAGAGCTTTTCTTTTGCTATGTAAGTTTGTTTTACCATGTTCATCATTCAATTTTGTATGAGATGTTATCAGTATAATAATTCTGAGGAAACTATCATGTTACAGTGTATTTTAAACAAATCTATGCCATAGGCTTCTGGAAACAGCGTAAATAACTTGTCATTGCCTTTCTTTTAAAATCTGTATACAATAGTAGTATTTTATAATATAACATTAATTACTGGTGATATGCATATGGCTTGAGAATCTCACAGTTTCACAACTTAGAATTTTTTTAAAAATTTTTGACAGAAGAAAACACAACAGAGAACATCAGGAAGAAATACGAGTTTATTTAATTTCTCTCAATAGCATTTTTGTTGGATTTGTGTGTGGGGCTTTTCTTGTTGTTCATTGATATATCTTCTCTTGCATTCATAGACTGGGATGATTTTGAGCTTTCAGAAAACTAGTGAGTATTTGAACCACTTCATGCTATAGTGAGTCTAAGATTTTCTTTATGAAATAATATTGGACAAAACAGCAGGCCATGTAAGAACAAGCAGGAAAAAAATTAACTTGAGCCTGCAAAAAACCGAGCAGCCTGTTCTGTCTCTCTGGCAAAGTGGCTGCGTGAGGACTTGCTCCAGCAGCCTGATTATCTCCCAGGGCAATGGTGGTGGAAGAGAGGGACCTGTGGCACCTGGACAAGGGAAGAACTGGATGGGAAGCATCATGCAAAGGCAGGAGAGCTGCACTGCGTGGAGCCTCCATCCTTGCCAAGCCCTGCCTGGCTCTCACAGAGCCATTCAGTATCTCTGCACTTTACTTTTCAGTGCTCCTCTTTCTGGAAGACTTCATTAGCTTGAGCAGGGATGCACTCAGCTGGCTCAGACCCAGCTGAGAGAAGGCTGATGTAGCCATACATGCTGAGAAAACTGGTGCAAAATAGTGATTCTGCTAGGCCTAGCATAGTGAAGAAACTCCATTGGATTTAGCTGACTATGCAGAGCCATTTCTATGTCCATGTTAGTCAGTTGTCTAGTGTGCCCGTGAGCCGCCTTGGTTTTGCAGGATGCTTGCTCTGGGTGACACAATGTGGTCAGGTTGTCCACAGATCCTGCAAGCAACAGAAGTACCCTTGCCCTTGAGTTGATAAGCTGGGCTGGCTCTTCTGTGAATTTTTTTTAAACAGTTTCAGATACAGTGGAAGCTAATGGATATGCTGACTTCTATTCTCCCTGGATAAAGGGAGAACAAATTAATTTTTTTTTTTCAAATAAGATAGTTGAGGATATTAAAAGTATTGCCTTACTTAGGTTTTATCCTGTGCATGATTGCCTTGGGCAGTAGCTTCTATTGTCTTGTTATCTCAGTCTACTGAAGTATTCAACTCCTGCTTTCATGTCACCTGAATGAAAGCTGTTAGCGTACCCATTAGGTTTAAGAACTGTCATTGCTCAGAGACAAGATCTGATATTGTCTAGAGATCAAAGCCTTGATTGATGGCAGCCATTAACACCATCTCACGTTAAGATACCTTCATGTCCACATATTCTATCCAGACCAACAGGTTCAATCTGAACTGTTGCATTAGCATGACTGGATTTGTGTCTGGCTTACAGCGGGGCTGTCATCTGGGGCTTCCTCGACAATGCCAGTGCCGCTCATGCAGGCTCCTTCCCTTCACTGGTACCAGTAAGGAGGCTCTGGAGTCAAGCCATGGTGCCATGCTGTGGAGGAACCGGTGCCTGTGCACGTGGAACTGATTAAGAGATTCTGCATTGCTGCTTTGCAGTATTTTATGAATAAGATAAAGGGCTTCCCATTTATACAGTTAAAGTGCATGGATTAAGAATTGCTGTAGTACCATCGTCTGGAGGTTCCATGTGAGTTTTTGAGGGCTGGTGATGAAGAGACCTACTGCAGAGGCTGGGAGCAGTCAGGGTCTGGGGGAGAGCAGTATCGCATGAAGCAGCTCTCCAGCAAACGACAGATTGCATTTCGGTTTCTCTTTATGTTTCTGAATCTGGTAATTCATCTTGTGGTTTTAGGTGATGATTGCAGCTGGAAAATAACACAACATAGAGAAGCTTTAACTATATAATGTCAGTAAATAAAACTTAATACATGAAACAGAAGAGTACCGTAGTAAATGTCAAAATGACATAGGGATTCCTGTTGCTGGCTAAATGGCTCATGTTACTGATAGGAATGTCCTGAGTCTCGTTGAAGAAATACAAACTTACTGATAAACGGGAACAGGAACAGACAAATCGTGGACTGAAGGACAAGAGGATGACAGAGTGAGGGAGGCAAACAGAAGCGTCAGCAAAAACCAGAAGACCAGCGATTTTTTCTACAAAGACCCCCGGAGTTCAGATAAAGGACACACTGAGGAAGAGGAAAGCCTTCATCCCTGAGACCACCAGATGGGGAAAGAAGACCCTAACACCAAGACAGAGCATGCGTATCTATTAGTGTGAATATGTATTAGTAGGTGGGATAGTTCCCAAAAATAGGGAATTGTAATCACAAAGTGGAGGTATATAATTACCACTGAAAACTTCGTTAGGTGTGCGTGTTGGTGGAACACTGATTCCCCACGCACCCAGTGCTGCTTTGCTTAATTCTACTACAATAAACCTCTCTTGAACATAGACTCTGTCTGTGTCGAGTGAGTTTATCTATCACAGTACAAAGCCACAATACCATCTCCTGAAGTGTTGTGGGTTTTTTTTTTGTCCCACCCCGCCTTTTTTTTTCTATAGCAAAAATGCTTCTGACTCTTCCTTAGGTAAATGAATAACCTGGATTTTGAAGTTGGATTTTTACTTTAACACTGTCTTTTGTCATTTTGTCTAATAGTCCTGTTCTCGAATGCAAAGCCGTCTGAAATTTATTAGAAGAAATGAGACTGGAAAATGTGCATGCCCAATGTTAAATAGTCCATTTGAGACATAAATACTTTCCTTCCCCCCAAGACGACTGGATGTACGTGGCACATCAATGCTTTTTGTTTGGGAGAAAATGCTAACCTGGCAAACAGGAAAAACTCCGAAAAGGGAGACAGACAAGCTCATTCCAGGAGGTTGGAGTTCTTGCAAATGAGATATATGCAGCATTTAAGTGTTGGCCCGTGAGTTCACTGACATTTCTTATATGTTGATTTAGAATGACTCTAAGGTGTACAAGATATAACTTGAATATAGGATATAAAAACACTAAGTCTTAGGAGTTCTCCCTACATAATCAAGTGAGAACCAGAAATATATATGGAAGAGAGTGTTTTGGTCTATTTATAATGCATGCTGTCTAGTCAACTGGCCTTATAAGAGGAATATTTTCCTGCCTTTTTTTTTTTTTTTTTCTCTAAACAGAAGAAAAAGTTTGCTCCTGAGGCTCGTTGTTAAACAAGGGAACCAGGGTAACACATGTGTAATCCATGAAGCTGATACCACAATGTCTGTAAATGATATGGGAGTGTAAGTAGGAAACAGATTTTGGCATTCAACACAGGGCTAAATATGCATGTAGACTGCTAACTAGATGCACATACAGGGTGTGCAGTCTTGTTTGGGGAAAAAAAAAAAGCAGACTTGTATCTCTTTCTGTAGACTTTTGCATTTTAAAATATGCCAGAAATGTATGTGGCTCTATTACTTTCTGGGAACAAGTTTGCCATTATTCAGGTGAGAGATGCAATCGCTTTACATTACCAGAGCACTCAGACCAGATTCAAGAGGGATTCGAGGCACACAGACACTGTGTTAGGGCTCTGCAAAGGAGCAAATAACTTCTGCTCTCTTCAAAGATTCAGGCTGAAATCCTGAAGCCCGTAAAACGGGTAGAAAAATGCTGTTTATTTCAGGAAATTAGGATTTCAACTTTAGAGTTCCATCTTGTGCCTATCAAAGTCAATGAGTAATGCCATTGACTAGGGTGAGATAAAGAATGAGTCACTAACCCTCTGTAGTCACTAATGATAAAATACAGATTATATACTTTTAGGAGCTTTTAGGACCTTTTTCACATGAACTTCAAAGAAAAGATGATAACCGTCTATATAAATAACCTTGGTAAACTCAAAAGAAAAGTTTTCTGCAGATAAGTATGGCAGATATGACAGATTTATTACTAAGTAGAATGTATATTTTGGGAGGCTGTTTGTTGGGTTTTCTTTTCTTTTTCTTTCTTAATGAGGCATCAGCTGTTTACTAAATACTAATTAGAAGAAATTTGTCAGCATTTGTGGATTTGTTCCTTTCATGATTCAGGAGATAAGCCTGCTTTGTTCTTTCTTTTTTCCTCTCTCTCTTTAATGAAGTGTTTCTTAAGAAACTACTAATTAAAGTCATCTGCACTCATATTTGATGACGGTCAATTTGGAACAGAGAGCCCTTCTCACTGAATCTGTTTCTATCATGAGTCCATCTTGCGAGCAGATTGGCCAAAAGGGCATGTTTAGTTCCAAAGTGTATCTTTGCACATCAGTGCACATGTGTGTGCCAGGTCAGGCTGGGATGAAGGATCAGCATCTGACATCCAGGAGGCTCCCGGTGCCGAGTCCCGGGCACCTGCAGCCTCAGAGGTTCCCCAGCTGCCGTGGTCTTTGGGCATCTGAAAGTCCCTCCTCTGAGAACGGAGACTCCGCTGGCCTGAAGCTTTTTGCTAAGGTGCAGACAGGTATTTGTAGGATCATACCGCTGCTTGTCGTTGACTCATTGTGTTTACACTGATGCTGGAATAACATATTTCTTCAAGGAGAAATTAAAATATGATTTCCAGAAGAAAAGGGAGCTAGACTGGGTCTTGTTGAGGTGTCCAGTCAGTGCGGCTGGGTTTGCTTCCAGCTGGTGTGACTTACATTTAGGTGGTCAAAGAGAAATAACATATTTAATATGGAAAAAAATATCTCTAGCCTTGATTTCATGAGCTGAGCCATTACTTGGATTTGGAGTGTTTACTTGTTGAAGATCTTATTTTTTTATTATTTCTGACTTTCATCCAGGAACAAGTCAGGTTATGTCGGAGAGATTTAGTTCAATTATGCAACTGAGCTTTCAGGATGTTCGTTATACTCATATGCTGATCACCCTTGAAATTTTAATACAACGGGCTGAAAGTGTGTAGCTGTGACAACCCGTTTACGTGACGGTACCTGGGGCTTTCCTCCCTATTTTGTGCTGGAAGGCCCAATGTGCTGCCAGAGCAGGAAGAGCACAGGGATTGTCCCCCTGTGGTCACTCTTCGGATGAAAGCTGAGAGGAGCCTGCCCTTCGCTTTCTACTTTGGAAGAGCTGAACCTGCTCCCCTGGTCCATGGTCAATACCCAGCAGGCGGCTGGAACACGGGGAGGCTGGTGGTGAGCGGGGACGAGCGGCCGGTGCTGGGCTGTCCCCGCTGCCTCCCTGCCAGCGGCTCCTCGGCTTTTAGTGTTGCCGTGGATTATTTTCCAACAATCTGGTCTTTCATACAAAAAGGTAGAAAACAAGGAAAATTATTTCTTTTTAGTTATTGAACTATGTTTTCCTGATGGATTAGTACTATTAGAGAGCTGCTTTAATGCAGCTTTCAGTATTTCCATTGACAGCAGCAACAAAATAAAACTCTATTAATTTTTTCTTCCTGCATAATGCAAGACAGTTTTAGACTGATTTTCAGGGTAGATAAAATCAGTTTATGCTAAGTTGGGAGTTTTATTAGTGCTGAATAATTCCTTATTGTGCAAACTCAATCTTCCCTTTTCTTGTTCAACCCCAGCCTTAGTAAATTAACACAAATAATTTGAATATTTTCCAAAATAGATGGAATTAGTTAACTCTGCAGTGTACTGGTGCACTGAGTGAGCCTACAAAAGCCATTTCTGCCTTGCTCCTTTGCTTCTATTTTTGATTTAAAGAAACAGGAGGTGGACAGAGTGTCTGCTTTATGTTGCAAAATGGGAAAATAATCCTAATACAAGCAATCAAGTTACAAAGCTGGACAAGCCTCATAAAATAGTCTACAATTAAAGAAAATATGTGGTGGCTCCAACTGTATGAACTTTACAGTTTAAGATTAATACAAGAAATCCTGGGACTGACTGCAAGCCTGTATGGTAAATTCTCACAATTTCTTGTCCAAGTTCAGTGAATTAAGTAAAACATTTTTGTAATACTTTTTTTTTAAAAAAAATAAGTATGGTCCCCAAAAGAGAGCTTCTTGGACTTTTTACCTTTCTTCATGCTCCAATACCAGTGTCACTTTTTTTCTTTTCTGAGGTGGCCCCTGTAGCATCTCCCTCAAGCAAGGTCCTGCCCTTGCCTCTTCTCACCACTGCCCGTTGGCCCTTCTTTGCCTGTACCCTCAGATGGGCTTGATCTTGGAGATGCTGTGGCTGCCAACCCAAAGGTGGGAGATGAGTCACCTCCCTAAATTTTCGTTTGTGTCTACCCTCTGCTTATAGCAGTCTCATGTCTTGTTCTTGTCCCTTGTCAGGACAAACAAGCAGGTCAATCTGCTGCATCTTTCCTCTACCTGGGCCTGCTTGCTGGGTGGCTTTCTCTCCTGGAGGTGCCCAGAAGGATTAAATGAGGCTCTCCAAAGTGGTTTAAGTTGCTCACTGCTTAAAAAATATGAGTCAGTGTTGGAAGGCTTGTCTTTATCACAGATTTAGCTTTAGAGAAGTGAAGCGTGAGTGGTAGGAAGAAGTTTGGTGTCCATCAGCTGAGTAGAGACAAAATACTGTGGTTGCTATATTTTACACAGAAACTTCCTTCTGCAAAGAGGTCCTTAGGAAAATAGGAAGGAATAACATGGGCCACTCAACTGTAAAACCCATTGCTTCTGTGGGTATACTGATTTTCGTTACCATTTCTAAAAAGCACAGGTGAATGAGTTTGGGATTTGCCTTCAGTGACATAGGTGGATGCATTAGGGATATTTTGTAAAATTTCAGTGGAGTTTAATTAAAGGAAAATTGGGCAAGTCCAAGTTAGAGTGCAGTGCTGATCTTGTCTGCCTCCTTAGACTGCAGATGGTAGATACTTCTACAGCAAATCATCTGTAGATATAGCTGGCAATCAGGCAGAGTCCTAGCAGGCAGCATATGTAGCTTCTCAGTTTCTCAAATAATGTAGACATGTTGCAAAAGACTACCTCAAAATCTCTTTCAAAACCTCTTCTGCTTCACTCTTTGCTGCTAGTTGTCAGGTAGATCCCATTTCTTCAGCAGCTCCAGCCATGGAGTTCATGACCCATTCCTCACCTGACATGTGTCAATGGGGATCCTCACAGCCTTACCGGTGGCTCTGCACAGTGGCAACTTCCTCGGTGAGCCGCTGTTCCTGGCCACGAGCATTCCCCCTTTGAGCTTTTTGCGTCCTCTTCTGTACAACCTGAAATACAAGGTGATGGGTGTTGGTGTTGTGGCTCTCCTGAGGCCTAAGAGGGCACTCAAGAGCAGGGTGACACCATCAAGGGTTCTCCTTATGGGGTGTTGGTTGCCATTGACTGTGTTCGTTGACATCACTTGTCCTGTTACAAGACATTAAATGGGGGCAGATTTCTGCCTGTGTAGATGATACCAGCTCTTTTTACAATTACTTTTCCATTATTCCTTTGTATTTCTTAATAATTGAAGTTTGCCTAATTTAAGCTGTTTCAGTTTCTCACCCAAAATTATTGTAGCAACAACAGTAGTATCGACACGTGCTGTGGTTAAACCCAAAAGGAACATAAAAGCTGAATAAGAATATGACTTGCCCTTCACATTTCCAGGGTTTGAACTATCTGCCCCCTCCTAGCACACTTGTTTCTCTTATGTCCTACCAGATTATTCTGGATGCTACTTCCTGATTTGTCTGGTGATCCTTAGTGTACTGCTTTGCTGTACTTCATTGGAGACGTTGTTATTTTAGGAGGGTCGTGTCTCTTCAGAATAGTCACTCAGAATGTACTGGAGAGACGTATGTTTATATGTGTGTATGTGTGTGTATAGATACTGATACTTACATTTTTAACTCTGTCTTCAGAAGCCATGAAGTAAAAACAAACAAGCAAACAAATGGAAAAGCAGTGTTTCGTAAAAGGCACAGAGAATGAATCATTAGAAGAAGTTACCACCTTTGTGACTCTGGAAAGCAAACAGGTACATGAAGGCAAGATAACTTAGAAGAAGAAGGACATGGGTCATCATATGAGGTAGTGATGCCTTCAGGCAAGCTTGGTTCTGATCAAAAAACTGCCGAACACTTAAAGAGTCGATAAGATTTCATTATCTTACATCATTCTCCCAAATTTCTGTATGACTACACCTTTCCAACCTCCACCCCCTCCTTCTGGTACTGTGTAAGCTGGTAAATCGTAGATGGGAATGGGTGTGCTCTGGTGTCTGCTTCCCTCCAGAAGTGAAGTCAGTGCAGAAGCCAGCCAAAGACATGCTTACAGCAAAATTAGTTCAGACCAGCTCTGTCAGAATCTGAGCATAATTCAATACAAATTGGGTCAGTGTACAACACGCAGGTGACTCTGTGAGTGTATTCACAGGTCTGTGTTTCAGTGAGCGAGGCGCAGGTCAGACCTAGAGCAGCCACGTTCTGCCCGGCTCTGCCCCTTGCAGCCCAGAGGCTCAACTGGAATTTATCCCTTGGTTGTAAGTGGGCAGGAGAGCTGCACGCTTATTTTTAGTACAATTACAAGGAACTGGCTGTCTTTAAAATCAAGGATCTTTTTGACCGAAGGAAGAGAACGTTATGCAACTCTGATTAAAAAGTTGAACTACACTTTATGGCTATTTTTATGTATTACTTTTAATTTTAGTGTTTTACAAAAAGTAACTGAACATTATCTTTAAAAAAATCGTGAAATCATTCAATATGTACCTGCTAAAGCAGTTTGCAGTCTGCTCTGCTAGAGAGTCAGCAAGTCCACTGACCACAATTTTAATGGTCTGTTAATAAAGATCAAGCAACATTGTGATTGATTTTTTTATTGCAGGGGGTTTTGATTGGTAAAGAAACAAGACAACATCAGTTTAATACTGCTAATGTCATTTTCTGATTTCTTTTTATTTTTTGTCTGAGTTGTTGCATGTCCAAGATACAAAATAAATTATTTACCAATAACTCTGTGCATATATACACAAAAAATCTATTTTTACCTTGGTTCTTACAGAAAGAAACACTAACTTTGCTCTTAAGTGAACTTGCTTAGGAATTCCAAAACATGTGTTCCTTCATATTCTTTCAAAAATGAGTATGAAATTTCTAATCCTTAAAAAGAAAATAATGTAGTAATTTAAATACCTCATGTCAGAAAAACGCTTTTGATTTTTCTTTGAAATGTACAGTCAGTTAAGTGTCTCACTAACTTCAGCATGGATAGTACAAGGTCAAGTCAGTTATTTTAGTTGCAGATCTGCGTATGTGCCTTATGTAAAAATGTTCTGGTGAATCTATTTAGGTTGTATGATTAAATAAAAGATGGAATTTTTACCTCACTGTGAAAATGAATAGCTATTTTCTGATTAGTAATTCTCAGAAGTTTGTTTAAAACCGTGGAGGGGGAATTGCCGCTGATTAATGAAAGAAGAGTTGATTCACTGGCAGATCTAGAGCAGGAAGGTGTGGGTGGGATCCATGCTGCCTTCTGGCTACAGCACCCAGTTACTGTGTGATGCTTGTAGAAATTACTCACCTCTCAGAAGAATGAACATTACATTGGGTTACATTCTTTTTGTGGGCATAATTTACCATCTTTCCTCCTTCATGGCCTTGCGACGGTGCAGACCATGACACCACATTAGCTTTAGTGGGATTTTGCTTCAGCCCGTGGCCCATTTGCTTGGAGTTCACTGCAGACCGATGTGCTGGGATATTAAAACTCCACTGACTGCAGAAGGTTTTCCAAAATGTGAACTCCACAAAAGGATATTGAGTTCTTTGCAAAATGATTTTGCTTACCTGAAGCAAAGGTTGACTTTTATGGTTTCAGTTCCTTAGGCACCTATATTTGGGGATAACGGGTTCCTTTGCACAGTGCATGCAACCAGGAAATATATGTTGGTAATAGACTTAGTGTCTTGTCAAACTTCTTGTTGTTCTTTCCTATCTGGATCTGATGTGAAAAACAGATAACAAGAATTAAGTTCAGAGTATCAAAGAGTGAATAAATAGCATATAAACCTGCAAAAGAACTCCATTTAAAAGTGCTAAATTGATTAGTTCTGATATAATTGTAAAGCAATACTTTCAAACCCCAAAGCATGTGGTGCTCGTTGGAACACAGAGCAGAGTTACAAAGCAAGACTATTCCCTGTTTTTCGGTAGTTCATTTTTGTTTGGGTTTTGTGGGTTGTTTGTTTTGGTTTTGGTTTTGTTTTTTTTTAATTGACTTCGCTGTATATGCTCTGCCTTTTTAGATAATGTTTTGTCTGAGATGAACCACATCTATATGTTGACATGTCACAATTTAGTATGAACTCTGGAAACACACGTGACAGCAAACAAAGTTCCTATAAATATCACATTCTACCAACCAGTCTCTTGTTCAGGCCACATATTCCGAAGACGGAGTTAGAGGTCTCTTGTTCAAGTGCCTTGAGCTAACTTGGCAAGTCTGGCAGTAAAGGAAACATTTTCTTGTTTTCGAGGCTGCTTTATACGCAATTCCCTGTTTTGTATGTGATTCATGACCAATATCGAGATCATCCTCTTGTCCTCTACTGAAGGCCCACCTTTCCCCCAGAGAAGCCACATGTTTCTGGCAGCAGCGTTTGGCTGTGAGCAGCACAGGAGCCATCCAAGGAAAACCTTACCCTGTATTTTTCCACTGGCCTCCGAATGAAGACTGAAGGGAGCAGAAGGGGAGCAGTAAGAGGAGTCCTCTGATGGGCCCGCAGCCCCAGCCTTGCCAAGCAAGTGTGGCCAGTGCACAACACCTCTCCCAGCTCAAAACCAGGCTCTGCTAGGGCTGGCTTTTGAGATAGTCCAACTCAAGCTGAATAAACTCTTTATTTGTCTGTACTGCATACAGTGAAAAACTACTTCAGCCAAAACTGACTCAAGGTGAAAAGTTTGGGCCATTTCACTTTCTTCCAAGAACCCTCCTAGCCATGAAGGTTTGTGAGCCCTGAGGGGAGCACAGGGCAGGTGATGGTACCTTGTGGGTCACTACCCTGGATGACCTAAGGCACTGGCGTGCAAAAGATTATCCCAAGTTCCCAGTGAGTATCCAGTGGAGAGTGCTGCAAAGGATCGTCCGTCCTGGGGTCTTAGTCAGCCCCTCATGCCTATCAGGACTTTCTTCTAACTGGGCAAACACCAACTACATGAAGTTTAACAAGGGCAAGTGCCAGATGTTGCACCTGGGACACGACAACCCTGGCTGTACATACAAACTGGGGGATGAGATGCTGGAAAGCAGCTCCACGGAGAGGGATCTGGGTGTTCTGATTGACAGCAAGTTGAACATGAGCCAACAGTGTGTCCTGGCAGCCAAGAGGGCCAACCGTGTCCTGGGTGCATCCAGCACAGCACGGCCAGCCGGGCAGGGAGGGGATTGTCCCGCTCTGCTCTGCGCTGGTGCGGCCTCACCCGGAGCTCTGTGTGCAGTTCTGGGAGCCACAGGATAAAAAGGATATAAAGCTACTGGAGAGTGTCCAGAAGAGGGCTACCAAGTTGGTGAAGGGTTTGGAGAAGAAGCTGTATGAGGAGCGGCCAAAGTCACTTGGTTTGTTCAGCCTGGAGGAGACAAAGAGAAGACCTCATTGTGGTCTACAGCTTCCTCACAAGGGGAGGAGGAGGAGCAGGCGCTGATCTCTTCTCTCTGGTGACCAGTGACAGAACCCGAGGGAATGGCAGGAAGATGTGCCAGGGGAGGTTTAAGTTGGACATTAGGAAAAGTACTATTCAATATATTCATCAGCGACTTGGATGAGGGAATAGAGTGCACTGTCAGCAAGTTTGCTGATGACACCCAGCTGGGAGGAGTGGCTGACACACCAGAGGGCTGTGCTGCCATCCAGCGAGATCTGGACAGGCTGGAGAGTTGGGCGGGGAAAAATTTAATGAAACAGAACAAGGGCAAGTGCAGAGTCTTGCATCTGGGCAGGAACAGCCCCAGGTACCAGTATAAGTTGCAGAACGACCTATTAGAGAGCAGTGTAGGGGAAAGGGACCTGGGGGTCCTGGTGGACAGCAGGATGACCATGAGCCAGCACTGTGCCCTTGTGGCCAAGAAGGCCAATGGCATCCTGGGGTGTATTAGAAGGGGGGTGGTTAGTAGGTCGAGAGAGGTTCTCCTTCCCCTCTACTCTGCCCTGGTGAGACCTCATCTGGAATATTGTGTCCAGTTCTGGGCCCCTCAGTTCAAGAAGGACAGGGAACTGCTGGAGAGAGTCCAGCGCAGGGCCACAAAGATGATGAAGGGAGTGGAGCATCTCCCTTATGAGGAAAGGCTGAGGGAGCTGGGTCTCTTTAGCTTGGAGAAGAGGAGACTGAGGGGTGACCTCATTGATGTTTATAAATATGTAAAGGGTGAGTGTCACGAGGATGGAGCCAAGCTCTTCTCGGTGACAACCAGTGATGGGACAAGGGGCAATGGATACAAACTGGAACACAGGAGGTTCCACTTAAATATGAGAGGAAACTTCTTCACAGTGAGGGTGACGGAACACTGGAACAGGCTGCCCAGGGAGATTGTGGAGTCTCCTTCTCTGGAGACATTCAAAACCCGCCTGGACGCCTTCCTGTGTAACCTGATTTAGGTGTTCCTGCTCTGTCAGGGGGATTGGACTGGATGATCTTTTGAGGTCCCTTCCAATCCCTAACATTCTGTGATTCTGCATGAAAATGTTCTTCCCCCAGAGGGTGGTGCAGCACTGGAACAGGCTCCCCAGGGAGGTGTCACGGCTCCAGGCCTGACAGTGTTCAAGAAGCATTTGGACAACACCCTCAGACACATGGTGTGAACTGTGGGGTTGTCCTATGCAGGGACAGGAGTTGGAGTCAATGATCCTTGTGGGTCCCTTCCAACTTAGGACATTCTATGTTTCTGTTATTCCACTGGGGGCACCCCAAGCTTATGCAGTGTGTGGGTGCCCCTGGGAGTGGGGCCCTGAAAGTGCCTGTGGGTCACTCTCACTGAGCTACTGTGGGTGAAGATGTTTACAGAAAAGAGGTTAGAATGGGAAAGCTGGGGATAACTTGGAGACAATCAAAATAACAAAAAGTTCACAAAGCTAGAAAAAATGCTCAAGACATATAGTCATAAATTAAATAATGTTACTGAAGTAGGTTTGTTGGTGTGGGGGTTTTTTTTGTTTGTTTTGGTTTGTTTTTTTCCGAAGAAAAGTGGAGGAACAGAAAGGATCAGAGCTGTAGCTACTGTGCTTTGGCTGTTCCCAGCTGGTGGCTGGCATTTTAGGGGCATTCCCAGCAGGCACACTTCCGAATAGCGGTTTGATTACTGTAGGCTGGAGCTCTCAATGAACCAGCCTCAGAATAGTAGATATTCAGCTGACTGTGGATGTGGTTTAGAATTTAACCCTATTTTTGTGAAGTGCCTAATACACATTTAATTTCTATAAAAGTAGCTATGATAACCATAGCTTGCTTTGGGATGGCGCTCAAGTGTTTCGGGAATATCTCCAGCATTTCAGAGTTTTATATAAAGATTTTATCTGTTATATGAAGCTGTGTAGTTATGAATGAAAAAAAAAGAAAAAGTTGAAACAATTATTTCCAGAATACCAGGTATTACAAAAGATTTGCAAAAGAGTTTAGTGCTCAAAATATTTTATTAGTATTAGTAGAAGCAATCCACTATAGGAAATAAAAATAAAATATGAGTGTGTATGATAACCTCACCATAAATTACTGTAATACTCAGTTATAAGTGATACTTGAAATGGCAAGGAAGCTCTTGGGGCAAAAGTAGGCATTGCTGAATGATTGTTTAAGTTTTTTAATTACAAGCAGCGATGTAGGAAACATTTTCCTTCTAAATCTTTTCCCTCCTTTCCCAGCAGGAAATGTTTATTTTGTTCCTTAAACAACTTTGATGTACCATATGTGCTTCATTATTTTGTTATATTCCAGTATGTGCAAGTTTCCTTTAAAAATTATTGTGATGTCTTTATACATTATATTTACTAGATATTTCCAGTCTAGGATAGTTTGTGACAGACTGTTATAGAATCATAGAATAATTTGGATTGAAAAGGACCTTTAAAGGTCATCTAGTCCAATTCCTTTCATCTAGGGGCATTTTCTATGTCTTCAGCATCTGGCAGCAGGTCTAAGTGTGAGCTTGGTGCCAGCTATTAGAAAGAACTCTTCACAACAGCAGCATTTTCAAATGTGAAATCTTAACTGTATGGACATATTAACTTGAAAATCTTTTCCTTAGTAAGACAGCATGAGCAAGAAAAATAACCTCATTATATAAACTCGGGCAGGTCTAGCATTCTAACAAAGTTTCAACTAGAATTTTCTGTTTCTTGTTCTTCTCCATGTTAAGGTAGTAAATTTTCACTGGAGAATTATGCAATTTACCTTCAAAGGACTGAAGTGTACCTTAGGGTTTATTGAGATAGGGTTTTTTTTAAAAAAAAAGACTTTCGCAGTCTACTGAATCATCAAGAATAAGGCTGTCACGTTTATAAATATGAATTAAGGACTACATTGCTACCGGTAATATCACAAATAGCCGCAAGCATATAATCTGTCCAGAAAATGTAGTTTTATTGCAATATGTAATTAGAAAAGTTGTATTTGTGGCTTTGAATTTCTCACCTCTGTACAGATTTATTACTACAAGTCTCTGTTTTTATGGTTTGCATTTTACATCCCTAGGACATTTGGATTTAATCAGAATGTCAACAGTGCCACATTCTGCCACTGAAGAAAGGCTGGGGTTGAGTTTTAATATTGGAGGCTTGGCTAAGTAATTAAATTGATGTGCTTGCTGGAACATACACTTGAGATTCCCTTGAAAGCAAGCCCAGATCTAGAATTTCCAAGACAAGTTGTAATACTTTCAGCCAGAAGACCAAACCTACCATCTGTGAAGCTGAAATGTAGTTTGTCGTGATTTGTGATACACAGACCAAGGTCATGTGAAAAATCTGCATATTGGCAAAAGTCTGAGGAGGGAAATCTGGGGCTGAGGATGATAAATTGGTGCTCACCTTAGTGAGGAGGGTTTCTCATGCAGTTCCTCCATTGCCTGCAGCTTTTGACTTGTATTTTCAAATGGCTCCATGGTCTGGACACCTTGCAAGATTAAAATGTGGTTTGCTTAAACTGACTTTGTCCTGATGGGCATTCCTTCTAGCATCAATATTGTACCCACAAAGCATTTGCAGTCAAAACTTACAGCTTTCTTCCAGAGCACTCAGAAATCACTGTTGGAAGCAGAATTATACCAGCATTGCAGGCAGGCTGCTCTTTCTGCTTGAGTATAGGTTCTGTTGCACTGGATCATGCATTACAGGAGGAGGATTCAGTTACCTTTAAATCATCTGTAATAAAAATGAGAAGTCAGTTAAAGTGAATGCAGTCTTCTCCTTCAATACTGACTTAAATTCAGGGGTTGGAAAGTTATCAAAAAGATTGCATTTTGCTTTTATTTAAGATCATAATTGATAGAGAGGAACCATAGCTCTTGTTTTTAAAGGTACTTTCCTAATGTAGTTCTGCATACCCTTTATCTTCTATTGCTATGAAATATTTGGTTAACTAACTACAATTTTAAAGAAAAAAAAAAAGTTTTGTCTTAGAGAAAGCAACTTCATTTTGTTAAATATCCTTCCTGAGAACTCATTTTATGAGGTACTTCTCACCCTGGTAAAACAATTCAGCCTAGATTTGAAAAGGTCCAAATGAAGAGAAGCTGTGGACAGTTGTCATGGGCTCCCAAACGTCATTTTACGACTACTGGCAAATATACCCCCTCTGTAGGCACAAAGGTGCAATGCAGAAATTTAAGGGAAGAGTCTCTCTCTGGAAGGTAAGTGGACTGGAGGAGAGCAGGGAGAAATCACTGCTCTTGTCAAAAACCACTTTGACAGTTTGTCTTTGCTTACTGACAGAATCTTTGGAAGAACAGAGCAGGTATAGCTTGTGATTCCAGTTTCTTTATATAGAACTGTAATCGTTGTGGGATACAGCTTGGAAGACTGAATTCTCAGTCCTGTGTCGTTCCTGAAGGATCTTCCCCTGGTGGAGCACAAATTTCTACAATAACAAAATGAAGCCAGAATTTTTAGGGTTCAGACTGTTAAGTCAGAGAGGATCTTTAGCTCCTGTCTATCTGTTTGGCAGGAATATTTATCTGTACCTTTTACTAAGGAAATTGCAGAGCACTCTTTCAGAAGCATAATAAATGAAAACATCGCATCTTTAGAATACACTTACACTTTGATAAGTGATTGCTGCCTTAAAGCCAAGTGGAGAACTTCTGCTTTACAAGGTGCAGTGGGGGTTTTTTGTGTACAATGCTGTCTTATGTACAAACACCATTCATGCTTTACCCTCATTCATGTCTGATTTGGGGACAGATAGCTCATGCGGGGCTTTCACCTGTAAGGTCTTCTTCAGAAAATTAGAGATATGATACTAAATTTGAAGACTTCGTTCTTTTCGATGTTGATTGCAAGCAATAGAATTTACTCCTCTTTGAGAAGGAAAAAAGGAGAGGAAATAAAAGGAGGAAAAGAGGGACCGGTGGTGAATGCATCTCGAGGAAAACTGAAAGGACACTGTGTAAGCCTGTGTCCCTGAATAAAATCATAAGCAAAGAATTTGTGACCCATGCAGTAGGACAGGAAAGGGAAAGGAAACCACCTCCAGAAAAATGGGACTTATTTCACTTTACTCTGTGTTTGTTTTATAGCCCATATATGCCAGACCTAATAGGAACCTCACACCAAATGAAATACTACTGTCCAGGTCCCTCTGGATGGCATCTCATCCCTCAAGTGAATCAACTGCACCACTCAGCTTGGTGTTATCTACAAACTTGCTGAGGGTCCACTCATTCCAACTGTCTATGTTGTTAATGAAGATATTAAATAGTATTGGTCTCAGTATAGACCCCTGACAGACACTACTCGTTACTGGTTTCCACTTGGTCATTGAGCCATTGACTATAATTCCTTGGACATGGCCATCCAGCCAATTCCTCATCCACTTAACAGTCCATCTGTCAAACCCATATGTCTCCAATTTAGCAGCAAGAATATTATGAGGGACTGTAAATAAATCACTTCATCAACATACCTTCATTAGTTGGTGCCTTTTAGGAGGTTTTGAGAAAAAAAAATCATGTGGAAGTTGGGGGACTGTATGATTTTTCTCAACCATGTAAGCATAGACTTTCCCTTATAATATGACTGGAACTTCCTTCATTGTGGTTGGAAGGGACAGAGAAATCTTCCTTCCCACTGAGATTCAGGAGATTTCAGAGATTTTTTTTTTTTCCATTTTAAAAGCCATGGACTGACAGTCTCCATGTGGTGGCGTAGGGTCCTAGGGGTTTCTAAGAAATTACTTCAGATTTCATGCCACTAACTAAAAGAAGCTTCTGTGATTCTCACCCTTCCCAGCTGGATGGGGACATCAGCTATGTGCTGGCTGGGACTTGATGTGACAGAAATCTTCTCAAAACACACCTCAGCACAGCTGCTGGCCACTGTTTTCCTTAGGGCTTTTGTACTGGGGCTCTTCTCTTTGCCAGTCCATTTCTGAGGGGATAAAAGAACAGCTTTTCTGAAGGTTAAAATATGTGCTCAGCATTTTCAAAGAGAGCGACTTTTCATTCAATAAAGAAAAAAACATTTTTTTCATTAAAAAAAAATCTTCTGGAAGGTCTGTAGGTCTGTTACAAAGGGAGAGCTGCATGTCTGAGCTGCTTGGAAATATAAAATTCTGGGCAGTTCCTCCCAAGGTGTTCCTTATTTCGAGTTCAGAACAAGATCTGTCTCCCATGTGGCTGCAAGGAAAGATTCTCAGATGTGGAGATGACTCAGAGGAAAAAAGTCTAGAATGTCCAGAATGCTTTGCACTTTTCCAGTTCTTTCACAGAAATGTTCATATATATGTTTATGGATACTGGAGATATTTCTGTTTATTTATCCAGGTAATCTTTTCCAATCCGGTCCTGCCCTCCAAGGGTCCTGTGGCAGAGCTGTGCTGCCTGTAGGCTGAAGATTTGCCCTGGAGAAGGTGCTGCGGTCAGTTTAAGTTTGATGACAAAAGACGAAATAAAAATTGAGGATGATCCTTGGCTAAATATAACTGAATTTTCACAGCTGACACTGAGAAAAGCCCAAGCCATAGGGTGACTTGCAGCTTTGCTAAGTTATGTTATGTACTAAGCCATGTACAAGCATTTGGGTGTTTCTTTTCAGGTTGTGCCATTGTTGTTGTCACATGTGGCATCAGTTTCTCATAACCCATGTGGATGGAGGCTGTGAGTCCTTCACAGAGGTCAGCTCATCACAGCGCCAGCGCAGGATTTCCCAGAGAGGAATGGGGAACACTGAAATGTTCATGCTTCCTCAGCAGGAAAATGATAGTCTGGTGCCAAGGGCCAGGTCAGGGGACTTTCTAAACATTTCTCGGGTTGGGGAGAGAGAGAAAAGCTGAAAAAAAACCAGCTCAGTTTCTATGTTCTGCTGGATCTTCACTTGCTATTAACAAGTGCTGGTGGAAGGTGTGAGGAGGGTGTTGCCCCACCACATTGTGTTTCCTACATTTAAATTAGAGTTGTGTTTTCCAGCACAGCTTGGCTGCTGCAAAAGAAAGGTAGTAGAAGGAACTGCTGTCATCAAAGAGTGTGCAGAAGACATCATTTCTGCTCCAAAGTATTTTTAAAATCTAAAATCTGATAAATTAAGATGCTGCACAATTGCACCATATCATGTTTCATGACTGCTGAGATTTTCTCTTCTCTATTTTTCCTCGTCTCTTTATTATTTTTATTTTCTTATCATTCTCATTCCAGTAGGCTTGCACTGTATCGCAGCAGTGCCTGAAGAGCTGTTTATACAATGTGAGCAAAAACCCAGTATAAGGAATATGTAGCTTTAGAAGTAAATCAGAAAACAAAGGGGGAAAAATAATTTTCTGGGTGCTCAGATGAGGCAGAATATATGCCCATGGTCACAGAGGAGGAGTCAATGGTTGGATTTAGAGCTTCAGTGAAGTATGAAGAATCACACTTTTTAGGCTTCCTGCAGTAGGCGATGTTATTTGTGAAGAGACCCTGACCTGCTTGTTACTCCCTGCGTGTCACCTTCCCCTGCCCAGGAGGTTCCATCAGAAACAGGAGTGGGGGAGAGAATGCAGTGCTGTCTGTGATCCTTCATTTGCATTGAGAAAAAACTTGCAAGAGAGCAAAAAAAATTGCATGGAGATGCTTCCGCCCTTCTCTTCGAGTAACTGTGCCCGTGCCTCCACTACCGGCTCACGGGTTTATATATGAAATGTGTGGTATTGTGAAATTTCATGGATAATGAGGGAACTCTAATGCTAGAAGTGTAGACTGCTAGGTAAAGTGGTCTTTTTACTAGTTCTACTCTTTTTCCTTAAAACTCTCCTTCTCTGATATTTGTGATTTCAATGCTGTGTGGATTTTCAGATACTGAATTTTCCTGCCTCAAAGACTCTTTATAGTCTCCATCTTTTTGCCTGGTCACTGCTACATTTTCCTCCTTCTGTATAAATAGCAGCTTGCGAGCTGTGGGTTGGAATCTGTCACGGAAAGAAATGCCCTGGAAATAAAGTAGCTAACTGTACTTTTTATGCCTTTCAAGGACATAGTTTCCTATGTGCCAGAGGAACCAGTGAGTAAACAAAAAGGAATAAACAAAAAGTAAGACTTCCTGCACTCCAGACTATGACAAAGATAAATGTGAACCTAAGGTCCATCCTGTAACCTCAATACTTGCCAAAACAACCAGTACAACCAGTCCCTTCTATGGCCACATAGTGGTATTACTGGCTTGCAGAATCCCCATTAGTAAAGGGGTTTGCATAGGAACCAATAGCAAGGTACAGTTTTGAACAGATATCTATTGAAAAAGTCTTTTAAACAAAGTTTCACAAAATGTACTACGTCTAGACTTGTATTTTTCCACTGTCAAAACGCTACATCTCTACACTCTGCAGAATGCCCTCAGGGAGACACATATTTCTGTATATGGTAAGGGGGCAAGAAAAGGTGTGTCTGGCATGAACAAATCTTTGTCAAATGCTTTGCTTTAATTCTTCTACTGCATGCTGGGTTTGTGCTGAAAACAATTAACAAGAAGAGAATGTTCCCCTTTCACTTTTCTCTTGATTAACCCTCTTCCGCCCAGGGCACTAGCCAGTTTATTAATGCTTGGAAATAAGATTTTGTAGTGGAATAAGAGAACCAAAGTGCAGGACTTGCAGTAAATAGCACCACAGGGGTTCTGCTCTAAAACCTCACAGATCCTCACTCAGTTCTTTCCAAACATCTTGCTCTGTGCTCTTCAAACAGCCTCCCTCTTGACCCAAAACCAAAGCTGAGTTAAGAGTGTGACCCAAGAAGCCAGAAGAAATTGGCCCACAGCATCTTTTTCATTTTTTGACCATGCCCATTCACTAGATTCACATGCCTTGGAGTTAAGCCCTCACACTAGTGCCATCTCCGATCAAGTAATTCTGCACTGGAGGAATGTACCAGCCTGAGACTGCCTTTTGGAGAAGCTTCAAGGTTCTGATTTGTAAAGCTAAGGCCAGAGATTGTACCTTCTTGGAGGTCAGCAATGCAAGATTCATTCCTGTATATATAAAGAATTCATTCACAGTAATGATACTGTGTCCTTTCTTTGGCAAATCATGTCATGATACTGTGTCCTTTCTTCAGAAAATTGTATCAGATTTGGTAAATAACTGCTTCCTTCCCTTGTAAATTTTGTCCTGCAGAACACTAGCCACGGGCTGTAATGGAAGGTATGACCTTAAATGTTCGTGCTCTTTGTCGAACCTTTTTAACAGTACGAAATAAGGCCAGAGAACTGCATTTCTTGTGAGCACAATGGTTCTTAGCTTCTTCTCCCCCCAGCATCCGCACTGAACGATCCAATACACAGTCCTTCATATTAAAAGCGATCAAGTGAGGCCAAGTGTTTAAGAAAAGCAGCCTTTAAAGATGCTCTTTGATACTGAGCTAATACACGCTTTGGTGTCTCCTCAATGCAGCTTCAGGCACTTTATGTGTATCTGTATCACCAGCTGTATAAAACAATTATTATTAGCTCAGACAGTGGTTATGTGGGAAAAGAGAGTGTTCTCATCAACATGGATATCAAAGATAAGGGAGTGGGAAAAATGAAGCATTTAGCATTGTAACTCTGAAAAACAGCTGTACTTTGTTCGTGGCAGGTGACATAATGTCTCCCTGAGAAAACTGAGTGAGTCAGGCAGTTTAATACTGTTTTCTAGTAAAGCTGTTTTAATTGACAGCCATATTTTGAAAGGGAAAATTTGTTCTTTTGGGATCGTTCATACACTTTCTGGTGTACATAACATTACTGGTTATGTAAATACTAAGACTTCCAAGTAGGCAGTCAGCAATTCGTTTTTTGTCATACATGAAAACACTTCGCCACTTAGAGTTTTCTGCCGACTCCCTGCTGTGATTGTCAGTTATTAGAGAAATCAAACGTTCTCTCCCCAGCCCTGCAAGAGTGCAGCCACAACTTGTGGAAAGCCCTCACTTCACTGAGTGCACCATACTTTGATTACAGAACCGGCCCACTGAACAGCAGAAAACTTAATTTAGAGAAGTAAAATGACATTAGTTAAAGTATTTCATATGTTTTATATACGTGAAACCATGAAGCAGAAAAAAAAAGACTTCTTTAGAATGCAAATTATTAAAATACCACAGAATAAATCACATGCTACTTTGCTGTAAGCGATGAAGTTAACTCACAAGATAATTCAACTGCTAACTAACGGAAGGAGAATTTCTTGCACTTAATGATAACTGTTTGCTGAAATTCACTTCTTTCTTTCCCCTCCTAAAAACATTATTCCTACCTGTACCAGGAAGTAAATGTAAAGAGCAGTATCTCAGGTAATTTTGGGTGTGATTGAGTGTCTATCTGTACGAATGAAAGGAGGAAAAGCATCTGAAAATGAATTAGAGATCATCCTTATGGAACTATTTGCACTTCACCTTAGACCTATATTTAGACTTTCTTGAAGCCTGAGTTCTGGAAAACGAAAGGCAAAGACCGTACAAACAAAGCACCTTAAAACACTGGAAATTAGTCTGAAGATCCTGATATTAAAGAATTCTAACTCTCTGCATTATATATGTAGATGACAATAAAATATTTTTGTGAAGTGTCTTTCGACTCACAGCAGGGCTGACTGGCCAACATGGCTACACTTTCATTGCCTCAGAACTTCTGCGAGATTCTGTTTGACACAAAGTCTAAAAAAGTGTTAGAAGAGCAGTTCTTTAAACGGCAGTGACAGAGAATGTAGTGGTACTAACATCTGCTTACACAAACGTTTCTGTTAAGAAAAAGGATTTTTTTTTTTTTCCGGAGGGGAAAGAACAGTATTGCTTCACAATAAAACAAACCGTAGCTGCCCACTTTTTAATATTTACAAAAATTTTTACCCTCAAAATGCCTCTGTGAAATGCAAGAGATGTGGCAGACCACAAAATTGAGCAAGATTTTCCTGTCTGCAATATGCCATGGCAATCTGCCCTCTAAGGTCTAATTACCTCTTTCAAAAGACTTGTGTGATTGTGCAAGCTGCACTCAATTTCTGTTCCTAATTCTTTTTCTTTAAGGTAATAATGCCAATAATTGAAGAAATATCTTGCTATCCAAACAAATGGAAAAGCATTTAAATAGTCAAAACACTGCTGTGGTATCAAACATATGTAACAAATTGTGTTTCCCAGCACAGAATATTGTCTAGGCCAGGGATGTCAAACTCATTTTCACCAAGGGCCACAACAGCCTCGCGGTTGCCTTCAAAGGGCCGAATGTAATTTTTAGGACTGTATA
Source organism: Caloenas nicobarica (assembly GCF_036013445.1). NCBI lineage: Eukaryota > Metazoa > Chordata > Aves > Columbiformes > Columbidae > Caloenas > Caloenas nicobarica. The sequence continues at coordinate 145,561,382 of NC_088246.1, forward strand.
AATGCAACTACTCCTACCTTTATACAGTCCTAGAATTGCATTCAGCCCTTTGAAGGCAATCGCGAGGCTGATATGGCCCCTGGTGAAAATAAGTTTGACACTCTTGGTTTAGGCGAACCACCCAGTGATGCTGGCTTGTTGATCGAGACACCATTGTCCTGAGTCAGCCCAGTTTACAAAATGGAAAGACAGCTTCCACATCCAGAGCATTTTGGTCATAGTGTGTCATGGGGAGCACTTAGTTATGGTGAACGCAGATCATTACATTGCTCCTGAAATCCCTATTTATATTACCACTAGAGGCTTACTCCCCTCTGCTATTTCATTTAGTAAAAATGTTTTGTATGCATCTGCCAAACCACTCATCAGGGCCCTGCAGCACCTGCACGCTCGTTTTGCAGGTTTACGTGCAGTCCAGGTAGGAGGGGTGGGGAATGTTTATGGTACCAGCAAGTCCTTGCGTCATCCAGTCTGAATAACCTTGGAAAGTGAATGCTATAGCTCGTGCTCTCTGATGTCATCACGCCTATTAAAAGTAATATTAAATGCTAAGTCTGTTGAGAAATAGTGAGTTGTAATGTGCTTTCCACAACTGCTACTTGATCTCAACATTTTTGATCACAGAAGTAAACAATGCGTGCATAAAAGCATATAAAGCACACGTTACAAATGAGACTTTTTGCTATCGTATTTTCTACCTGCTGGCTTCAAAATGTGAAGACAAAACACTGGTCTTCACAGAAGTTAAGGAAAGACCAATAGTATTTAGTGTCAAACTTACCATACATCTCATTTGAAAGAATACTGGTTTTCTATGACTTATAAAACAAAATACATCTGATACTAAAAGAGTAATAGCTTGAAATATTTAATGACAGAAGTGGTAATGAGTTTGATATCCTAATGCAGAAAATGCTAAATACAAATTACATAGTAAAAGCCTGGAAACTTTATAGTACTGAGGCTAAAAGGATTTTTGAGAGGAGCATACCTTAATTTAGGACAGAACATTACATATAAATTGAAAATGTGCATCATTATGAAAACAAGTGCTGTTAACATGTTAAGGCTTCTGACAGTTGAATTTCATAAAAACAGAGAAAATACAATCCCCTTAAAAAATACAACCAAAGTCAAACAGTCAAATAAGGCAGCATATACAGAACAGAATAAACATGTATTAATAGAATAATCTTAATCCAGAGGACATGGGAAGCACAGAGGATACTAAGGATCTAAATTATTTGTAGGTGAGTGGATGTTATGCATCTGCTAATTGCATCTGCAATGGCTGTATTCACCTTTGAAGCAAAATCATTTCATCAAAAAGGATTTTGGCAGCAGGAAGCCAGGATGACGTCAGTTTGTAGAAATCTGTTTAGATTATGAATTGTTTGGGCCACTGGTTTGTTTTACATCTGTGTATTTTAAAGAGCTAAGTACAATCTCAATGCCAAACAAATCCAAATTCTCTGCCTCCCTTCACTTTTCCTATAGGTGTTGAAAATACAAGTCAGAATAATGATGGTATTTATTAAAATACTTTATTCACTCTGATAATTCAATATCTGATTCCTGTGGTCTCCTGTAGGATCGGCAAGGGCTAGTTCAGGGCTGCCGCTCCAGTTGCTCTACGCTGCTGAGCTGTCAGAAAGATGCTCTAAAAAACCAGCCAGCACTCTCCCATACTGCCCCATTAGCAACAAATGCATCAAGAGGGAAAATGTAGCAGCGATAAGAGAGGTAAAGTAAAATGTAGCCTGCTACCACTTGGTTGATACAGCTGGTAGCTGAACCAAACCCACAGAAAGAAAACCATAGTTCCTAGGCAATTTCTCGAAGTGCCGAGCAATCAGAACACCAGAGTGCTGGAAGCTTAAGTCACATGTGATCGTAGTTGTTTGGCACAGCCCTCAGATTTCTCTCAGTTTGGACATGGAACACAATTTTTTGGGATAAAATGGTGGTCATTCTCATAGTCTCTGTGTTTGGCTGAGGAAAGCCAAGTAACAGCTCCTAGTGCTTTGTGCTGTGCATCAACAGTAAGAATACCTTCCCCCGACTGCATTACAAAATTATTTTAGCTCAACCTTGTACATTTTGGAAGTAGGAATTTTGTAGCTTACTAGAGGACTGACACAGTTGTAAGACTTTGGCAAGCAAATCTTAGGTATTGCTGCTGCTGGCTTTTGGTAAAGTATCATATTCTGTTTGGTAAGTCAGACATGAGTAGATCATTACACTTGGTGATAGACTGTTTCCAGGTTCATTTTTTAAAAAGATTAAATATTCATACTGGGTTACAGGCTTTTCTCAGTAACAGTCTCTTCTGTAGGCCACGTAATCTCTCAGTTGTAACAGTTCCTCTGTTCCTGACAATAACTTTGCATGACAGTAAAATATTATTTTGGATTATAAAAAATTTTAAATATGATCTCTCTTCCTAAAAGCCCAGAATTCTGAAGACTCACTTTGACTTTTGGAAACCAAAGAATCACTTATCTTCTGTCTGCACGTGGAAGACCAGTGCTGTGAAACTCCTTTGCCAGCTATTTGTGTTCCAGAGTGTGGGGCAGCACCTGTGGAGCTGGGGCACGGGCAGGCTCCTCTGCCCGGCTGCCGGCCAGCCTGGCAGCGCCGCTGTGCCCGCACAGAGCGGGGTTTGTTGTGCCACATCTAAAGCTGCTGCAGGGTCCGTTCTCTGCCCTTTCAGAGTCACCGTTTGCTTCTCAGGACAGTCTACAGCCACTGCAATGTGCCCAGGATGTTTGGCAAAATCTGGTGCTTGTCCTTCAGTTCTTTCTTTTTGCCACATTTGCTTTCCTTTGTAGAGCACAACTTCAGAGCCCTTAATGCTTAGACATTTGAGAATTTCCTGACAGTCCATTTGGATTATATTTCATATAAGCTTCTGACTTTGCTGTTTCATACACTTTATGTTTAAGAATCCTCTTTAAATGAAGTTATCAACACTGGCAGTTGGTGAGATTTCTGATTTTCTGGGTAAGGTAACTGAGGTGGAGAAGCCACACCAACTTCCGTTCACTTCAGGAGATTGAAACAGGGAGAAAAATGAAGGCAAAGTAATAGCTTTTCTCCCTTTGTGCTTGGGGACCTGTAGCGATTGAGGTGTCTCGTATCTCTCTGAGCCGCCAAACCTGTTCTTCTGAGCTTCGTCAGTCTGTAGAGGTCACCCCCTTCACGCTGCAAATGACCCAAGGAAAGAACTTGTGGAGGACTTTTGGTTCCAGAGCAAAGGGACCGAGGCAGAGCCATGGCAAGTCCTCACATCAGAATGGCCAGGCAGGATGAGGTAAAGGTGATGTTTTGCTGACGCCCAGCTTGGTGTCCTAGTTCCCACAGTGGCCAGCAGCAGCTGGTAATTAGGGAAAGAATCCAGAAGAGGACAAGTATGGCCAGATGCTTTGCTGGTATTTCCTCTGAGCTTTTGGTAGTCTGTGGCACTGGGGCATCCAGAAGCTGGAGTTTGTATCTGCATTCTTGTGCTTAATGGGTCTTGATGGACTTTCTATGAATTTTTCTAATTACTTTCTGGACCTTTTGTAGTTTTGGCATACACGACATCCCGTGGTAATGAATTCTGTGATTCAGTTATGTTGTGTAACATCTAAGTAATTTCGTTAGGTGCCCCTACTACTCTTATCATGAGAAACAGCGAATAGTTTTTCTCTGATCTATTTTCTACTTACCTACAGTGGATTTTTTTTGTCTGCTTTCCTAGAGAGAAGCAGCTTGACACCTTTGTTGCTTCCTCAGTACATTTCATCTTTTTTTGAGACACGGTGACCAGCAGTACAATCTATATTCATGAAAATAATTTACAGAGTAGTGTAACTATGTTTTTCTAATAATTCATGTTTATTTTGCCTTTCAGATGTCTGTTGACAGACATTTTCATATATCTCTTTACTGGATGGTAATGGCTCATTTAAAGCTCATCACCATGTGTATGTGTAAACATAGTTATGCACTCAGAGGAAAACTTGTCTTTACTCTGCATTTATCAACAGTGAATTTCATCTGCTGGTTTGGTTTTGATCTGTATTATGAAATAATTTTTATCTTTTTTCAGTAGATTTGACTTTCCCACACAATTTTGTATCATCAGCAGGCTCTATCACCTTCTTGTTCTCCCCTTTTAGTGTAATAATCCAGTAAGTTGAAAAGCATGGATCTCTGTTGGGCTGCACTGATAATCTTTCTTCCTTTTGTGAAATCTGACCTCTCACTTACTGTACTTTAAAGGATATTAAATGATGAGGCCTCTCATCCTACAACAGCTTAATTTCCTTGGTGAGGGACTTTGTAAAAAGCTTTCTGAAAAATATAAGTACACTGTTGTCAACTGATTATTCTTATCCACGTGCTTATTGACTCCTTCAAAGGAAAACTATAGGTTTTCAAACCAAGACTTAAAAAATTGATTGATATTTTGCTATTTTACTTATCCAGATGCCTTCTAATTCTGTTATTACAATTTAATCTCTTCATGAAGTCTTGAGTAACACCAGATGTCCTTTACTACCATAGGGTCCATCAAAGCTTTCTATGCAAAAAAAGTAAAGTTACTGGGGATCTAAAACAAGTCTAAAATATTAAAGTTTTGGAGTTTTCTTCAGAATTGCTTTCAGGCTCCTAATAAAGATGATATTTAATTATAGCAATTAAGAATCTGTCAGCACTACTGAAGTTCAAAATGAACACCTGTAATTTTGGTGCTTGAAGAGAGAGATGAGAAGGACCACAACAGCATATTTAATACTCCATATTTAAGAACTGAGTCTTTATAATGAACCACTATTATGGTGGGTTACTAATAAAAATTACGCAATTGCATTTTATGCAGAGTAAGACTCTGCATGGCCCTGGTTTCCTGCAACAGCATCAACATGTCAGCACTCAACACTACTACCTTGTTTCTGCACCAGTGCATCATGTAGCCAGCCCAGCTGATTAACTGGACTAATCAGTCAGACTTCTGGAACAAAAATGAGACTTGCACTACGCTGTGGTTAGGGCACTGTGCCACTGGAAAGCACACCTTTCTTCAGGAGCCTTGAGCTATGAGCCATACTCAGTTCAGGACTTCAACATCAGATTAGCATCATTATTCAAACATCTGAATTTTTCCTTTCTGATTTAATAAGAAAACAGATCAAGACTCGACAGTAGTTTTTCATCCCTTCTATTCTCAGCATCACCTTTCCATTCACTGAGGTTTGTTGACTTCACTAAGGCCATGGCTAAACCAGTATGCTCTGTATATTTCCAACCTGGAACTAGTATAATTCATTAACATTAGGACCTATAGTTGGGAGAAATAAGCTTTTGATTTCTGCAGAACACAGCAACCTGTTTCCTGGATGGGAAGCGTGTCACTAGTGCTTCACACTTAAGCACTGTCAGCTACATCTCTTACCAATTCCCAATCTTGATCCTGAGGCACTGGAGTAAAAAATCTCAGCAGATAACCATTAATTACCTGTCAAAACAACTCAGATTCTTTGTGATTTTCTGCACAATTAATAAACACAATATTTCATCCTCAGATGAAATACGAGGAAGACAGTGAGATATGGCATTAGTCATTCTAAATAAAGCCTACAGAAGAGCCCATCTAAACAAATAGAAGGAAATTAATCAGATGCAAATAGGATCTGCAAAGCCGTGGGTGTGCATAGGTTCTCAGTGGTGTGTACAGCATTGCAGCTAAATGCGGCTGAATGAAGAGAGAGAAATACCACAAAACTGTGACAGTAATCAAGACAAGATACTAAAATGTGAGAAAGAGATGAGAGCTAAGCTGCTGATTCTTAGGTGGAAATCTAATGTGTATAGGATACAGTTTCTTAATTCAGAGATAATACAGTAATGGACAGCCTTCAAATGATTGAGCTAGCTAGAAGCAATGTATTTGATTTTGGAGGATAAACTGTAGTAATTGCCCCCAAAAGGACAGAGTGAGTAACTGTCCACAGGTCTTTTACATGATATTATGGGAGCAAATGAATCAGGGAAATGCTTGTGATATGGTGCCAGTGGGGGAGGGAAGGAGAGACCAGATGTTCCTTAAGAAGCAAGATTTAACAAGAAAGAAAAAGCAGAACTTCCTCTTAGTAAGATCAACGTACTCCTTGGTTTTCATTAAAAAGAAAATTTCAGGAATGTCCTGCACAGATTTAGATGGCTCAGAAAAAGGTATGTACAAAAGGCTTTCATACACTTTGCTCATGGAAAACAACTACAAAAAACAGGTAGAAAAGAATGGAACAGAATTCACTCTTTTTTAACTAATCCTTAATCCTAGAATGTACTGTCTAAGCAGGAGCAATTAAAATAGAAAATCAGTAATTGTTACTACAAGAACAAAATTGCAACCAGAGGGATCAGCTGTTGCCATTAGCCTTATTGTGGCTCCTGATAAACTGATTATTTTTGACCCATTTATCTAAAAAATACCACTGTACTTCAGATGGTGTTTCTACTTAAAACTGGCATTATGTGGCTGCTCATCAGCTGTTCCTAAGTCTGCTTTTTTCAGGTGTCTGAGAAGAATCATTTTGTTCAGATTCATTGAAAGGATCCTTGTATCTTAGGTATCTTCATGTCTAAAGGTTGCAACTAAAACTCATAACCTATAACTAAAAGCCATGATGTTTTCTGAACTGGAAACTAGTCTGGTGCCAAATGAATGTTATGGGAGCATGTGACAAGCAGTCGAGTATGTCTTCAGACAGAACCTTTTCATTATATAGAGTCACTTCAGTGATTATTAATGCAAACTTTTCCCCCAAGAGAGGACTATGGCTTTCTAATGTATGTGGATCTGGCTATAAATATGAGGAATACAGCTGGTCATGAGGTGGCAAGATACTGATCACAAAGCAGGCATTTTTTTTGTTAATGATCTGAATCAATGCTTTGATTTGAAATCTCAGTTGTGTTATGATTGCTTAGTCTTCAGAAACAGTGTAAACAGAACTGAACTTTAACAACTCTGTCCTCCAAGAGAGACATTCTATTTTATTATGAACCCATCTGACAATGTAAAAAGGTCCTTTGTGAATTAGAATCTGGTTCTATTGTTTCTGAACAAGTATCAGCCAATGTCATTACAAGGATATAGTATGCTAGCAACATGATAAGTGTTTAATGACTGCTAAGAGTAGTTACAGATATACTGCAAAAAGAAAAACAAAAATAATTAAGACTGTCTGCCTAAGATTCAAATACCTGATGAATAATCAATTTTCTGATCACCTTTTGTAAGCAATTATTTATCATTTGCATAATTTATGGCTCTGTGGAGGATGGGATTAGCTAGTAAATAATAGAGAGTCATCAATTATACTCTCAGTGTTTTCCACATTCAGTTTCAAAACGCATGATGAAGGAACAAAATGTCCATGAGATGATGACATGAAGACAGGGATACATCTGTGTCTACTGAAAATTAACTTTGTTCAGCTAATATTATACCTAGTGAGCATCCTTAACCTGCGTGGGTGTTTGTATATGTATGCACATGCATGCATATCCCTCAGGGTCCAAATTCCCTGAACAGGACAGAATGTTCTGTTTATAATAAGCCACTATTGACCAAATAAGTATAAATTGAAGACCTGGAGGTCATTTCATGTTTATTTGATAAGGTTGTATATAGAGCTGTGTTACTGCAGTTGAAACTGAAGTTCTGCTGTAAACAGAGACAAGTCCCAGGATGACATGCATTCGTCCTCAAGGCCATATTTGAAAACTTCTGTGTTGATATCTTTGATATTCTAACAAATACTGACATGATATGTTATTGTAGAATGGACCATTTCAACATCTAAGTATAAATATTATACTTTGGGAAAATAAGAACTATAAATCAAGTAACATTTTTTTTGCTGTTTCAGTAATGTCCTAGATTTGATTGCACATTTTATTTGTGTAGTGTTTCTATCTTTACTATCTAATTTAAATTACGGTATTAAGATTTTTGAAATCTTGCTAGAAAAGCAAAAATTGCTTTCTCTTCAGAGGTGAAAAGGACTTGTTGGGCTGTCCTAAGTATACCTAGTCTGACTTGGATTAGGTTAGATACCAATCTAACAAACAAAAAAAATATCATTTGTGTAACTACAACCTGTATCAGAACAGACAAAGCACAAACAGGTCAGGTGTTGCAGAGGCATCTGACAGGAATTACTTTTGTCCTCTTGAATCTTTTTAGATGTGAGAGACAAAAACTAAACACAGTGAATATTAGGGTGCTTAAATATTATGAAATTCAACTTAAGGAACAGTGCTTAGGACTGCATGTTTTGATGCTTAAATGCATTGTACGGGGAGGCTGAGGTGCCCAAGGTCCAAATATTCTCCTCGGCCTGGAGAAACCTCATGTCTAGTTGTGGTACCTTTATTTTATACAGCTTCTATAAAAGGAAATGAAAGATTTATTGAGCTAGATTTGAAATACTGATAAAGTAGGAGTTTGATTCAGTTTTCTACTGAGAAAGCAACTCCCTTACAAGAGATGCTGTAATGGCTTCCTGCCTTTTTTTGGTGTTACTTCAAGAATAATCAGATACAAAACATAACTTATACTTGAAATATGCCAGTCCAGAACTAAGGACTGCCAAATTCCCTTTTTCCCTGTGTTTATTCTGTCTTGTCCCTTCACTGTGACATTTTCTGCTGAACAGGGAACAGCATCAATGCTCAAGGTGGAGACTGGCCTCCTTTTCATTATACCATTACAGGGAGCTGGTTAGGAAAAACAGAATTATATCCGTACCTGCTGAAGTCCGAAATTCCAGGTTTGCCATGTCTGAGTATGCAGATGAAAGCTTCCTTCTTGCTGAGTGTCTAATCTGAAAAGAGGATGTGGTGTTGTGAAACCTGTATGGACAGACACACCAAACCCACAGGTCTCTGTAGAGAACCTGCTTTAAACACCACCCACTTAACTTCGTGTCACCTACTGGTTATCTCTTCTCAACTTCTCCCAGTTCTCACTGAATTGCCCTTTGGAATTATTGGGACCTTCTTAATCATAAAAATAGATTTGCACAACTGTTTTAATTTCCTAGAACTCTGCATTTCTGTACTTCATCATTCAAATTAGTGAGTTCATAGGGAAATATGCCTGAGAATGTGGGAGTTCTGCATACCTCAGTTCCAGTCCCTCCTTCAGGGACTGCATGTACATTTTGCATTGTATTTAATTTTTACTGAAACAGCATTGGAAACAGACTGCAGTCTGGTTTTCAGTGTCTTAAGAGTTTAGCTTTTTCACTAGAAAAAAAAAATCCTGAATTATTTTACGTTACTAAAATTAGGTTTCATTAAAAATTCAGAGAGAGGATATGCTTTTATGCATGTTCTAATTCAAATCCCTGTTTTAGCTACTCATTATAGGTTTTGCAACTACGTAAATTGTAGGATCTTGACCAGCCATGGTAATTTAGAATACTTAACAAAGGCATACAGCATCCTCATACCATCACATGAGAGTCGGTGGCTCCACAATGAATAAGGAAACTTAAACAAGGCATTTGGTTCAAACCGTCAACATTACATACTTGTGTATAGGTTGCTTATATACAAGTGAACACTGACTGACTGCCACATGACTGACATCAAGATTTGTGCCTTGAAAAGCATGTACAAACCTTGTTTCTGACAATATAAAATAGGAGTTTTTGTGTTACGGCCTAGTGTACTTCTGCCTGCTTATCCTGTACACCAGGCATGGGGACTGGCAAAGGCCTAAGGCAGCTTGCACACAGCATCTGCTGGTGTTTTGCCTGGATTGGTTGCTGTAATTTGCACTTTTTTCACAAGCAACAAATCTGTTCCCGAAGAAATAATAGGTCACTAGCACTTTATTGTGGTTTAATACCAGCAGACACTTGCTGTGTTCTTATTCTTTTTTTCTCCTTTGAAAAGAGGCCTTGGAAATATCCTTTCCTCATTGTGTCCTTCTCTATTTGACCAAAACTCATCCCTGTTCTCTCTTCCCTACACCACCAGTTCTTTCACGACGCAGCTCAAGCAGCTCACTGCCTGCTCTGGTTTGGGACTTTGGGATCTAGCTACGAGACCAGGTTGTGCCTTTATGTACAGCAACAGTTTAGCAGAATGTGTTATTAAGCGTAGCACCATAAATGCAGACGTATTCTGTGAGATATTTCTGTAGCTACTGGGGGTGGTTTTGTGTGCAGTACCGATAGGAAGGCATCTCCAGTTGTGCCACAGTTTCACTATCACTTTGAGCTATGGGACACTGGAGAGGGAGGCTGGATGGCAACTGCCTCCCTCCCTTTCCTCTCTTCCAGCCACTTGTGCTCTTCTGTTGCTCTGCAACTTGTGCTTCCACAGGTGTTTACACACAACTCAAACAGATCTGGAGATCTAACTGGGGGTAATATTAACCCCACAAAAAATAAATATGTTTAGTTAGTTTTGACTACACTAAAAGATACTTTTAAACAGAGCAGCCTTACTGCAGGGTTCATTGACCTGACAAATGCTTGAGCTCACGCTGGTACCACAGGAACAGGCACAAGCAATTAAGAGCAGGTAGGACCAGCTCCTTCTTTTGGAGGGCCCGTTTTAAGTGGTTGAGTTACAGAGATACGCTTTCTGCACTGATACCACAGGCCAGAAAATAAACCCAGGAGAGATCATTGTTGCACATTCAGAGATCAAATACAAACGTAATGGCCTCCGTCAGCAAAATACTGGTTGTTTGTAGACACTGAGGACATAAAGTCAGTATGATCAAGTTTCTGTAAAGGTGTTCAAGATCAATGTAAGTGTAAAAAAAATATTACAAATATTGTAGAACATATTTATATTTGTTCTAGTTTTATGGCAAAAGGGACACACGCTGCTTATGTATGTAGTGTGTTGTGTTGCTTCTACCAATTAAATAGTTGAGGAATGCTGCAAAGCTTTCTAGATGGAAAAGTGGGCTATAATTTTAAATCCCAGTATACTAGATTTTATAAATGACACAGGATTAATCCTGGTTAGTTTTCAGACCAGAGATATTGTCAAAAATCTTGCTATCACAGTTGTGGCACAACTAAGTAGAAACAGCATCTTAAAGCTCATAATAGTATAATACTACTGGGTGTTTGTGTTGAAGATGCCTACTGAAGTAGTATAGCTGTGACTATATTCTTCACAATGTTATAATAATGTAATAATAATAATAATAATTGTATTACCTCAATGCCTTAAAATTTTATCAGTAGTCAATGAATGGCACATATCTTAAAGAATACTCTTTTTATTAGCACAGATACCTAAATCTTGTTTCTATAGTTAAGACAATTCAATTGAAGAATTTTTTCTTCCTAAGTAAAAACATGGCTAAACAGATGCTTTTGTGTATGGGCAATGATTATCAATACTATGAAAATTACATTGCAGTAATAGGTGATCACTTTATACTTCAGTGAGACTATTTGTGAACAAGGCAGATGAAAGCAGCTAAAATGTAACAAATTCATAGTTATCAAAACGTTTACCTTGAATACTTCACCAAAATGTTGAATCAGCTGAATCTGAATCTGTAGCCTCTATCACTGCAATATGATGATAAACACTAGATAATATGGGCTTGAAGAGGGAAAAAAAAAGAACTATTTCAAACCACAGAGGAAATCAATATAGTAACAGAGATGCATATGTGGCTAGAATACTGGTGGACAAGCCAGCTCAAAGTTTCGAAAGTGCTGAGCACCACAGTTGTAAACTCACACCTGGTGCAAAGACACAGGTAAATTTTCCTGAAATAGAATCAACAGGGCAAAAGATGAACCATAACTTTTTTATAGCAGAAACACTGTAATGAAATGAAAACTAATTACAGTGTTTAGGGCAAGACAAATCTGGTAGGCAGAATAGTTTATATAATAAACATTCAGCGGTACTTAGACCATGCAGTGACTCTGCAGTTCCTGATTTATTCATTAGTCCTGAAACAGACAGATTACACATCCATTTCTACTGGCAGATTTTGGGTGGAGGGAAAGCTAATTCTGCTGAAAATATCTTGTTCTGTTTCAGTGAAAAGGCTTTATTTGGAAAAAAAAAAAAAAGTTTTGAACATCATTATCTCCTGAGCAGGAACTGATTTAAGTAGTAGAAAGGTTGATTTGAGTGTACTGTTTACATCAAGTAACCCTCAGAAATCAGCACTCCAAAACGCTGACGTTAAACTCTGACTTAATTGAGCAGCTGCTACAAGTGAATAGGAGTTGAGATAGCTCAGCACTTTGTTCCTCTGTTCTGCATGTACACAATAGATTTGGCTCAACAAGAGCATTTTTTTATAAAACAATGCTTTCATTTGCAGCTACATGCAGCATGTAATTGCAACATAGTCTGATTAGAATATAAGCACACATTAGCTTACAGTGCGTTCTTCAGGTCTACAGTACAGGTAGTAAATATAATTATATGGCTGTTCTTCCAGCCTCAATTCGTGCAGAATGCACATCGTAAGGCAGATCTTTATCATGAGATTCAGTGTCTTAGATATTTCTTTCTCTGTTAAAATGTTGGGTCGGGTTCTTACTGGGTTTATTTCTTCAAACCTTGGAAGTTCCAAGAATTCTGAGGACGAAGAATGGGAGAGTACAAATAAACACTACAAATCAAATGTCTGTTTCAAGAAGAAACATGCATATACCTAGTAAGTTCTGCTGGAAGACTAAGTGACGTAGTGAGTTCAAAGGTTGAGCCAGGTACCGATGTTGTCGAAGGAGGACAGGAGGACATGGCTGGGCTAGCACGGCAAGGGCAGTGGCAAAGAAAGAGAGCGTGAGGGACCAAAAGCAGGACAGCAAAGCCACAGGCTGGTCTTGTTTAACAGTGACCAGGGTAAAACATCTTAATATCCATGACTGTGAGAAGATTTAAAAATATGAGATTTCCTTGATTCTTAATTTTCATGCTTTTTAGTAAAGGGAAGCTGAGACATTAAAGCTAGAAGTCAATAGAAAGCTTTGAAGCACATCATTGTAAAGCAGTGGGCTTTCACAGAGCACAGATAGAACCCCAGACTGCGGGTGGGTTCACACAGGTGCCCCTGAGCCTGCCTGGCACCCCACGAAAGCGACCTCCCGAGTGTCCTGGTCACAGAGGCGCTGAGGAGGCCGAGGCGTCCCCCGCTCCACCTCATGGCCTGCACCCCTCAGGCCGCTCCGGCAGCGGACGGGCCACCTTCCCGCAGCAGGGAGTGCATTGCGGCCGCTTCCCCTCCTCCGCGGTCCTGTGGAGAAACCAGGGAGCCTCGGAAGATGCGGGCGGTGCGGCAGCTGCGGGAGGAGCGTCCCGCTGAGGACACGCTGCCCCTGCGCCCGCACAACCCCGCACCGGGAGCCTGCCCCGGCTCCGGCCCGGCCCCGCCTGTGCGGGCCGGCGGCCGCGGGCACCGCTGCTCCGGCTGCCCCGGCCCACCACCCGCACGGCCCCGGGTCGCGCCCAGCGCCGGCGGCGGCGCCGCGGCCCCTTTAAATGGAGGCGGGGCCGAGCGCCAAAGTTTGCACAAGTTGTGGAGCGGGGCCGCGCGGAGCTGCGTGTGCGGCCCGGCCATGGGGCCCCCCGGCCGGTAGAGCCCCCGCCATGGACTACCTCACCGCCTTCACCGGCAAGGGCGGCCGCCTCCTGCGCGGCACCGCCAGCCGCCTCTGGGGGGCTGTGCCCGGCGGCCTCCGCCAGGTCCGCTTCCAGGACGTCCGGTGCCGCGGGGAGCCGGGCCCCACCGAGCCGGCGCCAGGTAGCGGCGGGGAAGGGGCCGGGGCTTGCAGGGGCAGCGGCCGGGCAGGGGCCGCCCTGGCTGCCGGGGTGGGTTTCTCGCCTCCCCGAGCCTCCCGGGAGGGGAGCGAGCTCCGCGGAAGCGCCGGCAGGAGGGGGAGAGGGTCCCTTGCCCGGCGGGGAGCGGCCCGCGGGCCCCTTCGTGCCCCTGGCTCCGGCCTCGCCGAGCGGCGGGGGTCCCGCAGCCGCTGCTCCCCTCGGCTCCCGGGCCGCGCAGGGGCGGCTCTGAGCGGTGGCCGAGGGAGGAGGCGGCGGTGGAAGACGAGGAGGGGAGGGCGTGGGAGGGCCGGCACACGGGCCCCGGCCGGCACACGGGCCCCGGGCTGCCCCGCCGGGGCGCCTGCCCGAGCCGAGGCTGCGCCCCGAGGGGCTCGCACCAGGACAGGGGCGTAATAACGAAAAAACTTTGCAGTCGCTGCGCGTCTTCCTGATTTCAGTGACAGTGCTACTGCATTTACTTTCGTTACCCCGCCCCTCCCTCCCCCACAAACCAGCTCACTTTCCTGGTACCTCTGTTGACCAGGCTGAGGGAAAGCGACTGGAGCAGGAGCTCCTTGGTTTGAGATCTCCTGAGTTTGCAAGGTAGTTTTTGCCACTTCTGTGCCCCTGGAAAACAGACAGTAGTACTGTGGAAATGGGTTTGGCGATGGTAAGTAGTAGTGGTACCTCTGCATTTCAGTGGTCAAACAGGTCAGCCAGCAGACAGTGACTGTCCTGTGCCTGGGGCTAAGGGACCTGCTTTTGTCACCTGCTTTCTTGATCATGTCGTTGGGCCCTAAGTATGGATATTGTAACTCACTCATCCAAAGTGAGTACTCAGGTTGCCAAGAAGTACCAGGAAAACTGGAGGGATGGGCAGTGAATGTACACACTCTATATGTAGAAGAGGACCAGGCAATAAGGACTCTAGGCAGGTAATGCTGTTGACTGGAGACTAAAACCAAACTGTGACATGACTAGTAAAAACGGCATGGTCTAAGGACTGCTTGGAAAGAAAAAGACATATGAAGTTTGTGAAGATGCTTTCTAGAAATCTGAAGAGCTGTATACAATGAATAGTAAATATTTTCCTTTTTTTTCTCCTGTTTCAAGAATCACTGTGCTATGTGGATGATCACATGTTTATCATTGTAGGGAAGATTGAAGTTAGGTTTTTACTGAAAGGTAGTATTAAAGACCATTGAGTTTGTTACTTTAGGTTATTTTGAAAGAGTAAAATAGTTGGTTTTTTGCCGAGAGAAACAAGATGTGGTACTTATTGTAGTGGGCAAGGCGATGGGAATGCCCATGCATTCTGCCAGATGTAGATGATGTGTCCTTATGTGCTATATTGACAGTGCCACTCTTTCTTTCTTTATTCGTTGTCCCTCTACTCCAAGACATACAAGGAGAGAGACAGCAACTTGTGTTTCAGCAGTGAGATGAAGTACCTTGAATATGGCCTCTACAAGCTGTTAAAGGCTTGCTAACAAAGATTACTTATACTACCGTGCAGAAGCAAAATGGCAGTAAAACTCTTCAGCATTTCTGGTCTTATGATCAGTTACAAGGTCATGTGTTCAATTGTTAGTGCAAAGCATCTCTTGTGATACATGTGATTTCTTGGAGGGAGGAGCTCCCTATTCCTATTGTTGCCTTCTTTCTCTAGGACAAAAGATTAACTTAGATTGTATTATAATGTTTTAGGTTTTCCCTAGCTCTGAGGAGGAATTTTTCTTCCTCAGATACTTTCATAATGTAATACTTCAAATTTGCGTTAATGAAAAGTGACTGCAGTTTTGGAATGCAGGGTGGGTTTCTGTTTGTATAGAATTTGATTTGCCTTTTTGACAGAACCATACTTGGGGTTTTTCCTCACCTAGACAAAGCACAATGTGTGAGGCAATTGAATCCTGGTCCTCTCATGCTGTCTTTGCCTTCATGGGGTTTCTGTCAGTTATGGGCAGAAACAAATTCTGGTGACTGCAGAGTTCTTCTGGAATGTGTTTTGCTGGTTTTCACAAATCGCCTTTGCCCTGGTAATGGGTGCTGTGGAAGCTGTAACAATGATTACTTCAGTTGAAATCCAACCTCTCATTTAATTAGAGATGGGTCCCCTGGCATTAACTTAAACCTTAATGGCAAATTCTAACTACTCCAAATGTTCAAGCTCTGTATGCTGTGTTCTGGATGCAGGCCTACCTATTACTCTAGCTTTTTTTTCCGCTTAGGACTTTCAGAAGGATCTTTTCAGTGTTCGTTTTCTTTGCATTGTTCAGTTGTGACTATGCATTACTTATTAAAAGAATAATTCTTCATAAATACCTTGAAAACCCTGTTTCCACATTTCTGAAAAAAAAACCCAACATTTTTTAGTCTTAGTTACTTTATCGTAGAAATGAAATTCAAAAATATCTCAATTTTATTCATGTAATATTAGTAAATTTGCATTTACTATTGTTTTGCTTTTCTTCCTAAACAGTTGAACAGCTGCGCTGTAAGGTTTCCAAGTCCAGGGAGGCGAGTCTGGTCAAATGCCATACCTTAAATCACTGTTCTGAGCCTACGTACTTCTTTGGGTACATGCAGAACAGTTTATAGTATTTCTTAGTAGGAAGAAAGGAGACGTTGGGAGACTGGGTAGTGTGATGGGAGGCTGTAAACCTGTTTAACCAGTTTACATTGTTTGTGTCAGCAGCCGCGTCAGTGAAATAACTTCAGGAAGATATTTTGTCTTTTAATGATTGTGGTGGAGGATAAAAATGCAAGGAGAACCAAAAATTTTAGAGAAAGCATCTGACTGTAGTAAAGGCGCTACTGAAAATTTCAGTGTAAAATTCCCTTTTTATTTTCTTAAAAAAAAAAAAGGCCTTGTGGGCTTTAAAATATAGCTTCTAAAGACAGTCTATTGGTAATTTCTAGAAAGAGCTAGTGTGTATGTATTCAAGACCTGGCTTTACCTAGAAACTTGGGCTAAAACAGAATGTAACGTTATTGGTACATATTGTAGCTGTTAGTATGTTGAAGTTGCATGCGTTTTTATTTGCTTTGAGATACAACTCAAAGTTTTAGAGAATGTGCGATTAAGGATTATTTTTTTACTGCAGAATTAACTTGAACATTAGGTTTGAGTCTCATCTGTACAAACCTCTCACTTAAATGAGCCCACAGCATGTCTCATAGTTCAGTATACTGTTTGCTTTTTCAGCTGTGTGAAGGGGAGTGTGGCTGCCAGTGAGGGACACAATTTTGCTTTTTTCTCTGTGGCACTGGGGAGGCCGTGCTTTGGTTTGGTGCAGCACTGTTAAAGAGGCTGCTGGGAAACTGTAGAGGGTCCAGCCAGTGTGTTTAGGATCATAGGGCATCTACCTAAAGGGGCACACTCTTCTCAGTACTAAGAAATTACAGAAGAAGGGGCAGCAGCCATGAGTTTTGGTTTGAGAGGTTCAAATTGGACAATAGGAAAAAAAAAATCACAAGGAGGATAGCCCATCTATGTGACAGGTTACTGTTTTAAGCTGACCTAATTTGATGTTGACAATATTCCTACTTCAAACTGGAGGCTGGAGTAGATGTACTTAAGAGGTTTGTTCCAGATAACACTTTGGTTCTGTGAGGACGCACTTTCATGCTGGGAGACTCATGCTTCTGCCCTTCTAGACATTTTCACCTCACTTCTGTCTGTGGCCACTTCATGGCAGGGAGAAGATGCACTACACAGGCAGTCTTGACTTCTTGCAGTGTGTGTCTCATTAAGTACAGAAGTTAAAAAAATGAAAATCAGTCATTCTGAACTTGTTCAGAGAATCCTCTTAACCAGTCTGTCCAGGAAATTGTTGTACCTTCTGTCTATTAAAAGTGTTTTGTTGATTTTTTTGCAGGTGCAACTTGTTTATTCAGTTCTGAACCATGTGGCCTCTAGAATTTATTTACATTTTTTTCTTATCAGCTTTTGAGTTTTGATTGGTAGGATAACTATACACAGTATATCTGGTAAGCCGTGTGGCCTGTCAGTCCTCTGTACTATGGTGATGGTAGTGGTGGTGCATTAAAATAAATGTGCTGGGCCAAGTTACTGTATACTTGTCAAGTTCTGCTGTAAAAGTTAGCATCTTCCTTTCTGCTCAGAATAAAGCAGACATAAGAATAGGTAGATTATTTCCTCACTTTGTCCTTATTCAGTACTTCACTTTTAAGAAATTAACTTTAACAGGTGTATGATAAAGTATGAGAGGCTTCAAACTGGGGAGACACAGTTCTGCAAGTTTTCCTGTACACACTGTTCTGGATGAAGCATGTGAAATGTACCAGCAGCCTTTACAGAGATGCTAATGCTTCGCTTTCATGTCTGAAAATACTTCATTTGGTACAGGCATGAGTGGCAAATGTGATCTTGGAATGTATCAGGCTGGTGACTCAGTCATCTTGTGATATGTTAATGTGTGCAGAATCTCTTCTTCCGACTTATGTGCTACTAGTGTACAGAAATTCTTGACTGTTCCCTGGGTGTATGTGATGTTAAATTATCTCTTACTTAATGTTAGGCTTTGTACTACTACATCTCACCCTGCTTTTCTCCAAGCTTTGGCGCTACAGAATTCACTGTGTCTCCTTTTACCCAGCCTTTGCTGTTGATTGTGCTTCTGAGTTTCTTTGCCGATGTACAGTTCAACTATTTAAAATCTAGTCCATTGGGAGCTCATTAACATACCCCTCCATTCTGCTAGTTACTATTTCTCTCTCCCCTTTAGTGAATTTTTGGACATAGTTTATGATTCTTAGTCCATTTTTTACTGTTGAATAGGATTCTGATATATTGGATATTTTACTGAAGTTCAGTTTATATCTGTTTCAGTCATCTGCTAGATTAGTTTATAATCTAAATATGGTTTATTCTAGCAATCTGGTATCTGTTGACTGCGTTGCATTTTTGTTTTAATGTGTCATGTTGCATTTTTACCTTAATTTTTCTGGTTAATTCCCATTTCTACGTTCGAACAGTTTTGAAGCTTGCGTTTCATTGAAAATCCTGAATGCTTATAGCTGCCTTTTGACTTACTGCATGTATGAATAATACTTCTCTGTTCATCAGTAAGCAACGCACCTCGCTGTGTTCTATGTGTGTATCTCCCTCTGGCTTGGTTTGGTGGTGGCCTCATGCATCTGCATTGCCTGCCAGAAAAATGTTGGAGGAGTCATAGTTATAGATAACTCAAATTGTAAGCAAGACTGTTTAGTCTTCCTTAAAGTAGGGAAGGCTACGACTTCAGGCTGGGTTTTGCAGTGCCTTATCCAGCTGTGCCTTGAAAATGTCCAAGGATGGAAACTGCACAACTGCTCTAGACAGTTAGATTTTTACCTTTTGTCCAGTCAGAAGCTCTCCTATTTGTCCAATATGTCTATTGTCTTTCGTTCTCCCACTACGCTTCACTGCATACATACTGGCTCTGTCTTGACACCTGCGGGGAAGTTATCGAGAAGGTGCAGGAAGACAGCTGTTACAGTCCCTCAAAACCATCTCTTCTTTGGGCTGGAGAAGCTCTGTTCACTTAGCCTCTTCTCACAGCCCCCAACTACCTTGGTGGCCATTCACCAAAATAGTTTTCATTTATTAATGCCTTTCTTATATTGAAAGGGACTGGAGGCAGGGGGGGAAATGGAATGGTGACATTAGAGCCAGTATTCCAAAAGCCATGTGAGTGCCAAGTTAAGGAGAATACCTACTTCTCTAGTGCTGTCTCTGCTGGCTGTGCTCCTGTTGGTACAGCTGAGGATGCTGTTGGCCCTTCTGGCTGCCGGGGCACACTGCTGGCTGCGTCCGTCTTCCTGCCTACCAAGACCCCTGGGGTTTCTTTAGCAGAGCTGCTCTCTGGCCAGGCAGTGCCAGCCTGTGCAACACAAGGATCTCTCCTTGCCATGCAGAGGACTGGTGTCCTGTTGAATTTTGTAAGGTTCCTGCCAGCCTGTTCCTCCAGCCTGTCCAGCTGCCTCTGAATGGCAACCCTGCCCTCAGGTATGGTGACTGATCCCCCCAGTTTGATGTAATCTGCAAGCCTAATGCCACAAACTTGTACAGCAGGATGTTTACCCAAGCTTTGGGTCTAACTTCACATACACAGTACATCTGTTTGCATGTTAGCAGAGCTGTTGTAGTGCACAAGTCTGCTACAACATTAGGATAAGGCGACTGTTTCTAAGCTCATAGAAAGACTAGGTACCATTGGCTTAAATGTGATAAGGCAAAGTGTAAGTTCTTAAAGGTGTCTAAGGATACCTTGATATTGCTGCACGATGATCATATTGCTTATGGGGTATTGTGTAGACTTGAAGATGTACAACTAAATGGGCTTAAATACCTGAAACAGAAGGGCAATCATTATTGGAAAAGTTGACTTTGCTGTCTCAGAGCAGTCATGATTTTTGCAGGTTTTCATTAGTATATACATTTGGTCTGTAAAGGTTGTACAGTGGGTGGAAGTTTCAGTTAGGTCATCTCTAATGTATTAAACTGCACATGTACATATTTTAGCCAGAACAGGGAAGGAAGCTTACTGTTGTTAACACCTACTGTGACATCATCTGAAAATTTGGTGAAGCATTTCTGTTTACCCTGAATGTGAAATGTTCTTTTAGAAGAAAGCCCGTGCGATGCGCATTCCAGGAGTGTCATATGTGGAGCTCACTTTGTGTCTTCTAGACATTTGGAGAAGTGACCTGCCTTAAATATGTTTCTATTGAATTGTGTTTCATCCTGAAAAAATGCATTTAATTATTTCTGCCTACGTGCTCTGCAGCTGACCAGATAGCAGAAAAGGTGGTATGTGTTAGAGGAATCACAAAATGAACTTCAATTGGTGCAGAATCTGTATTGTAGGAAGAAGCTGTTCTGATGCGTTTGCAGTATTCGTGTAGCATTAACAAGGTCTCTGCATTTAGTTTGGTGTTTTGTTTGAGAAAAATGTGAACAAAAGAATCGTGTGGAGAGCAGTGATAAGGATCAAGAGTTCTGAGAACATGACTTTACTAGAAAAGTCTGAATCACAGAATAAGTAACAGTTGCTTAGCAAGAGGAGACTAAAGGAGTATTGTTTATGACACTGCCTTGGTCTGAAAAACTACCATTTTGGCTAGAAAACTGCAGGCTACTAGCATCTTATAGACTAGTATTAGGGCCTTGTTGTTTCTGGTTCCTAAGGCATTAGAAGATAACCGAAAATAATATTCCAGTAATTAGTATAAGCATATCTAACTGCAGGAGGGAGAGAAGGGTCACTGAGATAGCTGCTCTGCTGAGGTGTAGCCCCTGCTGTTAGGAACCACAAGTCACCAAGCCTTATGAAATATAAAGATATCCTACTTTGATCTTTTGTGCTTCTTTATGAATAGATTATAAAGATCTAATTGTTATTGAGCAGAACTAATCAAATAAAGATGTAAATCTCTGTTTCATGTGTTTGATCTTTCGTTTTTTCATGTGCTGCTAAATAACAACATACTCTGTAATATTTCAAAGGAAGACTACTCTTCTTTCCTTACCTTGTGATTCAGTTTTGAAAAATCTTTACCCCATATGTGCTACATGGTTTTTTTAAGAACTGTGAAAAATTGTGTCCTAGACAAGCATTTAACAAGGCTGCCGCCTCTGCCTTTTTCTTAAACACATGTAAATCTAATGCGTAACTTGCAGTTCTCATTGAGGGGGGATAAATCATCTTTTTCTCATCTTAACTATAATAAGCTCAGTTATTAATTGTAAACAATTGACATGAATTATTTACTTGTCTAGCTTACTTGCTTTAATCTCAAAGGATACTTGTTTGGTTTATCAATTTATTCCTCTGGAAAAAGTGATCTTTGTAATTTCTGTTAACATTGAAATGAGGAGATCAGCAGCTGAAAAACATTGCAAGTTATTTGAAATTTAAGCTTATCATGCAGGAAAATAGTAAAGGAAAACTTAATACATTTTGTTCTGTGTGGAGCTTGAAGATAGTCCTAAGGAATTCTTAGCATGTACCTTTGCATTGTTACTCACAGTACAAATCTTGAGTTCTCTTTACTGTCTTTTATTGCCAGAAGTCCAAAGGATGTGCTAGAAGCATCGGCAAACAGAAGATTGAAGGTCTACAGTTCATCTTAGATGGAATACTAAGAAATGAGAAATGTCACTCTTGTCGTGTCAATTTGAACTAGCAGTGCCACAGGTCAACCACAATTCAGTGGCACAGGGCCATGCAGAGGCAGTTAGTAGAACTCACCTATAAATGTTGGAATTTAACTTCGCTTGTCTTCAAATTACAGTTGAATAATGCCACTAACGATTACATATTTTAAGGTCAAAGCTGCCTCATTGGAAGCTGTATGTTCCTAAAACATAATGTTCCTAAAACCCCTCTTCCTGTCTTGTATAAATATAAACAGTATGTCTTTCTCTCTGGTTATGTGGATGATCGTATGTAAATATTCTTATGCTATAGTTATTTAATATTAACTTTCTGGATGTACTCATACAGCATTCAGACTGAATATTGGTCTGGTGTCATTTTGAACACTGCCTTCTGAATCTTCCTAGTTCTAGTCTTTTAGATCCTAGACAGTTGTAATATTTTCTTGTAATTTGTGCATCTGATGTGAACTTTTCCACTTCAGTGTTTCAAGCTGTTGTGGAGACCTAATCCTGCAAAGTAGTAGTTCAGAATTAAAGCAGCGACCCTGACGCTACTGAAGGTCTGGTCTTGTTTCTGTCTAAACCAGCATGGCTGGAGATCTAATGACCTGGCACCACAGGTCTCCTTGTTAAACAAGTTACTGTTGACTCTTGAGGTTGTGCGCAGCCTGAAAGGGTGATGTCAGGTTTTTCTTATACCCGTGGTCTGAGAACATCAGCGTTTGGTAGTCTCGCTGGCTTCCTGCTGGCAGATGAGGTAGTGATTGTGTGTAGCCTAACAAGATGAGCTCGTGTAATGGAGTTATCATCAGAATAAGCAAAATTAAAGGATGAGAGTGATTCCCATTGGTATTGAGGTCTTTTCAGACCACGGCATCCTATGTTGGCGGTTGTTTCCAATTTCACATGCTTGCTAGAATACCAGGGGCACAAGGATGGCTTAAAGAATTACTTTCCTTTCAAAAATAAGTAGCTGGCTTGTTCAGCGAGAGGCAGTTGGAGGCTTTGCAGTACCTCATCAGGGAGGCTGAATTCATGTCCCTGCCACTCTGACCTATTTTCACAATTGAAATACCTCCTAGTTTTGTTTCTGAGATGTTGAGTGGGCTGGAGGGGTTCTGTATGAGGAGACAGCTCCAGTGCTGGGGCTGTGGGCAGAGGTGTGGGGGTGACAGCAGTGCCCAGCGCGGGACCCGCAGGCTGGGCAGTGACAGGAGGCTCAGCGCTGCCCCCTCCATCTCGTCTTGGCTCGGGGGACTTGGGTCAAAGTCGGTTATGAAACACTTGAATCCTGTATCCACGTAGTGAGAGGGAAATAGCGCTGTCACAGAGGGAAGGAGTGAATGTGGGCACTGATAGGAAAGGTAGGAATTACTGTCTTAGGTATGGGAGGGAATGACAGTAAAAAACCCCTATGAAATACTGCATCAAGAATAGTGTGGCCAGCAGGACTAGGGCAGTGATCATCCCCCTGTACTTGGCACTGGTGAGAGCACAAGTCCTGTGAGGAGCAGCTGAGGGAACAGGGCTGTTCAGCCTGGAGAAAAGGAGGCTGAGGGGAGACCTGATCGCTGTCTACAGCTACCTGAAAGGAGGTTGTAGCATGGAGGGTGTTGGGCTCTTCTCCTAAGTAACAAGGGATAGGACGAGAGGAAATGGCCTCAAGTTGCAGCAGGGAAGGTTCAGACTGGATATTACGAAAAATTTTGTCACAGAGAGGGTTGTAAAGCATTGGACCAGGCTGCCCAGGGAAGTGGTTGAGTCACCATCCCTGGAGGTGTTTAAAAGATGCATAGATGAGGCTCTTAAGGACGTGGTTTAGTGCTAGAGTTTGGTTATGGTTGGACTCAATGATGTCAAGGGTCTCTTCCAACCAAAACAATTTTATGATTCTGTAAGTTCCTGGGGAATTTGTTTTAGGAGTTCTGGCATCTGCTTTCCTCCAAATAGCCTCCAACAGCCATCTTCCTTCCTCACCCCCCTACCCTTCGGTTGCTCTTACTTTCCTGAAGTTACCAGAATGCTCTGAAGTCTAAAGCACAGCAGGTCCTTCTGCCCTGAAGAACAATTAACTTTCCTTTTCTATTTCTGGCATATGGAATGATACGGCAGTGATTATTGTGATATAATGATATATTATGGCAGTGCACAACTTTATTCTACTGTTCAGTTACTGGTGAGGGAGAAGATAACTTGACCTCTTCTAGTGACACCTGTTTGCAAACTGTTTAGACACTCATACACAAACTGGTAAGAAGAAAAATGGAACTTAAGTTTGGGTTAGGGAAAAAACAAACCAAAACCAAAACACAAACAACATTGGGCTGTATACAAATGAAGTGTGTGTATACTTTTGTAGCATAGGGCTTCTTTAGTTCTATCTAATAGTATGGAGGGGGGCAGGGGAAGAAGATGCTTGTTCTACAAGCTGAGTGTTCCATGTATAGATGATTAAGGGACGTATGGGATCCTGGATGAGATCAGTCTGTCTTCAGCTGCATCCTTTGACTTTTGCTTAAGTGCATTTGAACCAGACTGCTGTCGAATGGAAAAGATTAGGCTGCTGGCAAGGCTTTGATATGGGCTGAAAAATTTGGAACAGCTACAAGTCAAACAGCTGCTGCAATTTTTCAGTAGCTTTCCAAGGAGGCACCTGTTGTGTTGCAAGGTCAGGTAGAAACTTTGGTAAGAAAATATTTGACCTGGAAGAAGAGAATCTTGGCTACTGTTAGTCTACGAACAAACTTCTAGTGTATTTTATTCATTACTGAGTTGGCTTAATTTTGCCTAGAGACATTTCTAGCATTTTTTAAATTATTAACATAATCAGAAAAAAGGTTTCTTTTAGGTCAGTTTTTAAAAGCCGCTATTAGTAAATAAGGGAAGAAATACTTCTTCATGTATTGGATGAAGATAGGATGCAAAACTACAGTGCTTAGATTTTTCAGAATTCCTAGAAAGCTTTTAAAAGTAGGCTTAAAGTCTTGACTGTCATTCATAGCTATAAAAACTTGCTGTAATTAATACCGTCTATAGATCAATTTTTATCTTGTAGGTATGGGTAAATTCTCCCTTAGACTTTTTTCAATATATTAAGAAAAGTAGAGTTAGTCCAGTGTTTATTTCCTTATTATATAAAGAACACCCCAGGAAGCTACTTACATTGAATCTGCTAGAAATCACTTTCATTATTGCCTTCTGCAGTTTGTCCAATATAGCAAACACAAGGTATTTGCTGAGTTTTTATTTTTTGTGTGTTTTGTTTCTTATTTCTTGACATTGCAGAACTTCCTGTGGATTTTGTTAGGTATTTTCTTTTTCCCTCTCATATTTTGACAGTTTCAACTATCCGTGTAGAAATGTGTGGTGGTAGTATATGAAATTCATGCAAGTATTTGTCTAGTCTCTTTTCCAGTGTTGCAATCTGGTCACTAATTTAAAATATTAATGCACAGAAGTTGCTGTCAATTTCTAGCAAGTTTCCTTAGTACCTCAGGTGAGACTTAAATAGATGTAGAGCATGTTTCTATTCTCGATCTAGCCATACTAAAATATTTTAAAGTAAGGTTTGTTTCTGCTATTCAATTTTGTTTTAAATATTTGACTAAATATATTCAGTTATGGTAAAATAAATTTGAATCTATCAAAATGGGAGTATGACTACTCCTATTGTAGCATGAAAACATAACATCTCATTCATGTAAGTATTTTGGGCTACTTAATAGCAGATATTTACCTTTTGAAGGTGGAGGCCTTGTGACAGAAACTTAACTTCTTAAGAGAGTCATCTCAAAAAATGCATGTTATGGATGTGTTAAAAAATCCCTTTTCTAGAGATGTAGAATTAAATGCTTTCTGTTGAATCACGTAAGTACACTGTTGCATTGCCTTTATCGTTAATAACGAAACAATTAGTATCAAAAAGTAGGGTATACTTCAGGTACAAATTGTTGCTGATTTGGTTTATGAAGTGAAGGTCAACAAAATACCATGCGCCAATATAAAGAACAGTTCTTAACTGGTGTTATTTATTTAGAATCTTTATTGTTTATGCATAGGCTGTATGTGTTTGCTACTGATAGGATAATTGTGAAGTTAAACACTAATGCTCCTTGGTTTATAAGACAGCTTTAAATATTCTGTATTTAACAGCCTTTACACATTTAAAAAAAAAAATCCCAACAAATTAGGTGGAACATACAGGAACTCTGGATCATGTCCCCTCTAGACAAAAGAAGCCTGGGTTCCACAGAAAACCAAGCAAACACAGTGGTTGCAGAAATGTTGCTTCCCTCATGGGGTCCTTCTCTCATTTAGCCTTCCTTCATTAACAGGTTCCCGGATAGCAGCAAGTATTTATGCAGTTAATTGATTCCCAGTTATCAGTGGTTTATATTGGTCAATTCTTAAAGCATTGCAGAGGAATGAAGTCCCTGTTCAGCAGCCGCGTGTCTGTTAGGCAGAGTCACCGGGAGTGAGCTGTGTGACTGTGAATTAAATGTCTGCCCACGGGGCTGTAGGCAGCAGCCTGTGACAGTGCTGAGAGAGAAAAATGAATTTAACACGCACGTTGCCTCAATTTTTTTCAGACACTGGCCAGAAGAAGACCCCAGACAAGAAAGATGGGCGACGAATGTCTTTTCAAAAGCCTAAAGGGACTATTGAATATTCTGTAAGTTACTGCTTTATTGTTAGAATGTCATTGCATAGCAAGTGCAGACTTAGTTTCATTACAAAATATAAGCAAAACAGTAATGTGCATTAGCTTTAATCTTAGAATTCTGTGTATCTGATAGCTTATTTTGATAGAAATTAGCTAGTAGTACTTGATTAATGCTTTTTTTAATTTTGCTTTTTTCTTTAAGTTACTTTTTTCCTTAAAAAAACCAACACCCAAGATAATAAATCTGTTGACTAGTTCACTTTTAGGTAACTAGTTAGAAATGGTAAATAACATTAATTATAAAAACAGGTGCAAGCTCCCTGCTTTCAACATTATTAATAAACTGTTGACATGAGGAGAAGTAACAGAATGAAATTGGGTGGGGGCAGCTATATCTTGATGCTGACCTTCTGTTGTTCTCTTAATAATTTTCATAGTCTATACCTTTTACTGTACAGATCTGTTTCTACAGCAGCATCTGAAAATGGAGCCTTTCTCTGCCTGTTCTGTTCTTGAAATGACCCTCAAACTATGCTGCAGTCAGCTTTTCACATTTGTGGTTACTAAGGGAAACTGAATTGAGAAGTATCTATCTTATGTTATATACTGGAAATATAATTAACCCTATAAATAATGCTTATAGAGTTCACATGAAAACAGGGAAAGTCAGTCACAGTTATCTTTGAATGCTTTTGAAGCCGAACGTGATAAAATAAAAATGAGAACTTTTTAATAAAAAGTCTTTACGTGAACTCCTGGTGATCTCTTACCCCAAGAATAAGGGAGATGGGAGAGACTTAACTCTTAATGTTACGTAAAGCCAAGCGATGGTATGGCTTAACTATAGAGAAGGCTGTGATAGTCATATGGAGAGAGACAGAGGGTGAGTATATTGGAGCGAGAAGCACTTCATTAGCATGGCTTATATTGGGAATTTGAGTATCATTCTAGACTAAACTGAAGACTTCCTTGAAGTTGAAATTCAGAACATAAATTTATTTTGTTGAAGTTCTAGCAGCTGAAGAATGGTAAAGTAAATGTGACTGTTTCTGTTATCTTAACCCCATTTTGTCTGAGATAATTGGAAGAAATGATCAGGTGTAACTCTGCAAAACGGGGGTTCCTCTCCACTCAGTAAATCCCTTAACTTGTCTCTTGGCATCACATGCATGTATTTACTTCGGTATGTAAAATTCCAGGCAAAGCCAAAGCACCAAGCTTTCCGTTCTTAAATTAGTGCATTTGTGCAAGTTATGTACTTTTGCAGGCTTTGTGTTCCAGTAGGTGGGGTTTTATTTGCAAAAATAACTTGCTTAATACATACTAAAGTATGTATCATTTCCTTCTGAGTCGAAAGGCCGATTCATAAGAATCAAAACCTTTCTTTTACATTTAGTCCAGCTTCTAAAGGAGCCTGTTTTGTGTATGGAACATGATGCATTTCAGCTTCACAGATGCTGTATTCTGTCTGGTCTTGCTGTACCTCTCACTTGTGAAGTACTTAAAGTAACATCAAGTTTTCAGAGCTTTTGGTTATGTGTCGTGCACATATGTCATAAGAAAATACACAGATCTAAACTTTAGGAACCAAGGCGATACTTACTATATATATGAGAGCATTCTGGTAACTACTGTGATAATTTGCTACTGTTGTTATTTATGACTTTATACCATGTGGAGGGATGAACTTAGGTCTGGTTTCTGCCTTCATTCTACTCCCTCTCAAAGCAACATACATATGTACACACACACACACACACACACACACTTTTATATGTCTTCATGTGTTGCTGCTTTGAGAAGCAGTAGAAGGATGAAGGCAGAAACCAGACTTCCCTCAGTTTTGTTGAAAAGTTAGTGAAGTTTTTTGCCTTTGTTTGTTTTGTTGTTTTTGTTTGGTTGGTTTTTTGGGGGTTTTGTATGGTTTTTTATATAATTTAATGTGTTAGTTTTTCCAGTGGCTATATGGTTTTTAGGAGGAGAGGGCTTATTTATATTCCTAAAGCTTAGAGTGAGCTAGAATCTCACTGATGCAAACTATGGGTTTTTAAGGTGAAATACACTTCATGCTAGAATTTTTTTTTTTTTAAAGAAAGTTATTACTTTGGGAACAAATAAACAATAAAATGTATTTTCTCTTCAAAGATAAAGCTAAAAGGCAATTAATGTTAAAGATTTTAATCTAAAATTCCCAAAGCATAAAATCTTGGAACTTCTATTCTGCATGTAGCACCAGTGAGAAGATGTCAACAGATGTGGTACTAAGTGAAGTAGCAAGTTCTGGGCTAGTAGGTTTAAAGGAATGTCACTAAGTTAATTTTCAGTGACTGCCTCTAAAGGATACAGAAATTTATGGTTTGTTTTCACTGTTACTGCTTAGAGAGTGAACAGAACTTTTTTTAAAGTTAATAGAGTTTTTCTTCTGGATGTTAGTCAACTGATTAGATGCAAATTGATATTATCTGTTGTTTCTGAATTCACAGTTGATGCCCCAGGCCAGTTATTTGCCCCTTCTGCACACAGCTGAGGCACGTTAACAGGCTCCAAGGACCAACAGGGCAGATAGTTTAGGTGAATTATTGTTACCAGCTAGACCTCCTTTTTTTTTTTTTTTTGTGAAAATAGCATTTTTAATTTGCGTAATTGACATCATTATATTGCTGTTGCATTAGAAGTATTTTCTGTTATTTGTTGTACAAACAGAACCATCGTCTACCTACAGGTGTTCACAGAGCCAATGACAGATAAATAAAGGAGCATAAGCAGACAGTGGCCACAGCTCACCAGTGGTACTGGCATGGTAGCAGTTGCATGACTTCAACAATAAGCCTTCTAACACCCCTTCTTTTTGAGGAGAAAAAGGAAATAACTGTGGCTTTTTACAGATGTTTTTTTCTCAAGTGCAATAGACTATGCAGGAAAAGCACTTTTTGTTGGGGGGAAAAAAAGTGAGCAATGAAGGCAGATGATCTGGTTTATCTCCCTCCCCTGGGGATCCAAGGCTGTATTCTTCTCCTGCAATATTAGCAGATGAGCACTTGACAGACAGAGTATGTTGTCCAGATCATGAGAAGAGCTCGATACCACTTAATGAAGGTCACACAAGCCTACAGTAGACCAGAGCCTTAATACTGAGTGTTAAGCCAGACTCCTCAGTGTTGAACTGCTGATCTTCCTGCATGTGATTTTTTTTTTTTCCCAGTTATTTAGTGGCAAGTTTGACATTCGCAAACTGGGTCTTGACTATTTTGTTTGTTTGTTTTAGTTAGAAACAAGTTAGATAAATTCACAGAGAACAAAACTACAGAGGCTTATGGGTTCCGCTTCTTGAGGTAAAGCAAGGAGGAATTTTTGATCTTTTCTTAGCTCAAGAGGCATTGGTGGCAAGTGTTTTTGTGGTGACCATCAAGAGGCGAAAGTTTGCTAAACTGAGAACGCACACGAATACTTTGAATTTCTTGTTGTAATGACTTGCTGAACCTTTATTTTGATAGTAGATAATTGGTGAATATCAGCTAAAGTCTTTCTAGAGTTAACTGTAATTTCACTTTCAATCCCAGGGCAGCTTGGATAGAGAGCGCTAAAGGTTCTCTCTTCTGGTGCAGCTAGTTTTATTGCCATTGTAAGCCATTATATGCTTTTCGGACTACTACATACTTAAAGTGGTTTTGCCTTCTTCTGGTGCTTTCATTTCAAAACCAGGGACTGTGTTCTTGTCTGTCATTCTTCTTTGAGTGTGCCACTGCCATGGACGACTTTCCCAATTTTAGGGAATTTAGAAAATGCGGATCATTATGATGACAGATTACTTTATGTGTTGCATCTTTTACCTAATTTTAAAATTATTTTGAAGCTGCTTTTATGATAGTTACAAGTTCCATCTTCCTGATGGCGCATAGTAGAGAAATTAGGCCTGTTAATTAGTTTATATGGTCATAATCTGATATTTCTAAAGGTTTGAGTACAACACCAAAGTTGTTGTTGTATCTTCTCTCCCTTTGTCTTCACCTCTCCTCCTAGTCTTCTCATCTCTTTAATTTTGTTAGCTTCTTTTAATACCCTTAAGCTATTGTTTTCTTGTTTTCTGGTTCTTGGACAGCTAGTCTGGAAATACTTTGAAACAACTAAATAATTATTTGTGCACTTTGATTCATTTGTATTCAATGTATAATTTTTAATGGAAGAACGAGTGAACTCCAGTTGTGGAGATGTAATGACGGTAAAGTTCATTTAAAAAGCAGTAGATATTTGGTTTTAAATAAGTTTTTTTTAATAACTTTGCCAACTGATAAGCTGACAGAAATGAAGGCAGTTTGAACCATAGTCAGTGGTAACTCTGAAGCTATTTGTCTGCTGGTACACATGAGCACACCTGGTAAACATGGATAATATGTAAGTAGTGCTTTGAAAGTGGGTAGTGGGATGTACCTCTGTTCAAATGGAGACACAGTGATTTGAAGAGTGTTTGATTTGGGATTTTATTGGAAAAGGAAGACAGAAGGTGTGGAGCTTAAGTTGCTCTTTCTGTATCTAGTCATGTCTGTGAAAACTGATTTCTTTTTTAGCTTAGAATTTTAAACATATTTGTATACATATCTAAGTGACTACATAAGGTAGAAGTAACTAGGTAATAGGGCCTTATTTGTCTTATCTCCATGTAGGAGTTGATGACTAGAAGCTCTTGCTGCTGAGTATAGGAAAGCTACCTATATTTTAAGAAGCTCTTTTTCAACAAAAGTTATTGTACAGAGCAGAATTTGTGTGCATTAAGTTTAAGACAGTCCTGAATAACTGTTGTTTGCTTTTTCCACTTCAATTAATCAGTATCTTTCAGTCTTAATATATTTGTTAGTATACTGAAAGAAGCAAAGCCAATGCATGATCCATATTGAACTGCTTCAAAGCACCAACTGACCTACTCAAGTCCATTCCACATTGTTTCAGGGAATAAAATACTTTTTTCTCGTATCTGATGGTTGTCTTTGAGTTTTACTTGTATGTGAACAAATCTTGCCATTCTGTTAAAATCATGAAACAATGTAATCACTGTTTATCATGTCTGTCTTCTCAAAAGGGGAAATTTTCACATGAAGATTCAGCATAGTGCTTTAATATTCAAATATTTCTTTGAAATTCTTAATATTCAGAATAGCATTTAAATAGCTACATGCATAATATATAGAGATTTTGTTTCCTGGGAAAGAAGGAATAACTTTTTGTCCTCTCTTCCAGTGTTGAATTGATGGGCAAAAATCATTGGAAAAGCTGGGCAGTGGCTGTGGTACATGGTGGCGTGGATTTTTTTTGTTCCACAAAGTTATCCTTTCAGCTTTTGGCAGTTCAGATTCTGTTGTGTGTGTTTGTTTTAATAATAGAACACATGAGAATTGGAAAATAGGCCATTGAACATAGGGAGATACTTGAGGAAGTCTTTATTACATGAACAGTTTCTTTGTTTTCAGAAGATTATCAGTGCTGGTCTCTGAAATCCCATATAGCGTGGAGATTTGCCTGTGCAAATTTTACAGCCAGATAAGAAAAAGAAACTGATATTTGGCATTCCTGTGTTCATGACTTGTGATATAAACCCTTTAGTCGCCAAGAGGTCTCACCAGATGGTTTTATAATAGAATGGAAGGTGTATATCTTCTGCAGAGGTAATAAAAGGGACAAATGAGAAGACATTTAAGACAGGAGTCAGGATTTTTTTTCTTCTAGCAGTGCTCCATTTAACACCACAAATGTAGCTCTGCTTGTATTGCGTCATCTTCTCTTAACTGATAAGATTTATTTTTCCTGGTGCAATGTTTACATAGCCCTGTGCCGTTACACAATAAACTTCTTTTGGTTGTACGCTGCCTTGTCATATCATCCTCACAGCTCTTAAATGCTTGCTATGAATTCTTTATTCTGAGAAACACTCTCTGTGAATAAAACTTCTTTCTTCTTTGCTTTCTTCTGTTTGCTCATGTTGCATACCTTTTGGGAGATGGGGATGAAAATAAGAGCTTGAAAAAATCCTTTCCTTATGTGAGAATCACCTACTCAAAATGCTTATGCTCCATCTGCTGTCATACTGGTTGACCTGTTTTCTTCAGTATTTTTGCTTTTTATCTCAGTGATGTGTTTTACTTGCAAGTCAGGTTAACAGAAGCCTATTTCAATACAAAGAGAGCTTGTTTGTGTTTATAGAAGTTGCTTCACCTTTTGTGTAAGTGCAGAACAGAGGCAAGAGTTGAGGAGGGTTCTGTGAAACCAGAAGTTCTGGTGGGGCAGCTGAGCCCACAGCAGCGGGTATGGGACGGACCCTCCTGGCCACCCGGCAGGACAGCGGGAGAACAAGTGTCCTTAGGTGGGCCTGCAGTGGACTCAGAGTTAGGGGTAGGTGTGGTTTTGGGGGTGGGTTTTTTTGGGGCAATCATAAGATATGAAGACTTAAAGTTCATCAGAATCTCAGTAAATCTACATGTGATAAAATTTGTAAGCCACTATTTGAACTAACTGCTTACAGGTTTGTTTTTCTTTTTTCCCCCAATTGATACAGGTGGAATCAAGAGATACTTTAAACAGTATTGCCTTGAAATTTGATACAACACCCAATGAACTGGTTCAATTAAATAAGCTTTTCTCCAGAGCAGTCGTTCCTGGACAGGTACTATTACACTATATATTTTACTTATCCAATAAAAAACTTCTTCCCCTATATTTCTCATATCTACCAGAGAAAGTGTTAAAGAATGTCTCTTACTGGTTTTCCTTTTGGCTTTGTAAAAGACTTTTTTTCATTTCTCTCTAGTTTGTTAATCTCTTGTGCCTAATAAATAACTGCCTAAAAAGGGAACATATAATGAAGCTACCTGTCTCTCTTAAATAAGATCAGGGGACTTTTAAAACTAAATATACTTAATGATTTAATAACACTTGGGTACAAACTAAATTGCTACTTTGCAAATAGACCAGGCTGTTTACCAACTCTAGCTATCCAGGCTACAGCGTATAAACAACATTCCTGGCTGCATATTACTGCCAGCAATTCTATTTTAATAAATTGAATGATGTTTCCATTCCACTCTGAAAAGTTGCTGTCTTTACTGGCAGTGTAGGAAATATCGTTCATTTCTTACAGGTCGCTATTGCTTACATCTTTTTCTTTCCTTTTTTTTTTTTTTTCCCCTTTGCTTTTCCCTTCTCTTTGAAAGCCAGGCCTGGAAACAAGTGATAGGTCAACTATGGTATTAGCCACTGGTCCATTGGTCATTTGGTATTGGCCCTCAGTTTGAAGAGAAAAAAGAGAAGGAAAAAAAAAACCATAAACAAACAAAAATCCCACACCACCAAAAAACTATTTATTTCTCATTGCTGCAAAACTTCGTCTAGGTAGCTTGAATGCCTACCATGGCCAAAACAGTGTATTTAAGGGGTGAATAACTTCAGCTGATTTTTTAATTTTTTAAAAATTTTTTTTAAATTCAGTGCTAAGAGCTACATCTATGAACTTGTTTCCCAGGCTGTTTCTTAGGTGCTCAAATGGAGCAATAGCAAGAGAAATAATCAGGCAGGTCTTCCTTGGACACTGTATTGGTGTTTCTGGCATGCTGTATACTTTTAATGTTTTCTATCTGAACTTTTTCCTCGACGATTTTGACTAAAAATCAGCCTTATCTCAATATATATTTTAAAACTTTAAAAGCTTAAATTAAGAAGTACTTCGTGTGGTATTGTTTATTCCCTCAACTCATAATTTCTGTTAAAATTACTAGGAGCAGGAATGATGTTTGCATAGCTTATTTTGAGAAAGCATGGCAAATATACCTGAACTGGTGGGAAGTTTAGACCTGAAAGCATAACTTCTAACTTCATTATATCTTCTTTATAGATTTTGTATGTTCCTGACCCAGACTACATTTCTAGTGTGGACAGCTCCCCCTCTCTAAGTCCTATAAGTCCCCTATCACCTACATCTTCCGAAGCAGAGCTTGACAAGGCTACAGTAAATGTAGGTATTCCTGTTGTCCTTTAAATTAATTTTCCCTTTCAAGACAAATGTTCCAGATGCTGTGCTTTCTTCTTAAACTACCCTTTTGTTTTGGGGAGGAAGTAGTACTTTGCAACACTTGGAGTTGAAAAGTAAAATAGTACCTTTTTGAAGTAAATAAGTTTTGAATCTTTGTAAATGGCCATTTTCTATGTGAAAACTGATTTGAAAGCACGTCATTTGTAGCAAAATAACTATCCTTGCACACCGATAGTTTAAGTACTAGTTCCTCTTGCACTTCTGTGTCGGTTACCTTTCAGAACTAGTTAAACACTTGTCTCTAATCTTATTGATAGCTTTCATAGCAATGAGACGTTGGCAGAAACACACAAGTAGCTGAAAGGGAAGGGCCCCCACCGCTCCCTGTAGAGGTGTGGGAGGGGGGTTTCTGGTTTCATTTAGCAAAACGGAGTAAAGGAAAAGTCTGTTTCAGTGAAGGGCTAATGCAGAGTTGATTATAGCTGACTTCTGCTCAGTAGTTTTACTTTTGTAGACTACCAAATACTACAATTGTTTAGCCTTCAAAGCTGCTATGTAATTCAGCTCAAATGTAGATCTTTGGCTAGGAGCTGGCTTCGTAAAAGCGTATCTTTCCAGGAACACTGGTTTGCTGTCAAAAGAATTCTGTCAGGGAAACTTCAACCAGGAAGATGCAGTATTGGAGCCTGAGCTTCTCTGCAATTTATACATCACTACTATTCTTTTCCTAGTTATTGGTTGGGTTTTTTTCCTCATCTCAAATAAAATTTTTCTCAATAGCACTTCTTGATAGTGCTCAGTCAAGCTGTCAAACATGTGCTCCAGGATTCTGCATGCTCAAAGTTTGGGAAGTTTGAGACTTCAGGCATCTTTTATTGATTTGCTTGTATGACTTGGTACGGAGAAGTTTAAATATGAAGGTATTGCTTTGTTGCCGAGCAGGTTCCCAAGCTGCATTAAAGAGGCTGTGATGATGCTTCTACTAAAAATTACCATTTGGTTTTGCTGTTATACCTTTACTCTGACTGTGGTGGATGCACTCGACCCCCCCAGCCAAACCAGCAGCAGCTCGGTCCAGGCTCCAGAGAACACTGAGCTAGCATGCCTGTTCTCGTGAGATGTCTGCTGTCGTTTGTACTGAATAATTTCCTTTATGGCAAACTGAAGGTGCTGTAGCACAGTAAATAGATTAGTCTGCAAGAATACATTCTTATATATCAGTCTTAGAACGACGGTAAAGGCTAGGTTAGGCCTACCCATATGGAATATGTGGTGAGAAGTGACTCAAGGGAAAATTGTTAGTTTTACTAGTAAAAACCAGAGCTCTTCCTACAATGCACTAGATTTCACGTCAGAAAAATACCTTATTCTTGCTTTTGTGGATCATTTTGTATGTGCTTGTTTGCATATAGTGTATAAGGAAGCTTAATAGTGTAAATTTTTTAAAAACTTTTTTGACTATATGTACATAGCGGAGATAAAAGCTTGAAACTGTAGAAGAAACAGAGTAGATTAAAAGGCTTTAAAAGTTAAAATCATCTTATGCAAAAGGTCATTTTGTTTAGTGTAGGCAGTTCAATGTTGACAACAGTTTTTAAGTGTTAAATTTCATTTAACTGACAGTATTGCTGCAGAACTATTACATGTTGTGGATCGCTACAGGCAGTTCTTAAATGCTTCAGGAAAGTCAAATGAGCAATGTGACAATGTATAATAAAATGTTTATAGAAGCTTCTGAGGTGTCTTTTGAAATGCATGTATGGAGGGAAGAGATGTTCCTAGATACCGTTTGTCAAAAGAAAGCAAAGATCAGAAATCACTTGCACTTGTTGGTGTGGACTCTGTGTATGTTTGGTTTTGTTTTTCAAATGGTCTCTCCGGGAACACAAGGAGCACTCAGCTTCTGTTTGAGCAGTTGAGACTGGAGGGTTTATTCTTCGTCATAGCACCCGTTTTCGGTGTTGCTCTTCTTTCTTGGCTGATTGCCATCTTTACGAGAGCAATACCAGCGTACATTCTCTAGTGCTTTGTATTGGTGTCCGTCTTATGTGACTCTCCTTCAATTTTGACTCCAGATTCACAGTTTAAATTTAAGCATATTTCAAGGTAAAGAGGATTTGCTACTTTGCCTGTATAACGTAGAGGGGTCTTCCCTCTGTGCTGCGGTCACTGAAGTAGATGAGTTCTTGCTGGAAATCAAATAAGATGACTGATCAATATCTGAACATCTCTTGAGGCAAAAAATAAACTATAAGATATACTCTGTTATTTTGTTTCTGTTTTATCAAACATTGAAGTAGCTTAACCACAACCATGTGACTAAATGCAAACCAGCATGTGGCTATTATAATATGTGTGTAACTCTGTTCATTTTTTTTTATGTTGCTACACTTAATCTAAGATTTCAGTGTGTATTTCAATAAGTTTGTTAGTGTGTATGTAAGAGCTCCGCTTAGATTTTTAAGCCTTTATTGAGCTGCTGGGTTTTGTGAAGTTTCTTCATTCAGCAGTCTGCAAGTATTTGAGAATATTCAATACATTTTACTACCTATAAAAGTTAAAATTAACTTCAAAATAATATGTAGTGACAAGGATGTCATTAAATTCGAAAGTCTGCCACCAGTATTATTCCTACTTCTTTGCCATGTGGCAGTATGAATGAGAAATAGCTGGGTAATTCACAGTGGATTTGGGTATCAGCTGGAGACTCCTGCAGCCACTTGCTAAGTT
The DNA here is from genome assembly GCF_036013445.1 of Caloenas nicobarica. Lineage (NCBI taxonomy): Eukaryota > Metazoa > Chordata > Aves > Columbiformes > Columbidae > Caloenas > Caloenas nicobarica. Next base: position 145,598,774 of record NC_088246.1, read on the forward strand.
ATGTACATCACAAAGGAGACCATATAATTTTTTGGAGAGAGACATACATAGAAGGAGAATTCATCTCGAGGAAGTTTGCTTTTTAGTTGTATCTCCATTAGCTTTTTCAGCAAAACTCAGTTCAGTGTTCTAGAACTTGTTTCGGGGTGTTTTTTTGGTGTGCTTTCTAACTAAAATGGAAAGATGCAGTCAAATGCTAAAGTAGTGCCAAAGATGAACTAAAAACAATTATGCATAATGTTCCTGGATTAAGGGCATTTAGCTGCAATCTGTACTAGTGAATAGAACTGAACGGGAGAGCAGAAAACCAAAGGGAACATAGAAGTCTGCATTTTTTTTATAAATAGTACTATTGTATTAGTAACTAAAAATAGCAATTGTGTATAAAATGAAAGTCATTAAATGTTGGTTAAGCTCCAAAACAGGGTTGCTGTGACTATAAAATAGGCTCTGGCACAGTCTGCCTACTATGCGTGTAGTCTCTCCTGTCCCCGGTAGGGTTCTGTGTTCACTACTTTGGATGTTAGACAGCAAGACAGGTGAAGGTAACTCTTCCTGTTATCTGCCCAGGAAGGTAAATGAACAAAATCCTCTGGAAGTTATACCCAGGCATGTGAAAGAAAAAGACGGTTGAGAACAGCCCAAGTGAATTTACCAAGAGTATATTGTGCCTGACCAACAGGGTTGCTTTCTGTGATGAGATGACTGGCTCAGCAGCCGAGGGAGGAGCAGTGCGTGTTATTGATACTTACCTTGACTAGAGCCAGGCCCTTGTGCTGTCCCAAAGCAGCCTTCTTATCATACTGGGGAAATGTAGACTACAAGATGGGCTGGAGAAATTAGCAGGATCTTTGGGCTCAAAGTGATTCAGCACTTGTGTGTGTGGTTAGATATTTTTTGGGTTTTTTTCTGTGGTGGTGGACAATTACAAGTCTTTGAGGGTCCTTATTGGGGCTAATACTGTTTATAATCTGCGCATCAATGACCTGAATGGTGGGACAGAGGATAGAATGTACCATCAGCAAGCCTGGAACAGAAGAGCAGCAAAAATTAGGGGAAATGGTCAATACACTGGAGGGAAGGGCAAGGGCTGCTCATCAGAGGGACATCAAGAGTCTGGAGAGCTGAAGCAACAGAAACCTCATGAAGTTCAACAACAGTTAAGACCTGCCTGGGGCAGAAGGAGCCCGTGTGGCAGTGCAGGGTGAGGAGTGGCTGCCTACGGAGCAGCTTTGCAGAAAAAGATGAAGGGCCAAGGAGATGTTGATGCTTGTGTCCTGGTGGAGATGTTGATCAATGTCCACTTGTGATGGTGAAGGCTAATCATGTGCCAGGTGGCACATGAAAAAAGAATACCAACAGGTTAAGGGAAATGATTATTCCTCTGTCTGGGGGGCTTGCGAAGCTGCATTTGTGGTGTTGTGTCCACTTCTGGCACCTCTAGTACAAGACACATATTGACCTGCTGAAGAGAGTCCAGTGGAGGGCCATTAAGATGATAATGGAATGGAAATATATGAGGCACAAGGACTGGCTGAGAGAGCTGGGCTTTTTTTTAGCCTGGAGAAGAAAACATTACGGGACAACCTGATGTTTATGTTATACTGCCTAGTAGACAGAGAGGAGGGAGGAGAAGAGTTGAGGTCTTCAGATGTTCATAGTACAATGACGAGCAGCAACCAGCTGTGAGTTGCTGCACAAGAGTCCTGGTTAAATAGCAGGAAACTGTTTTTCACAATGAGGGTGGTTAAACCCTCGAGCAGGTTTCTTCTTAGAGGCTGTGGAATCTCCAGCCTTGAAGATTTAGACTCAACTGGAAAAGCCATGAGCAACCTGACCTAATGTAGGCTTATGCCTACTTTGAACATGGAGTTGTACTAGCTGACCTTCCAACATAAAGTAGTGTATAATATTATGGAAGGATTACAGAAGACATTTAATAGGAGGTTTGTTGAAGTTGGAAAATAATCCTTTCTGCTAACTTCTACTCGAACTTTACCTGTGATAGTATATCAGATAGTTTCCTTATGTGAGTTCTGATCACTATTTTGTTGTTTATTCCCACGCTGATTCTGAGTATCTTCGCCCACTTTCTTATCTTGGACTGGTTAAGCTGTGGTTCATTACTTATATTATACACTGTCAGATCAAAGCAGTCCTTCAACCTGCAGTGGATCTGGAACACTATTTTTACATTTGCTTTCAATTCAAATAAGAACAACAAAAATTACACAACAGAAAATCTCTTAAAGTTAATCTTGAAAAAGGAAGGTTGCTAAGTGTTCTCTTTTTTTTTTTTAATTATTCCATTTTAGGATCCAGATGGAGTCCAACAGAAAGAGTCGGCTGCTTCACCAGCTCATGCATGTGTTCGTCCTACAAGAGTGGTATCCTCCACCTCGGAAGAGGAGGAAGCATTTACAGAGAAATTTCTAAAAATTAATTGCAAGTACATCACTAACGGCAAGGTACTTAACTGTTCAAGTTTCACTGTTACTGTACTTGATGTAAAATAAAGTACATTTAAACCATAAATATACAGTAAAAATTAGTTGTTGATAAATACATGGTTCAGCTTATATACATATATATGTCTGTAGAAATATTTTTTTATTTACTGTTGCCTTTGGATCCCCAGACCACCTTTTTTTTCAGACGTGATGCAAGGAGTTAATATGTGATTAACCTGTGACAAACTTCCCTGTAGCCACACTGTTAAGTGATTCTCTTGTGTTGAGGGCGTGAGGTCTGTTTGTTCCTTATGTTAGTGTCTCTCATAAGTAATTCTCTTTACTTACAGTGGAGAAAGAACATGCCTTAAATATAAGGAAATGTGTAACTGGGGAGCTTCACTTCCATTTTCCTAAAGCAGAACAGTATAAGCAGAATTAATCTCTGACTCTGCAAAAAAACACTTCAATATTTGGTGTAGTAGAGCAGAAATCTTTGTTTTGTTTTGTTTTTCTTTTTAATTTGAAGTGGTAGTTAAAGTTCTCCCTGTAGTGTCATTACACTAATGCCTCCAAGTTAGTGACACTTAACTTCCATTCATCTTAGAGGTGCACAAGTCTTGTGCAGAGTTTTAGGGACTGAGATAATGTCAAAAGACATTACCTGAGAATGCTTTAGGAAAAAAACAAAACGTGTTGCTCTCCCACCTCACAAAAGAATGACTATTAGACACTTTAATTGTGAAAAATCATGCCTTCACTCAAGCTGAATGAATGCAAAGAAACTCGGAGTACTTGCAGTACTTCTTCTTTCACCTGAAGTTGGGGATGTTTATACAAATACTGCTGATTCTATGTTGCTCAGCAATAGGTTTGCAGATAAGTTACACTAATGATTTATTTGTTTTTGCTGATGGAAAAGATTGCAGATCCATATATGTCTAGATAAGAAGCCTTTTGACAATACATGTATATTGGCGAAAGCTGCTGTTAGGAGTTGGTAAGACAAGTCCTGGAAAAACTTTGTTTGGTACTTTGTGCTACTCTGTGGTTAATTTGCTTCACTCCTTGCCTTCTGTGCCTAGGTGACGGGTTTTTTTAGGTTGATCTTAGACAAACCATTATCTCTTGGTTTTACGTGCCCTGAAACAGAGGAATTGAGAACTGTGAGCCTGTGTTAGAAACTGGCTGACTGTAAAAATATATAATTGAGGGTTAAAACTTACGGTGTATTATTTACATGCCATAATTCCTCATCAGAGTGGTATGGGGAGGCTTCACAGTGTCTGCCTTTGACTTGCATCTTTACAGCCTATTTTGTAAGAGCTTCAAGGAGAATTCTATTTCTAGAGAGATGTATAATCTACCACAGTATCGGTCCATACTTGGGGAGGTTGAGGAGGAGAGAATGGAGGCTAAATTGCTCAGATTTGAGTACCAAATTTCATAAGTTTAGTATGTAATTTAGCCCTTGTTACACGTGGTAGGAATGTCCTTTGGCATATTGTCGTCTTGTTACCTTTCCTGATGATGCAGGATGATATCTCTTCAAAATTTTTCTGGAGAAAATTGAAAAGATTCATCTCCTGCTTCCTGCTCTGGAAGTGTTTTTGAAGCTCATTGTTAACTGTTCATAGGGCTTCAGATGTGAAGTCCGGTCATCAGTGAGACTGATGCTCATAAACTAAAATCTAGTGAAAACCTCTTTTCAGTGTGTTTAATTTCATATGTAAAAGGCCTTGCATGAAGATCAGACTCTCTCCTTTCCCACTTTTCAAGACTGCTTATTCTATATGTGTTTGAAGTTGGTTTTAGTTGCACCTGTGACTTCCTGGACAAGCACACAGGAGTTCTCTGAGGTTTGGTGGTTGGAACCTGGAAACATTTACAATATTTGCTGTCTGCTATCTGGTTATGGCTCCTGTAAGAGGCAGGGCATTGGGTACAGGTAGAAACAGGGGTGCGAATATGCCACATCCTGGGCACGCAACAAATCTGTGTAACCAGTGTACTCTAGAGTCACCTTAACTCGCTGTTTATTGTGTACATAGACATGCCCTTTCTTGCAGTCACACTCTTTGCTGCTTTTGTAGAAAGTTATGCTGGATGATGTCTTAAACAGTTGCCCACAGTCCTCCATCAAGAATTGAGCTGCCCATAGATTACTTTTTTTTTTCTCTCCTCCCAGGGATAGAAAGTTAGGAGATTAGAGCAAACAGTGGCGGTATACCGGAATCATGTAGGAGTTTGTAGTGTGCATACCGTTGTCCAATTATTTTTACTTAGGCTTGTGCTCTGATTTGCTGATCTGTTTCCTTCTAGCTACATTATTGGTACAAATAAGTTTTTGAAAATATTTTGAAAATTGATTTTGTATAAAATAAAGTCAAAGAACTGTTTTAAAATGTTCAACAAATATTTGATTACCATCGAAAGGATCTGTGCTGAAGACACAGCATGACACAAAGGAGAAGTTCGGCTCATCTCCTCATGTTGATATGGGCAGGTGAGAGCATGGGAAGGGCTTTATTTAGTAAGCTGCTATGCTGTTCATTACTCTAAAGAATATATTCACACTGAAAGTGTTTTCAGGAGCTCAACCAGGCCAGAGAGGGAGCTTTGGAGCTTTTTTCCTGCTCCAAAAGCAAGGAACCAAGAAGATTTTATGGGGAGCAGACTTTAGGCTGTCAGTCTTCTTCAGTGCTTGTAAGATACCAGGTTAAGTTAGCAAAAGTAAGTCACTAAAGAACAATATGCTGTAGGGTTTTTTTCCTGGCATCAGTGTTGTTACCCAACTCTGAGTATTTTGTAGAACAACTGTGACATCTGCTGCCATAGTGCATAAATGTGTATGAGAAACCAGAAAAGTCTTTTCAGAACCTAAAATGAATGCATGGTACTAAAACACACAAGAGTTCATTGCTGGCTTATTCTGAGACAATAGTTCTGGACTATATGTATTGTAGGAACATTAACTTAGAAGTCTCTCTGATCTATAATGGCAAACCAACACGGGAATGTAGTTTCAGGTACTCTCCTGTAAAGACAATACCTCATTTTTTTCTTTACTATTGCAGAACTGTGGTGTTAGCTCTCAAAGACTGGACCTGCTTCAGTTTCCATCTTTCAGGGCAGTCTAGCATAATGCAATGAGTAATTCTTGACCAGTGCTTGGTTAGATGCACATGTACTCCCACTTACCTGTTTTATTCTGATGTCACCCATTTTTTTTTTTCCCCTCACAGAATCCATAGCACTTGGTTTCTGTCTGTGTTAGAAACTCCATCTGTTGAGTAACACACGTTCCACAGGTTTTTAAGGAAGCTTTTCTCCTGCAAACAAGTTAGAAGGTAGTAAAGACAGAAGCTACTTGTCTTGCAAAAGAGTCACAGAAATTGTTAAAGAAAGTGGCAGAAACACTGACATGTCTGAAAAAAAGAATTAAAACTTGAGACCAAACAAAATGTATTTTTTTATCTGGCTATTACCTGAGCTTTACCTAGCTACCTGGGTAAATATTCAATGATCCTTGGTAGTAATAATAATAAATGACAGAAATATTAATGAAATTTAGTGTATCATTAAGAATCTCACTTCTATCCTGTAAATTTGGGGCAACAATTCTTCTCTGGAGAAGTGCCCTGAAGTGTTAATGCAGTAACTGTGGACCATATCAAATAACTTGTGAGCCAGAAATGTTTCTTTGTTTTGCCTCCTGTCATCTTTTAAATGCATAACAATAAAATAGGTGATCTCTTGTTGAGGAGCTATGAAACCGGTGTTTTCAAGGTACCTATATAATCTTTCACCTGCTCATAATCAGTGCAAGTGAAGTGTTTGATCAGCTTCTTAATCAAGTATACATAAAAGCCAAGTAGTTCCAAGGGTTAATTCTCTTTCTCTATCAGCGTAATAAATTTTAAATGGAATTACACTTTCAGATTAATTTTTGTGGTATTTACCTGTTGGCGTGGAAGGTTTTGTCCAAGACCAAGATAAACAAGCTATCGGGTTTCTGGCAGTGTGTTTGGTTGAGGCTGCAGAGGTAGACTAGAATCTTCCATGTATGTCCAGGACAACTGCCTGATGACCAGGTTTGGGGGTTTTCTGCCATCAGACAGGTCATTGTCAGACTGTCCTAGGAAGCTTCCATTTACAGTAGAAGGTCTCTTAAACTTGTTTTCCTTACATAGTCAGTAGTCTGGCACGCTTCTTGGGCTGAATGTTTGCCTGCAGAAAGATTGTGAAGATGTGCAACTGGTTCTTCATACACGTTCTAATGTCATGACTAGTGTTCAGATAAGCATTGTAATATTGATTTGTGAAACTTTTAACTTGTTTTGCTATAAAATATTCTTTCATCAATTTTTGACCTGGACTGCCAGGTGAAACAATGTTTTAACTTGCTTTTGAGAGCACAGATTAAGCATTGGATTTTGTATTTGTTCAGTAAAACTGGGGACCTTGGTGACATGGGTGACATGTCAGCTGTGACAGCTCACCCTGTGGTAGAAAAATGGCATCTCCTTTTATTGCCTGAAGTCTTCCACGGGCTCAGAAGTTTTAGCACTTCCTGTGTACTTAACTTATCAAGGCAGGGTTATTTGATCATGAAATAATGAACAAGTGAAGACAAAATCATCTGAAATCAAGAGTTCTCCAGTGAACTTGATTACTGATTGCTTCTACTGAGTAATCATTTTAGAAGTTGATATTAAACATCTAAATCCTTCAGCTGGAGCAGTCATACAACTTTTTTTTTTTTCTTTCCTCTCCAGACTGTTCTGAAGATTCACATGCAACATGTGGGCAATGAAACAATAGAATAGAATATTTTAGGTGGAGGGGACCTACAATGATCATCTAGTCCAACTGCCATTAAGGCTATGGCCTTGACTTGTCTGGGTCATATCTGGAGAGTGTTAATAAAATTCCACATTCATGTGTGGTCATTAGTGAAAGAGCTCAGATTTAGAAGTGATGCTGCTTTTTGCATTACATACTGAATTTATGGAAGTAGTAGTTAAAGAGAAGCAATTATTCTTCTGAGGAGACTCTTTCATGACTCTTGCAGTCATGTTAAATTTATTTTCTAGACTACAATGGATATAACAAATTGTGAACTTCTGTTGGTAGTCATCCTTCTGGAGTTCCTTCTTGCCCATTGAAAGTTTATTTCCACAATACAGTGCTGGGAAAGAAATACTAGTGATGATTTTCGTTCAGTGTCTTAAACAACTTGGAATTATGTAAATATGTTTTGCTGACTGTAAAGTCTTCAGCATATGCTTTGCACTCTAAAAGGCACGTACAAAACCTGACTGGGCACTGAAGGACTAGGAGGGCTTTAGTACAGAAGCTCAAGCTGCTTTTGAGACTGTTTTCACTTTTGCATAATAGTGACAACATTGGTTACTGCTGTAGGGTTTAATACTATTTTGGGTTTGTTTTTAATCACTTGTAATTTTCTGCTCAGTGCACGGCATCTTCTTTTTCTGCTGTGAAGATCATCAACCATCACAGTGCTGGGAACAAATTTCTTGAAATGGGAAGGATTGTAGTTGTATTTCGTGCTGTGTTTGTAAGTCATCTTAGAACTGAAAACGAACCGTCTCCCCAATACACAATGTAATAACTGGACAATTTATCAGTGAGCTGGATATTTACTGAATTCCTGATAAGCTTCAGCAGCACATGAAGCAACTCTTTTGTGATTCTTGTGCAAAAGTTTTGAATGTCTTTCTAAATTTATAAAGTCTTTAGAATTCATGATCTGTAACTGAAGGATCACTGTCGTCCTGCTTAAAGCTACGTTTCCTCCAACTCACAGTTTTAGCTCAAACTCTACTGTTCTAACAGTTTTACGGGTTTCCTTAGGGAGCAACTGTTGCTTGTGTTTGTATATATTTCTAGTGCTTAAAAAAAAAAAGTTCAACATATTGTAAATTAGCTTGGTACCTGTATTGCATAAGAACCATACAGCTCATAGGATGAGTATCAACTTCCTTTAATTTTTTTCATACTAGAAGTTTAAAATCTACTTGTATTCATCATGTACTGCAGCAGTATCATTGTGATTTAAATCCATCCAAAACTGCATCTTGATGCAGTTGCATCTTCAAAAATCTTTAATATTTTTAATCTAGTTTCATTCTCTAAATTTATTTGTCTAATCAGTCAACAGGTCCGTTAAGTTAGAATGACTTGTATCAGATAATGCTGTTGCTTTTGTGTGAGGAAAATGAAGATAAATGACAGTTTTTGACAGTCTGTTTGTTCTTAAATAGTAGAAAGTGAGCAGAGTTAAGTGTCAGGTTTTAGACGATACTTGAAGTTTCTTGCAAAACTAGCAATAAGCCCTGTGGTTATCTAGGAAGGGATGTGTCTTTACCTCAGAGGAGCTGCCTGGCATATCCTTTAGGGCTCAAGGGTTTACCTTTTTTAATTCAGCCTATTTATTAAGTAGGTGTGAGGAACAAAACTGTTTTCTTATGAGAAAGTAGGTGGCATTAATTTGCTTCCTCAGAAAAAAGTTATGTTTCTAGATGACTGCAAAACACGAGAAACTGTATGAAGTTGCTTAAATATGCTATAAAAACAAATTAGAAAACACCTTTTTACTACAAAAAAATGAAAATAAGCTGAAATATGAAGAAGAAAATTTACCACTTCTTTTCCCTCTCATTTTAGGGTACAGTCAATGGTGTGCTGCTAGTGACTCCAAATAATATAATGTTTGATCCTCATAAAATGGATCCTCTGGTCCAAGAGAACGGCTGTGAAGAGTATGGCATCATGTGTCCAATGGAAGAAGTGATGTCAGCTGCTCTGTATAAGGAAATTGTGGACAGCAAAATTAAGGATTCATTAACCATGTAAGATAGAATAGTATTTCTAAGGCTTTGAGTAAATATGAACTGTAGCCATATTGCTGACCATAGAAAACTAGTGAAACCACTTTATTTTTTCTGTTGATTTCCTTTTTAAGAACATCAAAGATTGGCTTGGAAAGACCCTTGAGAAAGCTTGCTTTACCTTAAGTTCTCACATTCTATACCCTATTTAGAATAAATCCTCTTCTATGTGCGTGGATTCTAATTTCCCCCAGTAGTCTCTCTTACAAATCAGTCAATGTAGCAAGAGGTACCAAAACACTTTCTCTGCCCCATCCCCCCTATGAAAATGGTAAAAGATGCATTTGATTATTTGTTAATCTAAAAACTAATGTACAGAATAGAAAAGTCCAGCTGAAACAGGTTTGGGTGCAAATCTTTGTTTGCCATTTTCCACTTGCTTATCAAACTAGCTTCACTAACTCTCTTGTTGCTCTGATAGATGGTTATAGGAATTATTTTTGGAGGTTTGTGTATATTTTTTATGACCTTAGGCACTTATTGGCTAAGGGAGGAACTGCATATTGACCTTTAGGTGTAGCCTTGTTTGGGTTGAACAAAGTGAATTTGGATTGCTGAGCTTTAGTCATGGGTGTTCAGCATGGCAGGCATTTAAAACTGACTTTAAACAGCGTTATGAAAAAATCTTGGTTCCATTCCGTCTGTTGCCTGATTTTTATACTGTCCTCAGAAACAGGAATTCAGACATTAAAGCCAAAAAGGATATAAAAAAAATTTTTAAAATGTCACCTTTACTTATCACAGCCCATAAAGCACAGACATTTGCCGACTACCTTGACCATCTAACTGCAGGGAAGTTGAGTCCTTTAGCCAAGGTAGAGTTGTCTATGTGTGTGAGAGAGTAAAGCCGTTTGCCTGATGTGCAACTCTTAAAAAATGCAACCATTTTAATTCATGTATAAAGATACTCAGTAACTCTGAAAAATGCCCTTTTCAGTTCTTGCAGGTGGTATGCTAAGCACGTCTTTCTTGGTAGTTTTAAATATCTGGAGACCTAGAAGAAATAAGTTGTCTTACCATTTTTAAGTTCAGTTTCAGCAGAGACCTGGTAGTAAACTGATATCTTGGCGTGGTCTTGTTTGCTGCCTGAAGACCAACTAATGTATGTATTACTATAGTAGTACCTTTGGGGCTTTTGATGTAGAATAATGATGCCTTCAGCATGGTTGCTTTCTGGAAGTTTATCTTCCAGATTGAGTTTTAATAAGTTGCTCATAGTTCCTACTTCAATTGATGTATAGTACATATAATGAGATTATGAAAATTAAATTACTCTTTTTAATCTACCTATTTGAATCACAATATTGCAGTTGCAAAACAAGTCTTTTTTGTAGCATGTTTAGTTTCTTAATGGCTCAATGTTGATTTGCAAATGTACTTTGCGTGCCCTGTTGATTTTTTTTTTTTTTTTGTGCTCTCATAGCACATGCATTTTCTGGTTTGGGTTTTGTTTATAATAGAAATCCATATGGAATGGGAAAATGTCTAACATTAAAAGGTCACATTCAGAGCCCTGTATGTCAAATTTGATATGTCTGTCTTGTAAACTTTATAAACTATTAAATGGAACACTAATATCTAATGTTTTTTTTCAATCCCAGCACTTCTGTGCCTTAACCTCATCAAAATTTGAGGCATGTTTGTAAATTTTGAGGAAAATAAATTTCAAATTTCTTAAGTCTGTAACCAGAATTCCAATTACAGCTAGATCTGACAAAACCTCTGTGTCTCAAGATATTTGAGACTTAAATAATGTTTTCACACTATTTGTTTTCCTCTAAATATTCCACTGTTATAATTAAACCCCTTCTCTTTTCCCCGTTTTACCAACTGTCAAACCTGTTTAGACTTGGAAGAACAATGTGAATACTGAAAATCAGTTTCCATTATATCAATAGCCTTATTACAAAACCAGTGGATTCTTTGGTTCTTAAAACTGCAATTTCATGTTGTATGGTTTCTGTATATAAGCCACAATCTTTGCTGAAACTGGAAAAAATATATCTGAAAACTTACAGATATTTTACAGTTTTCATGAACCTTAAGTTGTGCTTGTCCAAGAACACCTATTACCAACACAATCCTGATAAATAAAGGAAATGATCCAGTGTAATAGGTGATAAATCCTAAACTGTAATCCACATGCTTTATAAGCAAAATTACTACATCAGCACAAGCTTAGTATCAGCTTCTTGGTAACACTTGGGTAAGAGGGTGCAGATGCTTTGCAAACATCCTGAATTTTAGTGGTCTCAGTAATGTCAGTAATGTGACCTAACTGAATGAAAAGTTTTGTAGAAATGTGGAGTGAATTTATCCTTCTTACAGATGGGAGATGAAGGTACAAACTTCTTGAGAGCATTTGATGCTGGGTAATGGAAGATGTAATGTGGTTATTGTAGGGAGGGAGTTGGTATTGAGAACTCTGGTCAAAAGTATATTTAAATATGAGAAATTTTTGACGAAGGTTGTGTACTGCTCAGTTTTTTGATGACACCGGGAAAGCTTAAGTCCTGTAGATATAGTTGAGCATGTTCACAGTTCCCTTGTAGTTCTCCCCTTCTAAAACTCATAGACTTTGTAATTAGCTTATTTTGAAAGGCAGGTTTGAATAATATTACTTCCTTGGGGAAATTAAGTTCTAATTTTATGCTTGCTTTTTTCTTACACTATTTATCAACATTTGATGTCTGCTCTTTTAATTATTCAGTTGTATCAAGTAATTTGAGATTTATTTTGCCTAACAGTGGTATCCTCAAAGTTAGGTGCCCAATTGGCAAAGTCACCAATCTCAAATATTTCCCATGTGCAGAATGTTAAAAAAATCTACATTGATGGTTCCAGTTGCTCTGCATTGACTGGCTTAGGTCGTTAAGGTTAGACTAGATGATTTCTGCCGTTCATTCCTTACCAATGACCGAAGTGTCAACTTCGTAATAGAGTAGGACAGATCTATACAATTGTGCTTACCTCTTTGGTGGACAAAGCTCAAGGTTGTGAAGGCTTTCTACCTGTAAAGGTTATGGCTGTGTGTAGCTTTTTGGTTTTTTTTCCTCCTGTTTTTTATTTTACTATTACACTGTAAGCATCTCAAACAATCTTGTTGGTTTCATAGGAGAGCTTTTCCTTGCAAAAGTAATGTAATGGAGTTGGAAAGTCCTAACTATGTCATGCTGGCAAAGGTCTGCCATAAGCTTATCATTACATATTTGATGCTTTTTTTCTTATTATTGATTCTCTCGATTAAGTTTTAGTAGTTTGTTTGGGTTTTGTTTGGTGTGTGTGTTTTGTTTTTTGTTTTGGTTTGGGTTTTTTGTTTGGTTTTCTTTTGTTTGTTTTGGTTTTTTGTTTTTGTTTGTTTTTGTGGTTTTTTTGTTGGTTTTTGTTTGTGGGGTTTTTTTGGGGTTTTGGTTTGTTTGTTTTGGTTTTTTATTAAGAGCACCTTTTCTTTATGAAGTTTTGTTAGTAAAAATAAAAAGAGCTTGATATAAGAGGCACCTGCTATAATAACATTCTTATTTGCTCAACAGAGATGTCGAACAGCAGTCTGTAAGGGAACTTTGCCATTCCAAGAAAGCTGCCAAGAGCAATGCAGATGAAATGGATTCCAGGATCCAGGATCCAGGCAATGACAGTGCGAGTACTGCCCCAAGGAGCACAGAGGAGTCTCTATCAGAAGATGTCTTCACAGAATCAGAACTCTCTCCAATACGTGAAGAACTTGTTTCCTCAGATGAGCTTCGACAAGACAAATCTTCTGGAGCATCATCAGAATCTGTCCAAACAATAAACCAGACTAGTGCTGAATGTTTAACAATCATTTCAGACTCAAATGAAGCTGGCAGTGACGTAAAACCCAGTGCTGAAAGGGCTGTAAATGTTAAACAATTTGGTACTCACAGCTTAGGTTCAGGAAGTGCTGAAACATCTATAAGTGGGGGACAGGAACCTAGTGAAGATACTGCGGGTGTCCTCCAGCAGTCTTTGCAAGGATCACACAGTAGTGAACAGCGTGACAAAGGGGCAGAAGTGGGTGAGGATCAAGATTCATTACTAGGAAAGGAGCCAGAAGAAGAGAGGAAGGTAGGAGAGGAATGTCCACGTTGTGAAGATACTACAGACTCTCAAGAGAAAGAGACAACTAGCAAAGAAAAAGTAGTGAGAGAGCAAACGCAAGACTCGGAGACAGAAGTTGAAGAACTTCGCAAGCTTTGGAAGACCCACACTATGCAACAAACCAAACAACAAAGACAAAACATGCAACAGGATTCACAAAAAGAAATTAGTCAGAAAACTGCAGCTGCAGGAGATGGGCAGTTAGAAGGTGAGTCAGTATCTATGAGTACAATGTTAGCTTTCAGATTTACAATGTGTCTTCCTCCAGCTCATCAGAATTCTTGTTGGTTTTCATTCTGCAGAACACGTCTCCATATATTGCTTCTATTTCAGTGGCTTGAAGTATACCTACGTTATGCCTTATGTAAATCAGCGGGGAAAATATTTCTCAGGAAACTAAAAGAAATGGATACCTTTTTTTTACTGTCGTTTTTTCTCATAAATATAATTCCAATGATCATATTAAAACACAGTATTTTTGTAGGGGAGATTTAAATGAGCCTGTAAAATTTTCTGTGGTGGAGTGGTCACTGTAGAGCTCAAAATTAAAAATGTTGTTTAGCAGTCAGCTAGCTGTCACTTAAATTTTGATCCCACTGTCCACGTGTATGAATGAATTTCAGGGAATGAATTTCATGTTATTTATAGCTTGTCTGCTTTGTGGTTAAGGTTTATGACGTGAGTATCAAACACTGGAGGCTTAACAGTGTTTGATACTTTCAGAACTTTGTTTCACTTGCATCTTTCATACTTCATGCTGACTAGAGCAAGGTTCAGCATGCAAAAAGCATTTCTCAGGATAAGAGCTAGATAGTAAGAAACTAATGGGGAACAATTAGGCTTATTTCTTGATTACCTTCACTCCTCTGCAAAGGTCTGGCCCTAGGATTATTAGTTGGAAGTTATCTTGAAAGTCTGTTGAAGCTACTTAATTGCTATTAAAAAAAGTTTTTTCTTTAAGTAACTTCAATATGTTTCTGTATGTATTTGATTTTGCTTTTAAAAAAATTCATGAATTAGCTGTTTTAATTGTGCAATATTTTGGGGGCTAGAAAGAAAACATCTATAATACCTGTCACAAACTAATAGATTATATGTGAAGTGCATTTTAAGGTCAAATTGTTTATGTTTATAATTAAAAGTTGAGACTGTATTGAACAGAGAGGTATATTCTTCAATTGGCAGAAATCAATCTTTTGTGTTTGTGTTTTGTGGGTTTTTTGTTGTTGGTTTTGGTGGGGTTTTGTTTGTGTGGGGTTTGTTTTTCTCCTTCTGTTAAGGAAGTAACTGAACTTGGAAATTTGAAGCAGATTAATAGTTGCATTATTCTGTGATAAATTTGGCTTTTATGCCATACGTATGAGAGGAAATCCTCCCATGAAAATGTCATCTAGCAGTGGTTGCTGGTTCTGACTTCTAAAAAATGCGAGCACAAGTATTCTTTTCCTCAATTGCTGCTTTTCTTACAGTTGAATATTTTTTGTTATCATTGAGTGACACTGCAGGTTTTTAATGCAAGATGTTCTGTACAGTCACAGCATATGCATATATCATCAAAAAAGTGTGTACATGCAGTTAGAGGAGTGCTGGCTAGAAACCTTCTGCATAGGGTGGTAAAGCCTCGCTGAAGGTTGTGGGGATAAAACAGAAAGAAAAATAATTTTTAAAAAAGAAGCACAGGTTACTTTTTGGAGATTTGTGCCAATGACCTCAGTGCAAATTCAGTTGGAATTACTGTATGTTTTTTATTCAGGCATATTGTATGAGCAGAATGCAAATAAAACAGTATATTACGAATTAATACTTCTCAATCTAAATGGATTTGATGACACTTCTACTGGCTTTGTCTACAGGCAAGTTTAAATAGAGCCAAGGTAAAAGCATAGATGTATTGCTTAACTCTTGAAGGTCAACAAAGACTGAATATGACAGGTCTATTAACAGTAGGTCACTAAAAAAGACTAGGTCATTAAAAAATTGAAACACTCTAAACACTATCTAAGGTCCTCTCTATTGGACTAAAACTCTGAAGTAATCATACGATGAGTTTTGTATCATTAAATTACATAGATAGGTCTTTTATCTCCTGTTAGCAAGGTCTTAGTTGAATTTCTTCTCTTTTGTGGGAGTTCTGAGCATCTAGGTTTTGGGGAACTACTATTTGTTGATCTTCACGAAGGTCAGATGTTTCTGAGTTTAGAATTAATGTTTTATATGTTCTGAATGTTGAACAGGTGATACAATGAAAGCTGAAATCTATAAGTAGTCTGGAATAGCTTAAAAGGCCTCGGATTTCTTTTTTTTTTTTTTTTAAATTACCCAGGACACTCTTATATTCCCTTCTATTTTTACACTTGTGTTAACCACTGGACTGCAATAAAAGCCAGATATAGTTGATACTTTGGAGAAATTATAATAATCTATAGTTTTGTGTGTGTATAAACAACCTGAAATCTCATTAAAGATAACAAGTCTGTTTGCTGCTTAGCTGGATATTGGCCAAGATTAAAGGGAAAAAGTGCGTGATGCACAATATCTGTTACCAGAGTCTCTTTTTTCTGATGAATTCTGTATCAAATATACAAAAATATATAGGAGAACACACCAAAAAAAAGGGCACCTTAAACAGTCTTTTTGAGATTTGGGGGCAGGGCTAGATTGTTTGGGTTTATTCTCTGGTAGCTAGAACTAAATCTCACTGGTTTTTCTTTTTTAAGGTATGGTAGAAATCCCCCTTCTCTGAGCCCAATGTCAGAGAAGTTCTAAACAGCCACATCTGAAGAACCAAAATCCCAAATATCATATCATTTTAAGAATACTTCTCTAACGCTTCCACAAAGTTCTTATGCCAGTCCTGTGAAACAATTTTTTGTTCATTTTGGATTGTTTTGGTTGGTTTGTTTTGGGTGGTTGTGGGGTTTGGTTTTTGTGTGTGTGTGTGGTTTGTTTTTGTTTTGGTTTGGCTTTTTTTGTTGGTTGGTTGGTTTGTTTTGGGGGGAGTTGTTGGCTTTTTTGGTGGTTTTTTTTTGTTTGTTTTTATCTTGACAATTTACCTTGGGCTTATGCGTTTATAATATATTTCCAAATCATGGCTATTATGACTTTTACCCTACTGTATACTGCAGGTACAATTCTAAAATATTGTAACTGAAAATCAGGAAGCGCACATTTAAATATTTACTGAAAAAAATTATTTTGTGGAACAATGCTGTTCTAAACTTCATGGCAAATATCCGATTGAGTACAGATGTCTATAGATCAAGAAAGTGATGTTTTCTGTGCTTAGTAGATCTGTAGTCTTGCATAGATACTGAAGGAGAACTTCAGCTGTAAAGAAAGGTAAGTGTCTTAGAAAACTGGAACATATCTGTATGTGCATGTAACATCAGAGGTAGGCTAAATCTTTTGTTGTCGTATCTGATCATAAGAACTCTTAAATTTGTTTTCCTTCCTTGCTTTAAAAAGTCTCTTGTGGCTAGAACTCATGTTCTAGCATTTATGTAATTAACCTATTAAAGGAACAATGCTGAGGAGTCTTCTTCCTTTACCTTGTGCTGATTCCACAATCCAGACTTGGAGGCTATTCATAGAATTCTATTAGTTCCGTTGAATATGCTACCTGGAGGGAAGAATCGCGTACGACAGCATCCAGTATGGTTCATCCTGAAGTGGTGCTCATACCTTTGAAGTGTTTGATGTAGCTAACAAATTAAAATTCATCTCAATCCTCTATTAGTAGTGCCAGAACTTTTCTTTTTAAAATGAAAAGTAACTAATGAACAGCTTTGACATCTGTGAATCAGACCTAAGTATTTATTTAGCACTGTATCTTTTGCATGTATATGGAATATCTTTTTAACAGTGGGGGGGATGTCCGATTCAGTGTAGAGGGATCTGCATTTACAATACCTTGTGAAATACTTTCAAGCATGGGTGATGACTGTGATAATATGATCTGGAGTTGGAAGCAGAAATGAATGTTAGAATTATTCAAATGTGTTGCACTCTGAAGTTAATTCTGCTGATGCAATTTACATAAGAAAAAAAGGACAGGTAATTTTTACTACCTATGTTACCTCATCTCCTATTGCTTACTTTTATATATATACATATGTCCTAAATACTTGTATTGCTCAGTACAAAATAAGCTAATTTTTTAAGCTCTTTTGTACATTGTAGATAGCTTACTTTTTCTTTACTAATAGGTTCTTCTCTTACTAAAGAAAAAAGACGACATCGATCTCACAAGTTTCTGCGTCTCAGGGTTGGAAAACCCATGAGAAAAACATTTGTTTCGCAAGCAAGTGCATCAATGCAACAGTATGCACAGAGGGATAAAAAACATGAGTACTGGTTTGCTGTTCCACAAGAAAGGTAAGGAGGGAGACACTAAAAAATCAACACTTTCCAATGGGTCTTTGAGTGCCTTTTTTTTTTTTTTTTGCATCATTCAAAATTTTTCAGTGACTGTGTCTATAAAGCAGCACAAAAAAAGGGGTCAACAACTGGTGGATATTGATGATTGGCTTAACACTGGAGTACCCATTACTGTACTGAAGTTTTACTGATTTACTTGAGTTACTTGCTGGTTCAGCCGATAGTTTCTCATGGTATTATTTAAGCTTGTGTTTGTAGCAAGTAAATATTAAAGCAAAATTCAAGTAAGTGGTATCTGGTGAAGGAAGTGAGTTCTGCAACAAAGTTTTTATTGTCATTATCTATACCTCCCATTATTTGGAAGCTTTCTAAAAATGCTCTCTACTTCTCGAACTCTGGGTTCAGAAGAGCTAGCTGGGGTTCTTTTGTCTTATCTTTGTATATGAAACATAAAAATTTTCCAGGAAACATATCTACCAGAAAAATATCTAAATTTGTTGCAGTGATACAGAGATGTGAGATGTCATTGCTCACTCACTGGTAAAGTCTTGAATTCTTAAATGATCTTTGCTGCTAGGAGATTGCGACTTACTTTCAAGTTGAACGTGATTTTGGGGGGTATTGGAGATTATTATATCCTTGTCAGAAGAGGGGGGCAGAAAGAAAAAAACAGCAACAAAAAACTATCAGCTATCATCTTGTATAAATACCTGCACACAATGATCAAGTCACTTTTCCATCTTTTCTTTTGAGCTGAATGGCATAGAATGTCCAGTTGGGTCACTGCAGTTGAGGACAGATATGGATCAATTGGAGAGAGTCCAGAGGAAAGCAGCAAGACTAATTAATGCCTAGAAAGTGTAACATATAAAGAAAATTAGAAGTAAGTGGGGTTCTTTAATCTAAAGGAGAAAAGGTTGATTACAAACATAAAATCATTTCATACTTACAAGTTGGCTGCAACAAGAAAGGCAGTTGTCTTTTTTTCATGTCCACTGTGAATGGAGATGTGTAATGGACTGAAATGACATCAAAATATTTGCATTTTTCAACAGGGAGAATTGAGACTATGCTAGCACATCACTAACCTGCTTTTAAACATCACCCCAGCTGCCCCTAATGGTGGAAATTATGCAATTTCTTGAGACAAATGTCTGTCACACTGATGCTGGTATAGCTAATCCTGTCTGGGCAAGGTGACCTCTTGTGTTTACAGTCAAGTCAAATTTTCTTGTTCTCTTCATGTCATATTCAATTTGAAAACAGATGCATGTGTCTTGTACAGCAATGATGTCGAAGTCAGCTGATTAAAATGATTACTATCACTTTGGTTCATTTTCTAATGTAGCAGAGCAAGTACTTACCTTCAGTGTGAAGCATAATTTATCACCTGTTTCAGAAGAATTAGTGCTTAGTTTACAGTCTGTATCTGATCTCCTTGGAAATTACTATACCTATGAAGTGTTTCTCTCTCTAACTGCATGGGGAATTAGTAATCCGTTCTTTATCCATCCAGTGTATGTCCCGTGTTTTTATACACACAAATCTGTATGGGGTGGTAGTGGGGTGTTTGTTTTCTTAATTCAGTGTTAACCTTGCTGAATGCTACTCTGCATAGGTCAAAATATTTAGTGTCAACCCAGTTGTCTTTGTCACCTAGTGATAAGAAAGAGAAAAATGTAGGTATCTGACAAATCTGCATTATTTCAGTGTTCTTAATCTCAAATGAGCCAGTTTGGAAAGAGTGTGTTAGAGTTCCTTAAACACTAAGGTTTTTTTACTCTAGCTGCTGTAACTATACAGAGTTTCGAATTCTTAAAAAGTTAAAATCAGGGTGTGGTTTGTTTTGTTTTTTTAAATTTTCTACTTGTAAACTCTTAAAAATAGATACCTTGTTCAGTGCATGAGGAGTCTGCAGCTTCTTGTTCTGACTTTGTCATAGAATAAATCTAGCCTTATGCATCTGAAATGTTTTATTCTCTCTTACTATGAGGGAAAGATTTGTTTTGTTTTGTTTTCCTTTCATCAATGTTATCCAGGAACCTTAATTTTAACCTGGGTAGCTCTGAATAACTGACCCTGTTCAGACACTGTTACTACATGCTTGTGTGTTCCATCCTTTTAGATGCAGAGGCATATGAAAATTATAGCTGCAGTTTTGAGAGACCTTGCTTTGTATCTCTTGCTGTTCTTCCAGTATCCTGGTTTTCAGGGATTTAGTAAGGAGAGGGGGAAAAAAAAATCCAAATATTGTTCTTCGTGTGCTAATCTAGTATGCAGATTCACCGTAGCAAATATCTTTGAAGAGGGACGTAAGGAATACTCACTCTTGGTGACCAGAGCCATAAAGCTCTAGCTCTGAAGCTGTCTTTTCCATGGTGAAGAGATACTAGTGAGTTCACTGCATGTCCTTTTTCTAAATGCTCAGTCTATCTGTGCACCTACAGAAATTGCTTAAACAGCATAGACAGACATCTGTTAGGGCTGTAAATAACTTTCTTCTGTGTGTGTCTGTGCGTGAATTTGGGCATTTTGTTCTTCCAAACTAGGGAACCATGCCATTTGTGGCAGATAACTTAAAAGTAGGTAACTTTGAATCTTGGTACTTACTGCAGTACTGCAGTTAAAATAGTCTGTAGTTTATGACCTGGCTATACTATATGCACACTTCCAGCCTTATTTCCTCATATCTGTAGCAATTCTCACAGTCCGTATCATTTTGGTTGCATGTCTTGGGAGTGTTCAGCTGTTTTTCATGGGTAGGGAAAAAAGACAGGCAGGCATTTTTAAATTTTGATTTTATTTTTTTAACTCTTTTTAAATAAAAAAAAATTAGTGTTTTATTTTAGAAGTTATGTCAGTTGTAAGCAGAGGTTTGCAACAGGACAGAAGTGGTTGAAGGACTGTACTTGTATATGAAAACACAGCAACTCAATTGAAGACTCGTTCCCTGTTTTTCCTACAGTGTCAGTTCCATACAATTAAAAAGAAAAAAAATACTAACTAGCTTTTTTCAAATGTCTCTAACATCTAGTAAAACATGAAATAGTAAGTATTTTCATTTTAACCTTAAATACTTCATAATTATTAGACATGATCCAAAGGATCACCAATTTACCTTATTTTTATTTTCTGTGTCTTTACTCGACTTCTCTAGGACAGATCACTTGTATGTCTTCTTCATCCAGTGGAGTCCAGAGATATATGCAGAAGATACGGGGGAATCTCTTCGGGAACCTGGATTTATAGTGGTAAAAAAGAAGGAAGAGCCTGAAACTAGTGAAGAATCTACTACTGAAGATGCTGCTAAAGAGTGGGAGGTAAGGAAGAGCAGTGTAAACAGATTTTTTTGTTTTGTTTTAATACTTTCATAGGAATATAATCAAAATAGTGTTAAATGATTTCCAACAAGAAAAACAAAGCAATGAGCTTTATTAGTCTGCTTACTATTATCATGACTGTTTAATCTATGCCATCCTAATGCTTTGCTCTAACATTAATTCAGGGCAACATTTCACAATTACAAGTCATTTTTGTATGGAGCAAATTGTAACTTAAAACTCAGAGTTGAAAGAAATGTGAGGACAGCAAAGAAGTTGCAACTTTGAAGCAGACTGTTTCCAGTCATTTAAACTGTCTGTTTTCGGCTATTTATTATTCCTGTGTCTAGATCATTAGATCATTGGATTCATATTGGTAAGTCTCAAAACAGGGATGAGACAGCAAAAAAGGAAAATTAATTTAATGATATGTTTTTCGAATAATCCAGTATTTAACTTCTCAGTTATAACTTCTTCATACATTAAGATGCTGTTGCATGGGTTTTAGTAATATACTGTAACGGGAACTATATTTTTTTTATAACGAATATGTTTCTCTCATGTGAATCTGTGTCCACTGTGTTTCTATGGACACATCTTTACATGTCTACATGGTTTTGTTTTGTAGTCTACATACAGCTAAAGCACTTGTAGTCTTGTGCATTCAAGTGTCAGTCAAAAGTTTGATTCTTGTCATATATATTGTAGAAGTATCCCATCAGCGCTGTTTAACTTGAGTCTCAGGGCAGCAAGTGCAATCTCTGACTGGTAATTTTTTTTTTTCTTGTTTAGTTCCCCCTGCCCTGGAGTGGAGCATGTTGAAATTTAGGAAGTCTATACTTGTATTTTATGTAGAGTGTTTAAAAAAAAAAAAAAAGTTAAAAGCTGCAGTAGTCTAACTACAGGTAATAGTTTTCTTAGCTCCAAAACGTAGAATCATAGTAGAACTCTGACTTCAAACTTCTCACTTAGCTGAAGTATTAGGCTGTGGTTACCAAACACTATCTGTGCAGTTCAATGATTTTCCATGGAGCAGTTTTGCTTTGAGACGTTGAAATTAGTATCACAAAAGCATGTCATTTGAATCTTTGTATTTACAGCATATATATTGCTCGACTATTGTTACTAGCACTGTATTTTGGTGTTGACTCTTGCTCAGAGCTCTTACAAGTATTTGTTGGTTTAAAACTTGCCCTTTCAGAACACAGGGATCAGTGGCAAGTGATCAGTGCTGGTTTAAGGCACAGTATGTCTCTTCTAATGAGCTCGTCAGTAACTTTGCACCTTAATGTAATTACATAACAATTTCTACAGAAAATAGTCCAAAAAAGTTTTCTACAGGATTAAGCGGTGTAACTTTTTAAGAGTTACTTCTGAAGTTAGTGAAGGCAGTCCTTTTCCTACATGTATTAAAATCTGTAAGTTATTTACTACAGAATGAGGTTATGCCTTAAGCCTTTAAGTCTCCTCTGGAAACAATTGTAGAAAACATATTTCAGAAATATTATTTCCATATGTGTCATTTGAAAATCTTGTAAGATTATAAAATTTTCTGGATTTAGAAGTCAGCGTGATTAGTGAGATCGATAACCTTTTTTAAAAGGTGTTATGCAAGTACAAGAAATATGCTAATGTCATCTTAATGTGCATTTTAACCTGAGTAATGTGACTTCTTACGACTGACTTCTAGCATAAATCTGAAAGCTGTTCAAAACTAACCTTTTAATCAGAAATGTTTGACAGTACCAGGTGGTTCAACCTGTCATTACATAAAACTGCATTTTAGTGGCTTTTAATATATGTGCTAGGAAGTATCAGTACGTACAGGGAATTGTAGCTGCTGTTGTCATACCCGTTATTCCCTTTGAACTTCAGCAATTATTTTCAATCGATGCACTTTTCTTCCTTCAACCCAATAAGCTTTTTCTCTGTCAGCTCTTGATCTGGGTGTAATCTAAGGTAGCAGGTGAACAGTATTGTTTAAACCCTTTTGTGGGTATTGGGATGAAAAATAGGCTGCCTGCTTCAGAACAGTGATGGGAAAACTCCAGATGGAAACAGAAAGTTAATTCTTGATGTACAAAAGCATCACAAAGTACTGTTGATCTACCAAAAGAGGACGCTAGTGGAGTAGCTTTCTTTTCCAAAAAGTGTTCTCCCTGCTATTGTTGTACAAGATCTTAAAACTGGAGAAACAGGGAAGAGGATTTATGGGTAACCCAGGTGTGGTGCTCTGAGACAGCTTTTGCTTCTTGGATAGTCCTGTGTTAACACATTCAGCTGCAGCTTTTTATCAAGGACTGTAAGGAAGTACTGTACCTCTTTTTTTATTTTTTGTGGAAAAGGTATTATAGGAAGAAGGAACAAGCAAAGAAAAGATCGGTAACATATGAAACAAGTAGTAGAGGTTGGTTTATAATTTTAAGTGGATCAATGAATAGGACTGAACTCTTACTCTCTACTTGTTCCAATTTTTCATCTGCTTTTGCTTTCTTCTTCTGTATACTACAGGTGTATACAGAGTAGTTTACTTCCTATCAGCCTTTTCGCTGAATCCTAATCCCCCCTAATCCAGTATATGTAACCTCAGCTGATCTAGTGGCAAAGAGATCAAGACTCCTGCCATCATATTAAACGCTGGTTTGATCAAATACTGCACTGTATGAAGTGTCCAGGAAAAAAAAAAAATCCAGGGAATCCTTTAGCTGACTCTTTTTGTATTATATGCTACACACTTAATAGATGACTGAATTATTAGAAATAACCATGAATCTACTACCATCTAACACTACCATCAGTAAAGGTGACAAATTTATAGCCGTCAGTTACTTAGAGTTTAAAACAAAGTCTGTGTGAGGTACTTAGTAGCTCCTGTTGCTGATGATCTTCCTCTATATCTGCCTTCCTGAGAGGCCTCTGCCTTTCCCATTGGCAAAGCTCTCTAAAGAGGATACCTTTTCATTTAAATCAGTCCATGCTAAAAACTTGTCTCTCGTGTCCCCTAGAAATGAATAGACAATTTTATTTTTATATATTATGTAAGAAATGAAACCCCTGCTAGGGTCTCGAAAGTGTTATCCCCATCCATTTTCCTCAAATATCTCTTTTACCTTCTTATACTTAAGTGAATGGGCATACATTAAAGAAGAGAGTGTTTTGGGTTGATTTTGGGTTTGTGGGGCTTTCGCCGTTTGTTTATTTTTACTGTTTGCACTGAATCTTGGGGCTGTAGAGGTATATCTATCATGGTTTTCTTTGTTTTACTTAGTGTATATGAGTTCAAGTGCTAATGGCTTTCATTCTGTGTTAGCACAAATAATTAATATTGTTTAGAAACCTATGTGTTGATAAACAAATATTTTTTCCAAAGCATATTCTGTACTTGCATCTAAACATAGCCAGATTTGACCGCAAGCTTCTGTGGTGCGGTGCCTCCGAGACAACTTCCATGAGTACTTGATGGTCTTTAAGTACGAGTTATTTGTATAGTGGTGCGTATGGAAATTAATTACATGGTGTTAAGGTCCTTGTTTGTTAGCTAGCTACTGATTTGTTAACATCATTGTGGTGCCAATTAGTACCACAGATCTGGAGCGTTAAGGAGGTGTACCTACACCTACCTGGTGTGGGTAAAGGTGTGGTACCACGGATCTGAAAGCAGGGATGGATCCTCAAGCGCTGCTAATAGGATTGGTCTTAAGCTTGAAGAAGTTGAAGATGAGTGAAAAGGAAAAACTGCTTTTCTGAAAGAAGTGTTGTTAACATTCCCTGCAAAGTATAAATGTTTTTCCTTTGCTTATTGTCAAGGTTTAAGGCAAGGTGACAAACCGTGGCAGACGCTCTCTGTTACCCCCCGCTCACCTTCCCTCCACCCTCTCCTTTAGATCGGGAAGACGATAGGGAAGATAAGAAGGAAGGAAGAGACTTAGACTTCAAGTTGGAAGGTTTTAAAGGGTTTTACTAATGCTACTAATAAATAGAGAATATATACAAAATATACAAAACCAGGCTTGAGTGCTGGATATGGAGTTGGTGTCAGTCCAGCAGCTGTAGGGCAGGTACCTGGAAGTCAAGGGCAGGACTTCACAGCAAACTGGATGCAGGGATTGCAGGGCCTCGCGCCTGGTACCACAGGCACCCAGAGAGGGTCCTCTTTAGATGCCGGCCATGGTCCAAGAGAGGCTAGACCCTTGTGATCTCCATCTAATATCGGGAGTATGACGATTATGGGATGGAATACTCTGTTGGTCAGTTTTAGTCACCTGTTCTGTCTGCCCCTCCTCAAACATGCCCCTCTCAGTTATGGGATGTGTGGAATTCTTGGCTGTCATAGCAATAAATCTAAATATGACGCTTCTTCAGCATTCCGTTGGTCTTGACCTTGGTGATAGCAGCACTACGCACAGTGTCCAAGAAAAACATGCAGGCAAAAAATTCAGAAAAGTGCAGTTACTTAGAAGGCACTTAGCTGAAAGGAAAATTCACTGAAAGAGAAACTGGTCTTGTTTTTAACAAAACCAGGACACATATGCATTGTATACTTAAAAAAAAAAAAAATCAGAGCACAAGTTACGAACCACATTTGGTCATAGAACAACTTGAAGAAAAATGATAAGAAGTGCTGCCCAGTATGCGTGATTTCTGTAACCTTTCTTGTGGATTCTTTAACTTTCTTAGTTTCAGTAAGTATCTGCACTCTTTAAAAAAAAAAAAAAAAAAAAAAAGGAGGGAGGAGGGGAGGGACAGGCGGGTGGGAAGTGGTATCTCTGTGATTCATCAGTCCCAGAAATTCAAATGATCCAGTTATTCTACTGTAGTAGAAACTGATCGTAACACTTTGATAGGCTTGTTTCCACTGCTGTTGTGATACGAAGTGGCAGGTGGTGTTTTCAAGTTTATCATTGGAGGAAAAAGACAGGGAAAACAAGTATTATTCATGTGAAATATCATTAACAATATCAGGGATGTAGTGTAGAGTTAAATGAGGTAAATCAGCTTTCCACTGAACTTGCATACACGTAATGTGCTGATAAGCTCAAATATTTTTCTATAGAAGTTGGCCTGTGCATGTAAATAATCCATTAAATTCTTGAGAGATTCAGTTTATCATATCTGGGGAGGGAGGACAACTGAAACTAATTTCCTAAGCAAGATCTTTACAGTTTTAATAATGCTAGATACAAAGGAAATTGCTGTGCTCTAACAACTTTGGAAATGACTATTTGCGTAAGAAATGTTAGCGCATAAAGGAGAAATGAAATTATTTGTGTTTTCCCATGTGAGTTTTATGATAACATATTTGTACCTTCTATTTGTATCCAACTAAAGGACTAGTTGGTCTCTTGGGGCTGGGAGGGGGTGAAGGAAAAGAAATTACAGAGATCAGAATACCTTAATTTGCTTATTTAATATTTCATCTGTTGGTCTGAGAAGGTAATTCTCAAAGTTAATGATATTCCTTGAAGAACAAAGGGACTTGATCTGTTCTATTTGTAGTTAAGTTTTCTGATAGGGAGTGGGAAAACAATATCTATGTAAGGTACCACAGCTGTTAAGTGTTTTTGTCACCACACAACACTGGAAATACGGGATTTATGCTGGTGGATCAGATCTGGGGTCATCAGACAAAGTACTGATGCAAAAAATATAATTAGTATGGCCACAGCTAAATATTTCAGGGGCATTAAAGACATTTCATCTTGGGTACTTGTGAAGAAATCAGTTAAGGAAATAAGTTCCTATTTCAACTTGAAATCTGTTACAGAAACAGAAGAATTGCTATGTACTAGAATACTTCTTAATTATTTAAAGTGCTGATTCTTCCTTCCCCCCTACCTCCCCTTGTCATTTGATCTTATTTATTGCTGTTATTCAGTATTGAGTCATACTTCAGTTCCACATAAAACGAAATACTCATCCACAAGATATTTGAAAACAGGAAGTATCTTGTCTTGGGACCTGCAAGCTGGTCTAAAGTAGTTTGAAGCTAACCTGTTTTATTGTTTCCATTATCATTTCAATTGTTTGGAAAATACAGAAAATCAGTTTGGTTTAAAGCTGTCTAGAAGTTAACTTCCAAAATGAGCCATGAGTTGATATTTGCAAATGATTTTTCCCAAATTCGCTGGATCATGTGCTGAACTTGGATTTCATAACCATTACCTTTGTTTTTCAATATTAAATTTCTGTAGAAAATATGGATACAATACTTCTGGAAAGCAGTACTCTGTAATAACCCACTTGTCAAAATGAATTTTAGTTGGAACTTTAGACGTGGTTCAACAATGTTTACAAGATCAAGTCATTAGTTGCAAATGAAGTTTTGGCTTCCTGAAACGGTATTTGAGTTAGACACTCAACATTTCAACATTAGAAAAAAATTAGTTCTGGAGTGTCTAGAAATTCTGTTTCTGTGTATTTGTAAAAACATGAAGAGCACAAACAACGATGATGTCTCCTGGTCCAGGTAACAACTGAAGAAGGATTTTCAAGATTGGAGTACTGGACATAGGTGCTTAAGTTCTTTATTGGATCTGGACTGTAATTTCTACATGAAAACAGGGATTTCAGTTTAAGCATGCACTGCTGCCTTAAGTTTTTGTATTCTTAATAGTGTTTTTTCTATACGTTTGCTTCCATTCTCTACACCGCGGTGCTCAGATGTTGGTGAAACAGCTGTTTGTTGTGTCGTACACATGTGGTATGAGCATCACGCTGTATGCCAAGCTGGATGACACCGCATCAGCAGAGAGAAGGGGAAGCCTGGGAGTCGCAGGCTTCTTGAATGAAACACGGCACAAAATGTGTAGAGATGCATCACATTAACAGTCCTCCAAATTAGAATATTTTTCTGATATGTTTGTTGAAAGGTTTTCTCTTTATGATAGTATATTGGATATGCAAGCTAGATCATTGTTTGGTTTTTACGTCATGCATTGTCTTTTAAGAAATGGGACATGTCACTGTGCATGTGTTGCTGTATATTACCAAGCATATTTAGTAGACTTTGCTCTTGTACCGAAGGGTGAGAATCTCTTGAATTTCAGCAGTCACGTGCAATAGTTAAAAATGTTTCTGTTTTATGTTAAGTGTTGTGATTGAAGGGACAGCCTCTGGTGCCCATTAACACAAGACAATGCCCTTTGTAGAGACTGGTAACTTCCATTCTCGCTTTCGCAATTAGCTCGTGCAAATATTGTGCACTGTGTCAACTTCATGCATGGAGTATTTCTTGCTCTGCTCTATTTATTTTCTCTACTTAATCTATTTCGAATGTATTTGTAACTTGTAAGTGAAAATTCTGATGTTTTCACTACTTGGAACCGTCCTGTAGTTGAAATAATGAATGTGGAATTGTAATTGATGGTTATTTCATGTTATCTAGTAGAGAGAACTGGGGCAGTCCCTCTGCTAGGAGTTGAAGCAGAACCATCCAACTAAAAAGCTTGTGCTTTTGAGACTCTTAATGGCTTTCAGGGTACCTTTGAAAATCCTGAGGAAAATTTTGTGGATGGAAAAATGCTGCTTTTTTTTTTTCCCCGTTCCCCTAAGCTGTTGAAAGGAAACAAAGGATGACTTCTGAAATTAAACTGCCTTTCTTATGGAAACATTATCAGCCAAGTAAGAAGCTGTGCCAGTCTGTGTTGCACTGGGTGCCACAGGAGCTGGCTTTTATACTGTTCAGTGCTTTTCTCGTAGTGGGAAAGGGGGAAGGGATCAAACCTCAGTTAACTGTAATCCTGTGCAATCCTGTGTCACCTGCAACAATTTTTACGGTGATCCAATTATTCTAGAAGACTTAAGTAGTATACCTTATATCATGAAAATAAGAAACTGCCTTTCACCTAGTGGGATTTCTTGCGAACATGACAACTCAGGTGACCTGGGCATCTAAATTAGGTGTCTTCCTAATGCTGAAATTCTTGGCAACTTATATCCTAAAACTATAATATGAGGAGTAAACATAAAGGATGTACAACTCTTACCAGAGCTGTAAAATGCTGTTCTAAATTTAAAAATACGAGAATACCAGAGTTTATAATTCTAGAGTTATTTTCTGTCATACTGTACTAATGTGTATTGAAACCGTACTATTTTAAACACTACTTGAGGCAGCTTTCAGGGTTTTTTTGACTCCTTGGTGATGGGATTTTATTGCAATCTGCGAAGCATGCCTGTTAGATGTAATTAAACAGCAATCTCATCTCTTTAAAAATGCATTCTAACAAGTAAATAGGCTACTGAAAATGAAACTGCTGTCATTGCTTATTGATTTGTTTGTTCCCAGGCAAACCAATACAACAGCATAAAAAGCTTTCTTCTCGTCAGTCAAAAATGCAAATGACTTAAGAATTGCACTGAGGCACTCAAAGTTGTACCATCTGGTTCCTGTGATTTATGTGTTTTTTCTCAATTTTTCAGGGCTGCTTCTGAAATTAGAGTTATTAAATTCTGAGAACGATCTTATTTTATACATATGCCTCAGTCTTCTCAGGAGGTGCTTGGCGATGCTTATTTTCAGTGGACAACATTTGTGGTTTTTTTATCACAAAACCTGGTCATCAACACAACTGCTGCATATGGAATCAACAGTGAGTTCTAAATAAACTGAGTGAGAAGGAAGGAGCAGGGGAAATAAATTACTTTTTACTAATTTAATATTGATCAAAAACCACATTAAATATAGGGATTGTAGAATTCAACATCACAACTTTTTTCTATTGCTGTGGCATCAGGACATTGTGTTAGCTACCAGGTGAAACAGAATAATGCCGTTTAATCAAACTGCAAACGTGTTCTTTCACACCCAGCATCCAGTCTTTTCTACACCAGTTGATAGAGAGTTATCAAATTTGCTGTCCTGTTTCTAGGTTATGAGATTTTGTCAGCTGAGAACTTAAATCTGGTATGGCAAATTGATTTGGAGTCAAAATAAGACGTTTCATAAGTTGTACCTGTATTTATTGGCACTCTTCTTTTTTCTGCTTTTTAATATTTTTTTTAAATTTTTAATATTTTTAAGACATTAGTTAATTAGGAAAAAAACCAACATCATGAATAACAGTTACTGAAAGGACTATGTGCTTCTGCCTTGAACATTTGATTGTGTGGAGATGTTTAGCCTGGTTACAAACTAACAATGATGATAACAAGATGACAATTCATTGTAATTAGATATGTTTTGTTTTGCTCTGTTGTCTAGGTAGCAAATAGGTGGATGCTCTTAAGTGTGTGCTGCTGTTGTGCACGGATGCTGTGACTGAGCCGGTACTCCTCTCTAGAATCTTTTTAATTAAGAACTTTTATGGCAAGGCATATATTAATTAGCAACAAGATATGAGGTTCTGATTCAAATTAACAGATCGCTAATATAACCCACAAATGCACAAAAGAGTAAAAGAGCAGTTTATTTTTTTATCTGTAATTAGGAGATGCTCCTGGGGTCAAGCTTCTTGTGTGGGCTGCTTTCTCTGGCTGATAGAAATAGACCTTCCACCAGTTTTGAAAAAACACTTTTCAGGGGTCGGGGGGGAGAGGTTTGCCACTTTTAGGACCGCACTGTTTGATAATGGTGTGTAGGCTCTCGTAACAAAGAAGTTTATTGCTCTCTTTATGGCTTGTTTATTTTGAACAATTTTTTTAAATCCTTATGAGGAGCTGTGGGAGGAGCCAGTTTTATATAGAGAGAAGGTAGAAGCATCCAAGTTGTTACTGTGTGATGACTCAGGTTCTTTTCTTCCTTTCCCAGTTTTGGAGAAACAGTGTGTTGGCTCGTGTTAGGGAGGAATTTGTTTTTTCTGGGCGTGGGAAAATGGAGGAAAGAAGAAAAGACTGCTGAAATAGGCTGGGGGGGAGTTAGTTGTGTGGCTACCTTTTGCTTTTTGGCTTAGAAGTTGCATGTCCAGAGATGGTTTGAAATAGTTTTTCTGCATACTCTCCATTCCTTTTAAGATGTGCCAGACTTGGGGAGGTGGGTGGAGGGAAGGTTACAGCTCGTTTTTTGGGGTGTATGTGTGGTTTCGCGTTTTTTGTGTGTGTATATGGTGTCGGTGGTGTTTTGGGGTTGCTTTTTTGTTGATTTGTTTTATTTGAGGTTTTTTTATTTTTGTTGTTTTGTTTTTTTATATTGATTGTAATTGTCTCATTTGAGGCTGTCCATTTTTTGTTCTTGTTTTACTTCAGTATTAGCTTGCTTATTTAAAAAAAAAATCAAATAAATGGGCATATGGTTTATTGTTTGAATCTTACACTATTTGACTATCTAGTGTACTATCGCATATTTGAGTTTCCGAAATCCCAGCTTTCAATGTACTAATGATAAGAATGTTCTTACTTGCCACCTAGGTAGTTCTTGTATTATAAGCTGGAACAAATGGATTTTTAGAGTTACCAGCTCCAGAGAAAGCTTTTACTGCAAAGAAAAATAATTTATCCATCTGAATTACTTTGAGTTAGATATTAATGCAAGGTAAGGCATTCCAGTGCACAGTCTGCAGCAGAGTTAAATATAAGTTCTGGGACTGGTTTTCTCTGCTGGGGTGTCGTGGCTTTTAGGTCACACTGCAACATGTTGGAACGTTGATGTGATGCTGCCTGGCCCCACTTAGCACTTGGACCCAGGACTCCAGCACTGGGGGTTTTGGAGGAAGAAGGGCAGTGAGGGGGGAGCCTGCAAGTGCTACTACAGGGAAATTCTCCAGGGGTTACTGTGCCTGTTGCTGTTGCACACGGCTGTTAAAATAAACATCCTTCCTTAAGAGAAAAAAAAAATGTAATCATGATTCCAAAAATACTTTATTGCTGGGACTAGTATTTAACCCATACAGCAACTTTAGCTTGTAGACAAAAGGATTTATTTTCTTCTTCTAGTGAACAAAGCTGAAAATGCTGCAATGTTAACAGTTCCCAAATGCTTTCAAACATCTTTAAACCGCCCTCCCCCCCACACACACAAAAAAACCCCACCACCAAACAAGCAACCTTTTTAAACTTTACTGACTGCTTTTTTTTTAACCATTTCTGGACTGTAAGAAGTAATTGACAGGGTTTGTGTACACTTGTCATCTAAGACAAACTGTTCAATAGTGAGTACATATTTGTTACTGTTAGAACTTGTTTATGAACAATTCTAGTGTAAAAGAATGTAAATAATATTGCAAGCATTCCTTGGTCTTGTGGGTTTTGGTTTTGGGTATTTTTATGTTGTGGATTATTTGGGTATTTTTTGTTGTTGTTTTGGTTTTTGTTTTTTTAATTTTTGAGTATTGTTTAAGAAAAATTAAGTTCTATGTCTTTAAATATTTTAGCCTTTTCAACAATCTAGTGCTCTACAACCACACTTGAATACAGGAAACGTTTCTCCTCCTGTACCGTCATCATTTGCGATACATCCCCCTCCTGTACACGCGTTCATTTGTTCCCGGCCGTGTCAGTCAAATGTCTGCATCCAGCAAACTATCCTGTCGCTGTCGTGGGGCTCTGCCAGTGCCTAGAGCTGACAGCAGGTACAGAGAATGCTTTCAGACAGCCTTGAGTGATATTTTTTTTCTTTTTTTAGTCTCATTTCATTTTTAGAAAGCAGATGTCTCGTCTCTATGGGAAGAAGGGAAGAAAACACCAGCCAGTTAATCATAAATACGCTCTGGTAATTGTCAGTGTAGTATATTCATTTCTGTTATTGCATTCGTGTGATGTTACGGTGCAGAGGCGGTTTCTGGAAGTTTAAATTTTGGATGTGTAAACAGGATGCTAAATTGCAAATTTTCATTACTTCTGGGTGCATAACCTAATGGCTGAAATGCCAGTGGCGTTAGATAACAAACTACTTTGAGCATTAAGGGGTTCAGCAGTTTTAGGGTGGGTGTTATTTTTTTCCTTTGGAACAATGCATTTTTTTCAACAAAATGTGATTTATAGCTAAATGCCATATACAGTAGTTTGCATTGGCATTTAATTAGAAAAATGTAATTCTCCTGAGCTACCATTATGCCTTCTCAGAAGTCTTTCAACTATACAAAGGTCTGATACTACTTCTGAATTGGTGGTCATGACTATGCTGTAGTCCCACTCTCACATTTATAATGAAGAGGGGACAAATACCACTGTTTTTACAGTTTATTATATATATGAAGGTAACTGTAGTGGGTTTTTTTCGGTGTTGTTTTCCCCAAAAATACTTACATTTGTAGTAGTATGTAAGGAAATGGTCCTCAGTGAGACTTGCCAAACGGTAACATCTTGTGGATAGGGAGGAAGTGATCTTGACAATGTTGTTTGTTGTGCCTTTAGCATCTGGTAGATTTGGAAGATGTTTTTCGTTCAGACTCTGCCTGTGACAGGCTTTTTACTGCCTTTTTAA
Source organism: Caloenas nicobarica (assembly GCF_036013445.1). Classification (NCBI taxonomy): domain Eukaryota; kingdom Metazoa; phylum Chordata; class Aves; order Columbiformes; family Columbidae; genus Caloenas; species Caloenas nicobarica. The sequence goes on from NC_088246.1 coordinate 145,632,309, forward strand.
GAGTTACAGGTCTCTGGGGTTTGGTACATATTCTTTTGGAGGTGCTATTGACTCTGGTTTTTATTTTGATCTTTATTTGTAGCCAGATTACTTGCAGGATATCAAATTGTCATATGGCAACAACTGGTTTTGTAAATGTGTGTTTCTAAGTAAAAATGTTTTTGAAATAATAGGCTCTTAATTTTTCTCTCTGGCAATGAATTGTAGAATGGAGATGTAATTCCTAAATTAACTGTAGTTTGAGCATACCCTGTAGCAGTGTAAAAGGTATCTGAGGTATACCAAGAGTTGTTATTTAATATATATGTAGATGTATTTTGCCCAGCTAATTTTAAAAGTACTATTGTTCCTTGTTGTAACTATTTCCCTTAGGACTAACACTTTATTTTAGCCAGAGTCCAACTATGCTGCTAAAAGCAATAGTCATCAGCTCTTAAGGAGAATTTCAACTGAAGGAAATTGTATGAGAACTTTCTTTTCTGTGAGAGAGGTAGAGACCAGTGCTTTTTTAATGAATAAAACAAATCAGAAAAAGAGATGTGTAAGTATCTACAGATGGGAATATTTTTAACATGTTTCTATGTCGAGAAGACATGTTCTGTTCTTGAAGTTTTTTTTTTTTTCCCTTCAGTGAATGATCATAAAGCTGATGTGCAAGTGTAACCTTACAGAAAAGAGGGGAGGGCTGTTGGAACCATTACTTTTGTGTTGTGCAAGACAAAGTGGGAATCATATTAAAGAGACTGGCAGCATATACGAAGTACAGGTCTTTGACTAAATGTTTCATTAGTGGTGTTCTGAAATTTGCGTGAAAACCCAGCTGACATGAAATAACATAGTTGCTGGATGATATAATACAATAAGAGTGCTTGCTTGAAGCAACTAAATCACCCTGGATGATTTTACTTGAAAGGCCTTTGTTATTTTCACAGTGAAAAGAGTAAATTTGGGCTGAGCATTATAGGGGTTTGATAGTTTGTCAGGGTAACAGATCAAAACTTTGACTTACCAAAGCATTATGCTCCTCTTCAAAAAGCCGGTAGTGTTGGCTTCCCACTTTTTTAGTAAATCTGTTTGGTATTTACTCTGTCTCTTTATTGTACTGCAACAAAAGAGATGCCAACAGGTTTCTGGAATGTCAAAAATTCAGGCAACCATTCTGTCTGTCAAAGCACTTTAGACAAAAGACATCAGACAATGCGAGAACAAAAGGTGGATTGCCTTCTTTAGGAATGCTTGTCCTGCCCCAGATGCTTTGCTGAGCCTTGATAGGCAGCATAGCCAAAGGGGACAAAAACCAATGAAAACTTATCTTTGGCTTTTATGTTCTTAAGATATTATGCAAAGGGAATTAAATTGATGTTGATTTTAATAGCTTGAATGATTTGAGACTTGCACAATTTTTGAGGTTCTTGATTTACTGGTTAACTGGAGTTAGTAAGCTAATGGCTGTAGTTCTTTGGCTGTTATGGAGATATAATAGGGCCTTACATGTGAAAGATGAGAATTTAGCACTTCATCCCTGTCAGAACTGCAAGGTTGCATCAATCCAGCTACAAAGAATTTTTTAAAGTCAGCTTTCCATACCAAGTTTTGTTTTGGAGTAATAAGGAGTAAACTGATGATCTGAGTCTAAATAAAAATAAAAAAGCAGAGTGTAATCCAGTACTTTCTTACACTGATCACTAAGCCTAGAACCTTTCCTTGATGAAAGATATTTGCCGTACCCACTGTCCTAAATAATTAGAGGGTTTATGCATCATACCTTGACTATATCTTCCATTCAACTGTTAGGTGTTATATTGTCTACATTTTTAATTCTTGTGAAATATTAGGCCTCACTACGAATGCAAAGTGCAGTAGCAGATGAACATTTGAAAAGGCTGATTGTAAGGTGAAAGAAAACAAATGAGTAGTAGAGGCTTGTATTTTCTCTGTATGTTTTTAGTGGTCTGTGCAATCTGAAGTTTACCCTTAGTTGATCCTATTTCTGATGAAAAAGAGATGAGTATTTCCATACTGAGCTTTCATTCAGTTACCTACTTCTAAGCATGTGTGGTGCTTTGTCCTAGCGGAGAGGATCTCTGCCCAGCAGTGTCAGGACGGAGATGTGACCTGCTCAGCCTGCCTCCTCCTGGGCTGGCAGCTTGAGCTCAGGCACCAGGTGCTGTGGTTTCGGCAACTGAACCTCAAGTTTCTCTGCTTGGTAGTGCTGAAACTTCCTGAAGTTATTTTGTGTGGTAAATCAACTGGGCCTAGACAGCTAGGTTTTACTGGTAATGCTGCTACAGATCTTTTCTTCCTGTGATGAGTCAAGTTGCCTGACCTGCCTCTTTAAAAAAGTAATTTTCGTAACTCTGATTCTTAGGTTTTTTGCGCGAACATTCTAAACTAGGTTTAATGTTTGCCCATGTTAAATTTAGCTCTCTTGCTAGCATTATAATGTCTCTCAAATTAGTGATTTCTCATCTTGAAAAAAATAGCTTGTTATAAGGGTTTCCAGACTTGGCATAACACTGTGTGGTGCAGGCTTTGATTGTATTCTTCTCAAGTTCATTTATTAGTTCTGGTTATTGCAGATGTCATAATTTATCTGCACTATGTGTTAATTACGGCTTGGTACAGTTGCTGTGGGCTTAGAGCACTTTGAGTCAGATAGTTAACAGTCCATCCCGCAAAGCTGCGAGGACAATACTGATCACCCAGAGAATGCTGCTGCTGTGTAATGTACCCAGCTCTTCTGCCCCTGCTCTGGGAGACACCTTGGTGTGTAGAACAGTTTTGAGACAGCCAGTTTTAAAGGTATCAAGAGAGACAAAAACTGCAGTGCCAGCCAGTTCAGGGGCTGCTGTGATTTTCCAGTCCCTCTCCTCTGCTCTTGGACCTTCCCTTCCTTGTCACCAGTAGAGTGACAGGGACCTGAATTGGCTGAAATGCACACGAGACAGAAAATGGTTAGCTTTGCTGCCACACTCATTAAAAATGAATCAAATTAAATTAGTCTTAGGGTTTGGGTTTTTTTTCAGAATGATACCATATAACTCTTTATCTGATGTATTAATACATTATTGCAATGTAATCAGTGTGTCCCAAATAATCGTATTTGTGATGAAGAAGACTTCTTCTTCAATACTGCTTTCTCTCAAGCAGTATCTAACCTTTTGGGAGGGAACTAAATTTGTCTGGAAAGTAAAGTTAGTGTTTTCTCTTAAAATATTCATAACAGTGTTTAATTCACAAATGTACATTTTATTTTCATTGGAAGGTATTTACAGCCTTTAGAAAGGGTTTCGTCCTTTCTTCACCCTCCTCATCTACTGATGAATTCAAGTTGGACTGATATTTTGGAGTAGCTTTGTAAATGGCCTGATAAAATTACATTGTTATTTATTTTTTTCTATTAAATATCCTGGAACTTTAACGGTGAAACTTTTTTGACTCAAGAAACAATGTTCATGAAGCTCGCAGTTCACCTGATTTTACACAGATGTATTAAGATTCAAAGTAAAATTGTTCAGCTTCTGTTCTTTCTTAATATTCATTGTTGTTTGGTTTTTTTAAAATTTCATATTCAGTTAATCATGAGAGTATAGATACCATATGTTGGAGAGAACCACTTACACCAGTATGCTTTCTCCATTCTTATCTTTCAGCAGCACTGTTCAGTTCTGATAAGACACTCCCTTTCTCTAAGGAGAGAGTTTCAGCTACTTGTTAACTCTGAAAATTTAGGTGTTGTTGGCTTGAGGGCAGCAATTACACCACTCTGTTATCAACCGTGCACTGGGGGGGTGTGTTGGTCACTCTTGGCTTCCTTTAGCTGGCAGCAGAATGCCTTATTGCTGCAAGCAGTTCTCGTGTTTACAGCTACATACAGCAGATTGATGTGACCAGTGGCTGACAGGGCTGACGTGTCACCACCTGCAAACTGCCCTTCATGGAGTTTCAAACAATCGTAACTGGTTTTATGTGTATTATTGAAGGTCAAATAAGTTCCATATTAGGAATTTCAATTTCTGTGGTGTGCAATGCATGTGCCAGCATAGAGTTGCATATTCTGACTTAATTTCACAAAAACAAGGTTTAGAAACGTAAGTTTCTCCAAAAGGAGAATCCTAAGCCTCTTGATTGAATCATCAGTATGCAAGCCCACAATTTGACTTACTGCATTAAATATCAAAGATGTTGTGTGTTCTGCTAAGTGGATAGCTCATATATATGTGGTGTGGAGGGTCAAACCGAAAGGCGGTAAATGCTACAAGAGCTATATGACTCATCCCATGTTTTCTCGTCAATGTTGCTATTATGAATAGAGCAGCAAGTATTAGATCTCTAAGGATATATCTCATGTCATTTCAAACTTGATTAACCCTTGGATTTGTCCTGTGGTAGACTGTTCAAGGTCCCTAAGCAGAATAATTTTTGCCCTGAAGCATGCTAACCTCCTGGCTATACACATTATTTGTTTCAGTCTATTCCAACCAGCTCCCAGGTTAACCATAAGAGGTTTAGCTGCTGTTCTGTCCTCCTGCATTCTTTTTGAAGCAGAAAATAACTACAGAGAGAACAGAGGGTCCTTCAGGAACACTTTCTGATCCTGAAAAAGTAGCTTTGAGTATCAAGGGAACGGGATGCTGATGTGGCATAGTGAAGAGAGTGGAGCAAATAAAGCACATAGTAAGCCAATATAGGTAGGCTTGCACTTGAATCCTGGGCAGAATACTTAGATTACTAAAATTTTGGGTGATTTGGCAATTTCAGTATAAGGATACGGACTGTATTGGAATTTGGAAAGCCTTGTCCTATACCTGAAGGACTTAAATGTCGCAACTTGTCCAGGTTGGATCAGGACCTTGCTCAGTCAAACTTGGTAAGTCTCTAAAGGTGGAGATTCTGCAGCCTCCCTGGGAAGCCTGTTCCAGTCCTTAACCATCAGTAACATCAACCCTTTGAGCCCAGTGGTCCAGCCACTTCTTGTTCTTCACACATTTGATACATAACTGATTTGATTGCAAGGCCACTATAGGATAGAATCAAAAGCCTTGGTGAAATACAGATAAATGACATCCACTGCTACCTGCCCAAAAATGAAAGAATTTTATTACAAAGAAACATTCTGTATTGAAAACCATGCTCCAGTATGATGAATATCAGGAATAAAAGACCTTGCTTTCCAGTTATCTGTAATACCATGTGAAAAACTAACGAAGTTCTGTGTTTAAGAATAGAAGTTCAAAGTGGAATGAGGTCGAAGGCAGCTCCTGGAATGATCAGAACAGACAGCTGATGGTGGGTTGAGAATGGAAGAAAGGCACTGGTTTATTTAGCTTGGTGAAATATAATAGAGGATTAATATGACTACAAGGAAGGAAAATAAGGAAATGTAGATGGGAGGTGAAATGGCATGAGCACTCTATGGACTAAACCAGGTTGTAAAACAGAATAAACTTCTAACTAATGATACTACTAACATTTCAAAACGGCACTCTCAAGCCTTGCAGGGACAAAATACTAGGTGTTTTCAAGGTACATCTCAATCAATTCCTGAATAAATTTGTAGAAGATGCCAGTAGGCAGACATACATGACTTCAGGATTCTATAGCCCATTTAATCACAAAATACATACTCTTGTCCACTGTGAAGCAAAAATAAAGCATGTTGACCCAAACCAGAAGCATTTTATAGAAGGTCAGGTGTAGCTGAACTGTGGAGGTATTGTAATGTACTCATTTAAGGCTTAGTTCAGTGGTGAGCAGTTAACCTTGAGACAGTTTGTCTTGTGGATTGCTCACAGAATTTAGTATGGACTGTATCCTTAAACATGGGGTTTGAGAGGATTAATTCCTTGCCCTTAATTTTCCCCTATGACATTCTATGACATGCCATTTAGGATGTTTGTCATTGTATACCAATGGTCTGCCACTATGCAGGCTTTTGTTCACAAAACAGATGTAAGGATGCGATGTGATGGTGTGTGACAGGTTCAGGCTGCCAAGGAGCTTTTATTGCATACAATACTTGGACATTTCTCTCGGGTAAGAAATTTATCAAAATAACCTGTGTACACTGTTCTGAGGATGTAGGCAGCCCCCTGGCATATGAAAAGGTGTGTCAGATCTTGGTCCCTGAGCAAAAGTGTCAATAAGGAGATCCAAAGTGCAGGATGTTGATAGAGTGTGTGTTTGACAGGTTGAAGGCAAGACAGCATTGCCTATAAAATTGTCGACATTCTAGTGTGTAAAACAGCAATTACTATTAGTGTCGGAGATGATGAGGTTTTTGTTTTGTTTCGTTTTTTTTCAAGAGTCCTCTTAAGTAACCATGTGTTTATGCCATATTTTAAGTTAACGACTGTCTCTCATGTGATAGGAGGTGAGTTTAAAGAAGCAACAAGGCTAAAGGGTCTGTGGATTATTGCTTTTCAGGATTACATTCATAAGGTGCTGGGGCGAGCAATGTAACTTGCGATGAGCTGTTGTTGCAAATAAAAGGCTAAAACTACACTCTCATGTGGTTGGGTGGAATACTCTTAAAGCTTTGCATATAACTACTTGACACTGAGAATGCACAAACCAATACAATTTCCAACAACTTTCTTGGTATGATTTAAGGGAACAGTAGAAAATGGTGGAAATAAATTGAATGGGTAGTAATTACTGATTATGGAGTAATAAAACTGGATGTCACAAATATTCCTTTTTCCTTGCTTTGCAGTTGCATGGGGTAGAGCGAACCATCGCTGCTGGAGAGGCCAGTCATGCGGTGACTGGGCTCTGTACTCAGGACAGTGGCGAGTATCTGGCCAAACTCCTTGTAGTAGGGGCAGGTAGATGGGGAGCTGCTGGACTTGTGGTTATCTTCTTTGCACTGTGGTAGGCCCTAGAAGTTTTTAATACACTCTTATTACATGGGACATCCATTTAATCTTTCCACCAGCTGTTTAAAGATGCTTTCATAAAAATGATGATTTTGAGTTCTCAAAATCACATTATTTGCTGTAGTTACATCAAAGTGACTGTTGTAGTCCTTCAGCCAGCTCGTCGCACCAGAGCAGCATGTTCTAGAGCTTTTTGACTAAAGGCTTTCTGGCTGTACACCTCCTGCCAAAGTGGAGGTGCCATTTAGAGTGAATGTGTTGGCAGATAAGCAGCTTCTGAAGCTTTGGAGGTGAATGGGAAGTCCAGACTATAAAGATATTGTGGGGTGGTATCGGGGAATTATTAAACTTTAGTCCTGTTGCTTTGTGTTTAATGTATCTTCACTGACAAATAGAGTCAGAACCTACTGAGAAGCCTTTGGTTTGCTTCTAGTCTTCATCCAGGAAAGCAAACCAGTTTCACAAGATTCATTAAACTGTGTGTAAAGAGTGTTTGAGAGGACTTTGGGCTAAAGAGTTTGCATTAAGGCATGCGACTCAGATTGACTTTTAATTTAGCGTCCTAGTACTGATAACTTCATATGCTCATATATCAGTTCTATTAATATATTTGTCCTAGAGCAGTGAGATATGTCTGACTGCTAGTTCCATTAGTGTTTAATTTGTAATTTTGCTGTGTCTACTTGTGTCTAAAACCACCTATATGCGCATTGCCCTCGCAGAAACAAACATCTTTTCAGCATTTCTTGTTTGTTTGTTATCATTGCACATTTTCCCTTCATTACTCTCCTCCACTTTTTTTCTTTCTTACCTTTTTACTTTTCTTCAACTGTCAGTGGAATTATTGTCTTCCTGTCTCCATATTCAGGTAGTGTCAGTGGCTGAGTATCACCGCAGGATCGATGCTCTAAATAGTGAAGAACTGCGCACACTCTGCAGACGTCTCCAGGTGCCCTCTTCAGTAGTTTAAACCCCATCTCCAGATAGTAAAACATCTTTCTTTGTAGTGTCTTTGATCAGGGCAAGTCCCACACTCAGTGGGTTTGTCTTGTCTACAGCACTATAAGGATCCAGCAGAAAATTCCTGTGTTTTGGATGTATTTAATTGTGCAATGCTGTGATGGAATCATTACTTCCATCTTTTTCAAACAGGAATTTTCTGTCAGAATTGGAAAATATGTTCTCAGTACTGCTTGACTCGGAGTGACGTGTTTTAACTTCCACTTTAGATTGGTGTGTTGTGCTAGATAGAAGCTTTCCTAAAAAGAATGCAAAACAGGTGAAGGATCCAAAGCCTTGTTGTATGGGTGTTTAATTTTATATAGGATTCTTTCGTCAAGAATCTCGCAGTACTTGGCAAGTAGGATGCTTCACAACTTCTGTGGAATAGGTAAGTATTTTTCTCATTACACAAGCAGGTAACTGAGGCAGTTCAACATGGCAAAAGTCGTACGCATGGTAATGTTCCAAAACCAGTACTTTGCAAACAGTACTTAGTTTGGATTTTTGAAGGTTTACTTATACGGACTTAAACTGATATTTGCATTCTCTTTAGGTGTTTCTTAGTTCTTTGACAACTATGAAATTATTAGTTTCTGTGTACATCATATATAACTCACTGATGGAAAGTATAGCTCAGAACTCCTTAGAAGCATCATTTTGTTTTCCTGTAGTACTCGGCTGATGAAACTGTAAAAAGTTTTAGTTCTGCCTTTTTGGGGTGTTTTTTGTTATGTTGATCTTGGCTTTTTTTCACCTATTATGTAATTACACAGAAGAAAACATTTTCTTACCTCTTATTTCTGTTTATTTAATAATCAGTAATTGATTTACAGTGTTTTGTAAGTAGTACGGTTACATAAATCAATAATGAGCAGGAACTCAAAAGCTGCACTTGGAAAATCAGAAATTTTGGAAAAAAAAAATTATTCCCACTTGAGAGCAAAACAACTCTGTTTCTGGAAAGTGGTGATGGAGAATACTTGTATTAATATCCTGGAAGTGCAAGAGCTCATTCCAAATACCTTTTACTTGGGCTGCCCAAACTCCAAGTTTAGACTGACTTGAAAAATCTGATGTGATGGGCTGGAGCCTATAAACTCTCTTGAGGCTGTTTGAGAGTTCATGGTGTAGTTACTAACCACATGGCATTTACTAACCTCAGAAGCCCCTGGAATCTGACTACAGGTCAGTCTGTTCTGTCAAAGTTTAGCAGGAAATGAATTTGCAATTTTTGAAACTACACTGTATTCTGTCACAGAGTTTTTGAACAGAAACATGCCTTTGTCCACTTCTACAAAGCAGTCTCTTTCCTAGAAGAAAATTGCTATACTGTAATGATAAGTTAAAGGCAAAAAATCCAACCAACAGAGAAAAAAAAAAAGCCACACACACACCCCACAATCCCCCCACACCACTTTAATCCAAATTATTAATGTTTTGCATGACACATTTGAATCAGAACTAAAGAATAACAAAGGTCAACGCTTAACTTTTGTGGAGTTGTAGTAGTATATGATGGATGAAAGGCATTTAAGGTGGAAGAGAGCTGGACTACAAAATAACATGCTTTACAGATAGTACTCTATAATGCATCCTGTATATCTTTTTGTACATGAAGCTGTACTGATAAATGCATATACTTTTTTGTTGTGATATGGAACTTGTGCATGGTTTGCATTGGAAATGCTTGTTACCTTCTATTGAAGAATGGAAAGCTTGAGCTTTTTGCTTGCTTGATACTCTCCAAAGGTGCCCCTTTTCTTGAGCTAAGAATTAATATTGTAATTAAGTTACTGTATTAATATACTTTGACACTTCAACTTTATAAACTGAAGTAACAGGAGTGATAGTAACATTTTCTTGATGTTTTTGATGTAGAGGAAAGGGATATCCTTTTCTTTGGCTCATATGACTGTATTTGTTTAAATATCCCTATCTGTATTTCAGAGTTTTCTTTTATTTGGTTTTTCTTTGCTAACTAAGAAAGGTCTCTTTACAAAAGCTTGGCAAAGTTTATCATGATGGTATGGTGAAATACCATAGTTGTGTCCTGTATGTTTAGAGTATGAGGCATGTGGCAAATACTGGTTATTATTCTGGAGCTGGTAGATGGTTTTGGCAGGTATTTTCTTGAAATTCTCAGGATTTAGGCATTAAATAATTTGGACAGTCTGACTTTCAGTGAAACTTGGTTCAGACTGGTAAATTATTCAGATGCACTGATTCTTGTTAAGAGGTTTTTTTTTCTCTAACAAATCTCTCAACCTGTTCATTAATTTCGCTGCAGTGGCTTAAGTTACTGACTGCCTTCACTGTGGCCTACTCCTCTGTCAGATTTCACTGTCCCCACAGAAAGTTTTAAATATCCCTGCAGACAGACTTATGGAAGGAAATCTGTTTGGGTCTGAACTAGTCTAGTTCTCAACACATGGCACTTTAGCTTGAAAGTGCCAGTGAATGCGGACTGGGGTAAGAAGCTGTTGTGAACTGTGATATCTGATGAGGAGTTTTGTGGCCTGCTGCTGCCTGCACTGAATGATGATCTACAGCAACTCAACAGGGTAGGTGTATAAGGCAGGTGTTTTAAACTACTACAGGATCTTTGTGTACAGCCCATCTTTGCCAGGCCTGAAAGCTCACTGTGCAGCAGAAGTATCACTGCTGCTTTTCCCTCCCCACCTTCTCAATTCTTTCTTCTTTGATTCCCACAAGTACTCCAGCAGACCAGCTTATGGAGCAGCAGTATTCCTAAGGCTCCATTCAGATGGTTTACTTAAAACACTTGACAGCAGTCTTCACTTACCTGCTACGTATTTGGAAAATTTCACAAGTACTCTAAAATTAGAGTATTGATTCAGAAACTGCTCAGAAATGTCCTTGTTGAAGTTTCAATTCCTTTTCTGTCTGGGTTTTTTAATTACACTAAATGTGAATGCTATGTTAGTAATAAAATGCAAGAACTTTGTAAGCTGACCTCTGAAAAGCATCTGAAGTTGTTCAGCTGTGTATGAGGACTCATTTTGTTGTTTTAGCAAAAAAACATAGTTTTCTTCTGAGTGGGTGTCTGTGTAATTTACTGTTAGTATTACCTGAGTACCGGCTTATTATTGGAAGCAGTGGAAATCTTGGTCAGGTCAAATGTAACGGATTTCTTTGCTTTTGAAAGAGTTGCATAACTAGATCAATAACTGCATGACTTTGCAGGTTAAAAGTTTATTTTCCCTGCTAATAGAATTGTGAATACTTATTTTCTGTTGATCTTTTTGTAGATAACGACGAGAGACGATATCAATTCAAAACAGGCAACAAATATCAAAACAGACCTGGAGCCTGAAGCATTCCGGCCAAATCTTAGTGATCCCAGTGAATTACTACAGCCAGAACAAATCGAAAAGGTATCAACTTATATGTCTGTTTTTAGTATTGTATATTAATGTATCACATATGCTATGACCGTAGTGTAAAACACACAAATAGGAAGACCTTGTGTGATATTAAATAAAATGGGATCATTTAAGTTGAAAAAGACCCTTCAAGATCCTAGAGTCCAAATGTAAACCTAACACTCCACTAAACCATGTCCCTAAGTGCTACATTTACACATCTTTTAAACACCTCCGGGGATGGTGACTCCACCGCTTCCCTGGACAGCCTGTTCCAGTGCCTGACAACCCTTTCTGTGAAGAAATTTTCCTAATATCCAATCTAAACCTCCCCTGCCACAACTTAAGGCTGTTTCCTCTCATCCTATCGCTTCTTACTTGGGAGAAGAGACCAACCCCCTCCATGCTACAACCTCCTTTCAGGTAGTTGTAGACAGCGATAAGGTCTCCCCTCAGCCTCCTTTTCTCCAGGCTAAACAAGCCCCAGTTCCCTCAGCTGCTCCTCACCAGACTTGTGCTCCAGACCCCTCACCAGCCTCATCACCTTCCTCTGAACTCTCTCCAGCATCTCAATGTCTGTCTTGTAGTGAGTGGCCAAAAACTGAACACAGGATTTGAGGTGGGGCCTCACCAGTGCTGAGTCAGGGGGACAATCACTTTCCTAGTCCTGCTGGCTGCGCTATTTCACAGAATCACAGAATGTTAGGGATTGGAAGGAACCTCAAAGGATCATCTAGTCCCATACCCTTGCTGGAGCAGGAACACCTGGATGAGGTTACACAGGAAGGTGTCCAGGTGGGTTTTGAATGTCTCCAGAGAAGGAGACTCTACAACCTCCCTGGGCAGCCTGTTCCAGTGCTCTGTCACCCTCACTGAGAAGAAGCTTCTTCTTATAGTTAAGTGGAACCTCTTATGTTCCAGTTTGAACCCATTACCTCTTGTCCTATCATTGTGTGTTACCGAGAAGAGCCTGGCTCCATCCTCGTGACATTCACCCTTTACACATTTATAAACATTAATGAAGTCACCCCTCAGTCTCCTCTTCTCCAAGCTAAAGAGACCCAGCTCCCTCAGCCTTTCCTCGTAAGGGAGATGCTCCACTCCCTTAATTGTCTTTGTTGCCCTACGCTGGACTCTCTCCAGCAGTTCCTTGTCCTTCTTGAACTGAGGGGCCCAGAACTGGACACAATAGTCCAGATGCAATCTGACACAAGCCAGGATGCTGTTGGCCTTCTTGGCCACCTGGGCACACTGCTGGCTCTCATTCAGTTGATAAATCATTCATCTCCTGCAGGTCACTGGTGGAGGTAGGAAAAGAAACCTTCTTGAGAGACTAGAGATGGAAAAACATACATGTGAAAGTTTAGGGCTTGTCTGAAGTTTTAAACTAACTTTTACGCCCATCTATAGTAGTTCAGAAGAACATCATCTGCTTTCCTTTATATGTAATGTATTCTTAAAAATTGTAAAAAAAAAAAATATTAAATAAGATGGTTGTCATTATCTTGTTAACAGCTCACAAAGTCTCTTCCACCACGGACCATTGGATATCCATGGACTCTTGTCTACAGTACTGCAAAGCATGGCATGAGCTTGAAGACTTTATACCGAACTATGCTGGGATTAGACACACCTGTGCTGTTGGTCATCAAGGACAGTGATGGACAGGTAGGAAAATGTTTGCATGGAGGTAAGGGACACATCAAGAAAAGTATTTGAGGAGCATAAAGGAATAGCTGATACTTCAGTCCATCATGGGAGATAAAATTTTGTGTATCAAGCTGTTTTTCTCCTTGGTAATTATGGAGAGGCTTTTAAAAATGTGTTTCATGGTCAAGCAATCCTCTGACATACTGCATTTCTGGCGAACGCTTTAATGACACAAGTTTACTGTCATGTTGCACTAGTCTCATAATACCCAATTATTGAATTTAATTTTAATGTACTTTTTTAATGCATTTATAACCTGGGAAATATAGACACTATAACTTGCTGTTACCAGAAGATCTCGTTGAGTTGGAATGTCACTGCCAGCTGTGGCCAGTGCTTCTTGGTCCATTCTGTGGCTGCAGCCGACATCTCTCTCCCATTCAGGGGCTTTGGGATCTTTGCTGCATAATTAATTTTTGTTCCTTGAGTCTCTGTGGTTGTGCTGTATTCTCCTTTGACTGGGCTATGAATTCCAGAAAGTGGATCACATCTCACCATTTCATTAGCAAACATACTTTCTTGAGTATTCTAATAACAGGTGGACATTACAGGCAGCATGAGACTTTCTTTCTCAAACTTCTGTGTTCTTTTATGAAAGCAAGTTACTGCTGTCATGAAGAACAGACAGAGCCACTGCAAAATCTGTGGCATTTACTTCACTTGTATGTCCCCCTTTGGTAACCACTTTTTATTTTCAGGAAGCATGGGCTCATACCACATCATATCATTCAGGGAGTCTGAACACTGTAAATGAAGAGTATGTTTTCTAATTCAAGTCACAATTGTTTTTTCCCTCATGTTTCCTGCCTCAGAGTTCCCTTAAAAATAAAAATCCCTTCTAAATGTCTGCTAGTAGAGCACTCTTTCCCGTAAGTTCTTTAAAAGGGAAACTTTTCTTCATTTACTTTTTAATCTTGAACATAAAATCTATTCAATAGACTTGAGATGTCTCAACAGACTCATCAGCCTCTTAAATACACTTCAGTAACTTTATTTCTCCAATTCCCTTATTAGCTTCTCAAGATTAATTCATAAGATATCTACTTCCTAGTACCTGATTATCTGGCCCAGAAAGAAAATATCCTGTTTCTGATAGACTTGTCTTGTCACCAGCATGTGGCATTGTTCTGTTGCTGAAAGGATTCAGGTTACCTTCCATACATGAATATTTCAACTTGCATGTTCAAAAAGTCTTATGGTTGCGCAATCACAACAGGGTATTCATAAGCATGTCATAATTTTTTTGTGAAACAAACCATGACAAATTCAACATGCCCAGAAACACGGTACTTGGACTTCTGGGTAAAGTGGCCACTGAACTTATCTTTCACGGTGTATGCCAGATCTTACCTGGTTCCACACAAGAGCGAGAGAATCACAGAATGTTCTGAGTTTGAAGGGACCCACAAGGATCATAGAGTCCAACTCCTGTCCCTGCATGTGACAACCCCACAGTTCACACCATGTGTCTCAGGGTGTTGTCCAGTCTCTTCTTGAACACTGTCAGGCTTGGGGCTGTGACACCTCCCTGGAGAGCCTGTTCCAGTGCTCCACCACCCTTTGGGTGAAGAAATCCATGTGTATTCAGTGAAGAACATATTCTACAAAAGGAAAGGCTCAGACAAGTTTTACATGCTCAGTCCTTCCCCAGTGTAGTGGGAGTGGTGTTTTCAGTTGTTCTGTGTCTCAAGCTGTTAACGAGGAATATCTTTGCATTTGAAAGCAGAAAATTAATTGTACACTATTTTCTGTTCAGAACCCACAGAAATTCAGTGCAGAGTCTTTCTCTTCATGCAAGGATCTACAATAATGAAAAAAAAGACAATGGTAGCCTACTATGCCCTTTGATAGTAATTAGTCAGGGTCATCCATTTTTTAAAGAAGCTGTTGTTTTTTTTTTTTTTTGAAAGGTTAATGTATCTTTGATATCTTTTAGCTTCTTGGCAGATAGGCTATAAAACTGCTTTCCATGACTGAAAAAGAATGTGAGTACTTTTTTTTTTTATAGAAGAGTGTATCTAGAAATAGTTTGCTAGCAATATGCTAAGA
Organism: Caloenas nicobarica; assembly: GCF_036013445.1. Lineage (NCBI taxonomy): Eukaryota > Metazoa > Chordata > Aves > Columbiformes > Columbidae > Caloenas > Caloenas nicobarica. Next base: position 145,647,331 of record NC_088246.1, read on the forward strand.
TAAATACTATTTATACTCTTCCAGAATGTGTTTTAAGAGGGACCAGGTGTTTTCATATTTTATGTTTCAAGATCATTGCCCATTTTCTAAGATATCTAGTTCACAGAAGATCCCAAATATGATTCAGCTGTTTTGAAGAATGAAAGAATTATGTTATGACCAGATAGTTTCTTGCCATTTGCAGAGCATACCTCCTCAGTCCTTTTTGACATTCGTCATTCTGCCCACTTTGTAGCTTCTGTTAATGAAAGATACTGGTTTTGTCTTATTGTTGCTTGAGGTACTTTTCCTTCACACTAGAGTTGATCTATTTCCTGGGCTACTTCCTCTGAGACTGTGTTCTTTGTCCATGTGTATGAAAACAGCCTTATCTGATGTTGACAATAAGTTGAGTAAGGAGCAAATGTACCTTGTGACTTTTCATAATACACTTCATTAAAGGCTGCTAAGCCTCACCCTATTTTTTCCCCAAAATTTTCACCAGTCTTGATTTCTTTTTAAAACCAATGAGCATTGTTACTTAAGTCTGTAAATATATTAAACAAACAAACAAAAAGCCACAACCAAAACCCTTGGCTCTTAAAAACTAAAGCTTTGTGTAAAAGCTGAACATTGTCTAGTTGAAAGTTGGAATCCGAAGCCACCTACATTGCCTGCTATAGTGAATTCTAGGAGATCTCTAATAAAGGTGCCCAAGAAATCTATAGGTATCTACATTGCAATTGTTATGGACTGCCAGTCTACCTACTCCAAGGTCTGGTGTCTACTGTGACAACCATTTAAAAAGAGATCAGCACCTAATTCCTGAGCATGAGTCACTAAACAAGTGGTGGTCTAGGAGTGGAATTAATGAAGTTAGCCACCCCAAGGTCTGTCTAGTTTTATAAGAAGTCATTCTTCAGATTGAATTACATACACTGCAAAAGTGTGAAACATGGAGCCTAGAACTTGGGAATTTTAGATATCCACCCTAACAACTGGCCACAACAATCTGATCTCATGCAGATACTCTGTAGACATCACTTCTCAAAGGACTAAAATAACTGTTGGGAAGCAAATTGCTCTTTTTCTGTAAAGCCTTATTCTTTTCATGTTGCTTATAGCAACAACATGATCTTTCAAGACCCAGATATGTTGATGGAACCATATAGAACATAGAGGGGTTGTGGAATCCTGATTCCTGGAGGTACTCAAAGCTGAAGTGGACAAGACCGAGTCAACCCAATATAGTTTCAGAATTAGTCGTCCTTTGGGTAGGGTACTGTTGAGAGACCCGAGGTTCTGTATAACCGAAGTCATTCTGTAATCAGAAAGAAAATACTTCTGTATTCTTATGTGAAGCAAACTTCAAAGTCTCTTAAGTAAGGCATGTAAGATTTTCCATAAGGTTAGGATGCACTAGCTTTGCGTTTTACTGGTATACAAGTGACAGCCCTGAGATGATCTGAGACAAACATTGAAATAAGTGGTGTGTGAAAAGTTCATACCTGTGTAGAGGCTGAACTGGGATAGTTTAGGATTGGTACAACTTTGTATATTGTTTTAACAGAAGGTTAATTCCTTTCAAGAAATGTCAATTGTTAATGGAATCTTACATTTACTTTGGTTTTTTACTTATATTTACTTACTAGAGGTAATTTCAGCCCTGAGGGTATTGATCTGAACTAAATATCTTAGCTACCTGAACGTAGCTTCCAGAGCTGCTCTTCACAGAATAACTCGAGTCCTTAAACATGAATCAGGCTTTCTTAATTTGAATTTGATATGGATTTTTACCCTGAAAGATGCTCTATTTAAGTTCAGTTACCCATGTACAGTAAGCACAGCTGAAGGTTGTAAAATGTTTGACAGAGATTAGTTACTATCCAGGTTTCTGAAGTCTAATCTACTGCCGCAGACATTTGAAATCATTAATCTGTGGGATAACACAGAAATGTCTTGCCAGTGTTTGATCTGATACGTTGAATGAAAAAAATATCTGTGCAATAAAAAGATTGGGCTATTTGTCCTCTGAGCTTGCATTGAAACAGAGGTACAGAAGCCTGCATCTCAGTTCATTGAACTTCAAGCTTTTACACTGAATTTGCTGTTTAATAACTGTGATACTTTATTTCATCACCTTTTCAAGTGTGTTTAAAAATTCCTCCAGAGAATCAGATTTTAGAGCGCAAATACTGATCGTAGGTATGCTCAATGGTAATTCTCTTTGCTGAAGTAAAGAAACAGTTTTACACTTGAGTAAAGTACCTTGTCAGTGTAGTGATATTACATAATGAGTCTGGAATTTTAGAAATATGTACCTTGTTTCTTAGAATTCTTTGAGTTTAGTTTTTATCCTTTTTTTATTTACTATATTCACTTTTTATTGAGGAAGAGTCCTCCTACCTTTTTACTAAACCAGAAAGTACTACACCATACCTCAATCAATGTGCTTGGAACCGTGACACCACATAAGTCTTATCCTGTAGTGAATTCCAAACCTGGTAGTGTTTACAAACCAAATTTTTATCAATTACTCTCATTATAGAATCCCAGATGCTGTGTAGTCTTAAGTATTTTCTCTTGCATATTTTTGCTTACAGGTTTTTGGTGCACTGGCATCTGAACCATTTAAAGTGAGTGACGGCTTTTATGGCACTGGAGAGACCTTTATGTTCACTTTTTCTCCAGATTTTGAGGTAAGTAGTAATAATTTTGTATGCTTTTAGTGTCATTTTGGTTTCGTTTTGTTTTTCTCCCATATGCGTTTTCTTAAGATACTTGCTGAATAAATCTAAAAGTAAATAATCTGAAGAATTCTAGGAGTTGACCCCAGATGTCATCATGCTATTTTTATCACAGAATCTGTAAAAAAACCCCACAAACCATATTTAACCCAACTCTTTTATTATACTGAAGATTTTTCCACTATTCTGAATTCTGCCAGGTGTCAGTCTGAAAATTCATAAACTACATCCTTTTAAAGGACATATCATCTAACCTAAGCATATTTTCTTGGTATTTTTAATTGTCTAGAAGTCTCAGTGCTCAATACTTATTTTGGAATGGTCTTATTTAAAATAGTGTAAAATGTAAGAGAATTTTTGTCTTAATGTATCTTTTCCCTGAATTTTCTGTGTGAACTTGGTAACTTCATTAAATCGGCCTCTAGGCTTCCATAGTCGGTCTTTACTGATGTTTGGTTTCCCTTCTACCTAAACAGAAAGTTCAGATATTTTAACTTACTAGTCTGGTGGGTTTTTTGTTGTTTTTTGTTTTTCAATTAGGTTTTCAAATGGACAGGAGACAACATGTTCTTCATTAAAGGAGACATGGACTCCCTTGCTTTTGGTGGCGGAGGGTAAGTTATATTTTCTGTCATTAGAGTCTGTTAAAAGCATGTATGTCTGCACACCCTTGAAAAGAAAATTTGGAATTGGCTTCAGTTTGATAGCTCAAAACTCAACAGTTGCCAGCCGAGCAGGATTTAGTGTATCAGCTGTTCAGCTTCCTGTGTTCAGGAAACTTAAACAAGAGGTTTGTCTTCAGCATAGTGTGGCATCAAGTTTCAGTCCTGCAAGGTTACAATGCCTTGCATGCTCTCCTTGCGTGTGTGTCTTGGTATATTCAGAATGAACACAAGATATTATGATTCTGAAGGTAAATGTGAAAATTATATGTAACTAGAAGAGGCTTCAACTGAAACTGTACCATCCCAAGACAGGCCAGTGTTTCAAAAATTTTAGGTTGTCTCATCCCTTTCCCCTACCTGTGCAAGTGCATAAGCTTCTGGGATGTTTTCCTTACTTGTTATCAGCATTCTCCTCATATGTAAGAGTACTGTTGTACCTTTTTCTTAATAGAAATGGAAGGGGCTGAGAACCGAGGAATTCTGGTTAGTTTTTTTATTTCAGAATATTTGAGAGAGGGATATTCCCAAATTAATAATAAATAGTAAAAAAATAAGTCCTGTCAACTTCAAATTTAACAACAGCTATGAGGGACTTGCGTTGAAAAAGAGTTCTATAATTCTTCCTCGTTTCTGAATTCTTGATGGAAAAAAATACGTAAGTTTAGTGTTTTCTCCCTCAGTCTTTTGCTTTAATACACTATCTGTCTTGCAGAGGGGAGTTTGCTCTTTGGCTTGATGGTGATCTCTACCACGGAAGAAGTCATTCATGTAAAACATTTGGGAATCATACACTTTCTAAGCGAGAAGACTTCATTATTCAAGACATAGAAATTTGGGCTTTTGAATGAGTGTTCTTTTCTACAGGGTATTGTCCCAAACCTGACATGAATCAGTGCAGCTCAAAAATCCCTAGGAGCAATATAATGTACCATTTTACCTTTTGGATTTTTTTTTTAAAGTTTTCAGCATGGCCATCTAGTTATTATTTTGAAATAGCAGACTTTTTTCATGCTCTCACATCTGTAATACACTGTCCTATTTTTTCTAAGCTGTAGACACTTTCACAAAATATAGACCATGCGGACTAAAAGTTAACGTTACTTACGTTGAGCCTTGCAGCCTATGAAATTTTCTTGTCCTCATTGCAGTTGCCTCCCAGGTTTCCCACACACACCTTTCTGCAATCCTATTAGGGGGCTGCTTCATTGAATATAGGTTATTATTTTTGTATTCAAATCGTGTCTATGAATGAAGTTGCCCTTCGTGAACCTGAATAGGAGGAAAGCTGCGTGTGGGTGTTTGGCAGCAGCACTGCAGAGCTTGGTCTGGACCAACGATGGGTCAGTTCATGTGGTGCCACAAACAGATGAGAAGCCCAGCATTCCTTAACACCTACCAGTGCATGTATGGTGGAGTTAGAAGATTTCCAGAGTCAACAGTGCCACTTGTTTATTGTTTGTGTTTAGAAAAAAGTCAGTTAATGCGTGTTCTACCTGCATACTGACTGGTGAGGAGTGTTCTGCACGCGCTGTTAATGATCTGCAGGTTTGGGACAAATACTGACAATATTGAGCTACGTGGCAAGGACTTATAAAATAGCAAAGGAATGTAAGAATATGATAGTTCCACAAAATTTAAAGACTAAAGCAAGCAAAACTTGGTGAACAATTTGTAGCTATAGTAGGGCATTAAAAGTACAGAAACAGATGCATCTTTCTTCAACATAAAGTGTCAGATATATACTGTTATACTGTTGTAGCCGTGTAGCACATCAACTCTGACAATATAGCTTATTCCTGTCCAAAGAAAAAAGTAGTTGTGATGTTTTTGAGTGGGTCTATGTTGTAAATTTACAGTTAGCACCAGCTCTGATTAAAATGAGATAATGTACTATAGGTAGACAATATTGTAATTCAGTAGACTTGTGGAATATGCAAACTTAGTCATGTGACCTCAAAAAAAAAAAATGACAGGCTAGAATACGGTTCCAGTAGCTCTTGTCCACTTTTGTAGAAAAGATTGATAAGCCATTGTGGCAATAACAGCTCAACAAAACTATTTGTTTCAAAGCTTTTATTCTATGTTCTACAAAAACAAACAAAAAAAAATTGCTGTTAAGTGTGACAGTGACTGACTTTGTGCTGAAATTTCAGCTATTTCAGATGACCATTGTATATTATCTTGTAAATTAATGTTTAAAGTAGTTTTGTTATTATAGAAAAGTGTTGATTGACGGGTTGCTTATAGCACTTTAAATTATTCTAGAAATGGAATAAAAGCCAAATGGGTTGGCTTAAGTAGATGTAGTTGGATATTATTTCAAACTATTTACATCTCTGGAAAGTTTTAAAATCTTATTTGAAGACAGTCTACTGCTATGGTAATGAGAAAGGGCAGATGTTTCATCTATAATATGCTAATGCTCAATATGACTAGAAATACAGGGCTTTGTTTCCTGTCTCTATGTATAGCTCTTTATCCTTATTAGACTTAGTACAATGTGTAGACTAAATGTTTACAAAATAAGGAACTGTAAATAAATCGAAATGGCTTTTCTCCCCTTTGGTCTTCCACAGCAGTATTATTGTCTTTGTGGAGTTAAGACTGATTATTACAACAACAACAAAAAAATCCTGTAATGGATTTAAGTACTATAAGGTCACAGTGATGTATAGCAAATAAATCTAAATATATGTAAAAATAAACTTGAGTTGGAGTTTATTTAGAAGTTGGATTTTACTTAGAAGCACAAATGCAGATTATTGCTGCTTATTTAATAACTTTATTGAATATATAGGATGCATTTTCTCATACTTTTGGGGGATTTTTTTGTTTTGTTTTTGAAAGCCCGGTGGGAAGTGGTGAGAATGAAATATGCTATCTTCAGCCATTTTAAGTTTTAAAAAAAAATGTGTCTCAGATTATCCTTGCTGACAAAACCCATTAATTCAAGTGTTTAGTCTCTATCCTAAGCTCATATTGCAAATAAAGCCTATTTAAGACTTTAAATGCTACTGTGAATAATTTTATAAAGAATTAGACTTTGAAGAATTATATAAAAACACAGAATCTCGACTATCTGAAAGTCTCTGAGTATTGGACCAGTCTTGGAAAGGCACATCGGGGGGGAGGAAAAAAAAGTGAAATCAAGAGCAGTGTAGAAAGCAGTACACTAGTAATCACACTTGTATAAATACTAAATCAGTTAAGGAATAGAAGTGCATTTGAGTTAAATTATAAAGGACTGTGACAACATTTAGTGATGAGACTAGCTGTGTAAAGGATCTACAGAGACTAATGCATGTCTATTAATGAAAGGCCATGAATTCCTTGTTAACTAAAGGTGTAGTTGACTTCTGTATGATACATATAAAAGACTGTATAGATGAGATTAAAGGCACTGCCTTGATATACCTCCTGCCTTCTGTTCACTGTGAATTTTCTGCAGTGCAATTCCTTTCCATCTTTCCTGGCAAGGTTTGCTTCTCTGATTGTGAAGAGTTGAGGTCTGACATATGCTGAAGGCTTTATGAGCTACATTTTGAGAGAGTTCAGTGCCAGAAGACTGTGTCTCAGTACTCACTTGTATTCACTGACTAACTTGACGTTTTGCTCAGATACCTGGGATTCTTACCACACCATCCTTCAGCTATAAATGCTATTTATGGTAATTACTGCTTTTGTATAATCTGCAAAAGGACATGGTTTCTCATGTGTGGCTTCTGCTTGCATCCTCCTGTTCACCCATATGTACTACATTAGATTTCTTTTTTTTTTGACAGGAGTTAACATGTGTGCATAAAATCCAGTCTTTAAAGAGGGGTAAAAACATTTACTATTCACTTAATTTCAAATTAAAAAATAATCTTGATTTGGATACTCTCCACTATTCCTCATTCAGGACTTGAATCTTAAAACTCACTTTTATGTTCTTCCTTTATAAATGAACACGTGGCCGAAGTTTTTAAACTATTGTTACAGCAATAGGGAGCTCAGTTTAGGGAATGAACCTCTATTCTCTCCTGAAGAGTACATGCTACTGCAACACGAAGCAGAGCTTTGCTGTGGTATTGTAACAGAGTCCAGCTGGGTGAATGGTGCCACCTACTCATCCTGTAGTACCTACAGACCACCGTGGTCCTGTGGCTGTCCCCTTGTAGTAACACAAGTGTCAGGTCTGTTCAAGCTCTGCCTTCTGCTGTCCTGCTTATCTGACAAAGCTTTGTCATCCTTCTTGAGTTTCTGTTGTAATAGTTACGCTGCGAGTAGTGCTCATGCTGTTGAATTAGTTTCAGTGTGCCCTGTGCTGGCAGGAGTGACATGAGTTGAGGTGTTGGTGTGGTGCATTGTGCACGTAGCAGCTGAAGTAGCTGTGGCCGCAAGGCTTGCTGATACTTGTTCTGTGACCAACAACAATTGAACATCTCACCACAAATGTTTTACTTTCCACTACAGCTAATTTTATTTCAGTAGCCTTCCCTTGGTTCAGCTGTAGTACTGAAGCCTGGCTGTACAGAGCCATTTTAAAGGAGGAATGACTGCCAGGGAGGAGGGAGCTGATTTCCAGAGGGTGGGATACACGTACAGTGAACCATCCACTTGCTTCAAGCCACTGCGGCAACCGTTGTAAGACTTGAAAACAGTCAGTTACTTCTCCTGATACAAATTGCATGCTGTCACTGAAGCATGGAAGCTATTATACTTTCAGAATACGGAAAACGTACGTCACAGTTCCTAGAGAAGAAGACACAAGTTTTTCAACACTGAGGAAGGAACTTTGCTTTCCTAGCAAACTACACAACCCTTGAAAGAGCAACACAACCTTCAGACAGGAAAATGAGGGAGAGGTTGCTTGTCAGAAGGAAATCTGTTTCAAATGAAACATTTGGCAAGTTAATGCAGTATTTGAGAAAACAATGTGCAACTCTAGGCCACCATGAGAGTAACCTAAGAGTTGCTTACTCTTAATCTGAAAGGTTGAGGGGTTTATTATTGAAGCAAGTCAGAAATAGGAAAACAAGTCTTAAATCTAGAAAGACTGCTTTAATCAAGCAGTTTGACCATTATCATCTTACTACTTAGAATTTAAGTAGAATATTTACATTTGGCACAGCAGAGGTCACACTAGTTTCACAGGAATGTAACAGTTACAATATAGTAGGAGGGTTAGACTGGATATTTTCTGGAGGACTTTTGTCCAGTACTTTTTTAATGAATTAAGATTTATTTTCTCCGTCTGCTTTGCATTGATAAACTTGTCACACATCTTTATGTAAAAAAAAAAAAAGTTGTCAAACAATCTACATGAAATACTCCCATATGTTGTAAGTTATACCAATATTTAATATTTCTCTTACATGAAAACTATACATACTTTTCACACTGTAGAAGGCTTTGTGTGATACTGCTTACTCAAAGGTAAATGATGGAGGACAGTATGAGACAAATCATTATTCATATTGCGTGTGGTTTTCATATCCAATTGGAAGTGAATATTTTGAGTGGAAAAATAGAAAAAGGGCATTTTGTTGCATAGAGTTTTGAACACTGCATTGGAATGACTATGAAGGGGAGGCTTAAAAATTTATCTGCAGTGAGCTATAGATTGATGTATAGTTGTGATTACATTGTTACACAGCTGATCTAAGGTTTTAAAGGCAAGAAGAGGCCTTGTGAGCTTCAAGGTGAGTCCTTTTTCCTTCAGAGGCCAATTGATCTAATGTCACCTTTCTCTAAACCTGTAATCTTGTGCTTCCCCTATATGGTAAGTATAAATGCACATATATCTGTGTGTTCCAATATGTAAGAAGACAATCAGCTAAATGAAATGTTGAGGTTCCAGGAGTGTCGCTGCTCCATTCTGCTCCCGAATGTATTTGAATGAAAGTTACAGAAGTTCGGTTCTCTGTGCTACATTCTGTAAAAGAGAAAATGGAAAGGTCTCCCGTCTCCTCGGTCACTGAATTACAGTTCTGCTGGGAAGTGTGTCTGCAGCTCAGCCTGCCCTTGCCTCTCTCGCCCCCAGTATTAGTATATGCACCAGCTCAAACTGTTAAAGCGCGGGCTTGTCCACAGTGACTTCTGGTGGGTGTGCAGGAGCCTGCAGAAAAGTCAAGTGTCAATCTGTTGCTTGCAAATGTTTAAGTGACTGAAACTTCTATGAATCCCAGCATTAACTTAGGTGCAGATATGACTAAATTTCAGATATTAATACTGGGTCAGGTGTGATTGTTGCTAAATCTGCTTGGGATCCAGTCAGCCCAGCTTTTTTTTTGTCAGTAGGCATGCAGCGAGGCAGAGATGGCTCTTGTGTGAATGAAAATTGTTGGCAACAGTTGCTGCCTTGCTTTTGTGTGATGATTTCTTCATGAGAAGCAGAGCTCACCTAGTAGAAGATGATGGGGCACTCCAACTTCCATGTTCCTATCAAGCAGGTGGGAAGAAGTGGAAAACTCGATTTACTCTGTGGTTTCTTCAGGCTGATCTGTTAGTTCAAGACCTAAGCCAGGAAGGTTTTTTTCTGATTCCTGCTTCAGCAGTACAGGCCTAGTTGTGCTCCAGGTGTTTCTCTGAAGGTGAAGTAGTAAATGGCATAGACTTCAGATCAAAGCACAAGCTCTTATTACATGCTGTAAACATGCATAATATTGAAATACACCTCTTGGTGGTATATTACAGTTTGAGTGTTTCAGTACAAAAATATATTACTCCTGCTGTCTTAGGTCACTGGATGTAGATGGATATGATTCCCAAATAAATGATGAGGTGCTTTGGGGCTTTAAGTCGCACATGAACATAACACTGAAAATAATAATAATAATAATCATCTGTGGTGAACTGTATCTCTGCTGTGTTGTCCTGTGGTAGGATAAGAATTCTCGTGAGCAGAAATATGTAATACACTTAACAATTATGTGCTTTCAGTATGTATTGTTTGTACAGATATTTTGTATAAGAATTGTTTCATTTCCCTGTACTCTGAAATCTTGTTCTGATGCTTTGAACAGGGAAACCTTCACAGGGAAATGTGACTGCCTGTGAACAGGAGAATGTACTTATTTTCGAACAAATTATTGATGTTTTAGTTCACAGAATATGCACACGTATTTCTTCTCTAGTGTGTGGGAGGAATAACCCAAGAAATAATCAATTAAGCTTTTTATTTATAGTTCATGTATTCCTTTAACAACCAAATTTCGTCAAGACAATTTAGTTGTAAGAGTCATTTTATAAAGAGATAAAGAATAAGGTAAGAATATGCAGGTAAGTATTCTGACATGTAAGTATTACACTCAGAGGTCAGTTTTACAAGTCAACTTGAGTCGTCTGAGAGATCTCAAGAAAACATTAAGTTCCACTGAATCCGTCTTATAATTAATTTTTTTCTTCCTTAGACTCGCAACATAAAACTGTGCCTAAAATATTAATGATTTACGTAGACTTATACACAGTAATCAGTTCTTGTATCACCAAGTCATAAAACATTTCATTTATGTTTTCATTGGAGCTTCCAACTCAGGTACCTGTACTCTCATAATAAGTTAGCAACACTTGTTTTATCAAAGAGACAAGATGTTCCTACACCTTTTCTTCTGTAAGAAGATATTTGTTCTTTCAGTTTGAAAGACTCTTATAGGGGAAAAAAAAAACCACATTCATCTTTCATTATGCAAATTACTTGCCCAGGCATCTTGCTCTGAAACAATCGCTTTTCATGTGGAGCACATTTTTACCAGGATAGCTATTTTTACAGTAGTAGTTTAGACAAACAGTGATCTATATAATCCAGTAAGCAGTATAGACTTTATATGTTACATGTTATTTTCAGCTGTATCTAAAAGAACCATATTTACATAATCAGATGATACATTGCATAGAAGATATTTTTTTAATGTGGGTATCTATTCAAAACTTTTTTGTGCATTACATTCTGTTGAATGTTTTCTCTCCAACATCCATAACTCTAAATAGGAAAATAATAAATTAGTTGTATAAATACATTAAATACAAAACCTCATTTACAAAAAGAAGGACTTTTTTCTTATTTTGAATGTGGTATGTAAGAGAAAGTTGCGTCAATACTTGCCACAAGATAATACTGCAGTAGTATTTGCATATCCTGTTTGTGAAGGAAACAAATGTGGTATGCTTGATGTTGTGTTCAAATAAAACTATTTTACATGCATTTAAATAAATTAATTTGGAAATATGTGCACAAGATCACTTTCACGCACTAAAAATTTGGTCTGAGTTTATATTCTTCAATTTCTGATCTGGCGTGGTTTATATTCCTGATATCCCAGTTTCAATAGTTGAGAAGATCTTAAATGTAAGAAGTAAAAATTGGAATTCATTTGTAGCTATTGCTATGGGGTTTTATATTCAGTTGCTTAATATTCAATATAGATTTTTCTCTTTATTTTTCATGTAGCTGTTAACTGAACTGTCCTGCAAGCACTCCCGGTACAGAGTAAAATCCATTTGGATGCTTATGTTATCTTGCAGTGGTTATAAAATACATATTCAGAAAAATGCTCAGTGGCTTTTCTGTGTGGGTGAAGGGGGCGATCTCTATTCAAGATGTGCAAACACTAATAGCAAGGGAGAAGTGGAGATTCATTTTCCAAAATAAGTTGCCGTTGTTGTAGCTTGCTTATTTTAATAAGGTAATTATGACATTATCATCCCTTCCTTGCCATAACATTTCTCCCTCAAAGTCCACCAGCCCGTGTTTCCTGGCTCTCATGAGAATCCCAACAACCTTATCTGAAATACGAACGTATCTGTCGAAGAGTTCTCCAAAAGTGACTTGGATCTTGCCGTCGGGCCGTGGCTTAGCCATGGATTCGATGATGAAGCACATGTCCCTGATCTCCCGGTGGATGTGGGCCTCGGCTCTCTTGGCTCTTTCAGCAGTTTTGGTTCCCTCCTTTGGGCGGCCGTAGCCCTCATCACCTTTGCGCAGGCGAGTGGACATGGCCAGCCCGTGGTCAAATTCCTCGCTGAAGGGATTCAGCTTCTGCGTTATGATGTGCTGGTCGGCCCATTCTTGCCATCGGTCCTTCAGGCTGTTGACGGGGCCTTGTTTCCTGCGGGCTCTGGTGCGTGCTTCTTCCCTGAACCTGCTTGCGCTGGAAGAAGCAAAAAGGGAATTTGAGCTTTGCATTTCATCATTCAATTGCACAGTTCTGCTCCTCATCTCTTCTATATTAGCTCTGTTCCCATGCTTTTTCCAGGGGAGACGCCGGCCACCAGGTGGCATGAGTTCACTGCTGCTGAATTAGCGGGGGCTTTTAGTCCGTGTTCCAGTTCGCACTCAAAAGCAAACTCACTGATCACAGCTTCATCTCATCTACATCACCATCCTCCAGCCTAGGCCTGAGCTCATTTTGACAAACTTTTGCTCAGAGCGACTTAATGCTGTAGGGACCGAAACAGTGTGGTGCTGGTTACCTGCGCTTTCTGTACCTTGGGTCAGCCACGGAGCTCCCCATTTCTGCCTGCCCCAGGGTTACCGGTGACAATAACTGTAAGTGTGCAGACTTGGTCCTCAGCTATTCTTGGCTGAAAAACAGAGGGTAGTGTCCAGAAAAAACCTATCCCCTGTAATAGATGTTCATGTTTAAAACAACAAGAAAAAGCTAATGGAGTGCAGTAGCTCTGCCTATGCTTACTTATTTGAAGTATTGAAGTCCAGAATTTACCTTCCCATGGACAGGGTACAAGCCTGAAAGAAACTTAAAGCTATTGAGATTTGTGTCGAGGTTAAAAAAAATGAGGAAAAACCTCCAGTGCTCTTACTGATTTTTTTGTGTGTGTGTGTGCACATAGCAACATCACATTGCTGGATGATTCCAGGCAGACAAATTACTGACACTGTTTCCTCCAGTGGCCAGTCTCACGTGTTGTGGGGGAGCTATAGATAGTCTGAGCTGGTCTCTGTGCTGTCCACATCCTGTCATTGTGTCTGTACAGAGCTCAGCGAGGGAGTACGTTGTGCTGTGGCTGTGCCAAAGTAATTTGTTTTCTAATGTGTTTACTCCCTCGAAGGCTGCTCTGAAACCTCCCAAGTAATGTCAGCTGAATATTAACAGTAACACTGGAGAACCAAAATACAGTTAGCCAAACTGCACAGAGGACTGCAAACCTGCACAATATTTCCCTGCTGTTTGGGCATTCCTTTTTTTTTTTTTTACTAAGCCTGTTGAAAGAGAAGAGTGACAGAGACATCCCCAGTTTAGGTCTGCGCACCAGAAGGATGCCAGTACTGGGGAGCACTGTAGTGCTAGAGCAAGAAGTGCAGATACTTAGTGCCAGGGATAGAAGGAGAATTAGGAGAGCTCAACCAGATTTAGCTGTGGAATTGCCACTAGCTTGGCTTAGCTATGTTGAGAAACTGTATTTAAAAAGCTCTTCCCTATCAATACAGTGAAAAGCATCAGAAGAACTGAGTACATAGTGTTGCCAAGTAAATGTTCCTTCTGTGGTGTGACTGCAGAGTATCCTGAGAGCAGGCAGTGTGTATGTACCTCTAGTTTTGTGCAGGTCTCATTAACAGGTACGTATTGGCAGGAAAGCATTAAAATATGTCAGTGGCATAAAGCTAGACATTTTTTTTAATGATAAAGTAAATCCTCCCGTATATAAGCTGTTGTCCTACAGAGGCAGGGAGGGAAAGCTGTTTATCCCTTGCCCTGAATTGTGGCTTCATTGCTCAGAGGAATTGTGGGCACAGGGTTTGGTTATGCAAAACAATTTGTCTCCTGAAACCTATGGATCTCCAAAAAGCCATAGAGACCCTGTGACAGCGCAGTCCTAACTCCAGCCGAAGCTCAGATTGACTGCTTCCCCAGCTCTCTGTGTGAGAAGGTGTCAGGGTGGGGGGGAAAGCCCTAAGTGAATCAGAATTGCCTTACAAGAAGCGATACCAACAGCCTCAGTGGAGCTGATGGGCAGACCCCATCATGGGGGGCTTATCCCTCAGCCCCAGCCAGCTGTTCCCTCTTCTCCCCGAGGACCATAACCCCTGAGAAAGTCCTGGAGCTTCAGTTTCTCACATTGAGGGGAAAGAAGACAGTGAGTGAGACAGTGTGAGTCTAAAGGCTTTATTACATCTTATTTAACAGTCTAGTAAGTATTGTTTCTATTTCCTACTGAAATCTTTAATTCTCTTTCCTAGCTGAATACTATTATCACCTTCTTTATCATCATAGTCTTCTCAGGGGTTGAGAAAAACACCATCTTGTCTATCCTTTTGCTTTTATCATGCCTCATGTGGATTTGGAAAAACCTTACTGTCTTTTTTTTTTTTTTTTTAAATGCATCTTCTAATCTTACTGTTTCTGAGGGCAAAAGTACAATTTTTCCCATTGTTGAGCTTAATGACAACAGAGAATAAACTGTATACACGTAGAAGCATTTTTTGGTGTGTGTACAGCACCTACACAATGGATTGTGGCTCCAAAGTGAAGGTTGTATTAATCCCCTGTAAGAAGTGTTTTACCTGTGGCAATCGCGTTAAATTAACCTGTCAACCAGAACAATGACCCTAAATGCATTCTGAACTTCTAGGAGGACTGTGTCTGTGTTCCCTATGTTTTTTTTCTGTAGGGGAAAATCATTAATCCCTTTTTAATGTTCTGAGTTTCATATCACTGTTGCATCCCTCTGGCTTCTAAGCAGGAATGAAATAGTGTTTCCTAGGCCTGTAGGAGTTAATGTGCCTTCTGCTAAGGAAGCAATCTTATTCTGTTAAATACTGCAACTGGAAATGATGAAGGTGCTGATGCAAGGAAATAAAAATACTGGTACTGCTGCTTTTTTCCTGGAACACAGAGATTTTCTTTAACAACTATGAGCTTATGGCCTTTTTGGAGAAGATTAAGCCACGCTGACAGGTTCATAAAAGTAGCAGGCTGAAATACTGTATTCCGAGGCTATAAAATATTTTTTAAAAAATGAGTAGTTAAAAAAATTCAGTCCTGATAACAGCACTCTAAGTGCATAAAATTAATTTTGTGTCAGATTTCAGGGGAAGAGATTCTGTAAATAACATAAAGGGTGTTATTTCAATCATTCGCACCTCAGTAAATATGGTTAATAATTTTTTTTTTCTAGGTAGCAGTACTAAAGTTAGACATTTGGAATAAAATGTGAAGTGCAACAGAAAGCTACTATTTTATTTCTGCTATAGCATTTTAAAGTGAGCAATTCGATTTAATTAAGGATGTTTACAGATAATATGTGCTGCAAACGTATCCTATTTTCCCACCGTATGTGTGAAATCTTTCTTTTGAGGTCCTAACTGCTGTCAAAGGACAGTGCAGACCATCTCTCCAAAGCAGGGCCCGCACACTTTGAAGCTCCAGGTTACTGGAGAGCATTGGACATACAGATCTTTTAATATTTTACTGACAAAACTGTGATGAGTTAGTTTGGCAGCTACCCAGTGGCAAGTCTGGCCACAGCACAACTGTTTGTAGCCATCTTCTGGAAAGCTAGTTCTGCTGGACATCTCTGCGAAGGAAGACTAGAGAACTTCTATTATACCAGCCTCTGCTGTTCCTCCGCTCTTCTGGGAGACTTCTCAAGGACTACATGGCTGTGGCTGAACTCGACTTATTTACTACCTGGGCTCCAAATTTAATATGCATCTGTTGCTTTATGGTAATCTTCAAGCATGAACCTATTACTGGAAGAAGTATTAACTCAAAACTGTCTGGTGCTGTGGAATTGATCACTACTTAATTTTAATTTTTGTGTAGGGCCTGTAATAACCACACAGGTAGTGACAAATTCTGCTTCCTCTTTTCTTCATGCTGTTTTCAGACATAAGGAAGTCTGTATGTCAGGAGCTTCCACAACATACTGAAGGAATGATCTTCCCCCACCCCACCTGTTATGATAGTGTACCCATAGAGAGACTTTCAATTTCAAGAATCTCTTGATGATTCAAATGTTCTTTTTTGTCAAATGATTTATAACACACAGCATGGTTCAAATCAATCCTGAAGATGCTGAGGCAGGCTGGATGCTTTTTAATGTCATTTTGGGGTCCCAGCTCCTGTGAAAGTTTCCATTCTTTGAATTGATGAATTCTAAATCCATCAAAAGCTCCCGAAGAGAAGCAGTGAACTCAGCTTTTGTTAAGATGTACTTAAAGGTAATACCTGCAAGTTCTATTTTGGACATTCTATGCAAATTACTTCCAAGAATATGTACAATTTATACTAAACAAAATAATGAATAAGTATTTGGAAGTATTTGTCAGGTACACTGTTTTACATAACATTTGATGAAACAAATGAAGAGCTGTGATGAAAAAAAATTAACTGGAAAGTAGACTAAAGTATTAAGAAGTAGTGATTGCAATGAACCAGTAAATCCAGAAAGTTAAATATCATTAATATTTCCCAAATATAACTTCCTGTTTCTATTCTTTATATAGCACATAAAACCAAGGCTATCGTCAGATGTTGCTGACTAACTACTTAAGCACAGAGAAATATGTGAAAGGTTTTCTGTATTTTTTTTTTTTCTCCGAGAGTAATAGTTTCTCTTTGGCCATTTCCTACCAATTTTGTTTTTCCCTCCTTCCTCAAGGAAAGCTGTACCTGTCCTGGGTCTGCTGACCATTTGTGATACTGTAATAAAGATGTTTTACTTACAAAGATGGCACAGGTCGTTTAATCCTCACAGCTGTCACCTCTTGGTCGCTGTCTTCTTGCTCGAGTTTGTCGTCTGCTTCCCCATAGCCACTGTCCACTGTATCCACACTGTCACCACGACACTTAAGCAGCACGACTTCCTTAGCCACCTCTTGGTCCTCGTGTTCCATCTGTTTCCAGCCTTTAGTCAGCTCCGATACCACATTTGAACACTTTCTTCTTATGGTTGGAGATAATTTGCCACTTAGAGTTTTGTCAATAGCACTTGATTCTTCTATAAGCTTGCTCATCTCTGAGCTACTATTGTTATTCTCATATCTTCCACTGAGGAGGCTAACATCACCACCCCGTTCGTAGGCTTTGCTAACAACTGTTTTGGTCACCTCTTTGCTTTTAATGCTGAACTTTTTCAGGGCTTCATCTGATTCCCTTGCATTTTTTTCAGCGTCTCTTATTGTCACTGATTCCTTTGCTGAGGATTTTTCATCGTCTTTTCCTTGGTCCCTCTTGACACAGGGATTTGGCCATTTTTCAAAGGGTCTTTCTTGTATAGGGTGAGTTGATGCGTCTTCTGCTAAAGGGACCCATCCAGAGGGCTCCTGGGCTTGCTTTACGTGGTGGTCAGACGCCCACTGCTGCCAACCTCGCGCCAAGCTGAACACCAGGCTGGCCATTCGGATCTTGTGGACAGCCCTTTTCGCAGGGGTAGCACTTGGCTTTTCTTCAGGAGCCGTGTTGCTGTCTGCTGCCATGCTGGGTTTTCCTCTTCTTTTGATAAGCACCTTCTGAATGAACTTGCTGAAGTGAATAATGTCCCACGAAGAGAGCTACAGAGATTTAAATAGTAGCAGGAGCAGTGTGTGCCCATGGAAAATATGTGAAACACTTCTCACAAAGATATAGTATCCTCAGTGTTACAGAGGTCTTTTTTTAAAGCACAGGGTTACATTTCATCACAGCAGATGAATGATACATGATGTAAACGGGGTGACACAGACCTGCACTGGAAAGAGTACGGAATTAACAGCTCCTTCAGTCCCCCTTCCCTGGGGCTGCTCGGGTCTCCATTTGTTGGCAAGGGTCTTGTTCTTCTGGAAGTGCAGAACTTGGGTTACGAATACCAAACAGAGCACCTCAAGCTGCTGAATATGGAGTGCTGTCAGATGCTGACAACTTTGGCCAGAGTAGAGACCCCTCATCATCACTAGTAAATAGCGGCCCATGTCATGGAGTATAAAGCCAGAAACAGGCATGAATGAGAAATTTTTAGATGCATTTTCTAAAAAGATGCTAGATGATTTCTTCTTATTGCTCATATGTCCAAGGAAATCCAGGTTCGTTAATTTTTTAAAAGGTATTTATGTGCTCCATTCCCAGTCATTATCTATTAATGTCCATCTGTTTAGAATCTACCTTCGTGGGGGTCTGAGAACAATACCGTGTTTGTTATCAACACTAAGAGTAAGGGAATCACTATCTCTACTCTGGGGATGAATACAATAAGTCTGATCTGATCAGATAAATTAATTATGTCTTAGCTTTAGCATTTTGAAAAAAACAAAGTATAGCCCATTTAATTCCTTACCGCTTTTTCAAGGAAGTTGTATTATATGTGGAACTTGGTGTTTACTTGTATATTATTTACAGCATAATTATGCATAGTATGTACAGTATAAGAAAAAAATCCTAGGAAACTTGCTGATTTCTTCGTTCCAGAGGACTTCCTGGAGTATATTGATATTCGAATTTGTAAAACTGTTTAGTTAATTGATAAATCAGTTGTTACATAATAATAAACAGACATTATCTGAGATATTCAGTCCTGTGGTATCTTATTTCTTAGTATAATGTTTCCTAAATAGGAATGGAAAATGTCATTTCTTTTTCCATCCATCATACCTTGCAGCTTACAGGATGACCTGCAGCACTTGCCATGTGGCACTCTGAGGCACACTGGACGTCAAGGAATTCTGTTGGCTTTGTTGGTGTTACACCACAGATAAATATGGAATCTTGGTACTTTGCCTCTTTCTCTTCTCTCTATTAAAGGCTGGGCTGTTTGAAGTAGGTTAGATCATATCTAGCTCTTATTTAATAATATAGACTATATCATACCTTTGACTTCTAGACAGAATTCTTCATTAATCTGTGGAGTCATTTCCTCTTTGAAACCGATGACATATAATGTAAGTTAGTGTTGCTATTTGATATTTGCTCGTACTTTTATTTTAGAAAGAAATGTGTCATCTCTGGATACTGTACAATTGCAGCTATTTCCAGCTGTATTATAACTCTGAAATGGCATTGTGAGGTGTATGGATGCAACTTGATTAAGAAGCATGTGTTGCCATTTATTTCGGTGGCTTTTTAAGGCTGATCAGGAATGGGTGCTTCTTGTGTTTAAAAATTACACGCATGCACCCATGCATGCGCACAGGGTCGTAGATGTTCCTCAATATACACGGTAGACGCAAGTGAAAGAAGGGAATGATGCACATGCAGAGTGGGGTATGACACCAGCTCACTATATCATTCCCTATGATTTCCTGAGTGTAAGGGTGGCCGAGGCTTTAGGAATGAGCTGAGAGCTAACACAGAGGTAAGGGGTGAGGCCAGGGTCGGAGCGCCATGAAACTCCAGCGACTGTGGCAGGGCAATCACAGAGCGTAAGGCCAGTAAGGACCCCTGCCATAAGGTAGCATCAGCTCCACCTGCACGTGTTCAGGTTCCTGTGTTACCTGTTCTTACAGACTACCAGCAGCCGATACTCCTCACTCTGCTTGGGCGAACTATTCCAGTGGTTAACTGCCTTAAATGAAAGCTTTTCTGTGGTCCAATGTCTATCTCTGTCACAGAAGTTTAAGTTTCTGTCACTGCTGGGAACAGACAAATCCCACCCTTCCTGAGGCAGCCTTTCTTTGCGAAGACTGCTGTAGTCCTCCTCAATCTTCTAAACAACCTCACTTCTTCCCAACTTTCCTTGTGTTTTTGTGGTCCCTGATCACGTTTCTGCCAGCTTGTGCATTCCCTACATTAGGTCGTCCTCTTTCTTCAAGTGTGATGCCCAAAACGGGGATGGTTTTCTGGCTTCATTCAGCTTGCCCATAGTGCAGAAAAGGAACAGATGTCCTGTACGTTGTGCTCCTGCTTCATATTCTACTTGTAATCCCCAAAGTTTCTGAAGGCTTTCCTCTAAATGGCTATCTGTATTCAGAGACCTGACTGTTCCTTCATGTGTGATCATCTTCGTTGTTATTAAACTGTGTTTTAATTTGTTCTGATAACTTTTTCAGTTTGTTGTGATCAATTCGATTTTTAATCCCTGTTCCAGTGTTCTTGCAATTCAATTCATATTTCATAAATGTTCTGTCTGTGCTATTCTTTGAATCACAAATTTAAAGAGCAGTTAAGTATATAGTAGACCCAGTTAATAAGTACTTTCGGTTTGATAGAGAGATATTGATATTCATTTTTGTGTGGTTTTCCAGTTAATTTTGTACTGTTCTAATGAATTTTTCATATGAGATTTTAAAAAAGCAAACAAACAAACACACCCCCCCAAGAAAACCCCACAAACAAACAAAAACAAACAAAGAAAAATCAAACAAACAAAAAAAACCCCACCTGACTGATAGCAAGATATGTAGCATCTGCTGCTCTTGCCTATCTTTGGAGGTTGGAGCAGATGACCTCCGGAACGCCCTTCCAACCTCAACCATTCTGTGATTCTGTGATCTTCCAAAACCTGCTACGTTGCTGTAAAAAATAATTATGATTCGTTTAATGCAATTTATCAAATCAAAATTGCTTGTAACTGTCCTCGTTATAAAGGCCTCTGCTAGGTTTATTACTGTAATTACTGTTCACGTTCTTGGACGCTTTTACTCTCATACAGTCTTTGCAAGCAGTTGTATTGAAATTCATGGCACTAAGAAAAAATTACAGTTCTGAGGAATGTTTGGAAATTACAGCACATTTCGAACTTGTTAATAAAGAGACTTTTATTTTTCTAATGGACTCGCCCTTGATGTACTGGTCATAGATGCACAGACTTAATGCTTACATAGTTTAGATAAATGACAATGAAAAATTAAAGACCAATGAAAAATACGAAGGTTACAGATCTATACTACTATTCAATCCATGTTGCACAACAATATGTTAAGCAAATGTTTGGTTTAAATTGATCAGTATTTTAAGCTGGCGTCATAACATCATGAACTTGTCCAAAGTGCCAGTGAAACTTTAATTATTCTGAGGATAACTAAATTTATGATGTTTAATTTTAGGGTATACAGTGATGTTGCCATGAAAGTATTGAATGGTGCCTTATTTTATATGGCACTATATTTTATATAGGCATTCAGCAAGAAGTTAATTGTAAGAAAAGTATAAATAATGTCTGAGTCATCCAGTCAGATTCATACTTTGAGGGTTGCTTACTTTACATATGTTTTATTGCAGTAAGAGTAGAATTTATGACTTCATGGTTTTAAATTTTTATTCTTAGTGGAATAACAAGCCAAGGCTACACCTAAGTTTCTGTGTCTAATCTCCTTACTGGCACTTCTAAAAGCCAATAACCAGCCCTTAGGGCATGAGTATGTTTCAGGCTGGCTGAGCCTGGCCCACATTTTCTATGTGTATTCCGTACCTCACAAGGTCACAAGATATATTGCAATGCACAGCAAGGCTTGGTGGGGGTGACTGTGTCATGGGCTTTCAGAAATTCAAAAACTACACTTGAAGTCAGAGTTGAGGGACCATTTCTCGCAGAAGGTATATATTATAGAAGGAATAACAATTGGAGAAAGTAAATAGATGAATGGGCTTGACACTTAAGCTGAAAGGAGTAAACTCCTTTTTCCTTGCCCCTGGCTGCCTACGGTTCTGGGATTTAATCTCTTTGACACCTTAAGACAAGTCTGCACATGTGGCTAGGACCTCGTTGCTGCTTTTGGGTTGTTGCATTTCACCTAATACCTCGGATTTCCTGAATCCAAAGTCATAAAGGACCAGCTGAGAGGCTGCCAATGTCAATGTTAAAAGTTGGGATGTTTTTGTTGTGGTTTTTCGGTTTTGTTTCTCCCCCGCCCCAGATGGATTATTCTCTGTACAGTTATATACTATTTAAAAATCCTTTTATTTTCTCTCTCATGCTGTGGAATATTAACAGTCTGTGGGAGACCAGTTTGTCGTTATCTATTTTCTTTCAAGGATGCTTGATTTTTAAAAGTATCCTTCATCCATTACTTTACCTTGTCAGATATTGATATGTTATTCAATGTTTTTGATGCCTTAAAACAAGGAATTTAATTTTCAACCAACTGTAAGTTTATGAAAGATGCTGTCTTCCTCCTCAGAGTTAGTGGTGAATAACAAGAACAAGCTGTGTTTCATGGTAAAGTACAACCAGCTGCCATAATCAATAGGAACCTCAAGACTGAATTTTCTTTTCATTGTGACACTGGTAAAGTTCGTTATGTCAGAACATCATACGTTGCCAGTGATCACAGAAAACCTGGGCAAAGGGTTAGAGCTCTGGATTTCCTTATTTTTAGAGTTCACATCAAACATATCACTCCTAACAACAGTAAGGAGCAGCTGTGTCTCATTCAGCATGCAGTTTCATGTATAATCCAGGTGTCTGTAGTTCTAAGACATTGATCATTCCTGAGCTTTTGGACTGGGCCCTCTCTAGCTATTAACAGCCTATGCATTTGTTGGTGAAGTTTCTTGTGTTTGCACCCTATATACAGCCAACGTCTTTTTTTTGCTGAAATTCTGTTGAGTAAACTATCTCTGTGTAATTAACAGAGAATCATGAATCTGCTTTTCATTATATGTCATTTCAGGATTCAACTGTATGAGAGATCGGGGGTTTTGCATAACCTATCATGACAGCTCTGCTTTCTGAAGAAAATAGAACTAACAAACTGCCAAGAAAACTTTGGTCAGAACCAGGGTTGAAAGATTCTTAGTTGTGGAAAGGTAGTGGGGGGAAAGGGAAGACCCACAGTCCAGGAGCAGCAACTATAGCTGATGGATTGTAGAGCATAGCCCCAAAGCTCCTCTCACTCTACGGGAGATGGATTTAAATCCAAGCCTGCCAAATAACAGAAAGGAGCCCTGTAGAATCTGAACTGGCTGAAGATGAGAATTCAGCATAATTTTTCATCCCAGTCTGTAGAGCTGATGGAAACCCAACTGAGAACACAGAGACGCATCCGTATATCTTCCTATACAAGTTCCTATACAAGCCCTACTACTGAAGTGACAAAACTCTTTGCTGTCTTGAATATCTTACTCCTCTAAAGTTGTCCTTGTTTTACAGAGGAACATATCTAAGATTAGGATGAAGAGCCTTAAAGGCTTTTGGCAGTCTCTTCCTACATTTGCATATAGTGCCCACTGCTTTCCTTGGGAGTTAGAAGCCTGCAAGAAATCTGTGCAGTTTAATCAAATTTATACAGGAAAAGAAAGCGAAGGTAAGCTCAGGTGCTTTTAGTCCCATTGTACCTTCAAGCATAAATACATCTTTTATCTGAATATCTGTATGGAGTGAACAGAAACAAGGAGCAAACATTAATGAAGCAATTTCATTTAAAAGTGTAAGCAAACATTTGCAGGAAATAATTTGTATTAGGCATTCAGTTCTATTTGCATTATGAGGGAATTTCTGAAGATCATGGAAACAAGATAGCCTTTAAAACATACCTACAAATATGGTGTTAGTCAAGTTTATTTTGATCATATCTCTTCATCAGTGAATTATCTTTTCCTTATAAGAAAATTATTTAATATTATGAGCAATTTAATTTTGCAGTTCCAGCTTTCTTACATAACTTAATTTAAAGTTCACGAAGGAATAGTTTTATGGCTTTAAGCACATGACGTTATCGGCTGCTATTGAAGTATGTCCCTGAACAGAACACGGGGTACGAGGAATTGAGAGTCTTCACATAACTTTGCAATATGAGATGGAGAGGAGCCATACCAGAATAGGAGAACCTGAAATCAGACACCTAGATGTAATATGTTAGCTGATAAATGTATTTTAAACATCTACTAGAAAGAATAATAAATTAAAAAAAAGGAAGGCAAGCACAGTTCTATATAGACAAAAGATATTACAAAACCAGAGATAAGAGGTATAATCAAATCACCATCTTCCAGATATTAATAAGGCAGCATTTCCATGCATTATGGCTTTCAGTTTTTTCTGTCAAAATTAACTGCATGTTTCTGTTTATTGGTATTTCTTAGATTTCAAGGTGACGAATGTGAGAGAATTTACACAATTTTCCAAAAATGTTTCCTTTCAGAGATGTTATCTTCTGGTTAATTAGAGCAGTATAGAGTGCAACTGAAGGAATAACTTTATAAGTGTGTGCTTTATCATTGGTCTGTTTAAAGTGCATTTATTTCCAGTTATTACTAGGTGCATGTCACTTTCTTATCTTGTATTATCTTTACAGTCTACCAGTTTTGTTTAAAATCTGTCAATAGAGTATAAAACATACACATTCGTGCCTTTAATGGATGTAGTCGACCTAACATAGGTTTTTGAAGGATTGTTGAAAATTTGCATTTAACTTCTAATGGACTTGATAATTATTGTCGTTATATCGTAAGTCTTGCAACTGGAAAACAAAACAAAACAGACAAAAAGCCCCTTAGTTTCTGAAATCATGATTTCAAGAGGAAGCAGAAAACAGACTGGACTTTTTAGGAAAACTCTTCCAAACTCTTCAAACACAGAAAAACCTACACAGAGAAAGAAAAGATACAGAGCCTGTGTATAAAATAAATCCAATATATCATTATTTGCTTTAAAGTGTTGTAATTCAGGACCAGGCTCAGAACTGATGAAACAGACCTCTCACTATGTATGTTTTTCAGTATTTTATTGTGTTTTTTTAAAAATATTTGCCGAATACCTTGAAATAAGCAAACACTACATTTTTTTAAATCTATCAATTAACTAAAGGAATTAGTATATTTTCAGTGCCTCAGTCAAAATCATACTCAGTTCTATTGTTATTCCATATCCTTAAGGTCCCAACACAAAGGATTGTTTGGAACAAGTGATGTTATGGCCCAGATTTGGACATATCTGTGCTAGAAAGGAGAAATCTTCTTGACTAAGTCATCATGGTGTTCCTCATAGTACAGGGGATCTCATTTTAAAAGCTACCCCGGTGTACTGAAGCTGTAAACTGGGGTTGTGATTCTTGACCTTTGGGCAATGCAAACGGAGTCTCCCGAGTGCTGTCAGCTCTGGCCTCTCCCCCCGTGATCGCATTCCGCTGCACTGGGCAGGACATACCGTTATTTATTAGTTCTCACTTAACCACCAACTGCTCCAACAGCATGCAGCTGTGTTATTGTTAGTCAAGGTAGACCCCTTGCTTTGCACGTCTTTAGCCAAGCGAAGGAGCGGAGTTCCTTGCATCAGCCTGGCTGACATTCGGTGTCAAGGAGTGAGTGATGGGAATTGCTGGGAGGCCAGGTGGAATTTACACTGTCCTATGGGTATTTCCATGGCTCGTGACTGGGCTTCAGTTGCCACTGAATTTAGAGTTGAGATTCCCTAGGCTCTCTCAGGGTTGGTTTTGATCAAAAACTTCAAAAACATGTTGGACTGAGTTATATGGCTACCTCGTTTTTAAACTATCCTTCACATCTGCTTTATTTCTTACATTATGTAAGAGTTATTAATGGGCTATGATTAAAATGTAAAATTCTTTGCAAGAACGAGATGAGAGGAGAGGAGTGGGATCTTGAGGACTGTACCCCACAGGCATTATTTTAAACCACCTATCATTTGATTAGCAGTGTGGGAGAAAGCTATGCTTTCCTCTTGGATACAAGGATACCTAATTGCTGGTAGCAGCACCTAAACTGGAATGAACTGTTCTGGGAGAGGGTCACAGGTATATCAACTCAATTTTCTCATCAGCTTGGTGTACTAATTGTGTGTCTTCCTCATGCTCAGCTTAAGCACATGCACAGGTATGCTTATTAATACAGTGAATGATTTAGTGATTAAAAATATAGATCAGTATATTAACAGAGATTTGGAGAAAATTGACTCCCCACCTTTTCCTGGCTGAACCAAAGCAACTCAACTTCCCTCACTAGTAGCATCAGCCATCAAGCACAGAAAATTTTGAGAAGGTGGTAAATTTTCAAGAGTGACTTCTTATTTTTTGAAAATGTATGACTGGTCAGCTTGAGATGTTTTGCCTCTCAGGCAGGTAAACTGTTTCTAGCTCTCACTGGACTGGACCTTTCTAGCTCATTCCCTACATCACTGGTCACTGCTGACTTAATCCAGTGTTGCATATCTCAGGAGATAGTTAGGAGTGGGATTTTGACTGAACAATAACAAATGCAGTATTATTTAACAAAGCCAGAATGCTGTCTCAGCTTTTCTAGCTCTTTACTTAAAATAAAAAGGACAAGCACATGTTTGTGTTTGAAGAATATTATTGTACTCACATTGCTTGACTGGGTATGGTAATTTTAGGGCTACTGCATTTGCATTTTTAACTCTGTGAAGCCTGAAGATCTGTCCCTGAGGGCTTAACAGGTTTTCCAATATAATAACAATACTAGAAACTTAAGTCAGATGTAAGTAGTCTAATTTTGCTCTTTTCTTAGCCAGATGATTGCTAACAGATCTTTTTTTTTTTTTTTACTTTTTTTCTGAAATTGCTACACTATATCAATATTGGTCTTTATCTCTGTCTTGATATTTCTCTTCACATAGGGATTTATAAAGTTCCACCTTTACTCAGGAAAGAAAGAGAAAGTGATCGGGAGATTTTGAATGGTAGGAGAGAGGTGATAAAGATAAAAGACTTCTCATCATACACTTTGAAACCCACTGGGAACTGCATGAGAGGAATTTCAGTGAGTGGAATCCACAGGCAAAGGTTGGCATGAGGCAATGTACTGAGCTGGGATACCTGCTCTCAAGCTCTCTTTTAAAGGTTCTCCTGTTTTGTGAGTTGAATAATAAAAAGGGCAAGGTTTAGTCAAGCCCCAGGGCTACAATATTCCGCACATTTGGCAACCAGCTTAGGAAAAATCCTCAGCAGGAAATATATCTGCTGTGTGTACATTAAAAGTACAATAAAAATAGTTGGATGTAGGAAGAACATTTCTCATTGTCATTGTTCTGGAGGTGCTGGTTATGAGCCTTGAAAGGCAGCTTCTCATGAGATTCACAATGGAGATACATGGGGGAGGCCTTGTGCCATGATGAGCGTTCAGTGCACCTTCTACCCCTCCACCTCTCTTATCAGTCCCCCCCACATTGTGCTCTCGTGACGCATACAGTCTTTTGGCTCCTTCTACTGAGCCATCACACCTTCCATATTTGTGCTATTGCCTCTGGTTTGGGATGATTCCTTGACATTTATTAAAAAGAAACCAGAGACTAAAGTCCAGCTGTAAAACAGTACTTGTAGGAAATCTCAGCATTAGACACAAAGTGCTGTAGCTCTATTTTAAAAATACTATTTTTTTTTCTACATACAAACGACATTGGATATCTTACTTTATGGATATTTAATGTTTTAGTACAGAAAGCATTTGAAATCTAGGAAATTTGAAAGGGTTAGATTCTGGTATCTATTACTACTGATTAAGGCTTGTTAAACGGGGACTCCCAACAACAACAGTGAACGTATTGGCAAGATAAGTGATCATTATCTGATAGAATGAAGGGTAGTGGCCCTGCAGAAGATTAAAAAACTTGTATTTTAATTGAACCAAGCAGTCTGTATGGACAGTATAGACAACTTCAGACAAGCCCCTGTTATTGGGACCAGAGGAAATGGACAAGCATGAACACACTGCAGGATGAATGGCACAGAATGGAATTCGCCACCCTAAAAGATTCGTGACAGCCCAGGCTAGAGCTTCAGAGCCAAATGATGGCAGTGATGGATGCACATATCCCTCGCTAACAGAAAGGTAAATAAACATTGCATAGTCACTCAAATAAATCTGAATATATGATCAACATTTTCTTGAGTGCTGGATGGATTTTCCCTGTGGAGGACACGGTACAGCTTACCATATCAATTTTAGGAAAGTGCTTTTCCAGTTTGTTTGGCAACTGCTAACTTTAACATGTTTGGAAATAACAACGGCAACAGTTTTAAAAGTACCTTAGTGGCACTGAAAATCAGAGGAACATCAATGTATCATGAGTTACTTCTGGAGATACCTTTGGAGGTTACATGAGTTAGCTCTCGCCCACTCCATTCTAAGAGAAACTTAATTTGTCTGTCATTACTGCCATGAATAATCCTGTGCATTTGCCATAGTACATTTAAATACATGCCTAACTCTATGAGGACTTAGCTCTTTCATCGAAATGAAGAATGGACAGAATTTGTAAGCACCACGTGAAGCTTTGAAGCAATAGGCAGCACATTTCTCTGCCAAATCCACCCACGATTTTGCTTCAGAAGCTTTGCATCTTCTGTGACTTCAGGATAGAAAAAGCAACAAGGGTCCTTGTGCCTGTTGTTACTTTAACCATGACATCAGGGATTGCAGAAGAAATAATGACAGAATTAAGATACCAGTATTGATCCAGAGCCCTCTTACTAGACAAAACCAGTCAGAAATGTTCTCCTATTAATGAGTTGGTGTGGGTAATTTCTGTGTAAGCATGGAGCTATGACCTCCTTCTCTTTCCAGACTGGTAGTGCCTATTTGTTCTCATGCTTGATATGTTCCCAGTACAGCTTAGCTTTTCTCTAAACTTCACCTGCCTTCTGAAGAAGAGAGTTTCAAAGTCTAGTCAGGACTGGTTCATACAATTGCATGACCGCAGTAAGTCTCAAGTGTCACTTTCAACACTTCTCATAATTTTCAGTTTTCTTGCAGACATTCCAGATGGCAAATGAATTCACAGGTTAAATTTATTTGTACACTGCTATCTGTCCTGCAGCTGTATTATTAGACCATTACAGCATTTCAGAAGAATAGATAATCCCTACTCAGTGTGACTGTCTTTAAAAAAAGATGCTGACCTCCAAGCCAACGTAAATAGATCACTTATGGAAAGAAACAAATTACTATTGGAGTCAGACATCCCAAATTTTTCTGTGAGTGCAGAGTTGGACAAAATTGAGAGCTCAAGAGTCGTGAGGTTAATGAGGTCATTCTGCCAGGCTCCGGTCTGGGTTTACTATAACATGAAAGACTCAACTCTGATCCTGACTGGCACGTTCACTTAGCAGCAATACCATCCCGGCACCAATCTGTCCAGAAACCTGAAACCATCTTCCGTGAGCTGTCATCTTGCTGCATGACACTGTCAGAAGACATATGTTCCTCTGCACGTGAAACCACTTAGGCCATCTTGCTCTGTGTTTTTTGTAAACATATTATATAAGGAAAGTGACTAATGGAACTTTTCCTTTTTAAATGTGGATGGACTGTAGAGTCCATCAAAAGGATTATCAAAATAGTAGCAAACAGTGATAACTCTTACTAACTTTCCACTTAGTTGTCGATGAGTTCTATTTGAACTAGGTAAAATGCCATATTTTACATTGCACATTAGAAAGTACTCTTACGATCAATAGGTCTTGTCTGAAAAATGGGAATAATGTGCCTCCTACTGCTGAACATTTTATAAGAGCTGACCAGTACCAGTAGAGATAGCTGCCAGGACTATTTTTTTATTGCTGATGTTCTCTGGATACTGTGCAATAACGAACCTCAGTATAACAAAAATAAATTACAATGGCTTGTTAGAAAACACTTTCTGCCCTGAATGAGGAGAGGTTTCTGTGGAAGGTGGACTAGGTTCTTGGCTTGAGGCAGATGCCTGGAGCAGAAGAGCTGCAGAAACACAGGTCTTTTACTTTTGCAAAGTAGGACTCCTACTACTGTGCTTCAACAAAAGCAGCTTTTTGTGTGCCACAAGATATTTTTTGAAGTTTAATAGAAAATTTTCTATGGAGCGCTTTCTCTATTGGCATATAGAGTAATACAAAGACCAAATGTCTCTTGAAAATAGTTCAGTTTCAACAAAGTTCTGACTAGAACATCAGGAATTTTCAAAACTGCATCTTTTGCTGCTTCATAGGAAAGATCCTATGCTTCACCTGCCTCCCTGAAACCCAAAGATTTTGTAAGGAAAAACTGAAAACTGTTTGTAAAATTTTAAAACATTTCTGGTTTAGAGGTTGAAAATTAAAAATGTTGCATTTTGGTTTTCAGTGTTTTATTTCAGAATTTACTATAGGTAATATTAAATGTAATCTCACACTGTAAACCTTACTTATGCAATGGAACAAAAATCAACCCTTTTTTTTTTTTCCAATTTTTGGAAAAAAGTATTAAATATTTCTGCTTCCTCCATTGATTTTTCATTTTGGAAGGAAGGTGGAAGACTGTATTTTTTGCTAAATCTAAAAATGGAAATAACTTATTAATGTCTCACGCTTGTACTTTGTGGGCACTACCAGCTGCTGAACTAAGGTACTGCAGCCCTTGTCGACTCGCTGCCCTGCTCTTGACTGTCATTGCCACACTGACCAGATTTTGTCTTTCCAAAATAGAGCTGATGAGGACGGCAGCACCTCCAGTCAGTGGTTGTCAGGTCCTTTGAGACCTCAGCAGTTGTGTAGACTCCCAGAAGTTCTGGAGGTAACCTAATGATATGTCGTGGAACTTCATTTCCACACACATCTCTGGTCTTTTCCATTTTGACTTTGGCTGACAGAGCTGTGAACTCAAATGTTTGTTACACTGAAATTAGGCTGCTCAGTAATTCTGTGGACTAAGATTTCTTTTGTCCTTTTCATTGGCTGCACAAGGTGGTTTTTCACCAGATCTGAATAAGTCTTAGGGTAATTTAAACTTAATAATGCAGTGTGTATTAGTGCTGTAATAGCTAATTTAGATTTTACAAAGTGCTATGGTCATGCTTTATGTTGATTTTAAATTATTTTACTGCAGCTCTCTGGCTCCCTCTTTGTTGTTCATCGGCATTTCCATTTGATGTAGTGTTTCTCTGGGCTGCTCTGCAGTAGTCCTTTGAAAAAAGCTGATTCATATCCTAAAAAGTTTATAAACAGAATCAGCATCAAATATCAGGGAATTTTACTTTTGTTTTGTTTAAATAGAGCCTTGGGCTTAACATTTCCAATCAAATCTTTAAACCAGATTGCAAATGTTAAGCATCAACACACTTCTTAATTGCATTTTACTCCAAAAAGAAAGTCCTAAGGTCTTCCAAATGCACAAAACATTTTTTAAAAAGTAACACTGTGTGTGATGTGATGCGTTGAAAGACATAATGGCGTCTTGGCTCAAACCTTGGGAATCTGTTCCATGATCTTTTAATTAATATGAGAATCATGGAGAACTGCTGCCACGTTTGATTAAAATAAGCATCATACCATTCAGGGAGAACCTTTCTATTCCTATTGATAATACAATCATGGCTGGCCCAACACTGAAGAAATGCCACCTAGCCCTGCTGTGGAGTATCAAACCACCCATTCCCCAGGAATCACAAAGAAAATGCTAAGATTGTTACAAGTTTTTCTAATTGAAGGTAACACTTTAGATCAGTCGCAACATAGATTCAGGTCATGACAAGGAATGGAAATAATTTTAGAGTCAATGATGGATGGTCCCCTGTTGGTAATAGATGCTGGGCGGGAATTGATCCTGGGTTCTTAGACCTCTCTGCAGACCACAGAAAAACAGTAAGACTTTGAGAAGTGTACTAAAATCCGATAGATTCTTCTTGGGGGTCCCCAAAAGGTTAAGAAAGGAATGTGTGCCACTAGACCTTGTCTTCTTCCTGCTGCCATATTCTGTAAATCTCTTTTTTTTCCCTTCACAAGTCTATCAAAACTTGTATGAAGCTGTGAGGGGAATAGATGAAGGCTGTGGCTGGATGTCAGCTGCTGAAGGCTGTGAAAGCCATGCCTGATATCTGCTGTCATGTTATAATTCTCTCTTTCCTCCCATAGCAGTTTATCACCATTTACTGGGTGTTGTGTATGAGCAGAAGGCAACATGTGAAGGATTCTTAAACAATATAAGTCGTCTTTCTCAGCCTTAGTCAAACAGGTTTTCTACTGCTTGTCTTCCAACCTGATCAATACAAAATTGTTTTCAGTTAAGCTTATATGCTTATTTAGGAGCCAGATGACATTAATGGACGTACAACAAAGCATATTCAGGAAGCTTTAGCCAGCAGGAAGCACTGCTGCACAGCTTACCAAAACCAAATGTTTTCCTAAGCACCTCAAATCTCTCCTGTGTATCCACAGTGGCTTTCCACAGAGGAGAATTCGGATTGGGTCCTTGTTCCTATCTTGGAACTCGTTTGTTTTGTTTTCTTTTGTTTTGTTTAACGATTGCATAAAGCTCTGGGATGAAGATAATCACTGAAAAAATAATTTCCCTGCTACATAGAAACCTTCTATTGTAATAATGATGTGTGGGAGGCAGAGGATTTTCCTAGAGCTGTTCTGTCTGTGAAATAAATTTCCACAAGAGCAAAGGATAAGCCTTGTCACCTTCCTCCACAAACGACTGTTCATGTATTGCTGTTCCACATACAGCGCCTGCTTGCCTAAACTTCTTCTCTAAGCAACTCAGAGCAGCCTTTAAAGTTTAAAAGGCACAGGTCAAGGAACATGATCAGTTTGTTGGAACAGTCTCAGTCAACATTGATTTGCAACTAAGGGCAAAACTTGGCCAATGAGATATTACCCAGGGCTGTTAAAAACAAAAATGAGAAGCTGTTCAATCTCCTTCCTAGAAAAGGCACAAATTATTGTTTTGCTGGAGGCAGAGGATGACCTCAGACTGTGTAGTGATCATGAAACTGGACCCTGGGCAGAAGTGGGCACAGCTGTGCTAGCTTAATGGTAGTTGTCGCTGCTCTCCCGTTGTCAGTGACTGAAGTTGGTGTCTGGAACAAGCTGCTGTTGCTTCTCTGTCAGTGGCACATAACTCAGCATTGAGAGTACCAGCTGCAACCTTTCCAGTCCTAACATCCTGAAATCATATTCTGTATGTATATTAAGGCTACAGAATTCTGTATGTATATTAAGGCTACAGAATTCAAGACCGAGGGAGTTTCACATCAACAGCAAGGTCAAATCCTAGCTGGTATCACCCAAATGGCTTCTCAGCCACAGACTGATCTTTAGAACTGCTCTTTTTATTTCTTTTAAATACTTTTTTTTCCATTAGCTTCATTTCCCCCGCATAACTAGGGCTCTGGTCTTTCTTTTCAGGAATCAGATTTGATCTCCTTCCTCCAATTTTCACGGAGGGAGGGCATATGCAGATACAGGAACTTGTCTTGAAAGAAGCGTTAAGCAATGATCAATGAGGATCTTGCACTTCATGCAGCACTTGTGTCTTCCTACTAGCTCCCACTGAACGTAATCAGGAAGAGCTTGACAATAACGTGTCACAGCTATAGACTATTGCATAGGAGGTATTAGCTGTCCCTCCCCAGCATCATCAATAACACTGGACTGTTAATGGGAAAATACATAGAGCCACTTGTTCTTTGCTGTGGCAGTTTTCATTCTGCTCTCCTGCATTTTATCAACTGGCAGTGGCAGAGGCAATGTTTCACCAGAAATTGGACAATTGATGTTGTCAGCCTTCAATCTGGCTGCCGGAGGATGCCCTGCGGACATGGAGAGACTCCTGTGGCCAAGGAGGATGGTGTAATCTAGTGCACATTGAGTGCATTCTCGGTTCCCTCAGGAAAGGGGCAGTAAATGTGCCAGATTACTCTAAAATCACTCTTAATGTGAAATAAGGCTAGAAAATGAGTGTAATTTACAAAAGATAGAGGAGCTCCTAAATCAATCTAAAGATAAACAGGCTGCAAACTCAATAAATGTCTCAATAAATACCTGGTACTTCATTGCAATTTTAGAATTTGTTTTGTTTTATTCAACTAGAGGAGCAGAGCACTGAGGCAGATGGACACAAATAATCTCGGATGCCACAGCTGGTGCCTGATTCTTAAATGAGTCACATTCTCCCAGCATTGTCTTTCCAGGTAATTTTTAGTGGTATATGGAGCACATGTAGGTGTTGTGCCACTGCTCAGCCGTAATATTCTCCTCTTGGTATGGTTCAGATGGGAGGTGAAGGTCTGGTGGCGCATTCAATATAAAAAATGTTAATCTGTGCAGAAAGAACCTGCTCCTCTTGCTTGAACACGAGGCAGAACACGGTCTGCTCGTTTTCTTCTGAGATTCTTTACTCTTGGAAAGTACAGAATGATTTCTCACAGCTCTTGATCACTTCATGTTCTGTGACTTCCCAGAAATATTTCAGCTAACAAACTATGTCAGCCCTCTGATGAGAACTCAGGTAAAGGGCAGGATTAACAAATTTGGGGCTATATTTAATAGGAAGGAAAAACTGAAAAACGACACACTGCAAACAGTATCACTGTGCAAATTGTGCTGCCAAGCTTTTAATCTGGCTGTGGGGTGCTTGGCAATAGCTTCATTAGGATATCGCCTGTGAGGTGCTCTGCAATAGCAAAGAGAGCTGTTGGTTGGGCACTGGCGCCCGTGCAGATGGGAGGAGCAGCAGCACGACTCCTCTTCCCTCCAGCCATCGCACCTGGGTCTGCGCAGCACGAGGTGGGTGTGCAGGAGGCCACGCTGAGGAACAGGGTGGTACCCTGAGGACCTGCACCATGTTATCTGATCATTAGCTTTGGTGCCCACGAATGATTGCCCAGGCTGTTTCGTCTCTGCACATAGATTGTGTCTTCTTTTAACAAAAGGCACCGGTGGGCACTTCTGAAGATGGCTACCTCACACAGCTTGTGCAATGCTACCTCGGCTGCAGAGTTTAAGGAGGAAATTGTGCTATGTTCAGCCCATTTTGTCTCTTAGAAGCAGCCAAAACAGTTTTTGGCACTCATCCCTACCTGCAGCAAACAAATCAACTGGATGATAAAAGCAACAACGGCAACTACCAGCATTAGACTTTTATTTCTTGCATAACTTAGAAGGATGAATTATTTGATATTTGAGGTTGCCCATTCTTGGTTTTCCTTCTCTCTGCAAATCCTTTTAACTAACTTTCAGGAGTAATTTTCCATTCCCATTTATTTTCTTTCCTGGACACATTGCACAGTTTAATGTCCTCAGCTGTTGCCAGGGAAACAGAATTTTGAACCTAGCTTGTCAAGCAAATGAAGGAACAATTATTTTTGAAGTTTTTCTATAAATTTGGATCGAAGATGATCACTTTTTTTTTTTTTTTAAGGAAGTGTTGCTAGCACTTTTTTGTAAGATTACTCAACACTTCCAGTGGCACCCTCCTATATTGTAACTCCTGCTGTTCAGCATGACGTTTCCTTTGGGCATCTTATTTGGAAAGTCCCAGCAAACCTGACCCAGCTGTTTCCAAGCAGAGAGAGCATAAAACTTTTTAGACATGTTAAACTAATTCTTACAGATGTCTGTTCTGTGGCAAGAGCTGCCACTCTGGTGCAGCAAGGTGAAATTCTCCAGGGAAGAAACACTCTGGTGTTTCCTGGAGAGAGTGGAGGGATGATTTTCTCTTCTGGAGTCTGGGCTGGTATTTGGGCTAGCACCTTTCCCAGGTGCAGCTGCAGCTATCCCTTTAGGGGGTTTCTTCCCTTCTGCTGCTCATTGGGAGTGTGGAAGTGCAGGCAGACATCGGGCTCTGCTGGCGCTGGGCTGCAGGTGTGCACAGGAGATGCATTGCGTGGACAGCCCCGAGTCCCCTCCTTCATCCTCTGATGCTGGTGTGAGCACACAGCTTCTCTCTGCTCTGTGTGGTGACACGCCACATCATCTTAGAGTTCAGCAAGACTCAAATGTGGTAGATGCAGGAGGGAAATGGAGGTTTGGGCACGTTGAGCTGGCACCGAGGTCAGCTGCAGCCCGTGTGATGTGTCAGGGTTCTCCCAAGCCTGTTCTGGAATGCCCAGCTCCCCCGGAGGTCAGTGGCTATTTTCAGTTTGTGGCTGAGCACCTGCACTTTGCCATACTGACTGTACAACCTTGTCCAGAAGTAGCAGGTTGTTTTTAGTTTGTAATTTTGCTATTTATAGAGCCTTCAACTCTAGCATTAAAAAAAAAATCAATATCACCTTATGCTTCATATAGCTTTCTCAAGGAAAGGATCCTTAACACACCCTGGGACAGACCTTTAAATGAAAACACTCTGTACTGTTTTCTCCAAGAATCTTCTTGCACTTTATGGTATTTATGCTAATTTCATGGGGATTTTTTTTTCATCAGGATTTTTTTTTATCAGAATGGAAATCTTTGTGCACTCAGAACTTCATCCTACTAGTGGAGTTACTAAATTGTGTAGGTATTGGATTTTTACTATTTGGTAATGAACAATGTTTCTGTAAAACACATACATGCATAGACTATCAATAACTCATGTGTTGGTGTAAGGCAGCTGATATAAGGAAATATTTTTCCTTTCCCAGTGCAACTACATGATTTGTGGGACAATTTTCACTGCACCCTGGTTACAGGATACACACAGAGCCTGACTGGCTCACCAGCATTCTGGAAATCCTGAAGAGAAGTGATGTGACACGACTTGCACTTTATCCCTATTCAGTCTTCTTGAAATGCTGCTGGAAGATCTTATTATACCTGCCCTCTACTAACACAGAAAATTTACCTGAAAATGTCAAATGGAAATATTTCAAGTAAAACAATATTTATATTTATGTTCACAACCTGAGATTTTTGTTTCTGAAACGGTTTGATTTTTCTTTTTTTTTCTCACCTTTTTCTCAAGATGTAACATTAGACCTACTGACATGCTTAAAGTAACATATTTTGGGTGGTTGAGGCCCAAGTTAACAGTAAATTTCACATTTTTGAAATAAAAACTCATCAAGGATAAAAAGGCCCAACTCATTTGATTTGGAATCAGCATTTTGGGAAATAATGTGATGGATTTTCACTTGTCTGATGCCCTGTTAATATGTTGTAGTTGCTGGTGGGTAGCATCACTGCTTCATGGTGCTGAGGCCCCCTGGGATCTTCCTCTAGTTTGGAACAAAAGGCATCCCTTTTGTTACTTGTTGTTAGTCATTTCTATCCTTCAAAGTTTGCCTATGTAAAGCATTGTGTTTAGGATGACTGGAGTATACGTTTTTTTCTTGAAAATAGCAGAAAATTGTGTCTTTTCTGTTTTTTCTCAATTACGGACCGTATTTATTTGGCCATTTCTGGTAATTGGTAGTCAAATACTTTAAATGAGAAATTTGTTTGTTATAAAAGGCTCTTTCTGCTTTTATTGTGAGAATTAACTCTGGAGTAACCTCAGTGTTGATTTTGTTTCGAAGTGTTCTTTACTTTTGGCATTTACAGAAGCGAAAGCTGCAGTGAAGGACTCAGGCAGAGGGCTGATGATTGACAGTTAATCTAAAAGTGCAGTAACTGTTAAGTCTTTCTAGCAAGACTTGTCAGGGTTTTCTTTTGGAAGACAGATATTTAAATAAAGACTTTGGTACACAAACAAGCTATCAAAGGACAAGTTACCACATGTTAGCTTCTCTGTGGTGCTTTTCAGCTATCAGGCACTCTTCAAGAGATGAAAAATAAATTAACGTGCACCTTAATGGAGAAGTAAGCCACTTTCCATTAATTGGCTCACATTTACCATGAGGTACACAGGCATGGATTGACAGAGGAAGTAAAGAGGAGAGTTCGGGCAGTTTCAGTGTTCAGCAGAGCCACACATGCATCCCTCTCTCCCATTTGCAGCAGCCACAGCCTCTTCTCCTCCCGGCACCCTCATCACTTACAGTGTGACTGGATCTGGCCTTGGGTTAAAAGGGTGCTCCCAGGCAGTCCCCAAACCCACAGCACCCAGTTGGTCTGTCAGAACCCTACAGCTTCCCAGTCAGCTCCCCAGTGCAAAGCTGGGCCTGCCCGGACGAGCCGGTGTGCCAGCGTGGGCAGAGGGACGGGGCGGTGCGGCCGGGCCCTGCCGGCAGCTCTGGCAGCCTTTGCTCCCCTGCTGTCTGAACTCAGCCAGATGGAAGGGCTCCTTAATTCTTTTAAACTAACCACCCACTCAAAAAGTCGGTTCTTCCCCTCCTGGAGTCCTGGGGCTGTGCGTGTCCATCCCATTCCCAAGGCCTTGCTGACACCTGCTGGCCTCCCACTCGCTGAAACTCAGGGTGCCTGGGGAGGAAATTTGGGTGAGGAACGTGGGCAGGTCCTGTTGTCTTCCTGCTGTTGGTTGTGTCTATGTTGTTGGTTGTTGAACCTTGAGAGGAGATGAATACCTTTGGAACAAATTTTTATTGGGCCAAGCCTACCTTACTTCATGCTGAGCCATAAGAGTACAGGATATCTCTCCTCAACATTTGAGAGGACCTTAATTACGACCCTTAGGTGCATCAAGCATTTCTTTTATGCTCTTCTTAAAGAGGGACAGGCCATACTGGTGATGGTGGAGCAGAGGTCCCTCAGCCCTCTGGGGACTTGGCTGACCACAAGTTAAGGCACCCACCAACTACCCAAGGAGCCAAGAGCTTCAACAGAGCAGAAGCTGTACAATTTAAATTGGTTCATCATTTTTAGTAATGCTAGCAATTTGGCATCATTTATGGCAGGTAAATATGATCCTTTAATTGTAAGATCCACTTCAGGGTTTCTGACTTTACAGAGGCACTCAGTGCAATGCTGGGGTCAAGCAGATATTAGGCTTGATAAAATTCAGTATTTGTTTTCTAGCAACCCTGAGTTATGCAAAGACCTAATTCTCTGTTGCCTTGCCTGAAATACACAGACTTATTTAGTGTGCTAAAATAAATGTGAAATGCAAATAACTTCTCGAAATGTCAGCCAGGGTAGTAAGAGACATGGTCCAGAAGTTTGAGTATAGGGTTACATGTCCTTATCTGCATGTGAATCTCCTGTAATCTGAGGTGAAACAAGAGTGTTTTTTTCCTTTTATGTCGCAATTTCAAACGTCAAAAACTGTGACGTGCAGTACAAACCAGTTACTGCTAGTTGCTGGAATTAGACCAGTATTTGGTGAAACAGTGCTGCTCCTCACAAACCATGCTGTACCGTGTGACGTGCTGTTTTGGGAGTGAATAATGACGAAAGTCACAAGGCGGGTCCCCAGTTTGTTTGTTCTTGTGTTGTGGTAGTACCTGCACTGCCAGGGTGAAAGGGAAATGCTTTTCAGTGTGCGGAGGAAAGCTGAGCAGAAGGAAAGAAGAGCTGCCATCTTGTGTGGGGAACTGAAACTGCACTAAAGGAAGTTAGAATTATAAGACATTTAAAAAATTATTATACCTTTGGAAACTCCTTAAGTAAAGATAATTTCCTTTGTAGAAACCAGTTCCATACTTTCTTTTCCTTTGTTTTTAACTAATACAGATGAATCACTTTGTTCATAAGCTCTGTTTTTCTGGCCTAGGTAGTACAGCAAACTCATTGAGAGGATGCCGAGGCAGTGAGAGTAGTGACCCACTCTTTGTCTGCAGCAGCTAGCAGAGCTGACTGGCCATGAAGCAGGATGTCTTGCAGCCAGGAACATCAGCCCCGTACAAGGAAAATATCTTCATGTAATTTTGTATACAAAATATGGTAACCACAAACAAGCTTACGGTGTGTTACATGTTACTGATGAATCAGATGGTGGCAGTCATCTTTCTCCAAGACTCTTGATAGGTTGTTTGTAGGATCTGGACTATTTTTTTTTTTTTTCTTGCTGGATGTGGATGCTTAGCACCACTAGGCAAAGAAGTGTCCTTGCTAATACTGGAAGCACAGAGATGCTTTTCCAGTTTCTGTTTTCCCATTCTCTCCTAATTTCTAAAAGCAAGATTAAATATAGGAGCTATAGTAGCAGATTATGAGTAGACACAGATGGACAAGACTGTATGCAAATCCCTCATCTCCTTTCCCTCCGGTTGCCCTGGGCAAGGGAAGTGGGATGCTCTGTTTCTGGAGTCTTGCTATGGGCAGGCTGGCACTGTCCCTCATTTTATCATCCACAAAGAAACTGATCCTGTGTGCACCAGCAACGACTGCTTTCCCTGCCTCTGCTGGAGAACAAATGTTGAGTGAGATGTATAGCGACACCTAAAGAGGCTATCCCAGATGCAGCTGAGAATTTATTACATCCGTACAAATCTCTGATGAGAGATGATCATCACAATTGCCTTTGATAAGTAAGAGAAAGAATTCCACTTTTGTTTAACCAAGGATCTTCCCTACTGCATTACACAGGAATGAAGCTGGAGTCTTCTCCAGCCACTGAGGCAGCAGCAGGAAGTACAGCAACACCCTTACTTTAGATTTTGCCTTTTGAGAGTTAACACAAGGACATGAAGACCTTGTGATAAAACTGAGTGTATGTAACACCTAGGCAGAAGAAAACAGTTCCCCATGAGTATATGGGGCATGGTAATGGAGGATTGTGGAGAGACAGAGGATAGTAAGACTACCAAAAAAATTGGATTCTTAACCCAGAAATCTGGAAAAAATTAAGGGAGAGTGTATGTCAACATCTATATTTTTTCCCAGATGGAAGACATTGCCTTGCAAAGCAAAATAACATCTTAGCTAGGACACAGAGTGTGTCTTCATGTTGGAAAAGTGGGCTTTGTGTCTGAGCTACTGTTGTGAGAAAACCCATTAGTATTTGGGACTCGGCCCACAGGTTTTGTCATGACCTCAAGGAAGCCCAGAATTCTGAGGTAACAACCCTACAGGTGCTGACCGGGAAACAGACTGAAAGCACACGTCCTCACCTACTTCGGCTTGTCAAGGACCCAAAGGATACTGAAAGGTTTAGTTTGTTCAGTCAAGCTTACTTTGCTCTAAATGTTTTTACCAGTATCAGTTCTGTTTCCTGCTTTGAAGTTCTCACAGAGAACCAGATGGTGCCGGCCTCCTAGAGAAGAGTTCATGTGATTTCTACTGCTTCCTATTAGCAATAGAATTAGCAGAGACAGGGTATCCTTGAAGTCTGTGAGCATCGAAAAAGTAACAGATAAACAATGAAAACTTTATTCCTCTGGGTGGGCTACATAGGGAGATCCTGAGAGAGCAGGTCAGCTTCTTCATGGTGACAACTGTATGGAACCTCTACAGCGATTTAGCAATAATCTAACAGCAAATGTTAGTACATGAACTGGTGGACACTGAATTTTGAAAAACTGTGTTGACAACTCTAACTGCTAACGAGATTGAGAGAGAAGCCTTCTTACTTCAGTTGTTGATTAAATCCAAACCTAACAAGTTGGGCTTCTAAATCAGCTACCTCTTGTAAAACCTCATCGTGTTATTTAATTTAGAGTTTAAGCAAAATACTTATGGTGGTGTTAGTTCTTATCCAACTGGCTGTGTCGAGTTAACACTTAATGTAACTAAGTAAACAGTATGGTCACTTAATCTTGGGCCTGTGGAAAAAAATTCAAACTGTCTACTGTTAAAATGGTACTGGGAAGGAAACCCAGCTGAGTTAGGAGCTTAAGGTGTCTCAGCGTCAAACTTGCTTATTTCTTGTTAAAGTTGACCTTTCTGAAGGCCTTACCCTGAGTAATTAGGGACACACTAGAGCTTACTCAGATGTCTCACCTAACAACAAGCTGTTCAAGTATTTCAGTGACCACTGAGAAAGACCAGAGAGGAACCACTGACACTCTTCATCTGGTCCTACTTCCACCAGTGAAAGTTTTGCTTTTCTGTCCTTGCTTTCCAGTAACTGATAAGCAGAAGAGAGACTCAAATCTCCTACCTTTGCCTTTTCTTGTAATCCTCTTGAGACACAGTGCTGTTTCACTACAAAGAGATAACTATCTTCAGTAAACCCTGCATGTATTAATGAGAACAGTGGACATAATTTACCTTTCCCCGGTAAAACATGATCTGCTATGATATTTATTAGTTATTATAAGGACACTTTGCTTTCCTAGATAGACAACAGCTCATGGGAAAAGGGATCAGACTCTGTACCTTACAAAGACTCTCTGCAAGCTTAGCAAAATCCATTAATTCTTTCTATTCAGGGCCTGCAGGCACTCAAACCTCCTGTCAGATACAGCTGCCCCAAGATCTCCCTTCACATCTCATTGATATTTTATGAAATGGTATTGACATACCCTCTGTTGGAGGTAATTGCCTATCTACGTTGTAGGTTCACATTTAGATTATAATATTTGAGAACACTTAGCCATTTTGTGATTGCCTAACAATGTCTCACTGCCTCTCATTTCACACTGTGAGACTGTCCTAATTTGTACCTGAAATTCTTACTAGTCTTT
This sequence comes from Caloenas nicobarica, assembly GCF_036013445.1. Lineage (NCBI taxonomy): Eukaryota > Metazoa > Chordata > Aves > Columbiformes > Columbidae > Caloenas > Caloenas nicobarica. The sequence goes on from NC_088246.1 coordinate 145,689,725, forward strand.
TTGTACATGGCCATGCGCCTAGAATTTCATCCTGTTCCCAGTACTGTTCCTTATGTCCACCTAACGCCAGTGTTCACCAGTTCTTATATGCTATTTTGATCTCCTTCTTGTATTGCTTTCCAACTATGCGTCATTGACAAGACTTACAAGCATGCTGCTTTTTGTGCCAAAACCTTTAATGAAACTCCTCCCCAGATGAAGCCTTGCAGGGCTGCACTGTAGCTCCTTTTCTTCTCCCAGTGCTATACCTCACCTTTCAACACTACCCACAGCTGTTTTCAGCCTTTCATAATTCTTTTATTGTTTCTGGTTTTTACTGCTTATCTATTAATACCTCATGAAATAGTCTATCATATTCACTGATAGATCAGGTTGTCAAGAAAATCAGCAAAAAAAGACACGGGCTCAATTTGGCACTCTCTGTCCTTGATGAACCCACACAAGTTAACCCCTTTCCTGGACACCTCTATTTCTTTTAATATTCAGCCTAGCAAATGTTTTTTGGGGGATAAGAGAGCACATTCAGACACAAATATGGGGGGAGGAAACTGAGAAATATACTGGGTTTTTCCTTTTTAAATATTCATAATAACTTGCTCTTGTGCACCATCATTTGATAAATATATTAAAAATCCTTGCTGGACTGTGATCTAATGTTTCCATTGCTTTGGTGTTATATGACTGGAGCTCATGTCTCAGTTTCCTAATTTGAACATAAAGAGTATATTACCCTGAGTGTGGGAGTTAAAGAACTATTTCAGGCAAGAACAAAAAGTAGTATCTACTGTGTCACTAGGCAATTTTCATTACCATGCTCAGTTTGACCTGTTCTTAAAAACCATAGAGAAGCTTTCATCTCACAGGCAAATACGAATCTGAATTACATCTGAGCATTATCCCGTTTACTGGTGTGCTAATGCTTACATGCATGATTCAAGGAACACTCTAATTGCAATCCTAACCACATACCAGAAACTTACATGCTTTTAAATGTAAAGTATATCTAATCGAGTTTCAGCTTTTAAAATTCAGTTCTAAAAGCAGATATTGCCAATCTATTTTAGTTTATGGACGGCCATCAACCAGTCAAGATGACTTCACTTGCATGTCTCAAAGAGAATAAAGGAGATTTACTTTGACTCACGTAAATGTCTGTGACTTGGTGTGAAGTTGCCTCCATGGATCAGAGAACCTTAGGTAGCAGGAGTAACCTACAGTTATAAACTCCATCCTGAACTTCAGGTTGATGTAACCTGTGATAAGTTTTCAACTGCTTTGTTTTCATGTTATGCGCTATTTGGAAAAAAAAAAGAGGCAGAATAAAAGAACACCAAAGTTTGCTGTACTGCAGAAACCATTATGAACAGAAATGAATATAAACAGGAAATTTTATCAAACCATGACTGAATAAAAATTAATATATAGTAGTTAAAGTATTGCTACTACAGTGACAATATCAGGGGCTAAATCTTTCAAAGTTATAATAACCTTGCAATTTCCATCCTTTTTTTTTTTTTCCCTACAGAACTTAGCCATGAATGTGCTTTAAAAAGCACTTACTTTTTAAAACTGGTAGTTAGGAAAAGGGGCAGGTAACTCAACAGGACAATTCTACCGCTGTTAAAAATCACTCAGGTTCTTGACCCTAGAGGAATGACAACTTCTGGAGTTCACTGCCCTAAGATGAATCTTTGTATCCATATCAAATAGTGACTTAGGAGTTACCTTATATCTACTGGTTGGGAAGATTAATCCTTCATACTTCATCCAGTTTAATTCTGCCCTTGGGATTTTGGGTTCTACACAAGTAATGAAATAAGGTAACAATATACTGTATATCAGGATATTCCTTGGGCAATTTGGTAAGATATTTATTAAGAATAAGCTTTATATTAAGAATCAAAAGAGAAAGTTTTCTTGTGGTGAGTTTGAAATCCTGCTTTCAAGTATATGTTTAAGAAGAGATCTATGGGCTTTTTGGCATGTATTAAGGCCGCTAAATCATGCTGGCTTTATTTTGAAAGGACCTGAGCATTTAAGATATGTTTGACCATCTCAGTTGGTAGATACTCAGTACTTCCAAGCACTCTCTCCATTTACTCCCTGATATGCTGTACTACAATGGAGCAAATTGCTGTGTGGTACCTTATACCAGGGAAGATTAGGCGTGTACTGGATGTTTTTGGGCAGAGGCAGTGATGTCAAATCACTAAGTTGATGATGGCCTCACCTGGAGCACTGTGTGCAGTTCTGGGCACCACAAGATAAAAAAGATATAAAGCTGCTAGAGAGTGTCCAGAAGGAGCAGCTAAAGTCACTAGTTCTGTTTAGCCTGGAGGCAACTGAGGGGAGACCTCATCGCAGCTACAACTTCCTCACAAGGGGAGGAGGCACGGCAGGCACTGATCTCTTCTCTCTGGTGACCAACGACAGAACCTGAGGGAATGGCAGGAAGATGTGCCAGGGGAGGTTCAGGTTGGACATTAGGAAAAGGTTCTTCACCCAGAGGTTGGTGGAGCACTGGAACAGGCTCCCCAAGGAGGTGTCGCAGCCCCAAGCCTGACAGTGTTCAAGAAAAGACTGGACAACACCCTCAGACACATGGTGTGAATTTTGGGGTTGTCATATGCAGGGACGGGAATTGGATTTGATGATCCTTTTGGGTCCTTTCCAACTTGGAACTTTCTATGATTCTATGAGATAAAGTGGAAAGATGAAACCTCCTTGTATTTCTATTTGTTTTAATGCTGGTTCTATACACACAGTTTAGACTGATGTTGCATGGGGATCTCTGGAAAGGCTTACCACACTTTCTTCAAATCAATTAATGCTACCTTTGTGAGCTCATAACATTTCTGTGGTGTAAATCAAGATTATTCATTCCTACGTGGGTTCATATTAGCTAACTCCTACCAAGCCTGGGGTTTGGATATGTGTCCCTGTTTGGCAGAAAAAGTTCTGTTCTTAGGCTACAGAGCTGGCTCTTTGTAAGCATAGTTTTGAAAATGTAAATGCAGTGGACCATGTTTTCCATGGAATTAAAATAACGTGCAATCCTAATTTATTGCATTCAGTGATTAAACAAATAAATTCTTCCTCGTGTATTCAAATTGCCGTCCATCAGCTCTTTCAAGACTGAATCTATAGTGCCCTTCTAGATAGCTGGAGAAAAGTCTTTCATTAATTACCACACACAGTGTTATTACTGCCAGTACACTGCTGGCTGCAAAAATAAATCTTTATTTCTGTGTTTCTTTGTCATAACTTATTGTTTCTATCTTGGCAGCAAGCGTGTTCACTCAAGGCTCACAAGCTTAACCAACACTGCTACCCTGTACAGAGCTCTGTGTGCACCTCAAACTTGTATGGAGAAGACAGCAACCCTTTGAATGGAGCAGAGGCCATACTTGGCAGGTAGACTAAGGAATTTTTCCTCTCAAACTTGAGGCTGTTGTGCAAACTGCTTTGGGGTGCTGGAGAACTCAGATCCTAGAACCACAGAATCACAGAAAGGTTTGGGTTGGAAGGGACCTTTAAAGATGATCTAGTCCAACTCCTCTGCTATGGGAAGAGACATCTTTCACTAGATTAGGTTGCTCAAAGCCTCATCCCACCTGGCATTTAACACTTCCAGTGATGTGTCATCCAGTACTTCTTTGGTCAACCTGTTCCAGTGTCTCATTGCCCTCATTGTAAGAAATTTCTGCCTTATATCTAAACCTACCTTCTTTCAGTTTAAAGCCATTGCTCATTGTCCTGTCACTACAGGCCATGGTAACAAGTCTATCTTTCTTACAAGCCCCCTTTAAGTATTGAAGGTCTCCCCAGAGCCTTCTCTTCTCCAGGCTGAACAGCCTCAAGTCTCTCAGCCTTTCTTTACAGGAGGGGTGTTCCAGGCCTCTGATCATTTTTGTGGCCCTTCTCTGGACCCACTCTAACAGGTCCATGTCTTTCTTGTCCTGGAATCCCCATAGATGGATGCTGGGCTCCAGGTGGGTTCTTTGAGAGCGAAGTAGAGGGGGAGAATCACCTCCCTCGACCTGCTGGCCACACTTCTTGTGATACAGTCCAGGATACAACTGGCCTTCTGGGCTGCAGGTGCACGTTGCCGGCTCATATAAAATTTTTTATCCACCAGTACCCCCAAATCATTTTCCACAGGGCTACTCTCAATCCATTCATTCTCCAGTCTGTATTGATACTGGGGATTGCTCTGACTCAGGTGCAGGACCTTGGACTTGGCCTTGTTAAACTTGTTAAACTTTCATGGTCCCTCTGGATAGCATCCCTTCCCTGTGTGATTAAATCTACAACCACAGATGCAGCAGAGAATTATCTATTTCTCACAACTGTATTGATTATATTATATTCTGTGGCCCCAAATAGGTGTTTACAATAAGCATCTTTCTTGCCTGCAGACATTAACTGCCTTGATCCTAGGAAACTGATTTGAAATTGTTTCGTTTTGTAGCTTTCATAATTTTTGTTTAAAGTTTTTACACTTCAGTAGTAATTAATGTATCCACCCTGCTCTGGCTAGCTCCTGTCCTTTTCCCAACCAGAGACATCCAAATTCTTGCGTTTAATATGCAGACATCTTGAACCATTTGTTTAGCTGGTCTAACTTAAATTTGACATAGCTGAAGCCTGATCAATTTTTGTTCTTCTAATTCAATATGAAATGCTTGCAAAATGCTCAGTGCAAAGCAACATTACATTTCACTACTCTTATTACGAGTTGTTGTATTATTGTTCTGAGTTACAGACTGTTTCAGTGCAGTTTTCAGACTTCCCCTTGGTTGAGCCTTTTTTTGCCAGTTGGTCTATACAGGGATGTTGCTCCAGGTTGAGTAACATCTGTTCTTTCCTTTCAGAAATCACCTGAACCTACAGTAGAGTGGGGTGTGCCAACAATAAGGAGAACAAAATTTCATCCTGCTCAGTGTCTACTGCTACTGTCAGTGGACTTGACTGTCTAGAAAGCCTTCCAATGTGGTGCATTTTGTCCAGGTTTTCCTATAACCTTATTTATGATTTTCATTTTTACTCCTTATCTCCATTTCTGTCTGCACCTTGTTTGGTAAAAAGGCAACTCTGGGATAATTAATCTCTTTAATGATGGTAAGAAAATGTTAAAAATTGTTCTTAATTATTACTCATAAGGACTGCAAAACAATGAAAAGTGTTTTGAAGGTATGGTCCGCATGGGCACTCGAGAAGCTTTGACTGCTGGCACAAAATTGAGATGAGATGGTAATTTGTATTTAAGAACTGCATTAGAATGTTTTACATTTTTCTCCTGAGACAAGAAATAGTAGAATAATACAAGGAGTTCAGCCCTATCTCCTTGCTCAAAAAATAATAAACAAAAATGTGAGAGTTGTATAAGGAAACAGTTTGGGACAGAAGGTGCTGATCTTTCAAGAGGGACACCATTTAAGACATGTAGGTTATTAACAGTGAAAAAGGAGGCAGGGCAGGAGTCTTGGCTTGCCAACAGACTTTTCTGGGATTGCTAGAAAGGTGGAGTTGGCCAAGTTTCTCTGGGCTGCTTGGAGGATGGCAGATGTGGGAGCTTCTGGAAAAGGAAACTTATGTTTCTTAGGACCTGAGGCCATAGCGATTGTTTACATAGATTGATAAGTTTATTTTGAAGGAAGGATAAACTAAGAGCAGGATTTGAAAAGGAATTCTTCCTTACTTCTTTCTTCAAATCCATATGAGAAAGGAACTGAAGAGCTTTGAAGGTAGGATTTGGTGCCATATACATGTCTCTCTGGTTTCGCCAACTGCATTCCTCAGGGTATAGGCCTTGTGCCTTTGCCTCACAGGTTGGAAGCTTATGATTCTCCTACTCTTTTTTATTTTGAACGCTGTTAATCCAGAAGATCAAGAAGATTACTCTTGCTAGTGTTTTCCTGTAGGTGCTTTTATTGATTTGGGAGAATGAGGAATCACTTTAAACAAAGTGCAGTTTACTCTTACCAAAATATAAAATGACAAAGTGGTTTTTTTTAGATTCTAAAATGATAAATGAGTAGATGAGTGGCTACCTGACTGAAGCTTTTCACTTCTGTGGGCTGAATGCCGGATTATTGCACTGTCATTTCTGTTGCTTAGTCTGCATCTTTACAGCTAAACAAAGACTTCTATTATCATGTCATAGCTGAGGCATATTAACTAGTTTAGTAAAACTCAGAAAACATAAACTCAACTAGCAACATTAAATGCATTACTTTGATGTTTTTATTGAGAATCTGCTATCTGCTTGTTGCCTTTTCCCCATCCCTACTTGCATTTCCTTCTAGTCCTACTATTACATTCATGTAACTTAGGCCTATAGTAAACAGCCTAACAGACAGATCATGGCACTCTGATGCACTGTTACAAGGAAGCTGAAATGTGACAGGGGGAGGTGAACTGGAATTGATTTTAGATTCCTACTCAATTTCTCAGCAATGCAAGAAAAATAAAAGCAAGGGGTGGGGAGAGGCAGTAAGGGTAGCAAGAAAGGCTTTAAATAGTATTCTTGACATTTCGAAATAATGATCATTGGCATTAATGCAAAAAAATCTTATAAACCACTGCCTTCTCTGGATTAAAGATGCAGAAAGGCCAGCTCGCTCTTAGGCAGAGTACTTTGTAGTGCCATCTCAGTTTTGAGGATTAAGACAGATTTCAATAGGCTTACATGTCCTAACAAGTCTATGACCACCAGTGCACCTTGTGCCCCTTCCAGTGCACACTCTGACCACCTGTGAGGGAGACGAAACTCATCTTTCTGCCTGAAAGTCAGATCCAGCACTTGCAGCTAGAAACATGTTTTTCCTTCGGCTGTTATCTACTCATATCATTTACTGTATGAAGTAAAGTAGATTATAACAGAGATACGGAGTAGTGGCAATGTGAATCAAGGTTAGTTTGGAGCTCTTGGCAATGCAGAGGAACACAGATATGAACAAAATTGTTTCCTTCAGCACTTTCTCCTCCGTTGCTCCAACCTTCAACATGCTCTATTCTATGCTGCAAGATGTCCTTGTTTTCTGTGATTTTTCAAATAGTTTTGAACAACTTTTGAATAGTACCATTACCGAGGAATTACATCTTTTCTTGGTATCAAACTATTCTGGCAATTTTGGTGTACTTGCAATGTCAGCCAGGTTGTCTTCCCTCCTAGCAGGCTGGTGGTGCAAACATCGGCAGGAGTGCAGTCAGCCCCCACTTTGCAAGGACAGAAAACTGTGTCACAATAAAGTACTTCTCACCATGTGTGGGAGAGCTGTATAGACACAGGAACTGATCTGACAGGGGAGAGACAGACATCTGTAAAGTGAGAACATAGATAATCTGTGACACAGGTGATACATCTGTATGAAATTATAAGGTCTGTTGGGGATTGAGTTGTGAATTGTTAGTCTCTGAAGAGCCTGTGGGCATGTTTGGCAGGTGACAGCCCTGACCGGGAAAGCAGCCTGCCATCTCCTCGAAGAACCATTGCAGGGAAGGTGGTGGGTGCTCTGTGCACATCAGGCTGATGGGGCTGTGCTCGCAGGGGGCAGCTGCAAACAGGCTTTGTGGTGCTGAGGTTTGCGCAGCCTGGTGCTGTGAATTCAGCCTCAGGTACAGAGCTCTGTGTCACTCCCGAGCACCTGATACTTGAGTGGGGGAAAACCAAGGTGGGAAATGCTGCAAAGGATGAAGTCCTGTGGTGGCCTTGGCAGAGGCACGGGTCTAGGAAGTCCTTTCATCCTGCCTTCTTGTTCCCATCCTCAGTCATGACTCCCATTCCATGCCACAGCTCACTCTCCTCTCAGCTGTGCTGCTAAATTTGCTGTTGGAGAAGCTGTAAACCTGACCTTCTGTACCAGGATGTCTCCTTCCTGAAGTTTCCAGTCAGCTTTTCCATTGTCTTGCCAAATGCACTCACAGGCTGTTGGCACAAGCTAACTCATTAAAGAATAAGATCTGATTTACACTATTTTCAACCTCAGTTCAACTTCAGCTGTTGGTTCTGCACCTGCCTGAACTTCCTGCTCCTCCATTATGCCTGCCGTAAAAACCATTTCGTCATCAATCAGACTCATAAAATGGTCAAATATTTGGTATATCATGCTGGCATCAAGGAAGTGAAATAGCAGAAATTAGCATTAAGGGACAGTCTGGAGACTGGAATGATTAAATCTGTACCCAATGCAATGGTTCTTGTGGCCATAGTCTAAGAAGAAAAGTAGTCCTACCTGAAACTCTCCAGAAATGTAAATATTTTTTTGGTAAGAGTGTGTAACAGTGCCATCAGCTTTATGATGTCAACTTTTCTGTGTGGTTCCATAGTAAAAGATTTTCTGAGCTGGATGGTGACTGATGCAGAATTCTTTTCTGCTACTAGATGCTGAGACATAAGGTGGACCCCGGACCTTGTGATTCATCCTAATGGAAAATGTGCTTCATTTTTGTACAAACTCACACAGGCAGGTATGACTAGGGAGAGCTAGGCCTCCCCAGTATGGGGAGCAGAAAGAGGTTTGCATGAAAACATAATTATACAAAAGGCTCAGACAAGACAATTTTCCCAATCTCGCATGAAGGGGTGACATTAGAGCCAAGGCAACTTGCATTTTGGGCATTATTACTTTCTAATAGCTACAACTTTCATGTGCTTTAAAAGTAAAGTCACTGTGGTTATGTGTATTAAGAAGTAAAGAAGAATTCATTTCTTCCCTGCTATACTGTCTTCCTAAAGTTAAGCAATGATGTTTCCTAGGTCAGGTGCATGTCTGGGAAACTTTAAAAGCAATTGACTTGGGTTCAAAGAACAGAATGTATAGGAAAGCGATCTCCTTTTCTTTGCAACAAAACCATAAAATTCCGTGCCTTAAGGAATGGGCATTACAATGAAACCATGAGAGACACTTGTCAACCTTCTTTTCTATTAAAGGCAAATGACACCAGTAAGCTGGTCCACTTGTCAGACCAATTTGCAGTAGAACAGGTTTATCCAGTGCAATATCAGACCACAATATAGCAACAATTAATTTTAGAAGAATAAAACTAAATTTCATCTTTTCTGAAGGTGACTCATGAGAAGCTTCTGTTCACTCTTCCATTTAGGCAATTTTTGAACTAAATTTTGTTTTTTCTCAAAGTATTAAAAAATATTGTTGTCCTGAAATCTCTTAAGACACTAAAGTATCTACTTCAGAAAACAACTTGGGGAAATTTGATACAAATTATGAAGCTTTCTTTAGGACTACTGACCCCATGCGGTAGAAAAAATTCCATGCTCAGAGAAAATATTTCCCTGCCATTGCCTTTGTATGCTTCTAGCATGAATCAGCCTTTTGACTGAAGTTGAGCTACTTAAGGATGTCTTGTGTCTATGTGGCTGTAAATGAGCAAGACCTCTTTGCTAGGAACAACTTATTCCTTGAGGAGAAACAATCCAGGGGTTAACTGGATCATGTTCTATACAACTGAAGTCCTGATCAGCCTTTCAAATAAAAATAATGTTTTGCACTCTTCAGTGAAAAACACCTACAACTGCAGGGTTTGCAGTGTAATAGGGTTTGTTTTTTTCTTGGATGTAAGGAAAAAAACCCATTCATTCTTCCCTTTTCCACTTCAAATTTGTGGTTAAGTTTTTGCTATGAGGTTTTAACAGAATTCAATAAGCCTTAATTGAGTGATGCTGTCAGGAAGAGCTGTCAGATGTGGATGGAATTCTTGTGACCAAGGGCTGAAAAAAACCAAATTCCCTCTCAAGTAAAAGATGGGAAATCCATCAAGCAATTAGTGAATTATGAAGTACTGTATTTAATACTAGAATCCATGGTAGATTTGGACCATGTTTTCAAAGCATATTTATATTTTCAGTTATGCTGTGGTTTAAGATTGTGGTGTTCATGTTGGGAAAAACTCAGTCAACTACTACAGAAGTTATTTACCAACTTGGATGTGTAAGAACTCTTTCTCCTGGAATTTACTGCATTTGTTCTATAAATATTCTAGACCAGGCAAGTCTGTGGTCATTCTGAAGTTTAAAAAAAATCAGTAGTTAGAGAGCGAAACCATTTTTCTGCAATTGTAGTTTTTTTGGTAGGTGAACAGAGAGCTGTGACTTTCTTTCATTTACCTGCAGAGTGTTTGGTTTATGAGGCACATTGTTTCATTTTTCATCCTGGACCTTTGACTGCTTTTTTTGCTTGTGTTACAATATGACTTGAAAAGACACAGTTGCTTTTAAGCAACACGGTATGTTAAAAATGCAGCTATCTGGAAAAGCTGAGGGAATTTGGAAAATCAGGAGTCTGTTGCTTAAAGCTGAACAAGGGCAAACTTACTCAGCTCCGCTTTCCAAAAGTGCTTTCTTAAAAAGATAGGTATAGAATGCTTGAAATAATACTCTCAAATGAAGAACATGTTCCTTCTCTTTTTGAGTTTGCTTTGATCAATATCTGTGTAAAAGAGTTATATTTTTTTTCTTTTCAGGTGTTTGGAAATGTTGCTCACTGGCCATGATCATTACAATGTTTTGATTTTACATATAACTGTTGATAAACCTGGTGATGATAAGCTCTTTTACATCACTGATAACTGTATATTATTTGAGTTTGCTTTGGGTTTTTTCTGTAAGTTCAAAAATTTTTTAAATCTTTTTTGATCCCTAGTATATCTGTATAATGCAGACAAATAGACCATGGTTGAAAATTAATGAAGGACCTATAAAGATGTCTTCTACCAGTATCTTCTTCTTATATTGTGATTTGTCTCCCATACACTGGTAATAGCAATATTTTGATGGACAGCTGGAGAAGCAGTAGTAGAAGCAGCTGTGACGGGTACTCCATGTCCTGGCTGAGAAAATGCACCCTGATCATGCTATACAGGAGGAATACCTAAATCCTCAAGGGAGATTATCCATGTTTGTATATTCAGTGAATATCTCTCAGAATTTAGACATGAAAGCATAATTAAATTGCTATGCTACTCTGTGTATCACTGGAAGTCTCACTTAGAAAGCACCAGCACAAGAAAACCCTGAGTCTCCTGGCCCAAAAGAGCAGTTAGACATATTAATCTTTCAGACTTGGTGGCTACTACTTGGGACTTGGAAGTGGACTGGATGCCCTGTGGTGCAGCTTTCACAAGGGAGAAATAACTGTCTTTTTTCTCCTGACACTGGGTTAGTGGATGAATTCAGCTGAGGAAGTTGGGCAATCACCCAAATCAGAGCAGAGATATAAATATTATAGGAGCATTCTCATGGGAGGTCCATAAAATTTAAAATTGGCTTCCTTGATTGGTCTCAGAGTCTGACAGAGCTTGACAGACCCATGTATTTTTTCAGGCATTAAATGAACATGGCTTGGATTATTTCCTTAAGTGTTTTCTTTCTTTTTGGTGAAGTATAAAAACTGTGGAATAACTTTAAAAAAAAAAAAAAAAAAGAAAAAAAAGGAAAGTTTGTGTCCTGAATCCATATTTATCATAGAAGAAAGGGCTAGGAAAGATCTCAGAAGGTCACCTAGTCCTTTTTCCTATCCCAAGGCAGGATTAATGATACATGAAGCAGAGTTCCCACGCTGTGGTGCACTGATGATGCATGAACCCCTCAAAAGTGAATGTAGCAGTGCTGCATAGAGTTATAGCATTGTGGGGCAAATCTTCAGTGCACAGGAAATACTATTTTCAGGAAATCATTTGAGATAGGCTTGCTGAGCTTGAAGCAAAGGGAGGAAGGCCTATAATTGATTGAGGCTGTTCAGTCTTGGAGGACAGCAAGAACAGATGAGGGTGCTGGATGCAGCAGGATGCATCCCTGTCTTCTCTTGTTCAGCTGGGCTTTCTGCCCATGGCAGCTTCTCTGGCTTGCTTCTTTTAGCTTGTGTTGTAGCTGCAGTCCAAGGGTTTCACAGCCACACCAGCTAAATGTGTCCATGTCCATTCTCTGGCACTGAAACTGCCTGCTGTGGTGTTCTCATCATTGTTCTCTGCCACCCCTCGAAAAAAGGTGGCCTCTTACAGGACAATTGTCTTTTTGGCATGACACACGGCCCATTTGGACTCAAAAACTGTGCACAGGAGTGAGAAAAGCAGATTGTTTGGGAGGCCAAAACATGTCCAGGGACCATTTTAATAATATAACAGAAAACGTAACTGAGTCCATGTGCCAGGGAACATTCCCAGTTGCAACTGAGTTTACACTGACAGCTGCAGCCTTCACCCTGGAGGTGCAGCCCGTCTCTTTGCCTGCCTACAGACCTACTTTATGCACAGTCTCTCTCTATGAGGTCTTCTTGTTGTCCTGGAAAGGGAACATCATTATCTCCTCAGTGCTTTTTGCTTGAGGAGTAGATTTTCCTCTAGCAGTTTTCTACATATTCTGGGTCTGTGGCTTCTTCCTGGGTTTACTCCAGGGTTTGGATGACCTGTGCTATGAAGTGACGTGCATGAGCAGTTATCGTGGATGGTGTTACTGAATGTGAGTCATTTGGCTGTTGATAACTTGCTGCTGTGACCTTTAATCTATTCTGCTCACAACGCATGCTTTGAGCTACGCCAAGAGATGTTATTGCTCAGTGGCCTGTTAGATACCTTCCCTGTGGTGGTGCAAAACTAACAGAAGCAGAGCTGACTTTGGGTAGCATTTGGCTGGTGTCCTGTCTGATAAGGACTTTTTTCCTCTTGCCCTTTCCATAGTTGCATATTGTGATTTGACAAAGCATTAGGCAACCTGGTCTCCCATTTAGTTTAACATCATGATACCCAGAAGACAAGTGATCCTCTGAGAGCTGCAGTGTGTACGCTATTAGGAAATCGTAATTAATGACTGGTGAAAAGTTAACATTGAAACGTAATATGCAATACTGTTCTGAATTTCTGAACCACAGACGATTGCATCATGTTTTATGATGTCCTCAAGGTAGGATTTGTGGACAAATAAAAGAGAAATTATTTCCTAAATCTCATATCAGAAGATTTAGAGAAAGAAATCTACCTTTAAAATTATTATGATTTTTTAATTTAAAGGTAGAGCACTTCTCAGTTTATAAATAGTCCTTCTGATGCTGCCACCAGTTGCCAGGGAATCCAGCTGCTCAGAAATGGCATCATAGTTCTTGTACTGGCACTCTTCCTGCTTTGCTCCTCTTATATTTTTATATGACCTGTAGAGCGCTGTCACTTTCCAGATTCCCAGCCAAATAAACAGTGAATATGACTTTGTTTAGCAATTGAGATTTTTACATCTGTAAGTTAGCATTTTTTCAGTAATTTCAGCAGTATTGTATGCTGACTGAAGTCCTTGAGAGTGAATAATAGCTTTATTACATATGCGATTGTGGATTAGCACAGCTAAATATTTTTAACATAGAAAGTATTGTTATATTAAAAACGGACCCACACTTCAATGATGGTGTTGTAACATGTCTCGCACATGTTGCTGTTAGGGGAGGATACATTTAGATGTATGGGTTAAATTTCATCACTAGAACAACTTTCTGAAGTTTGATCTGAGACTGTGGATTATATTTTTGGAGTAACTAAGAATATCACCAATACAGCACTGAGATCACCTTTCACTCCAGACACAAGGAAAATGTCTTTAACCTTTTAGTCTTTCACATACATTTGTTGCATTTCAACAAGAACAATTAGGAAAGTAAACTGAAACTCTTAAGTATTCCAGAGAGGAAAGTGAATAACCACTAGAAGAAAGCGAATAAACAACTAAGTTATGGCTGTAAGCACCTGTGACCGGCTTCACATCAAATAATAGTACCGTTTTGGCTTTTAGAAAATGTTTTGTAGTGTTTCTGGGAAAAAATACAAAATACAGTACCTTAACCTAGTTAACTAGAGTCTTTAACTACAAACCAAAAATTAATTTGTAGTTCTTTGTATTTTTCTTCCAGGCCTAGGATAGATGCGCATGGGAATACAGTATTGCCTTTTTAACAGAGCCCAATAAACTGTAATGTGTTTCACAAACGTTCTGTTGCAGAAGTCTTAATAGACTATGAGAGCCTGCTAAGGGCTTCTCCCCAAAACTTCCTCTCCCGTCCTCCAGTAGTTATCAGTTCTGTGTTCCTTTGGTCACTTCTCAGCCGAGTTCAGTCTTTGTAAAATGGGGTAAAGGGAAATGACCTTGGCATTAGTCGATGATTTAAACAAAATGAGTCACAGGAAGGAGATGTCTGTGTCCCACAAAGGGCTCCCAGCCTAAAAGCGACATCCTTCAGCCTCATGTGGGAAAACTGCTTCACCTGCGTGGAGACACTTGAATGTGTTGGGACATCTGAAGAAAAAGAAATCAACGGTCTGGAAAATATCTATGCTGGAAAATGTGTAATGAGATGCTGGCAGCAGCTCAGCTGCGTAAGCACTAGAAGCATGGTCGTGAACATCTGCTGAAAACACACGAACCTTGTCTGTGCTAGTTGCTTGGCACTCATGCAGCTGAGCTGCTGCTGAAATCTCAGTACAAGCTGTCAGAGGAGAGAATAGGACTTGGTGCTGTAAATGCAAGTTTGCCTTTTCTTTCTGGTTACAAGTCTTCAGGATAATATCAGGTTTGGATTCCTCCTGTCCACTGAAAACCCAACAAACTAGGCTTTTTCTGAAAATTTCATTATAAGACAACTGTTACCTCTATAAATACGTTCTTGGCTGTTAAGTGTAAACTAGAGTTAAGCATACAATACCAGGATCCATAGGTCAAATACGTTTTTTCTGGAACTGGTGTTGCTTCATTTACTCCTGTTTTATTTAGGACTGAGGCTCACTAGGTGCTCAACTACTAGGAAGGTATGACTGAGGATTTTGAATGGGGAAATTGCTTTGTCCACCTGCCGGCTGAGGGAACTCTTGGCAGTGATGGCTGGACCAAACAGTGTGGGAACTGGAGAACATGTAAGCTAAACATTTTGTAATGCCGGCTGTACATTCCTTGCAGCAAAGTTATGCTATAGATAAGGCAGACCATACTGGTGGGTAGGTGGTTACTGCCATTGAAGAAATATGGAAGCCACAGGACTTTTCCAGGTGGAAGTCTTCCAATCTTGTCTATAACTCTGTGTTTCACAAAATCTTTTCATGCAGAAGTATGATACCCTGTGTACATTTCAATATGTATCTTCTTATAGGCTAATTCTGTCTAATCTTTTTCTCGATGTCTCTGGGTTCACTAGGAGTTAGATAGCTGCATTTCTTTGAATACCTTATTCTCACTGCCTTAATGACATCCTCATAGGCCAAGAAGAAATATATTCATTTTATGTATGGAAAACTGAGTTTTCAGCTAGATTTACCTATATTCCTGCCCTTTTAAGTAGATCTTAATTTCTTTCACTAGTTTGGCTTTTTGAAGCCAATAAAATGAAAACCAAACCAAACCAAAACAAAAACCCCCAACTATAACAACTACCTTGTAAAAAACTATTTCTTACCTCACAGCTACAGTATAGGGGCACTGTATATGACACATATTGCTTGGAGGTGAGAGTATTTAAGATATTTTTTTTGCTTTGCCAAGTGACATCCAAATGATCAAAAATCTTCAGACGTAAGAGCTATACTGTTACATAATATCATTATTTTAAAAATGTTTAGTGCTCTGAGATAAAATAATTGCTTTCTAGCTGTTTTGATGGTAATAAGCAGTTTCTGGTAATTGCATATATGTCATGTGGAATTGAGAATTTATTGTTTTTATTTTTGGAGTGAGGATATAATTTTTCAGGATTGGCTGATTAAAAGATAAAAGGCTGACAACCTAGGTGTGACTGAGATGTCCTTGATTTGCTTAGCAGTTCATCTCCATTAACTTTCTATGGCAGGAATCAGCCTGTAGATGTCCCCCAACACATGTTTTGCTGTGTCCAGTAGTTCAGTTCTGTTGAAAGCAGCTATCACATTCATAAATTACCAACAGCTTAAGTTAAAGAGAGACAGGGAGATGAAAAGCTGCCCAGGAATGGCTATTCTGTGGGAGGACAGTGGAGGTAATGACAGAGTGAAGAGCATCTCAGACCAAGAGAAACATGAGCTAAACAAGAGCTGATAAGAGAAATAGGAATAAGAGTCTTACAGAAGGCTAAAGACATCAGAAAAAGAGAGCCAAAAATGACACACTTCAGTATGACTCTTAGATATGGAAATGATAGATTTTCCTGTGGCTTAGTGAACCAGAACTGACCTTGGCACTGTAATGCATGATGAAAAGAATGCTGCACTTCCATGAAGTGACAGGTTTGCGAGTGCGTAACGTCTTTGACAAAACCAGCAGGTTAGTGGGAGAAAATATAGCTCAGCCCATAATCATCCTTATGAGATGATGTATTTTGGTGACCTTTACCTGTGTTTAGCTAATGTAATTAAGTGCTTAACAGTGCCTGAATGAATGGTGAGCTTGGCCCTGTCCACATATCCTGTGGTGAAGCTGGCTGAACCCTGAATACAGTTTGTAATAATGGGCGGAATCTTAAACAGTTGTTTGTTTAACCCATTTTGCAACTTATTCTCTTCCAATAAATGGTTGGTTTCTTTTCACACAAGACTTTGATAAATAGTTTCTACTTGTATCAATACACACATTCACATGCAAACAAGCACATTTGTCGAAGAGAAAGAGTATTCAATGGTCACAAAGTAATATTTGCTCTGTTATTTGTCATTTTGATCATTATTCTTCTGCTTTCAAAACTATCCATGAAGGATCCAAAAGAATACAGAGTAACCTTTCCTTCAACATAGCTGATGAAGAGTCAAAGCAAATAGTAATGAGTGACCTTGAGCTGGGAAATTCTAATTCCATACACTTTTCATAGCACTTATATTCTACCCTACTGTCCTGGATCACAGCACAGTAAATAATAGAAAGTCAGGAGTGTTCATCTTGCAGGTGAAGAATACAGAACCATAGAATTTGGAGCAAATTTCTTCTACCATGGTAGATTCATAGAATCATAGAATCATTTAGGCTAGAAAATGCCATTAAGATAATCAAGTCCAAATTTAACCTAACACTACCAAGTCCACCATTAAACCATATTTCTAAGTGCTACATCTACGTGTTTTCTAAATGCCTCCAGGGATGGTGAATCAACCACTTCCCTGGGCAGCCTGTTCAATGCTTTACAACCCTTTCAATGAAGAAAATTTTCCTAATATCTGGTCTAAACCTCCCCTGGCACAACTTGAGGCCATTTCCTCTCATCCTGTTGCTTGTAACTTGGGAAAAGAGACCAACACCCTCCATGCTACAAGTTGTAGAGAACAATAAGGTTTCCTCTCAGCCTCCTTTTCTCTAGGATAAGCAATGCCAGTTCTCTCAGCTGCTCCTCGTAGGACTTTTTCTCTAGACCCTTCACCAGCTTCATTGCTCTTCTTTGAAGCTGCTCCAGCACCTCAATGTCTTTCTTGTAGTGAGAGGCCCAAAACTGAACACAGGATTCCAGGTGCAGCCTCACCAGTGACAAGTACAGGGGGCCGATCTCTTTCCTAGTCCTGCTGGCTACGCTGTTTCTGACACAACCCAGGATGCTGTTGGCCTTCTTGGCCACCTTAGCACACTACCAACTCATATTCAGCTGACTACCAACCAATATCCCCAGATCCTTTTCTACCAGGCAGCTTTCCAGCCACTCTTCCCCGAGCCTGTAGAGTTGCATGGGGTTGTTATAACCCAAGTGCAGGACCTGAGGGTTGGCCTTGTTGAACCTCATACAGTTGGTCTTGGTCCACCAATCCAGCCTGTCCATGTCTCTCTGTAGAGCCTTCAGGTCTACCCTGCTGACAGATACTCTATAACAAGCCTATATATTCTCTGGTAATGGGTTCTCCCAAGCCTCCCTCCAGGCAAACTACTCTAATATTTCATTATCACAAACATTAGAAAACCTTTCGGAATAACTTCTTAATCTTTTTTGCTTCATCTTCTTTTCCTGTCTGTCGTGAACATAGCTAATGGCAGAACCTCCAATTAAATAATTGTTTTTCTTGTAACAATGGTCTGTATACTGTAAGACTGCTATGTTCCACTCTTGCCTCCATCCTCCTTTTCCTTAAGATGCACAATCCTACTTCTTTCAGCCCTTCCTCAGTGAAGACTTTTTCAGGATTCTGGTCTTTGTCACTTTCCTCTGGACATTCTCCAGCTGTTATACATTTTTCTGGAAAGAATAATGTGATATTGTCATATCATGTTCAGCTTGTTGTTCACCATAACATACATAATTGCTTCTGCAGAACTATTAGATAATGTTTTGATTTGTTTCCCCCATTATTTCTGCTTAAAGTGAAAAGTTTTGATGATAAATTGTAATTACTTATATGCTAAATACAATTTTCAATATTTTTGCATATACCTTTCAGTAGTTTCCTGCAAATATCTCTTGCTCAACCTCTGAGATTGTTGAATCAATATAATTTCTCTCTATAATGGTGGAAAATATCCTTAGAGATAAAGAAAATAAGTAAGCATGAAGACAGCTTTATTTCAGTAGGATTTTGGACACTATTAGTGAGGAAACTTAGTTGACTGTTACTCAGCTGTTACTCATCTGTTACTAATCAGAATGACTTTCCCAAAGTCATACAGCAGGAATTTCGATATAATTAATGCAGTACAGAAATGGAGAACGCAGCGGTACAAAAAAGGAGATTGCATTCTGATCAATTCATAAACCAACAGAGAAAAATAATTAAATCCTGGAATAACTAGAATATTCAATCAAGACGCATTTAAAATGTGTTATACTGAAGTATTTCTAAAACTCAATTTTTATGGATAAACCACAATAATTTTTTTCATTGTGTGTGTGAAAGGCACCATTGTAACTTCTTAATACACACAAAAAATGTTTATTAAAATTATGTCTAGTAGTTTCTAAAGGAATTTGCAAAAACCTTCACTGAAGATAGTGTGTATTGGACAAAATATCTGCCCTGTATGCCAGTGTTTTGTTCCACGGTTCTGCAGTAAGCTTTTTCTCATTCCATGGATGAACTAAGGTGAATAAATTTCTGCAGGACTGTTGCTTCTGATCTGTGTAAATGAGCTCTTTCACTCGTAGACTGAGCCCAGTCTCAAGGACTGTAAAAAATTACATTGAGGCTTTCAAGAAAGAAGTTGCACACAGGGGACTTGCTGTGAAGGAGCTGTTGAAAGGTAAGGTGCTAAGACTTTTATAACAAGGTAACCACATACATTGAACCTTCAATGTGATTGATGGTGGTTTTGGTAGGTTTTTTATTTTTATTATTTTTTTTTTAGTGGTGATGTATTGTATTTTGCTTTGTTTTCTGAGACAGACCTGCAGCTGTATTGTAGGAGGCAGGAAAGAGACAACTTGAATTGTTGACTGTTTCGGTGAGACTGAGGGTGCAAGGGCCATCTCATATTTCATCTTCCTTTCAAAGATCAACTGGAGAGATTGAGGAGAGCAAGTGAGAATCAGGTCTGGGTGAGCAGTACCATTAGTCAGTGAAAATTATGAGTCAAGTACTAACCAATATTTTTTTCTGGATAGCTACCCCATCAAATCTTTCTCTCAAAGCCAGAGCAAGTGTATGAGACTTGCATTTGATAAAGATTGATTCTACACATGTTAATCAAGGACACCAAGGAAAGTTTCACATCAGGTTGATGTACCCTAGCAAGCCAGCTTACTTGGCTGCAATGTAGTCAGAAAAGCTGTGAAGATTTCCTGAAATTTCAGCTTTTCACTGATTCTGATGTGGTGTCCTGGTGCCCTTATGCCACACACCTGGTGGCACTGTCTAGGATATGTCCATAAATCAAATGAATCCACTTCTCTTGCTGGCACTGTAGAGTTTACACATTTATTTCTCCTAAGAAAGTGGAACAAAAAAAGGAAATGTATCCTTATTTATTTATTTATTATTCCTCACTATATCAGTCAGCTACTCCCTTCTGCCACTGGTTCTTGTCTATTGAGAGATGAAGAGAAGTTGACCCCAGTACTGGAAATTTTCTTTTCAATTGTTTGGATGCAGAAGAAGATAATTTCTTTCTTGGACCTCACCCATACAAGAAGTAACAGATGTCTCAATATGCTGAGATCAGACACTAAGCGGGGCTGGGGAGGACAGAGATGTCACATGAACTCACTTTCCTTTTTCTGACTTAATCTCAGTACAGGGTTGTTTTCTGTCCTTTTTCTTCCTAATTTCTTCAAATTATATTGAACTAGCTCTCCTGATATCAAGTCTAATTCTTTGTGGTTATATAGGGACCAATCCAGAAAATCACAAGTTTATCTCTAAATGTATACATATTTTTCCACAGGAAATTTCTCTGAGGAAAAAGAGTCTCCATTATTCAGAAAACGAAACTATCTCTACAGAATCAATTGGGTCCAAAGTATCTCCTTTAGATGGATGCATTTAAATGGCATATGTAAGAACATGTAGAATTGTTATGGAAATAAACTCTGTGGTACTCATTTTGATAAACTAAGTGGACCCAGGGTCACAAAAGTGTTAACCCAATCATGTCATTGTAAGACAGGCACAAGTAGCTCAAATATCTGAGTACAGAGACTTTGGATTGCTAATTTCCCATGGTAAATAGACTGGAATATTCATGCCAAACACTAAAAAAAAAAGTTGATTAGACTGCACAGGAGAGAAAAACAAACAAAAAAAGAAAACAAACAAAGCAAAATTGAAGTATAATACATATGGAGTTTTGAAGCTGAAAGTTTAAGAAGCTGCCTGATGTGCAAAGCAAATGTATTTGGAAGTCTCCTGAGTCTTTTTTTGTCACAGATGTTGGTTGGGGGCTCCTGGTTTACAAAGCATCCTTATTGAGTAGAGAAGAATATGCTGTTTCTACTTGTGATTTGTGTTAATCACTCCGAAACAGAGCGTTTTTTTTAGTATTTTTCTCTCTTCAATAAAAAAAGCAGAGGAGAGAAGGCAGGAGAGGTTAAGCAGTAGCAGGTGAGGTAATCGGGACTTACTCCTGGTCCTGGGAGCTGAAGCAGCTCTTTATTTGTGATGGATGGTCAGAGCTGCTGGGATAACCTCAGGTGTTGGCTTTGCAGGTCTGGCTCAGTTCCACAGATAAGGTTGCAACCTGGCATGTCCAGCTGGGCTCCCACTGCCTCTCCTGGAGTGGGTTTCTGGGGCTGCTCCATGGAATGAGTACATTCATGGGAGGAAAAAAAACAGAGTAAGGGAGAGAAAAAGACTGAGAGGGGGGAGGTTTGGAGAAGGGCAGGAGGAAGAGAGTGCCAGTGCAGTGGCATGTTGTAGGAGAGAAGAAGAGACTGGAGTATGATCCCCGGTCCCTCCCAAGGTGAAAGTTTCTGTGGTGATGTGCTCCTATGCACATTCATGTGTCTGGGATTGCTGTCTCTAGAATTTCCAGGCATAGGAGATGAGCCACACACACTGTCTGGAGGACTTAACTATGACACTAACAAAGTGAAAGAAGTCCACAACCTGTGATTATAGAGGACTTCCTTTATCTCATTTTTTCACAATGGTGATATGACAGAGTTGTAATAATTAATTAAAATGCTATTGTTCATTATAATCAAATTATACAACTTTGCTGGTTATTTTCTATAAACATTAAACTAAAGATTCTGAGGGGAAGCTGAAATGTAAACAGTGTTTTTTTACATAAACACTCACTAAGAGTCTTGCTCTTTTTTCCTAAAGACTCCACACCAGCACTTGATTGAGAACCTAAATTAAATTGTTTGAAGACTGGGTTTAACATTTTTCAGTGCAGATAAACAACCTACTTCAAAGTAAACACTGCTACATGACTTGTACAATCTTAGAAATATACCATTTTAATCACTACTGCTGACATTGCTTGTTTATCCTTGGTATGGCATCATTAATTGAAGAAAAATTACCTTCGATTTTACAGATGTAAATGGGCAAGTTAAAATTCTGAATTTCTAATACATAAACAACTAAGTCCATGTTGCTTATGAACGTAGGAGGTGTTATTAAATGCCAATACTGGCTTTATGTCTGGTTCATGAACAAAATGAAAACTTGGGGATGTTTTTTGTGCAAAGTAAGAAGGTCGTTTGGGGATCTCTCTCTCTCTGAAATGTTCCATTTCTTCTTGTGTGTGTTGCTTGGAGTCCCTTGTACCTATGGGTTTCTATGGCTGCTTGCTTTAGACAACCATATTATAACCTCAAGGCAACCATTCTCCAATAATTGGGACGCAGACCCCCCAGGCCGGCCTGGGCACTGTTCTTTGATGCCCAGTTCAAAGTCAGTTTGTTGCTGGCATTTGATGCAAAGCCTGAGATGAGACACTTGTGTTCTCACTCATGAAATATTTCTCAGTTTAGTTGTTGCCTTAGTCTAAGCTAAGGTTTTTCTGACTGAAAAGATATTTGCATATTCTTCATGTCTGGAAGGGTGCAGAACTCTCATAATGTAATTGACTGGCACTGATATATCAGGAAGAAATGGTATCACGACACATCGTGTATTGTGCCTCTGTCCTTCCAACCCACTCTCCTAAAGTGGCTTTTTATGACAAGTGTTGCAAAACAGAAGCCAGGGTGAACATGCTTCTGAGCAAAGTAACTCTGTGAAACAGAAAGTTAGAACCAGAGAACAAAAGGTTAGTTTTCCTGTAGAAAAGATAACAGCTTGAACCCCTCTCCCTCTTCTCTCCTCACATTAGAAAAGGGTGTACTAGTGAGGTTAGGTCAGCACACACATGTTTTAAATTAGTGGTTTCTAAACAAGGAAGTGACAATTATTTGTTATGATTATTTGTCAAATAATCACATCTGTACTTAATTACCATGTATGTACCAGTGTTTGCATTTCTCAGTAAGCTGAATTCGCTGAGAATAGTTTAGATGGTAAATTGTGAGCCCACATTTTAATGGGCACGAAAAATTTAACATAGTATACATTGTGTTAAAACTTATAAATAAAAGTGCCATATAAGCCTAATCTGTCTCACTCCTTATCTTTCATTTGCAAAGTTTACGAAACACAGGAATGAATGTTACATAGTCTCTGTGATGTGGGTTTCTCTCATTCTCAGAGCCTTTTTATCAGATAAATTTTGGTCTTATTATTTTATTAGCAAATTGGGTTCTCTCTTTGTTAATGCGTACATAGACGCACTATACTATGATCAGGCTAATATTTTCAGTATTCATCTTGTTTATGTTTCTTTCCTCTATCATTGCATGTAGTCCATTCCATTAGAAATACAGTTTTTCACCAATGTTTTAATTTCCAGGGTCAGTGGCCGTCTTATTTTAAGTGTCACAAACTGAGCTGTTGAACACCAAAGAAAAGGTCTTTCAACACTCATTTGAATAAAAATAGAGAATTTTCTTATCTCAGATTCCATCCAGAAGTATATTTGGGGAAAGGGAAATTGTAAGTATGCGTTTACATGAGTGTTTGTTTGCCCCAGAGGTGTTTGTGCTGTCATCTCTTAAAGTGCTTGACTTTAGGAGTCACTCAGGGTCCAGGAAAACATAACAGACGCTTGAATTATTCCAAGGCTTTGGACTGAATCCTTGGAGTATGTGTGATGTTGTCTTCCCCCCTCTGAAAGAATGCTTTCCCAGCTGCGTTGGGGGTTTTAACACCCCGTTATGTCATTCCTGAATGTCTTACAGGGAGCAGGGAGTGGGGGGAGATGTGTATCACCATCCTGTTTGTGGTCATAGAGCATGTCTGTGACAAATACAGATGGGAAGACTTGGTGGGAGTCCTTGGCTGGAGGAATGCCTCTATGTTCTGGGCTTGTCTTACAGTGCTGTGTTTCCATGAGGGGTTACACTTTGGCAAAGTCATACTGCCCTACACAGTGAGAAGTTGAGGTGTTGCCATTCAGCCTCATCCACATATCTTTGCCTTCTCTTTGTTTCTTTGAATGAACAAGGGAGAACAATTTGTCCTCTCAGTTGCAGACCCCACTGACTAAACCGTTTCTATTCCAGATCTGTGATACAGCAGCTGTACTACCCTGCAAGCCCACATGCACATGGCTTCTGTATGATTTCCCTTTGGGAGCAGTGATCAGACAAAGGCTTCAAAATAAAATATTGGGTAATGTAGCAATGGGAATAGCTACAGGAGTTTAAAAAAAAAAAAGTTTTAGCTTAATACGTTGTGTATCTGTGGAATTAGCAACTAACCCTAAAGAGCTGTGATATTTATCACCTATAACGGCATAACCCCACATATGTCTCATATTTCCCCACTCCTTCTTAGGTAAACTGAGGTGCCAGGGATGATCCCACATGCTCTTCTGTGTTGATCTTACTCCAGCGTCCAAGGGAACAAAATTAGCATTGGTTCTTGATCGACACAGAGTCAAGATCCTCTTGTTTAAACCTTTCTTTGACTTCTCAATTATCATATTTCTGGTGTAAAATGCTACTGTGCCAGCCTTAAAATTGAAGCTAGAAAATTTCTAACCTGGCGCTTGTCACCTTGCTGTTCAGCAAAGCGAATTCAAACCACCTACGGCTAAAGTGAACCTAAAATCCTGCTTTCCAATCTCCTGAATGTGTGCTCTCATGAGTAGGTCTTTGTTCCTGGGTAAACACCTCTCTTTGTCCTCCTCTGTGTATGCTTTGCAATCAAAGATGTTGAGTTTTGCATTGGACTCAATTCCATCCAAGGGAGCCAGGAGTTCAAGTATACCAATTGGACTGTTGTGGGAATTTAGATTTAAATCACATATCTCTCACCAGGGTTTAGACACAATCCCCAGTGCAAAGCACTTCATGATCCTGTTTAACAAACTCCGTGTTATGGCTCCAGAAGATGTTACTGAGTAATTTTAGATTCATGAGAACCTAAATGAAGAATCAGGAATTGGAGACAATGATTCTTCTTTTCTGAAGTGCATACCTGGGTTGAAGCATAAAGGGTACTATTGAAATGGAAAAATGAAAGGAAAAGTATTAGCTCAGCAAAGTAGAGTAGAACTCAGAGGAATTTTCATACGGTGTGTTAGAAACAAGGAAAAGTAGAATAGTAATATTGGATTCAATAGTGCAGAAAATTGGAAAGTGTTAATTCAATTATTATCTATCTTTAGGATAAAAAAATGGGATTGTATCACCTAATGGTACACATGTGCTTTCTTTTCCACTAGAGTGAGCAGGATGTCATAAGGTAACTACTAAATTTTAAGTATTTTTAAAATACTGGTCCAAATAAACTGTGTCCAAGAGGTTTAAAAGATACAGCTTGGGAGCCCTCTCATTTATTCATATTTATTTTCAGTAAACCAAGGAACACTGAGGAAAATCCAAACTAAGCTAACACCAAGCCAAAATTGGGATATGGAAAAGTCTGAATAATTCATAGACCTGTCATCGTAACTTTGATAAATGATGATATGGTAATCAATTAATACAGAATTAAGGGAGGGGCCAGTAAAATTAACAATAGTCAGCATGTGCTTGTAGATCTGTTCATGGCCAAAGGAGAAATGCATACTCACAGGAACAAAAAAGTAGGTCATGGTTACAATATTGATGACTTTTTGGATGAGCAAAGACTAAATTGACCTGGTCATGGTGATAAGCAGTTAGTTCACTATAAAGTCTTGAAGTTTTTCTCTGACTGAAGCTGTTAATGCAATCTTCATCTTTTATACACAAAGCTAAATATTAAAAAGGATATACAGCTTAATATTTCATGCTTCTGCACTTCTCATAGATATTCAGATCTAGTATATGGAATTTAAAAAAGATATTGAAATATTGCATGAGGTTCAAAAACAATTCAGAGAGTAATTAATTGTTTGAAAAGTTATACTTTATAGTAAGATATTCAAAAATAGACTGTTTATCAAGGATAAAATTACATGGTACTTGAACACTGTTTTTAAGTATTCTATAAGAAGAGCTCAGAAAACAGAAAAAGATATTATAAAACCAAATAGATAGAAGCAAATAGTAGGCAAACTAACTTTAAAACAAAATGTTAATACCTATGAGTTAGTAATATCAAAATTTAAATATTTATGTATAAGAGCAATATGATAATGTAGTATACAGAAGTAATATGATATTAAGATGAAAGTAACATGATTAAAGAAAAATTAAGCAATAATGGGAAATTCTCAAAGCTTATAAAAAAATCTCTATCTCTGGACATATTAAAATCAGACTTGTTAATCATCAGGTTTCAGTTACAATACACTTTCATTAAGCCCTGTGGCCAAGACTGCGTAGTAGACAATTCTTCATAGTCATAGTAGTCTATGTTTTTATCTATGATTGGTGAAAGCAAGGCCTTGGTCAAGCTAACCAAATCAGAAAAGCAGTTGTCTTTTCATGACAGAACTAGGCTTTCTAATTGAATGTTAGCAATCCTAATAAATCTACAGGGCTCTTCAGTGGTAACACACAACTCTAAAATGCCTGCTAGGGTTCCTGTTAATATGCATTATAATTCTTCATATGATTTGAACTTCTACTGCAACTTCTCTAAGATGAAAACTTGCAATTTTTAAATGCATTATAATTTTCATTATAAAGACTCTACAATTCATTAAAACTGAAATGGTATATTATACAGTCTTGTTTTCTTCATTTTTATGCAACCTCACCCAGTGACTGTGGCCTGAGCATAATTACTCTAATCACATAGTTTCTGACATGTCCTGTTTTTTCCTCTGTGTGCCATATATTTGTTCTGATGACACAAAGGGCATCGAATTTAGTTTGCAAAAGACCTCTTGAGTGTTCTAAAACTTTCACATTGGTACGGTGGTTGTCATTACAAAATGGTACCTAATATATCACTCCCTCCCTATACTTCTAACAGAAAATAACTGTGTATTTGTTGGCAGATGTTGATTTCTTAATTGCTCCCAATAGCACTTTCTCCATGTAATGCAGTTTTAAGGCCAAGATTTGCCCTTAGATGAACTCGTCTTCAGTGGTTTTGCGCCTGCAGTTGGCTTCTAACACTAGCGGAATCTTTCAGCGATAAATGTTATGCCTGTATTTGGAGCTCTCTTTTAATCTTGGCAGAGAAAAGGGTATGCTCTGTCCTGGAACATGTATGTACCAGTCACTGGCCTGGTGCACCAGCAGACAGCATCAACTAGTAATATAAAGAAAATGAAATACCTTTACAGACTTTTGGGGAAACATGCTCAGAAACAACCCCTTCACCCTTTTTACAGGTGTAGCATTGGTTCCTGAAGTACTTCTTGGAAAGACATTGGTGGAAACATTTCTAAGTAAGGTAGACAGCTTTCTGCTGTGTCAGTGTCATCCCTGGTTTTAGCTAGATGTGGGAGGGTCACTGGATACCGCTGAGTCTGCAGGAATATGGCAGCCCTGTCATTCAATCTGGTGTGCTCTCAGCTGTTGTTCTCCCAGGGAAGAAGCTTCTCAGGCCACTTGCCTATGCCATCTTCCCAGAAGGCAGGCAGACTAGGGCTGGAGGTATCATGACACTGAAGAGGCACAGCTCCAGAGGGCATCAGCCTGTTCAATTGTAGGAGGGGAAAAAAGTTCAAACACTTAGAAAGTAAAAATAAAAAAAGAAAAATTAATTTTAGGCTTCCCAGGGGGGAGATTGTCAGAATTCTCTCTTCCTCCCAGTTTACTATTTCCATAGTTTGAATAAAAGGAAGCATACAAGCAAGCAAGCAAAAAACCAACCAACCAACCAACCAACCAAAAACCCCCACCAAAAAAAACCCTAAAACCAAAACCCAAACTCAATCACACAGACAGCTTCACTTATGCCTCCATTTGCTCCTAAGGAGTGTATACGCATGATGAGTTACATCAGTGTATGGCACACTGTTTTTACCAGATTTTTCCCTGAATCTGCCTGTATTCTGAGGGGGATTTTTCTGAAGGGTGTGGATGCTTTTTAAGAGTTGGAAGTCTCCCTTGGGGAAGTTTTCATGTTAGCTAAACAATCTATAGAAGTGTACAAGTGTTCTGCATTAGAGTTTCTACATAGGCTTATGCATGCACAACCATGATTACTACATTTACTTCTCTCATTTTTTTTTTTTTCCTTTGGACTTCAGGCTCTAAAATATTTTCGCTAGCAGAATTTAGCAAATACTTCCAAGTTTGAATCTTTGAGATTATTGCTCTTCCCAAAAAAGACATTACCAGTGCCAACACAGTTCATGGATGACTGGATGTTATTAAAGTTGGAATTTTTATATTTTTTTTATGATGATACTGACAGGTCAATATCAAGAACTGAAAAATAATATTTTAAATTTTCTATTTTTTATCTACCTGTTTGAAATTTGACAAGTTCAATCGATTTGATTGCTGCTGGATGTATGTTTTTCTAGTTCAGTGTTTATTGAAAAGAAAAGAGAATTTATTCCGTGTTCTGTGGAAAACACTGCCTGGTTATTATCCCAGAAATTGTTACTGCAAGTTTACAATGTCCTCTGAATTCTGAAAAGTGATTTCACGAAGAGAGTATTTGCATGGCACATTATGCATCAGACCAAATCTCAGTTCTTGCTTCTCTCGTTTCCATCTTCCAGTATGTCAGGTCTTTAATTTGAACCTGCATGCTACAGTTGCCATTTTAAATTTCCATAATAGTGATCTCCATATTACAACAGGCGTCATTCAAACCAGGATACTAACGTGACTTCCGTTAACTAGCTGCAAACACCTCTGATAGCTTCTTGGTTCATTGCCAACCATATTGCTGTGGGAGATTCCTTCTTACAAGTCAGGCTGGTGTTCTGCACTCTACTACCTGCTACTGACGGCTCCTTGCACGCCTGGGTCCATTGTCCCTCATGCCATGTTCTGGAGGTGGCAGGGTGGACCATAATTATGTAGTGCCAACCGTTCAATGTTTCATTTGCTGTGATAATACTGTTCCATAAAGCAGTGTGGTTTGGTATTAAGGTCCCTCAATTTAACAACAGCAAAGAAACAAGGCAACTCCCTCACTAGAAACAAAATGGAGCTGAGAAAAGCATCTTTGGCTAAGTTACAGTGCTGCTACTGACCTTAGCCCTGAATATATTGCTTCAGACCTCCTGTCTTCAGTTCATTAGTCAAAACTCTTCTGACACAAGCATGGTTTGGTATGTTTCTATCTCACAGCCCTTGTTTCTGTCAGTTTTGATGTTGTTGCTATGTATGAAATCAAACTGAGTCTTGTTTTACAATCCCCGTGCTGTCTGTGGAATCTGAGCAGTGCAAGAGCTCCATTAGCAATGTTATTCTTCTCTATGGTCACTGTCACACTCAATTTAGCTTCAGTTGTATTTTTTGCCATAAAACAGCATTCATGGTCACAGTAATTCTGTTACCACAATGATCTGAGAGCCGGTAAAGGACATTAATGAATTAATAAAGAAGTACATGGCTTAGTTTACAGTCCCCAGTGGACTCTGCTGAGGTGGGATGACTGCAGGCTGTATCGGTAAGCGTCCAGCCCTGGGGCTAATCGCAACTCAGTGGGCTGTCTGAGAGTGCTCTGCTTTGGTTGGGCATCGACCCACAGGCTGTCAGGGGCCGGCAGTTCTGAAGCAATGGCAGGACAGAAAAGACTTTGTTCAGAGGGCTCTGGGTAGGAGTTACAGACTGGACTTTGCTGGTAAGGAGAGCTCTGATGAGAAGAGGAGCTTTTGGATGAATCAGTTCCCTAATCCCCAGTAAAATACACTTTCCAAATGCCGTAAAACACGTGGATTGAAAACACATGCTCATGGCCATCTGTCCATCCCTCTCGTGATAGATGAACACTGTTCTGCATGAGAGTCCAGCATTTTGCTCTGCCTCTATGAGAAGATTACCAGCTTACTGGCATCCAAAGGGTGTGTGTCCTGTCCCCTTAGCTGTCTGTGGGTCCCTCCTAGCTCTTGGGTGCTCTGTCACTCTGAGTTCCCTGTTGCTTGCAGCAGAAGGGGAAGAGTGAGAATGGCTTGGCATTTGGCTGAGACTCTGGCTGATATTAATGATGGCTCAGAGAATGATATGGTAGAAAATTCCTTTTTATAGCTTGTCTTCACCAGGGAGAATACAGAGAAGTTGGTATAATGACATGACAGGAAGATGTTGTAAAAAATGTCAGGTTATGAATGACTTCTATGAACTGTTACTGTATTGCTGGGCCTATGAACAAGACCCACATTAGTATATGGTCATTTGGTCTTCCTATGGGAGCAGTAATGACTCAGGCATAGATAAAAGACAAAGCCCCTGCTTTCCTATTTTCATATATTTCTAAAATACATGTAATATAAAACCATATTTGAAATAATGCATTAGAGAATAAAGTAACAATGAGGCAAACTCACAGCTGAGGCCGTATTGTGCTGTTCATTCTACAAGCAGAGGACAAGAATTCAATTTCTGTTCAAGAGTGCAAGGCAGGTAGTCACTACAGCATACTTCCACCCTACTTGTTCTTGAGGCTTCCATAAGAGGGGAATAGACTTGACAGGTCTAGTGAGCTAAAAAGTAACATTTTACATGTTCTTCCTGATCTTTCCATGTTAGGCCCTCTCCTATTTCACTCTTCCACAATTTCCTGGCTTTGATTCCAGCCTTTTGCCCTCCCTCTGAAATATTGTAGACATAATTATTTAGCAGTCATCTTTTCCAGGAATCAAACATTCTAGTCCCTTCCACAGATTTTGGACCAGGAGAACTGAGAATAAAGCCACATGTTAAGAGCCTGACATATGGGATATGATGGCGGAGTGCTGGCTTCTCCACATGTGAGGAGATATTGTTGGCAGTTGTGCATTGATCTGACAAAGAGAAACCCTCCAGAAAAGCTGAAGAGGTTGCAGTGATTAATGCAGAAACCTGAATTTGCAAACTGATAGTCAACTCCAGGCCTTGCTCTAGATATCCTTTGAAGCTTTGGTAACTCACTGATCACTCCCTCTCTGTTCCTCAGTTGTCCACCTGTAAAGTCAACCACTCACATTGTTCTTCTGGTCTTTAGGGTCTTCAAGGGGAAAAGTTATCTTATGTGGTTGTCACATAAGAGAGGAGATCTTTTACCCGACAGAGTGATACTATCTCCTCCAAGCATGAAAAAAAACCAAACCAAAATTAAAACCGCAAACATACCTTTTTCAAAATCCAGAAATTGTAAAAGTAATGTTCCTGTATGTATCTACATAATAATATTGCTTTTAATTGTAATTGTTCCTTCATATGTCTTCACCATTATCAAATACAATGGAAGTCAGTGTCTGAAAATGAACTTCTATTAAAGAGCTGTATGTGGCCTCACCAGTTACAAAAGTAGGAAAATACAAAAGAAGTTGGAGAAATGAAGCACTTCCTTTTATGGACGGAGATCTGAAGCACAAAGGAAGAGTCCAAAGGCCATAAAAGCTGGATTTCTGCAGCACACAAATGGATAGACGGCGACATACTTCCACAAGCTGATTCACCTCTTCAGCTTAAACAGGAACCTTAAGGCAAATTGTTTGGTGAATGTTTGTGCTTTAGTATTGACTACAGA
The DNA here is from genome assembly GCF_036013445.1 of Caloenas nicobarica. Classification (NCBI taxonomy): domain Eukaryota; kingdom Metazoa; phylum Chordata; class Aves; order Columbiformes; family Columbidae; genus Caloenas; species Caloenas nicobarica. The sequence goes on from NC_088246.1 coordinate 145,721,210, forward strand.
AGAAACCTAGAGGATCAGGTTTTGATTAGACACCTAACTTTGAGACCGCACAAGTTATTTAAGGCAAACCTTATCCTAAACGACAAAGTGACCTTCGATATTAGAATGAAAACATTCATTTTACAGAACCTGTTTTATAGAGAAGACCATTCTTCAAATCTTGTGCTCCCTATACCAGGAATTCTCTTTAATTTAATCTGTGGAGCTCTCAGCACCTTCTAAGCATTACATTGATGAAAGAATAATAACAAAACAATGCTTCTTTTTCCTGCGAGTTATTATTAGCATAAAGTACTAATATTTCATGGTAAGTAAATTATTCTTCCTGCTGTACAATCAGCCAGTGCAGAAAATTGCCAACAGGAACCACTGAGAAATGCATGTTACAGAACTTCATTCAAAAACAAGCTATAACTAAGAAAGTTTTCTGGTTTTTAAATATTTTTTTCTGTTTTTGTTCAGCAGAATATGAATAAAATTACTCAGCAGAGGAATTCTTAACAGATGGTTACCATTTCAGCCTCAAACGGCAGAAAGCCCTAGAACCAAGCAATTATAGAGCTCTTTGATGCAGAACCAGCTGAACAGATTTTAATAATTTCTTCCAAATTGGAGACACCTGGCCCCCCAGAAAGTGCTGCAAGCTGGGTGATGTAGGTGTGCAGTAGATATGTATTCCTGATGTCACCATCAAGTTTTTGGTGACAAAATAATGAAGACCAATAGGAAATAATTTAAAAATTGCCTTTTTTTGTTTTCCACTATTGATGCAATGAAACATTGCAAATGGACTAGTAAAATAATTTTAAAAATACTCTGAGGCAAGATTGTATTGTTTTGATTTTCCATTACTGCAAATGTTTTACCTCCCTTCAAAGAACGCTGTACAGGATATGGATACTCAACAACACCAGCTTTTATTGGTCACCTTTATAAAGCTCATGGGCCTAACCCAGAAAGGATAAGGAAGCATATGTAAAATATTACTTTGTCTCATTTACTCTTATTCTGTTTTCTTGATGTAATTCCTGCCTTTTTAAGATTTAAAAATATTCCACTAGATTCAATATGTGCCTAAGAGAAGCCAAACCCACTAGTATGACAGTTCTGTGGCAGCTATCCTGCGTGGAGAGGAAGGGAAAGGGGCAGCCTAAGTTATTGCTGAGATTGAACTTCATCTGAGTTGCTGCCAAGTTATTCCATTATTTTCTCATTCATTCAGCTCTGTCTCTGTTATCATAAGGTCATGTCTACTTCATGCTCAGCAAAGCCCTGTCACAATCCTGTCCGTGTCTCTAGTACAAGTGAGCTGAAGCAAGTTAATTGTGTGGCTCTGGCTCGTGATATTAGTGCTGTGTGTGGTACAAGTACTCTGCAGGGCAGCTGGTAAATCAGTCAGCTCTGCTGGCTAACGGCTCTAGTCTAATGCCCCGATACTGCTTGGTAGAGTTGAGAAATTATAAAAGAATCTTATAACGTGGTTGCTGGACTTCATAATCCAGGAGTTTCTCTCCAATTATGTGGCCCAATTTTCCTTAAAACTTCTCGATTTCTTGATATAATACATGGAATAAGATAATTGTGCTTGTGTTTGTAGAATATCAGGTGTTGTCTGGAGTTTGAAGTGTGAGTGTGGAGGCATAAGAGGGAATATAAAAAAATCTAAATATTCCAAGTGAATCTGGTGAATTAATTTGTCTGCATTCATAAATTTAAATGTGATCATTGAGTCTATCTTTGGCAAACTTACCAGTTCTCTATGTGCTAAAGAAACCACTGTTTTGCAAATAATGTACCATCTTCCACCTCAGCACTGGAACAGCATTGCTGAATACCTCACATTGTCTAAAAAGGAACAAAGGACACAAAATAACCTTGGTTTTCTCAGTTAACAGTATTTTGAACTGTAGTGAAATGGAGTAAGCAGAAGTGAGGAGGAAGAGTGTCATGATTTTCTTTATGAAGGGACATCTCTTAATCCAAACTGAATATTGAGATGGCTAAAGCTTGCATCTCAAGGCTTTCTCCATATACACAGTAAAGCAAAGACAATGCATTTTCTAGCTTGGCTACTTTTATGTGTTTAGAATCAGATTTCAATTTCATGAAAATCAAAATCAGAAGAGCATCCTGTGCATAAGATACACAAACTCAGCACAGACATCACACATCCTTCTGGTTTTCCTTGTTCAAATTGTACTCGACCGATTTATGTTATGTTATCATATACAATACCTCTTTACAATGTATATCTGGCAAAGTTATCCATAAAATTGAATACAATAAACATTATAATGCAATAATTCAGTTTTGGTTTGAGATTTGGGAATTTGTTCCATTTAAGTGGGCTGCTTTTCACAACACAATCCATTCAATTGCATGCTTTTCCTATTCATTGGAACAACCTCAGTAACACAGTAGATTTGTGCTCAGTGCATTGTAACTTGATTTGATCTTTTTGTTTCCTACGAAAAGAAATAAATAGAAACAAAAGTATTTGTGACCATTTTTACCGTCAGAACAAAGCCTGGCTGGAGGGTAAATAAGCACCTCATTTCATTCAAATGTCTTGTAGGATACTTCCACATAAACAGGGAAACGTATAAAAATTCTTAAGCAGAGTTACACTGCAGTCTATTTTCAGACCATTCTTTAACTTCACTGCAAATAGACAAACAAAACATCAGGAAAACTGACTAGAGAAACAGTTTGTCTGTAGTCCTCCTAAATCCTTAAAACTCTCCCTCAGCATTTGCTGCTTTATTGTTTAATGCTTTTCTTTCACCCCTGCAATTTCGATAAAGTAAGTTAGAGTGTTTTATTTCTGTTCCCAGAATTGGACATTTTAGGATTGCGGGACGGCAAGACCTAGATGATGTCAGCCATTTTGGGATGTGATTAAGCGCCAGGATGTTCCAAAAGCAGGGAGTTAAAGGTGAACGCCTGCACTTCCTGATGCAGAAGATAGTGCTGTTGAAAGCAAACCATTTGGAAATGCCCATTAAGGGAGAAAGGATTATGAAACATTTGGCGATTTGTTCTGTGAATGAGCTGCAGTTAATTGTGCATGTAAGTGTAAAGAATGTGCAGCCTTTAGCTTTCTGCTTGAAGCACAGCCTCTCTCAATAAAGGGGTGCAGGAGGGAGGGGTTGAAAAAGAAACTTCTTTGTGCCTTTGCAGCACCTCAAATTGGTAAAGATAGTTGGGAAATGGTAGTTCTAGACAGGTGCCGGGTATGTAATGGGGGGAAGAAGATTTATGCCTTAATTAGGAAATTACCATTGCATAGTGAAAGGCAGTTGCTATGAAAATAAGAGCAGCTACTGCTTGTGAAATCTGACAATGTTATGATTTAAAACTAAAGCAAAGGGATAAGTAAAAATATGTGAGGTTAAAGATGCTTACATTTTTTGTAATGGTACTTTTTAACACACACTGACTGGCAAATATAATGAATTCTAATTTTGTTTGTAAAAAACTGGACTAATTACTAAAGAACCTCTATTAGATTACATTATAATATGGACAAATCAATGGTATGTTTAATTTGAGGGCAGCATTTTTATAAGATCAGAGTATTAGCTATTAAACTGCACAGATATTGGCTTGTTTAATTTCACTCATCTGTGATCATATTGATTCCTATTTTTCCTCAGTGATGCCATCATTATCACTACACTTTATACACTTTGCCATGGATCTGCCATGTACTTTGCCATGGATTGCCATATACAATTTGACATGGATTCATGCCAAGATCAGACAGCCCATTGACTCCACCTCCACCAACACGATCTCCTTTACTAGGGCCAAAACCAGATGTCTCGAAAGGAATCTCAGAATACAGAAAACAAGAAGTGATATACTCAATCAGTGATTTAGTCATTCTAAAATATTCCTCCGGCTCCAATATTTTGTGCTCATGAACTTCCTGAACTTGCAGCTGAGTACAATGATCATCAAAAGAAGAGGGAAATTATATTATTAATTTTTGCCTAGTAACGTTGCAATAAAGCAGCACTACCAAGGTGAAATGTATGCAATTCACATGTACTCTTAACAGGGGCTTGAGTAGATGAATCTAGCCACGGCAGTAAAGGTGGTGGCAGGCTGTGTGCCCTGATCTTCTGACACCATAACATGGGCAGCAGAAGAGAAGATTTTCAACATAACTCTGATACTCTGCTAGAAGCTTTTCTGAAGCTTCTTTTGGTGGTTTGATGTAACTGCAAGCTGTGATGGCTGAGGAGGTGGCAGACTGAGTTTTCAGACATATCTGCTACCTCTGTGATGATTTTCAACACAGGATCAGTTAGGACAGCTGAGTCTGATGACAACTTCATGCTGCTGCCTGATCCAAGGAAGCCCTTTCAAAGTAGGAGACTCAGGCTCAAAAGCACTCTTGATGTGAACTCCTGCATCCAACTCAAGCTATGCTGGGTGAAAGGAGAAATATCTGGATTCTCACTCTGATGATCTGAGACCTCTTGGTGAACTCTAGTCACCTTATGAAATTTTCGGCAGCCCAAACAGCAGTGATAAACTTCAGTAAAAACATATCTGTTACTTATTGGCATTTAAAACAGCTAGGAGCATTATTTGGCAGTAAATCTACTGTGTTTCGACAGTAAACATGCTTTAGTAAATAACACATGCTTGTAAAACATCTGTGTATTACACAAATTTAAAGGCTAAAGGAGTGGTTAAAAATAGGCATGGACTTAATAAAAACCATTTTATGTCCAGATCCCTAATTAAACCGCTGTAGCAAATTTCACATAACTTCAGACTCTTCCTGCCATGGCTTCTTTTACAACTATATCACATTCCACCATAAAAGGAAAATCTCTGTTGATAATGTTTGATATTCTTTAGTCTACTAGAGCCAAGCATAACTGAATCGTATTTTCATTATATTTCACATTTTGCTTACTAATATTTGTACTATGTGACTAAGTTTCGCTAGAAAAACAGACAGTGTATCCAGCAAGAGAAGTAGAACGGAAAGGAGAGTAAATTTAAAAGCTAAAACAGTGTAAATCTTAGTCTGCCATGTTCTCCTTGATTTCTCAGAACACCTATGGGTGTCTGCTGCCACACAAAATGATAATATCTGTATAGTTTTCTTCAGCTCTGGCCTTAGCTATAAATATTTCAAATAATTTTCATTTAAAATAGATTTATAGCATTCATGTCTTGTTTCCATGACCTTCCGAATCTGGTGACACTTCTGTCTCTTCTTTATATAAATGCTTTGGGTCATTTGCTTATTTTAACCTGTACAGAGTAATTCTGTCTCAGGCTACTCAAATAGAGCTGAACTTTTTAAGAAAAGTATCTATGAATCCCATGTGGAACCAACAGGGAGGTACCAGTTGGTACAAAAAAAATCTGCCTACTTCTGTTACCAGGTGGTATTTTGAATCACCAATATTGTTTAGACATTTATTCCTTGGAGTTTTTAAAGACAATTGAGGATATTTAGGACTCTCGTGTGGGCATTTCTGTTGGACAGACTAAATATAAGCCATGCTTGGCAGTTATTCAGATGGGATTATAAACTGGACAAGCATTTGTTAGGACAGGCAAACAGTACTTTGGTGGTTGTTCTGATACTGTCGCTGATTTGCTATCTTGCTCTGAAAAGCTCATGTCATCCCTTCATTGGTTCCTTTTCTATTTTTTTTCTGTTCTAGCAGATTGTGAAGTACCTCACATAACCCTGTCCCAGTCCCCATACAGGATCAGCACTATTTCTGCAGTATCATATGTAAATATCTGGGAATTCTCAAAATTAAAGTTCAAAGATCCAAAAGCATTAAAAATTGTTTTTCAAGTCAGTTACTCTGAACTAGTTATTTCTTGGGAATTTTCAAAATGTATTTATTAGAGCACAATATCCAGTTATCATGACATTGAAAAACTGTCAATCATTTAAAAAAAAGCTTCTTCATGACAGAGTTCTCAACAGATCTGAAGTTTCTGCTGGGTAAGGAAAAGAACCAACAAAGAACACACACAGATACATTTGCTGAATTCTGGACTTGGGATAGTTCATCATACTAAGCAGGTTATACTTGTTTAGAGAATTTCCTGGGTCAACATTTTAGGAAAGCACAGAACCTCAAATGGAAAACAACTGTGGCAATCTGATAGGCAAAGTGATGATTGAAGTGCCAATTGAAGTAAAAATTCGCATCCCCAATCCATTGTCAAGAAGATTGTGCTGTTCCAAGTGTCATACTGAATGGGTGACAGATGTACAGAAGACAGGAAAGACCGTGAGATTTTCCTGCTTTAATGGCATTTTCAGAGAATTCTGCAAAAAAAAGTTTTTCTGGTGTAAAATGAGTTCCCAGCCAAACACAACTTTGAAGTTGTGTGAAGCTACAGAGCATGTGTGTCAGTAGACATGAGGACAGCCTACCTGAAAAAATCAGCTAGCTTTATAAAGAAATTGTGCCCCTCAGAAATCATGACTGGACTAAATTCAGGTTTATTTTTCCTTCTGAACTGCACTGAAGAGCTCCCTTAAATTTTTCAGATAACAGGTGATCTGTCACTTTCGTCAAAATGAGTTGTTATAGATGGAGCAAGGGAAAAAAGGCTTTACTGATCCTAGCTGTAACTTCATTAACAAATTTGTCCCCTGAGAATGAGATACTCAGCTAAATTCAGTGGAACAGAATGCAATAATCTATAGAGCCATTTTCATGCTCTTAACTAACAATGTCATTCTTTTCTCCTAAAAGAACAATTTCAGACAGCAGGAGTCTGAGATGTCCATCATGACACATGACATGACACTGTAGTGTCCCATTTTGCAAGACAGTTTTGAAAACCAAGAAGGTGACACCACATTTGAAGATGGGTATCCTGCTTGTCAGTACAAAGTCTCAGCTCATTGGCATTCCTGGCACCAAGGCCCTTGGTAGGTATCTGGATGTTTGGGTAGCTGCGTAGGAAGCAACTTCATCATGTAAGAAATGCAAGTGTTTCCCAGCACATCAGCAGTGCAGGCACATGGTTTTGCTCCAGCCCTTTTGCTCTCTAGTACAGTAAACACTGTAGAAGCAGATGCTGGGACCAGTTTGACATCTGTCCAGAATTCCCTGTGCTAATAATATTTTATTACATTTTAGAGAACTCACAGAAAGTTTCCTGGTACGTAACTGCCCAGGACATGTGGACACCGGACTGCAATAATGCACCACTATAAATTTGTTAGTAAGTTCGATCCTATATGATGGCTATCACATTTTAATTGCTATGATTATTTTACAGGTATTTCAAACATAAATTGTGTCATCATGACAGTGTTACTGATTGCCTAATTGAAATAAAAGTGCCTTACTTATTGTTCTGTCTTCAGAGGAAATCCTCCCCCATGCTCCTCTAAAGTTTGCACATTTATATAGAAATTACTACTCACAGTGGAATTGTAGCTTAAAAGATTGGCCAGCTGGCTATGACTGAGCACTTGTCTCTGTAAGAGAAAAAACAGTCAGTGACTCAAATGCAAGCACATTGCTATTGTAGAGTAAATTAAAATTTTCCCTTTTACTTTCGTTTACCACTGTACAAAGAAAAAATACGTGTTAGAAGGCATTGTGACTTTTAAATAATAATAAAATGGATTTTCCAGGCACACACTCTATTAATAGTTCTGTTTAAAATGTAATTATTTGTTTACCGATGTACCATATTTAGTATTACCAAAATTCATTACCTATTGGAGGAAAGAATAACATATTAAAAACTTATACTAGCTAGCATACCTCTGGTTAGATACCTACATGGTCTACTGTCCAAACTGGTAACATATTTTTTTCATATATACTTCTTTCATGTTCTAAAATAACAAGAGTCATAACCCGTTTTGGCAACTGTGGTTCACTGGATGAGAACAAGAAAAGTTAAGTACAACAGAACCAGTATCTCAGGGGGATGGAGGCAAAGATTATTTTATGGCATCTCATACTGAAACATAGAGTGGCTTTTATACATGTTTAGAAGAGATCATGGCCTGGGTGAGTATCACAGCAGGACTACCTGTGATGTGACTCTGATGTGTGCATGGCCTTTGGGGTTGGCAGAGCGTTTGCATTGTAAAGAAATGCTTGGGTAAGTGAATGCTGTTCATTAACATGTGTTTATCAGTATTACAGATACAAACCCAACTCTTGTTCATATAATTTATGGATTTTCTTTGTTGTGCTTAGTGGCAGAACTGTATTCTTACAGGATAGAATGGAAAACATAAAAATATCAAAATCAAAAGAGTTAAAGCATTTGTCCAGTGCTCTGTTAACAGCTATGACCTCCAGTTATACTGCTTGTATAAAATGCAGCATTATTCTTCTCACATCCTTGAGGTTTCAAGATAATGTCATACACTACTGCAAAACCGTGGAAATAAAATTTTTCCCAGTTCTTTCCCTCCCAAATGAACTTAAGAAATTCAGCTGTATTATTAAACATTCATTCTTCTCTTTGTGTTGATTTTCTAAAAGACTGTTTCCATGTTCTTGGATTAAGATTTTTTTTAATTGCATAAGTAGACACTTAGACATATAATCGAGCTTAGACTCTGAGAGCTTGTACCTACTGTAGAAATATTCTGTTGTATTGGTTTGGGGCATTTGTTGCTGTTCTTAAATTACTGCTGTACATACTTGGAGTTTCAGGCAGAAAACCTTAGTTGTAAGGTATTAATGCTGCACCAGCAACATGTTGACTGTATGGCCAGGATTCACATTCATTTGTCTCCAAGTGTATCTTTCCTTAAGAAAAGTGGCTTTTTTATGTAAAGGATTTTTTTGTATTCATATCCAGATGAATATAGCCGAAAAATGAAATAAAAAACCGACCACGTAGCTTGTAATGAGCTCTAAAGAAAACAGCTGAATGAAAGTTAATACTCTGTTAAGTTTGAAAAATTAGATGCATATGTGTCAGGAGATTCCAAAAGTTGAATATCAAATGTTGTTTTTACAAATGATGCATTTTAATTAACAGATAGGTTTGATTGTATTTTAAGTTATCTCAACATGGTTTTGTTTTCCTTAGTTATATTACTGCTGCTACTAATTTGGGCAGAGGCTGAACCTGTGACGCACTCTACAGGAATGAAGGCATGATACTCTGTCCAGAAGAACCTTTCCTAATTAAAAAATGTCTACATCAGTTTTCTGAAACTGTGACAAATCAATGACAAAGCTAGAAAAAAATGGCACTTTTAAAGAAAACTAGGAGTTTGAAAATATGGACATAATATGGAAACATCTCTTCAAGGCAAATGCTGCAACCAGCAAGATGTTGACCCTTGAGCAATATTAGGTTCACCAATAAGTAGAATGATTTCATGTATTAGGGGCCCGACCCTACTGAAATCAACAGAAAGAATTTCAAAGAATTTTGAGAGCTTTGGATATGATCCAAAAAGTAAACTGATACCCCTGAGGGACCATTTTTGCATACCTCTTTTGGATTGTCATTTACACTGCTGTTGAAAATGTCATTTACCTTAGTATCAATGTAAAGAACTAGTAGGGATCATTTAGCAACCAGCAATTATATTTCATTCGAATAATTATTACAGGAATACTGTGCTCACCATAAGACTCCGGGTGTTTCTTCCCTGTAAATATTTAATAACATCTAATCTTGCAACACATAGTAGCTTAAATGGCTCTTCTCAAGTACATCTTGGAAGTAACTATAGCTTTTTCTGTAGAGGTATTTGCCTTTAAAATGACTTTCTAACTGTTTGTTGTTTTAGGTTTAAAGTCTACAAACAGACTAGAATATAATCTGAGCTTCTGGTCTTTCATCTGTACTGATGGGGATCACACTGAAGACTGCTTTATTACTGAACTTGTACTCTTGTTTAGTAAAGATTGTTATCAACCATAAAGTTACACTTGGGTCAGTAAGGGAAAAGCTTCACTGAAGGTCTCAGATTTGTTTTCTTCAAACCAATAATGTACTTAAAAATATTTTTTTATTACCATTATGCTTACTGTAAATCACCAGCCTGCAGTTTTAAAATTTAAAAGCTGACAAGTTGGGACTTTGAAGCTGTCACCAAACTGTTTCTCCACTGCTCTCTTACTCATGATGGTTCAGAGTGCTACTCTGTGCAGGAGTGGTCAAGCTCTCCATGCTGCTGAAAACACACTCCTCCATGAAAACTGAGGTACTGCCTTGCTCTGCTTCCCCAGCATCAAGCCCTTGCATTCACCAGACTGGGTGCTTTCCAGTAGATATGATCTTCTAGTAGATCATAGGCAGGTGATACAAATCAGAACAGGAACCTTTCTGCTCTGTTCTCAAGCAAGTCACTCATCAGAGGAACTAATATTTACTGTTGGGTCCTGAGCTCTCTGTTCCCTCTCTGCTGGATTTCCAGCATGGAAGAAGGGAATCACACTTCTTTCACCCTGTCGGGTGCACTTGATTGGTCCAGTGAGAAGGCATGTAGTACTTTGGTGAGATTTGATGACAGATACTGCATAAATAATCCCTCATTTTCTGAACTACTAGGCAAGATCAAAATCAAAGGTTAGTATTCAAAGGAGTCCTTTGGAATAGAAATGTATAAACAAGTGATTATTATTTCCTTGGAAAACAAGAAATTAGGGTTGCATTTTCACTTCACTTACAATCAAGTTTAGCAATAATATTTATCTATAGCTTTAATTTGTCTGCTGTACTTAATGAGTCTGCTTCACACATTATAAAACTGAAATAATTGTAGAATATTAAATCTTTAGCTTTCTTGTTTTCTAGTTGTTTTTTGTTTGTTTGTTTGTTTGTTTTAATGACAAGAGATGGCCTTTTTATGCTTAAATGAGATGTTTACATACGAAGTGAAGCTTGTGTTGTGTGTGTCTTGGAACAGCTGTGAATATTGAAGTAGTTACTGAAATATCTTGAAAACCCAATTTGTTTTTTTTTAAAATAAATTTTAATGCACTTACACTGAAATTCCACATATATTCAGATTTTTTTAAATTACAAAATATTTATGGAATTAAAAAATCAGAACACATATTTTCTTTGAACTATAAAAGGCAAATTTAAAAAATAGTCCAAAAAGTCCAAATCAGCTTAAAGTGTGATTGACATATTTGCGTATCTGTACAAATACTTGCATGCTCAAGAGCCTGTCTTCCTGTCAGTTAATAGCTAAAACTTATCAGCAAGAACACTGTAAATTTCACTAGTGGTTTATCTAGGTTATCCTGAATTTTCTCCTCCCTGCTATTTGCATATTTAGCGATATACCAGAACATGTGTGTCATACAGTATGGATGGCTTAGGAAGACCGATATTCAGATGTGCTATTACCTGAATTTATGTTCTGATGTTTGTTTTGATGTTCAAACATATTAAGTATCAGAAGAAATGCTACAGACAAATGGGTGAAAGATTTGGAAACAGATGTTCCTATGTAATTGTTTAACCAATAGACATTGGCATAACCTTGAAAGAAAAACTTGACTGAAATCAGTCTCAGCTGGTGGATAAATAAATGAGGTTTTCAGGAAGCCATGAGAATATTTAACATGGAGGACAGCCCCCAAAATGATTTTAAAATGAAGTGCATGGAATGCTGCTCTCAGTAGAGAAAGATTTTTTCCTGGCCGTTGCAGTACTGATGTCAGTCATGAGACTGACGGTGCAACTGCTCTCCTTATGATTAACCAGCACCGAACACACGCTTGACACATCCGAGATTTGTATCTGCTCAGGGGAGGATGGGGGTAACGTGAGCCTCATGTTCTCACTCTGACTGTGGCCGGCTATTGGCAAGCGCTGATCCTTATGCGATCTCAGGTTGACATGCTCCAATACTATTAATCTGATTCATCTGTGTTTGCCTTTCATAAACACTCAAATGCATCCTGAGGAAGAAAGACATGTTTTTTAAAAAAGCAGAATGTACGAGCCTGAGGGATGATCTGTTTTGATAGCAGCCTCTCTATTTGCCATACCAAAGAGGAAAATGATTTACTGTATCAGGCCAAAAATGCTTTGCATTTCCAGCCTTTCCCAGTAAAATGTTTTGTTTAATGCTCTCACTGCTTTCGAAAGCATGGCCAATAAAGCTGCTGCTTGACAGGTTCTTGACTCTTAAAGCTATTTTTCTTTGGCCAGGATCTTCAAAATAAGATAATAATTGTGTTAACAATAATGTCCTGTTGTATAATTAAAATAACTATAAAAATTTCAAATGCTTTGAAGCAAATCAATTACCACTGATTTTTAATAGTGATTTAGGGACTGAGACACCAAATTCCATTGGTTTCTCATCGAAATTCAAGTACAGGAACCAGTCCCTTCTGGTTCCTAAATCACTCAGTGCCTGTTAGGCATAGAGCAGTGCAGGCTCTGAGGTACCTCCTGACCTGAAGGAGCTGATCCCAGATGGACGGGGTCAGGGGGATAGAGAGGTCCCTAAGGATGAGATCCTCAAAAATAATTAGGTGGAAAGTTATAGAGGTAGTCAGGGGGATAGATGCTGCCTTGCACTGTGACCATGAAAAATTATGAGTGTATCTTGTTTTCCAGTTGCATGGTTTAACCATCAGATTAAAGGCTGTTCTGGGTTAGGGTGCTGCTGTCAGTCTTTTGTCACAGAGTCGTCCTACTTGGTGTAATTAAGTAAATGCTTATGGGGCCAGAGGAATCGTGGTTGTGTTGTGACTCTTCTTTGAAATGCAGAGGTCCTGTATACGTTTGGAATTCGCTGACACAGGGGCTGATCCTTTACAGACATTTTTACATGTTGCATTATAGTTACCTGAACAGTCCTGTTTAACGCAATAACTAAATAAGTGTGTCAACTTCTGTAGGGCTGCAGCATGAAAGAATGAGAACAACGTTAGTTGAAATAGAAACTTTTCCTTTGTTACGAACCTCAGAGTTCATAGTCTAACCAGAGATGGTTAATTACATTTTTCTCAGGCTTCATGGGAAATGTTACTTAGAGGTCTGTTTAGCAAAGTTTGGTGTAATACTATAGGATGTTTCTACTCTAGGTTCAAGTTCTCATTGTACAGGCAACTTGACTATATGCCTATCTCCTTATGTAATAATAAAAAATCTACATCCAAAAAGCCGTGTATCTCCTTCATTGTCTCCAGGCATTGGTGAGATTGGAGCTGAATTTGGATCCTGATTCACTAGTGTGGTTTCTTGGTGCTGGTGGCAGCACGGCCTGTCGCTGGCAATGCCACCAAGAGCCCATCAGTCAGCTGGTGGATGGGCTTGGCTGTGCAGCTGCTGGACCATTTCTCACAGCACTATTTTCTTTCTTTTAAACTGAGATCAGTGAGACATAGTAACCATGCAGACACCTTATAATAAATGGGAGATTTCCTTGGATTAAATTTTTCAATAAAAAAAAATAACAGTTCCAAAAATCATAAACTCAGTCCACTCTAGAGCTACTTTTCTCATTGCAGTTGTTTGAGCACATGATTAATCTCACCTTTTCACCCAGACATGCCAAACACAACTCAGCTGTCTTACCTTTCCCAAACATGATGGCTGTATTCAGCTCAGCTTTAAAACATACTTATTTCCAGAAAAAAAATCCCAGTCTTATGATTTGGGGCTGCTTAGCATTCCTCATCCTTGTCAGGTCCTCCTGGTGTCTGCCAGAGGTGGATCTGGTCCCAAAGGAGGTGCCCTTTGCTCTTTCACATATGTGCCTTTCCTCCACCAAGGTCCTCTTCTTTAGACCATAGGCTATTTGATAATTTATAGAGACAAAATTCATTAGAATGTTGGACTGAGTCATTAATTTCATGCAGAATATAAGAAAAGCTAGCAAAACAGGGTGCAACCTAACAGCCAAGCCAAGATCCTACATCAGTCAGCATAAGAATATAATCTGTTTTGAAAAGGAACATCGAAGAATTTTTTTTTTTCCTGCTGAATTCCACATCACCATTGCTTTGTCTTTCTGGGCCACCATGCTTCTCTCGCTGCACAAATACACAAATAGCATTCTGTAGTATGTGGCATTTCAGCATCAGATGAAGGAGAGTTTTACCGATTAGTGTTAGCAGCGAGAATATACGGTGCCACCATGAAAGCATCCGTTCCCCAAAGGGGTCGTAGAAGTTGCGACCATATCAAAGAACACTTATCAGTAAGTACACTGAGTTCTCTAGATTATTTGGCAACAGTGTCACAAAAATAGGTTTCCCATGACCAAAGGTGGTGGATTTTGATTCAGTCTAAGGAATGAGTACTCATTGCAGTGGCAAATTGAATGAGTTTGTGTCTCAACAAAATTAATTATACATTGTATTATTTGCTCCTGGACTTCTTATAGAGCAGCTGAAGTTTTCTTTCAGCTAGTTGGCATCTTTTTTTCTCATTATTTACTCCTATTGGCAGAATAATAACAAAATCAAAATCAGTGCCAAAGCAGTCCAAGGACTAAAGCCGTGTGACCCCAGCTCAGTCTAGAGCATGGGAAAGCCGGCACTGCTTGAAGACAATGTCCTGTCGTATGACAGGACAGGGCTGTGGCATGAAAAGCAGTTAATTAATTCATAGGACTGGATCATAATTTACTTTGTCCTTTCACCAAGAATGCTGCCAGTCACCTCAGAGCACAGTGCATACTGCACACATCAAAAGGAGACTTGTTCAGCCTCCCTTTCCAAAAATTGTTGCCCACCTAACGCGATGATGATTGATTTGTCTCCACAACCACTTCTACGGACTTAGCTTCAATAGGAGGTTCAGAAGCCCAGTTCTGTTTTGTTGCCTGGGTCTGCTGCAGTTTCAGAAAACCGTGCTGACCATACTGCAGCTCCTGCTATCAGGACACCAGAACCCAGACCAGAGCCAAGGAGCCCCTCACTGCAGTATCCACAGGCAGCTGGTTGCCATTTCACACCTCAGATGCTCTATCCCTTCCAGTCTTGCAGAAGATTTCTGAGCTGTGTGAAGCAACACATCAGGGGCAAGTTTTTCTCAACGGATGCTAAAATTATAGATGGAAGGAAATGTGGTCATTCCCATCTCCAGCACAGTGTCAGAAGACATCCATGTGGTGCACCAGTCATATAGATAGAAAGGCAGCAAAATGATCAATATGTTATTCCTGTGAAAAATGGAAAGGATGTGGGAGAAAATATTAAGCAACCAATTTTGTTTCCTTAGCAATTGGTTAGTCTTTATTCTGAAGACAGAGATAACAGAGATAAACCCGTTCCTCTGTATGAAGCTGTTATCCCTGCTGTTAGTCGCTTGATGACTGAGTGATCTCAATCATTTAATGAAACACTAAATAGGTAAAAATGTATTCATCAAAGACTGAAGAAAAGTAAATCACAGATAAACTAAAGCTATATGGTAAAAATGCGGTCTAATTGTCTCAACTATGATAATCTCAACTTTGAAAAGTCACTTTTCTGTAATTTTGCATTACTATAGGTTTTACAAAAAAAGTAGTAGAAAAATCAACTCCATTTTTGTAAGTAATTCCATGTAACTGAGGAAATTATGCACTCCACCCACTATATTGTAAACACTTTTAACATATTTTTTTAGCTGAAGTTTTGAATAATTTCACAAAATGACTGTTTTCTCAGGATGACTGCAATGTCATGTTTTTTTACACACATATTATTAATCTTTGAGTGTTCACGGGCCATTTCTAAGAAACTGACTAGAGATAGTGAAAACATTTATAAGCCTTTTAGACTTAAAAAGGGATATACCAGGATCTAGATTTTTAAGTGTCTGCACATTGGTACATCTGCTATAGCATATGTACTGGTGCTGTAAGTATAAGCAAAGACAGGCATGGGATGTAAAATGCCAGAATTCAAGTGGTGGCGTAGTTTGATCTAGATGGCATCAGATGATGATTGAACTGCAAATATGAGAGAATAATTCCAGTTTAATCTGCAGTAATTGTGGTAATGATGGGTTTGTGATTTTACAAGTATGTATATTTCCTTTTGTTCAAATAAAGCTCCCTTTTCCCAGACTCATCCCAGCTGGCTTTAGATGCTTAACCAAGGCAGCTAAGATGGGAAACAGTCACCAGAACCCAATCAATGTATCTAGAGATATCAGTTTTCTCCACTGATTGGGTAAGAAGTCCCTATCCTGTAATTCTGTGACTGGCCATGAGACTTCTAGATGGCCAAAAGCAGTATGACAATGATCCTACAACTTGATTATTAATTTCAGACCATTGAAGGAAGAGGAAATACAGGGTGTTGCAAAAAGCTGGACTCCATTTCAAAGCAGTGTATTTCAGGATGGCAACATGTTACGATTACACAAAAATTTACAAATGGTTTAATGAGTTATCAAGGTTTAGTAACCTTTTAATAAATGCTCTATGTTCCCCCATTCATATGCAGTTCATGGTTGCAGAGATATAGTGACTTTGAACTGGGTCCATCTTTTTTAAACGCTCTGTACATTTCTCTTTTCTGTGTCAGCCACTGTGACTCACAAGAGATGAGGTCTGTTTCCTGCTTGTTCCTGAAATTATTGCATCACGCTATCATTCTGACTTTCCAAGCTTTACGAGATTAACTTATTTTATGAGTACTACTTAATGCAGCGAACATGGTGAGTGTTTATCAGTGAACTGCTTTCTCAAAAGTCCTGTGTTCAGGTTTCCAGGTATTTAATCAGAATCTTTCCACTTGAGATCAATGACAATTAATGTCTTGCTTGATTGATCCCTTTTCCTTTGCAGAAGAAAAAGCTTTTACGTTTTGCAAAGAGAAAGCAATATCTGTTGTTTACAATAAAACATTTTCATGTGACTGAAAGTATGGGAATTTAAATGCAAGTTTTTACATTTCTTTGAATTTTTTGTCTTTTTCTTGACATATGTTCCTTGAGTTTATTTCCATGTGTTTCGTTTAAACTATTTTTTTTTTACAGCATACAGAGTTCTGGTGATCATATAGCCTCAGACATCTACCTTTGATATGTTTCACTGCTAGCTTCAAGAAACAATTTATGACTGTAATTTTTCTATTATTGTTGAAATTAATTTTCATATACTTGGTAGTGCAGTCTGAGATGTATTGGGTTTACATAGAAAATTGGAATTATAGTCCAGTACTGTAATTCTCGCAATTTGTAAGCCCCATTTATTGCCGACCTGCTGCTCAAAGTAAGGCTCATACTGAAGTCACATCCAACTTCAAAATTAGATCAGTTGAAGTTTATGTTGAAATGCCCTGCTCTTTTCATTCCTCTGTTTTTCCCCACGTTTCTGCATTCTGCAGTGTCGTGTTTTTTACTATTGTTGTTGGAAACTCCTGATTGAGTAACTCGCAGAGTATGAAGAGACTGATCTTGGCAGAATTCTAACTTTGCCATCTAAGTACTTGATTAGGCATTTTCAGAGGTTGATTCATTCCATCTGAAAAACATGAGTCTAAACTATGTGGTATTACTTTTCCCCACATCCTGAAATATCATATTGGCAAACTAACTTCAAGAAATTTTAGCGCAGGGAATGCCAAATTTAGGTAAAATGTGTTCCATATCTCTTGCCTTTGGGATTTACACTCACAGGTAGATGAGAAGAACAAGCTGGGGCCTGGGAACTGGGTTTGCAATTGGAAGGAGGTTCAGCTCCTTCTGCCTGTGCGTGGCTGTGCTCAGCTTAAAAAGAGCTCACTGAGATAAAGCATGAATTCTCACCAGTGCAGATGGAAGCAAAATCAGCCCCTGGGTAATTGTTTTTCATGTTGAAATGTGATATTTATATTATATCCATGCTCTCTTCTGTGAAGAAGTGGCTTGGTGACAGCCAAAAAAGCTTAAGACAGATTAGATCCAGACTTGTGACACAAAACATTTATTTTCAACTGGAGATTCAAAATGTTCTATTCAGCAGACATTAAAATAACTCAAAATGTTATTCTGTGTCTTTGATGTATGAAGCCTGAAGAAATGTGGCTGCCAACTTTATCTGATTACTGAATCTTTATGGTCTGATACATTCTAGGATGCAGAGTTCAAAAGATGTTTGCATTAAAGTACATAGGTAACCTAGGAATTGTCAGACTTAAGCAGACCATTTACCCATTATCTTTTCTCCAAGTAAGTAAAGTATTAGCCATTTAAGAGAAAGGTTCCAGAGGTCATCAGTAGGGAAGGAGTTGTATACTGTATGTAACTCATCCTGCAGCCTTGTTGTGTATAACTCTCTAGTGATGTCAAATAGCTACTGAAGAGTTGTATTGTATATGAAAAAGTTATCTTAAAATTCTGCTAAGTTCTTCACTTGCAGAAATCTTTATGATAAAGATTTTCATATTTAAGTGACTCTCAGAGAAAAAAAAATTCACTTTCTCAACATAGACGACTACCTATTCATTTTATCATATACTCTCTTCTTAGCCTTCTTAGACTAATGAGGAGCAGCTGTGGCTTAGGGATACTGAACCTAACAGACGACTTTGATGACATAGATGCAACTCTTCTTGAACTAAATAGATTATTTGGTTACTTCTTATTTTCTTATTCGGGACCAGTTAATCAATGTGATCAAACTAAAAGGAGGGAACTCTGGACTTGGAGACACAAAACAATCGCTATTTCTTTTATTTCCTCCTATATTCTCTCTTTCTCTTCTATACATTCTGTATAGTATTCCTCAGGATTCAGGTGATAAGATTTGATGTGGTAAAATGTCCATCTTCAAAGTTAATTTGCTCTGTCTTTTCATTCCTTCTTTTTTTCCTCATTCTCTTTTTTCCCAAAACCTTAAAATAATCTAAAACATTTTCAAAAGTGTTTGACATGCTCAGAGGGTCAAACAAATGTCATCGAAGTTTTTCATTACTTTAGACATCTTCTGCCTTTATCATGCCTTTTATTACTTGCATGTTTCCCCACCCCATCCCTTTGCTATCAGTCTTTAATACTTCTCTTTTTTCATCATTTCCATGTCTCATTCTTCTCTTTTACCTGAGGTCACTTGTCCTTGATATTCAATGCTGTAATAAGCAACAAAGTCCATGTATTTCATATTTAAATAAATAAATCTTTTATTCTGGAATGAAGGAATTACAAATTGGCCTTTGTGTTTCTGGTTGACTAGAAAATCTCTTGCTTTTTATTAAAACCTACTGTCATGTGGAACTCTGCCTTGTCTGAGCTCAGTAACCTCTTTCCCCATAGCTTCCATGTTCAGTTTTAGGAGTGAGAGCTTTGAAAATAAAGATTCATAGCTCTCCTGAACAAGAAGTGTTTTTAGGCTTCTGGGTTACACTGGAATAGGAATGTCTGAGGAAACAGTCCCCTTTTCCCATCATGAACACATTTTCGTCCCCCCAAAATGTTAATTCCCAGTGTGGATGACATATTCTATTTTGGTTCAGTGCTAGACAGCTGATGCCAGGCAGAAGATGAGCCATCTCTGAAGAAAAAGCAAGACAAAATTGTGTTACAAACTGGTAGAAGTCAGACTTGTTTAACAGTAAATATGTTGGTTTTGTTCTTCCCCTCAAAATAATCAAAGGGAAGGTTTTATAAAGTTATAGAGAACAAGCTTACAAACATTGCGGACTTTGATTTTCATAGAACTTTCGAATAAAACACATTATAATACAGTTACAGATTTTAATCTTGATCTCCTTCAGATATCTTCAGAGGAAACATTATTAAGTGATTTGTAAAGGATCAGAAACAGGGTTTCCTCTGAATGATCAAGCTCATAGACAATATAAACACAAATAAACAACGCCATAAAATTTGTTTATGACACGTCTTGCCATATAATAAGCTTTTGTGAAGAGAAGCTAATATTTTTCTTTCACTATCTAAAGCTATTTCAAGCATGGTAGGCCAATTTTGAGATTTTTCAGAGGTTTTTTAATTTAATTGCCTTCCATCCTTTTGAATGCTGTTAAAAAAAGGACACATATTACAATAAAATAAATTGTTAATATAAATTAGGACTACACGAGCCATGCATCTGTTTTCTGCCCTATCAAAAAAACCACCAAAACCCCAAATCCAAACCAAATCAAAACAAAAAACCAAACAAAAATGCAACAAAACACGCCCCAAAAATGCCAAAACCGAAACCAACCATGCAACAAAACCCTCAGAAAGACTTTAGCAGAGAAAAGATGGTTAATAAAGCTACAGCTAGATAATTGAAAATTACTTGAAGAATGCTTTCCTTCCCATCATCTCTCTAAACCTAGATGTGCTGTCCATCCCCCATACATTTATGATCTCCAAAAAACCATTCGGTATACTCAGATCATTGCAATAAAAGCAGGGATCAAGTCCTGTGACACCAATTCACAAGCAGATTCAGTTGGGAATGCTCATGCTAGAAAAGGTGACTGATAAATGTGGCCACTAGTTATAGCTTGCAATTGCTAAATATATAAATCAGTTAACTTGAGAAACAACACTACACACAGCTGCTGTACTTATCAGACACCTTTGTCCACATAACTCATATTCTCCCTCTTCTTCCATCTTAATTGGAACTATCACTGACATTTCAAACATTCAAGGAGTCAGGAGAGCTGTCACAGAAAAACAAATCAAAAACCTAAATAAAACAAATCATTCACCTGAAGTCCCACAGAAGAACCTCTTTGTCCCCCAAATGTCAATATGATATAATTAAAAAATGATAATTACTTTTGGATTAAAAGAATACTTTTGTTTAATTCTGGCCTTGGAAATTCACTAGAAAATAGCTTTTGAAACTGTTGACTTCGTGAAGAAAAGAAACCTACTTTGGATTAGTTAGCTAATTATTTTTTTCTTTGGTGTATTTTCAACTAGGAATTTCTTTTGTGAACATGCTCTGCTTTTAGAGCAGAGAAGTAGAAACTACACCAGTTACACATTATGTGACTCTGTGACTATAAATACATGGCAGTCTCAGATTTGATGCCAAAGCTCTATGGGCTCCAATCAACAACTGGCACTTTATTCAATTGCCTAGTTTAAATTATTTTAACTAAGCCATCTGAAGGTTCATGTAACCATCCTGCATTTCTGCAAATGGCAGCTTTCTTCCAAGAATAAATGAAACTCAATCAAATGCCTACTAAAATCTCTGGAAATTGGAACATTCCCACTGCAGTTCTGTGTTCATCAGCATCAGTGGGCACGTTGCATTGACATCACTTGGGTGGTGCCAAACGTGCATACAATAAGGAGGATTTAAAAAATTCTCCCCCAGCAGCAGTAACTGAATATCTTAAAGCTGGGCTAAAACTTCACAGGAATGGCAAAAGTCCCTTCTCTGACTTGTTGTTCCCTTATATTTTGTCTCTCCACCTAACCTTAATGTCCTGTTTCACTGCATTTGGTTTGACAGACTTTCTAACAACTGTTCTCTAGAATATTTTTCTCATAAGAAATCTAATATCTCCCTCTTCTAGTGTTTTATTGCTCAGAAAAAGCTGAAATGCTTTGGCCTGAATTACCTTGAAAGATTTCAGTTTGAGTCAGCTACCCTGGTGGCTCAAAATGTGACTGAAAGAAGAAGCTTATGATAAGTTTTGGGCAAAGATAATGACTGATAACATTGAAAAATCCAGACTAAAATGGCATATAAGCTAATCTAACTTGTCTAACTCAATTGCTCTTTAAATAAGATGAGGTTCATTTCAATTTTTTTCTCTTCTTTTTTGGTTTTGGTTTGGTTTTTTAATAAATGACTTAAATGGAACTCATATCTATTTAAAGAACTTCTGCTTTTAAGGTATGGGAAGTTGAATCTGGTTTTGGACAAAACCTATGAACATTTTACATGTAACTTTAGTTGTTGAGCATCTGGGATTGATCTCACTGAACCTGTGTTAGAAAGAACATGTTAGATGAATCCCAGATGTTTTAATATGGCACTGCCTCCCAAACTAACTGGATCAGGATGGGGAACAAATGAAAGGCAAATGCTTTAGAATTGAAGACCTAAGTAGGCTTAAATGTAGGCAACTTGAAGGTGATGGAGATGGTGGCATTGTATCCAAATAGGTGTGAGGTCTCTACAGTTTCTCCATTTGGTTGCTTTTGAGGGCTGAAGTCTCACACACACACTGAACTAGAAAAAAATGCTTAGCCTTGCCAGTGAAGATGGTGCTCGGATCCAGTCTGATTGGCTCCTGCACCTCAGCCCTCTTTCATCCTACACATGAGTATGTTAATGATTTTCTAGCAAACTTTAATGAAAAACTAACACACATGGTAACTTGAAGGGTAAAAAAATCGCAAAGTAGAAGTGGTACTCAGCTAATGGGCTGGTAAATTTTTACCACTTCTATGTAGCATAATAAGAGATAGAACAGCTAATTGAAAAAAAGGCACATGATAAGTTTGTTACCTTTCCGACAGCTGACACACACAAGCAAAGTAACGTCTTTGTCTGTGTCAGTTTTCTCTTTTGGGCTATTTTCTCATCTGTGATTTTGGCTAAGCCAGGCATTTCAGGGCTTCATAAAATAATCTGGCATTTAATCTTCCCTGCTCTCCTACTTCCAACCCATTTAGAGTGTGACAGAAATGTTTATACAATAAGAAGTTTGATGTTACTACAGCTTGGAGAGTTGTCCGTTGTTTTTGCCAGTAGAATGAACATGGCAAGGGGAAGCGTCTTTTGTTTCACTGTAGTGGCAAATCAGCAAAGGTATAATTGTTACCTTTCCCAAATTGCTTTGTAGGCATAAATAACCAGTACTCATGCTTTGAGGCCTGTGATGCAGCCAAACAGAATTTTAAAAGAAAAAAAAAAAGAAAAGAAGGTAATAGTACTGACTATATGTTGCAATTTAGGCCAGATGGGAAAGGAGCCTGACATCTACTGAAAGAAAAAGAATAATCTCATTGCTTGTCCTTAAGAAGTAACAATTTTAGCTGGAATGTCAAGTAGAATTTATCCTCCAGTGTGGGCTGCTAAGCAGAGGTAAAACAGTTTTTCTTTTCCTTTTCACTGTTGGTAGCATGGCTTAAGATGAACTGTGGAAATCTCTCCTGTCAAACTCAGCAATGCACCTTTCCTCAAAGTAACCTACAGTTAATTTTGTTTGCTCCATTCTTATCTGGGAATTGCCATTTATTGTTCCAGGGCATCCTGGTCATTAACATCTTGATTATCCATATCATTTTTATTCTCTTTATTTTCTTTTGCACTTGGTTGAACCCTTTTTTATTAGTTTTATTTATAGCCAGAAATAGTGCGTATAATGTCTTCTAAGTGTCTGCATGTGTGTACGCATTTACTACCCCGTGGAGGAGGACTGAAGAGACGTTTTTAACATCATGAGTCAGTTTCACTGAAAAAGTACGTGCTGCATTATGGAGAAATAAAGTGTTTCATTTTCTTGGATGGGAAGATACTGAAAGCCCATACCTAAAGATATAAAAGCAAGTGCCTTTTCAGGGCACAGCATTTTATTCTAAGGCAAAGTAGTTAATTTTGGAAATTGTGATTTTTTGAAAAAAAAAAAAAAACTAAAAAATGTCTGAAGTATGGAGTTGCATTTTTTCCACCTAAAATACAGAAGTATTATAGTCCAGACAGCTTGTAAGGTAAACATTATCATTTAATGATAGATAAAATGATTAAATAGTTACATGGTTTAAATTGGGTTAAAAAGCACTGAAGGGCTACATTTCAAACTGCATGAAAGACTTGATCAACATTCCAAGAAATTTAAAACTAATATATTAAAAGCACATAAATCAATAGTGGCAATGCAAATATAACATGAAGACAGACTTTATGTAATGTATTAAAAATACTTCTACTTTAAAAGAAATATTAACGATTTAACCAGAAATGATAAAAGCAAAGTAAGTCATAGATAAGGCTCTTTGAAGTACTCCTGCCTTTTTTTTTAGGTGTCTTGCAATAGTGAAAGATGTTGTACTGTTTAGCATGGGACGTCCCAGGTGCAATAAAATACAGTCTGGGATTTTCTTTTTTGAAAAATTCCTGTTTCTTAGAAAAAGCCCTGTTTGAGCTCTTGTAAGCATGGCTGCGGTAGATCAGACTAAAGTGTCTTCTAGCCCAAGATCCTATCTCTGACACTGCCAGTAGCAAATGTTTCAGGAAAGAGAATAAAACTTGAGTGAGTATAAAATGATACTCCCCATGGCATATCCTCTCAGCTGCTGGCAATCTGTGGTTTAGGGAAAGCCTGAGCCAGAGGTTGCAAACCTTCATCCGTATTTAACAACACTCCATGAACTTTCTCATGATTGTACCTAACAGCTTTTTGAAGCATTTGTACTTTTGGCATTCTGTGTACCTCATGACAGTGAGCTCCATAGATGAAGTAGGTATTTGTGAATAACTGTGTCTTCTGTTTGTTCCTAAACCTGATTCCTGATTACACTTTGTCTTTATTCTCTTAATATGAGGGCTAGTAAGTATCCATTACCTTCTTATTATTCATACTTTTATGTTATTTCTAGTCATATATATTCTCAGTTGTGTTTTCTGCTGAGTTTTTGAAGTTTTGACTAAACTGTCCTTCCAAAAAGGGTCTCTTAAAAATGAGTTAATCTTACTTACCTTTCAGAACTGACCTGAATTATTTAAGTTAGGATCTTGATCACTTACCATTCCTGAAGAAAACCTCCATACAGTGGGTAAAGTTAGATGAGATTAAGCCAGACCCCAAGATCTAAGTTTCAAACTGTTCGGAAAGACTAGCTGTTGTACTTCCACAGTTCCTGACAAAGATGTAATATAAAGGATAGTACCCAAGCATTGTCTTTTCTTTGATATTCAAGAATGAAGACTCTCTTGCATTTGTTATTTCGAGGTAAATCATATTCTGGGCATGTGACTTTTATCCTTTTGCACTTGTTCGTGGAAGAAAGGACCTCCAATTTGTTTCAAGCGGTTACTCCGTTCTGACTAGATGAGATCGGTCCTTAGAGAAAGTACAGTTGAGATGGAGTGTTTTTAATTAAAGCTTGTTGACTCAGATAACTGGATGTCACTTTATTGAAATCAGTGGAGTAGTTCTGATTTACAGCAGCTACAAATCTAGCTGGCTCTTATTTTTTCTGTTTATGTAGCTATTATAATGTGATAATGTAGTGTTCTGCTGGCCATGAACTTCTAGTATTCCATTATTCTCTGCTAGGTCAGATATTAGAAAAGATGTCTGTTCTACTAGACTGTTGCAGGTCTAGCACATTTAAGAAGTTCCAAGAGACTGAGGTACAAACAGAAGTGTAAAATGTCAATATCAAATACGTGGGCTGTTTCAGCAGAAGATCCTCATCATGTTTTCTTTGGAACACCTCAGATAAAACTTTAGTCTTTCTGTGTAATCAATGGAAAATGGTAGGCCTCTTGAGTAGGTGACTTGGAGCACAGAAATTACAAGTTCCATTTACTGGCAAGGTAGATTACACACTAAGATGAGTAGCTAGAGTTAGGTGATATAAATATTTCCCCAGTAGATTTAAATATTTGTGCCAAATCTTCTAATCTGTTTGAATCTGAAGGGTTAGAATTCCAAATTTTGTGTGGCACAGTATGAATTGAAAAAAAAAACTTCTGCTAGTACTAGCAGCATAAGCTATTTCCAGAAGATAAAGGCAATTAACCACTTGGGTTTTTGTGTCATTGGGGAAAAAAATCTGAAGTGTAGTGCAATAGTCAGTAGTGCTGATGGAAACTTGATGTTGTTGCAAAAAAAGCAAGAGTTTGTCATTGACCGTTAAACACAGTCTGTTGTAATACCTGGAAAACTAGATAATTTTAGAATAAATAATCTAAGTGGAAATAACTGTGTATACAGTAACCAGCTGCATACTGAACAGAATGACTGCTGTTTAGATGCAGCAAAATGGCACCATATGCACTGTGCATTTGCAAAATAAATGACACAACTGAATGACAACCACATGGACGGAATATATTGAAATAATTAGGATGAAGAAGATGTGAAATCTGTCATCACTTATTAAAAAAGTGACAAAAATGCAAAGCAAGTGCAATTATTGGGAATGAAGATAACAGTACTAGGGATAATAGTAAAAGTAATAAAGGGACAATAAAAGTAATAGGAATAATCTATTGTCATTATTCTAAAAAAATTGTTAAGTCATTTTGTCTTCAAGTTAGAATAGCAGGTTTTGGCATGATAAAGTCAGAAGCAGGAATGTATTCAAGTGAATTTATGCAGAAACAGACATTCAAGGGCCATGGGCCAATCTGGATCCTAACCATGTAGATATGGAACATAAAGTAGATGCTTTTCCCAGGAGACCACCACTGCAGTGCTGTGCTCCACAGTGCAAGGGCCCCTGCAAACATTGGGTTGAATCTGATAGAGATATAAGTACTAAAACTAAAGCATTTACTTTCTAGATCTCTGCCCTGCAGAGTGAAAATTGCAACCTTCAGTTTAAGTATAAAGTCTTGCTATATAATAAATGGGAATAGACAGGAATGATAAAAAGATGTCAGAAACAGCCCAAGAGATCTTGTGGTTCTGTAAAGCTGGGACCCTCATAAGAGTATTTTTGTCAGACACTCAAACTACCTTTGGTCTAGTTTTAAAACTAAATATCTGTTCCCACAAATGCTATTTATATAGTCCAGCTCTGCTGTTTAGATAGTCCACCTGGGAGAAGTGCCTGCATCCCAAGTTCTCCAAAGAAGACTACGCTGGGAGGTCACAGAACCGTGCTCACCTCATGGTGCATTTTGCATAGCGCCTCAGCAGCAAACTCCCTAAAGCCAGCCTGTGTGGCACGAAGAGGGCTGTGCTGAAGAAAGTATTTCTGCAGCCATGAGAGTTTCAGGATGACTTCCTTCTTAACTGTTGTTTCAAGACTTCTCTAGGAAATGAGACAAAAGGGTTGTACTTTTCTGCAGCCTGCGGGCTTTGGAGTCAAGCAATAGAAGAGTACCCTAATAACCAGGCTACAGGGCTTGTCTCTACATTTAGTGCATTTGCTCTTTATTGTCAAATGTAAAATAATCCCTAAACCAGGAACTGAAATGTGGGACCCATAAGGGAGATGGGATTCAAAGACTACCTTAATTTCATCCCAGCCAGTCTGAGTGAATCCAGGTCTCCTGCTTCTCATATAAGTACTCCAACATCTGTA
Organism: Caloenas nicobarica; assembly: GCF_036013445.1. NCBI lineage: Eukaryota > Metazoa > Chordata > Aves > Columbiformes > Columbidae > Caloenas > Caloenas nicobarica. The sequence continues at coordinate 145,748,333 of NC_088246.1, forward strand.
TTTAATGGTTTTTATGAAAGTGTTTTGATACATTTTTATATATACATAATGTATGTTTATAGATGTGTGTATGTAGTATACACACACGTATACATAAACATATAGAAATACATAAACATAAATAAAAGGGCAGTTTCATCAGTGTCATCACCTCCCTTGATTTGGTATTCTTAATCTGTATGACTGGGACTCAAATGTGAGCAGGGATTAAAATTAAGCATGCTGGTCTTTGCAGGGTCGCATTCTTAAGAATGCATCCAAACCTTGCATTTATATTTCTTCAACTGATAAACAATTTCAAATTTTCTTATGCTTAGAGTAGCTCCTTAGAGTCACGTGGGTTTTGCAATGAAAGATTATCCACAGATTAGTTTCTACAAGGAAAGTTGCACTGTTACCAATAGATCTGTCAAAATAAAGCCAAACCACTAGAAAGCACAGTGCACTAATCAGTTTACTCCAGTGTCAAGGCTTCTGCGTAAAACTACACACAAAATCAGAACAATGTGATGCCATTGTGGTAGTACTGCTGTTACAAAACTTACACTGCCAGTGCCATAAGAACTCTTTATACAGTGAAGGGCAATCAACACTATAATGGTGTTAAAATGTGAAAGTTTCATTAATGTGTTCCTTGAATCTGTAACCTTAACCCTTAGGGATTATCTTTCACTCACTGGAAGATGGATTTACATATACATTTTTTTCTCATTATTTATTTTAATTAAGTTTACCTTGAAAATAAAACTGAGAAAGTATTCCTTCCATTTCTCTTTAATGAAAAGAAGTGTTTACCTGACACTGTGCCAGTAGAGAAACATTTTACTGTAACATAGATTTTGTCACTTTTGCTAAAACTTTAAGTTTATACTACCTATGTACATTTTCAGCTTAAATCCCTAAGTGTCAGGTACTCTGGATATTACTTCTATTTCTGGTCAGATGAGTAGGGAAACTAGACTTTCTTTATAGTAAAATATAACTTCTTTTTTAAGAGTGCTAGTGGCCATGAACAGTTGGAGGAGTGAACTTTGTCGAGACTTTCTGTATTTCTAGATTGCTCGCTACAAAAATGAATTTACATGGAATTATGGAGACAACTTCAAACTTGCATTTTTTGTCCTCTAGCAATATTGACACTGAGAAGACTTCATTTGTGAATTACATTAAGCTCAGAGTTTGTATTAGCTTTCTAAAGTGCCAGAGAGATGCATTATCTTGCACTCTTGGTAGGACTCAGCATAATGGTGCCCTTATTCTTGCTGGCTCTTATTTAAAAACAAACAAACAAACAAACAAACAAACAACTCTATTATATTAACTTTCTTAGGACAACACATATTAGCACTTATGCCTAAACATAGTGTTATGATTGTTTGTCTTCTTTTCCACTACAGATGCCCCACAACCAGTCCCAATTTCCAAACGAGTTAAATATTTATTATTCTTGGTTGGTTTACTAATCCACAATTTTTTATTTGATTGCATAGTGTTTAAAAAACAAGTCGCTCTCAACCCATCCCTCACAAATGACATATCCCTCTGATATTGGAGGTGGCCCTTCCTTTTGCTTTCCACTACATGTTTTTCAGAGTGGACTAGGAGAACAAAATATTTTTTTCTTCAATATTTGCTCTTTTGGAATGATACTGGTCTCTTGGTAAGTGGAAGTTTTTGAACAGTTATAACAACTGGGTGGAAGAGAGAGGATATTTTTGGGATCTAGAGAGGAAGGTATATTTGGGATCTGAACTTAATTTTCATTTTTTTTCAGACTGATGACCTTTCTCTGGATTGCCCTTTGAATGTACTCTCATGGAACCACTACTGGGTGGAAAACCTAAAGAAATAGGTCAAAGAATTCTTTAGATTTAGTAGCATGATTTACTTTGACTCAAGTGGGCTAAATAATATAATTATTATACTGTAGGAGAAAGAAGCAGGTTTAAGTTAGAAATAATGTCGTACGGCACCTTATCAGCCATATTTATGGAAGTATTATTATTATATGAGTGAAAAATATTGAGCTGAAATCCTGAAAAATGTGTTTGATGTTATAAATTTCCATAAACCATTGAAAAGGAGCAGACTTAGCATTTGGCACAATTTATTTTCTCACTGAAATCCTGTTTATTGCAAAAGAACAAAAAAATCATGTACCATATTTTCTTCTTGTTCTCAGATTTCTTTAGTATTGATTGACATATTTATGACATATGAATGCACATATGTGTAGATGAATGTGTAAATAACTACAGAGAAAATGAGTTAATTCAGTACTTTAATCCTCAGCTAGATCTGTTGATGTCTGAGAAAAACAATCCAGACTTTCTGAAAGTACAAAAATTATTGTACTTGTCTTTTGTTTGGTCTTTTTGGAAACAAAAAGAAAATTGAAAGAAAATAGAAATACTTTTAGCAGTAACTTGTCTAGTGAAATATGTGCATTATTTTTTTCTTTAAGAACGAATAATATAGTATGTCTAATTATGAAGACTGTACTGGCATAGTTACATATGTAGACAAAAGACAGAAGCAAAAATCATTTACTTTTCAATACCAAATTTTCCAACTACAGCTGGTATTAGAGGTAGATTTATGGTGCATACTAAGGTATTTCATATTTTGGTCATGTCTCTAATACACAGTTGCATTTTAAATGTTGAAAATAGTGGCATTAGTGTTGTTTTTTGAAAAGAAGTCAATATTTTTTAATAAGTTTGGAAAAAAATAGACCTTCTGTAATGAAAGTGGAAGAAAGTACTCTTTTCAGGGCAAATCTTGGAGTATAGATATAAAATAATTTTAAATTTGAACAGTATGATACTGAGGATCAAAAATAACAGCAAAAAAACCCATCTGTAATCATACCTGTCCAATGCTGTACACTTTGAAATTACTTAAACTGTTACATCTGTTTTAATTGAAAGCAGTTTGAAGGTTGAGAGTAGAGGGGTAATAATGTAATTTCAGTAAACACAATTTTTTATTAATATTATTTTGCTGTTCTTTTTGACCTAAAATCTGCCTCATTATTTTGCTAAAATCCACTGCCCTTAATTTTATCATGTTTTTTATATCAAGCCTTAGCAAAAAAGGCAAATCTAAGAGAAAATATGGAAAGAAATAATAATTTATGGAACGTAAATATGTGGGTTTTTTTTTTGGTAGACATCTTCAGATCAACCAGCTTTATCATCCTGATAATTATCAAAGAGTTTAGGTAGCTAAAAATGCAAAATTATGTGATTTGAATGCAATTGGTGGACCTGAAATTGATATCCTCTTCCCCATTCTAGACATCTATGTATGCATACTAAGTGTATACATATTTACGTTCTGTGACTTCGTTTTACCTCTATTCTTTACTCCACATTTCTAACCATTTTCTGGAAATGGCTGTTGTCTTTTAAGTGAATATGCCAGCTCATTGTGAAGATGCTTATCACTTCCTAAATCAGTTCTATAAATGTGCAGTGGTAACTGTGCAGTGATGGTGGGTTTTATGCTGCTTTACTTTTTGGGGCCTTTTTGTTTTTGCTCAGAGCACCCTATTTGCCTTTTCACATTTTTCCTACAGTGGAAATGTTTATTCATCTTCATTTGAAATGGTGTCTGATATGAGTAGATAATACATCTGGAGCCAGTTTCTGAATATATTTCTGTTGGAGATAGTTATTACTGTTTAATTAAGAGATGTGCTCATTAGTGACTCAAGATCTTAACTGACTTTTTTTTCTAAGAATCTTACTTTCCTGTTAAGTAAAAACTATCTATAAACTAAATAAACTCAATAGCCTTCACATTTCTATTACAATGGACTGGAACAATTTATGGGAATCAAGTTTATAAGGAAATGTGAGAGACAAAAATGTTCACTGTTTTCTGTCTAGCTGTTCCACTGGAATTTTGATCTGCCATTTTTGGTAACTTTGACACATCAAGTGAAAAGACAACAATAACCGATATCTCTATACAGGATAATATCTTGGTATACACGGTATATCACAGTTCAAACTTCAGAAGAAGATCTGCAACATTTTATATACAGGCGATAGAAATGGCTGAGTCGGTCAAACATGGAAAGCTGTAATGTGGTTCTCCTGCTGTGCTACTTCACTAAGGCTACTAATGCAGTAAACAACAATACATAGAAGGCTCATAGAGCTTTTGTGTACTGAAATATCCAATTCTGATGCCTGTAGAACAAGAACGCATTATACCTACAGAAAATTTAAAAAACTTTTTGTTCATGTGAATGAAGGATTAACAGTAGCATGTTCCCTTTCCTAAGAACAGTTTAAGAATACAAGATAATCAGACTGAAAAGTCAATACCTGTAAGAATTATTGGGAAAGATTCACTTTAAGTTTATAGAACTGTTGTTTTATGAAATAGGTATAGTTTTTTTTAAAAAACTGTGCAAGAAAGGAAGATGAAAGGAATGAGACTTGTAATATAATTTATTTTACTGTTATATTTCCTCCTTAAAAAAATCCAGTTTAAAAACTCATTTATCAAGTGTGAATCATATGCATATCTTATGTACAATAGGTCAGAATGGATTTTCATATTTTGGGGACTTGTTTCCATAGCCAGATTTACATTTAATGTATGAGAGAGGTTATATAGTTTTTGGCTAGAGTTCCCTTACAATATATTAATTTTAGATGCATTAGAAGAGTGTTACAGAAAGATATTTTAAGTTAATAGATATAGCAGATAACAAAAATAAAAATGCCGTTAGTTCATACCAGCATATAGAAAGTGCAGACCAAGCCAAATACATCCTAAAAGGAGATAATAGTTTTATGCTTAGAATAGAAATTTTCTTATATATGTTTGTCTTTTGCTGAAAGTGGGGAATTTTCAGTTCAGACTGAAAAAGACTTGCTGAATCTTCTTTTGCAAGATTGGTCCTCTCCTCTCCTCTCCTCTCCTCTCCTCTCCTCACCTTGCCTCTCTTGCCCTCTCCTCTCCATATCCAGTACTCCACCACAACAGTTTTATCTCTTTTAAAAAATATCATGAGAAGTTCTAACAAGCGTATCTTTGCCAGTCTTAAATTCTGCACTGATTTTTGGGTAAAGAGGATTTCTTACAAAAGCAGTTGCATGTACAAAGAAGCGTCAGCTTTCAGACTGCCTGGGAAGCACGATGGACCCACAGCCTCATTTCAAAGGAGCTAAAGCTTATGGGAGCCAGAATTGCTGTTTGAAGTACCAGTCTCACAACTGCTAGTTAAGAAGACATTTCTACATCAGCTAGAGGTTCACCTCATTGCAGCTATTGTTCTTATACTGCTCAAATGAGCCATGCAGGTCCCTCTCATATCGTGCTCTCCAGACCCAGAAAAGTGCTAAGTCTGCCTGACATATTTATTATCTCTGATAACTGACTTTGGACAGTTGCACAGCAGATGCCATGTGTAAGTTATTTCTTTTTCTGTATTATAATTTTAATAAGGTAGAGCCTTCCAGAAGAGAAGGTGAGACTGGAATACTATAAATTGTTTTGAACATTTGTGGAAAAGCTCCTGTTAGAGATATGCACAACTCGGAGTGTTCCCTTCTTCGCATTTTTAGGTCATGTTAAAATGTGCAGGAAATGTAAAACTGCACTGAGCTCCTCGACTCTGGTGATCATCTATAAAGAAATGTTAGTAGAGATCCTCACATGTGGATATGCAGTCACATATAGTTTTGATTGTTTCTCAGTTTTCTTTGGTGAAAGCTCTACTGGTGTCCACCACTAAATGTAATAGCAGAAGCCACATACTTCATGACTGATCACACTGATGGGAGATGCGATCTCACATTTGAATTTACATTCTTACTGCTGAATCCGTTGTCAACTGAGAATGCATCACCTTGCTTTGACTAACATTTTCTTTAATTTTAGCTAGTGTGTGTCACAGCTTGTGTATTGAGTTATATGCTGGCTTGTTCTTGTAAGAGCCAGCACTGCTGTTCTCCTGTCAACACCAGGTTTGAGGAGGAATTCCTTTGGTGAGTCTGCCTTCCATGCTGTGCCCCTCAAATTTGCAGTTCATCCCTGCGGAGAGTTGTCTTGCTGGTTCCATGTCTGCGTTTAAAGCAAGACTTCAATTTCAGTTGTTTTCACAATGCCTTCCACTTACTGGATTATTGTATTCTTTAGTGAGTGTCTTGGAAGGAGGTTTGAAAAGATATGTTTGTAATAAACATGTTCACAGGGGGAGAGAGAGAGAGAGGCAGAGACCCTGTACAGGTATCTAAACTATTTTTTTTCCCCCAATACACCTTTGAAGATATTTCAGCAAAAGACATTTTGTGAACTATTGTTCCGTGCCATAGATTTGAAACCAAAAAATCAAGAAACAAACGTTTTAAGGAAAGCACTACTATCATCCTAAATAATATTACCATGCATTTGGTATTGATTTATCCACATTGAGCAAAAATAGTTTCATTGTTCTAAATGAGCATTTACAGTATATTTTAGACATGTTACAAGAAGTGCTAAAGTGAGGAGGTATTGGGATGACCTGAGTCATTTTCTTGAAGCTTTAGTACTCCTGAGTAACCGGACAGTCTCACACAAGTGCCAATGCAGCCTTCATGCCAATCCACACCACGCTATCAAGTTATTTTTCCCTCCCTCATCTAATCTAGATTTCAGCACCTGTACTAAATCCAAGCTGCCACGATAAGAGTCTCAAGGTTGGAGAAGGAGGGGGTGAAAATTGCTTAAGCCTGAGAGTATTTTGGCACAGAAGTGGTAAATAGATCTTTGTGAGAAGCATACCAAAAACGCAGGTCATGTAGAAGAGTTTGGGACAAATTCTGCCCTCATATACCAAAAAAGCTGTGCTATAACTGGCACGTTTCTTTGTGTAAGTGAGAGGAGGCTTTGGCTGAGCATTTATCTAATAGGTTAAATGTAAATACAATCCAGTAGAGAACTGCATTTTCCAGACTAATCTGAATTACTGCTGGGAGTTAAACTATGTGTGTCCCTTTCTTATATTAAAGAAAATGAGTAGGAGAAATCTAATATAATCACTTGCTGATATTTCATGGAGGTGGGAGCAGGAAGAGGCTTTAAGTTTCTTCAGCTGTTTATTCTACTTTATTTTTCTTCTGAACATGATTCTTTCTTCTCAGGAAAACTGCTGTTTCGGATGCAGTCTTACTGAACCTCTGCCCAGTGCTTAAACCAAGTTGAATCTGAGCCTTTTCCAGGAAGACTGGGAGGAGACGTGAAAATTGTTTAGAACTAAGATTAAAAAAATAAATGTGGTGTCTTTGTACTGCTGCTTTCACTTGGGATCTGAACTCAGGTCAGATGGGCCATCCTTACTGCAGCTCCTGAGAGGACCCAGCCAGAAGAAGTTCGTTCTTCTTAGGCTACCAAAAGAGACACAAGCATTTTATAAGTGTCCTCGACACCAAATTCATTGATCTTGTGCTCTGTTAGTCCTTCAGGGCCAGATTTGGAAGGAACATGTAGAATGGCAGGGTAGGAGGAGGGTGATTGTGGTCAGGCTCCTTCCTGCCCTGCAGCAGGATGGTGGAAACTGGATCCCTGTCTGCTAGAGAAGGGCTGGTATTTCTCAAAAGGTTTGTGAGATTAGCTACACCAGAACAAAGCCAATACCCAGTGCATCTCTTTCAAATTCACAAGAAGAGTTAGGAGTTACATGAGGATTCCTCAGTATTTCATGAGCCAGGGAGTGGATTTAACTAGACCAGACTAAGCAAACAGGTGTTAAAGCAGAAACTCTGCTTCACTGTTCAAAGGCACAGCATGGCCTGTAAGTATGAAATGACTTGCACAGGACCTTCTCGTGACATTTTAATTAGTGTATTTTTCTTTGCTTACTATTTTTGCCTGTCGATATTTTAGTATAGATTTATAAAATAGCTAAATTTGGTTTGGAGGGTTTTGTGTCTTTTGTCTATGTAAAGATCAAAAGCAAAATGTTTGCTAATAGCAGAAAATATTTACAACTATTTATGGCTTACAAATCTCATGTGGCCAAGAAAGAGCATTTGTATACTAGCCTACCTTGTAAACTTTATTTTCACTTTCATTTACGCTGCCCAAATGAATGTAGGAGGATTGAAGAGAGACACACTGTGGCAGGATTTGACCTGTGCAATAATGTCTATTGACGGTGAAATATCCTCTTTTTTGAGATTCCTTGGTGTACATACAGTGTTTAAATTTTTCCATACCTCCTCCATCTCTAACGCTGCTGCCTATTGTTACTTAGTTGTAGCAGCAGCGACTAGAGGCAGATCTCTCCCTGGGTGCTGAAGAAGTGCTGCATGGTCCTTCTCTCAAAGGACAAAGAAACGGTGAAAGGTGGAGGAGAAAGAATAGGGAGATGAGTTTTCTATAGGTGTCATTCCATTATAATTAATGTAATGAAGTAAGCACACAGGTGTTAACTAGATGTTTCATGGAGAGAAGAACGCAAATTCTCATTCTGCTCTGCTTGTTGAAACACATTGCAAATCTCTTTATTCTATTTTTTTTGCTTTTACCTCATTTCTGAGCTGGATAAATCCAATTTAATTCCAGCTGAAATAATTTCTACAGACACAGAGCTCCTCTGAACTGAGGTTGTGCAATTAGAGGTTGAAGAAAGTTATCTAGACTATGGATTGATGAGTCAGTTTCCGATAGCAGAAGTGATTTATAAAATACTCTGGCTAATATCTAAAACTAACTAATGAACCTGAAGATACCATTAAAATGTTTAAGTGCAGCAGTTCTGTCCCCATTCTCCACTTGTTATCTTTTTAATGCCTTCCTATTCTTTGGCTAAATTAGTGAATTATAAGAAAGTGTCATTCATTTGTACATTTTTATCAATGCAGAATGACACCATTTTACTTTTCTTGCTCATGTGCCTTAGTGTGGCTGAGTCACACTTAAATCTGTTTAGTGTCTTGATAAAGATCATACTTATCCACTATTTTAGATGTTAACATAGACAATTAAATATGGCTTTGGTGTTTTCAGTATTGTTTTCAAAGTCTGATTAAGAAGTGTTTCCTTCTTCTGAAAGAAGATTCTTGCCTCTAATGAAACAGAACACAATCCCTCTTGTTCCTACCCTGATCCCTTTCTATCTTCTTCTCCTCTGCTCATTTCTACAAAGAGGAATCTGCAAGCATCTGGAGGAATGTTTCTTTTCACTTCTGCAATGAATCCCTTTTCTGTCTGCTTCTGCAGATTACAGTGAATAAATAATTAGATCTCAGAATAAGTTAATCTCAATCATATTGGCTCCTGCCTCTCATTGATCTCAGTATCTAGGGAAAACTTGTTAATACTAGAGAGATAATTACTAATGTATTCAAGAGTAAATCCTAAGATTCCTAGGTTTTTGTTTTGATTTTTAAATTAGGGTAAGTTTGTACTTCTATTTACTTCAAAGTTATTTTTTGTCTGTAACTTATCAAAAAGAGGAATCATATTAGTAGATCTTATTTGTAACTACAAAAGGCTTATGATATCAGCAACTCAGTGGAAACAGTTGGATTTGGAACACTTCACACAAAAATGGGTTAAACCAAATGAAAACCAGCTTCAGCACCAAGTACTTTTCTCTCAGCCTGTGACTGGGAAAGCAACAATACTGCCAAAATAAAGAGTAGTACCTTTACAGTAGGTATTAGGTTATACTGTGGGTTTTAGAGCTGGAGCTGGTTTATATGACATACAGTAAAAATGCTTAATATAGAAATAATGATGATTTCTTTTTTCCCCTTTAGGTGGCTTTTCGTTGTGTGCAAATTAGTTTTCAATCTAAATGAAAGGTGTTCAAGCTTACCTAGGTTCTTTAAGGTAAATTTTTATGTTAAGCAGTTGACAAGTCAGTGTAAATTCTTGGTAAATTCAGTACTTATAAGCAGTTCTGTCCCATGGATAGCTGGCGAGTGTTTTCCACACATACTTTAAGGCTGTTCTTAAGTCTGTGATTTCAAAAGATACTTTTGGCATATTGTTAAGATACAGCTTCTTAAAAAAGACACCTTACTATTGTGTTACCTTCTTTGCATCTACATTTTTTTGTTTGTAGAAATTTTGGGCAATTACTCTCTTCAGCTAAATCAGCTATTGATCCCTGCTTATGCTGTCCAAGGGGGGCTTGTAATTTTATTCATAATGTGCAAAAGAGAGTGAAGAAAGGGTTATGTTTCCCATTTTATATATGTTAGAGACTGGAGGGAAGCACAAGTTGTACAGCAAGTACAGAAGTATTGCTCGTATCTGTAAATTCATACATATGGTACTATTCAAATCCTACTCATGATGAAGACTGTTCCAAATTTAATTGAATTTCTAAATGAGTTCTCCTCTGTCTCTAGATTGTATTGAAATCTCTATCAGAACCCTTCTTTCCCAGATCTAACTCTCTTCAAAAGACATAGCCAAGAATACTTTCTTCCAGAATGAAAATGTGTTTGTCCTATTAGGATGGATTTCATTTTGTTTTCACTTCATAGTCCAATTCCGCTTTGTACTAAGTGTGTTTTTTCCTGATTCACTACTAGCAAGCAATAAGAGTCTTAATTTCATATGCAATTTAAACATTTATCTCTTTCATGCCTATATGTGGAGACCTACTATCATATACAGACCATCAAGCAGAACATATTATTTGGAAAGATAATTTGCAGAAGAAAACCCTCACCTGCGGAGTGGTCTATTTCCAAGCTACAGAGGTGTAGAATGAAACAATGAGAACTATCTGTCTTTGGGGAGTCTGGTGTGCGCTCAACAGACCATAAACAGAGCATCAGTATACCACCATATATTCTAGGAGATGCATTTGTCTTGCCTGCTCTGCACAGACCTTGTCCTCCCAACACTGAAAAGATACAATTACTGGAGTAGGGTCAGAGCAGGATGCCCAAAAGTATGGAAGAGTTCCATACAAAGAACAGCTTATGTAGACTAGACTTGTCAAGCTGTAAAGGAGACGACTGAGGAGCTCTAGGTGAAGCCTTTAAAACTTTGAGAAGAGGAGAGCAGAAGTGATCAATTTTGTCTTTTCTAGTACGTGGTCAAATGAAACTGCCAGTTAACAGTCTGAAACATAACAAAAGCAGGTATTTTGTACGCCAAGTAGTCAAGCTGTAGGATTACTTGCTGAAAGAGATCACAGACAGTCCACTAGTGACTGTGAGTCACGCACCACAGGTGAGATATACAGCGAGTGGTATGGCTGTTAATTCCAGCTTGTTAAATTCTAGGCAGAGTGACTCCATTCCTGTGGAGATATCTGCCTGCACCAGGAAATCAATACATGTTCAACATAATTGGCTGACGCTGGAAACTTGGCTTACCTAGTTTCTGCCCATGTGCTGTATGGCTTTGTTTAGACCTATTCAGTTCTTCTGAACTTTGGATGCTAAAAATTAAAATTAACTCATCAGATAACTTAAAGATTATTTTTCATTCTGCCTCTACCAATTATCTCACTTGGTGAAAATATTACAGAAAATGAAACCTTGTCATAAAATAATTATTTAAACTTGTTTATCAACAAGTGAATACTAATGTTACAGGACCTATGTCAAATTTTTAATCACAGTATTTCTTTGAATACTTTCATTCATCTTCTGGCACTGCTTTATCTGACACTTTGACTGTGAGTCACTCCTTCTGCAGGGATGTAAGAGAATCTCTCTCCTTCTGATTGACATGAGATCTTCATTCCTTGCTGGTGAGATAACCCGCTCCCTGGAAAGCAGTATGGGTGAAGGTGAAACTTCTCTTGTTTTTCCACAGGAATTCACTCTCCTTTACAAATTAGATATTTCCTTCAAGATCTTCCAGTTTAATTAAAGATAACGATTTGCATATGCAATGGTAAATGAAAACCACTGGAACAGATTTTATGTTTTGTTACATTGATGTAAATTGACAATAGTAACATTATTAAACCAAACAGTCCCAACTTTGTGAAAAATGTAACAATAAGACCAGAACACCTTTTGCTTCTGGCTCTCAATTTTAAATGTTGTAACAAACTACTGTCTAATTATAGCAAACAAGGCATGCTGTTAAACTTTCCACATCTCTTTAAGTAACTTCATCGGTATACTGCAACCACACTTTGAAGGAATTGGCAGATGTAGTTGCCAAGTCACGCTTCCATGACATTTGAAAAATCATGGCAGTCAGGTGAGGGCCTTCCTGAGTGATGCTTTCTGATGAGCTTTACCAAAACATTGGAATAACGGATGAAAAACTCTGTGTTTGGATTTATAAATCTATGGCAACAATAAAAACTTTGTGTCTAACCTCTACATAGGGGTAAAATGCCATCATGAGCAGACAGTATTAAAGAAAAGCTACACATCTCATTTTAGTCCTTGTCATTGATTTGTGTTACTTTGAGAGGCATGTGATGAACAAACTTCCAATTTTGCTTTCCTTCTACTTCAGGATCTTTGTTTCTCCCTGTTGAAAGTTTGATTTGCGTGATGCCTACCATACAGAAGCTAGAGCAGTCTCTTAGGACATTTGTCTTGCAACTTGCAGTTGTACTTGCCATACTGTATGTGCGCAGAAATATTTTACTGTACTTTTTAAAAGTATACTTACAACACAAGGTAGGGCTTAGTTCAAAATGAAGATGTGTCTAATTTTTACATTTTCTGCACTATTTTAAAAAGTTAATTGATGCTGTCAATAGGTCTAGTGAAGAGTAATGTTAATGCTTTGACCTGCAGCATTCTTAGCTCATTTTTAACTTTTAGGGTGCATTCCAACTTGTAACGGTGTATTGCAAAGAAAAACAATACAATAAAAATAGTTAGTTATTGTAGCCAGCATCAACAAGTAAGTTTCCAATTTTTCTGGACCTAAGTGTGTATTTAACTTTATCCTAGTCAAATGAATTGGTCCTTCATTCTCCAGATTCTGAGAAATGTAAAGAACTACATAAGAATGAGGTCATTGCAATAATTTACACTACCAGTAGAGCTGCCCTAATGTGAGAAGAGTTTGAGCATATGAAGAAAACATAGGCCAAGTCCAGGACTGAAAGCCTGTGTGAGAAACCATTTCCATTAGCAACATAAATATAGTCTCACTATCTGTTAGCTATTTCTCCATTTAAAATCAGGCCAATATGTAATTCTAGTGATAATAGCAAATCTTCAGCTGCTGTAAATCTGTTTGTAAGTCTAATTATTAAAACCAGATGAGGATTTAGTCCCATACCGTGTTCTATTCAAATGCAAAGAAATATACTGTCTGTAATAATCATTACGTCTTATATTTCAGAAGCTGGGTGAATTTAGTGCTTAGGAAAACAGAGTGAAAACCTGATATTTAGGGCTGGTGCAGGTGTCATGCAATCTTTACCTCTGTACCTCTTCAAATCTGACTTGTGTTGACCTACTGGTTGAAAATAAATGCTAGAAAATTAAAAGGTGAGTCTGAAATGTTAGCAATAGCTGAAGATGATGATGGTACCATTGAGTATTATGACACGTTATTTAATGCTTCTTTGGATGTCTTTGGTGAAAAGATAAGCTAAATGTGAAAAAATAAGCTAAATGGTCTTTTTGTTTCCAGCTATATATAAAATGCATATTGTCCAAAGCAGTTCATAAGCTGAACTCCCCCTCATTGGATGCTCCTAAGTGGCTTCTGGGATATTCTAGATTCCTTAATAAAAATCAGTTGTTCTGAATTCTAAGTAAGGTCTTACCACGTAAATATCTGTTTCCAGAAAGAGAGTATCAAAACACTAATCAGTAAAACAACAGGTACTTTTTACAGTATGCAGACTAATATACTAATTTGAGAAAAACCTTATACTGTAAGATTAAAACAGCTAAAATAAATGTATCATTTGTTCTTCAATGTTTTTACCATATTACAACCAACAGTGACAGCATGAGATCATGAACCATTAAAAATGTGACTCTCAAAATCCAGAACGTGTTTACATAGCCGTAGTTCCAAATTCAGAGTGAAAGCAATGCAGCAACTTTAAGCTATGTAATATAATTTGTCAACATCCTCCAAAATCCAGACAGGTAGCCCCATTGATGGCCATAATGAGAATAAAGGAAATTTATTTTCCTTGTTGAGGAGTTGGTCAAAAGTACCGAGACAAGTTTCAGATGTTGTAGACACAAACCTTTGGCAAAAGAAAATATTTAGACATCACTCCCAGCTGCTCAGGAAAGCCAAGAGGGTTAATGTGCTTCTTTTGACTGTTACTAATGCAAATTTAATATATTTTCTGATTATATATGTCTATAAGAATTTTGAATATCTCCATCCCATGACATTATCAAGAAGAGCAGTTTCTTGTAGCCAGAATTAAAGACCAGACAGAAGGAGAGAGGTCCTGTGCAAGTGAAAGTTAATTCCAAAAAATGTGAGTCACCTGTCTGGAAATGAGCGTGATGATTTCAAGTGTAAGTCTAATTTTAGTCCTCTATGGTTGCACTTCAGAAATAATGGACATCTTCTAAACAAATTATAGATTTTCTCAACTGTGAATTAGGACAAGAGATTTTTTTCTGACCATCTTAAACCAGCTCTTCCTAAATTTTTGTGTATCATATGCAGGCCTTAAAAAAAAAAAAAAAAAAAAAAAAAATTGTTACCAGATCTGTGTGTATTAAGAAACATCAAAAATAAAAAATAGCTCTCTATAAAAGGACATACTTAAAGGGAAAGGAAAGTAGATTTCCTTGTGCTAGCCAAACAGAACTAATCCTGTTTCTGTGGGCTTGAGAACATCATTTCCCATTCCCTTATTGGAGAGCCCACCACGCTGCTTCCCTATGAAAATTAAAGAGTTGGTCACCCTTAAAGCTAGTGCCATCCTGCTCCTTTGCCAGCTTTCATGAAGAGGTGGGCTCATCCCCCCACCACAAAAGCCAATTAGTTATTTCTTACCTTGCCAGATTTGACTTTCTAGGATAGGCATCCATGTTTCCTGCCGTCACAGGTTGTACGAAGGGAATTTTCTTTTGATCCTAACGTCTATGGGTAATCCCTGTCACCCAGCTCTTAGTCCAGCTGAGACCCAGGACATTCCTGCCTCAACACTGCGCCTTAAGGTTCCAGCAGCCCTGCTTAATTCTGTAGTCCAAAGAGTGATTTAGATTTCCTCTGAATTTAAATCAGAATCACATAATGGAAACTTAGGCAAGCAACTATCATTGCAAGTAATAATTTTTTTCCTAAAAAGAACCAGCTTTCTGGTAACACAGAGATAACAAAAACCTTAAGAAAATAAGACTCATCCAGTTTTTGTTGAAGTCATACAACAGCAGCAGAAGGCAACCTTTCTTTTTTGCCTTTCTTCTCTCAGCTCTTCCCTGAAGCTGTTGTTTGATGGATTAAATACTTCAGCAGCAATCCAACTGAACTCTTTGACCACTTGTATCTGTCCCATGTCACAGCTTCCATGTCAGCTATGCCAAGACAGTTGTCCAAGTCCATGCTGTGATCATGGAAAGCAACTGGGTGTTGCCTTCATTTTTTCTTAAATAGTGGGAAAGAAGATTTTAGCTATGTATCTGATAGTAAAGTTTAAGCCAGGGAAAACACATGGGCTATTTTGTTGATACTTCGGAGAGAAATGTGTGTTGCCTTGATACCAAAATGAGATTCTCCTTTTTTTGTGTGCTTCTTTATCTTTAGCTTCCCAACTGCTTTTTACTAGTAATACAACATCAAGTGCTGCCTTTATTTTCAGTAAGACCAGGGTTTTGCTTCAAGAGCAAATCAATGAGACAGAATACTAGGAAACCTTTGGAAGACCCGGTTAGATCTGAAACTTGCTGATGGAGTGTCAGAAACCTGGAAAGAGGAAAATTAATTTAAGAAAAAGAGAGCGCACTGTTAGAATTTTGAATATTTGCTACCTCCTGAAAATCAAACCAAGAAGATAATTTTGTCCATTTTGTCATGGGCCTTTCATACACTAGAACAAGACTAAATACAGGCCAGCACTTTAATGCAGTGCTGAATTGCTGCAGTATTTTCAGTACAATCTTGAAACACTTCGGTGTAGTAGAAGCAAAAGTACTCTGAGTGTATGAAAGCCAGGGGCCATTCCCTCAGATGAGGTGACAGTAATAAACCCAAGTCTGGCTTTCAACCCTACCTCAAATAACGAGCAAAATCAAGCAATAGGTCCCCTCAAATGCTTTCCAGAACTAAACCAGGGAGAGATGTAGTAAATCTACAGCAAATGTAGAGAATTTTACTGTTTTATTACCAATGACAGTTTATAAAATGGAATAGTATTGTTATAATAGTACAATATAATAATTTATAGTTGAAAGATTAAAAGCAATATCTTTTCTCCTCATTTTTGACAGTAACACCTAATTCCGTTAGAGGCAGCTCTAGGTGGCTATTTTTATCTTTGTTGATAACTGCAAAATTATATATTTTTCCTTGACAACTAGGCCTTTTCGAACTTCATAACTAGAATAAAATGCTGTCGAGTGAATTTTAAGTATGCACATGCAGTTAAATTCACATTCAGACTTTTTTTTCTGGGAGAAATTTCATTTTGTCATTCAGATAGGGATGCAAAATGAATTGTTATTTACAGGAATTTAAATTTTTTAAAATGCCTGAAGGCTGTAAATATATAATGCCCTCACAATTTCAACAGGAAATCTCAAAGCCAGCCAATCATCTTTAGGGAAAAAAACAAAGAAAAGAAAAAATAATAACAGTAAAAAAAGCAGAGACGCACCTCCTTCAAAAACTGTTCTCTTGTGCACCATCAGAACTGCTTTGGTATGAAAGTGTTTTGCTTTTTATCATATGTTCAAGTAAAGAAAGCTGTACTGCTCATAGGAACCAATTCCATGAAGATAAATGAAAATCCAAACTGGATTAGGTCTATAGGCAAAGAAGTTTAATTAATAGTTGAATGCTATGGGTTCTTAAGTAACTGTAATTGCATGTGCTGTAAGGAATAATGAAAGCAATATCTGATGATTTTGCTTAAGAAAACTCGGCGTGGCTGCCATATCATTATTGACTCTTTCTCCATAATATTCTGTAATATACTCTAAGGTATTGTAAATTATATGGACATTTTATACAAAATCTAAAGGATTTTAAGGTAAGAGAGAATATGTAGTGCAGATAACAGAGAAAATAACTTAAGATCTTGAACTCAAACTTTGTCTGTGTCTTAACACAAATGTATGGCTCCATAATTTGTCAATGCCAGTGATGTGCAGATGCATAAGTAAGCAAAATGTAAGTTTTACTGCAGCTCTACGAGCAGCATTTCATAATCATTCACGAAGTATAATCCAGGGCTACTATGAATTAAAAGGGGGAAACATTATAAGATAAATAAGTGGCTTAATTAAAAACGTGCCACATAAAAAATTGCCAGTTTGAGGGATTATAGTTTTTTACATGGGTTCAATACTGTTTCCCACTAATCACTCTATGAAACATAAAAATATCAAAAGAAAAAAACTGACATACCACTAGTAAAAATAATACATAATGAGGTGTTAAACTTCAAAGTATAACTGAAGCTATATAGGAAGACAGCATGTTCTTTCTTATCTTTGTTGTTGTAACCTTAGATGTTTCATAGGACATTGGATAATGTTCAAGTGAATAAATAATTAATAATTTTATTTCTTATTTAATTTTTTTACCTTTATGTTTTAACTGATAGAACAGTAGGGAAAAATCTGTTTGGATCCTGTTTTCTGTGGTCTGTTTCTCAAGCATATTTTGACATTTTTACAATTGCAATACTTAAAAATTTTAAGATTGATAAATATGCACAGTTGGCATCAAAGACAAAATAAAAATTAAATAACTCCCAGGATCTGAATTAAAAAGGCTTGTGGTTGTGGTCAAGAAGAAGAAGTGTCTAAGATAATGTAGTACACACAAACTACTTTTTACAAATACAAGTATTTGTCACAGAATTTAAAAACTAGCTTAATGTGGACTGAGAATATAGCTCTTTTGTTCAAGGTATTTTATTTGAGATGCAATTTCTATTCAATGCTATAATCAAATAGATTTTTAAAATATGTGGCATTAATTAAAAAAAAATGAACTGTGTTTAAAACCAAGATTTTAGCACAATTCATTTATGAAGGCTTTCTAAAGGTTTCTTCATTTTAGAGTAATTGCCAACCAAACAGATTTTGGCCTTATCCAGTTAAAAACAAATACTTGACACAGAGTATGCAGTTTAGCCAGATAAACACAACCAAGAGAACATTGGTATGAAATAATTCTTCTTTTTAAAAAAACAACCCTTCAGTTAGGATTTTGGCCCTAATCCTGCCCTCATTAAAACCGGTGGCAAACATCCCATTGCTTTTAATATAAAAAAGACTAATGTCTTTATGACATTCTGGTAATACTGGAAAAGAAAGCAATCTACCTGGAATCTCTTTCACTGATAAAATGGAAGACACATGCACAGAACTTGTCGCATGATGCTCAAAATGTTCCTTGCTTTCAGTGAAAAACAAAATTTAAAAAAATTCAGTGTACCTGGCATGGGCTGAGAGCCCAGTATTTCCCCTGCATTGAAACCAGGACCCAGAGAAGGTGAGACATCTTGGGAAACTTTTCATCGTAGTAAGCTCCAGCTAATTGTCCAGTAACAGTTACAGGTTTCACAGTCAAAGATTGTGTGACAGGGGTGGTGTTTATGGAGAAAATGTCCTGAAATTTAACTGTTCTTACAGTTACAGAAGTATCTTAAATGTGGCAAGAGAGCTAAAAGCCTCACGAATGTAAAGCCAGAAGGCTGGAGGCCCAAGGAACAGACAGATCGCTCTTCAACACCTGCTGAGCAGGGATCACAGCAAGTCCCCGCTGCAGGAAGCCCCTTTGGGCTGGGCTTTGGAGGAGCAAGGGGGTGTGAGCAAGGCTGAGCTCGTGTCCTCCTGCTCTCTGCTAACCTGACACGGGCCAGCCCTGGCCAGGAAACTACCCAGCAGTGCCTCTCTGTTTCCAGTTTCTCAGCTGGAAAATTTGGGGTGGATTTAACAGCCCACTAATGCAACCTCTGGGTTTGCAGAGGAGAGCTGGGTCACATCTGGCTAATGCTGACCATGGGTAAACTGAACGGCACCCACCTGTGCAGGGCATGCCCTTTGCCTCCCACAACAGCCAATGTAGCTGAAACAAATTAAATAATCTATGATTTTATGAATAAAACAAACAAGTGCAAGGAGGAAGAAAGGAAACACACCAGTGGCTTTTGGTTTCACCTTGGACCATGGGTGTTCTTAGCAAAAGACATATTGACTCATGTAGGTAAAATCTACTACAATATAAAGACATGTTTTTGAAATTCTTTATTGTGAAGAGTAAGCAAGTATATTGATATCAATTTTAAGATGAGTTTACATTCAAACTATGCCTTTAAGAAAGAGAAACATCTTTTCCATTTTGTGTAAGTGTTGATGAGTTATGGCTTTCATACAGATGAAAGAAAATCCCGTATAGTTTTGGACTAAGTTGAGGATACTCTTGAAATCTGCCTTGGTTGTACAGCAAAGCTTGTGAAAATATTTCAGCTTGACCACTTTTCCATGAAAATGACAGTGTGTAAATCTATATTTGTAGCCAAGAGGAAGAATGTTGTAAATGAGCTCTGACAACGTGACTTGAAAACTGAGGTGTCCAGACATGAGTCTGAACATGCTGTTTAATCCCTGGGTTTGTAGCATTAGTCTTAGCTGGTAATAAAAAAGTTGTCTAATATCCTTCTTGACTGATCAAATCCTTGTGGTAAAGCATACAGATATAAGGTTATGCACAAGAACTTCTCAGAATCATCATAAATCAAATACACTGAAATTGGTTGGGAAGTAGGTAACATGAGCTTTTTTACTACCACACTTAATTCTGGTTATGTTTAATTCTGAAGCTCTATATACCTAGAAGAGGTTTAATAAAAGATGCTGATCTTTGTGATCATTTGAAAGGAGCAATTCTATTTTTATTGTGGATAGGCAACCTAATAGAAGAAATAGGAAAAATAAATGGAAGGAGTAACTTTAACAAAGGAGCTGTATAATCACATGTAAATAATTTATTTTAAGTCTTCAGCCAAAATAAATGTAATTCTAAAGGCCAAATGAGCTGTTTGCCAGAGCTGGATGAGGTGACATAGTCAACTTAAAAGGTACAGCTTTTATAAAGCTGTCACTAGCAAAGCTCTAAGAAATTTAAACTGATTTTGACTTTGAAATGAAAACAACCGTCTTTTAACTGTACATTTTCTTTTTTTTTCCTGGAGTTTTTTTAGTCTTAGTAGACATTGAAACATATTTTCTTTTTTATCTTGGTACTTTCTGGTTTATATTCACATGGGATAGGACGTAACATGTAGGAAGTTGTTAGCATGAGCCACCCCATCAGAGTTGACAGTGGCTCCCTGAAACCAATTAATCCACTTTGATAACCATTTCTGTTCCAGTCACTCCTATTATATCAAATTCAAACTTGTCCACATGAGCAAATTAAGCAGGTTTTAACCAACCCGTGGAAATTACTTGGTGTCTCTGACAGATTTACTTCTGTATGGTAAAGGTTTCAGGCTAATGATTTCAGTGTGCCAGAGACTTCCAGTAAGGTCTGAGGAAAAGAGGCCACTGAAGTCAATAAGTCCTGAATTAGGGCGTTTGGATTTGGCTCATCTCTTATCCCAAGGGTAAAATAATAGTACTTCAAAATAAATAAGCAGAAGTCATCTTTTAAATTAGAACAAAGGGTCAGGACAAATTATATTTCGTTCTCCTGTAATGAGTATATAAGTTTTGCTCAGAGATCCACTGCAGGAATAAAGATTAAAAATGTAAATTCTACCTTGTTTGTGCTAAAATACAAGCAAATGTGTTTAGTTATTGTGATCTCCTCCATGTCAGTTCTTTTTGTCTTAATCAGTCTAAGATTCCTTGGTCTTGACAGAAATTTTGTGTCTATGCAGGCAAAAGACAGAAAGTGGCACCAAAATTGCTGATACCTAGAACTGCCTTACATTTTCTTATTTCTGCTGCTGTCCAGACAATATTGCTGTGTGCTCAAGAAAATAAATAAGGCCCTAAGGCTGAAGTAAAGCAATTTGCCACAGTAAATAAAGAAAAAAAAATCTAGTCATTTGTCTGCATATTAGTCTCTCTCTTCTGCCATCACATATGACATATAGCTCGAGTTTGCAGACTGTGATAAGTGTTGAGAGCAGATCCAGCCTGGCTGGCAGATGGGGGCAGGTCCTCCTGTCCTCTGACCGCAGGCAGTAGCAGGTTTGTCTGCTTGTGGCAGGACCTGCCTTCTCCTGTGCCCACCTGCAACAGGTTTTCCTGCTCTCCGCCCTCACCCTGGGCTGCTGGAGAAGGACATTTCTTCAGACATCCCTCCCCCAGTCTCTTCCAACCAAAATTATTCTATGGTTCTATATACCATCATCCCCAGACCAAGGCATTTGCCCTTCCACATACATCTCAGCTCCACATTCAATTCAAATTCCTTGGCAATACTTATGCCCAGTTGATGTGGACATGACGACTCCCTCATCTACCAGAGGCTGAGGGAAAATCACAGAATGTTAGGGATTGGAAGGGACCTCAAAGGATCATCTAGTCCAATCCCCCTGCCGGAGCAGGAACACCCAGATGAGGTTACACAGGAAGGTGTCCAGGCGGGTTTTGAATGTCTCCAGAGAAGGAGACTCCACAACCTCCCTGGGCAGCCTGTTCCAGTGTTCCGTCACCCTGACTGAGAAGAAGTCTCTTCTCATATTTAAGTGGAACCTCCTGTGTTCAGGATTCATAACTTTAAAATACACTGCGTAAATAGTGTTACTGTATACCACAGCTAGAACGCTAACTCTTGGAAGGCTTAGAGGTACCGAGGAGATATGTTATGAAATGTGATATAAACATAATGTCCTTAATTTTGTAAGTCTTTGCTTTTGTATTTGATGTTTTTTCATAAAGCCATATTACCCAGACTGTTTTCTAAATATGAGGATGTCAGCTTTTATTTGCAAAGAGAGCAGCTGGATAGTTTTGTCAAAAACTATGTAAATGTGACCCAAGTGCTATCCAGAACTTCAAAACAGTGGAAATAAAATTCAAAAGATCTCAAAGTTTTTGGGGTTTTTGCCTATTGAATGTTGGAGACGTGATTAATTATGTTTGAATGGCAGCTTGGGCTGGCAGTACTAGAGGCGGACTGAGGCAACATGTGGGTTTGAGGCACACCGAGGGCTTTGTTGGGCAGAATTCTTATCTAGTTATGTTTCAATGTTTGTGG
This sequence comes from Caloenas nicobarica, assembly GCF_036013445.1. Taxonomy (NCBI): domain Eukaryota; kingdom Metazoa; phylum Chordata; class Aves; order Columbiformes; family Columbidae; genus Caloenas; species Caloenas nicobarica. Next base: position 145,770,647 of record NC_088246.1, read on the forward strand.
TTTTCAGATGGCTCTAAATGCTTTGTAAAACATGATATATAAAGTTTACCAAGTGAAAAATAAATAAGATGTTCTGCAGATATGAATGGTACTTTAAAGATTGCTTCCCAGCAATTTAAAATAGAGTTGGTTGGTCAGAGGGTGACAGGATTTCCATTAGTGGCTGAGAAAATGATATTATTCTATTTAATATATCAGCATTTTTCCTTCATTTACAATGTAATTATAGGGCACTGAAAGGTCAGAAAACATGCATGATAAGGAAAGTACTTATTTTGGCTGATAATGCATTCATCTGACAGGGCATATTTTTTTTCCTGCTCCTGCATTGCAGTGATTCATATTCCTTGATGATTAAGAAAAGTAACTTTATATTTTAGTGGTACTGAAGATGATTCCGTTCTAACAGATGGAGTGTCAGGAGTAAATAGCTTTGGGTGATGTGGAAAATACATCACTTACAAAGAATTCTAAGCAGAGGTGTTGATAAATATGTAACTATTTGGCCTTCTTTCCGACACCTGTCCAGAGATTAAGCAGAATGTAGTTTGTGCTTTGTCACTTACACTACAGATGAGTTTGGCCTTTGAGTGTAACTCAATAACCTTAAAATACACTGTAGATAAACACTAAATACCAGGCTATCAACAATTTTATTCTTAAATGGATTACAAGATGACAGGATGCCAATATGATAATCTAGCCATCATTGAGGCTGGTTATTTTATTTCCAAAGTAACAACCGGATGTAATTAAAAGCTATGATTCTCTCTTCTGTCACGTCTAGACAATTTTTCAGGTCTCAGTTGAGTAATAGTGCTTCTCACACCTCATCTCCTAGGTAGCTATTAGAAGTATGCCACTCTCAATTGCCAGATGTTCCTGTCATCAGCCTGACCCTGCAAAAAAATATTAAACCTAAAGCTATCTCTTGTGATTTCTTCATTTTCCTGTACAGTAGAAATGAGAGAGAGTGATGAGTGGTTTATGGGTCAGAACATATGAAGACTGTCAATTTACGAATACCACTTTCATTTGAAATTCGCAGCCTGTCCTGGAGTTGTTGGGTATATCTTTAGCATTTCCCAAAACTTTGCATGGATAAGCCTGAATTCTGCTCCAGCTCAGACTCTGTAGGAAAGGCTCATGTTTTAGCACAGAAACCAAATCCAGGATCCTTCACTAGTTACCAGAGCTCCTTATATTGTTAGTGCAGAGCAGTAAGTGTAGCGACACAGTGCACCCGAGCTGGGAGCCCAGCTCTCTGCTCCTATCACAAGTCCTTCTGGACCTCCCATGTTTACATTAAGAACTTAGACCAGTGAAGTTGTGTAGAAGTGACTGAGGTTATAATCTAGCCCGGTCTTCTGTTTAGCTGAGTGTTAATAAGGTCAGGCAAAAGACAATCAGTGGTAATCTGAACGTTCATTCATATTATCCCTCTCCCTCTTTTTTTCCCTATAGTCTATTCTCCTTTCATATATGGGTAACTGCCATACACATATATATGCATATATATTTTTATTTATGTATAAAGGGCTGTTTCCATGTTTCTGCTTATGAACAGCATGTCTAGGTCCTTTGAAACCAGCAGAAAGCCTGTCTTTAACTGGTATGTTATGGCCAGATCTTACCTCCAGTCTTCTCATTGTTCTAAATAAAGAAATGCTTCACTTTGAATATTCTATTTCCATTTTATATGGATGTTTACAGCAAACAGACACATTGTATTGCATCCTGAAGGGATTTCTGTAATGGTGGTGTAAGATTTGCACCTAGTTCTTGTCTGGCACTGAATAAATTGGCAGCTTTGGTTCATTAGACCCTCTGGCGGTTCAGTTCTCTTTTCTCCTTACTCCAGACAGTAGCTCTCAGACATGTTAATATTCCACCCTAATTGGGGATATTTGCTTCAGTGTCAATTGCAGTTGATGGAGCTCTAGCAGCTGAACATCTGCCCTGAGGTATTTTGGAAAATATTTGGAAAAAACCCATTATTGCTCAGAAACATAAAATAGGCCTGAAAAGTATTCAGAAAAGAGGAGTTTTAAAGGATAACTCAACTTGTGCCATAAATACTGGATTTTGGAGCCTAGTTGTAAGAAGTCAACTTTTCTTATGGAGTAGCATAGAGTGGAACTAGACGTTGCCCAGAAATTTGGCTAACCTCCATAACTGTCAGGACGCTTGTCATGTTTTTAGAGGGAGTTTCAAGAAAACAGATATTGTTTGCTTTTAGTTACATAGCTGCACTCTAACCCAGCTTCATGCACACACATACAGAAATTTCAATCTGAAAAGATTTTAGTGACAGAAAAAGCACTTCTGCTGAAATGTATTACAATCCTTTGGACAGAATATTAAAGTTAAGCATTTTACAGGCTGTAATAGAAACTCTGGATTCAGGAATGAAACTTCTGTGTAATATGGACCTTAATATGGAATTTATAATTGAAAGATATATGCAGTGCTCGAAACAGTAAAATATCCATTAATTTTTTGTTCTTATTTTCTGGTAAAACAACAAACAATGACGAAAATCTTTGTAATTCAGCATGTAGCTTAGAAGAAGTCTCTTCAAAAGATTAATAGAATTCTTCCAGGTAACATGTGTTAGTAGCCTCAGGACTCAATATGTGATTTTCTTTATTCTTAATTCTAAAATTAAGGACAAGGTAAATAGATACTTTGCATAATAATTTTACTGCAACATGCAAATATGTGCCTTGTTTAGCCCAATAAGTACAAAGTCACATAAAACAATCCCCTTTCTGAAAGAACAAAGTAATCTTAGGAAGTGTGCTTTTAGATTAAAAATGATATTGCTCATTATTGAAATGAAAATGAGAAAAAAATGTAGTACGCCTAACGCTGAAATTCTTATAAGGCACAGAGCCCAAGCTATTTGACTAGATCTATCACTACTACTCTGTACACAGACTTAAGAAAGATTTGATACTGGTGAAATCTGCATAGCAGTTGCAGTTTGCTTCATGTGACATTCCTATAGCTAGGTATAGAAACAACTTAGACATACAAACTAAGTGCATTTTCTGTTCTTACTGAATTAGAGGTCAGGATGAATCAACAAGTCTAGAAAACCCTTATAGCAGGTATGCATAGCTGCTGTAAAGGCAAGGGGATGTTTCACACCCTGGCACTGCATGGTGTGCTAGTGGTTATGATTATTTGCGTGCTCAAAGTCTTGAATGTTTCTCAGACTGACAGCTTGAAAAGTTAAGAGTTCCTTTTAAAAGTCTAGAACTGTCATTGACATTGAACATAAACATTGCAAAAATATTTGCATATAAATGTCAGTGCTTAAGAAATGAACAAATTGTTTTTCATCTTGTTGCAAGAGATTCTTTATTTGTGTGAGAGCACCCTCCTTTCCTTCTGTAAAACAGAGCAAACAAGATCTGGGCAATGAGCAGCAATCGGCAACAAGTGACTTGGAAGAGTGTTCAAATAGGGCAATGATGAGAGGCAAAGAATTAACATCTCATAGAGCACAGTGGGCACGACAGATATTTCAGGCTATGTCAAAGGCAATGGATATTCTATTGCACATAGGATTTTATTATTTTCTTTTCTCACTGTAGTATTTATTTACTATCTGATTATTGCCTTCAGGGCACCTAGTGCATTATGTGCAAACAAGAATATGTGGCATTTCAGAAGAAACAGATATAAAAAGTGCTGAAGACTGCAAAACCAGACCCTTTGCTTGTCACAAAAGGAGACCTCCATGAAACCTGAAAAACAGATAGTAAGCTTTCTTGGCATCCACAGTCCTTTTCCCCAGATAAAGACACTTCTTTCTAGTATGTAAATCTTCAGTGCAAAACTGACTTCAAATTTGCTAAATTCCCTACCATCAACTAACACATTACTTTTCTTTTTATAGTGGCTACTGCCAGATTCCCACCTTGTTTTGTTTTTTTTTTTTCTTCTTCTTCTGCAGATGTGTTGTACTGGCTGGTTTCTGCATGCAATTATTTTAATATTTTTGGCACATGCAAACTCATGATTTTCAATCTGGCCTTTTCTTGGGGCATGTGTTCTACAGTTGAATAGTGTATCACCATATATGTAGCTGACAATTATATTATTGCTTCTTTTGTATCTTTAAGTGCAACATTATCTGTCTCAGGTTTTTCATTCTTAAGATTCAGAAAATGTGTTTGCAATTTTCAGCAATAAAGTCTTTTGACCACATCCAGTTCAGGTTGTCATCATCTCTTAAGATGATTTTGTACAGATAAAACACAGATGAATATAGCTGATCATGTGATTTAATTGACATTATCTATATGTTTCCATTACTGCTTTTGTAGCTATTCAATTTTAATCCTGCCTCCTAATCCTTACTTCATCTGGCTTTTTATTATTAATAGTTGATGTTTTCCATGCATAACCACTTAAGGAAAGATTTTCTTAAAAAGAAAATCAAATACTCTCAACAAGTGTAAGAATGTTAATATAAGTATTGCTATGTCTATGCAAAAACCAGAAAACTGCAAGAAATTCATTTCATACCCACATTCCAGTTTGCATAGAAAAATGGTTGTACTGTCAATTTCTATTACCAAATAGTTGCAACCTATACAATATACAACTGAGGAAAAGGAATTAAAATAGATGTTTTCCTTCACTCATTGTTCAGATGCTGATGAGGCTGATGCAGTTGACAGCATTGCTAGTGACTGTTTTTGTTGATGAAGTAACATGATTTTTGTCATTTGTGCTTTCTCTGAGATTAACATTCACGTGTTTGAGTGTGTGCCTCCATGCTGCCGGAACAGCCTACCCAGCCTGTGGCATGTCCTGCTCCAGAGGTGCAAGAGGGCAGGTTGCATCTTGCCTCCTCCTCTCCTGCGTGTCCTGCACCCCCTCTGCCATTACATGAGCGACTGTGTGAGCAGGGGCTGAGGATTCAGCTGTACAAGAGAAGGACATGCTAAGCCATGTGATGGGAGATTTTTATGTTGTTTATATGATCGCAAAACCCTTCCCAGCTTCCATCTCCCTCCTACTCCTGTGGTTAGTGGGTCTTTCCATGCTCCTCTTAAGTACCAGTCTCAGAATGGAGTCCTTTTGCAGGTGGTTTAAAACCACTAAAAATGACAGAAGATACAAGTTCTGTACATTGAAAATATTTGAAGTAGCACTTCATGGCAAAACTTCCATCACCCAATGATATCATGTCCCCATTTCTAACATTACTAGTCACTGGGTAAGAGATGTTTAAATCTGCAGTGATATCTGTGGTTGTGAAACCAGTTGCTACAGCAGGATAGGTTTCTCCTAACTCAATGTCTTATACTAAGACACACTTTTGAATAGCAGTTTTCACACCCAAAAGGAAAGAAGAGATATCAATTGCTTTTGGCATACAGGAGTTAGTCAACATATTGTAAAAGGAGAGGGCTGCAACATTATTTTTATATGAAAAAAGCCCTGCATGTGTCTGCCATAGGAACTGTCATTCTCTGTCAGTTACAGTTATTTTCAGTGTTGATCCTGAAAATACATTATGAGAGGCAGAATTGTCAACAGTTTCTTGTGCTGGGTACTAGATGTCACATGGACTTGTGCTAGCTGTTTCTTCACTCCTTCAAGTATTGATGTTTGCTTGTATCTATGTGCTCAGCAAGGTATGAGGAGAAGTCTGATCCCAAAAGGGAAAGGAACATGACTGTCAACTGCAGAAATATTCCTGCAGTGAATAAGCTCTCCTTCCTTCTCATCAAAGCATGCTGCATTTCTCTTTGTCATGCTTCAGCTGTTCATAGATGCTAAGCAGTGAGACTGTCAGCATAATCAGAAATACAACAAAGTGATTCAATGGTTCTTGTGACTGTTCACGCTGTAAATAGCCTGAGTTGTCACATCCTTACCACGTATCGTTTTTTTAAATTGGGATTTTATTGTCATTGGTCTCCTTATTTTCTAATTATCTGGAATCACCCTAATGTTCAAAGGCTCAGTCAGGACGAGGACTGTAATGTGGTGAATACTGTACAGGCGCTATATAATCAGTATATCTCACTGTTTACTTGATCTTAGTGCCTCTTCCTGAAGATGGAATTCTGGACCTGGAGCACTTCCTATCTAAAAATAAATATAAAATCCTAAGTAAATGTAGAATTCTAGGTCTTCTAATGTCAAACATCTACATTTCAACATCTTGAAATTGCAATATTGTATTGTGTGTCTTCTTTAAAAAAGTGAGAGTACATTTTATATGTACAATGTATTTGTACGTTTTCCCTTATCTACTTTCCAGCACAAAGATTTTTTTTTTTTTAAGATTCCAGATTATGTAAGATTTTATTTTTATGTTCTTAACACAGCAACTGTTGAACAAAGATTAAAGGCCTATTGTAGGATATACGGCATGTCCTTTTCTACTAGGCCAAGAAGAGGTATTCAAAGGAATGTCTGTACTGAGCAGGGGCCTGTGATGGTGTCATCCTTGCTGCAGAGTGATTAAAATCCTCTGAAATCCTTTTAGGTGTTTGGTCACAGTGGAGAATAAAAACATCTTAAAGTGAGCTTTACAGTGGCTGTCACCTCAAATTAAAACGGAGAGGTGGAATCTTGAAACTGTAAAGTATTAGAAAAGGCCATGCTGCCACCGAACATTGTGGTGTAGGACAGGAGGGAATGTTGCAATCCAACATTTTGGTGTCATGACTTGAAAAAGAAGCAGGACATTTCCTACATGCACAGAATTAAATTTGAAATTCTTTTCCGTCACCTGTCTTTATGTGAAATAACATTACAGGCCCTGGTTTTCAGAGCAGATGCCCTGAATGTGGAGGCACAGGTGGTGGTTGCTGGAGTCCCAGAGTCGTGGAGACAGCTCTTCATGCAGAACAGCTGAGGTTCAAAGTGCTACTTGACAAGCAGCATCGTCCCTTTCAGTGAGACTCTCACGAGTGACTCAGCTGGAAACGAAGTGTAAAATATTAATATTACTTTAGAGCCACTTTACATTCTAAAATACTGGATCTTCAAGGGCTCCTATTGTTATAGCGAAAAGGCAAACTCAGTTACTGAGAAGCTCATCTATTTGCATTTTTTCAAAACCAAATCAGATTGATTTATTTATAATTTCATTGAATTTTTCCCTCCCCTTTGTTTGTTTTACATATGTGGCTTTGATTTACTGCCTTTCCTCTTAAAAATAAAGAAGTATTTCCTTGATGAAATTTAAATCTCCATTTATCAATAAAATATAAATATGTTCTTGACATTTTTATTTTATTTTTAGTGGGATATGGTTTATAGCTTTTAATTTATTCTTCTTGATCTTTTTCATATTTCTTAATCAACATAGTTTCATAGTGAATTTCAGTGTCTTTGTTGTCACATAGTTTTTAATGTGTTTGATTTTTCACATTTGTTATCTGTTTAATTTATTTTTTTTGCTTCTTGAAAGTTTTATAGGCACTACACCAATCCTGATACTGTATTTGTGTTGGCTTAGAAGTTCCTTGTAATTTAAAATCCCACTGGTAGATCTCTGGAAGGAGGCTGGCTTGGGCTTTCTTGTCCAAGAAATGTAACCCACACTGCCTTTCTGCAGGTTTACTATCTCAATGATGTATAGCTTTTGACAGAACTTCTTTGAAGAGTCTTTGAGAAATTTCTTGGATTTGGATACATGGTGTAATTCTAGTTTTGGTTCACATGGTTGTTAGCATTTCTCTTTGCATTTTACCTCCAGTAGCAAAGCCATCTTACCTGAAGCCATTCTCCATTGCTTAGTTTGGCATCAGTCCATAAATAAGCTTAGGGTGACTCCAATGTTGGCCCAGACTCAGCCTGAGTTTTCCAAAAATGCAAGTGAGCAAAGTGCTCTGTTTAGAGAAACTGACTGAAGCTGTGAATCTTTTATTTTCCCAGAGTCTGGAAGCCTTGTAAAGTCTAAGATTCTCTACCTATTTCTTATTTTGCTTGATCTTTATGGTTTAACAACAAAAAGGGAGTTGTTAATTGCTGTTATGCTCCTGGCCCACCTGGAGGCATTTTCCATTGAGTAGCCCGATGGGCAAATACAATGTTATTTGCACTTGCAAATGTAGATTTCTTGTATGTTCAGTGTTACTCCCAGTACACTATAGTGTCTCTGAAAGTGCATGAAACCTGCTGTTAGTCCCCAGCTTTTGATTTTAAAATATTTTGAGTATTTAATCTTCAGAACTCTGTAAGAAAAGCAGATGACCACTACCTCTGAAAGTCAGCCATTCAACTTCAGATTTGAGTCATTGACCTTTAACAGACATTAAATCTTTAATTTTGGCAGAAGAAAATGATACAGATGTGATGTTGAATAGTTTATTTTAATTTCTTTTTTGTTTATTTTCTTCTATTTTCTCTGTTCACTCTGCTAGGATCTATATTCTTACCTTTTTTTGAGAATGATAGAGTTAAAATAGTTGAGACCACAAAAAACTCCATAAAGAACGCAAGCCATCAGATTAGCTCAGATTGGCAAATGCATTTCTAGTTTAGGCTTTGCTAAATTAAGAGATGATCTCTGTATTGTGTCACCTTTTTCTTCTTGATCTTTCACATTAACTGAAAACAAAGTAGTTGTCTCATTTCTCCCTCTGTAAATAATTTTTACAGAAATATGTGCTTTGTATACAAACCATGCAGAAGGTCTCTCTTTCCCAGTTTTGAAGGTGTTTTAAGTGATATTGCAGCCCAGAAGTAGTTTTTAGGACTGCATCTGTACTAGTGAATGAAATGCTGCCACATACTCCTCCCAGGCACTGAAAGTCCGTCATCCACAGCACTAAATTGCAGGACTGGTCTCCACGGCTATGACCAACAACTCCCAGGTAGTTTAGGACTCAGCGCAGGCCTGGGACTATTCTCAGGGAGCAGTATGGGTATGGCCAACCATGTTTTGAAGGGAAACAGAATTTAGTATGGACAGGTGCTATTCCAGGCCAGCTAGTCCAGAGTACATTTGGTCTGCAGAGACAGCTGTGTTAGGAGAGCACCAAGAAAGGTTTTAATGCAAAACAAACTTTTAATAAACTTTTACTTTTTATTCTTATTTTAGAGCTACTAATATTTAGCAAATGCTCCTTTCTGTTCTCTGATATCTGACCTATGGTCTATGCTCTGTTATTGTGGTGCAATTGCAAGCAAGCAAGCAAATAAAGAGCACATATTTGTACATGAATGCCAGTTGACTGTAAGAGAGGTATTACAGCACTCACTGCACCAGAATCTGTCTCATGTTTAGAGAAACGGTTAAACAAATGATGAGGAGAAAGACTGGAGGTATTCGCCTTTCTGTAGATAGAAAGGAGTGCAATCAAGCTGTGGTACTTAATAGCTGCATTTCCACTTGTTGCAGCTTCGCTTGTGACACAGAGTTGCTTTATTTTTTGTGGAGTGGGAAGTATTTAAAATCATTTAATATGACATGAGAACTGATGCTATTTCGTGATATTTTTTTACTGTGGCCTTTAATGGGAACAGATCTAAATCAGTATGCATTGCTCTTTGAAGAACGGTGTTACCAATCTTGAGTACTTTCTGAGAACAAGCACTATCTGGATGACACTTTGACTGGATGACAGATGCATTAGCAAAATTCTGCTGATGATATTACTATATGTCAATATCTCAAGGTTAACATGGAACTTTAATTATTCTTTTGAACAGCATCATTAACATTATACACTTAATATTTAATATATATTAACCTTATATCAAAGTTTTATATCTATATTAAGTCCATAATATTTAATCTTATATTTAGTATTTTTATGTTGAAAGATTGAAATTTAACAAAATCTATTCCGTTGCAGTTACAAAAGCACTCAAACTATAAAAATGTACATTCAAAGCTCAACTCCTATGTAGTAATACACAACACTTACTTTGAACTAGTTTTAACTGCAGAAATATTTACAGCACTTCATGAGCCTACAGACTTCTCCTTCTCACTGCAGGCAAACTGTTTGTGAAAGCTTTGATTGCAAAAAGTCAAGGACGTTATATTAGATTGTCTGGCATTACCCACGGTTGTCACTGCTCATCTCTCAGGTTACGTATTTGAAATAGCATCTCAAAGTAAATAATCCATGAAGACAAAACGAGACAATCACATTTGCTTCAGAAACACCTATAAGTTTTGGGAGCAGCATCTTCTGCAGAGGAAGAGTCATTCGTGTCATATAAGCCACAAAATACAGATTTTCATCTGTGGCCCAGGACTCAATCTGCACACACACCCCAAATCCGTGGTGGGTCTTCAGAGAGCAGAGAACCTGAGCCGGAGCAAATGGTGTGGTCCTTCATAGTCTGTATCGTTGCTGTTATTTATGTTACATGAACACTAAAAACGTGATATCTGATTACTTGTATTGAACTTTTTATCTTCATCTGGTACCCATATAGGGGATGAATTAGAAGTTAGTAATTTGTTATTTTAAAGGCAAAATTGAGACATTGCTCATGATACGGCATTAAGGAATTGCCAGAAGAAGGCATGAAGTTTACAGTGCCAGCTAGGATTCATACCAAAGTTGAAACTTTTCTAAACGTTATTTTCTATTCATCATAACAGTGATTTATGCACTGCCATTGCCACCCATCTCTTATCCTTTATTCTAATCAGCACAGCTGCAGCTGTCACTGTTGGTGACATCGGATTAAACACCAGGGTCACCATTGTTGCCTGTCACTCTGAGAGACTACTGTGGTCAGTAATCAGAAATAACATGTATACCAAAGGCCATTTCTGCTGCAATAATCATGTTCCTGCCAACTGTTCTCATTTGGGAAGGAAACCAAAGAGAAATATTATTTGACAACAGGTCACATTTCACCTTGTTAAAAAGAGAAATCTTCCTCATAAAGAGAAGCAACTGACATGGCAGATTTGCAGGGAGTTATCCTTAAGGTAATGGGGAAATCGAGTTCTTCAACAGACATTTAGAAAATTAGTTATAGATGGGTAGTCTGAGAGATGAACTCTTTGCTGCACACTTCCTCTAAGCCTGCAGAGCTAAGTGCTATAGACCTGTTCCAAAGCTGATTGCTGAATTACTGAACAAGAAAGAGAGAAATATATAACTAAATGATGCTGGTGTATGGAAGCCTGCATTGCCAAGATGACAGATGTGAACATGACTGAATGGAAAACCAACAGCTAAACAGGAAAAGGAAAAAAAATAAGCAGAAAATAATAAACAAGAGCTCCCAGTGTTCTGAAATGTTATGTGTGGCTCATTAGGAAAATCTAAAAACCTGGAATTTTGCAGAAAGAGGAAGTAATGTTGGAGTTAAGTTTCAAGACAACTAGTGAAAAGCTCCTGTACAGTCTGGTTAAGTAACGGTCTGCTCTTATGCTCACCAAAAGTGGAATGGAATAATTTTGGGACGCTTACAGAAATGAAAACATTCACCTCATCATCTTGACTACAAGTTACCCAACAGCAGATAGAGTTCAGCAGATCTGACAAAATACCATCCAAATGGATCAGCAATTGTACTTAACACAAAGGAGTCCCACTTCTGGATGTACGAGACCAGCTGGTGTCATTAGCTTTTGCTACGCTGCCATTTTTCCTCGCAGGATGGACTTAAGCTTAATCTTTCTTTCTTAACTGCACAGCACATACTTTCTCAGCTGTTCTGGATTCAGGTTGCTACTAGATGTGAAGGAGGGAAAGGGAATATCTTTCCTCTCCTAACCCCCAACAAATATTTGTCTTTGCTCCTGCTGCTGTGGGCAGTACCTGAAGGGAAGCAGTCTGTGTCATTTTTTGTCTGTGCAATGCAAACGCTAACTCAAAGTCAATGAAAGATCATTATTGCATTGTTCCTTCAGAGCTTTCTTTCGTTATAAATTTGTAATAAGCTCCCATATGTCCACATGGAAGTGAAACTAATTTTACACACTAGTTACTTCTATTCCATTTCTGTATTTCATTATTTCCAACACTCATATTTGAATGACAAGAGACCAATTTTAGGCAAATTACCTAATTATCTCCTTTAATAATTTTTAATGGAATGAAACAGTGGACTTTTTTTGTGCCTAACTATATTACGAAAGAATCAGAAAGTTTTAAATAATAACTTTATTGAAAATATGCTTAGAAAGAGAAGTCCATTGGGTTTTGACTGTTGAAAGCTAAATGATTTAGTAATTTTAATTGAACACAAGCTTGTGTTCAGAATCCAGAGTTAGCTGCACTCTCTCAGGTTAGAAAGCAGCTAGGCACCTAATAAAAAGTTTCTGTGAAACAGGCCAGGTTGCAGGTAATTTCAGCCTGTGATAGCACAAAATTCTGAAGCATTAATAACTATTTAACTCTAACAACTAGAAACTAAAGCAGTTTTCAGAATTAGTTGTGTATTATGTAATATTTTCTGAGTTTAAATTTTTTGTAATTAAATAATTTGAGACTTGTCTGAATCCAACATAAAAAAGAATACTTAATTCATACAAAGGCACTGTACTATATATGAGTAATTTTACAGCTATACAAACACAAAAATGTTTATTTTCCTAGATTTCAGATTTCCTTCTTATTTCATCCTCAGTGGAAATGGTAGTGTGTTTGCTAATGTATCACACGGCCCCATTTCTTTTGATTCTTCCTCCAGTATTTTTTCCTAATGTATCCTACTCTCCACCTTTGTTCTTTCTCTTATGCTATATTAACTTTGTCCTTTATAATCAAGTAACACATGACTTAGTATTTCAAAAAGTGTTGAGATGTCCTAACTTTGTTTGTACTTAAATTCAAGAATCTGTGCTCTTAATGCAATAATGGCCCAGCATGGATCCAGGGTTGCTCCCAAGTTCTCCAGTGATCTGGATCTTTCCCATGTCAGAAATCCTGTTTTCGAATTCTTATTGACAAGAGATTCTTTTATACCCTGATAAACAGGGACTTGTATTCAAGTATGTATACTTTGTTACTTCCACTCTGGACCAACCAAAACATCTAGGATCCCAGTAATTCTGCTACTTCATGCATAAAAATATGCACTGGGGAGTAAGAGTTGCTCTTTTACATACTGCAGAAGGGATGTAGGTGTAAATGATAACTGTGAGAATTTTTAAATAGGAAAGAGGTGGTTTGTGAAAGAGCCAAATACAATAAATGTTGAGGTATAAATGTCAAGGTACCAAATTTATGTAATGGAAAAAGGTATTTGGAAGATATTTTGGTTGAAGATCTTGTGGGAAAGACATACTTAGATAGTTTTGTCCTCCAGACTTCTCAGAGGAAAGCCTGACAAATATTTCAGATGAAAATTTTAAGACAGTCTGCAGCTATTCCCCAAAGTCTTATATAAGCCTTACTAGGTTAGGTAAAGAATTAAGACTTATTCAACTGTTGCCAGTTATCATCTTAGTATAATAAATTCAGTGTGCGGACCAAGCTCATATCTCATCTTATCAATAGCTTAAGTAACTTCAAGCTGTTTGGCCTTTCAAGTGTCTCAAACACACAATCTTTTAATAGCTCCTACAACAGCTATCCCTTACTGCATAACCCTTTTCTCCTTAATAACAGACGTTATGGAAGAAGATGCTATTGAACAGGAAGTGGATTTTTAAGGCATGTAAACTTTCAATTGTTTGGAAAAAAAAATTATACAATAGCTGCATTTTTTTGAAGATAGATCCAATTCTCTGTTAAAAAAAAAGTAAGAAAAATGATGTGGATACATTTTTGTTATTACCAAATCATTTAATATTTTTTATTTTGTTGTGGTTTGATTGCGGGGTGACAACAAAACCATGGCAGATGTATTGTTAACCTCCTCTCCCCCGCCTTTCCCCTTCAGCCCCTACCTCTCTCCCCTTCCCACTAAGGACAGGCGATTGGGAGGGAAAGAAGGACAGAGAGAAGAGAGTTGGAAAAAATTAAAAAATGTTTTACTAATGCTACTAATACAAATAGAGAAAATAATACAAAATATACAAAACCAATCTTGAAAGTCCCGGCAACCGCTCCGGCAGATGTGGGGCCGGCACCCGAAGTCCTGGACTGGACTCTGCAGCCAACTGGAGCTGGATTCAGTCTGTCACTAGGCCTCAGTTCGCAGGGACAACTCGCAAGGTCCTCTCCCAATGTCGGCCATAAGGAAAAAGGGACGAGACCCTCATGATCTCCCACTTTTATATGAAGTATGACGTGAATGGGATGGAATACTTTAGGTGGTCAGTTTTTCAGTTCGGTCAGTTTTCGCGGGATGCATCATTATCAATGACCTTGCATTCCGTTGCTATGTCTACCAAAACATGTACCTGACTTTCAGGAAAACTGCAGTTAGTAAGAAGACTTTAGCTGACAGGGAAAATTCACTAAAAGAGAAACTTGTTTCTAACAAAACCAGGACATATTTATTTAAAATCATAATAGTCTTAAGAGGAAATGAATAACTTCAATTGCCAGTGCTTCTTATTATGGACAGTAGTTCAGACGAACAAAACTTTAAATTGATAAATAAACCAAAAAGTGTCTGGTTACAAATATATGTACATTTATTAGAAATATAATAACTGTAAAATGACACCTTTTTGTATGGGATGAAACTGACTGCAATAGATATTTTATATATTTTTCCTACTCTCATGACGTGTGACTGAGCTAATGATTGCTATTTTGAAAGGAATTTGCATTTATCTTTTGAGATGACTCTGGAACAAGCTGCTGACTATTTTGTTTTGTTAAAATCAGACATGGACTACACTTAAAATTTTCTTCTACAGCAAAACAGTCCACATCCATTTGTTTTTAGTATTTTATCCAAACTAATTACAGGATTTAATGTAAGACAACACGAAAGATTTCATGTAAGACAACGTGCTTCTATCACTGAATTTTAAGCTACGTATTTTTCTGATTTTTTTTTTTTTTTTTAATACTCTCCAGTCTTCTATCCTCCCTTGGAGTTCACACCTGCAAATAGCTACGCACAGTAATAAATATCTGTTCTGGTTAGCATGTGTTTCAGATGGCAAGAATACAATGGACTTACGATATTCCTTAAAACAGCAATAAAACTCCTACTGACTTCAGAAGTACTAAACTTCAGGCAATACGTAGGATTTTTGCATGAAACTATTCAGTAAGTTGAGGATCTGTGTTATGGAAGCCTGTCCTTAAAAGCTGAATGTGCTCAAGAAGAATGTATTTGATGACCAGGGACCTGCATTGCTCCTATTTAAATCAAGCAGTTCCTTATGACAGAACCCTTGTAAGCGTAACTTAATTTTACGTAACAGAGATTAGTGATGAGATGTTATGACTTTGTGTTTTAATCTACAGTAGTTTCTTGTTCATTTCCAGCTGGGATCCAAGTGATCAGGACTTGAACCCAGGATATGTCGCAAACAACCTCTGTGACGTTAAGTGGTTCAATCTTTCCATGGTTCAGCTATCCACCTATAAATATAATCAATAAAGATATTCTCAACTATTTTCTGTGCTGCCTGTTACTTCTGGAAGTTTTTTTTTTGAAAAATCTATCCTTCATTTTAATTAGATACATTGTCAAGAATAATATAGAGAACAATTGTAGGTTGAGGCTTCTGTATACTGCTGTACTTCATAACACTAACAATAATGTGAATATTTTGTTAGATTTCTTTTGGCATGCTATTCTTGCTAAGTTTAAAAGTCAGTTTATCACCCAGACCAACTGTATTTCAAAGATCCTCACCCTAAAGTCCCACTGGCTAATCAGAAGATAACTGTGGCCAAGAAGAAAAAAAGAAGAAATAGGAAACACCCTGTATCTTAAAAAAAACCCCTCCCAAACCAAACAAAAAAAAACCCCAAACCAAAAAAACCTCACAAACAAACTCAAAACAAAATAAAACAAACCAAACAAACAAACCAATCCCCACAAACAGACAACCACCACCACCACCAAAAACCCAGGAAGGTATACTTTTTTTCTTTTTTTTTCTTTTTCCCCAAAATGGTCACAATTCAATTTTATTTTTCAGTTAAAAAACAGACATAAAAATATTAATTCCCATTTCACAAAAATTCCACAAACAGTGATTTTGACATAAAAGCAAAAGAATTCTGCACAGCAGTCTATGAACGAGTTTCCCAGGTTCTGTGTACCTAAAATTTCTGGAATGAAGCATATAGTAAAGCACACTGGTTGAAGTTTTCCATCTTGTGTACCTGCATTGACTTCCCTACAAGCATTCAGGAAGTCTGCAAGTCAAATCCTGCTGATTAAGCACTGGACATCTTTGAAAAATTCAGATATAATTCGTAGAAGATAAACAGTAAGAAATGAAAGATCAGAAAGAAATGAACAGCTTTATGATAGAAACTTTGGATGCTTAACAAAGTCTCCCCTAATCACCATCTTCAGATGTAGACAAGTCAGCCCAGAGGATCAATGATTTTTGTACAGAATTTTCTGTCTGCCAATGCCTATAATTCCCCAGGTGTGTTTTAATTAAATGGGGATCTAGTAATTGTTCATGCTTTGAATAAAGACATTGCTGAGTAATGAAATCTTTATAAACAACACTTAATCACCCATAACATAGACCGATGACATAATGTTATAATTTACATTTTAAATTAAAAAAAATTACCAAAATGTAGTTTTTTATTTAACATATGTTTAGCTTGAGTGGGCAGGTGGAGTCAAGTCTTGTTAAACTAGAAATACTATACCTTTGGGTTTACTCAATAGCAAGGAAAGTAAAGGAGAGTATTAAAGGACTCATTGGTGAAAGTAGTTGACATGAGTTCATTCAGTATAACTACTCATATCTTGGGAATATTCCCCTCTGCAAAGGCATGTATAAAGGTACAGTATTATACCAATGAGGTTATAAATTGAGAGTGAAAGTGGTGCATTGGCTTTGCATTGCCTACCTGCACATGGGAGAATGCTTAACAGATACACGGGGGGTAGGACCGTTGTTCCTTATTTGTACATTGCATGTTGCATGTAGTGCATGGAGGTAGCCAGGTGATGCTGGAGAGCAATTTCTTTCTCTGTGGCTCAGTCACTCTCTAGAGGTGCTCCCTTGTTTTCTTTCTTCTTCCCATTGTCTAAACACAAGAGGGTCTTGCCTCTAAATTTTATGCCTCCCATACCTAAAGTTAAATGGAGTTAATATGAGGTGACAGTGCCTAAAATTCCACTTCTGAATTTTAAAAAAGGAAACCATTTGAAAAAATATTTTCCTGTTAGTTTAGATTGAATTATTTAACCATATAATGTTAAATTGATGCAAAGCTGGAGAGGAAAAAACATGAATAACATGAATAGGTCATTTGTCAGCAAAATGGAAAAATCCTTTTTTTTTTTTTTGTTTGTTTGTTTTTTTTTTTTTCACAGACCTTCTGTCATTATAATTAGGTGGAAGAAGAGGTAGCCATCTGGCAAAAAAATAACACTTGATCAAAACTTCCCTTCAGCCTGCCAGCTTCCCTCTTTCCCAATGGACAGAACTCTGAAAGGAAGGACACATAATCTTCAGTTAAATGGGGAATTCCCCCAGCATCAAAAGATGTGTTAGGGAATTTGCAAGACCTGTTTAAGAGTCTAAATTTCCCATGTGTAGGGAGTTTTCAGTATTGAAACCACATGCTTTAGCATGGAAGAGGTGGATCTATCCATCCCTACACAATATGGACAGACATGTAACATTTCCTTTGGAAGAATATCTTAAAACATTTCATTCCAGAAAAACTGTAACTGAATTAAAAAAAAAAAAGAAGTGTTGCTGGAGCTTCATAAACTCACCAGCTGGAGGGCTCCAACAAAATAAGGCAGCTTGGGGAATCTTTGCAACTTCAGCCTGCAAAATTGTGGCAAAAACACAGATGTGACCTTGGAAAGTTTGGGACCACATCTATAATCCTTCAAAAGATTTCAAAATCTTCCTTCGTAGTCCAGTGGAACTGATATATTCCTATTCCAATACACATTTTCTAACGGTAATGTCTTCAATTGGAAATGTAAGTAGAATTTAGAGCAGGGGTGAAAATGAGTTTAACACCTCTGATTTAGAAGAAGTCAAGTACACTTTAGTCATCTTCATAGTCAGAAAGACATAATCTTAGATTTTAATATTGTTAAACTAGATAAAATTTTACAAATAAAATTTTACCTCTATCTTTGTGTTCCTCTCTTGTTTTCATTATATTAAAAAGTGCATGATTCCCTGTTTATTTTAAATGAAAATTATTCATTATCGATTTGGTTTCAGTAGGAAAAAAAAGATCTTTTTTGAACTACCATAATATAGCAGTCACAATGACTGCATTTTTATGCTAGAATTCACAATCTTAAGCAGCAGAATTTTATTGTGAAGTACTGGCACAATCTTGAAACTTTTTTTGAAATACTTAATGCTAAATTCACTTAAGCCTTTGCATGACAGTAGCATCTGGAGAGTTTTTCTGTTTGTTAAGTAGCTGGGATAACTACATTTCCACTTCTGGAAAATGTTACTTTCAGGGAGGTAAAGGATTTACAATTAGGGGGAAAAAAATAAAAGCCAAGAGTTACAGTATTATGAGCATGACATCTCTGTCTGAGAGTCCTAATGACCAGACAGAGAAATGCTGGCTTCCACACCACATCAAAACAAATGAGAAAATATCATTAAATGTAGGTTTGGAACACTCATTTTTCTCTATAATGTTGTATGTTTCCACCAATCTGGCAACGCGAGAGTGTCACAGAGTGTAAGCAGTACTTGCCAGAATAGGAACAGGTGGCCTTAAATTCAACAGAAAAACAAGAATTCAGCTGTCTAACTAGATCTGCATGAATTTAACAAATGCTAAGGGAAAGAAGAAATAATTAAAAGGAAAAGGTAATAAAAAATTCTGTCTGCCAAATGTTTAGTGTCTGACCCTGGACCTAGGCCCACCAGGACATGCCCTCTGCAGGCTGGGGCACTCAGCAGTAAGGTCCTTATCTGCTCTGTGGAATGTTTCTGGGTTTTATCCAACATTTTTTTAATACCAATTTGTAAAAAAATAGAGAGAATCTTAAGCCAGCCATTTCTGAACAACGTATTTTTTCATTAAAGCGCGAAGTGACTAGCCCTACACAAATGGGAAGATGAATGTCTGAATGAAACCAATGCTTTGTGCTGCAGCAACGTGGGATACTACAAACCAGGCAGTTTCAGTGCTGTTGTACAAAACCCCACAGTAGCTGTTCAGGAATAGGAAAGCAAACCAAACAAAACAGTAGAAGCAAATGCTGAAGCTGCTTTCCAGGCATAGGATTTCAAAAAAAATAATAATAAAGTGATAAGAGCAATCTAATAGTGTAAATTTCTCCACTATCCTGCAAAAAACAGGTCCATCTGCTGCTGCAGACATCCTCTGCCAGAGCAGTGTAGAAGTCTTCATAGAAATAAAACCCTAAAATAAATTCTGTCCCCCCTCATCCTGAAGTGGGAAAGATTTTGCTGCTCTTCTAGGCCTTGGTTCAGTTACTCAGGTTGTTATGCGTATAAAAGCAACACATGAGACAGAGGAGCTAAGAAAAACTCTCACCTTCCTGTAGGAGAGGATGGAGGTCACCATTCTATACCTCTGCTCAGGGTACTAAACTGTGTCTTTACAGGGGGAAGTAAATCCAGATGGAGAAACTAAGATATCTAGACGTAGGTAGCTGTGTATCCACTGTGTAACTCAGAATTAGGACTTGTGGAGATCTAGTCAATAGAGTCAGCAGTGCCTAGAAAGATACTCAGCCAATCAGCCAGTGGCTTTCTGCTTCCAAGTGCCCTGACTCCCCCAGGATCTAAGAACTCTGCTTGCTCGGTCCCCACGGATTTCCAGCAGTCGTCTGTCTCTCGTGGAAATGCTTATGTATAAACACCTGAAGATGACATCCCTCAATCTTGTATAGAATCTACCTTATTTTCACACCCTACTGGATTCCTCTATTTTTGTTTTTCACTCCTACTTCAAAGACTTGTGTGTAGCCTTCTAGCCACTGCGATCCTTGGCGATGGGCTGCCGTTCAACTCTGCGCTTAGCAAGAGAGAATGAGGACAGTGGTCCCAGTTTTGAAGGCAAAAGGACTTGACTGCACAATGGTGTAACTCTTCTATTGTAGATATGGTTGAAGGACCCTACTGCTGTTACGTTTTAGACAGTGGATTAGCTGATGAGACTGCCTGTGATAGCAAAGGGCTGGCCCTCCACACCTGTCTAGTTTTATGGCCTAAATGCAATAAATGTTCACACTAATTCCACCATGCTTTCCCAGAATACAGCCAGGCACAATTTACAAATGTAGTCCTGAGTTTTATTATTTACTAATAAATTCTGGTAAAACAGTTCACCTCCTCTCCCTGGACAATGAATTTCAGAAGTTATTACTGCCCTGAAAAATTCAAACTAAAGGTTGGACATTAATTATGAACATGAGATCAGGACTCAACTGGGTAATTTGAATCACTTGCTTACAGACCACTTAATAATTTTCACACACTTTTCATTGAAAACAATCATTTTGTGGCTGCAAAGGTGGGTTCAGTAATTCTGCTGTCATGAGTACAATTATAAATAAAACACAAGGGACTAAATGAGAGAGTGAGAGAATGAATTTGCCAGCTGGAAGCCTTAGCAAAATGATATTCCATGACCTCAGGAACCATTCAGTACAATTGAACCTTGTCTATCCTTGGCAATATATTCACAATAAATGTAATTGACTGTTCGTCTCTGAACTTTGGGACTATATGGAACTGATCTTGTCTACGTAGATTAGATGTTCAGCGATGCCTTTGCTTATGTGAGGTCTTTATTACCCTGTGGCTAGTGCGTAGGCTGCAGTATGACTTAGAAATACTTTACATATTTTGTTATCAAAATTTTAGCTGCTATGGCTATTGTGGTGACATTCTGTCTACCCTCTCTCTCTTTTTTCTCCTTGTTCTTACATTTGATTTTTTTATTCATGTACCTTTTCATGTATATGGTTATTCTGTGGAGGTTTTGTTTGTTTGTTTGTTTAAATTAATATGTTTTGATCTTAATTGGATACTCCTTGCTATTGGAGACTTTACAAAGCATAGTCCACTCCTCCTGGAGAAAGGTTCTTTTTAAAGTTTTCTTTGGATTATGGCATTTTCAAAGCAGAAACTAGGTGACAGACAGAAACAATAAGAAAACTTTTCAATTAAAGTCCTCTCAAACTTTACACTTAGATGTAATTTTCATTTATAATGTAACTCCAAGGCTTAGCAGTGTTTAAGACACCAATAAGAATTAGCAATAATATATGTTTACAGTAATTTTGGCATGATATGTTAAAGATGGACGTTTGATTATTTAGATAGGCCAACAAATCCAATATCTGTACTTGCATCCATAACCAGGAACTTTCTCCATCCCATAAGAAGTGAAAAAAATCTTACTATATTTCACTTTGCTACAAAACCCGCTTGTTTAATTTTGGCTTCCCAAATAGTAAAATAAATTTAATATTTAATAATCTGCTATCCAAGGAAGAAAGTACAGGAAAGGTCTGAAGCATGACTTCCATGAAGCAAAATGGCATAGAACTGTAGTGTCACTTGGGCCTGAGTTCATCCCACCAACTGTATGACCTTAACTGAGTGTCCCAAGCAGGCATCACACAGACCCATGGGATTTTGCTTAATTGGTGAGAAGACAGAGTTCACCTCTAGAGACCAATTTAGGTGGTATGTGGGCTGCAAGTGCAAAAAATAAGGTTTTGTGACTCTTGGATCTGAGGAAGTAAACTGCTCCTTCATCTGCACCAGCTGCAACTTTCCCAGGGCTGATGCTTTCCAGCCTAACTAAATTGCATTGATGTAACTAAAGTGGGACATGCTGAGGAATGAGTTGTCGTTGCTGGCGTTGATTCAGAGAAGACAGGATGCAATCCTGAATCCAGTGGGAGATAGTAGCAAGCATTTCTTGAAAACCCTGAAATACAAGAACATTATTATAGTCATAAATCACCTACAATATTTCTTAGCACTTTGTCAGCTAAATATCTACAAAGTAGGTCACACGAAACCAAAGAAAACTTAGAATTATCAACTATCTAGTGAGTATTCTATTGATTTGTTTCTAAAACTTGTTCCCGAGTTTACTGAATTTGAGATGTTTATATCTGTCTTGCTTTTGGATTTAATAAAAGAATTTCCCAGACCTTTCAACTTCCATCTTTGTCATGTTAAAATTGCTATATTTCCCCAAAGTTATTTTCAGCTTCAAGTGAATATAAAATACTAATGCTAGAATGAATTAGGTCATTCATTTCAGAGATAGATATATGCACAGAATATGTTTATTTTGCAGAGCTTTTCTATTCTTCTGTGATGCCCTACTATTAATAGAAATGTTAGTATTTGCCCTCTCTCCAGCTGCCTAAATGGAGACAGCAAGTCACATAGACCCTTTGGCCTCCAACTGCTGCTCCGGAATGATATAGGTCTCCTGTAGGGCCTGTCTCCTGTTCAACAGTGATGCCTCATTCTGCTGCCTTCAGACGTCTCAAATGGCACTAGGAGCTTTTGATTAGGCAATTAAATTGAGACTTTTCTGATACAGTCACAGTGTGGCAGGGAAAGAACGTAAGAAATGTTTGTCATTCTACGAATCTTTTTCAATTATCTTAAAATATCTCCCAAGTATTAGCCTCTTCTGCTGTGAGTTAGTTTTTCTATGGTGATGCTGATCTCTTCTCTCTGGTGACCAATGACAGAACCCGAGGGAATGGCAGGAAGATGTGCCAGGGAAGGCTTAGGTTGGACATTAGGAAAAGATTCTTCCCCCAGAGGGTGCTGGAGCACTGGAACAGGCTCCCCAGGGAAGTAGTTACAGCCCCAAGCCTGACAACGTTCAAGAAGCATTTGGACAACACCCTCAGACGCATGGTGTGAATTTTGGGGTTGTCCTATGCAGGGACAGGAGTTGGACTTGATGATCCTTGTGGGTCCCTTCCAACTCAGGACATTCTATAATTCTGTAAGGCCAAGCAGCTTTTGAGACCTGCCGCCCTGGTAAGGGTTCATTTTCTACACTATGTAACAGCAGGAAGAAAATTGCTTCAGAGAAGTAGTAATAACCTGATTTGCAAGGCACTGAGGGCTACGACAGTCTTTGTGTGACATTTTTTAGAAATTTTCTTAAACTTAGCCATGTATGACTTATTTAAAAATGGCAAACCATGTGATACACATTGCCCCAAGTAATCTGCATGCAGTTGTATGGACTGCAGCTATTGAAGCATATTGTTATTGGGACTGACTCCAGTTGTTTTCACATCCTTTAGAAAAATGTAAAGTCTTCAAGAAAATCCATTTTTCATGTTAGACCAGATCCCATATGTAAGTTGTCCTTTTACATTGGTGTAACTCCAGTGATGTCAAAGGAGTTGCTCTAACTCCCACACCATGCTGACCCAGTTCTTCCAGATGAGGTTCTTGGTGCTTGTCTCCACATTTCACTTTTTTTTCCCAGCTACCACCTTGCATTGTTTCTAAATAATTCATTTTTATTTTGGGGCTTTTAAAATTAATGGATTTTTATAGATCTTATGAAGCCCTTCAAAACTGGAAGGATTACCAGAATGTTTAGACTTGCTGCTTAGTCAGTGTCAGTCCTTTGCTTGTGTTGAATTTAACATGGCAGGTGACATTGTTCACTATTTACACTCTACTACAGCTTTATGTTAGAAAGAAATCAGTACATGAAAGATCCGGAGATGACACTATAGTATAACAATCATGTTGATTATATAATTTAATTAAAAATATATGTGAACTTTTCTAGTGACACTTTAAATTATTCTTGTTATATTCTCTCTGCATTTTTGGTAAAATTACGAGTTGGTTCTTCTATATTTATTAATGTAACTGTCAATCTGCACTTGAGTGTCCAAAAATTATTTGGCTCTTGTGTCAGTTGAACATCTTGGTCCTAATGATGAGGGTATTCTCAAGACGCTTCAACTCTCCCAGCTGGTGTCAGCCAACAGGACGCAGGTCAGCCAGAAAACTGTTTGAGGATGTACAAAGAAAAAGCAACAACGGGGAAAAAAATAAACACAAAGAACATCATGGGCCATATGCCTTCCAGTTAAAGGAAGATTCCCCTATGGGAATAAAAAGAAGGCTTTAAGTATAAAAATAATTATACTATCTCTTTTGAGACCACTTTCCTACGAACAAATACCACAAAGAAATGTAACATTGGATTAAAAAGCTCTTGCCACCAAAGTAGCAGTTGCCTCAACCAGTTCAAGCAATCATCCCAGTTTATCCAGTGGTTCCGTGGCAAGAAAGAGATTAAACATTTACACCAGCCTGCCTACAACTCTAGAGGCTTCAGTGCTGAGAAAGATTTAAAGGGAATGAAAACCAAAAGAGACTTTCTTCAGTTTGTTGGTTATTGTCTTGCCAAATCAGTCATCCGTGTGCAGAGCCAGTCTCTGTATCACTTGTGGCCTTTCCTTGGCTTCTGCTCAGAGAGCTCAGGAACTGCTTGTTGTTTAATAGAGCCCTCAGAGATTATTCTTGGAAAGAGCTATTTCTGTAGAGCAGAATACATTTACTGAAAATTCTTTTACAAAGCACTGAAATAGGAGCAATTGGATGCACTCTTCCCCTGCTAAATATTCACTGGGAAACAACAAACCAAATTTGAGATCTACACCCCCAAATTTTTTGCTTGTCATTAAGCCATTTACCATGCTCAAGGACATTGTCTGGTGTCTATGCAAAGACTTCTCAAGTGAGTTGATGCTGTCATCACAATACAAAGGTTACTACTCACTGTCTTGCAGAATTAGGCCAATGACAGAAGCAAATTTCTGTGTCAAAAATAGTAGCACTAGCAACTTCACAAGAATTTGTTTTTGAGACACTGCATGGACATGCATATGAGCATGCGTGTTTACAATCACTATATATTTGTCTGGGAGTCATGCATTAGAAACTTTTTTTTTTCAGTCTATGTAAGACAAAAATTTAAAGGAAATAAGTTAAAAAAGAAAAAAACCCCACAAACCCCTCTTTTTTGTTTGTTTCTTCAGAAAAACATTCAATCAACCAACCAAAACCCAACAAAACAAACAAAAAACCAAACAAATCAAACCTTGAAGAATATTGTATAGTTGGAAAATAATTAGTTTGAGTTGAAAATAAATGCTTGGTGATTTACCTTTAGAATGTAATTTTAAAATAATTGTCATTTTCAAAATGCAAATGCTTGAAAATGAAATACTAAAATGTTTTCTCCAATATCAACCTGAAGTTTTCTGAATTTCCCCCTTCTTTAGCTGAATTTATTCCACCAGAATAAATCCCAAATTAAGGAATCATTTGCACATTTCCAATTGCATCTTTATTACAAGCAACTTTGCACTGAAAAAAAAGATGAAACGACAGAATTACTAATTTGTGTCCACTGAACAAATAACAGAATTTTCTTGTCTTTCTGTCTTGTTCTCAAAGAATAAATGCAGGCAATCTGTTCAGATTACGTTAATATTTACATTTATAATTTCATTATTGAATTCTTAGTAAGGCTTGGCATTTTAGTGAGCTAACAGCTAAAGAAAGAGCCATATCTCCATATCTGCAACAAGACACTGCTGCAAAGCTGGCCCTGAGTGAATTAGCTCAGGTATTGAAAGTAGCATAGGTGCACTAATTACTCAGTTGTGCTCATCTCTGAGTGTCTGTGCTACTACTTTGTGCATATAGACATGCTCTAGTGTCCAAAGTAGAGATTTTCAAAACCCTGCTCAATTGTTTCTCACTGTGCAGATGACAGCAGAATGACTATGAGTCTAATGTTGCAGTCCTCAGCCTTTCCCTTTGTGGATTCATCCACAAAGTTGTCATGAAGTTAGGGTAAGTTGTCATAATGAGTCCAGGGTGAGGGATAGGAGGGTACTCCAACGAGTAAAATGATCAGAGTGGATGTAAAGTTTCAAAATGTTGGATGAGTGGAAGGTTTGCTGTTCTTGATTTTTTTATCTTGCAAGACGATGGGATACACATGGAATAAAACATGACTTAGCCGAAGCACTTGTAACAGAATCAAAACCTTTAAAATTAGATAAAATGATGAAACAAAATAGACTTCATTAGACTAGCTTTGTCTGAACTCACAGGAAACAAAGTATTATTTAGATATCATTTTGTATTTAATTTTTGTGATTTTAGCAGAAATGGAATACTCACAGGTAAAAATCTGTATTAAGTACTTTTTTTAACTGGAATTCAAAAACATATATTCAGCAAATTTGTCATCCATTGACTAATTGAATAATGTCCTAGCAAGTGAGTTTAGACAATCAAATTTTACAATTCCAAAAGTAAGTACTTTAAGTGTAGCTAAATGAGGCTGAATTCTTACATCTTACATTTATTCTCAGACATACATGTGATCATTGTCAAATACCTCCAAAACACACTTCGGTCACAACCTTCTCTTGTGAATGTAAATCCAAGACAAACTACAATGTCTGACAGGACTTTTTGATGGTATTTCATTCTCAGTTTCATTTATTATACTTAAAAATGATGTTAACAAGCTTTGTAATTCTGCATTTTTGCTGATTCATTCTATTTTTATTTTCTAAAATATACTGCATGAAATATTAACTTTATTATTTTGACCCAGCCTGAATTTGTCCTCGGTCCTGGAAAATGTTCAGCTGAAGCTACCAGGATGCCATAGAACACTCTGGAAAAAGAAAACTTATTTCCCCATAAATGTCAGTGAAGGCATTTCAGAATAACAAAACAAACATGATTTAAGTATTCTGAGGTCTTATTTATTCATATCGCTCAAAAGATTCCTCAGTTGCTCTATTTGTGAACAACTATCATGAAAATATACTGAAACCACTGGGAAAATAGGCATAAATTCCTTCAGAGGCCATGCAACAGATGGACTGAAGCTGGATCAAAGGAGAATGAACACTTTCCTCAATTTCTCACCAGCTGAGACTCTTTCAGTTTCAAGGGGACTTACGTCTTTTGGGCAGAGTACTGACTTCTTGCCCTTAACTGTTGGGGGACCCACAGGATGCGTCCTAGTCTATTTTATTTACTAGTGTAGACATAGCCATAAAATCTAGGATTTGATGTCAGAGTAGCGGGGACTGGATCTGGCAGGAGCTGGGAAACCAAGCAGTGTGAGGGAGCAAAGAAGCCGAGTGCCCAAGGACACTGCAGCTGAAAGCCCAACAGATCTGCGTTGAGAAGCAAAGAAACATGAAGCTGGTGAAATTATAGCTGGTGAGAGGAGAAGAAAGCTGGAGTAGTTACAGAGTGAGGTACTCTATTATCCCTTTCTCTCTTTTTCTCTGTAAATCTTGTGATCCCTTTGAGGAAAGCAGATAGCCTGAAAGTTGGAGAGGAACCTATAATTTGATCTACAGGTTATTTGGTCAACAGCCTCCATGCCCAAGCCTGAATTTCTGAGAAACCTGATATGGCAACTGCAACTTCAAAACTGCCATCAAAAGCAACTCCTGAGCTCCCATGACTCATCATTGCTACCTATCATGAGGTCTACATGGAGAAACTTTAACAAGAACACAGTAGTCCTGTTGGTGGCAAACGCTGAATAAACACAGTTGTCTGACGATATAATCATTTCCAGTTTTCTTACTTCATGGGCCCCACCTCCTTTCAGCACCAGCCGTTCCTCTTGCCTCACTGGCACAAGCAAGCTCCTTGCACCATCTCAAGCTCATTTTCCTGTGGGCCTCTTAGATGGGACTCCCAGGAGAGATAAAACCGATGCCTTGTTCACATAGACAGCAACATAAACCCTGAATTAGACCATACCTCTGTGGCTTCAGGGTACTGTAAATATATTCTAATGATTTATCATGTATTTGCTTTTCCATTTCGTATAAATAAAGCAGAACATTTGCAAAGCACACTCTGTCAATGTTAATATAAAATCCAGATGTCTGTTTTGTCAGCCTACTGCCTTATACTGGATTTTTGAATATTATAATTTGCTGCTGATTGGTGAGTTATTTAAGGGAACAACATGTGTGTGTATTAGAGTGTATGTTGCATTGCAGCTGCTGCAGCTAGTGCCCAGGGTCCAATATACGCACAGGTGAATGATTTCATGTCTCAAGAATAAAAAATAACCAGCTGTTTGCATTGGTATTTCACAGAACTGTGAACATATCAGCTTAACATATGCAAACAGGTGGTTGTACACGAATATACCACTGTTATTTATTTCAACAGCCACATTTGGATTTACTTTCATGTTTCATTAAGTACTGCTGCACTGAGATAAAGAAGTGAAATTTTCCCAACCCTGCCTCTTCTGCCAGCCATCGCCAGGCCATGGAGCAACTTCTGTTGTTCCACATCTTTGCAACAGAACTAAAGTTTCATCGAGGTGGCATATAGCCTTGAATAAGACCAGTCTAAGCATCAGTAAATATGCCCTAAGCTGATGTTAAGTTGTAGATTTTGTGAGTAAATTATGATGCTCATTTTTCATGTAATGGTCCAGTTCTGATGAGTTTTCCTTGGAGAAGTTAATGTTGCTGATGTTTCAAATGTTGATTTTCTTGTTGACTAGAAATGAAAGCTACTTATCGTGCAGTTTCTGTATGATTCATTCTCGAGAATGAAGAATTGTTCTCAAGAGTTCTGACTGCAGAGTAGACACCAAGGCTAGTGCCAGTAAGTACAACTACTCTACTGAATTGGAGGTGCCAACTATGACAACTTAAAACTAACTTTACATGGCAGCTGTGTAAGGTGGCAGCTCTGCAACGTTCTGTTCTTACTACAAACACATGATCCTCACACAGAGTGTGCTAAGGAAAAGGTAGGTGCTGCAGTCAAATATTCCTCCATTGTTATTTGGAAGCATTTTGATCTAGGTCTCAGGGAAAATATTTATTCAGCAGCACACCATGTGAGGAAAGCTATGCAGTATCTTACATCTTAAGATGCATTGTTAACACTCTGCCAAATTTTGATCTTAGATATGTGTGGAAAAACTCGTATTGCATCAACTTAATTAGTCAAAACTAATTGGTAGAAATGACATCAACTTTAGCACATCGATGTCAAATAGATTTGCACATATGTATCTGAAAAGAAGAATGAATTGGAAAGTACAGGGCCAAATTGAAGATTTCCCACTGATTTTTCTGGGCTTTGTTTCACACTGTAAACTAATTTCAGGGTCAAATGACATATACTTAGCAATAACTATGTAAGAGGGAATACATACACTGTTCTAACAAGCTTTTTCAAAGAAACAGTTTTGCCAAAAGAACTTTGCGAAAGTACTACATAGGTCCAAAGCCATATCCACTAATACAGTTAGTCTGGATTTAAGTTGGTGCTAGTGAGTGCAGGTTATGCCTTAAAAAGGCTGATCACATGGGTAAAAGGAGAAAGGTTTTCTCTTTTCTTTAGAAATGGAATTGGAACTTCATTTTTAAAAGTAAGCAACTTCCTGTAAAATTATTGTAGTAACTTTCTCTAAAAGTATTCCAGAATCCATCTGAAATAACTTACAAGAACATAATACAAATTTTGTTTATAATAAAATTAGAAATATTTTTATACACTGTTTTTCCATGGCTTTGCAAACTTGTATTTACATTTCTGATTAACAGAATTTGAAAAATCTGGTCTATGACTGGATCTGCAAATTTTTCAGTGCATATATGTTTGTGGGAGAGACCTCATATTAGAGAATATTAGAGCTTACCTTGTTATTTAATCAGTTCATTGTTCAGCAGTAGTCAGAAAAGCAAATCAAAAGTTTGAAAGGAATAGAAAAGTAGACAGGAATTAAAAACCTTCTGCCACTTTATGATGCTATGGGTTTCTTACAACTTGGATTTTGACTGCATTTATGTTGCCTCCATTACAAAGAGAATAACATAGCTGAGGAAAGAGGAGGATGAGATTGAGAAGAGGAGGGCAAGAGCAGTGATTCAAGCTTTGGAACAGTTTCTATACAACAAACAAAGAAGCAACCTCTAATACTAAGCAAAAGGTAAAGGAAGAAATATATCGTCCATTGAAATAATGAGTGGTGTAGAGTAGGGAATGATTGTTCACCGCCTTTCACTTTCCCGCACAAGATGATGTAAAAATAAAAATATATTTACTCTTGGAAACATTAAAAGTTCAAATGGTTTAAAATATATGATTGGAAAAAATATTGGGAGAAAATCTATAGTCATTGAATAAAGGACATTGTCTCTGAATGAAGAAGTTACTATGCAATATTCACGGAAATCATCCCTACATTCTGGACTTGCTTTTGCCCTGTGTCTTAGACTTCAACTACTGTATAGGGATTCTAAAGAAAAACAGAACATACGGAGTAGTTTGGTTTCACCTGACACAAGCTATCCAATGTTCTCATTTCGAAACTGCCACCCAATTGAATTTGTGGCCTGTAAATATGAATTGTCCGGAGAAGGGAGAAGGGCTGCAGTCTTCATAGGAAGTGACACAAACTGCTAGGCCACCATTGCAGTGTTGGTTTGGTTTAAAATGAACAATTAAAAGCACAAAACAAAGACAAGAATAAAATAACACAGAACGCTTGATAAGACAGACTTAGAAATCTTTATTTAAAAGATGGTATTTTAAAAGGATAAAACTTTATCATGTTACTCCTCATTTTTCAGTCTCTGCAACAGGATTAAACAGTACATGTGGGATTATTGCATGTTTGATTTTGCTCATAATTCACCAAGCAATAACACCACGTCCCAAGTTGCTGATCTCAGAAAAGATTACTTGTTGTAAGGACTGTCTGTGCAATGTTGTGGTCGATGTGGCTGGATACCCTCTTCTGTGCTGAGAACACAGAAACCACGAGCAAGGTACCACCCACAGATGCTTATAAATGCCTTTGGATAAACCCTGTAGACTGGATGTCTGTGATTCTGTGCTCAGTGCACTGAACAGAACAGCTGCCATCACTTGGATGTAAATTCATATGGGATTTAAATTGTTGTGGGCTTCCAGCTCTCATTTTCTTTTTCCCAGCAGAGGCTGTAAGTCTCTGTCCCTTGCTGGGATGATCTTCAGAGGCCTGGAGGCCGTTTCTGCTCCAGAAGGACTGCACGAAGCAGTGCTGTGCATCATCTGAGGCAATGCGTGTGAGAGTTGCATCTGCTCACAGCAGGGCAGTTGCCAACCTGTCAGGTTTGACTCTTAATATCTGATTACCTACACATCTCGACAAACATTTTTGAGAAGCATAAGTTGCAAAACATTTGCAAAAACAACAGCCAATGCAGTTTTTCCAGCTATAGTGATTCGAAGTATCACACAAGAGAGTACAGGATGATTTTGAGACACTGAAGAACTAAGCCATGTACATTTTCTTTATATATTATTCCTTAGATATTCCAAGTATAGCTGAATCAGTCTTTTCATATTCTGGCATAACAGTACTAGTGTCAACACTATATCTATTAGTCAAAATTGTTTTCTCAATTTTGATTAAAAAAACAGTGGTTAGTGAACTTGCCTCTCATCCCTTCATTGGTTATAACTCCGTAGAAATTCAGCCTTTTGACTCCAATTAGAGGTTTGAGATTTCTTGGGAACAGATGACATATTCATAACTCAATGTTTGCCTCATCCATCTGTTCTCTGTTGGCAGCTTGTAAATTATTAGGACACATACTGTCTTGTCTATATCTTTGTATATGCAGAAGAGAACAGAGTGGGAAAGGTTTCCTGCTCTAATTGGTATTTAGGTTCTCCCTTTGTGTGAAAGCTATGTAACAATAATCCATGGATGGCTTTTTGATCTTCTCTAAACACATTTACTTACATCCTCACTGAGGGTGACCTCATCAGTGGACAGTCGTAGTAAAAGGACAAAAGCACTTCTGCAAATTGGAGCAACGTCAGGCATAAAGTGTCAGACTGAAAACTGACAGGTTCTAAAACCAGCTGCTTGTAAAAGCAAGTGAAAACACAGAATCTGATTGGTCCTGACATACATTCAGGACCGTGACATCCTCAGTGATGTAGTGGGGAAATAAATTGTTAAACTTGCACAGATAATTCCAGTCACATACTCAATTCCTCTAGGAATAGCCATCGAGCAAAAAAAATGTATCTTCTTCATCAATCCAAAATTTGTTTCAGTGTAGTGTAAGTCATTTTAAACTTCTGTAGTTTATCTGAACCCACTCCTGGAATGAATTTTCTTTAAGAATTTTCCATTTATCAAGTTTCTTTTACAAACTATAGTTACGTGGCTGGCTTTGGTGGTGTGGACAGTCTGAAGTTTAAAAGCAAACCTGTGGGAATAGCAAAGGTGTAGAATGATTGTGCTGCAATTGCTGCTCTAACTGCAAAGGCTGAGAAACCCAAAATAGCAATATAGCTTTTGTGGAAATCAAACAAAAAAATCAAAGAATGCACTAAGCACCCTAGGAAAGATTATTAAGGAGTCAGGGGATAATATTGTTGACAAGGCATCAAGCCAAACAATATTTGTCCAAAGCTGATAAGGAAAGAGGGGTTAGAAATTGGAGAAGCTTAAGCAGATATTTTTATGATTTTTCTTAGTACAAGCAAGATCTCCAAGGACTGGGCCGTGGTTAGCATAACCCCATTATTAAAAAAGTGGTCTAGGGATTTACTTAGAAATTATATACCAATGTATTTAACCTCATATGGGACAAAAGCATTTCACAAGATCAAATAAAGATACCCTTGGAAAAATCGACAGCCTGAGAACAGCCACATGTTTGCAGGAAGCAGAGATCATGCTTGAGCTGATTGGAATTCCTGGCGGATATTATTACTACAGAGGTGCAGGGTGATTTGCTAGAGTGGCAAACAAAAATACAGAATTTGCACTGTGGTTATTCAGATATTTTGATCGCATAAACATCTTAGAACTATAAACTGGTGTGGATGAATGTTCTTTTCTTCAAGGATGAGTAAAACTGTTGAATGAAATTGGAGGGTTTTCTTATACGCTTTTTGGCTTAATATTTTTAAGCCGTTATCAGACAAACTTTGTGTCTCGGATTCTTGGGATCTTGTAGTATTGGACATAAAGAAAGAAAAAAACCAATAATTTGTGAATACTCCTGTTTCTGCACTATTAAGGTCAAGAAAAGTGCAAAAGCAACAGGTGGCAAAAAGTATTTTAAAACATTTCAGAGTTTCTCTAAACTGTATTCTGCCACCTGGAAGAGCCAGCAGAGCAGCAGAGAGATAATTTAGTTTTCCAGAGTAAAGGGAGCTTTAGTTTGGTTAATTTGTGAACATGAGCAATGTACAAGCTTAGCAATGCTCAGCAATGTTCTTGAGTAAGTGTGTTTAAAGCTAGAATCACCTCGGGGTTAATGGTTTTGTTTTCCTCTTAGTGCACCAAACTGCAGTTGACCTACCCAGATCAACTGATTTCTTGTTGGCTGCTAGTGTTGAAATATATTCAGGTAAATTTTCTTGGAAAAATGGGATATTAGGTGAGCATGCAGAGAGCAGCCAGCTTCAGTGAATACTGAAGTTACAGCTCAAAAAATAACATCTTCAGGAGTAGTAAACTTTGCAACTTGGATGACTGTTGAGATTTCATTATCGCTGTAAAATTCCCAGATTGCATGGATTAGACAGAAGAGTTATCAAAATGAACAACTGTCAAATGAAAGCTTTCCAACAGATCTTAAGGAAAGTTTTAACCATCAAATCAGATGAAGAATAAATTATTCTATGAGTGACATGGGATTACAGTAAGTCAAAATAATCATTGGCTTTTCAAAATAAACATATCCCAAATTATTCTATAAAGTTCAAGAACCCTTCATGCAGGGAAAATACTAGAGATTGTTACTCTAGAACTGACAAATACATGTAACTGTATGATTTTAGCCTGTACATCCTAAAACATTTCAGTTTTCAAATGAAAAAAATATGAAAATGCACTCTACAAGAAGTGGTTTGCTCTTCAATATTTATTTAACTCTCACAATGAAACTTTTACTCATGACTGAAAATTGGTGGTTGCTGTTCTCACTTAAAGAAAATGGGACAAGAGATGCTGAAATCTCTCATCTTTATTTATATATATACACTAAAAATGGGTTATAACAGGCAAGAGAAGTGAAGATTTAAGAAAAAAAACTTTTTTTTTCATTTTCTCAGACTTCTATCAAGAGATCTTCAGCAAAAGTTAATCCTATCTCTGTTTCCCAGATTTTTTAGGTTTCTTTGAATGACATGTCTCCCACACGTCTCTTTTTCAATTTACTAATCTTACAGGGAAAACTAGTGGCTGTGAGAGGTGAGGAGCATTTCTGCTCTCTTCTTTGCAGCACAGACTGGGTTTGGTGTGTGCTGGTAAAGGCAAACGGGAGCAGCGCTATCCCTAAGGCCTTGGTGAAGGTTTCAGGTGAATGCTGGAGCTGCTGTGGAAATTTTCCTACTTGGCATTGGGATTAATCTTAGTCCCTGAAGAAGCCACAAAATCTAGGGGTACACTCCTATGTTCAATAGCCATTTTGCTAAGTGTTTAGAGTTGAAATTGTCTGCTAACGATTCTTATTTTTGCTAGAGTCACTGAAATGTTTCCCAGATTTTCAATTTAAAACTAGACTTGTTTTTTTGGCCGTGGATATGTTGAAACAGTTAAGCTTGTTAGAAGTAGATGTTAGTCCAGATGGAATTGAAACCAGATTTCTGAGGCAAGGAGTCTAAAGTAACAAATTATTGACACATTTCATTACTTCTACTTCAGTCTAAAATATTGGAAAAATAAGTAATATAAATTCACAGCTTAGCTAGCTTTTGGAAGAAAGGAAGGCCATTAAATCTTTATGGTCAAACATGATATCTAATCACTCAAGTAACACCACTTTGTTAAAAGTGCAGATGTCATTTTTGGATTAGATTTTATATAAGGGGTTTTTGATGAGCAAATTTTGGATGATTTCTTTTGTTATATGAGTTATCCTGTGTTACAATCTGACATCTATTGTTGTAGGGTGGAAATGTACAGACAACTTGGTTTCAGTCACACTGCTCTAATGGCTTAATTGTTATTTAGAACAGAAAATGGCAATGTCGATAGATCAAAGTCTTCTCAAAACTAAAATGAATTCCTTGGATACTCCAGAGATTTGTATCCACATTGGATCATATTATCTACAATTCTTGCAATAATCATTTTATGTCTGTCTATAAACACAGAGCAGATGCAGGTTCCCCATTCTCTTAATGTCCGTATGTATCCAGCATCGGGAAAGGCTGGCTTAGCGTGCAGTCCATTTACATAACTTTCTGTGTCCAACAAATTTCATACTACGTTATTAACCCATTCAAGAGCTGGCCTCATGTTTGACCTAAAGTGGTGGGAAATTCAGTGCATTGTCTAGATGATACAGAGCAACTACATTTTGTTTTGTTGAATGAATATATATATTTTTTTTTCTTTTTCCCATTGAATGAAGGGGAAGACTTTCAGAAGGGTATGGTGAGATTTGTACTTTCCAAAATTATGACAAATTTCATTTCCATGCGGGTTACTTGAATAAAAGTGTATTTGGAATCAGGCTGGAGGCAAAAGCAAAAGGAGGTATACAGGAAGAAAGACCTTGCAACATCTTGAAGTGGAAGAGCATTCCTGCTAGTTTTCATCGTTTTAAATGTCAACTTGAGTGCTTGGGGTTGCAGAGTAGGAACTTGAATGCACCTTTACGGACTGCACAAATTTTAGTTTCTTTCAAGTCATGCGTTATTTTCACAGATTCTCCAGGAAAACAGTGTTTTTCCTTTGGATGTTACTGAAGAAGATACACCACAAAAAATTTTTTCCTTGAAATTCTGTATGAGACACTCGATCAGAGTAAGGAATACTTCCTCTGTTCAGTGTACTGCATCCAGCTTTATGCAATTATGATTCTGGAAGGATTGGATCAGTTGCTAGGATTGAATTTGAGGCACTAAAACATGAATACACTTTCAGACACTTAATCATGCCCTTATGTTACCTAAAATATAGAGAGGAGGGGCAGGAAATGCAATTTTCCCCATATTTTTTTCCAGAAATCAAATAATTATTGTTTCTTACATATATTTAATTGTTGATTTCCTTAGTGGAATTTGGGGGTGTAAAGGGAGGAGTCAATAAAAAACCCACAATTCTTCCACCATAATACCAAAATATGTGTATCTTTCATTGGAAACCCAAACACTTCATTCTGAGGTTTTCACTGAAACCACAAATATTTCTAAAAAGACATCCCTCTGCTCTGAATATTTCTGTTTAATAGTAAATCTTCTGTAAAAATCCTTGTTTTGTAGAAATATACCACCACATTTGTGATGTTTGATTGTAAGGAAGTAGTTTTCGGTTCCAATTTTTTAAACCATCTTGGTTATTCACATCATTCACCTTTTTAAGACTTGTAAACCTTACAAACCAAATCTAGAATAAGTGTCAAATACATCAGTCCTTTATAAGGTAATATACTTTGTGATACTATAGAAATTTTATATGTATTTGACCAAGTCCTGTGAAGTATGAAAATATAAATTGTTTAAAAAAATAACCTAAGAGAAAGCTAATCAATGTAGGCTATTAATGTTCCAGGAATAATGGACAGGAAGAAACATTCTTCAAAATTTGGTACAAAGCTACATTTGAACATAGAAAATATCCATGGATTCTACAGCCATACTCTTCTT
Source organism: Caloenas nicobarica (assembly GCF_036013445.1). Lineage (NCBI taxonomy): Eukaryota > Metazoa > Chordata > Aves > Columbiformes > Columbidae > Caloenas > Caloenas nicobarica. The sequence goes on from NC_088246.1 coordinate 145,807,383, forward strand.
TTCACAGAAATTATTTCCAATACAAGTTTCTAGAGATGGAAAATATAACAGAAAAGTTTCAGCTGTGGCATGTGAATCTTTTTCTGTTTTATGTCCTACTTTATGTATATATACTGAGTATTGCCAAATCAATAGACAATGAATTCACAAAAGTTTGATTCCCTTTTTTCTATAAGTAATAAGCTGCCCAGGAGAAAAAAAAAAAAAAAAAAAAAAGCTAATAAGAAAAATGCAGCCTGACACAATGAAACAGAATTCTGCTTTTATGAGTTCTGGCACTCAGGAACTAAAGAAAGTTAATTGCTATTGTTTCATTTTATCCTTTTTGAAGGAAGTAATTTCGAAGTGTCAGGATAAATATTAAGATTATTCAGCTAAAGGATGAAGCAGTTAAGAAATAATTGCAGTTAGAATTATTTTGACCTATCTCCTGAGAGACAGTTTGTATATACTGTCACATATATTTTTTGTACACAGAGACATGCATAGCAAGTATGTTTGCATGCAGAAGACTGCTGGTTGAATATGGTATCACTTATTGTAGGCCACCCACAACAACACTGCATTGAAGTAACTCTTCACCACCAGCAATGATTCAGTTAACCTTTGATTAAACACAGGAATTCAAACTATGAAAAGGTCTGAAACCTGACACAGTCCTTTGACACCTCGGTGTCTGTCATTAAAGATAATCTTGCCTTAGGTACTGATTTCTGAAAATAGAATTAAACTACTTTGGTTTTCAATCTTAACCCTTCCATATTACAAATGTAACCCTGCTGTGTTAGGAGACTTCCTGAAGCACTGCTTGTCCTTTCAAGTCTGTATGTTTGTGAAGGGGCTTTGGGGGGAGCATAGAGACCAGTGAACACAAACTGGGAAACTCCATCACCAGCAAATGAAGTGAGTGTCGAGGTTGTAGTGAGCAGTGGACCATAAAAAAACTCCAGGACTTCAAAGTCTGATCATGCTTCATCCTCCCTTCTGTTTTTCAGACTTCATATAGAGTGAGACATCAAGTAAGATAAACAACATGTTGCTTGTTGTTTTTCTTTTTAATCTTTGAGCATCACTAATGCCATAGCACTATTTTAAAATTAATCTCTGTGGAGATTGTGCTTCATCTTCTGGTGCAGTTTCTGGTATGTAGCACCTCCCTGTGAACTTGCTGTTCTCTTGTTCTGTGCAACATTAAACACCGGCAAACAGTGACATGCTTTTGCAGTGGTTGTGTCTCACCTGGATATACAAAATAACATAGAGAAGACAGAGGGGCACAACTTAGTTGCAGATTTCCACTGGAAAATAATGTGTGGGGATCTAAAGTTTATAGCCTATGACATCTGAGAATGTCTTTGGATTTATGCTGTTTTTGAGAAATCACCCGTCAGTTTTTTGGGGTAGGTCATGCACTGCAGCAGAGCTGGAATAAGCAGGGTCCTGGCTGAGAAGAGCCCAGGCACTGACTGTCCGGCAGAGACCGCGCTCACACTGCTAATCACCAGCAATGCTGTCGAGGAGCAGGACATCACACCACAAAGGGGCCCATCTTGGAGGCAGAGCAATAGACTGACCCGAACAAAACAAACCTTGGCTGACAGCAGAAGACTTCTCTTGAATCTGAACACAAACACTGACTAGACTCCATGGGTGACAGTGCCCTCCCCAGCCCCCTCCAAGCCACCCTGATGCCCCTCGATGCTGGAATATCACCAGTCTTTCCATGCCATAAGCAAATGGTTACGTGACTTTCAGAGGGAAATATTTTTTCTTTTTCCCCTGCAGAAGCTTGTCAATGTGCCTTGTCAGCTTGTACCCTCTTGGTAGTGCATGTAGGATGTTCCTATCCCCAGCTACTCATAGCAAACTGAAAAAGGGGAAGAAGAGGCTTTATGCTGTTTTCTTTTAGCTTCATGGCGTACGGGCATGGAGCCCATGAAGGACAGTTTGGTCCTTGACAAGTCTTCAACTGGCACCTACTTAACTGTCCCAAGGGGCTGTAGTGCAGCTGCAGTTTCCTAAAACTAAAGCCTATCTTGCATGTCTCTCTAGCTAAATTTCTGGTTCCTCTTCACAGGTATCATATCAAGCAACAGTCAAAAAGTTGCAAAATTATTAGTTGAAATGGGGCTGTTGAAAGTTTCGGTACGAATGGAGTCGTTTTAGGATGATGCCCGTATTAACATTTTTAAAGCATTTCCACATGCACTTTCTAGAGGGGGGAAAAGAAAGAAAAAAAAAAGACAAAAAAAGAAGAAAAAAAAAAGAAAGACAACCTAAGGAAGCTTCAATTTAAAGCTGATCAACGCAAACTAGGAAAGATGGCAAGGATTGAAAAGGCTCCCTTGGGCATGTGGCCTTTATGGACGGAGGAAGGTGACATAAGTTGACATCTTACCCTTGTCAGTGACGCTCATTTCACAGTACAAAAGAGGGCATTGCATTTTGGCAGGGTCCTGCTGACTGAATGTTAGTGCTATTTATTGTGTAATCATCATTTCTGATAATGATGTGCAGAGCACTAACTGCAGATAAATACTTTGGGATGTATAGAGTAACCTGATATTTCCTGCTGGAATACCAACTTTATCCCTTCCATCACACTAATCCAATAATTCACTCACTGAGCACTAAAGATTTCTCTTACAAATTAGATCTGTTTGATAAGCCATTCAGTGTTTTGACATACTTGGTAAGTTGGTGTTCATGTTCCTTCCTGGATAACAGTTTCATGTGGTGTTTTGTAGATGTCTGTAGGAAAGTCACACAGGTGCATTCATAAAAGGAGTTTCTCCATGTTCCAATTGATGATGCAGGAACCTGGTGGACTTCAAAATCTTTGTTTTCCCTGCCCTTGCTATTTTGTGCAAAAGCCTTGCTGGGTGTTGTTTCTGACGAAGAGAATACAGAAACAAATGATGTCAGCTACCCTTTCCTGACTTCAGTTTTGTGGTGAAAGGCAAATGTTTTGTTTTGGTTTAATTTACATTTAATTTACATATTAAAGGCCACAAATTCAGGATCCATTTTCACGGACACTGAACCTGCCCCAAAGTTTTAGGAGCTAAAAACATCAAGAGACACAGTGTTAAAACCTGCAGAAAAGGTATGAGCAGGGGGAGAATTCAGTCCCTATTGAGGCAGTCTATCTGTCCATGCACTCACAAATGTTAGTACTTCAAAAGGATTTACATTGACTTTATTATTTTGCTTCCCTTGCCTTTAGTAGGAGTAGGATTGCTGTGCATTAGGACATTCATTTTCTCTTATTCACTAGATGTGACATGCCCTGAAAACACTGATTCCTGGATGTGCTATTGAAAGAGCAGACAACTGGGAAATATCCCACTTAATAATTTGGTGGCACTAAATACAAAGCTGGGCTCTCCACAGCAACGTGACACGAAGGCTTTTTGTAAGTCAGTAAACTGACATGTAGAACCACATCCTCAAAACATTTCAATATCTCACTCGTAAGTGGACATGTCTAACTAGACACAAGCTGTGAAATAATGATGCTGATTTGGGCCCCTTCAGGTATATGTTAGTGATCCTGAGAAGGGTTGTTGAGTTAGTGTGGGTTGTGGTACCTGAGCTCCTTCATAGTGAGAGCTTCGTCTGACCTGAAGATGATGAACAGCAGGAGGAAGGACATTAGTCTCATTTTCACCATGGGGCCGCAAGCTCCGCAGTCATGTGCAGAGCAGATGAGAGCTGAACTGATGTCCAGGGCACAGCTGCCTTTAAACCTCCGTTCTAAACACTGCTTTTTCTCATGGTACCTATTCCGTAAGCCTACGTTTCAGACAACGTTCTCAGACTGAAACTTTAACTGTGTGTGTAACACAGCTCCAGTTCCTCCACACTGCACTACATGCACCATGTAATCGGGATGTGGGGCTGGAGCACCTCCTGGGCAGCCAGGACCAAAACGATGTTTTTCCATTGTGCTTGTGGCCCACGGTAACCAAATTGCTTCTGGTTTTCTTTCATCTGCATTCATTTTTATTTGTTCAGAGCTGCTAAGTTCACAGCTTTTGAAACTCAAAGTGGACAAAAGGGCACGAACAACTGGATTTCTCCAGCTTTCTAATTATTGATTCACTTCTGGTTTCTGTAAGAAAATGACATGGAGTCCTACTAATATCTAAGGTTATCTGTGGCCTTATGACCTGCGCATCATAACCTCAGTGTGACTTCATTTCAAACACGGGAAAGTGAAAGGTCAGAGAAACAAGATAGCTTATGTATGGCAACAGGATTAGCAGTTTGGGATGCTCTGAAGATATTAATTTGAACCATCTTATGGCCAATATCACTCAGGTGCACTGAAGAGGACAAAAGGAATTCTTGAATTCTTGAAAAGACACAGTATTTTTTGTATTGCTAAATATAATTCCAGAGTAAATACAGGCATAAAAATGAGCTGATTAGTTAGGGAGTTAAAAATATAAAATTATAAGGATATATTTTCGTTTCCCAATGAATTATTCCTCATGGATCAAAAACCCTATTGCAATGTGATTCTTGGACCATGCGATAAAACCAGTGTGTGAGAGGGTAAATAAATACTTTCAGGGTAATGCATTATGCATAAGTTAGCTAAATTTAGGTTGGAAGAACAAACTGAATTCTTGCATTTACAACTGCTGAGTGTTTGTCTTGAGGGCTATTTTAATGTGTTTTTTAAAAATATATTTCAGGTCCCGTCTCAAAGTATAACTTTCCTTTCTTAGGCCTCCTGATGTGCGCTCCATATACAAATCTCTGGCCTAGTCAAATTGTAGTAAATGCAACATGACTTCATAGAATGGTTTTGTGTAATTCCTCTTTCTCCATCACCTATGTTTTTTGAGCAACTTTTTACCCTGTAAATATCATAATTTTCCTTAGGGAAGGTCTGCACTGCTCTAAAAGCAATGTATTTTTGATCCATTTGAGATAAATTGAAATCAGTGGGAGTTCAGTACTTTTAAAACTGAAACTACATACCTTAATACAGACTTAACTTTGACCATCCATGCTGGATGTCCTAACAATTTTGATTAGTCCCTTCAGCTTCCTTTTTTTTTTTTTTTAGATCTTTCGTTGCATGTTTAGTTGATTCTGTCAATGAATTGATCTTTGGAAAAGCTTCTTTTTGAACCATAGGTGGCAGCAGACAACAGAAACTTCAGAAATAAAGACTCTTCTGCATGACCCGGTGAGCTGAGATGGCAGGACAGCTTGCTTTCTTGTAGGATGAGTTCTCTATCATTGTCTCCACACACCCAGTGGCTATTTAATCTATACATTTTATATATTTGTATTATACCTAATTATATTGAAATATAAGCATTTTTGCTTTTTTTGTTGTCTCTGAGTACTTATGTGTGTAAAATATTAACCTGAACAGGTTAGTCACCTTATAAATCTCGTTTGATTTCTGTTTATCCATTCACTTACGGCAGTATTATTTAATCTATTTCAGATTATCACACTGAGGCATTTTTTCTGATCTAATTTTCGGGCTGTGAGGCAGCTCACAGTGGCTGGAAAGAAGAGCTGGAGATGCTCTTGTCGTGTGAATTTGCACAAGTCCCACAAGGGAAAAGAAGCAGTGGCAGAGCTGCTGGGTCCTGCCTAAACTTCTGTTGATAAACCCATATTCACAACCACGGAGGTAAATTTTCCATCTCTTCATTTTACATTGTTGGTTACTCAAAACTGCTTTTGCTTATAAATTAATTTTTACAACAAAAAGTCCAATGTATTTATTATTGTCTTTTCCAAAAGCCTTGAAAACTTTAAACAAATGCCAAAGCTTCTGTAACATACTAAAGGTGAGGGAGTGTATCCGTCCTCTGTGAGTGACACTAAACACATCTCCACCTATGTGTTTGGAGAAATACCTGTTTCCTCCTGTGGTAAAAGTAGCATTAGTTTCTTAATCTAACAAGCAGGAAAAATTAGTGGAAAAGACTTTGGCTAATGAGGCCATACTTCCTAAAAAATACTGACATGTATTTGTATCATCTTTGGCTTGTGACCAGGCAGTCTAAAAGCCAGCACCTTCTCTCCACGGGTGTGCTTCGCGGTGTGTGCAACCTGGGGCTGTGCACAGACGTCACCTCGGGAGAAGCTGCCGTTGTGGTGGCTCCTGGGCTTTGCTTCTCTCCACTGTTGGGAGAGGGAGCTGTTCTGGGAGAAATGGGTAGGAGGGAAGCAGAGGGGCTCGATGACTCCTCCATCGCCCGGAGCAGGGTACAGACAGCCCTGATGTGGTTCTCAGCCAGAAAGATTTGAGCAGCTGCTGAGCGGGGCACAGGGATGGGCCAGGATCTCGCACAGATGTTGCTCCAAGGAGTTCCAGATTTCCTGGAAGGACTGAACGAAACCCCTCAAAAAGGACAGTATTGGTGCCTGGCAGTGTGATAGTCACTCCACTTGAAGGCAGAGCAGAAGATTGGAGACAAAAACCACTGCATGAGTCCAGGAGGAGAATTTTGCCTGAGGGTTTTACAGAACAAACAGCACTAAATGAAGCTCTCAGAGAGATTAAATAATCCTCTCTGGTGGATAAAAGATGAACTCCAAAGCAGAATCTCTTAAATTTAAAAAAAAAAAAAAAAAAGAAAAAAAAAGAAAAAAAAGAAAAAAAAAAAAAGAAGAAATAGAAAGATTTTCTACAAAAGAAGAAAAATTAAACATATATCCAGGAGTTCTGCTCCATTAGTCACAAGAAAACAAAACCAGTGGTTCAACAATGCAGCAGAATGAGATCAGGTCTGACATTTGTCGTTTCCTTTGGAGCAGACAATGATTCTAAATATAAGCACAAGAGGGCTGCAGAAGGATGGAGATCCACATCTTTTAGTGGAAGAGTAAATATTATCCAAACCTGATTTATCTACTGGTGGATTCTAGTCTCATGTTAAAAGCATGAAGTGTTTCTTAGGCAGCATGTTACCAAAAATTCCTCTAAGAAGTGACTGCTTTGTAAGTATTGCTTTAGATTTTACCAGATGTCAATGTATCTCAATTGAATTGTAAATATTAAATAAAAGCAGAAAGTAAAATGGTGACACTGCTTCTTTTAGGCTTTGGAAAATTAATTAAATACTGATTTTTCTCTAATAAATATATTAACACATTCTTCTTCTTTTTCCTCCTTTTCCCATGCTTTCATCTTTGTAATTTCTCCCTACTCTGCCAGACTGACTTCCTTCTTTTGCTGGCCTTGCCTTCAGCTTCCTAATCCTATTTCTTTGCATTCTTAGCTGCATTACCCATAACAGCTATTTTCTCACTGTTTCTCAACTCTTTCTTACCTGTCTCAGTGTATCAAGATTCTCCAATTTTCTTTTTCCTTGTTTTAGAGTTTTTTCCCCTCCTTCTCCTACTGAGCTGAAGCAGATGCCTATGAGTTACTCTTCCGGGGTCCTACTAGGGCTCCCAGGGTTGACCTATTTTTACCTATTTTTACCTCCACAGCCTTGCAGAGCAACTGACTGTCAATAAAGGTTCCTTCTCCATGGTTTGGCGGGGACTGACTTTGCTGTACCCGTAGGTGATGTTGTGATTGTGAACACAAGTGTCTGAAGGTCTTTGGTCTTCTGTTAAATGTGGTGCTTGCCTTTCTATGACTATTTCCAGGCAGCAGGAGGCAAGAGCTGCTAGCGGTTTGAAAAGAGGAACGGGGTCACTAATTAAGTGAAAGGTGAGAAGCATAATGAGAGAAAGAAAATTTACGGTAACGCTTTGGGGCTCAGTATTCTTTCTACCAAAACACAGGACTGGTGTCTAGGCCTTCATGCACTTTAATATATCAGTGGTTTTTGGGGGTCTTACTTACAGTACATATTAGCTCTGTAATTTTTTTCAATTGAACTGTGGTTCAGAAAACTGCACAGAACATTTACATGGACAATAAGGTCTGCTCCCAGCAAAATTTTAGCTAGTAGAAGAATAAAGGTTCTAATTTCACAAGGTTTTGCATGGACATAGGTTCTATATCATTATCAGTGCTTAGAGTTCACACAACAGAATACCGCATTTTCCATTTTTAAAGGACATGCTATAGAGCTATCTTGACATAAGCATAAGTAGCCTGTCTTCTCAAAGATCCATACTAAATTACTCTCTGTGCAAACATTAAAAAAGCACACAGACAAATAAAGCCCCCAAAGCATACGAAAGCAAATGAGACCCATAGATTCCTGCACACAAGAGCAGGAGCCAGGGAGTGGGGGGTTCAGAAGCTCCAGGAGGAGAAGGGAGCTCCTACACTGTGTGACAGACGTGGCACGGGACGCAGAGAGCTGCTGCATCTCACAAATAATCCCTTCAACTCTGCTCTAGCTGCCTGTCTTCTCACTCTTCGTTACAGTCCCATAACCCTGTCTTCTCTCTTTCCCGCTTTTGCTCCCCTGCCTTCCACATGCTGTCCCTTAATCCTTCTCTTCCTGCTGGCATCTGCGCTTTTCATTCATTTCATTTAAAAAGGTCTTTTTTGATTGGCTCCGTCAAGCTTTCTTCAGACATATGGATTTGTGTGTGTGTGTGTGTGTGTGCACCCCACAGGTCAGCATCAGGCAGCACCAGCAGCATCAGCTGCGTTCCGGGGTTACTGCCTGTCTCCTCAAGCCGTCCAGCTCATGCAAAAGCGGGTGGGTAGGAATTCCTTCTGGCACAACTGCAGCACGATCTGGTTGTAAATTATTAATAAGCTCGATCCTACCTAGAGAGTTAAGCTCTTCTTGTGATTGTTGCTTCAGTTTTGTTCTTTGAAAGAAGTGAGTGCACTGGATGCTAGGGAACTCAGAAAAGTGTGCATTTAAATCACGTCTCCTGCCTTAGAAGATATTAAAAAATAAGGACCTATATGCTATAGAAAATACATACATTAATTCGTGAAAAATTTGTGTATTGCTGTTTTATAAAACAGGAAGAAGTTTATCTGAGAAGGATCAATAGTAAGGTTACTATTACCATTGACAACGTTTTTCACGTTTTTCAATGCAAGTGTCATTTAAATACAAATCAAATCCAGAAAGACCATTTTTACTAATTCTGTCTCTTCAATTCGAGCAGTTCATACATGTTCAACTTAAGGAGTAAAAAGCGCTTTTATGTATGTAGTTCGTCACAGCTTTAATGTTGATTTTAAAAAGTTAGGTTGGTCTCAACTACCACAATGGACAAATCCAATAAGGAAAAAATCTGAGAAAATGAGGATAAATTGACTACAAAGAAATGTTAAAACGGATCCCTGTAGTGTTAAAAGCCATACAAATGGCAAGAGGCATTCCTGGCTGAGAGATTGATGTAGATTTGTCACTGCCATGCAACTTGATCGAATGGATGACAGAAGAACATGTCATAAGGCAATAGAAACAAGCAGCACACTTTAATTTGTATCTTTGCCTGTGGAATTCAAGAAATATTTTATTTTAAAGATTGATAGAGAGTTGTATGATTTGAATGTGAAGTGATAAATATAGTCCCATTATTTTAATCAAGGAAATTGAATAAAAAAATATTGACATAGGGATTTGAAAGGTTAGAAATATTAATTTCTGGACAAAATTTAATTAGACTCCCTTCCCAGGCTTTGTCTAAATTTATTAATAATTTCACAAGATTTATTAATATTTCTTAAAAGGAGAGATGTAAAATGTTGTCATCCTGTCACAGAAAGGCATACTCAAAGTAAAGCAAGGACTATGCATTTTTTAAAAATGTTTTATTATAAAGGATAGGAAACGAATCCACATTTTTTTCAAACCCAGATAAATAAACAGTAAATATCATGCTTTTGACTTTAAATGTGTTTTGCCTTTTGCAATAGGACCTGCAAAAATGGCATTCCTAACTTGGAGACTTGCAAAAATATATCTTTTGAGAAAATATAGGAAGATGGACCACATATTTTGCGCATGAATGAAGAGCATTTCAAAAAACTGCTGGAAAATGAGACAAAACAGCTCTGTGAAGAAACTGCTAAGTAATGAGTAGTTTGGTAACTTATTCAGCAGAAAACAGCAAGTTAACCCTTAGGCAAGATTATTTCAAATATATGTATAAATAGAGACAAATACACAAAACCAAAGATGTACCCACTGAAAACCAAACAAACATGATATTGTAACAAAACCAGAGAACCCTGTGGGGCCTTGTGATTTTTAAGAAGTGTTTAAAAAAAAAATACAAACAGGCTTTTTTTCTACACCATGGAAACCAACTGCTAGAGGGGAAAAAAAAAAAGAAAACCAGTTACTCTAATATCCTTTAAAAAAGATCTTTGTTATGCTTGATCTCAGCAACAGTTCAATGAATGAAACAAAGCAACAAATAAACAAGTGACAAACTCACTACATTCAGATTTTGTGTATCATGTTGGTCCCCATTTAATGGATGAGAATCTTACTTTTGGTTTTGGTGGGATCAGGGTAAATTTTTTCCTTTTATACACAGCAGAAGTAGAATGACCACAAACTACTTTCCCAAATGGACTTTTTTGCTATGACTGATGACAAGGTGCTGTAAGTGGGAAGAGTTGTCTCTACAAACTCATGGGCCACCCAGCTACTTTATTGCCTGCTTATTTTTTTCCAACTGTTGAGTTGTGCATCTTGCCTCACACTTCTGCAACATTTTAATACAACAAAACTACTTGTTAGCAACATGTAAGCAGTCTTCTGAAGTTCTTTTAATATTTATACACTTTTGAGGCTTTGCACTTTTTGAGCAGGGTCAGGGCTGCCTGTACAAATTAAATGACCATGACAGGAAATATAAACATGCTATTTACAAGTTCACAATTCTTTATTTTCTATACAATTCTGATGAGTACTTTTATATTGGTAGCCTAAGCACTGTGTAGAACTGGCATGCTTCTGATATTCACAAAAATGCAATAAAAAAGTAAAATAATGATAAATTGCACACATGCAAGGATACTGTAAAATGAATCCATTGCCTTAAGCTTTACATTTATGTAATTTTTATATACCCTAACAGTTTGCCTTCCTGTGTACTTTTGATGGAAACATCCCATGCAAAATCCCATATTTTCTTTAGGATAATGTTTCACATTCTATAAACCTTCCATTAATTTTTCTATGTGACATTCAGACTGCCTCTAATGAAAGAAGGCAAAAACTTCAAAACACAGCTACTTTTGTTATCAGACCATAAATCCTAGCTCAGAGATTATGCCAATTATCTGATTTACCTCTACAGAGCAACTGAAATATTTATGCTTGTTACCCTTATCATTCTTCATACATTTCACTCAGTTTATTTATGAGAAACTTGCCCTTAAAGGATTTAATGAAAAATAATATTCACACAAATTATTTGACTCTGGGATTAACATAAATCCATCCACCATTCAAATTCAGTTCATTTAAGAAAAACAGTATTTGGAGTGGTCACCTTGAGTGCTTTAAGATGAGTTTTAATAAAGGTGTCTCCATAATTCTTTTTCATGGGTATAATGTTGGCATTTCACTGCTGAATAATATTGTACTCGATAGACTGCAGTTGATACATTTCAGTTCTTCAAATTCTTATTTTGTTGATGAAAAAAGACATCCACTGACAAGTGCCAGGTTTGGGCAGAATAACCAGATGCAGTTGCTAGTCTCTGGAAAATCATTGCAGCCACCTTCTAAACCAAGCCTTCCCCAGCCATCAAAATGTGGGGTTGGAGATTTTTTGGATGTCATGGAGTGATAATGAAGAGACTTTGCATCATCCTAACTTGTTGCTTTCAAGAAGCCCTTCACCTTTTCCCTTCAGACTGATAGTGGTGCTGCTGGGGGCAGTGTCATCCTGGTTTCTTCTGGGATCCACTGCTGAATGCCTTTAAAAGTCTAAGGGCCGAATCATCATGGTGGTGGAGCGCAAGGAATAGCTGGGGCCTTTGAAGTAGTGCCACTTGATGCCGTTGAGCTTTCCATGGTTTTGCCCAGCTGTATAGAACATCCCATTGAGATTGGAGGGGCCGCAGGCATCAAACCACCACCCTGGAAACAATAAGACAAATAATCAAACTACAAGTTTGTTTTGTAGGTTTAGCTGATTAGCAAATTCTGGTATTCCCAGACTCATAAATACTCCTGGTGTGGTGGTAGGGGAGATGTTTCCACGTTTTCCTTTTTTCCTCTTTTGCAGCCAGCAGTGCTGAAGAATACACAGTTGTTTTTACAGAGCTGAACAAGTATTTAAGTCCCAACTTGCTCTGGTTTTATGCAGTATGTGCAGCAAGAACAAGAACAAAAAAGACAAACTGCTTTGCATGTTTAGGCAGTATTACAGTCCACTCATCTCAGGCAAATCTCAGAAAAATACTATAATTGTGTTTTACATAATTTCACTTATTCGGTTATTTTCAGTATAAACATGATTTAATTTTATTTACTGGTCCTTTTCTGTTGTGATAGTTCGGTTGCTCAGATAGTTTGTTTTTGCTCTCAGGTTAGATGTTCTTAGCAAATATGGATTATGAGTATGGTGGCGCTACCCTGTTATAGTAATTACAATACTATAGTATAGATAATATTCAGAATGGAGTACAAGGAGACAGGTAGACTCTTTAAGACTTGTGATAAATTTATAAACAAGACTCTCCAATTAATGGAAGGACAAGTGAAGAAGACAAATATAACACTGTAAGAGTTGACAGTCAGAATATCTATATGCCTGGATAGAGGACTGATATGATTACCTGAGTGTGCATGCATTTAGGTGACAGCACGGCCAACTTCAATCAAGGTATACTTATGGCACGTACAGTTTGGACCAGGACAGTGACATTTAATCATTAAACTTACTATTTTGAATGGGAAAATCTACATTAAATCTTGAGCCTCCTAATCTTGATCTCGAAATGTACCAAATGCTTTTGAATCAGCAGTGTCAGGAGGGTGCTCGCTCCAATCAATCTGACACTTGTTCACTTCTCTGCAAAGCTCCTGAACAATTTCACACTTGGCACTTAGAAAACTGACAAAAGTCCATTCATTTGGGCGGTTTTTTTGGTTTGTTTTTGTGGTTTTTTTAGTTTAAAAAAGGAGTTTGTAGGCACTTTATCCACATATCTACCAGTAGCAGAAAATTACTAGTTACCTGACTATCATTTACTACAGAAACATATTAAAAATGTTACTGATTTTTAACAAAGTTAGGCTTAGAAAGTTGCTAACTGCCTTTTCTGCCCCTCTACCTTGCCTGCTCTGTCCCAGCAAGAGGGGGCTTCCTACTCATTAACACTTTGAACTCTGTTTGCAATTGCATATGTTTCGTTCTACTAGAAAGACAGAGCAAGAAATGTCTTGCCCAGATGCTTGTGCTGCTAGTTCGCTGCTCCAGCAGCTGCATTGTAAGACTGTTTTGAACAGTGAAGTGACACAACAGAACTTTGCTTTCTGAGGGCAAACTAGTGATCTGATTTACAGAATGGCCCTGTGAACAGTTATGTTGGCATAACTGAAGGAGTAGTAAACTGAGAGTTTAGGATAAAAAAAGAAGTGTAACTGCTCAGGAACTTTTCAACCTGCATTTTCTGCCAAAGAAAATGGATGTAGAGCCATACCTTTTTGAGTGCTCTGTTGACACAGCACTGAAAATAAACCAGAAATTTATCAAGTACTTGTCAATATTACTAACAATGACTACTACTACCATCTACTACCATTTGCATAACTGAATGCAGAAAATTCAAACTTGCTAAAAGTGTAGGTTCAGTTGCAAACTGCGTGCAAAAAAAAAAAGAGTCATTTCACTTTTAGACTTCTGCAGTGAAGATATGTATGTATGTCCTTAACAAATGGAGAAAGTAAAATCAGTGGTGAAATACAGTATGAATCTTCAGATCTATTTTCAATTGTTGCCTTAAAATGAAGTTAATCACTCGGCTCTCCTGTCTAGATCACCAACTTTTTGTTGTTGTTGTTGTTGTTGTTGTTGTTGAGGTGAATTTCAGATTGCCATGGGAGTTAGAGTTTTAAGGAAAACTCCAAATAATGTGAAATTTGGCAACACCGAGGTCACAGAACAGAAACCGACAAAGATAAAGTAGGTGACATGCTGACTCTGCTGAAAGTAGTGGGAGTTTTGCTGTATAATCCGAAGGGAGTAGAATTTTCTCTCCAACACCTTACAGGGTATCTATGTAATACATATAGAAAGAAGCTTAGTTCAGACTGAGGAAGGCAGAATGAATCCCCAGACTGCAAAGAGCTAACATTCACAATGTCAAAAATACATTAACCTCAGTGGCTAGGAGCTCTATTTGTCAGAAAGTTTCTGCTGTTTTTTTTTTTTTTTCCTAGTAGAACCTATTCGCTTTGTGAGTCTTAAACACAGGTCTTATGCATCTTTCTATGTACTATGTTTGTACTGAACATTTGCTGTCATATATGAAGGCAAATAAGATCATAAAAATCATGTGGTGGCTTTTGCCTTTGGTGGTTAAATGCCACTATTTCAAAAAGTTATTTCAGCCTGCACATCACAGCATTGTAATCTCCCCAGGACCCCCTGTAAACCTTTTTTAAACACCACTGGTACTGGCAAATGGATCATCTAGAGAGTGGTTACTGAATTCTGCAGGTGTCACTGTGGACCAAAATACAGAATTTTAAATTTTCAGTGTGTTTCCCACTTGGACTTCTGCAATGGAATTAAACTGTGAGAAGCTCCTTTTAGACAATGTACACTGTCTTAGTCAACCCTCCAATTTCATGCTACTCAGTGGCTTGTCTTTTATCTACCTAAACTGGATGCATTGTGTGAAGGTATTTTAAACTATGCCTTACTACTGACACGATATTGACCATGATTAGCCTTCAGATCCAGCGCTTACTCTGTCCTTTGTATTCAGATCTATGTGATTCAAGTTTCTAGTCTTGTACGGTATTTTCTTAGATTTTGGATAATACTTAGTGGGCTTTTTTCAGAAGTAACACTTCATAATCAGATCTTGAGGGAAGAATTTATGCCAGATAAATTCTGGCAAACTTCTATTTTGATACAATTGACCTCTCTTTGATTACAGTGTTATACCTATGGGGGCCATAACCAAAGAAAGAGAAAACTATACAGCTGATGTTTTACTGTAACTAGAGTATAATCTTGTAGAAACTTAAGAGAAAGCTAAGCAGAGAAAACCTAATCCTCATTTTTCAAAGATGGAACATAGATGCAGCTGGATTCTTTTTATGGTATTGGGATGAAGACATGGCAAGCTCTGCTAGTTACCATTTCATCTTAAAAGAACAGCAATAGATGTGTAAATGGCCTTTTCAGGGAGAAGGTTTTCAGCAGTTCCCTACAAAATTTATGTTAAAAATTGAATGAGTCGAAGAAACACTAAATTTTATGAACATTTTGTGAGGACCTGCTCAAGTATCTTGTAATAGATTTCTTACAAATAAATACTGGTTTGTTTTCTTTTGTTTTGTTTCTCCTTATGGTTATTTCCCTCCATCCTTCCCTGCAGTCCTCTAAAAGCTCTTCATTCCCCATAGGGCCTCAGATTATCACAAGCCTTCCTACTGCATGTCTCAACACCAAAATTAATATATTTGAATGGATGCAAATGCTTTTTTTTCAGATGCCTTGTTTGTTGAGAGAAAGAGGAAAGGAAGCATTGACTTTCTTGGTAGCCATCACAAGCAGCAGAATGTAAACCAGAGGTTTCTGAAACAGATACCTGCAGCACTGCCACTTCAGAAAACACCAAATAAAGCAGCTCCAGAGCTGTGAGACAGTCTGACCCAAGGAAAGGTTCCCAGTAGCTAGATATTGGTTTATTCCCTGGAGTTCACAGAATTTTCCTGCCAGGAAGAATCTTGTTTATTTTTAATTACAAGGTATTTGCCTTCCCAAATTAGTATAAAGTCTTCTCTGAATAGCAGTAAGATTTTAACCTCAGAGATAGCTTTTGGCAATTATTTCCATGGGATATTTGAATCATGCATTAGAATCAAGGGTGGGCATTATAAGAAATAATAACAGAAGCAATATTTTAAACTGACTAATGCAGTGTTAAAAAGGAGGCTTTCAAGAGAGTTTTTTTTCAGAAACACAGGTAGTTTCTTCAAGCTGGGATCAAAAGTCACTGATTACATATTTGAACTGAAGGAGTTCAGTCTTTTGAGGTTAGCCCACCTCTAATAATTTGTATAGTACAAGCAATACTATAGTCTCTCTTTGCAATAAAAATCCTGAGCTCATAAAGTATATTGTCCAAACAAAAAATAATTTAGATAATACATTGATAAGTAGTTTGAAAGTTCAGCTATACAAATAAACATGAATCCCCACTGTAGACAGCTGCTCTTCTGGAGTAGTTAAAGCTTGCTCATGCTTTGTGGTCTGTGGTGGGTTGACCCTGGCTGGACACGAGGTACCCACCAAAGCCGCTCTATCACTGCCCTCAGCTGGACAAGGGAGAGAAAATATAATGAAAGGCTTGTGGGTTGGCATAAGGACAGGGAGAGATCATTCACTAATTACCATCACTGGCAAAACAGACTCCACCTGGGGAAAATTAATTAATGACCAATCAAATCAGAGTAAGATAAAGAGAAGTAAAACCAAATCTTAAAACACCTTCCCCTGACCCTTCCCTGCTTCCTGGGCTCAGGTTAATTTCTGATTTTCTCTGCTTATTCCCCCACCACAAATTACACAGGAGGACAGGGAACGGGAGTTGCGGTCAGTTCATCACACATTGTCTCTGCTGCTCCTACCTCCTCAGAGGGAGGACTTCTCACACTTTTCCCTTGCTCCAGCATTGGGACCATCCCATGGGACACAGTACTCCATGAACTTCTCCAACATGAGTCCTTCCCACAGACTGCACTTCTTCATTAACTGCACCAGCATGGGTCCCTTCCACAGGGTGCGGTCCTTCAGGAACAGACTGCTCCAGCATGGGTCCCCCATGGGGTCACAGGTCCTGCCAGGAGCCTGCTGCAGCATGGGCTCTCCACAGGGTCACAGCCTCCTTTGGGCATCCACCTGCTCCAGCGTGGGATCCTCCATGGGCTGCAGGTGGACCTCTGCTCCACCGTGACCTCCATGGGCTGCAGGGGCACAGCCGGCCTCACCATGGTCTGCACCACGGGCTGCAGCGGAATCTCTGCGCCGGTGCCTGGAGCACCTCCTGCCCTCCTTCTTCTCTGACCTTGGTGTCTGCAGAGTTGTTTCTCTCACATACTCTCACTCGCCCTCCAGCTGCGGTTTCGCAATTTTATTTCCCCTTCTCAAATCTAGCATGCATTGGAAACTTGCTAATGATCACTCAGGTGATATGAGAGGCTCTTATTTGCATTTTACATACTAAAAGAATCTGTATCTGAACCCTGCACATTTGATGTCAGACCCTTTCTTCACACTTCTGTCTCTGGTCTCCTCCTGACTCCACTGAATGCCTCCAAATGCAGTACGAGCAATACAATTCATTCAATAAGATCCGAAGTATATTTGAATGGCACATTTGTCCAAGTTTATGCAATAAATGGATCCTATGAAAAGCCAATATTTATTTCTAGCCCTCTGGGTTTGTTCATAAAATTTAGTGCATTTGGCAACAAAGCCAATAAGAACAATTTCCACTGCAAAAATATTGAAAGGGTCTTCATTGTTCAAAAGACGTAACAATTTATTTTATGAAATATTTTAGTGTTTCTGGCACTCTGCATTTTAAAGAAGTTACATGGTAATACTTAGGCTCTGTTTGGCTTTGCATTGGTAAGTTCTCAGCTAGAAGACTAGGCGCAGTTTTGCATGATACCTCAAGCTATATGTGGATCCACTGGAGAGAGTCCAAAAGAGTGAATGTAAGAGGAAAGATTTAGGGTTGTTTAGTCCAGAACTCAAAAGACGGATTGCCAACTATCTCAAATTCATAAAAAAGCTGCTGAAGAAAAGCAGCTTTTCAAAGGAATGGTGTATTTTTTCCAGTGATCAAAGATCGAACACAAGATTGAACACAAGATTGAACACACTTAAATTATCATAGAATTAGTTTAGTCAACAAGTAAAGATTTCTTATATTAAGTGTAGCCTAACTCAGTAACAGATTATGTTATGTGAATTAATCTCTAACACTACACATCTTGAAAATGAACAGAAAGACAGAAATAAATAGGTAGAGTCTAGGACTCTAGGTAGGACTAAAGCAGAGGTGTCAAACAATTTTACTGGGGGCCACATCGCCCTCGTGGTTGCCTTATTATAATTATTAATTATTATTATTAGAATATTTTTTATTAGTCAGTCACTTCTTGATGTTCTCCTAATACTTCATTACTGTCGTCTATACTGAACCCTGATAAACACAAAATAGAGTAATGATTTTGTTAAAAGTGCTGAGTAGTCATGTGTTTAAGGAAATATTTCTAGTATTTCTAGCATAAATCAAATCATATTCCAATCACTTCTTAACTACCTAGTGGTTATACTTTTCTATCAAAATATTAGGCAATATAAGTGATACTTCATTAATGGTGTTTTATAAGTAAATTCTTTATGAAAGCAACAATATGCATAAAACCTAAATATTAAAGCTTTCCTATACAAGTAGATATATATCCAGGGGCTCATGTTGGATACTTTTAAGTGTGCTGAGGTTGCTACTTTCAAAGTTTTTGTTTCAAACAAAATATAAGAGAAACTTTGGCTTTTTCTTTTTGGACAACATATGGGCAGATTTCTATATTCAGCCAAGAACTTCTCTCCAAGTCATGACAAGAATCCTCCATACCATTCTTGCCAGACATTCATAAAATTCACCACTTGGAGAAAAAGGCAGTGAAACAGCAGGCAACAAGTGCACCACTCTTTGGGATTCTCATTGAACAGTCTCTCACTTCACAGATGAGAAATCCATTGAGGATTACTAACTACATGGGAACTGTCTCTGACTCGGGAAGCCCCTGAGATGCAAAAGATACTGGGAAAATACTCAGAGGATGTATCATTTATTATCGTTGTTCTTATGCCTGTACTGAGGCATCTGCTGTTGACTGCTGTCAGAGACAGGAGACTGCGGCTGGATGGACTTGTGCTTCCAGTAAAATAAAAGAAACAAAGTATTTCGACAATTCTATAATGTTTAAATCCTAGCAAGACATTTAGAAAGTCTCCCTATCACTTTGTCAAACTATTTCAGGGATCAGAAGTTCAGCAATGTTCTCGCTTATCACCTGAAGCAAGGCAAATGCCTGTGTGAACATCTCAGGCTGCAGCCAATGCAAGGCAAAGCAAATCACCTTAAGGCTCCTTCACTATGGGCCAAGTTATCATAAGTCACTTTCAGTGACTGAAAACAATTGCACAAACAATTCCTGGGGCTCAGCTGACAGATGGTATCCTGGCGGGATGCTCCAACTTGGCCTTGTGCCCACAAATCTGATCCAGAGACCTTAAGTGCTCTTCTATTGGAAGTCTATCTGAAGAGCCTTGGACATCTACTCAGTCCTTCATTCTGGTGACAGTTTGTTGTATTTCGAGTGCTGTTTCTTGCAAAAATCTGTTTATGTAGCTCAGTGGAGCACTCTTCACAATAATGCTTGAAATGATATGCATATATAACCTGTTGTTCAGTTTACTGATCTGAAATATTGTATCAGTTCTTAACAGGTATTTTCATTATATAAATTATTTTTACTATTTTGACTGATGTTAAGTTTAAATGAAGAAATTATTTGAATAAATCTGTTTTATCTCCCTTAAAAGTAAATCAGGTATGCTTACTTTAAATTTTCCAAGGCACAAAAAAATGGCTAAGACATTTAAATACCATGTAAATTTCACAGGGGCTGAGAATCCAACTCATGCATGTACTTTTGAAGCCATTCCCTAAAATCAACAATACGATAGTCAAGTAATATAGCATGGCTCTCAAAAGGACAAGAAACACACACACACACACATACGAAACCCCTCTGTTGATGCTGCCATGTTATTCTTCCAGTATTTAATTTCTTATTATGATGAAAAGGGAGGAGACAAAGAAGGAAGGAACGAGAATAATAGTTTTGATATAGACCAAGTAAAACTGACAACTAGTAAGATCATAGAGAGAAATGTGTGTTTTCCTTACATTTTTATTTTCAGTCTTGACTATAACCATGTCACAGTCTTGAGCTTCAGCTTATCTCAGCCTTTATTCCTGACATAAATATATTCATTTCACCTCATAGAGATAACAGGCTCACCCAAAATGCCAAGATAGCTAGAAACCTGCCTGTAGATTTCATATCATTCATCATTAAAGAGCTCTCTATCATGTTGCCAAAACTAACAGAGTCTGATATCTTGGGGGAAAAAAAAAAAAAAAGAGGTTTTCCAAAACCTGTTATCATTGCTACTTTTCTTAATTAGTCTACTACTCACTAAACAAATGTTTTGGTATTTAATTCAATTTCTGATATTTATCCAAGAAATGAGAAAGTCATTTCAAGGAGCAAAGCACAGCAGAGTGTTTGAGGAGAACTCTAGCATGATTAAAGTCTTTCTCTTCTACAAATTACTCAGTGCTGTACAGCCTATCTCCAAAAGACTAGAGTCAGCTATCTCCAAAGGCTAGCTGCATTTACTTTTACTCTGCCATGATTTGTTTTATTTGTGTTTTCCTCAGCCTCTGTTAATTCTCCCCCTTCCTCCTTATTCCTTTATTTGCTACCAGTATATATCAATATGTGGTTTTTTTCTGTTGATTTACAGGACTATTGCAGCAAAAGATATGTGAACCTAGTGGAATTGTTGTTCAACAGCAGGCTGACCTTAGCAGGGCATTGACCTGCCATAGAAGTCAAAGTGGAAAAATAAACAAACCCCTCAGCTCCCAGAATCAGCTGTCTGGGAGCAGAGGTATTTCCAGGCAGCTCAGACACATGAATGAGTCTGCACTTGAGCATAGACACAGCTCACATTTAGGAGCTTCTCACTAGACTCCAGCCTGCCCTGGAAGTTAGACACTTTAATTTAGCATGGCCTTTACAGGGAAAGGTCAACAGTTCTAATTAAAATAAACGGTTGACTTCGTATCCATTATCTGTCTCCAGAACTAGCTGGTTAGCTTCTGTTTTTATTGAAATTGAAAGGTAGTGTCTGATCACCTGTCTACTGGAAGAAGTTTCCTATGCTGACTTTTAATAAGATATCACTAGAAGTTAGGAAATTTTGAAAAATCGGCTCCTTAAAGACTTTCCCAACTGGGTCATTTCCAATCAGTAAAAGAGAATGAGGATCCAGGTTGCGCATTTGATATAAATTCACACTGATGGGAACCCATCTTGTGTTAGTAGATGATAACTTTAGAGGCTCACATATTCCTGAATGTGGCCTGAACTGGATTCAGTTAAAGTGCCAGTAACCACAAAAATCAGTTTAACAGCCTGATCCAAAATACTGAATAATTTATATGCTATAGGATTATTTCCAGGAAAGTTAGAAATCATTGACGGAGACTCTCCAAAGGAGAGCAGATATGAAGATAATGGCCTTGGTCCTACAGTCAATGAGCCAAAGAATCTCAGTTTAGACCAAAGAATCCCACTTTAGGCTTTCTGCTTTAAATGTGTTGTCCTAGAGATAAAAATGGACTTACACATGCAGGGACTAGAAATAAGCATCATTTGCCAGAGAAATTTCCCACTATTGTGCAGCGCTTTAGGTGTCTGTATGGGGAGATAATCTCTAATATTCCCTCTCTGCATTGGAGGGAACAAATGTTCGGTCATATACACTCATTCACAGTCAGACTGACTTGGTGATTTAAACTATCCCAGTATAACCTCTCTGTGCTCTCCCCCACCTTGACTCTTCTTTCTTTCCTTCTGCAGCTTGATTCAGCTCCCTAGGGATACTGTTTTAAACCTCCCAGAACAGTTAAGTGCCACAATTTGAACAGGGGGTTGCGGGTCTAGTCTTTCACAGATGAGTGAACAAGCCATCACATTAACTATGTCTATAAGTTTATATGGCTATACGTCTATATGTCTGTATGCCTATTTGTATCATGCTCATATAAAACAGAAAGCTGAATTATTATAATTATTTCAATAACAGAATCACACCCCTAAGTGAAATAGATATATCTTAGGTCCAGAGTCTGATTGTTTTTAAAATTTACCTTCTATTTCCCTGCATTTTCTCTCTTCTTTCTCAATGATTCTTCCACTTCTCACAAAGTTCTTTCCCCATTCTGATCTCTTAGCTTCTCTTCTCTTATTTTGCCTTTCTTGCCCCAACAATATCACTACCTTATGCTTTCCTCTTTAACACTGTTGCAACAGCTTCAGTGCAGAAATGTACTGACTGCATCTCTGAATAATCCCTTCCCTGCTGATAAGAATCTTGAGGCATTGGCACTACTACTATATATATCTATATATAAAACAGTTGTAGTAATGATAACAAAAAGAATTTTCACACCGAACTTACACATCCATAGATGCAACTTCATCCATAGTTGCTCTAGGAAAACAGAACAGATCCCTATCAACGTACCACAGATTTTTAGAGTTGTACTCACCTCCAGTCAACATGAGAGCACATTTACACATGCAGTTGTCATTGTCAGCATCTTTTGTACTGAACTCAGCACCATGTAAGATCAGGCTACTCTGTTTTCCAGCTGTTCCACTGTGACCTTTTAAATAAAGCCTGAAACAGCAAGAGAAAACAATCAGTGTCACCAAAAAGAAAAATAAAAGATCCAGATTTCTTTCCACATCAGGTTTGCCTTGTATGAAGGACACTCAGAAAATTCAGAAATGTCTGTGTTTTGGCTCAATCTCTTTGTCGTTTCAGGTGTAAAATAGTGATATTTAGGGTTTTTCAATGTATCTGTAGTAGCACATTGTCCCTGTCCCAGAGCAGAACTGAGCACAAGGAATCTGCACCAGGAAATACAACAAAGTAGAGGGAGTCAGAGACAGAAAAGAGAATGAGGAGAAGTGCCCAGAGATCTGGAATACATTGACAGAATAATTGAGTATTTGAGTAGCTGGTTTCTTTACTATGGCACAGAAACAGCACTCTCAGTTAACAGCAACCACATTATTAATCCCTGGGCTCGAAAGAGGATTTCAGCAGTCTCAGAATTTTTAATTCCACCAGTTACAACACAAGCCAGCAACCCAGTTCTGCCAAAGCTGTCTCTGAGTGATGAATGGAGAATAACTTAGAGTTCAAGCCACAAAAGTCTCCATGATTTGCAATGCTAAATATCCTTTTTCTTAAGGACCCTTGTCAACTAGTTGAAATCACCACCATGAGTGAGGAGCCTGAGCCCAGCTCCAGCAAGTAACATAGCATTTGTGGTAGTCAGTGTTGTAATGCCCAAAGCCAAGTGTGCCAACTTCAGGGGTGCTGAATGAAGTAAATGTTGGAGACCTGGTTATGTCTGACCTGAGTTCACAATTTCAGAGACATGCAATAGAATAGAAGAGAAGAGAAGAGAAGAGAACAGAAGAGAAGAGAACAGAAGAGAAGAGAAGATTTTAATGTTGCGTGCCACCTGATTTGAGCCTGATGATTAAATACCTTCGGGCTTAATCCTTAAAGTAACTTTTATATATACATAAATACACACACATACGCATATGAAATTATTGGATTAAATATAAACACCATGAATAGCCAAATATCTTTAGATAGCACCAAAATGGATAAGGTGAAGTGTGAGCTTCAATAAAAGATAATGAAAATTCTTAGAAATTTAACAAGGAACAACCTAGGAACAGGAATCCAGGAAGGTCATTGCTTTATGCTATTGTCCAATCACAGTGGCAATTATGCCATAATTACCATGTTAATCTATCAAAGGATGCTTATTTTAGACAAGATTAAGATATGTCTTTGCTCATGTTCATTTCTTTGTTTCATACAAACAAATGGCTGGAGCTGATCCCATCTTCTTTGATTGGAATTTTGCCTTGTTTTGCAAGCTGTGCCTAATTTTTTTTGTAGAACAAAATAAACTTCCCTGAGGTTGTGTTGACAGAAAAATTACTTTGTCACATGATATCTACAATCAGATTTTAAATGGCCATACATCCTCACTAGATCAGCAACACCAAAGCTCACAGAAGTCTCATAAAGTCAGTATAAAAAGCAAATGCTATTTACTTAATCAGAAAGACAATGCTAGCCAGATCTTTTTATTAACAATCAAAACAATAAAATCCACTTAGTCCCATAAAAATCATATAATGTAAGAAATAGTAAAGAAATGAATAATACTTGGTATACAACATTTTCCCCAGTGGGGTAGGGCATTAGGATTATTTACAAGATCATACTCTCGTCCTGATATTTTATTAACATTCCACTCAACACAGATTTAGATCTTGCCAGTTATGTTTGACTTCCCTCAACATCATTTGTCTAGTAGGTCTCCAGCGACTTTAAAAGGATAAAGCTTAGCTTAGCTCTATACTCTAGTAGGCTTACCATCCTGCAACAGTGTACAGATGAACCACAGAGTGAAACAGTAATTCTCGAGCTTTGGGCTCCAATTCCCTGAATTGGAATTGCCCAACAGCTAGGAAAAATTGATACTGCAAAGTTTCAGGTATAATCAGAAACCAAAATTGGTTCTAAAGCAGTCAGTTCGCCTCTTTCTGAGCTTTAGTCCAAGCCATATGGCACAAACTAGCCTGACTTGAGATTGCAGGTCTGCATAGCAGTAGGGTAACTGATGAACTTGCGAGCTCCCAGGCAGCAGGAGATATCCTGTCACTTAGCTTTAGTTATTTTTTTATTATTCTCAGATTCAGATTGGTAGGATCGAACCTTTAAAATAAATACTGAATAACTACCAGGACAAAATTAAAAAAGATGGCAATTCAGGGTAGAGTTCCTCTTGGTTGTTCTTGAAGGAGACAAAAGAAAGGAAGTTAAAAATACAAAGCAATTAATTACAGTCAAATGTCAAGGAGCAGTTTCAGGACTACATCTCCAGTCTTCCCACTTGCTCACAGCAGGGAAATTCTGAAGGTTAGGGAAAGCAGTGGAAACACTACTCAGATTTATAAATTAGGTGGGAAAAGCAAATTCAAGCTCAAATAAGATGAACAAGTCTACTTTACCTGTACACAGCAGAATTAAAATAGCAACGAATAAGCACTAGCAAGGAAATAATGAGTAAGTAGGAATAAGAGAAAAGCTACATGTGTATATTAAGTTTTGAGGACTTCTCATGACATTTTTTTTGAAATTCTAAGATCACTATGGGGAACACAGCAGCTGATAGCATTCATTGAGGGACTAGCAGCTTTCCTAGTTGATGTACTTAAGAAGAAACGGCACATGTGAAAAAAAAAAAAAGTTACAACAGTTTCCCCTTATCTAGCATGAGAGTTAGCAATTCCCCTGCATTTTTTTCCTTTTGATATTACAGCGATGGCAGCTTGGAATCTATACACACAAATGGTGAGGAAGAACTCTCTTAAGCATGTTTTGCTTATCACCATTCCTACTGTCTGACACAACTATATGCAGTCCCTTGAAACCAAAGCAAGGTATATGGCATGGAAAGAATAGTTCTGAAAATATTACATAAACAACTGCAGGGCAGCCTGAAAAGCCAAATTCATACCAGAAATTTTTCCTTTTGAAGTGATTAGATTACCTGGAATTCTTCTTTGAAATACATATATCTTAGCTGTGTTCACACTATGTTTGATGACTTTAACAGATGAAGCTGGGATACTTCCAAATAAATTACAAAAGCATTTGTATATTTCTGCAACATGCGGTTATTGAGATTGTAACATACAGAACGAGATATTAAAAAATCCAAGAAATAAACGCAATCATAAATCCAGGCAAAAAGGTTGTGCGCTAAATATTATTGAAAGTGTAGGAAATGGTTTCTAGTTCAGTGCTTGCATGTAGAGTCCCTGACCTTAGAATTTCTATTTATTTATTTATTTTTACTAGAAGTAGCAAGAGGTCTGGAGGACTCCCAGCATTTAATGTTAGCTACTTCTTTCTCCACATTTGTTCCGTTAGAGTCATTAGAGATCACTCAGTCCTTCATTTAAAGCAGTCCCTCAATGAAAAAGCTACCGAGTCATATCCAGCTTTGTTAGTGAGTAATGCATACTTTGTAAATAAATAAAAACCATACCAGCTTACTGCGAACTTTAACAATCATCATTAAGAGAGGTAGAGTATCATCTCAAGCACGTCAGTGTGCATGATCTTAAGTATTTTAATGAGTTAAGATCAAACTTCATCATTGGCACAGTCCTAAAAATTTGAGCACAAATCTCCATGACTGGAATTCATAAACATGAGTAATGGCCTAAGATTCTTAACCATTAAATTGAGAAAAACAGGAGTCTTGAAGTAGGATTTAAAAGATTCAGCATGATGAATGGAGAGGGACACATCAAAGCTTGCCTTTAGGAAATACTGGAGAGTACCCTGTTTCCTCAAAAAGACAAGGTCTTATATGAATTTTTGCTCCAAAACTTACTACTTTTTTGCATGTATAGTTGCCTGGACACTATTTAAATCGACTTTTTAATGAACTGTAACTAGGGCCTATTTTTGGAGTAGGGCTTATATTTCGAGCATCCTCAAAAATCCTGAAAAATCATGCTAGGGTTGTTTTCAAGGTAGGTCTTATTTTTGGGGAAACAGGGTAGGATGCCTCCAGATTTCCACCTTCCTTTTGTCTCTCTCTGCAGTCTAAAACATCTGTCTCTGCTGCATGCTCATTCCACATGGCTGACAGGAAGGAATCCCAAATTCTGATCCCTCCTCAAGGGAGGCATTGTTAATTTCCGTTTCAAGGATAATTTAATAAAATGGATGCTTGAGGATCAGAATCCTATACCCAAAATTTCTTATTCTGAGCCCTCACTGGGTTTCCATTTTTTCCTAACTTCAATAGGAGTGGAGGGCACCTACAGCTCAGGCCTTCTTCTAACCTGCTGGTCACCACTTACGCCTGGTGTGTGGGAATGCCTCTACACAGGTAAGTGTGAACAAATATAAACACACACTGACTGTCCTGCATGTAAGGCATGTGAAAGGTGTCTTTGTTATAAAAACCCATATGACTGCCATTATTTTGTCCTCTAGTTTTGAAATGTCTGAGGTTGAGGATGGATTTCATTTGTGCCTTCTATCTGGTTCACATTTGCCTCTAAGTTATAGGTAGCCTCAGTTTGTGAAATGAAACCCACTCCTAAAGAGGATGAATTTGGTAGAGTTTTATGAATTGCTGTGTTAGTTAACTAAATTTAATTTATAATGATATTTAGGTGATTAAGTCTGTTTGTGAACCAAAGCCCACTGGCCTGTGACTATTTAGGAGGACCTGGTAAGAGATTATTCTCAGGTTACTTTTTAAATTCTAGACATTAATTGTAATAATACTAAGGAAAGAACACCCCCCCCCAAGAAAAAAAAACAAAAAAACCCACTAAAAAGCAACCAACCAACAAAACCCAAACACCTTCAAAACCAGATAGCAGCTTTAAGTTCAGATTTTTTCTCAAAGGTGCTTTGATTAATTATTTGAGGATCAAAAATCATTTGTTTATCAATGAATAAAACTTAATGTCTACTGAAGTAATATTAAAAACTGACTCCTTGTAAAGTTTCCCAGAGTGCCTTTTCCTGAATATATTAAAAACTGCATGAAGTCTACCAAGAGTAACAGTTGTCCCTGAATAGCAAAAGCACCTCTGTAATAATGACTTCTTCCAAATATTTAATGATAGATAATCTATTGTGAACAGGATGCAAAATCTAAATAATCACTTTAGAGAAAAACTGCTATCACTGAGGTTGAAGCTACAATGCCTGTCAAAAGTTAGGTAAAGATAGAACTATATATAATGTGGTAACTATCAGAGAAGCCTAACCCTGGTAGTCAACTTTTTCATCATTTAATACTCCCACTAAAGGATAAAGAGAAACATCCCTTGTGTGTGCTAATTTGTAAATTCAGTGGAAAGACCATCTCCTTGTTGGAAATAGAGCACGAGCCATCTGTGGTGATTGGAGAGGTCCCTGTGAGTTAGAACTTTGAAGAAGCAAACATAACCTAGCCATGAATAAGAAACACAGCCACACATTACAGCAACTATACAATAGTCTAGTGAGCCTTGCTGTTGAACTAAATGAGAATTTATGCAAATAATACAAAAAATTTGATTTTTCTATATTTATTTAATAATTGACAAAAGACTTGTACTCATTGGGAACAGGCATACTGAGCAGGGGTAATTAAAAGGCATCCAAATTTACTCTCAGGGAAATTTTTCCTACCATGAAGCAAATGACCTGTCAAACTGCTGCATTCAGACAGCTGGTGCTTTGTCACAGCTTACAAAAAATTTTTTAAAATGTGTTTATTCTGGACAGTGCACAAGCAAACATATGCTTCTACTACTCGAAATACATGCTACAGAAGCCACAGAAACAGTCGCTGTGGCAGCGTGAGCTGCTAGGGCTGCAGCTGATGTCAGGGACATAGTGGTGATGGAGAGGAAACATACGGCAACACTGTTTTTTACTGCTAACAGGGAAAGCAACACATTTAAAGGCTACTATCACAATGATGTGTTGAGCAGAAATAATTCCCTCTACTCTAATCTCTCACCAAACACAGCACAGAAGAGATACATTAATCTGATACTACCATTTTCTGTTAAAACTATTTTTCAACACAGTACTTATTAAAACAAAATCATCCACCATTTTTTTTCTCATGGAAATCTGAAATGAAAGTTTTTACTTATTGAATTTATTACTTCTATTACAGAAAAGCTAAATTCTTGCTACAGAAAAAGAAAAGAAAACCACTCTCTCATCAGCTAAGATTTCCTGTTGCTACAAAAACTACCATTTTTGTTCTGATTCATGGCTGTATAATACATAATAAGTTCTTTTTAAAATAGAGGGACTGTATTAATTTCAAACTTGAAATAACTAGAGATGATCAATGTTTTAGACAGACATATAAACACCGAACATATACTAAGATGATAATGCAAATTGTTTTGTTAGCATTGAAGATAGATGAACTTCTCAAAAAATAAAATACAAAATTAGAACTTATCTGAACAGTTGCCCAGGACACAGGCAAAGCCAAGGTTAGAGAAATTTGGTTATGTTAAAACGTAAAAGTAATTTGCTCCCTACTCAGCTACACTTCCTGGGTTAAGCTGAAGCCAACAGCAGAAATGCCAAAATTGATTCTCAAGTGATTTTTCAGCACAGAAATACAGTTATCCTCCAGAGAAACTCATATTTTAAAAGTTTCTAAGTTTTATATAAGTAATCAGACCTTCTTCTGCTTATCTTTGCTGAACTGCTGAAACTTGTGATGTTTGTGTATTTTCATTTAAGGATCTGGTTTACAGCCATTGAAGCTAGTGGAAGAGTTCAGTGAACGTTGCTTTTAAGTTTTATTTATCTGTTTGAAAATTCAGTAAAAGAGACCCACACAACTCCAGTAAAAATTAAACTTAATAATTCTTCCAAAAAATGCTTAAAGCTCCAAAATTCTCTTAAATATAGTTTGTTGAAATCCATTCAGATGTATTGCAATAGTGGATTTCTTAAATCTACGCTTTAGTTGTACTGAGGGTGACATTAATTACACACTATCATCCACATAGGTTGTATATTATCCTAATTAACTGTTTTAGATAAAATTGAAATGGAAAACTTCATGTATCAGCATGCTGTCAGTGCCAACTTTTACTCTGATCACTACTGTAGAGATAGTAACTTCTTTTTAGCCTGTAGTGGCATTGAAAATTATCGTTTCCAGGCCACAGTAAAATATTTATCACAGAATTTACTTAATTGAAAGTAATTCATCATAAGTAACTGCAAAATTTACAAATATCATAGATACACTTATGTTAAAAATTTATATAACTCTTACTGAGATATGTTGGTGTTTGGAAATTGATGTGTTTAAACAGTGTATAATCAATGTGGATTGTGGGAGTTAGGGTTTTGATTTATTTTTTGGTGGGGTTTTGGGGTGTGGTGTTTTGGGTTTTTTTCCTTTGCAAAGAGTGTGCTGGAATTATGGCTGAATTTAACTACAGTTGTGCTACAAGAAATTTAAATAGACCATCTCTACTTTTGAATTATGCTAATTAAAACTTTTTTATGCTGTATGTTTTGTTTGCAATTAGAAGAAGAAATATATGAAGATGCCATTTAAATATGTTGATTCTTTTCCATTTACAGAGATGCAAAAGTAAATATAGCTAAATGTGTTTTCTATTTTCCCCAGTGTTTACCTGAAATTATGATATCAATAAAACCTAATTATGGATGACTGTTATAAATTAATAAATATTATTTTTAAAAATAGAGTTTAAAAGTCTTCACATTTGAAAGGACTTTTAAAAGTCCTAACATTTCCAGAAAAAAATGCATTATCTGTTCATTCAGCAATCACATATTCTCATTATTTTCAGATTCACTGGAATAACAAAGTATTAGGCTTATTACAAGAAAATTCAGAAGTTTATTCATACATAAACTTTTTTCTCATTAGGAAGCCACTGCAGGTGAGTTTTATACATGCCTAATTCTTGAGGTTCCATAGACTGTATCCGTATTTTATTTTATTTTGTATGTGAATAAACAATATAAAAAACTTTCTAAGTGGAGATAGCTTTTTATTTCATCTGAATACTGGACCCTTGATGTTTTCCTAATGGTGTACATTCAATCAAAGGTTTGTATAGCTTAGCAGAAAACTGCTGTCTACCTGAAACAAGCCACTATCCCAAGGATTTGCACTAGCTTTCAGAGCAGAAATTGATGATATATTTTAAGTGATATTGGCTCCTTCCTTAGTATTAGACTGTTTCTCTAAAGTTCCATGGTCATGATAACATCTCAGGTCACAAACCAGGCAGTGAGATAGCTAACGCCTAGGCAAGCCTGCCCTGCAGATAAAAAACAGATCAAGAGTAGTATATAGTACCACAAACTATTCAGTTTGCTATGACAGCAAGTGGTAAGAATCAGATAAGGGAGGAGGAGAAAAATTAAAGCAAAACCAAGGACCAACACTGAGATGATATCTTTAGATTCCAAAGATTTTGCATAAAATAAAGTGGTATGATGTCCTTGAAATAACCTGTTACAAAAATGCCACTGAGGCTGAAATACCTCTTATAAGGAAACAGCTCTTGTGATTCATTTTATGGAAACGTTTACGTTTTTCCACAGAGAAAGTAAAATGCTGTCATTCTGTATAAGAATCATGCCTGCTTCACACAGGTGTATATTGTTTGAAGTTGTGTGAAATAACTAAGGTTGTTGGCTAAAAAAAGCAATAAGAGGCGCACTAGCTCACAGAATCCCTGACTTGCAATATGAGTACTGAACTTTGTTTTTCTCACACTGAATGTTGTATGAGATGTAACCTGTAACCACCATTAAGAAATTATTTAAATACTGAATTGGACATAATATGTAGATTGAATAACCTTTTTCCCCATATTTCCACTGGCACAATAGTTAGTAAACAGTGTAAGGTATCTTTAAAACATCTATTTTTTTTTTCTCCTTATGAAGAGCTTGAACATAAGGAAAACGGTCACTATTGATAGAAGCGGAAATAGTCAGCAATTAATTTTTCATCAATTTTTTGATGGTTTATACTTCATTCTGTGCTAGCGGTACAATCTTCTTTCATAATTGTGCTCATTTGGGCATTGTCAGATTCTGGTTTTGAACTATTTCCAGTGTTAATGACCTAATGACCCTCTCAAATCATACTACAGCATTACTCTAATGTGGCTGGAATGGAATGAGTTTGCAGCTGCCAACAGACCGGGATTTAAAGAAATAACTTAATGAATAACGCATTAAAATAAATATTTTGTGTTCTGCATGGGATTTTCAAGATTTATGATGGGATTCATGTCAAGAGATGTGTGCTTCCTGCTGGGTGAATCCCAGAGGAAAATGTAGGGACGTTTTGGGGGGATATTATTTTCAAAGCAAAATGTTAATCGGGATTTCCATTCACTTACCTATGTTTGAATTTGTTCAGTCCTGATGAATAGGACAATTCACAATTTATTATTTGCTACTAATTAGATTAATGAGGCTTGATCTGGTGGCTGTGAACTCAGACTCAAGACATCAGTGAACAGTAAGGGATGTTGAAGAATCACTTTGGGGAGATGACAGGAAATGCAATCATTTCCTAGTACAGAAACAATATAAGGTAGCATTAATGACAATGTAATTGTCATGGTCTCTTTCTGACAATAATACATAGTTGTTTGGTGGGTTTTTTTACATTTTTATTTTATCTGAAAGAGTGTATGATGGTAATAAAATAAGAGTGACTTGACCTTCAGTGAGAGCTCTGGTGGCCCCGCCTCAGCAAAGTACTTAGTGTGTGCTCAAAATAAAATAAAAATGCCTAAGTGCATTGCTGAATGAGGACGTAAGTACACTTCAAAAAAACCTGAAAAACAAGAGGAGGGGAAGGAGAAGAAGACCAAGGTGGGGAAGAGAAAGGAAAGGCTACTCCTATTCATATGGTATCATTCACACCAACAATATGACACCTAGTTTTTGATTAAAGGTTTATGATATTGAAAATAGGATGTAGAACGAAAATACTTATATAACTCAAGCATGTCCCACCTCCAGCCTGGATAATATGCAACAGGTCTGGCTTGATCCTTTTACTCATTAGTGGCTGTATTGTACCACATGCTGGGCTCATCCTCTGCCCTTTGTCTCCATTATCATACAAAGGTTAGGCTTTCATTTTAAGGGCTACTATCTACGAAAAGGCAACAAATTTTAAAAGTGACTGATGCACAGAGAGTTCTGTGAAGTGTTTGTAATTATTTGAAAAATAAATATTGGCTTCAGTGTTTGCTTGGTTTTCTTAATGCAAAATTAAGTTTAAAAAATGCCAAAATGAGTTATGTGGCACTAAGACCTCTGTAGAAAAATATAAACAGAACTGTTAAAACATATTTCAACTCCCTTGGCGTCATTTGTGGCCCACAAACAGTCACATATGAGTGAAAGGTTCACTGACTGTCACCCATTTATGATCCAAGTTCTTTGCCGGTGCCACACTGACCAGGCTAACAGGGATCAGCATGTCTTACACGTTTTCTTTTCCTCTAAAAACCCAGGTCATGACCTTATAAGAGCTGTGATTCACAGTAATTACTTCTTTGGTTCAAATGGCATTGAGACTGGTACAAAGAGGTTTCACTTCAGTGCAACTGAATTATAATGCTAAATAAAAGAAAATAGAACACAGACGGTGCACGTGCACTGGGTCAGGTGTGGTGAGCTGTTCCAGCACTGATTTAAAATTGGAAACACACCAGCCTCTAGTATCTGATGAACCAGAAGAATGGAGACTAGACTCTGTATGGCATCACACACTCATTCGTCTTTTTCTAATTAGGCTTCTGTTGTTATTGAGTATCTCTTTCTTCCACTATAGTAAAGGTTTATTTAAACTTTGTAGACCAATCAAACAACAGAAAGTACACTGCATCAGATACCACAATACTTCTGTTCTCTGATGTTCAAAGCTGATATTTTTTGTAGGTTTACGTAAATTAGTAGTTCTTTAGACATGATGTATACCTCTGCTTTGTGCTCTGATCTGCTGCATTGCTGCTGTGGACCAAATAATGAATAATATAACTTTTTTTTTTTCCATTACTTTAGAGAGAGACAGAGAAAATCAAGTAAGTTTCCATTTGACAGGGAAAAAACAAAACAAAACAAAACAACCAACCAAAAAACCACATCAAAAAACAACAACAAGCTCTTGAAGACTGATGCAATGAATTACTCTAGAAAAATCTGTGATGATCCCTTTCCCAAATTCTCTCCAAGCCTCACAGGTACTCTTGACTTTTAGACTCATCAAAGAAGCGATCTCACAGAAAATATCACACCACTTTGCTGGTATTATCCTGAAAATATAGTGAATCAGTGTGGAAAGTGTTTTCAGAATCAGACTCTAGAAACACTTCCCAGTAGCCCTGTTAATGATAAAAGGGGAAAAAAACAAACCCTGGAGTTGGTTGGCTGGGCAGTTGGTAACGAACTTCAGAGACTTTAACCACAAACATACTAGGTTAAATGAGGGTCACTCAAAGAATTTCTGCATGTGTTTTTGCAGGCAGATGAAAGCTTGCTCTGTCAGGTCTCTGAGCAGACATGAGCTCATTCTGCCCACACTCTGTCCTGGCTGGAAGCTGTGCTGTTGCAATAAGCACAACACGGAGCCTACTCAAGGGCAGGATGTATTAGCATGGGCTTGACGCCACATTGACAGGTCTACTGAGCTTCTGTTTAGCTCAGAGAGTGGGCAGAGAGTCAACAGCTATGTGGGCACAGAGAGCGCACATCTCTTTGAGAGAAACTGCACAGAGGAGGCCTCCAGGTCCCGTTCTTCTTTGCTTCTGCATTGTGGAGAACTTGAGTTTGGATTTTTGGCAAATGGTGAAAATTGTGGACATTTCAGAAAATTTTCTAAGCAGCATTATTATATTTTTTTTAATCTGAAGATATTGGCACTAATGCTAAATGAATTCGTTATAGTATCGTAAACCTTTGGTGGTCAAGTTCACTTTGATGAAGATCTTGGTCACTCACAGGAAGAATACATTTTTTCTAACTGAAATAAGAGACACATCTCATTCTTGGTATTCACATGTCAGTGTTTTCTGGACTGGCATTTGCAAGTGCCAATTTCTTCAGTTTTGATCAGGGTTATGACAAGAATAATGTCGAAGTCAAACATCTTGAGCTGAACCTGAATTTGGACCCTGAAAACGTACTCTGCTTCCCAGCATTCACAGGTAATAGTGAGGAGAATTATAGAATTGCAGAATATGCATTAAAGAAACTGTTCTAATACAGAGATATTTTGTAATTCTAAATTTTAATGAGATTTTTTTTCTCATTCCACATTTTACTTTTACATTAGTCTCTCACAGTCCTTTACTGTTTGCACCCTTAAACTTATAGATTCATTATCACAGAATCACAGAATCACAAAATGTTAGGGATCAGAAGGGACCTCAAAAGATCATCTAGTCCAATCCCCCTGCCAGAGCAGGAGCACCTAGATGAGGTTACACAGGAAGGCATCCAGGCAGGTTTTGAATATCTCCAGAGAAGGAGACTCCACAAGCTCCCTGGGCAGCCTGTTCCAGTGTTCCGTCACCCTCACTGAGAAGAAGTTTCTTCTCAAATTTAAGTGGAACCTCTTGTGTTCCAGCTTGAACTCATTACCCTTTGTCTTACTGTTGGTTGTCACCGAGAAGAGCCTGGCTCCATCCTCGTGACACCCACCCTTTATATATTTATAAACATTAATGAAGTCATCCCTCAGTCTCCTCTTCTCCAAGCTAAAGAGACCCAGCTCCCTCAGCCTTTCCTCATAAGGGAGATGCTCCACTCCCTTAATCATCTTCGTGGCCCTGCGCTGGACTCTCTCCAGCAGTTCCCTGTCCTTCTTGAACTGAGGGGACCAGAACTGGACACAATATTCCAGATGAGGTCTCACCAGGGCAGAGTAGAGGGGAAGGAGAACCTCTCTCGACCTACTGACCACCCCCCTTCTAATACACCCCAGGATGCCATTGGCCTTCTTGGCCACAAGGGCACAGTGCTGGCTCATGGTCATCCTGCTGTACATCAGGACCCCCAGGTCCCTTTGCCCTACACTGCTCTCTAATAGGTCATTCCCCAACCTGTACTGGAACCTGGGGTTGTTCCTGCCCAGATGTAAGACTCTACATTTTCCCTTGTTACATTTCATTAAATTTTTCCCTGCCCAACTCTCCAGCCTGTCCAGATCTCGCTGGATGGCAGCACAGCCCTCTGGCGTGTCAGCCACTCCTCCCAGCTTGGTGTCATCAGCAAACTTGCTGATAGTACACTCAATTCCCTCATCCAAGTCGTTGATGAATATATTGAATAATACTGGTCCCAGTACTGACCCTTGAGGCACTCCACTAGATACAGGCCTCCAACCAGACTCCGCCCCATTGACCATGACTTTCTGGTTTCTTTCCTTCAGCCAGTTCGCGGTCCACCTCACTACCTGATCATCCAGTCCACACTTCCTCAGTTTAGCCATGAGGATGCTGTGGGAGACGGTGTCAAATGCTTTACTGAAGTCAAGGTAGACCACATCCACCGCTCTGCCATCATCAATCCACCTTGTTATGTCTTCATAAAAGGCTATGAGGTTGGTCAAGCATGACTTCCCCTTGGTGAAGCCATGTTGACTGCTCCTGATGACCCTCTTATCCTTGATATGTCTTAAGATGGCACCAAGGATAAGGTGTTCCATCACCTTCCCAGGGATGGAGGTGAGGCTGACTGGTCTATAGTTGCCTGGATCCTCCTTCTTGCCCTTTTTGAAGACCGGAGTGACATTTGCTTTCCTCCAGTCCTCAGGCACCTCTCCCAATTTCCCAAGACTTGGCAAAGATGATGGAGAGTGGTCCAGCAATGACTTCAGCCAGCTCCCTCAGCACCCACGGGTGCATCCCATCTGGACCCATGGATTTATGGATGTCCAGATTGCCTATGTTACAATTCTGAATCATCAAAGTATCAGTGATTAGCAAATATTAATGAAAGTCTAAATGTTCACACTGTGATGCTGTATCTATAACTTTCGTCATATCCTTACACATACCTCTTATATTTTGTACACAAATTTTCACTATGCTGATCTACATTCGGATAATCATTGTAACTTTTAGAGATTTTTAACACTTACAATGTTATACAAAGATTAAGTAAATTTTAACATTGAAAAGAATACTCAGCTGCTGATTAAGAAAATTATCATAACATTTAAAATTAGTTATTTTGTTATTCAGTTTTTTACAGAAATAGAGCCAAATATCACATCACTTATATCCCTGGGATGGATAGCCTGACTATAAATGGAACCTGATCTTGGTGACGTCTGGATATCCTACACACAATAGTTTTGATATAAAAAAAATCCTCATGGGTGTCAAATATGTGTCAGTGTCTCAACTTCATAAGGTTTTTTTATCCAGGAACTGTTTCATGTCAAAGCCCAGTGGAGACAAAGAAGAGATGTTGCTGGTTTCTCTGCTAAATTCTACCCTAATACAAACATCTGTAGGTTTAAGCTCCGTGTAAATGCTTTGACAGAAGTAAACTAAAGAAACATAGCTCTTCTTGTGTTGTTACTGGCAAAAGTGGGAGCTCTTACCTTAGGACAGTGAGGTCCATTCACACCAGGATTTTATAAACTTTGTTAAAGTGCTTGTTTGACATTCTTTCTTAATACAAATATGTAGAGGTGGTATAAAGCAACAGAGGCTTAAAAGAAAGCAACACTGTCCAAGAAGGATAACAACATAGATTGCTTATAAAGATAATACCAACAAGATATGAGTAGTCATTTTACATTGGAGAACCAAAAAAATGGCCATTATCTTATGAAAGCCTGTGCCGCTTTCTCCTAGATGCCCTGTCATGCTCTACCTCTCCCTGATAGCTGGGGAATAGCTGGTGAAATCTCCAATAGGTAAAAAGATCACTAATGAGTTTCCATGGATATTTTTTCTGCCAATACTTGAATGCATTAAAGAGTGGTCTCAGATTTGTATGACTGTGCAGCAGCCCTCAGCGGGGATTTCACTATACTGTTCTTGCTTTGCGTGATATTGTTCTCACACAAGTGGGTTTGTTTGTTTGTTTGTTTGTATACTTGTTTGTTTTTCTGTAGAGATCCTCACCAGGTCATAAGCAGTTGAGCTATCACCAGTTGTTACTCTCCTCTTCTCATGTAACAACTTATCTGACTGGTTACTTTCCACATAGGAATTGTGGTTTCTATTCACTCAGCAAAAGAAAGGTTTAAAACCACAAAGCTTCCTTCACAATGGTGCCATAACCAGTAACATGTGTCTTACTGCAAGTACAAGTGTAAGTCTGAAGAAGAATTGTTTGTATAGTGTTCAGAGTTCAGAGATAGTCCTCACTGCTTCATAACATATTTGTATAATTTAATCAAAGTGTATTTAATTAAAAATGAGATGAAATCCATAGAGCAGGGAGCATAATCTTAGAATTCCCTCTCACACCTCCTTGAGAAATGAGCCAGTACATATTCACTCAGCAGTGAATTCCTCCCTGCACAGTATCAGAGCTTCATCGAGGAGCGTGTTCCCCTGGAGCAGGGATTGCTGCTTTCTCTTGGGAAGCAATCACTGTGGTCTGGATCCCCTCTGGCAAATGAATGCATTAACCCACCGTCTTTTGTTTCTTTCCTAAGACAGGACATTGTCTTACTTCAGGCTGTGGGCTGTGAACCGTCAGTGGATATAAATGGATTCCTTACTATTTTCAGAATTTCCTAATGGTTAACTCCAGGCAGCTATCTGCTGCCTGATTTGGCTTCTGTCTAAGGAGCTTATCTCTCCCCAGGCATGCACAGAGAATCGAGTGTCTCAGCGAGGGTTCCACAACTCTGTTCCTAGGGCCCAACGGCTTTAATGTTAGCACTGAAAATCTTTACCTCACCTACCTGTAGGAAACCATGTCTGATTTGTGAACAAGAACTTAAATTCATTAATTCCCAAATGATGTTTAAGTCTAGTAGATTGCTACAAACCATTTTTTTTTCAGTAGTTTGAATTGATGTGTTTATTTTATTGTAGATAAGCTTTATGGGAAAATAAGATACTTCTTTTCTTACTCATATATTTCCTTTCTCTTAAAAAATGAATCTAGAAGTCTGGAGGAGGAGACAGTGACATGCCCACTACATCCCATAGTGATAACTTTGGTGGAACTTATTGGAAAACAAGCTTCTCTCCAGCTATGTGTTTGAAAAGCCCTTAAACACCAAAGGAAAGAAAATCTTCTAGAAACTTAAGAGCACAATCAAAATTAATTATTGAAAGTTTCTTATCAATACCCTGTAAAAAATGCTGGAATGTGGGTACATGAAAAGGAATGTATTGAGAAGAGTTATCCAGTTTTGGTGAAGGAAATATATCAATCTGGAGAAGGCAATTGAAAATTATCCAGTTGGAAAAGAATAGAGAAAAGTAAGACTGAAGAGAGCACCAATTTAGAGATGGCTTAAAAGATCTAATAATGAAAATAAATGAATAGATATCTACTTTTTATAGATGAACAAATGGATGCAAAAAAATGGTTAGGTCATTCCTGTACCAGATGTGTTCTAAGTAACTCACATTGGAGGCTTTGCTTTCCTCCTGGAAAGTGAGGCTGCTGTGCAACCAAGAGTGCTGTGCAACCTGCCTACCTTGTAAATCTTGTATGCCAGTACTTTTCTAAAACCTCAAGTAAAGAATTTCCTAGAATTTATTGAACACCTCTGTTAGCTTCCCTCCACATCCTAGATATTACTGCATTAAAGAACTCTAGTGTTATTTGTGATCAAAACAAAACACAAAAGGTAATGTTAGAGGCTTTTAATGGTGTATATTAACGGATACTGTTTGATAAATTGTATCATTTCTGGGCTGACTTTGCATATATGAATTAGTATTTGACTTCTCTAAAAAAAGAGCTTTTCGTATTATCTAAACTGCAGTTCATGCCTGTGATCAATTGGTTTAGAAAGATGAGGAGGTTTATGGTCCTCAAAGTCCTCTGAGCATGTAGATGCTCTTTATCAAAAGGGTCTGAAGACTGATAGCAGCATTCATTTTACATGGAACTGTTTAAGACTAAGGCAGTTAATGGTAGAGCTCTAGTTTCATGGCTGCAGCCTGTGCTCTTTTTCACACAAACATGGCAGTCACTAGATTTTGCAGAGCTGCCAGTCGTGAAGTTTCAGAGGGACAACGAAGAATTACATATCACGTCACGCAGGGCCCATTTTGCTAAATTGAACCTGTTGTCTTGCTTCTTGAAGGGAATACAATACAGAGCCCTCTCGTACCCACCTCAGGAACTGCACATCATCCCGCTTCTATCCATTGCCATCATTCTCTCTCGCTATTCACTTCCCCTTCTCTACTCAGTGCTCCTTTACAGTATTCAGTATATATGCATTCTCATTATATTCCATAACATAGATAAAGAAACCCTCTGTTCCTGCTTCAGGATTGCTGTGACTATTGGATAGTGAACTACAAATGAGCTTTATGTAGTTAGAGGTGGGAAATTATCAGCTGTGGATGGATAGTATACACTGGGATTTATGTGGATTAAGTTACATTTTATTATTTATAAACTCCGTAAGTATTTTTGCACCAATCCCCAGTTAGTCAGAGAAAATATTATATTTCATTTCTGCTTACATTTGGAGATAGCATATGGACTGCCAGTGAGCTTTAGTCACTGATATAGTATAGCAGCACTGGCCTGGTTCCAGAAAGACTTCTGCTTAATGGGCATCAGATTGACTCCCTGCATTTCCAGTACTTAGACTTTATGGAATATTATTGGACTGACAGTGTTCTTATGTAGAATAAAGTTATTTCAGCCAGATATTTATATATACATAGAGACATAAAATCTTTTTTCCATATTATCCATTTTATACCATTGTTTGGTGAAA
Organism: Caloenas nicobarica; assembly: GCF_036013445.1. Lineage (NCBI taxonomy): Eukaryota > Metazoa > Chordata > Aves > Columbiformes > Columbidae > Caloenas > Caloenas nicobarica. The sequence goes on from NC_088246.1 coordinate 145,847,983, forward strand.
AAAAATTAAATATATTTTCAAATCATGGAAAGTATGCATACCACAGATATCATTCTGTCCATTAATAGGATTTTGCATGGATATTTCCTCTGAAGTAGACTTGTAAATTAAATTTCAACCTTCCAAAGAAAAGTAAATTACTATGTGTTTAAATTTTTGCATCATGTCTGTTTTTTGAGTTATTCTGTACTTTTCATATTTGGCAAGAAAAGTGCAGGAGTGTGGGCACAGGACTGGGTCTCAGAGGATCTGAGTTTATTTTCTTGCTTTGCTACCGATTTCCTATGTGTTCTCCACTGCACTTTTCTGTCCCCATCTAAGAACAGTCCCTTTGAAGGTTTACTGTAATACAAATAACGCAGTCAGGCTGATTGCCTGTTTTACCTAAGCTACTAAAGGGACACAAGAAAAGAAATGCATCACTGAAAAGCCCGAGGAATAACAAAGAACCACACCAAAAATAAAAATAAGGTTTTGTACACTGAGGAATGGGACAACGGCCTGCTAATGTCCTGCCACTGAAACAGCAATAGTCCGTGGAATATATTTTTAAATGACAGATACACAAAACCAGCTTTCCCCATAAAAGACACACTCACAAATAATACTTCCTTTTACCTATTACATCATTTTCATTAGTACAATTTAAAAGACTGTAGAAAAAATATTGTTTCTCTACTTTACAGGAAGAAATATTATATGAGGAAATTTGTAACGAATTCCAACATTAGTTCAACAATGGTGATTAAATAAATCAATAGACTCCACCTTAAAAAAATCAAAGATTAACATTACATCAAGGCCTTTGGCTCTGGGTTACCTACCATGTTTGCCTAAGAAAATAGAGAGGAATAATACTATTCTTGAAACTAAATATACAAACTCTTATACATACAAGAGCTAAAAAATCCAATACTCTGGGGAGAACTTATTGTGACCTTTCAATACTTAAAGGGGCTTATGAGAAAAATAGTACAAAATTTTAGCAGCGCCTGTTGCAATAGTACAAGGGGTAATGGTTATGAACTAAAAGAGTCTAAATTTAGACTAGATTTAAGGAAGAAATTTTTTACAATAAGGGTGGTGAAACACTGGCCCAGGTTGCCCAGAGAGGTGGTAGATGCCCCATCCCTGGAAACATTCCAGGCCAGGCTGGACGGGGCTCTGAGCAACCTGATCTAGTTGAAGATGTTCCTGCTCATTGCAGGGTGCTTGGACTAGATAACCATTGAATGTCCCTTCCAACCCAAACCATTCTATGATTCTATCATTGTACATTCAACAACTGATACAATTTTCCAAAGTAAAGCCTGGAGAGAAATAGCATTTTGCAGAGCTTGGAAACTGTGCTACCTAGATTTGTATGACTCACAGGACAATGTCAGTGGTTTGAAGTGATTTTAAAAAATTCAGTGACTCTCCTTCCTGTTTGCAATGAATTCCATCAACTTCTGCCCTCTGAAGACCCAAAAATCTGATTCTTCTCTTCTTAACTGATATTCTCCTGTCAATTTTTTTCTTGCTTTTCCCACTAATAATGTATCATAGAATCATTTTGGTTGGAAGAGATCCTCAGGATCACCAAGTTCAACCGTAGCCTAACTCAAGTACTAAACCACGTCCCTAAGACCCCATCTATATGCCTTTTAAATACCTCCAGGGATAGTGAGTCCACTACTTCCCTGGGCAGCCTGTTCCAGTGATTCACAACCCTTTTTGTGAAGAAATTTTCCTTAATATCCCATCTGAAACCTTCCCTGGTGCAACTTGAGGCCATTTCCTCTCATCCTATCACTTGCTACTTGGGAGAAGAGACCAACACCCTCCACGCTACAACCTCCTTTCAGGTAGTTGCAGACAGTGATCAGGTCTCCCCTCAGCTTCCTTTTCTCCAGGCTGAACAGCCCCAGTTCTCTCAGCTGCTCCTCATAAGACTTGTTCTGCAGACCCCTCACGAGCTTCGTTGCCCTTCTCTCTGCTCTCTTTCGTTTTCTCATAGGATTTCCTAATCTGTTTATCATGGTGATTCCAATATAAAGACTGTTCTCCTTAATTTTTACTATCAAAGGTCAACCATCAGCTTAAGCACGTAATACACTCACAGAAGTTAGGATGCTTTCTGTCTGTCATCAGTTTTCACCCAGAGTCTTGATCACCTCAGCAGCACTACCTCATCATTTAATAATATTCTGCCATGGATAGGACCAAAGGTAGTGTGTCATTGCAGCAATGGAAAGCTTTTCCCAATAGAAGAATGACTAAATATTGGAGTTTATTGTCATAGGGAGGTGAGGGTATATCCAGCCTTTCTAAGGGTTCTGAGGTACAAACAGATCAGCCAATTAAATTATATTTCCCCCATTCTCTATCCCATGCCTTGTTTGGAAGTGCTGCTCCTGTATCATGAATCACACAAACAGATGTGTGTACAGGCTGAAATGGCTGCTGCTCAAAATCCAGCACCAATATATCTACTTTCATTAAATAATATGTAGGATTATGAAATATGGTACCTGAAATTCCAACACATGGTTAATTTTCCTGTTTAGTTCTGGAGAGTCTGAGGACACGGGACAGAGTATCAGTATGTCATATCTGTACAGCTCCTAAGAACATCAAATAATGTCAGCAGACTATCAAGAGTGTGCTAGGTAGAGTCTGCATAGGAAATGACAATGTGTCTTTTGGCAGTCTGTTTCAACTTATATTTTTATAGTTCTATAAATAATTCATTTAACTTAAATTAAGAAACACTGCACTAAATGGAGTGTGCAAGATCTGACTCTTCTTACTCTGGAGATTTTACTTGCCACAGTATAAGACTTGCAAAGAGACTGGCAGAGATAGTTTTCATCTTATTTACAGGCAGCCCTCTGTGTAGTAATTTTGTGTAGATAAGAAGCCTAAGGATGTTTGATACTTCCATGTTATTGAAGGTTTCACATGTGGTGCAACACTGATTTTCCTCTTTCAATTATCGTTTATCATTATACATTTACTGCATCAGTATCCACCTTCGCATCTCAGCTTTCTTCTATGCAGTCATCATCTGGGATAAATAGGTTTTATTCTGTATTCCCAGAAAGCCTTTTGGAGCTGTCTCATTTTGAAAGAGAAACAAGTATATTTTTAACATACATGTGTTCAGCATTACTCTTTTTAATCATAGATTCTTTAGGCTAATAAAAAGTAGTAAAGAGAATACAAACAGCCCGGAGAAAAAACAGAACCCTTCTGAAATCACCAGTTGGGAGTTATCCAGACTGAATTGTACTTTGCATAATGTTGGGGCTGGATTTTGGAAAAACAGGATAAAACGATTTTCCATATTTTCTCAGATACATTTTGTCACTTCCTGGTATTTGCTTTTTTCTCTTTTTAAATTTACCATATTCAAAGGTGAAACCTGGAAACTTTTTTTTTTGTGTCTTCCAAATGTATAAGATATTGCCTTACCATAAATGGAAGTTGTTCCACTTCTTGAGCTTTACCTTTCATTTCAATACCCTTTCTCTATTTCAGATATCCTTGATCTACTGCTCAGGCCAGCTTGAAATCTTGTCTCTTTACTGGTTATTATTTATTAGTGAAATTGTATTTTTTGAAACTAATGTAGGGCGTGATCAACCTGCAATTACTTATTTTTGCAAACAGTTGAAGAAACAACATTTAATGTGGGTCGCTCGCATAAAATCCTAACAGCTTCCAAAACAAGCTCTTAGTTTGTTTGGCAAAATTATTTAAAATGAATGGCAACACCAGGTATGGTGTTGTATGTTTGAGGTACTGAATGGAAACATGGCAAATGCCTGACAGTGGTGAAGAAAAGGCACTGCGAGCAGGAGGTTGGGAACTGTGGTTTTCAGCTTCAGAGGAATCATTTAAATTCTTAATGGCAGTTCCTTAGATAAAGAGAAAACAGCATTCTCTGAAGGGAGGCCAGCTGTTTAGGACTCAATAATCAGACTTTTATTTGGCCTGCCTTCTGGAGTCGCTTCTATCACAGATAGTGATGCTGGCAAGCAAAATAAAGAGTTTTTATGTCATAGGATGCATTCTTGTAATAATTCCTAAGAGAGCACAACATAATTTTTTTTGCAAAATGTCTGTTGAACATACATCTTTCTGAATTAGGCACTAGTGTATTTGTGAAGCATGAAAAACAATTTAGATTTGCATGTGGTTTACACTTCATTATTTCCAGAATTGTCACTCAGTTATTTTCTTTAAATATTCAGTTATGTTTGAGTAAAAATAATTGAGGAATTAATCTGAAACCCAAAGGGCCAACAAAGACAGAGCCTTTTTACCTCTTCATGTTTCCCTCTCTGTTTATTCCAAAATAATGTGAATGGAACCACTTCCTTGTCCCCTGGACAGAGGAACTTCAGTTTTACTGTAAGGAGACCACACAGACAGCATGAGTAGAGCTCATTCTGGCCTTTAATTGGACTATGGAGTATGACAGGAATCAAAATTGCATTCATTAGTCTCAAGTAAAACTTCTTTTAATTTTTGCGGAAAATGACTTGAACATGGAGAGCAGAATTTATCCCTGTTACTCAATATTGTATTTTTGAGGCCTGTACACACTTTCTGAATTAATTTACTCACTTTTGAAACTTTTTGAACATCTCTTTTGTTTTTCTTATTCAGCAAGAAGAATTTTAATGGATCAGTTTTCACAATATTTCCATGTTCATAAAATATGGTTTATATCACTAAAAGATCTCCCTTTCTTCTAATGAAAGCAGGTTTACTTTCCTTTCCTAAATATTTCTCTTTTCATATAGACATCCTGGAGACTTAGACTGATTCAGGATGATTTTCCAGGGCTACTCTGCTGTCCCTCAAAATATTAAATCTAATCTACTTAAGAAGTCTCCAAGTGCCTGTGTTATCAGCCAAGGCAGGGAAGCAAATCTTATGCCCAAGTCCTTTAAAGGCTCTTTCTTTGAGGCAAAATTTATTACAAATGACAAAGAACATATCAAAATTTGGGTAAAGTTTAAATCTTGGGCTAGGGCTTGCTCTTTGGCCTTCAAAGTATAGTTGTATACCACTATTCATGTCTGTATGGCTAGACTTTTTAGCTCAAAAAACTAACATTGCCTTGCTCACTGGGCATATTGGAAAAAGTCCCTGCTCCATGGGATCCCACAGTTGTGTTCAGAAATTGCCTGGGAAAGCACTACTTGGATCAGCCTAAAACTGTACCAGGAAAAGGGGAATCGCTTCAGTGTGCATAGGCAACTGCACACAATTTTTTAGGCCCATGTTGGTATTTAGCACCTGAAGTAGTCTCAGGTCACAGTGCCCAGCATAGTTCCCAGGCAGCTGGAGAGACAACAGGGAACACGGGCACTACTTTGTGTCCTACCTGGGCAGAGTCCTATCTGCAAAAAGACCAAATTGCTCTTGCTTATATTTCTCTGCAGACCCAAGGGAAAGGGAGGTAATCAACATTTCTCAGAATCAAGTTACTTGAATTTTAAAATCTGAATACCAACCTACTTCCACATGCGATGACTTAAATGTTTGGTTTCACAATATATTGGTTTCTCTCCTAAGTCTTATGCTAACTAGATGTGCTGTAACAAATATTTTAGGACATTTTTCTGGGTTTCAGATTCTTCCTTCAGCATCGTTCTGTCTGTTCAGATTAAGCAATGATTAGAAAAAAAAATTAAAGCACTTAAGTCAGCCATATCTCTTGTGTCTCCATGGTTTCTTTTTTTTTTTCTTTTTATGATAAGCAGATTTAAGTTTCCTACTCTTACAAAGGAGAAAAATATTATTGAAAAAGATTTTGATTTTATATGTCTTTTTCAAACTATAATAAATGGCATGCTGCTGATTAATCAAGGTTATCCAGAACCTGACAATTTGGTGTGTGTTTTATCTCCTCAGAATAAGATCAAACATTCTATTTTTCCTGTTCATTTACACTGAAATTTTAGTCTGGAAATATCAAATGTATTAACATTTTTTCTTTTCTTCCTACGTCCACTGTTTCAGTTTCATGCTTCTGAGGTAGAAATCCTTCAAGTTGTAATGAAGAGTCCATATTCTTTTCTATTCAGTTTTGAGTTCTGATGGTTTCAGATATGCTAAAAGTTATACGTTCTTGTAGCAGTTCTACCTGCCAGAATAATTAGTAGATCATCCCTTGTTCTCAGATATATTATTTTTACTCTAACCTTCAACAATGAGAAATCACTTTTTTATTTTTACCTTCTTTATTCACTTTCAATGAAAATCAGTATCATATTTATCTCATATTTAACAAGCAAACAATGAAAAATATTTACCATTGAGCAGACTCAAAAGAATTTCAATAGAGTCTTACCTGTAATTCTGCTTTTCATTTCCTATGTGAAATCTGTCATACTGTGAATATGCCCGGTTTCCTTCCCAGTCCATTAATTCAATTCTTAGAGAATATTGCCTCTGACTTGTTATTGCAAAGATAAATTCATTTCCCAGCCAATGTTCGCCTGATGGACTACCAAAACCCTAGAAAAAAGTTGGCAAAATAACTGGATGTAATTATTGTAATTGGTAGAATCACGATACATTAATAAAACCATCATTACATTTTACCTATATATTCTAATTACTGGTCATAGCTTTCTGTGATCTGGTTTGAGTATCTCTAAAATGAGTCTACTAATACATAGCACGTAGGAGTGTCATGCAGTTCAACTGATATTTGACAGGACAGTTGAGGTTGTCAGTTGAAAACTGCTTTCCAATTGCATGATATTAATGGTATGATGCTGTATTTGCATATCCATCAGTAAGAATACTGGACATAGTCATATTCTATAACACATTTCATATGGTGTTGATCACAGTTATCACTAAGACAATTAAGTCAAAGCAGAATTTTGCTACACACTAGAAAGGGTTAAAAAGAGTTTACATTAGCCTAGATTATACACTGAATTCAAGTTAGCTGTGGATGATAGCTCATGTTGTAATCTCTAAAAAATGGACCATTCCTTTGCTGTTGAGTTTCTGTCACAACTGAAGAAGGGAGGCTTTTAGTTTAAAATCCTCTTCTGTATATAATATCTGCTGGACAGGACAGTGTCAGTGAGTTATCATTAGTTATAACATTTATTTGCTTCATTCTTGGTCCACTAAAGTTCAAATTGGCTAAGATTTTTGCTACCACAAAGTTTCTCATCCTGCTGCAGTGATATAAGATATCTATAGATGCTTTGACGCTTTGAAATCTTTAACTTCAGGAGTTAAGAATATTCCTGTAGACTATCCAAAGCACAGCAGAGGGTACTGTAACTTTATTTTCTAAGAATGAAAAATAAACAGCAGTAGAATATCTAAGGTACCTAACTCTCCCCACATTTCATATATTCAAATGATCTTATTTCCACTTAAGTAAACAATACAGTTTTCAGACATGGAAAAATAATAATAAAAGTATAACCACTTTTAAAACTGTATTCCTAGATCTATATTTTTGTGGATCTTCCAGATTTTAAAGTTAGTTAAATGTTAGTGAATATTTTATTGCATTAAAGGTTTTATTTAAGGTAATTAATTTAATTTACCATACATTAAAATTATTTTTCTTTATAAAGCATTAGTTCATACCTGAGAACTCTTAGCTCCATTTTTGTTCTCTTTAAACAATAAAAATTATTTTAAACTGTAACCTTTACTTGTGAAGAACTATTTCAACATGACTATGTTTACACATATTTCTTAAGCTAGGAAAAATGGGAACTGGAAATCTCCTTATTTGCTTGCAGTGCTGGGAGTGTTTTAGAAGACCCTTGTGAAAATTTCCTGATCAAATTAAATAACAGATTGGATGATTTTCTTGCCTGTGACAAAAAATCACCCTCTGTTACTAAGGCGTGACTGCCACATGGAGGAAAGAAATAAGCAATGAAACAATTCTGATTTTGGAATAGATTAGTGTGCATCCAATCTCAAATATTTTCTTTTGTCATTCATTACAATAAGCTACTTTCCCTCTGCACTCTCCATCATGGTATTTAACAGACAACATTTGCTCTCAGTCTCTGATCATGAACTAAACCCTCTGATCTGTCATTGATTGAGCTAGTGTAAGTTTCAAGAATAAGTTTGAACATTTCCAGAAAGCACATACTTTTTAAAGAGGGGTAAAATTAAGAGACTTCCTTGGGACTAGAATTTAAGTATGGGAGATGCATCTGTGAGACACATTGGCAAGAAATCAATCTTCTCTTTATGACATTTCAGTCACTCCTAATGTGAGATGGAAAGAGTGAAATTAAAACCCTCTCTCTTTTTTATTGCATTGCCCTTGCTCCAGCCCTGACTAGTTGGGTCTATTGAGGATGGAATCCTGCCTCCCCAGAGGCCGTGCAGCAGCTGAGTGAAGCGGCATCGCAGCCAACATTTCATTCGCAACACAGAGGTATACCACCTGCAAACTTTTAAAGAAACTTAATTTTAAAAATGTAGAACCTTAAAAGTTTATGATTGGATCAAAAAATGTAAACTGGGGATTTTGTTGTTGCTGTTCCTACACTCTACTCAAGAGTCATTTTAACTAGCCTACCTGAGCAGACATTTGGTGGTCACTGATACTAGAGGCTAAGAAGACATACCACGTTTGGCTACACTGTACTGAGTACACTACTTTCTGTTTCAAATAAGCATGCCTGCCTTTTGGCTTTGAGATCATCAAGTGGTACCCAGGAACAAAGCATTTAGTCTGCAAGAACTGAAATTCAGTGGTCTGTGGTGAGTCTCAGAGAAGACTCAAACTGAAATATGGGAGGATACTATTAGTTGGCTTCTCTTTTCCTGCATATTATTTCATTATCCCCTTTTTCTCAAGTAGATGTTTTCCTACATAAGTCTCCGTAAGTACTAGCTGTAGTTAATGCTGGTGATTTCTTGCTTTGACCACATCAGTCTTACACTGTGAACTCCTGCTCCTCAAGCTTTCCCATGGTGTATCTCTGTATCTCTCACCTGCTGCTTTAATTGCATTCACATGCATATTCAGCTTCATACACACTTCCTAAAATACAAAAGCTTGTTCCTCCTCTGCATAAACCCTGTCTACAGCTGGCATGCTCTTCTGTAGCTTTCACTGTTTTCAATCTGTTCCCTTTATCCTTTCCATCTCCTTGCCTTTTCTCTCTGCCCTGTGACTGTCACACACGGTCTCTCCTGTTCTGGCAGCTTTGGCAGTGTCACACCAGACCAGTCAGTGGTTTGTCCCTGACGTCCTCTCTCACCAGTGGTCATTGCCACTTGCCTTAGAGGAGGGGAAAATATGCTTTGTGGTGACTACCTAACAAGCAGTTGGCCTCCCTAAAATCCAGAGGCAGAACTGAAGCATAGGTGTTTACATACCACCCAAAGTAAGTTTCTTTGCAGACTATATGGTTTCTTATTCACAGAAGATATATTATTATTATTATCTTATCTCTCTCTCTCTTTAAAATAAGATTTTCAGGAAATCCTTTCTCCTTTTTTCCCAGTGCTGGCAAGCTGAGGGGACTCCCCTTTGAACTGTGACTCTATTGAATTACATTTGTCTTATCTTATTTAGATTACAGCCTATTCAGGGTGTAATGCATGTGGCTTTTTAAACATTATGTGTTCCCATATGTGTTCTATATAAACTCCAGACACTATATATGGTTATTCTGAAATAATAATAATTTTTCTTCTTCGCATTTACACTTCCTTCTCCCTTTTTGCGTGTGCTATTACACTAAGGTGAAAATCTATCACTAAGTGGTTTGCTCTCCTGACCAGAGGAAATGAAGTTGTAGCAAAAGGGAACAGAAGGAATATAAAAATGAATATAAAAAATATGAGGAAAGCCACCACATTAGTTATGAAAAACTGAATCCTATTATAAGGAGCTACAATACTGAAACTCAGATTAGAAATGCGTAGACTAAGAAAGATTTTTCTTTTTTTTCAGGAGCAACTTCTTTTTAAACAAACTCCTTGCACTTATGAAAAGAAAACCAAGGAAGTAAGTGGAATAGAAAACATATCTCTGAAGCAAGGAATGTTCCTAAGGAAAAGAAGTGTATTTTATTAAACCTATAATATGGTTGGAAGAAAGAAATAAACAAACAAACAGGCAGTCAAAGCTTTCATAGATCTAAACCAGAGAGGAGCAGTACATTTCTGTTAAGCATAGAGTTGGGAACAGTTTCTTCAAGGATAATTTTATTATGCCAAACTCAACTGTTTCCAACCTGTATTTAGTCTGCAGTTTACTGCCTCTGTTTCAGACCTAAAGAAAGACTTACATGCTCGCTGTTTTTTCCAGATACTTTGGATGACTTAATTCCTACACAGCTCTCCTTGTTTATATCTTATTTAGACTGTCACGGCTACCCTTAGACACCTGGGAGAGATTTGAGGGCCATAAAAAAGGAACTCAAACTAATGCCACAGAGAATCTGAAAATAATTGGGATTCAGGACATTATTAGTAATGAGAATGGGACTTCTGTGTGGGACACAGACAAAAATACCCAGAAAAGCAGACCTCTTTAATTTTGCTGTTCATGAGATAATTCAGTAATTGTTCAGTAATGAAAATTCAGTAATGTAATTCAAGCATTTTAGTTAACAGAAGTGATATGATGCCTTCAACCTTACTTTAGATCCTGCTTGTCATTTTGAATGGACAAGGAGTTTGATTTTGGGAATGCCTTAGATTATAGTTTTAAATTTTAAAAATTAACATTAGGAGTCATCTATTCCAGATGCACAGCTGTTGTTAAATGTGCTTATTTCTGAGTACATATATACTCTGTCGACATTCATATTGCTATAGCAAATACTTCCAGAATTATTTGTGTTAAAGTTTTGTACTTAAACTCAACGAAGCACATGAGGTGATCCAAGTCATCCTCAGCTATCTGCCTACTAGGAAAAGGAACACCTGTCTTTCATGAATGTGTTTGTAGTTAACTAGATTTTTAATCCCTCTGAAACCCGGTGGATCATAAGCACTGTTCCAAAATTGCATTTTAAATGACTAAGAGAAACAATGTTTTCATTAGCTTTCTATATTTTGTTAATTATATGTTTCCAAGTAGAGGGATTAATTCTTTAAACTTTATATTTTATTCCAAAACTATTCATTTTGCTTTTGCTTGAAATTTGCATAACATTTTGAGATGACTGGCAAATAAGAAGGTTTCCAAAAGAGTGCTTAATATAATAAGGAAAAGTAAGAAATTTCCAAAAGTTTTCAGAAGTCTCCTACATTTTCCCTATTAGCACTCTATGGAAATCAGGAGAATACAGCATTATTAGAATTATTAGAATATGCTTGCCTCATCGTAATATGTTTTCTTAACTGTTCACAACTAGCCACAGACAGGATATACAAATCTTTGCACTCACCTAGCACAGATTATTCTAATGTTTCATTATATCATTCACAAACAGAAAACATTTACATTTTTACTGCTGAAAATTGCATTAAGATAATATTTTGGCAAAGTTTGATCTGAAATAAGTCTGCTAAAAAGACAATTAGTAAAATAGGTTTTTTATCAAGGAATAATCAGATGACATTTTGTACTGCGTTTAGAATAGATTATTCTTGTAGACACAGTAACACTTGTTTTCAGAGCAAAGAAATGGTACAATATAGAACCTTATGAACAGTTTTAATCCTATTTATATAGTAAGACGAAGCAAAGGAGTTTTCTGATTCCCTCTGCCTATAACTACACAGTAAATTTTGTAATATCTGACATAGTGCCTAACCGTTATGTAAAAAAATAGTAATTTGTTGTTCTTTTGTATGCATTAATGCATTTGTATGCATTAGAACCAGGAATCACAAACAAAAGTACACGATTTTGTAATATTTACTCTAGATGACATCCAGGTTCTACACCACCTCATTTCCAATTGCAGGGTGATTCACAGAGTCAAAACCTAACACAGTCACGAGTACAAAGAAACAGAATTCAATATTGGTTTTAAAAATTACCTTAAGAATTTACAAAGTTGATACTTATTCAAAAATAATAAGTACGGTGCAAAAGAGTTTTATTAGCTTTGGCAAAATCTGTGGGGGTATTCTGTTTGAATCATGTTACTTCAAGTTCATTAAACAATTATCTCTCTCACTTTATTTATTTTGTCTGATAATGCTCATAGGAAACTTTGACTTTTTATAGACAAAACAAAATTGAAACCAGACACAGTCAATATATCCTATGGGTTCATCTCCTGTTAGACAATTCACTGAATAAAGCAGATAATAATTCAGTGTTTTACAGCAGCACTTTCTTCCCAGAAGCCATAAAGAATATTCAGCTCCATTTGCCTTAGCTGTGAATGTGGAATAGATTTTGTTTAAGACTATCATTTCTATAAAGGTCAGTATACTGCATTTCCATCACATTGAATTATTCATTGCATTATTTGAAATAAAGATGTGGTCTATAGAAATGACTTCAATTTTGTCAGAGAAAAAATGTGTTAAATAATGTTAACTTAAAAGAATATGGGAAAAGAACACTAAATATTCAAAATTATTTCTATGATTACTAACAAATATTTGGTGGCAAGATTAAAAAATATGTTTAGATTGAAGCCAGAGGTACCTTCTCAAAAGAGTAAACCAAAAACTAAGTTATTGTCAGTTTAAACAAAGAACTAAATTTCCATATAATCATTCCAAATTAGAAAAACGTGTCTCAAAATCTTGGCCATACCCTGCAGCAATTCAGGCTGTTGCACTTCATTCTAGATCAAATATATTAGTAGACATACACCAGTTAGGTTCACTTTTTCCTTTTTCCTTATTCCTTCTCAAACATACACAGCATCAGTAGTAGCAAACTTGCTGATGAGGAAGAATCACAGTGACAGAATCCAGGATTGAGGCACAAAACTTACAGAAATGTTACCTCTGGCTATGCAGTGGGCACCAGCAGCTCAGTTTCTTACAATGGCCCATATACAGGCCTGGATTTCAATCTCACTTCCTTACTATTTGACTAAAAATTACATTGAGACCCTCTCTTCCAAACCATCTTCTTCACAAGTGAATCCTGGGAATATACAGACACTCAGTGCAGCTCCTATTAAGTGCATGCCAGGGAGGTGGCTGTGTTTTAAGGAAAAGAAAACTCAATTTTTGTATTCTAAGAAACATGAATTGCATGCTTAGGGGACTTTCTGTTTTTTTCACTTCTGTTCATTTTAGGCAAAAGGAAAGAACTTTTGGAGGTAGGATTTAATTCTATTTTCAGAAGACACAGGTTCATGCTAAATAACAAAGATGCACATAACTAGGAACAGAGATGTGACAGGAAAGACCAACAGTCTGTTTATGAGTTTGAGCAGGAACTTGAATCTCAGCCCCATAATCCACCTAAATATCCCAAGCATCAGACTTATGAGTTACTCTTTCCTGCTTGGGCTCAGTTGTTACACTACGTAGCTGAAAAAGAATAAAAGATGACTGACAACAGAGTTAAAAACCTAGAGTATGAATTTGACATGAGACCCAAAGTGAAAGGCTGCTGCAGTGAGTCCATGATGAAAGTACACAACTCTTATTTAGGAGGATCTCTACTACAATTCTATTGAATGTTCAGATCACGAATTTAAAAAACAACCTCTCAAAATCTCACCAGACTCTTGTAAATTAGCATTTCCACCTTTTGGTTAGAAAGTTCCTTTAATAACACAAATCTTTCTCATGGTACTCTGATATAGGCTGCTAGCATAATTAAGCTGAATCATGATAACATTACATAAAATGTAGTAAGTTTAACATGTAAAGAATATATTACATGCTTATATTAACAACCTTTGAAATACCAGAAGTCTTATCAGTATCCATTAATGGTGTTAAATTGAAGCATGGGTGGCAGAGTAGGCACAAATACATAGCCATGTGTCAACACAACACTTGAAATTGATGATATATATTAACTTTTGCATAGGAAAGACTGTGCTGAGAATAACACAGTTTAAACACAACTGTGCCCCAACACAAAACTGTGTTTAACTTTACATCCAAAAGTATTCCTCAAAATAAAGATGTTTCCTTGTGTGGAAACATCTTCTCTGGTGCCCAAACTAGTGATACAAAGCCCTCTCCAAAAAATATTGTTTCATTCTTGCTCCCTTAGATCATACTGTTGAAATGCAACTGTAGAATAAACTTTGGTCTGAACCAGAATAGTTTCATGAGCATGTTTTCATAAAACCGAATATGGTCTCTCACCACTTTGATATCCTGTCTGTCTCCACTGCTGGATTTAGACCTCGGGAGAAGCCGAGAACATGCTGGCTCTTTTTGTAACACTGATGAAAATGACAATTATCTGAGTAACAGTTGCATTCAGAAGTGACGTTTATTAAACTAGTGTGACATGTCACTCTTTATCACAGAAGAGTGGGTCTCCATGAAAGGTGATACTCACACAATATCTTGATACACATTCCAGTTACTGAATATCATTTCCTTATATCCAAATTACTTGGTAAATGCTTGACAGAAACAAATGACTTCCATGTCATCTATCCCAGTCACTTGAAGTAAATGATTTTTTTCAGATGTAAGCAACTTATAACTCATGACTTTGAAGTGTTCTATCATAAGAAATGCATTTGTGACTACAGGTTACAAAATTATTCATGCCTGAAGTGTGCCTTTTTATCCTCTTGTACTCATAATTCATTCTCATGAGCTTATTCACACAACCTAATAATTCAACACAACCACCACTCCCAACCTGTATTGTTTGTCCATAGTACAAAAGCAACTTGCCTTCAGTCTTTTCCAAGGACACGCATTTCCTAGTTCTTGCCTTTCTCACAGGTCCATTCTATCCTCAAATCCTTCATTTTTGCTGGAAGGACCATGCTTATATCGCAGGGCACTTTATAAAATTCTTAACACTATCATCAGGGAAAGATCATGAAGCTGTTTCTGCAGAAGGAATTATGGGATATACCTCCGGCTAGCTAGCTAGATGGGTGGCTGTAGTACAGATAGTGTTATGAAGACTCTCCTTTCACAAAACTTTCTGTATTCTTTTATTCCCAGGCGAACTTCAAAATGCTTCCCTGTGTTCTTCGAAGCAACAATTCTTTCCCTCAGAAATGTATCACTAAGCCACAGGGGGAAGGAGCAGCTGGGAAGAGTGCTCTGAACAGCCCCTAGCACTGTGCTAAGCAGAAGAAAGCAAACCAGAATAACTCATCTGCTAACAGTAAAAGCTGCTCAGCTCTGAAAACAAGGCAGCCGTGTGCAAACTGCCGTTTGGGAATGGCCTGTTACCCCTAACTGCTTGGACATTATTTGTGCAATGTTATTTGAGTCAGACCAGAGGTCCACTAAAATTTAGTGACAAGGATCCTGTGTCACAAGACTGTGTTTACACACGGACCGTGGCCCTGTTCAGTGTGCTGGTACAGGTGTGGCTTAGGAATTAAGAAATAAGGAACTGAGCCAAATAGGAGTAGGATCTCCATCCACTGGATCCCTCCTGCGCAAAAGAGGGAAACACAAAAACTCTTGTTGGAAGGAAGATCTGGGTTCTTATTATAAAATCCAATTATCAGGAGCAGCCATAATCTTTGAGGTCATCCTTAATAGCCAAACAATTTGGGAGTAATAGCAGTGAAGGTGAAAATCTATGTCTGTTTGAGATCAACCAACAATGAGATTTCCAAGGTTTATGTATCTATGTATATTAAGTGTAATATTTTTTCCTTTGCTTACACTTCTTTGAATTACTGTTCGTGACCAAAACATAGATGACTTCAATATAGCTCAAGCCACAATCCAAGGAGGAAACCTCTTACCATCATAAAAACACAGGCTTGTTGGTAGATAGGATTCCCTAGCTAGCATGTGTATGTACATTTTCTGCATGATGATAAAGGTTTTGTAATTTGGAATTCCTGACAAAATTACAAATCTGAAAAGCTGATGAGTGTTTTAATTCCTGTGAACAATAGCAGCATCCTTCTAGATCTCTCAAACCAAAGTTTGGTGAAGTTAGTTTCAACAGCCATTTCAGTACTTGACATCCCATGGAATCAGAGAGCTGCATCCTGTGCTTTCTGTGGAACAAACTTTTTAGCTCCCAGCAATGTCTTTTATTTATTCTAAGCAGGAAAAAAAAAAAAGAATGAAGATCCAAAAAAAAGAGCTTTTGACAAACTCATTTAATGTGGAATAGTCCCAGAAAGAGCAGTTACCATCTTCAGAGCTGTTGATAGCATTTGAACTCTCTTTTAAAGAACATAGGAATATGACAAATGTCTTAATAATATCAGACTACTGTGAATGCAAGAAGTGTGAAGATTCTGTGGCCACACCAAAGCATAACTTATTTTAAACATTCATAATCCAGAAAAGGATTTTAAATTAATTAGGAATAGCTTGCTTTAACAAAACCAAGAGTTATGCAAGATATTGTTTCCACAATAGGAGCATTCAAATTATGAGCAAATTTATTTTTTCTGTCAAGAACATTCTCTTCAGCCAAGCCATATGGTTTATGTAATTTTTGTTTTTAAAAAAAACACATCTGAAGTTGTTTTCCACTGGAACAAGAATCATGGAGCTTATACAAACAATTTAAAAATGTGCCTTGTACATTGCTTTTTACACAGTCAGCTTTAAAAAGAAAGTGAGGAACATAATAATCTAATGTGACTGGAAGGGGTTGGAGCTCTGTCTGTAGTTGTTTGATTCTTCAAGTGTTTAGGGAGAAAAAAGAATCTGCACAGTCTTTGTAAATGGACAAAACTGCATCAGAGAAATATCCATCATCAATCAATGTTCCAAAAGGGAACAGTACAACAGATTGAGTTTTTCCCTCTTTGCTCGGGTCAAACACAATGTTAATTTTGGTGAGGACTTATTTCAAAAATTAAAAAAAAAGGTGCAAGTTAATATTGCTCCTGAAGAAATATGGAAGAAAAAAAAAGTCATAGTTTAGAGACAGGGAAGGTGGGCAGAAGGAATGATAACAAAACTGAAAACTGGAATGGAGAAATTAAAATGGAGAAATTAAAATAAGACTTAAAACACATGGAGACCATAGAAGGAATTAGGAGACCACAATCTAAAACAGGAGCTGGACACTTTGCAATTAAAAATTAAATGTAAGTAACATCTGGAAGTTTTCAGAATGAACTGAAAGATGGCACTAAGAAATAAAATCTTTGTTGGAACAGTAGATCTTGTAATGAATAATGCAGGTAGACTTAGGTGCCCAAATATACAACTTGCAGTCTGTAGGACTTGCAAGCACTGGTGAGGTGAAAACGTGATTGCCACACAGTAGGTCTTCCAGGAAATGGGTGGCATCTATGTCCAAACTGGAGCTTACTCATAGAGGTGAACCATAGGAAGTATACTGAAAAGAGTAAAAAACATCATGCCTAGAAGATCAAATACTTTAAGTCTGAAGAGGTGTTCAGCTATCTTTTAGGTAAACAGAAGACATGGACATGGATCGCCAGACTTGTTATAGTAGTTATAATTTACTGAGGCTCAGAGGAAACTCACATTATTCCAAATAACATAATGCAAATACCCACTAGAACTGCATCCAGAAATACTTCCTGCGGAAGTTCTGGTAACCATCTCTGTAGTCTGGCTCTCAGTGTGCTGCAGAATTTAAGCCATGGAAGACTATAAATTATCCTTCTCTGGCATCACACCATATTGGCACTCTGGAGCTAGCCATAAATTTGACCCAACAGCTCCAAAGAGAAACGAAAAAGAAGAAACATCAACAGAAATAGAAGCGGTTTTGTAGATGTGCTTTTCAGGCACACACAAATGCCAGTGGTGATTTCTGAGAGAAGGTGGTAGCTGACTTATTTTAAGCACTGAACTGGTGTTGGACTCTTAAATGTTAATCAGGAACATGACATTAAGACGATGTGGAATTTACTGCTGAACTTCAGTCTTGCCTCAAAGAACCAGAAGAAAAAGCAGCTTCTGGTCAGAAAGATAGGAGGTGGTTGCTGTAAAGCTTAGAAATTCAGCTCTGAGTCTAATATGTACAAGTGATCCTAATCTAGATCATGACATTATGAATTATTAAAAAAGTGATAGCTTTTTTTCATCAGAGGAAAGAACAATACTGTAGCAATAAAGGCATGCAGTACAATTACATACCAACATGAAGGAAAAACAAAAAAACTGCATAGGAAAAGGATTGTTGTGGACTGGCCAAAGCACGTAATTCCACATACCTATTGAGAGTCTTTCTCCAGTGGCAGAAAGCAAGAAAATAATTTTAAAAGTCTGAAGATGCCCCCAATATACTTGATCCCGCAAGGAACCCCCCTAGGAATCTGGTAGTGAATGTTGGGCTATTGAGTGTGGAATGACTTCCATGAAATTCATGAGAGTTATTAAACTAGACATGCTAAAATGCTAGAGAATAGGGAATCCAATAATCCATCACCTAATTTGGCAAAAATGTAGACAGTCGCTGGGAAAGGTGCATTCATCCGAGAACTGAATTTGAGCAAGAAGTCTTGATAGCCAAGTTAGCACGAGCTAATCATTTGCCTGGATTTGACTATTGCTAATGACTGCCTAATAAATGCAAGAAACTGTGTCTTAGAAAGTAAACTTGTGGAAACCCCCCTTCTAAAAGCATCTCAGGTTTGCAGATGATACAATTTTTTTTTTTAAATGCTATCATCCTTCTAGAGGTCAAAACTCCCAGTAGTGTTTTACATTCCTTCCTCAGCCAAGGAAATATGAAAAACGGTTGAAACCTGCTTCAGGGTGACCTTAGCTGCTGTTGTTAAAGAAATTCTTTGTTGCCTCACTTCAGATTTTTCTGATAAGGAACAAATAGTATAACGGAAAATCCATAGCAAAATGTGAAAGCACAGATGTAGAAGATACTGATAAGAAGAGGATGGAAGGATGAACTTATAGACCTTCCTCTGAATTTCTTCCAATTAGTATTGAATGTACAAAACCGAAATGGTTCAAGAGATTTCATAATCAGAAATGAATTCTTAGAAGAAAAAGCACAAATTACACTGCACGACGTAAGACTAATAACAAAACTGGATGATACTGGTAAGTGCACATGCCACTAAGGAAGAGCTTGGCATAACCAATCTTGCATTGACAATAAATCTGCATCAAAGGTTTTGTATTTGTTTTAAATACTGAAAAAAGTGTAACTTTATTTTCCAGAGTAGACATTGGACACCAACGGAAATGGAGACAAAGGAACACAGAGGAAAAGTTAGTACCATTATTACTGTAATATCACTGACTTTGTGGCAACTTATGTATGGATGAATTTGTGTTTTTCCTACTTCCAAAAGATTTCCGGCTACTTTGTGTCTCTCTTAACCTGTTTCCTGCGCTGGTGTCTGGAAAATATATAGAGCAGGAATTAAAGTACTTCCATGTAAGCAGAAGACAACAGCATGAAACTGAGTCAAAGACAATGATTGCCTCAAAGTTTGTCTGCAGGGTGAGTTGGTGCCAAGTGACTCCTGTAACCCAGCAGTGCTGTCACTCACCTCTGCAGAGAACACTCCATGTGCTCCCTTTCCAAGCTACCTGCTGTAAGGGTCTCAGCTCAGAGTCAGAGGACACGTGCAATGGCCTCCTACAACTGGAACAGTCAAGAACTTGTGAGGGCACTAGCAGTACCGCAGGCTGGTGGCCTTAGTCCCTGTCCAGCTGAGAAACCAGCAGTCAGTACTTGCTTATAGCTGAATAACTCCAACAGTTTTCCAGATTCTTTTCCAATAAGAACTAAATGCACTGAAACTACAAGAATCCCCAGAGAGTTATTATTACTGTTATTATATTACTATGATATTGCTTATTTCTGTTAGATTTGGTGCCCTAGTGAGATACAAGAATGTCTTAGCAAATCTGGGAAGCTGCATCTAACTATGGGCTGAGACAACACATTAAATTCAACCAATCCAAGTAAGACCAATTACAATTGTGTCCCCCGCACACTACCTGGATTCCATTGGAAGAAAAACCAGGTAGGTGTGTCAGGAAGGAGAGGGGATGTGATCCAATAGACACTGAGCATCCTCTCTGAACAATGAGGGAATTAAGTTTGTGATGTCCTTGCCTTGAAGCTCAGGCACTGTCACATATTCCAGTAATCCACAGAGCATCCACCAGCCTCTATCATCCAATGTTTGGTGAGGTATGATAACCACAGAAGGAGGCCTAAGCTAGTTACTTTGGTGAAATGGTTCACAGAAGCAGAGGCAAGCCTAAATCCCATCTTTTCTCATGGCTTATAGGATAGCTATCAGTAAAAGTCCAAACCAGATAATTTTTATTTGGTAGAAGTAGATGATTTCTTAGAAGACTACGGCATTCTTAAAGAGAAGCAAAATTAATTCAGACTGCTTGAATAGACAAAACCAGCATAATCTAATCATGAACAGGCTCACACCATTGTAAAGGAAAATTTGAGGAAAATATTTGACTAAGTGAAGGGTTATATATGAAAAAAGGACACATGGGAAAACTTTAAAAAGAAGGGCTGTTTTTATTAAATAGTCCAAGAAAAAGCATAGGAGAGAAAAGCTGAGTAAATCTCAATAATTTATATGGTATGCAGAAATTAAAACAGTCCATATGTAGGGAATGAGTTAGGTTGCATATACAAATTAATTTCCTCATAAGTAGAACCTGTAAAATATTCACATTTTGTTTCCTCCAAAATGAATTTATGTTTTGTATTTTATTTGACTCTGAATGAAAATAGAGCAAAACAGTTTTCAAGTTTCCTGTTAAATTAAAACTTTATGAATTCTAAAAAAATTTCCAATTTTGCAAATCCATTCAAAAATATCAATTTTCATTTTAATATGATTTTTAATTCATATACATTATGAAAGAGACTACATCCTCTGGTTATCCATAGTAGCAGAGGTCTGACCAAAATGGTTAGTTTTTACCTCTCTAATTTATATTTTCACGTAATATAACAATATTGAAAAGAAAGCATCCATAAAATCCAAAATGACAGTTTTTTTCACTAACCCGATATTACATTTATTTCTGAAATGGTAAGTTCTGTAACAGACCTTTTTCCCATAGAAATTTTTACTGAACTGAACTTGCTTTTATATTTAAACATTTTAAATACTCTCTTCTTTTACTGCTTTTTGAACATTGCTTGATAAAAGATTTTCCTCTTCCAGGCTGATAACACAGTTCTGAAAACTTCACTGGGAATGTCACTGAAATCCAAGTCATTCCTCAGGGACTCAGAGAAAGAGGTACCATCAGAAAGTCTGATCAGGCAGCAAATGAAAAACTCAGAAGTTATTTAGATTGGAGTAAAATTTTTTTTGAGTTGACAAAGTGAAAATAGCCTGCTGCAGTCATATCGTCTGTAATTTGGTAAGTTATTTATTTTCTTTTAATCCTATTTGAAGTATCAACATTTCCAGTACATTGGCTTGATTTGAAGAGCTGGCGTATGACTTGGGATAAACCCCGGTAAAACTTTTCATTCTTACCTGAGATACTTCAATTGCAGAAGGAGTTCCCCTCAGCTGAAAATATCTGTGCATTAGGAACATCATTGCATACGCATTACCCCTTAATGTCACAGCAAGTCAAAACTTCAGAGAGACACGCAGCAACATTCTTTAGTGCATAAGCCTGGGCCTGACCTTGTTTTAATCTCAGTAACTGATCTGAAAGAAACTCTAAGTCATGGGAAATAATACTCAACTAATTGAGTGACAAGAAAATTATGATTTTCGAAAGTAATAGACATGACAAAAGGGAGCTCATAAAAGAGTCCAGGACCACACCACATCACTATAGGTAGATCTGCTTAAGATAATAGGAAGTACTATTTGAAATCTAACACTGTTATGACCTGTACAGCTATTCCACGTTTTTCACCTTACCATTTTGTATTCTTTCCAGCTTTTTTGAAAATCTAGACTCCCATCTTCTCGGTGCTGTATAACTGTCCATCCTCCTCCAGCAATTTCCATATTGCAGAAGACCTATGCAAAAAAACCACCAAAGAACAATTAAACAAACATGCATTGGAATCCTGTCATCTTGGGAGAAAAAAATATTTGTGAATAACAAAACTGAGGAAGCTTGTTTTCCTATGGATTCATGCCCCATGCCCTCAATGGAGCTCTCCTTATGCTCGGTGTAATTCTCCCAGTAATGTCTCCTCTTCTTTCAGCACATTACCCGAGAACATCTGCCCATCATCATCCTCTGCATCCTCAGCTTTCCTCTTCACATTCACTCCATGCTTCTTTTCTATTTTCTCTGCAGTGCCCCTGAAATCACTCCCTTCCTCTTAAAAAGCAAGTATTTCTTTCAGTGACCATGTTTTCTATAGCTTTTAGCAGAGTGTCATCCTGTCTAAGAAAGAATCTTCACAAATTCTTACAGAAAAAGCCCATTCCAGTAGCCCAAAATGTAGCACAGGTGAGATTATTCCATTTTGCTTTGTATTGTCATGTTACCCACAGTGTGCCAGGCAGTGTCCCAAACCAGAAACAATTGATCTCAGTCTGAACTGCCTTAGAGCTGACAGAGGACATAGATAGGAACAGGCTCAAGAAAAGACATCTGTGGAACAAGCTCAGAAGTTAAGACCTATACTGAACATATAAGGTCACAACCTGCCATCATTGCACTAATAAAATTCAAACTTAGATACTGACATTTTGTATGTTAATGGTAATTTAATAACTTGACAATTTTGCTGAAGCTTGGTGTTAGAGTATTCTGTCAACTGAAATCTGTTAACAATCTTAAATAATCCATATAATAAAAATGGATAATTAATATTCATTCATTTTTCACTCTTCTTAGATTATCTTTTCAAAAATATAGAATATAAATTATGAAGAAATGCAAATACTGCATTCACTTTTGTTGGTATGTGACAAATGATAGTATTCATTTTTGTTTCTATTTTTGTATGATGCTTGATTTTAAGGTACAACTTGGAGTCTCAGTTCTACTCACTCAAGTAAATTTTCCTGATTTTCCTTCTTGTGTACTCCTCTGTGCCATATTTTCACTGCAACTATCCTAAATTGTATTCGTCTGTGCTCTTGAATAGTTATATACCTCTTTTTAAGTTAGGTGTCAATATGCAATAAGGTTGAAGAGGTGTTGCCCATCAGCTTAGCTTTTGGCATTCACATCAATGGTCAATCCATTCAGCATTGTTTGGTAATTTAAAGCTTTAAGTTGGTTTGCCAAATTGAAGGTTACTATCCAATTCAGTTAAATAAAAATTTGTCCCTCAGCTGACTACAGAACAATATTGCACCCATGGGCAAATCAATTCCAAATCTTTCCTACTCATAAGCATTGTCAAAGTAATCCTGTGCAAGTGCTTTTGTTTTAATTTGCTCCAGGCATGCTGAGTGAAGTCCCTGTGTAGGTACAGGAAGGAAACAGAATATCGAACAATGCAAACATGTGAACTTGATTTAGGGTAACCACAAGAAAACCCACAATTTGCTAGACAAACATTTTGGCCCTATTCCTCCTTCAGGGAAGACACTGTGAGTCAAAACATTTATCTACAGGATTTAATTTCTTTAGTCTGATTTACAGTGAGAATTTCTAAATGATGGATTTACTTCCCTTATAAGGAATTTCAAGGTCCCATGAATCCACTGCCAATTTTTAAAGCCTTAAATCCTCAACTGTATTAAGTTTACTCATTTTAAAGACGTGCACAAATAAATGTTGGGGGTTTCATACAAAAATATAATAAAATACCTATAAAAATACTTCAACATTTTCTGAATAATATAGCAAATTAAAGGAGAAAACTGCACATTGAAAGAAAGACAGCAGCACATTATTCACTAGCTATCATTGTGTGGTCTGGCACTTTCCACAGTGGTAGACACAAACACCTGCTGTATTAACAGGAGTGCCAAGCTGGTTATAGATGTTCATTGTGCATAGCTCTAGCCAACGAATGTCCTGGACTGGCTTCTGTCCCAGACAAGGTCAAGGCACTCAGCCATTAAACACCTTTTAATGTGTTCTGATATTTAACCCTCTACCAGAAAAGAAAATGATGAGGAAAAGTGACTTCGAATTCATATGCATATTTAGGTTCTGAGTTTATTGTCAATAGAATAATCTGATTTATATTAAAAGAGCATTGAACACATTGCACTCTTGCCTTTCCTTAAATGCGTGTGTAAAACACTCAAGCTTCTAAGAGGCATATATGAGATTATTTATTCATATTTTAGCTTTACTGACTAAATTATTATAAACTTCATAATAACAATTTAAAGATCAGCCCAATTTTAAAGTAAACAAAAGGAGAGGGATTATTACATGCTGCATTTCAAGTACATGCATGCTAAGACATTACAAGTCTACATTGTTGGCATGCAGCAACAATCTCAAAACATCCATTTGAGATTTGGAGAATGTGCATCTGCTATGCAGAAGCCAAGCCTGAAGGCAACTATGTCAGGACAACAGGCTCCACAGTATATGGGGCTAGCATACATTTAATGGGTTAAAATTCTGACAGATATGCTCAGAGAGGCCATCAACACCAATTTGGTAGGAATTCCACAGGCAGAATATAGAGGGGAAGGAATGGAGGCTGCGTTCATGGCAATGGTGGCAAATGATTTTGTGGAGCCATAAAGACCTAGAAACATAGACCCCACTAGCAATTAATAACATTACATTTTCAGTGCAGTGCAGCCAGGAGTTGGTAGAAGTTATGCTTGTGAGGGCATTAGATGAGACAGTAAGAGAATCCAATACGTTGATCCAAGGGGAGATACAGAGGTTCTGTGTGCACCCAGACCAGGCTCCCTGGCCTGCTTCAGCTCCTGAAGGTGACATGTCTCCAAAATGGTGATAATCTCACTTCCACTGCTCCTCTGCTCATCAGCAGTCTCTGCTTCCCCTGTAGCTGACCCCACCTCTACAGGGGACTGAGAGGACTCTTGCTTTTGCCCTCACCATGACCAAAGCATAATCATTTGTTAACACCACCAAGCATTGCACACACACACACATCCAAGTGAGCCAATTAACTAGCTTCATACTTTAAGCCTATGTTTTTCTCTTCCCATCTCAAAAATATGGAATATTATCAAGATCCTCTTAAACAGAAGAGACTCTCTAATTTTTGATGGAGGGATGGAAGACTAATGAACTAAACTAATGA
This sequence comes from Caloenas nicobarica, assembly GCF_036013445.1. Taxonomy (NCBI): domain Eukaryota; kingdom Metazoa; phylum Chordata; class Aves; order Columbiformes; family Columbidae; genus Caloenas; species Caloenas nicobarica. The sequence goes on from NC_088246.1 coordinate 145,873,208, forward strand.
ACTGTTGAAGCTAGGAACATGAAAGAAAAAATGCAATTTAAATTTGTAAGCATATAAAAATGAAGCATATAAATGGTATGGAGCTGTACATACAGAGGATTTTTTTCTATTAATATACAAAGGTAAAGCTAGGAAAAAACTAAAACTGACAGTAACATTTGTATATATGACAAAAGGATACTTTCTATTGAATGTCAGGATTCTAGTAAGTATCCCTTAGGAAATATAAAAAGAAATGAAGCTATGTTTTTGTGACCTGAAATATAAAATTACTATAAATGAGACAGTTGCCAGTGGCTGTGAGTATTACAGAAGGTAATGATATATTAGGACTCTTAAGCCATGTCAGAGTTGTGCATTGCATTGTGGTAATCCAGATAACTAAACTGGCTTTAAACAAACGGGTATGTCTCTGTGGAGTACCTATCAGGAGATTACCTCAAGTCTCAGAGCAATCTAACTGTGTCAGCGTGGTGCTATCCCTGGGCTAATTAGTCCTGGCACAGTGCTGCATTGATGTGATTTTGAAGCTATCTCAGCAGGAGTTCGTTCAGCTATCTCTGCACGGCACTACCTTGCAGACTGTTAATATGACCTTAATGTCTGAAAAAACATCTGTTAAAGCATTCACACTCTCACTTGCTTGGGCTTGGCTCTTGCTGTGTTATGGCCAGGACAAGACAGAAACAGGTGGTAGGAGAAACATCCGGAACACACTCTCTCTCTCCCTCTCCACTCTCCCAATTTTCTTGCTAAAACAGGCAGCCTCCAGGAAAAAATAATGCGATGATATCAGCTGTTTTGTGCTGCCTGTATTGATTGATCTCAGAGTCTGCAAACACGGATATGGGAGGAAACACAGGGTGGCTTCCATAGTGTCACTGTCCTTGTATTACCAATGAAGTGTGTTTAACGTAAATACACCAGAAGTGCCAGTGCATCAGTGCTTTCAGGTAACCATTGTCTTTCATTGCAACCCAGCTTCTAGGGATGGTTTATGAATTTTAATAAGGCTAAGAAAAAACACCGACAATTTGCACATGCAGTCTGGACTTTGATGTTACTTCTCTGTTTTCAATTGAACAACTTCTACAGAACTGCTTTGATTGTTCTTGCCCTGTTCAGTAATGCCTCAAGATGTCTATGTATTTTATGTCATGTCAATTATTTTTCCATTCGCATTCACCAGAGTTAAACTGATATTTGCCCATAGCACCCTCCCACTCCAACTCCACTCGTGATTTAATGAACTCTAATTCCTTAGTAAACTATAATATCGTGACATCTACAGGCTTCCAAAGGCCTCTAATAAAACCAAGTTCAGTTTAGAAATAAGTTTTACATATCTTAACATCATAATAAAATGACTACAGACAATAACATAATAATATTTGTTATTGCCTTTTTCCTTTTGCAGAGTCACCATTTCCCTGCAGTAAGAATAAGTTTTTCAGACAAATGTGGTTCCCTCTCTCTTGTTTGGCCCATTTTCTGGACAGGTAATCAGCCTTTAGCCTTGCTGGGGGGTGATCCCACCAGTGCCTCATCAGAGGGACAGGTGGCATTCCTCCATGTGTCAGTTAGGCTTAGGTTATTCTTTCGTGTTCCTAGCTTCAGCTGACTTAGGTATCTTAGAATCAAAAGTCTTCCAAAAAATCAGTCTCCTTTACAGACAAATGTTTCATTTTCATCAAAGAAAACTCCCAAAGATCTTTTTTTTGAGAAGAACAGGATTATACATGCTTCAGCATTTCAAAAAGTGTTAATATTCAGCATGTCGTGTTCTTTACAGCCAAAAATACTCTTCCCTGGTCCCTGCAAGAGAAGCAGGATTTTTATAAATCTTTATTTTTCAAAACTATTCATTCTGATATTTCTTTCCCTGTGCTACTGATAATCCCCCCATCAGCTTCCTTATTATAGCACTTTACTAATTATCTTCTAAACTTTATCTCAGATTTATTTGCAGCCATAGTCTGATTCAACTGAACTTGCCAAGTGGGAGGAAGTGACTCAACTATCGAACGTATGTTGGAATTTAGGAAGAATCCTCTGTCAGTGAGAAAGAAGAATGTCTGGAATAATACAGTTTATCAATTTCTTCACTCTGTTGTATTTTTTTCAAGATTGAATATAGCCCAGGTTATTTATACCAGTACAACATTTTGCAGAATGAGAACTTCAATGAAGACTCCAAATACTCCTTTAAGGCCAGAGCAACATCATATTAAAAAAATAAGAAAATAAACCAAATATTTACTTTACCTTTTTAGGATCTGACACATTGTTAATATAAATAGTGTAGACCCCACTTTTGTTAAAGCCGGATTGGTATACATCTGCACAGTCTCTGAAAGGCTTTTCTTCCTCTTTTTTTGCATTCTTTAGGAAAACTGTAAAACAAAAAAATGTGATAAGTTACAACAGCAATCTTAAGCGTTTCTGTATCAAGGAAGTCCACTTTTGCATATTGTATTCCTTTTAAACATATACAGTAATTGCTGTGCTATGGTCCTTACACAGTGTAAATGCTATTAAAGAACTAGTCTGAAAGTTTCAGATGGATGGCAGAGTAGGCACCAGCAGAGCATCCTGTCTATGGAGAGGTGAACCCAGCACATTCCTTCTGAGTGCAAAGGTCTGTGCCACTGCACATGTTGCCCCTGACTCAAGTGGTATCTCGGAGATTGCCAAAGAAGGCTCCAGAAACAGTACAAGGAGGTAGACAAGCTTGTTCAGTGTTATGATCTGAGACAGATTCTCACCTAAGACTGCAATGCAGAACCCTGGAAAGAAAGAGCTTGTTCCCCTCCTCCATGAGGCACTGCCTTTTGAGCAACCTATAGGCTTGGAGCAAGGGACCTGTTTACTGAAGTTTTTTGGGGTTTTTTGTTTGTTTGATTGGTTGGGTTTTTTTTCAGAGAATTATTTCATATCTGCATGCATAAAAGTTGTTAGATACAATTGCTGGCAAAAAGAACAGTGTTAATGAATACAGTTGTTTAGATGCATTATTTACTGAATTTATTTTTGGCTCAGAACCGGAAAATAATGAACTTTAGAACATCAGAGCAGATCTTGATCCTGTATATTGCAGACAGACCAAATATGCAATTTTGGGTTGAGAAATTGGGAGAGTGAGATGTTTGAAGACCTCAATCTTCAACAACCAGGAGATTCCCTGTAGAAGAATTAACATCTGATAGTGTTCTTTCATTTTCACAAACAAAAGTAGCGTGACCCCACACGATACTGAAGGATATGACTTCATTCCAACAACACATACTTTAGGCACATCAGTATTCCCATGGAAATCCATCAGTCTACTCAGATTCTTAAAGTTAAACATGTCCTTAAGTGCTGTGCAGGGCTTGGGCCAACACTTCATTAATCCCTGCAATAAGGAAACAATATTTAAGTCCTCCAGACACGCTCATTGTCTGATGACAGACACATCTTTTTCATTTTTGGCTTGAAAACGCACGTTATAGGTACAAAAGGGACTACACCTTATTTGTTCTCGATGAAGTGGCCTGTGCTGCAAAGCTGGTGTGTTAACAACAACGGCGTGTAAAAAGCTACAGCCTTGCACAGCAGATGGGATTATCCAGGCCATAAAATGGTATGCAATAATGCCAAGCCTTTGTAGCGTAATATATTATTTCCCCTTTAAACACTTCAAAGCAGTATTACAAGATGGCAAATTCCTGCCAGAACAATTGGCATTAATATCATTTCACAGATGGGGAAAATGAGGAAGAGAAAGGTTAAATGCTTTACCTCAGTGATTTTGTGAATAGGTTAAAGTAGAAAAACAGTGAGAAATCCAATCCTGAACTGTAAGAATATTCTGCTCTCTAGGTAGCATTTTGCACGTCATATCCTTTTTTTTTTTTTTTGCTTTTATGTGTTTTATTTTATTCTTTTAAAATTTGATTTTAACAAACAAAAGCCCCTTACTTCTTCCTTTCCATGTGTTTGCTGTATATTTACTATTTTTATCCAACACCATCAATAAAAATAGAACCTGGTTCATATAGTGCATATGATTTTCAATTGGAAAAGCAATGGCGTTGAAACTTGTTCATAATCATAAAAGGTAGTGTTGGAAATGCAGTAGATGACACACTTCCCTGTGAGGTGGCAGGGAATGAGTTCCTCAGCAAGGGATGCATCAACAGTGCACTCTCAAATGTGTCATTTTTTAGATAAGACATAGAACTGAAGCATTCATGATTTGCGTTAATTAAAGATTTCATGGTACTTTCCTGTAAGCAGATGTTGGTATCAGTGGCCAAAGTCCAACTTGAATAATTACTTGGAGCTGGAGCCAAAGCCTAGAGGAGTTAAAGCAAAGCCTCTCATTGATTTCAGGGGGCTTTATATTAGATCCATTCTTCCTGGCCTGAATTTCTCTAATACTGTTGTTTCAACTGCAGACATCAGTCTCTCTTGTCCAGAAAATGTATTTAGTTGTGCAGAGGCAGAGTGTTCATTTCCTTGAGTCTTAAAGTACTTATATTTAATACCTATCTGTAGAGAGACTATCTTACCTCCATTTAATCATTATGCACACATAAAAAACTACTTGGAAATAAATACTCAAGAGTCAATGATGTAAATTTGAAATTGGTTCCTTTTATAACTGAAAGTTATATATATATAAAAAATGAGTATATCCTAAAGTTCATATTATTTAAATTTTAAACAAGGTAAGATTTTAATTTCAGAGTAATCAGAATTAGATTTGAAAATATTTTTTAAGGAGATAAATCTCTAGGAAGGATACTTAAAAATAAATTATTTCCTCATTCTTAAAGACTAGAAAAAACACAAAAACCCCTTCTGTTGATGAGAGATGCCATAGATATGCCTTCCATCCCTCCTCTCAGTATCAGACAGCTGAAATACCTGAGATCACAGAAAGCAGATGGGATATTTTCCTACAGACTGAGCATCTCAATACCCCTCTTTTGCAGCCAGGAGTTTTATTCAGTGAACCACTGTAGCCAGGAGAGGATGGCTTTCCTGGTGTGCTTCTCATCCCTCTCTCAGGACCTGGTGCTCTCACTGGAAGGGAAGCTCAGCTCCTTGTGAAGGACCTGAGCTATTACAGATTGCAGCAAGTATATTAAGCATGACCAGCACAAAGTTCAGTTTTTCTTAATACATCAGCCTGTAATTTGCAAGAGTAGCCCAAAGTTATCAGGAAATTAACACTCAGGAATGTTACTGGTAATGTTCTTTTAGGGTAAAATATGTTTTTTCTATGGTTTGCTGTTGTTTTTCTAATTTAATAGTCCATACAATTGCCAAAGCACTTCTACCTACTATAGCTCCAGACTGTTTTTTCTATAACATTACATAGACCTTGAATCCTTTATACATCAAGTGAAGTTCCTGACTGATACATTGGCTAACATATGGTAGATGTGTAAATAATTTTTTAAAAAAGCATAAATAAAGTAGTTCTAAAAGAAAATATGTAGCTATTAAGTTTCTTTGTTCAGCTTAAAGATCTTCATTGACTTTAAACAGATTTTTAATCTGTGTTTAGCTATTTCCAAATACAATGTTTACACCACTGAACAAAAATATAAGTCTACATCAAGCAAAATAATATTATCATTTTTTTAAACCTGAATGCTTAGCCAAAATTTGGTGCCCTGGAGGGTTTTTCTGATTACCTTTTCTGGATGAATAAACTTGTGATGAAGTCATGCTCCTTTGAAGCAATGATGCCTATGTGGAAAATCCTGCTTTCCTGAACAGAAGGAGAATTAATGAGAGAAGTAAGTTCTTCTTTCATTGCACTTCTGAAACTCTTTTGGTTAATTTTTAGCCCAATAACTTTCTCCTTGGGCTGCGCTACTTGTGTTTCCCTACCTGATGAATTATTTCTTTCAGTTATCAGTCTTTCGGCTGTTTCTGTTCCTCGATGCCTTGGATGATGATGTGAGTCCAGGCAACACAGCAGGTACTATCCATAACTGCCCAGAGTTCTATCAGATGGCTGCTCCCATGTAGAGGCAACAGCCCTGGCGCTGCAACTGCTCTGCAGCCCCACGGAGGGACAGGACAGGGACCCAAATCAATGAGGTTTCTGCTAATCCGGAGGCTGTGAACTACCAGGGCTGAGCAGCTGCTCTGCTGCTCATACTAACAGGGTATTAACCTTCAGTAGAAAGCTGGGGTCAGCACCTGAGGTTGCAGCCTCTTCAGTTTTGTTAGAAACAGTTACTTGGCTTGCAAGTGAGAGAGTTCAGACAGGTAGGGCCTTTTCCCGAAGCAAGAGCCAAGGAAATCCCTTAACTGAGTGTTAGTCTAGCGTCTCTGTGTAGGGTGAAGCTTTTTTTTCCACTATTAGTCACAAAAACAAGTCAACAGTAAAAGAGTTTACTAGTTCCTAACAGCTATCACAAATGAAGGATGGTTATCTCATTGCTTTTCAAGACTCCATCAGATATTTGCTGAATGAATAGTCCAGTTCATCTGCAAGCAATAAAGAATGTTAAACTGCAGTTCATTATGTTGACTGAATCAATAAAATCACATTCATATTTACTAAATTATTCAAAATCTGAACTGCCATATTTGTGAAATCATTTGAGACTGAGTTAATCACTAGCATCTTATGTCCTTTAGTAATACTGCCAGCAAATGGAAGGCAGCTGTTGGTTTTTCTGCATGATAGTGACTTATTTGGACAGCTATGCAGAGATTTCTGTGGTGTCCTAGTGAATTATTATATTTTCATTGTTTTAATGCTTTATTTACATGAATCTTATTTTCTTGTAAGACTTAATAATCACTATACATACCAAAACACACTTAAAAAAATTCTTCATGCATTTGAAGCCAGGAAGGAAAAGTCTCGCTCCATATCTTATTGGCAAACAGAGCTGACCTAAATTTTAGCTGCTCTATCAAAAGCATCTGAGGTGAAAATTTCTGTCCCCAGATGAGCAGTTTCTAAAAAATGAAAAAGGGAAGGTTGTAAATTGATGGCTTTTACCTACAGCTGTAGCATTCCAGGACAAGGGTCATTCAAGGACCACCAAATGGCAGCTTCTGTCTAGATCCAGACTGCAAATAAATTTTGCCTTGATCTTGTCCTGGTTCCAGACACATGGTGGGGAATCCTACATTTCTATAAGAGACCCTGTATCTCTGACCTCTTTCCCAGCCATTTGGGTGCAGCTGCTGTGAACCACCACAGTTCCATTTATGATGGCAAATGGCTTGCAATGAATCAAATCAGGAACAGTTTGCTGATGTTATCAAAAGGATGTCAGTCAAGTATCCCCAGTGAGGAGGCCTGGAACATGGCCCATGCAAGTATATATGTTCCCAGACTTAGCAGCAGTGACCACAAACAGATCTGACAGAGAAAAGGTGAAGATTATTTTTGTGTTGAGGAGGAAAAATATGCAAAGAGTTACAGTCACTCAGATTATTGCTGACTTACAGCCAGAGGTATAGTCTCTTGTTTCAGTGGCTTAGTCTTGCATATACCAATCTCCACTTGAGAACAAACATTGAACTGCAGCCTAATATTAATAGCTGGTTGTGATGTGCAACTATTCTCTGCAACAAGGCAAACTTGTGACAACACAGTTGTGCTCAAGTGTTACACAAACCACAGGGAAAGTCACAAGCCTGGAGGCTGACTTCCAAACAGATATGCTCTCCAGGTAACTACATTTTTGCCTACAAACGGAGAGCCATGTGAAAGCAGATTTGTTTCCCTGTCAGGAAGGACTTAAAAAGTGCATTTTCTGGATTCTAGCCTGTTCAGGTATGTAATGCATACCATGTGTTTTTCCTCTCCAAAAGTATTTCTGGATTATTAAAGCTACCACCATCACCCAATATAGCCAATGTGAAAAATAATTAGAAAATTACAATCCATTGAGAGATACAGAATTTAAAAAAAAAAAAATTGCAGCTACTTATTATTTATAGAGCATCAGGAACTTTTTATGTACCTAACTAGTTAAGTTGAAGTTTCGCATGTGAACTTATATGCACTTAGTACCCAAATCTAAATCATTATAAAGACAAACTACCACTACCTGAATCAAAACTTTCTCCAATTTCAGTTCTTCCTGTATTAATACTATGTTTTATTTTCATCTCCACAAAGTCTGAATATAATCTTAAAAAAAAGGGGCGGGGGGGGAGCATATTAACATGAAAGCTGCTTCTGGATGTCTTGGAGTCCAGCAGTCTTCTCAGATAAGTCATTGTTTGTGCACACATCTGTACTCATGTTTGTTTATTAGGGAGGTGAGAGAAAGTTTAGGAGGGGAGTTCGGACATGTATTATCTTTCCAGCAAAGTATACATTCACTAAAATATTTTTCAAAGTAGTATTTCTTTCTGAGATTGCTCTGAATCTGACAAAAAGAGCTGGTCAAAGTCAAATTGGGAAAAAGAAACAAAACCTTCATTTTGACATACTTGAACATTTCTGTTCTGGGAACTATTATTCCATAATCAATTTTATAGATTTACAAACTCTAGTTTATAATACTTCACTATCAAGGTCCTCATTAATCCCAAATGAAGGTATGAGAGTGGCTATACCAGGTTACATTGCTGGTCCAGCCTCTCCAGTGTCCCATCTCCAGTTTCTCAGGCCTTAGAAGTCGTGAGGCTTCCTCACCAGACTTGATCTTTTAAACCTCACTGCTCTTCTGTTTTATTCTTTGCTTGTGTACTCATAATGACTTTTCTCCTTATTTTCTTTTCCCTTAGGTCTTTTCCTCCCAAACTGCACTATAAGTTTTCGCAAGGGCTGGACTAACACCTGGCCCAAAAATGAGTCTTCAGTAGGAACAGATGTACAAAGCAAATGACTGCAGAACAGCTGAGGAGCATATCCAGGAATTTACAGCATAGGTGCTTCCTCTGCCAGATATAATATCTGGATATTTAATAGGCTTTGAAAGAATTTTTTTCCATGGATTTCACCAGTTGCTTTTTTTTTGAAGCCACGTGATTTTTAATCATTCATAATGTCCTGTACCAAGGATTTCCATACATGTACCATGTCAAGGACAATCTCCCATTGCTATTATACCTTTTAACCAGTGTATTTCAGCTGGTGACCCTTCATGCTTGGCTGAAACTGTCAGCTATTCTGAATCCATGCTCTACAATCACCTACGATTCTACTGTATTGTCCTCCTATTATCTTTTACACTGCCTAAAGTATCTCTGATATAAATGAATGTTCTTTCACATCTTTGATCATCATGTCTTTGTAGGTTTTTCTATATATTCTTATTTTGGCTCTTTTTTTTTTTTTTTTGAGATGTGGATCCAGTATTTTATACAGTATTTAAGCACATCACAAATTATACTGTAGTACAATTTTTCCTGATTTCCTTTTGGTTTCCTTTGCAATAATTTATAAGATACTATTTTCATTTTGACCATTAATAGGCCAGTAGCAACTCCTGTGTTATTCATTCAAGATTTCCTTGGGAGCTTGCCTTGAACTTACATGGGTGTTTTAGAAGGTGGGAGAAAACAGAACTCTAGAATTCCTTCCTCAGGCACACATTCTGCTTTGAATATGTATATAGATATATACATACACACATTGTAAGATCCAAAACCCAATGCAATGGCAAGGTGTCACTTAAAGGAGCAGTGCTGCTCTTCCCATTTCTGTTGGTCATAGACTGTTCCCATAGCCAGAGAATGAATCAGCTAATAGGAAATCTGGCAGAAAGTGTTTTGGTTTGGTGTGTGGGGGGAAGGGGAAAGGCAAGATTGGGGTTTTTGTTTGTTTACTTGGTTGCTTTGTTGTTGCTGTTGTTTGTTATTTCTTTGTTTGTTATACAGGTTTGTTATTCCACTGGAGCGGTTCAATGATCTGATTCATTCTGTGACCCTACAATCACTAGACTGGATGGAGAAGTGGAAGGATTTTTTGTCCAAAGAGCAATGACAAAAGCAAAAATAGCGCCTTTGCCATCATGACAACCCCTAGCCCTTCATGGCTGCGTGTGGGAGGCCTAAATAGATATGTAAACGTCTCAAGTGCAATCCAGCATAAAACTACTAAACCATGACAAAATACAGTTAGTAGGGCTATGATAACTCAGCCTAAGAACTATTCCAGTCTTGGATTCATTAGGAACATTAAGGCTCATTGAATATGTGACTTCCAAATCCATATTTTTAAGGTGGGGAGAAAAGAGAAACGGTGTAGCTGATGCCTCACATTAACATTTACAGATATGTTTTACCAGCTAACAGAATATTATTTTTGCCTCCAACACACACTCTAAGAGTCTGAAGGCAAACAATTGCATAGCAAGAGCATGCAGACTATCCAACTGCTTATTAAATAAATCATTTAAAGCAGAATTTCCCTCCTGTATTGCTGCAGGAATTGACTCAGTCCTGGAAAAAAATGTTAACATAGTGAGCTTTCACCCTCTCCAGGGCTTAATTATTTACTACCTAATAAATTATCAACAGTTATCAAGTTTGTTTCCCAATAAATCCAGCCTTAGTGACTGGTAACAACAATAATACTTCGATTCACTGTGCATTTGAAAGACATCACTTAGGAATACCAGAAAGTGGTCCTCATTAGTGAGCTGAAATAGAATGCCTTATGGCCCATTTACAAAGAGATAAAGACACTTCATTATCCAGCTGCAATGTAGTTCCTTAATAGTTTCTGTCTGAGACAGCAATTTTGTGAGCAACCAGCCATTCACTGAGAGACAAGAACTAAAGAAGTCTTTCATGAACTCCTTCAAGAGAGATTAAGCCACTGGCTTTGTTTAATATTTCTAGTGTCCATATTTCTTTAATTGATTTATATTTTTCCACGCAGGCACCCTAATGTGCTTTTAGTGTTCCAGCTGAAGAACGGTATGCATACAAAGAAATTTTTCACTAACGAGCCATTTGGTTAACACTGGCATTGTTGTTAGTTGGTTTATATATGCTGATATCCCCTGGAATATCTCTGGCATGAGTGAATAATACCATTTTCACAAAGCAAACTGAAGAGGGGTTTGGCACTCAAATATAGTCTATGAATGAGGATGGGTAATTGATTTCAATCAAGAATTTAAATGTTAAAATATGTACTTAAAGTATCCATCTTTCAGTACTAATAAATATTGACTTCCTGCTGTGACCATCAACAAGCTAATTGGGACAAAATATGGGGATCCTAAATCCTGCTTCGAAGATTTTAAATATTTTCCCATTGACATACATTTCAAATGCAGCACATTCAATTGACTTATTTCAGTACTCTATTAAACCAAAGTCTGGCTTGATCCTACCTAACGCACTTCATTGCATTCATTTTTATAAACATAACTTGGAAATTAAGGCATCCTTGCCTCAGCAAGGTGTGAAAATACTTTTATTTTTAAATCATGATGATTTGGAATTAATATTGTTATTTATTTAGTTTTAGAAAACAATAATATAAAATTAATCTGTCCCTGTGTAGATCCTGATCATTTAAATTGCAGCACCACTATCACCATGATTAACAGATAATATAGAAAAAAAAGGTACGTGCAGATGCAATGCACCTCATTCTAAGATGAGTCACTTGACAAAAGTGCCTTTGTAGGCTCTAAAGGAAGTCCAGACCAGGACTCTACATCTACACTGTAAATTTTAGGTGAGTCAGGTGAGGCTGACCCCAAAAAGCTCTTAGTTGAGCTTTCTGATCATTTCTGAAAAATGCGTATCAATAAAGAAAACCTCCAAGGGAAATAAGAAGTCTATAGCACCTGAACAGAATAAACAAGAAACACAAAGCTGGTGCAGACGTGTGTGTTTAACGAACATCTGCACAACAGTCCAAAGACAACCCGGCCTGCGACTGCAAGCCCGTAGCGCTTTGCACCTCAGTGGGTCCGTGTGTTCAGTTGGATCCAGCTGCAGTAGGGGCAAGGGGACCCCTCTACCATGACACTAAGTGCAAAATTAAGGTGCAATTTTTTTCCCTATCTTTCAAAATATAAATAAAGGCAGATCAAACAGTGGAATACATCTTTATTATAGTGAGCTTTGTGAATTGCAGGTAAACATTTTTTGATAGCGATCCTCTGATCTCTTTTTAAACTAAAGGTATTTCTGTTATTGCTTTAAGATGTCTCAAAAAAAATGAAACCTCTGGCTCATAAAATCTCTAAAGTAGGAGGAAGTAGAGAGAAATTGAGCAAATGGATGTTTTCTGTATTCTTGAACACATGTATTGTCAACCTTTGCTGAAGCTATTTGCTTTGACACCTTTGGGGATCATAGTAGGACTTTATGACAGAATAAGTTAAGTGTGGAACACCAGATGGCTTCAGTGCATTAGATGAGGTTTTGTTTAAAACTCTGCTGTGGTCACTCCAATATTGTCAAGCCTGGTTTTGTTTTGTTTTATTTTGTTTTTTAATTCATTCTTAATTAGTATTAAGAAAAATAACCTTAATAAAAAAATTGGAATTCATAGATGAAAAGCATCTTGTTTCATTATTACATTGCAGTATGCTATAACACATTAGTAATAAAAATGCAATTTCAGGTATAAGAAAAAAAAGTCAGACACTTTATTCATGCGTTCTTCTCTTCTAACCGTGTTTCAAGCACACTCCTGATCTACCTTAGACCTACATCTTGCAGCCAAATTTGGTCAGAAACTTTTGTGCTTTCAGCAAAGCCTTTATTTTTTTTTTGTTTCTATGTGTCAGAAGAAAAATAATGAAGTAAGTGATAATGCCATACTCTAGGTTTCTACCTCACTAGTTACGTCTTGTCATGTTGCAAAAAACCTTAGCAATGTCAAGGACAAGGTACAAAGAGGACACAAGAGCTTAATGAATGAAAATACAGTGTTAGGGAAATAGTACCGGACAAAACACATTGTCACCTCAGAATATATCTCAGATGAGTACACCATTATGTTTTCTGTGCACAGAAGAAAAATGACCAAGAACTGTATCATACAGCCTTACTCTTCTACACTGCTATCTAATATCTATCAGATTTGAATATCCTTGTTATTGTATCTCAATATATGCCTGAATCAATGTAATATAGAAAATTCATCTTGCTGAACACAATGTAAACATTAATTTTTAAAACTACCTTTCAGAACACCTGAATCTGTTATTGTATCCTGGGACTACCACTGGGATTTTTTTTTTTTTTTTTAATACTAGCTTGTATTGTATAAGGTGTCTTTGAAGTCTTTCTAATGAAGTAGGCCAGCATCACTGCTGGGGTAATTCTGCTAATGTCAATGGAGTTTCCTCTGTGCCTGTAACCTTTGGGTCATTTCTTTGAAGTTCTTATTCTATTTTCACTCTCTTCACTTCAACATAAATTTTAACAACTGTGGTCTAAGAAGTAGAATAGACTACTTAGTGTTTAACGCTTTGAATGAATTAATTCCTATGCCTTTTAAAATCATGACCTCCATTAAAATAAATTCTTGGACATATTTAGTTTTCCTGAATAATTTTATGAAATATGAAAACTACCCATAACCCAGGAGATTTGTACCTTTTCAGAAATGCCAGACCCACTACCCATGTTATTTATTTCATGAACTCAATAGGCACTTCTGGGGAGGTAAATTCCTAGCATATATGTGTATTATTTTGAGAATTAAGCTTAGCTTCTTGTCAGCATTCAAGAGGAAGTTAATGCTTCATTTCTCTCCTACTAGGAGGTCACAAAACCAGACATTCATGTCAGAACTTTCTCTACTGTTCTATTAGTCCTCTGAAGTACACAAGTTGAGACCAAATATTTTAACAAGGTATATTATTGTGCACTCTGACAAACGAGAGAAAAAATCAGGAAAAGGAAAGTAAGTTTATGGTTAAATATACTTTCCCATTGATTTTTTACTTTCCCTTATCCTGTGGGTAGGAGTACTTGGGCAGCTATCCTAAGGTATGGAAATTAATGTTAACAAAATAGACAGTCTAGAAATATTTTCTTCTATTGGAAAACAAAATGAAAATGCATTTGAGAATATATGTGACTTTTGACTGGGCACATTTTGTGACTTTTTGCTTGAAACATAATTTCCCACTGGAGCAATACAATTTCTGAAATCACAGAATCATCCCCCTCATCCTATCACTGGGCACCACTGAAAGGAGTTTGGTCCCATCCTCTTGACATCCACCCTTGAGATATTTATAAACATTGATGAGATCCCCTCTCAGCCTTCTCTTCTCCAGGCTGAACAGACCCAGCGATGGGCTAAGAAAATTATTAGAGGCCTAGAGCACCTTTGTTATGAGGGGAGACTGAGAGAGCTGGGTCTGTTCAGCCTGGAGAAGAGAAGGCTGAGAGGGGATCTCATCAATGTTTATAAATACTTGGTTTGAACTTGTATACACTTCTTTAATAATAATATTATGTATTGCTTAACATAATTTATTGTGTGTTCATTGTATTTTTCTTTTTGAGTAATGTTTGTGCGAGTCTCTACTTGGCACTACATATCCTTTTCATAAGTAATTTTTCTGATGTGGAAACTTAGAAAATCTGTCACTAAACTAGTTACTCTGTTACAGATTTGTTGTTTGACAGTGACAGCAATGTGCCAAAATGCTTTATCCGTCCTCAGAGAAATAATATTCAAAATATTATGAGGAATGAACAGTTTAAAGACAACAACAATCACAAAATCTTTAATGACTTAAAGAATATAATCTTCATCCAACTCCTATCTTCTACAGGTGAAGGACTTCTACATCACAGACATAGCCTTGCAGTAGCTTCGAGGTGACTAAGCTTTCACCTCAGTGTTTCTATTTCTCTGTCTTTTCCTGAGGAAAAGTAAAAGTTTCAGGCATTTATTTAGATTTGAATTTGGAGACTACTTAATCTTTAAAAAGTTACTTTAAGTTTTCACCATAATGAGTACTCATTTCAGCTGGAAAGTTAGTGTTTAAAAGTGCTGCTTTTTTAGAAATGCTATTTTAAAAATTCGTTGTCAGCCACTGCCAAGATTATTGCCCCTGCTTAAAAAATACATAAACAATGTGACACATCTATTCAGCCATAGACACAAGCCAAAATGGAGACATGTGCGTCCCAATGGTCTCCTGCATATATTTGAGTCTCCCTAGGATTTGTGACCTAGTAAAGTATCTATTTTAAGGATTACATGCAACTGAAATCCTAGAATCGCTCACGCTGGGACAGAGGTGGGTGGTATTTTGGAAACCAAACTCACAAACAATTCCAAGTTTTACAGGTGGCCCCCTTCCCAAACTGGTCTGTACCAAAACTGACACTGAAGGTGGGATCTGGATTTTGTATTTAGGTCCATCTATATTTTAAAAAATTATCCTTTGTGTGGCTTTTGCTTTTTCCTTCTTCTTCATTTGCCTTAGGGTTGTCATCCAGTACTAGGAACTATGTTAGCTAAGCGTCTCAGTGTAAAACTAAACAAAAGCAGTTGCTGTTCAGCCTTGTATCTCTACACCGTTCAGCTAAATCATTCACAGGCTCCTAGCACGCAAACTTCTGAAATTTTCCAAACTTACATAAATTAATCTATAAAGAAATCTTCTGATGTGATTATGTCATTACTGGAGGAAACATATCTCATGTTTTATAATCAAAAAACAATGGTTATCACCATCTTTGTTTCAAATGTAGTTGTTTAATTGTATTTTTATAATTTTATTTTTTATTACTTAAAAATAGTTTTACAATTACTAATTTCAGTTTCACAAATTGGATAATCCTGGATACTGTGATTTATGCAAGGAAGAGCATAATTTTCCTGTCTGTGACTTATCTTGGGGGATATTTTTAGGTTCCTTGATACTGATAATAGTGGGCTTTTTAAATATATACACATAATGGAAAATACATCTACTTACATTCTAAATTTATGGTTGAAAATCAGACAAAGGTATTTTAAGTCATTCTCAAAATAACACAGGGTTTAGACTTTTCAATTCCTCTCAGCTCTTGTGTTCATCCTTAGGAAGTTTGATAATCTCTCCCGCTCGATTGATGCCTCACTTAGGTTGTGCTTCGTTTCACAGATGAGTGTCTCCAGTTAAAGGTCTGAAGTTTTTAAGAGGACCCATCCCTTACTAGCTCTTCAGCTTTCTGATTCAAAAATCTTTATCAATCACAGTGATATCTAGCAGCCTTAACTTAATCAAGTACTCTCTTTTATCAGTGGAAAATATCTCAGTGTTACTGGCTGTTCCTTTTCTCCCTACCATTAGTTATCTTATATGCTTCCATAAAAGCATCCCACATACCGTCTTTCCCATCTAATAGTTCTGTATATTACGGCTTTCTCTCCGCATATGGAAATCGTTCCAGGTCTCTAACTATTTCCATTGTCATATTCTCTTCTGGATCATTTCCATTTCTGCTATATCCCTTATGAAATTAGATGACTGAGATTTACCAAGTACAAGACAGAAGTGGTGTCGCTGATTTATGTATCGTGTTTTGCTATTTTCTATCTCCAAATAAACACTAGTTCTCACAGCATATTTTATGTTTTGAACATTAGTGTGCACACAAAGACTCATGTAAGACTATCTAAACTTCATATTATTGTGTGAATTTAGAGTACTTCCAGTACTTCCATTCCCAGGATGAATAATTTTCCATCTTCAACATATATTTCTATAGGCTGAAGCTGGTGTTATTTTCTGGTACAACCAAATGCTTTAGTATACAGTCTCCATTATTGTTTTAACTTAAGCTGTCTGGGTCCTTTTTCAGCTGTGAATTTATTTACCAAAAAGGTTGGTGAGCTAGACTTAAATGCAGAGTAAGTGGAAACATTTCTGCAATTATTTCTATTTAAGTTATCTTTAAATAAAAAAGGTATCCAAGGCAAATTCTGAACATTTTAATACACAAAAAGTAAAGGAGTCCAAAATAAAGAAATTGAATTAGGCTATTAAAATTATATTTAGACATTTAACCCTGCTGCACATCTTTTGCTTCCACCATTCTCAGAAGTAAAAACCTGCTGAAAATTCAGGTTTTCAGGCACCTGAATTTGTACCCTGAAGCCAAATTTTAAGCATTCACTTCTGTAATCATCAAACAAAGTTTTTATAAGAAGCAGCTGAGGAAACAAAGTTTAGGAAAAATGTTGGGGGTTTTTTGTTTGCTTTGGTTTGGGTTTTTTTGGTTTGGTTTTGTTTCTTTTATTTTTGTCTTTGAATCAAATTCAAAATTATTATAAAATCTGTTTCTAGCCTTAAGAAGAACTTGCAGCATATTTCTGTATGAGAATAATATATCTTTCATTTTTATATTAATTTTAAAGTACTCCTGAGCTCTATTAGAACACTCTGAACACAGCTTTGCCAGGTTACTTTGCCAAAAGACCATAAAACATTATAAAGGATTTGCATTGCATCACCATGTTTCTCTACTGATATGAGAACAGCCTACTACGAAGGATGTTATTCAATTCAAAATGCTGGGGAACAGTATAACAGAATAAGCAGAAGGGAACATTTACAATGAACATGAGGGGGAAAAAAGTTTTTGTTTTTTTTTTTTAAAGTAGTCTATCAACATGGGCCTGAGCTTGCAACACTTCCAAAGGAAGAGATGTAATCCTTGTCACTGGAGCAGTTCAGATTCAAGCCACACAAGTTGCATGGGAATATATAGTAGAGAGTAAACCCACACTGCCTTGAGCTGAACAGTTTGAATGATCTAATATGTACTTCTGCCTCTTAAACAGAATATTGAATAACAATGCAGGTGACAAGGTTTTGACTGGGGGGATGGGGTTGTTGTTCAGGGGTTGAGTTTGGTTTTTGCTTTTTGGTTTTTAGATAATTTCTGAAACTTAGAGCTCTAGAATTCAAATGAGCAAATATACTGGGTTCTTCAGGCTGCTGGCACTCCACCTCGCACAGACTTCTTTCATCCACGCATCCACACTCACTGAATGACTAGCATCATTCACACATCTATAGTTTCAGTTTACCATGTACCCTTTCTTAGAAGGGTTTTGATGGCATCTTCCCAGATATTTATTATTTTCTTTCCTCAACTTTATTTCCCCCAGTGTTTTTAAGCCTTTGCATGCCATAGCATGCACAGTTGTTAATCACCTTTTAGCTGTTCTTATCATATGCCTTTTCTCTTACATTCTCCCTTACATTTCTTCTTCCCTTTCTTCTGTATGACTGTCTTCATTTTCCTAGTTACTAATTTCTTCATTCCAGTGTCCGATTTCCATCCTTAACAGTGGTCTCCATTCATCCATCTCCCTTGCCCGGTTCTGAAGAAGGGAATTTCTTTCTAGAGACATTCTGCAGTGCCTTTAGCATTTGAAAATTGAAATCTTACATGAATTTCTTAGTCTCTGCAAGAAACCACTTTACAAAGAAAGGCAGACTTTGGAGAATTGTCCTAGAGTCTTTGTCAACCCCTTCTTTCAAAATACGTTTTTTCTGTCTTTTGTGTATGTAGTGTGCCTAATGCACCCAGAAACAAACAAACAAAATTCAGCAAAGCAGAAGGAAGAAAAATGATCCCTTATTATAAATAAAATCTTATTCAAGAGAAGACACCTTATATTTTGGATGGCTACAGCACCATAAGTGCCTACATCCAAGTTCATCAACATTATAACACATACATATGTATAAAGTTCTGGGTTGCTTTCCTTCCTTTAGTACCCTGTTCTCTCCATTGATTGTAAAGAAAGTCCAGAGTAAATTACATATAGGCACCTATGAAGTTAACATCCACAGTTGGTTGGTTTACTCCCAGCAGGAGAGAGATGCTCAGAGGCAAAAATCAGTATTGTTATGTGAAGTAAATGGAATTGTGGCCTACATTAGCTATGGTCAAGATATAACAACTCAGTGATATTAAATTCAAAAAATCAAAAATGGTTGTTAGTACAAGGGACAGCCTCAGAACTGTCTGAACTTTGATTTATGGGTTCTTATCAGCAATTTTTTCCTCAATTATAATGTAATTTTCTTTCTTGGAATAAGCTCGTTGAGTTCTGCCCTTTCAAAAGTTCAGGATTTATTTCAAAAGAAATTTTCTAGTACTTCTAATGTTTTACAATGGTACTTTCTTACCTCCTTCCTTGGAACAGAGGGTGATCAGAGTGTGAACTGTATCCATCAATTCGAGCTGCTGTTTCTGCAGGACGCTGTTATTGCTTGTTGCTTTGTTTAACTGTTTCTCTAGTTCCTGGATTATGTTGCTTTGTCGTGTGACCAAGCTTTGTAGGTTCTCTTTTTCCTCCTTCAGAGTGTCCAGCTCCTTTTTATGCCTTTCTTCCATTTCCAAAATTTTGTGCTCAAGTAAACTAAAATGGAATGAAACAATTACTAGATATTATTTCATGCCAACATATTTATTAATATAGAAAACAGAACTATTTTATTTTTCACCATAGAATCCAGTACATAAATAATTTATTCAAAAAATGTCACATCTACAAATTCAGCCCATTGATTTCTTCTATCCAGCAGCTAAATAGAACTGCTCTCTAAGGTTCCATTTTGTGCTGTTTGAATTCTGTAGTGCTTAGAGTAAAGTGCACGGAACTGCATGTCTATTTGCTAAACTCATCTACACACATGAGCATAGGGCCAGTACCACCTTCATACATAGAAGTTCAGGCAGAAAAGCCTGAGGTAGGCAAAGGAGGGAGAAAAGCAGGAGATTGAAGAAGATATCATTGGTAGTACAGATGGGTCAATATGACAAGAGATGAAAATCAGGGGTAAACTAAGGAAGACTTTGTGACGGGCCTTACCACTGAATGGAAAAGAAGCATTAGGAGTTATGAGGTACCATCAAGGGATATGGAACCCACAATAAATGTACCATATGATGTGGTCTGTGAAGCTGGGAATAATGAGTGGTATCTGCTTTCACACTAAGAAAAGTACTGTTTCCCCAAAAGATTAATCAGAAGTATTCATTTTAAGGTAGGATTCCCTTGTTTTCCTTGTGTACACATAAATATTCCCCCTGTGGCTCCTCTGGTTCCACAGAAGACTCCTCAGATAGAAAACTGTTGGGTATCACACTAAGCAAACTGTTTACATAAATTTTTATAAATAATTTTATAAATAATTTTATACGTATATGGAAACACTTTTTCCTAATATTCTTTTTCTAGTACCCTCTCCATCCTGAGTCAGAAATGTACAATTTAAAAAGATCAAAGTCAGGTCAGATTTAATCTAGGAGAACAGAGGAGTTGTTGACACAAAAAACAGTCAATATCTGTCGACAGTGAACAAGAACTTTTTTCAGGCTAGTGCTTTGATGCTGTGGTGGGAGTTTAGCAGAAAGATTTTATTCATATTAGATAAAGAAATTAATTCAATCCCTCTGCTACTTTCCATTCAGTAACTCAACTGTGTAAGCCAAAATAGGTGTTTCTCATGCCCATAAACCAACTGGTTGTTACAAACTTGCCAACAAACTGCTTCCTGTTAAAGTCGGTCTTAGGTTTTATTTATTTGCACTCTCCCCCCACCTTTGTTTTTACTTCTGGATAATAGATCAGTGGCAAAATGCCTGCATAATTTCAGGTCATTTAACCTAAGTGAAGAATGTAATAAAATCCGTATGGAGTTTTTTTCTACTAGGTATCATGGAGCCTGAATATGAGCTGTTACAAATGATAACAATGAAAAGATTTCAGACCCTGGATATGCTGTACAAGCTACAGTAATATAAAACTTTTTTTCTTTTTTTTTCCCTATTTTTTTAATATAAGAAACTAAACAACAAATCTCTTTTTTTTCTAAAATGTTATAAATATAGGATTTACTTAACAGATACTAGAGAAAATTTACTTTGTAATAGCAACATGAAATATACTTTGCAATATCAACATATATAGCTCTATGAAAACCAGAAGGATCTGGGTAAATGGGAAAAGAAAGAAAAGACAAAAGGGGAAAATACTTTTTCGTGGGGTCCCAAATACAAAAGGGAACATGATCTCTCATCCCAAAAGGCTCATTAATTAGTAACAAAAGTGTAACAAGATTCAGTGGGCTGAAATCAGATGATAGAAAGTTTCAATCTGAAAAAAAAGTATGGATTCTGAAGTCAAAACCAATAAATTATTTTAACACCTTATCGGGCCTGTAGCTGATTTTTTTACTCACTTGAACTGTAACAATAAACACGATGCGTTTATGCTCTAGACTCACATGGATTTTTTTGAGAACTTGTTTTATGCAGAAGGTTATTTAGGCAGAAGTGGTTGAACATGTTCTGATGAAACTAGTTTTAGTCATAAAATACCATTCAACAAAATTTTTTTAAAAAAAGTAATTTTACCAGTTCTGTCCACATTTTCATGGAAATTATTGAAATTCTCATTTTGACTCTAGATTTTAACTTTTCTGATAGCCTAGAAGTTCTATCAATGCACTTAGGATAGGAACGAGGTGAGCCCTGGGCGTAGTCTATGACAGAATGGGTGCTGGGTGTGGCCACATCCCAGCCTGTCTTCTTTCAGTCCATCAGAAATGTTCTGTATTCTCAGTGTTAGAGAAGATGCCATTCTTGAAGCCAGAATATTGCTTTATAGTTAAGTGGTATGTAAAGACAAAAAAAGTCCCCTTTATCTTTGTCCGTATTCTAATATAGTACAGGGCATTTCCCTAATTCCACAGCAACCTATGTGAATGTCCACGTCTAAATGATTTCCGTATCTGAATGATTTCATGTAAAAGAAAGAGCTTTGACAGCTACAATCTGTTCATTGCATTATTTGTTTCCCACTGTAGCCTTCCCAAGACCATAGTAAATGAACCCATGGTGATGACAGCCTTATTTGGAGCAACACTGGCCATGTCAAGCAAGAAGGAAGAAGCTGACAATATTTAGAGCTTCCCAGTTTGGTGTCTACAGAGACAGACAGCAAGCAGATGTTTTATGGCTTTAGTAGTAATACATCCTAATATTTATGAGTGGTTTGTCAACAACAACAACATATGGTGGAAAGATGGGAGTGCCACAGCACTTTTCCTTTACAGCTTTCTATGTAGACTAAAAGTCCTGTTAGTATAAACTGCAAAACTAAGCTATTTTAAGGAATACATATGTATTTGTGCAAAGATTTTTCTGTATCCATAGATCTACAATAGATAAGAATAAGTCCTGAGGATAGGACCACTCCCTGTATTCCTGGGAGAAATCCAAAACATTAATTGTGTTTTACTAAGAATCAGTGAGAAACCTTTGGTCAGAGCTCCCAATGAACAAAACAAAAAACTTCACATAGAGTGTGGATTTCTGCGCTAGCCTGTTCCAAAAGGAAGAAATCCCTGCACAACACAAAAAAAAGATGCTCCTATGGCCTTTGACTACAATGTGGCCAGAATTTTTCATTTGTATAGTTACATTCATATTTATTACAGCTCATTTAAATATTTTTTAAAGTGCTAGAAGCTGCATCAAAAAATCTTAAGATAAGTTGAAACCAATACAAATATATTTAGATTTTACTTTTTTTTAATGGTTGTGAAACAACCCTATTCTCTCTTTTTTCCTTGTGACATCAGACAATTTCTAACAGAAATATACAATGAAGAAGAAACTTTGCTGAGTGCTTAGTAACTATATTTTCCTCAATTTTTTTACAGAGGCATTAGGAAGACAGAGTTAAAAAGAAAATATTTCTACTATTTTTCATTAATGATTATTGCTGACATACAATATTAAAGGAAACAAAAAGAAGACTGTTTCTATACCAAATAATACAAAAATCTATAAAGGCTGACTGAAACTGTGATATAACATTCTTTTATAACACTTCCCAGTAAAATGTTATGGCCATGATGTACTGACTGACTTTTTTACAATAAGTGTACTGTATATGTTTCCTATACTTTTAAAAATCTTATACACTTCCTGTAGGTTTGAAATTCCTATATGTTTGAAAACATTACTGACCTGGACAGATGAAGCAGTCATGGGAACTCACAATGAAAGTGAATCACCATTCCCTAGAAGCATCACATATATACATGTATATATACACAGGCACATACACATCTGTATGTGTGGGGTTTATAATAATAGCCTTCAATTTTGGGAAACAAATCAGGCATTTGAGGAACAGAATGAAGTTGTGAAGAAAGAGATTTTAGTGTGGATAAATATCAACATTATCCATTGGACAATGACTCTTTGTAGTGATTATCTAGAAGACAATTAAATTGAAAACAAACACACCCCCCACAAACCCAGACAGACTTAATTTTCCTAAAGGTTAATCATGTCTTGGTATCTAACCTACTGATCTTGGCAAGGCTAGGAATCTATTTTCAACCACAAAAACCATGTGTTAACTTTCTCAGGATATAAGCCAGGGGGATGTCTCAGTGCAGCTGTGCTGTGTCCAGCTGATTCAGAGAAAGCCCTCTGATAATGCTGGGGAGGGCAGACACCAGTCAAAGAACGACCTGCAGTGAAAGCCGCTGTCATTTTGAAAGGTGCCAAAGTAGAATATATAGAAAGCACTCTGGTAGCTCTCTGGGGAGGAAGGAAACTCTGGTTTAGAAAATCTGCCTTATGAGGTAGTTAGTTTATTCACTAATCCATTCTAGACCACAGCCGTTTAAGAGATTTCTTTTTCATCTTTGTTTTCAGAAGCCTCAGTTTAGACATGTGAGAACAGCATCAGATCTCAGATATTGACATATTTTGCCTTAGAAGAATCTTTTTAAATATCTAGATCTATTAAAAATACAGATAAAAACATTTACTTTTTTGAGCTTTTCAACAAAGAAAGACAAGTAACATCACACCAGAAAAAAATTCTTTGGCCATGTACATGTGATTCTTTTGTCTGGGAGGACAAACAGGTAGAGGATTTAAATGCTTACTTTTGAGTCCAAGAACAGTATTTTCTCATTGAGACAGCTTCTTTGTACTTGCTTTTACATGAGTGAAATAATCTCTGTATTTTTAAGTGCTGACCACTCACACTTACTTTGGTGATCTGATATTGTCTGATCAGTTTAAGGAAATATAAAAATATATGTCCTCAGATTTCTCAAGGCCAGTAAAGTAATTGGACACCTAATACCAGTGAGCCTATTTTTTATACCAGTGACAAGATAATTCCACTGAAATCACAAAAGTGAAGTGAAAAATCTGGATTTATCTTTTTAGTTTATGCAAATTCTGCAAATAGACATATTGTGTTTCCTCTCCTTTCACACAGATGGAAATTCAAGAATCATTCTTGAGTCCTTGCCTTTCACAGGATACAACAGTCCTGAAGATGTTAATCTAGTCTGAATGTCTGCAAATTCAAGCTGGATTTTATGTTTAAATTTAACTTCTACTATTTATTGCTGGAAAATCCAGAATTCCATTATATTTTTCCTCTTTTTTTTTTTTTTATTCGAGTAAGTAAAAAGTTCTTTTCACACTCACATATTGAAACAAATGGCACACAATAAGTTAAAAGCAGCTGGTACACTCAGGAAAAAAAAGTGAGTCATAAGGACACTTAACTGGGGAACTCTTTCAAGAATAAATCAAAATAGTTTTTAGAAAGCTCTTGTGGGAGAAAAAATGGCAATGGAAGAAACCACCATTTATATTATAGTGGGTGGGAGCCCACAAAACTAAATTATTTATGGCATGAGAGCATTCAATAGAAACATGATTCTGGGGCAAATGTGACTCTACTTATGCCATGGAATATCTTTCATTTCAGTGAGATGAAAAGAAAAAAATTGGCCAGCCTTCTCAGCAGAGGCAGGAAGTAAAGAGAAAGGCCAAGAATAGATATATTTCTAGTCTAAAGAACATGCATTGGTCCCCTGTTGATATGTGGTTCTTATTTTATTTAAGGATAATATACAAGTTACTGTAGTACATCAACAATCAGTTATTATTACTATAAGATTTTGCATTACTTTCATCCAAAATCCAGTTATTTGAATGTGATTAAGATCATTATTCTTATTTTATATAGAGAAATTTTAGCACAGAGAAAGAAATTATCAGCCCACAGTACACCATCTGTTTTGATTATTTTTGAGATGATAATAGTTCCTACACTCTTTCCTTTTGTGGTGTACGACTACTGCAAAAGAAAGGCCCTTCCCAAAAACACTTACAGTTCATGTAGGTAATGTGGATAAAAGGAATTCTCTCTATTTTATTGATGTGAAAATGATATAGAGAGGAATGAAGACTTTTTAACTGCAAACAACTAATGAACGTAGACTAATAGGTAATCTATAAGTATTGTTTAAAAGTTAAGCAAGTTAAAATCATTGGCATGTCCAGAAATCTAGTATCTGCTGAGATCACCAAATCTTGTCCCATAGTGAACCTGACACACACCTAATTGATTTCAGGATTGGGACCTACAAGACCAAGATTACACAGCTCTTTTTTACAAGTAGGCGATGATACAGGAGCTGATGATCCATGTTTTAGTGCAATCTTAATAACACTGTCCTCTCCCTAATTTTATCACTCCCAATGAGAGAGTAACAGAAACCGAAGTGTATGCCAGGTTCTTGTTTCATTACAATACGAAGCTCCATGTGCTTTTTCCTTTATCCATATATAGCTATACTTCTGAGAGAAACAACTGGGTATAAAATGTGCTTTTTAACAGACCTCTCCTTTTATTCTGAAAAAGCAAGGCAGACCATTTCGTCATGTCACAGACCATTTCATCATGATGTCAACCAAGTCAAAGGTGAACTTAAGTAAAACTTATTTGTTTACTGACATGAAGGCTTTACACCCTGACACATTGCTAAGATAAATAAATAAATTCCAATTTTTGAGTATACAAGACAGAGTCTCTTGATCACCCAGTAAAAATTTGTTGCCAACCAGATGGCAGCAGATAAAAATGCAAGTATTTATATACTTAACTAATGCTTGTGTTAATCCTAAACTGAAATTGGCTTGTAAACTATGTAGAATAAACTGTGTCCTGCACATGCCTACTCTCTCTGTGGACTACAAGGAAAGCCCACCTATGCAGTTTAGGTGAGTTACTTAATTTTGAGATGGCTGAAGTCAAGGTTAATCCCATACTAATCTATTCATATTTCCAATTAGTAAATGGAAATTTGTGGAATTCAAGAGCTTCCAATGAAATACAACTTCTCCAGAATAATATTTGCTGGAGTTACTGGTTATAAATAGTTGTTAGATTAAATACATTAAATTGGTTTTCATAACTGCAGTAATGATATATTATTTGATCAGCTTTTTAACTAGACATATCTAGCAAACACATTTCTTTGCAACAATTTCTATTTTTCATCATTATTTGGTTCTTTGCATTTTTTTTCCCAGTAGCTCCTTACCTATTGGGGTGTTAGTCTTCCTTACACATAACCCTGGGCAAGGTCTCTCTGCCCCAGTTGCTGATTCCTGTCCAGCAGCCCCAGAGTTGTGTTGCTTTTTTTTGGCAAAATGTCTGATCTCAGTTTAAACGGTCCACTAAAGCTTGCACAGGATGCTTCAGTAACTACCTCGATTTTAAAGCTGTTTGCCGTATTTCAATGTCAAATGTAGATCCAGGACACAGAAGCCTTAGTCCTAGTCAGACTTAACCTCACAGTTGTTCTTTCTAGAAGGGAGTGGAGAGTGAAGCTGTAGGGTGAGAGCACTCTGTGTTCCCCCTGCTGGCACCTGGCTGTCACAGAGGCAGGATGAGAGCCTTAGGTCTCCAGAAGGGCAGCTGAGAAGGTAAATGGCTTTACCCACCGTATTGAGTGGAGGTGTCCATGTCTGGGCAGCTTGGGGGCTGCAGGGGTGACCTTTGTGAGGAGAGGCTGGGCCGGCCCCGTGCCAGACACAGCCTGTTCCAGCCAGCTCCAATGGACGCGCTGCAGGGCACGGCTGAGCCCCGCAGCCGAGGTGGTTGTGCCTCAGGGAGAACATGCTCAAGGAAGGCTAAAACCACCACATGACAGTGTGAAGAGTGAGGGAAAAATGTGAGAGAAAACAATGCCACAGACACTGATGTCGGAGAAGGAGAGGAGGAGGCACTGGAACAGAGATTCCCCTGGAGCCCACGGTGCAGACCATGACGAGGCCGGCTGTCCCTCTGCAGCCCATGGAGGTCCATGGTGGAGCAGAGATCCACATTCAACCGGGGAGGATCCCACACCAGAGCAGTTGGATAGGCTTGTAGGAGGCTGTGACCCTGTGGGAAGCCCGTGTTGGAGCAGATGGAGAAATCCAGAAGGAAACTGCAGCCTGTAGAGAGCCCACGTTGGAGCAATCTTATCCTGAAGGGCTGCAGCCTGTGTGAAAGAACCACTCTGGAGAAGGGAAAGTGTGAGGAAGGAGAGGCAAAGTGTTGTGAACTGAGCACAATCCCCATTTCTCATCCCTGCACTGCTTGGGGTGGAGGGACATAGAAGAATCAGGAGTGAAGTTGAGCCTGGGAACAAGGAGAAGAAGGGGAGAAAGATCTTTTTGGATTTGTTTTTGTTTCTCACTATCCTATGCTGTTATTGTCAATAAATAAGGCTCTTTTGCCTATGACAATAACTGATAAGTGATCTTGCTGTCTTTATCTCAATCACAAGCTTTTTCATCATATTTTCTCCCTCGATCCTGTTGACGAGAGGGAGTGAGAGAGTGGCTGGGGTGGACGTCTGGCAGCCAGACAAGGTCAACCCACCACATGCACTCTTGTTAAATCCAGTGACTCCAGGTACTGAGTCCCTGTGTCACAGAAGCACCTCTCTCACAGAGGTGTAGCACAGTGACGGACAATACTGAAACTTCTTGACTCTCACTTCACTGCTTAAAAAGTTATATGCTGCTAAAGAGTTTTTGCTTCAATTTCAACATAAACCCCAAATGCTTATCATTCACTTATTCTTTAAAAGGAACGTGGCTCCAAGGCTGCTACATACTGAAACCAAAGGAAGAGGGAGGTTTTTCTACATGTTATATTTTTGTATCCATTGAAATTAGGAAGATGAATTACTGAAGATTTTCGGTTTCTTATGCACTTTAAGGTAGTTGATAATCTTATGATTTATTATTAATATTTTTCTACTTGAAAGTGCTCATACAAGTTATCTCTGTGCATTTTGGTAAAAGGAACTGTGGTCATATGATTATGTTGTCATGAAGCAAACTGAGATGTAAGCTTATAGTGCACATCAAAAGTGATAAAAAACTTTCATTTATCATATAGGAGCTAAAACAGTGTAAGTTCACACCCTAGCTCTTTTAGCTATTTCATAAATATTATCTCTACTTTCCACTTATCATATTTGCTTCTTCCATTTTATCAATTGCTTAGAACAAAGTATGCACAGATCACTTTGTGATGAACAGAGAAAGAATGTAAGACACCAACTACTCATTCTTACCTGTTTTTCTCATGAATTTTCAGGATTTCATGTGTCTGTTGTAGCAGCTGTTTTTCTAGCTTGTACGTTGACAGTGAATTTTCCAGTAGCTGAATCTCAAGTCTGGATGTTTGATTTAGCACCTTAAGGATAAATTAAAAACATTAATGTTTATACTGTCCTAGTTATGTTGTTATAGCAACATAATGCGACAATTTCATTCTGATTTGATGATTCATCAAAAATTATTTCTGAATCCTTTTCTAACCTCAGCTGCTCAGCTGGTGCAAAT
The DNA here is from genome assembly GCF_036013445.1 of Caloenas nicobarica. Taxonomy (NCBI): domain Eukaryota; kingdom Metazoa; phylum Chordata; class Aves; order Columbiformes; family Columbidae; genus Caloenas; species Caloenas nicobarica. Next base: position 145,901,867 of record NC_088246.1, read on the forward strand.
GAACTCAATCAAGCTACACTGATATGTACCAGCTGACATTCTGGCACCCTGTTTACTGTAGAATAACACTAGGGCGGCAGAAAAGGGAAAGATGACTGCCAAATAAGCTTTATTTCAACGGAAAGAACAAGAGGCATGCCTCAAACATGCATTCCGACAAAACGTTCTCAAACCAGATGAGTGCGAGAGTACTTGGACTGAAGCCAAAGAGTTGCATCCGCTGTTTCGTAAATAGAGCTCCTACTTTAGCTTTCCGCTGCATTCTCTCTTTTGCAGTGTTGGCAGAAGTCTGGTGTCTGCTCATGGTATCACTACTTGCACTCTCGCACAGATTTTTAAGATGAAGGCTGTAATCCTAAACATCGCTTTATGCAATTGGCTTTCACTTTAGAGGTAATCTGTATCAATAGCACAAGTTTTACTGAGTACATGAGACCAAAAGACTCCTTTTAACTAGATGAAAAAGGATAGATTCTAACAAAAAATAGTTCAAAATTAGAAATAACAGAATGCTTTCAAGAATGAAAGCAATAATATTATTTAATGTTAGCTGATTTTGTGGGTATATCATTGTTCATCACATAAAGTCTGGAGGAGTGTGTGTAAATTGTTTTTGTATGTATGTGTGTACACAAGAGCTGAGATGCAATCACTTCTGGAATTGAACATGATGCTTCTTTAATGGAACCTATCAGACTTTTTCGGAAGAGTATTTACCAGTATTATCACAGAATTATATGGTAACATTTTCTTACGCATGCCTAATATGAATTTTTTACAGAACATAAAGGAAAAAGAATGAATCTCAAACTCAATCATAGAATCATTTTGGTTGGAAGAGACCCTCAGGATCATCGAGTCCAACCATAACCTAACCTAACTCTAGCACTAAACCATGTCCCTAAGAGCCTCATCTGAACACCTTTTAAACACCTCCAGGGATGGTGACTCCACCACTTCCCTGGGCAGCCTGTTCCAATGCCTGACAACCCTTTCTGTGAAGAATTTTTTCCTAATATCCAGTCTAAACCTCCCTTGGCACAACTTGAGGCCATTTCCTCTCATCAGTTGCTACTTGGGAAAAGAGACCAACACCCTCCATGCTACAACCTCCTTTCAGGTAGTTGTAGACAGCGATAAGGTCTCCCCTCAGCCTCCTTTTCTCCAGGCTAAACAGCTCCAGTTCCCTCAGCCACTCCTCATCAGACCTGTGCTCCAGGCCCCTCACCAGCTTCGTCACCCTCCTCTGAACTCTCTCTAGTATTTCAATGTCCTTCTTACGACGAGGGGCCCAAAACTGAACACAGTATTCAAGGTGGGGCCTTACCAGTGTCAAGTACAGTGGCAAGATCACTTCCGTAGTCCTGCTGGCCACACTATTTCTGACACAAGCCAGAACGTTGCTGGCCTTTTTGGCCACCTGGGCACACTGCTGGCTCATATTCAGCCAGCTCTCAAACAACACCCTCAGATCCCTTTCTGCCAGGCAGCTTTCCAGCCACTCTTCCCTGAGCCTGTAGCGTTGCCTGGGGTTGCTGTGACCCAAGTGCAGGACCTGGCACTTGTTCTTATTAAACCTCATACAATTGGCCTCAGCCCAATGATGCACCTGGTCCAGATCCCTCTGTATGGCCTTCCTACCCTCCAGCAGATCAACACTCCCACCCAATTTGGTGTCATCTGCAAACTTACTAAGGGTACACTCAGTCCCCTCATTCTACATAATTGATAAACAGGTTAAACAGAACTGGCCCCAATACTGAGCCCTGGGGAACACCACTCATGAATGGCCACCAACTGGATTTGTCTCTGTTCACAACTCTTTGGGCCCAGCCCTCCAGCTAGTTCTTTATCCATCAAAGTTCTTTATCCATCCACCCTTCCAGGCTATGATCTGCCAGCTTCTCCAGGAGAATGCTGTGCGATACAGTGTCTAAGGCTTTACTGAAGTCTAAGTACCCAACATCCACAGCCTTTCCCTCACCTACTAGGTGGATCACTTTGTCATAGAAGGAGATCAAGTTGGTCAAATAGGACCTGCCTTTCATAAACCCACATTTACTGGGCCTGATTGCTTGGTTTTCTTGTATGTGCCATGTGAGGTCACTCAGGATGATCTGCTCCATAACTTTCCCTGGCACCGAGGCTAGACTCACAGGTCTGTAGTTTATCGGCTCCTCCTTCTGGCCCTTTTTGTAGGTGGGTGTCATGTTTGCCAACTTCCAGTAAACTCGGACCTCCCCAGTTAGCCAAGATTGTTGATAGGTAATGGAAAGTGGCTTAGTGATTACTTCTGCCAGCTGCCTCAGCACCCTTGGATGTATCCCATCTGGCCCCATAGACTTGTGGGTGTTCAAGTGGTGTAGCAGGTCATTAACCATTTCCCCTTGGATTATTTGGGCTTTATTCTGCTCCCCATCCCTGTGTTCTGGCTCAGAGGGCTGGGTAACTGGAGCACACCTGTTCTGACTGTTAAAGACTGAGGCAAAGAAGGCATTTAATACCTCAGTGTTTCCCTCATCTTTTGTCACTATGTTTCCCCCTGCATCCATCAGGGGATGGAGATTGTCCTTAGCCCTCTTTTTGTTTCTGATGCATTTATAGAAACATTTCTTGTTGCATTTTACAGCAGTAGCTAGGCTCAACTCTAGTCAGGCTTTGGCCCTTCTAATTTTCTCCCTGGATAACCTCACAGAATTCTTGTATTCCTCTTGAGTAGCCTACCCCTCCTTCCAAAGTTTATAAATTCTCTTTTTATTCCTGAATTCCAGGTGTAGCTCTCTATTCAGCCAGGCCAGCCTTCTTCCCCGCCTGGTCGCCTTCCGGCATATGGGGACAGCCTGCTCCTGTGCCTGTAAGATTACCTTCTTGAAGAGAGACCAGCCTTCCTGGACTCCTTTGTCCTCCAGGACTGCCTCCCAAGCGACTCTGCCAACCAGCCTCCTAAATATATTAAAGTCTGCCCTTTGGAAGTCCAAAGTAGCAGTTCTGCTGGCCATCCTTCTAACCTTTTCAAGAATAGAAATGACTTATTTTTGTTTGAAATAGTTGACATTCACAGAGAAACTTGAGGTGTTCTTTTTTTAAGAATACAGAGGTTGAAAAAATTGTATAATGAATTATAAATATGCAGCTGTTATGTTGTTCAAGATGGAAATATTTGGAAGTGTCAAGAAGCATCACCACAGTTTCAGAGGGACTTGGCAGAAAATGAAGGTTACAAAGGTTGGCAAGGGATAAAAAGACAGGAAAGCACCAACGGATTTACAAAGAGGATACATCTGTGAACCAACCTACAAAATATCAATAGTGCTTTAGGTAGAAAAGGAAGGCTAAAGGGAATTGGTGGGATTTCAGACGGATCAGAGATTGGGAAGGGTCAGTGAGAATTTAAGGAAACGGAGGCTCTATATTCAGTCCTTCAGACTCCTCCTTACTCTGGTATCAGGACTTCTTATTTCAGGCATGAGATCCTGACTTGCGTTTCTCCTCCTTATATCCTACAGTCACATCTCTGCCATGCAACTGGCTACCTCCATGACTACCAAGGGCAGCCTCTCTTAACTTTCTTGAGCCACCTGCACCATTCTTTTCTGATTGATGGTAGAGCCGGCAACTTTTTCATACTACTGAAAGAGGGGAGGTGGGAGATGCCATCACTGAGCTGAAAGTCAGAGCAAATACTGCAATAAGGAAGAACCACGCTCACTGATATCTTGAATATCCCTTAAATTCTTCAGCAATAGGTGTAGAAGGAGGAAGTCATTCACTCCTTCATGCAGTTGCCAATGATGCCTCTACCTTGAAGTGGTTCCTCAAAGGAAAAGTGAGACAGACGGAATTCAGATTTTGTCCCTTACCTGCTTAAAGGAGGAAAACATTAGTGATTACTTAACATTTACACCTATGTAGGTCTTTTGGGATATAAGAAGAATTCCTACACCTGCTTTTTCTTTACTGAACATATGATACTCCAGTCCACAGGTCTTCACCTCCTATGTTTCCATTTAGATATTCTGTTGATACTGAATTAAAGATTTTCTCTAACATTTTCATAAGTCAATACACTATGTTTTAGAAAATGTGGTCATTTGAGATCACAACATTTATAAGTGAATGTTAATCTGTTAATAAGGATGTAGAAAAAATGGTGCAGGGAACCTGCAGTGGATCTGTCTTTCATAATTGCTATTGTTTCTCTGTGTACTGTCATGCAAGTGTGTAAAAACTTGGTAATGATGTTGTAAATGTAAGAACACTAGAACAGAAAATACAATCTTTCAAGAATATGTTACTAGAACAAACCAAATAAATGCAATACTTTAATTCCCCTGTTCTAAATGAACAGCAAATGCAGTGCAGCTGGTAATATACCACATGCTATGAAGACCAAGAGGAAGTTGGTAAAAATGACGAATACAAATATGATAAAACTGACTGATAAAAGACTTCAAAATGGAAAAAGTCATATATATCTTTGCAATTAGCCCAGTATGAAATTGTACTCTGTGTTATGACAGTGATACTCTTGTCACTTCAATCACAACAGTGATTTTAGTGCTAGGAATGATATGGAGATAGCTCTTTAAATTCATATGATGTTATACAATTTTACAGGAATAACAAATACACAGTGTTTTATGAAGAAGCTGATGCTCGTCCCTCTCTTCACAGTTTAAAAGCCCAAAACATGCACTACTTTTCAAAAAGCTGGAAACATCTTGCAGAAAATAAACAAACTTTCTTGTAATTGTAAAGAAGCAAACAACAATGGAGTTCAAAGACTGTTTTAGCCTGAAACTCATTATTTAGCTTGACACTTGTATCATTCAGAGTTGGTAGCTGGGCTTTTTATTTGAAGTCAAATGCTGATTTAGTTTCCCGGATAGTCCTGCCTGCCTTACATGCACAAAGCTAAATACACTAACCAAACGAAATCAAAAGAAAGACACATAGCAAGGTTCAGTCATCACCACTGTGTATGTTTCTTGGAGCCCTGTTGAAATGTTTTCTGTGGTGGTCCATTAGAAAAGGAAGAGGATGGGAAAAGGTCCCTGCAATAAACAGCTTTTAGAAAACTGCTCTGGGAACATACCTGGGTTTCAACATCCGTGAGTTTTCTCGTTTGCTCTGCTGTCTGGCTGAGGAGACTGGTCCCTATCTCGAGCATGGTGGCAGTGTGGTTCTGCACAGCATTCTGCTGCAGCTGCACCATCTCAGATTTCATGTTTTCCACAATGTAGTTCTCAAGCTGTAAAAGAGAAAAGGTTTTAGCTGTGGTATTTTTACCTGTTTAGGCATTCTGGTGACATGAGGGTGCATAGCTGGCATTCTTGTCAAAAGGGGAAATTTCAGTGTTTTCATGGGGGAGCTCAAGTCTCAGCTGACCCTGTGACTGTTGGGGTAGGGACCTGACTGTCTGGGTAACCCCTTGCAGTCACACAGTCCCAATGTTTTTCCAAGAATCATGATCTGCTGGCATGAGCTGGAGCAGACCTTGCCTGCTTCCATCTGTGTCAAGGTTGCAGTGAGCATTTGTGGTAGAGATGTCATGACAGCTCCAAAAGGAACCCCTAAAACAAAAAGTTCACCACAGGGAAATGCCCGGCGTACTTGTACATCATAACTTACATGTGAGTCCTACCAGGAAGAGATCCTGCCATATCCTACCTCCCCTGGATTTTTCCTTTCTCACAGTCATTCAGCAATATGATTTTTTTTACTGGGTTAGATTGCCCCAAAGAGTTTCACAAACTCAGTGATGAATGCAGCTTAATTTATCTATGACCAAAAATTGTATATTAAAGGAATGGAGACACTGTTGTGGAAATAAAAGAAGGAAGTTGTTGATCAAAAAAAAATAGAAAGCTGTTTTGCTCCTTTGCTTTTGTTTTGATATTGTTTGGCTTGCATTTGCAGCTTGTTGAACAGAATCTAAATTAGGACCCACCAAATCAACTGAGCACTGCAGAGAAAGGGTCACTTTTTGTTTCAGTTGGTTTTAGTTGACACAGGCAGAGTCATTCTCTTCTAGCTACCTGAGTCCTCACCCAAACGATAAACCCAAGACTAGTCTGCAACATGATGAAATTGTTGCTTACTTATACAAGCATTGTTCTGGCATCTTGCTTGACGTGCTCCATGAAGTATTAACATAAAGAAAGGTGGCCAAGAACATTGTTCTCAACACCTTTCACTGAAATCAGCTGATTTGCACCCAGTGAAGATTTGGTAGTCAATTTCATTTTGTGACTGATTTTATGGTTAGCTGATTCCAGACTTAGCAACTACTGTTTTACCTAATAATCTCAATAACATTGGACCTGCTTCTGCAGCAGTAAGCATGTTTCATTGTGAAAGGTAAGTTGCACAACTAAAGAGTAAGAACAAGATGGAGCTGATTTGAAGACTAAAGAAAGGACCAGGAGTCAGATATAGAGTGTAATTAATAAGAAGAGCTGTTTTCATCTTATCTATAATCATTCCTGTGCTTAGGGGTAACTAATGCTAGATGGTCTGATGAGCCACATCAGCTGAGTTCACGTAAGATTTATTACAAATGTGATCATTTATGTGCACCTCCTACTAGTTTTAAAAATAGTTTTACAGAGAAAGAATACTGCCACAATGTAAAATATTTTCTGCGTAAGGCAGTTGTTCATGGTTTGTTTGTTTGTTTGTTCTCCACTTTGGAGAAGCACTTAATACCCAGATGATCAAAAACGAAGTGGATGTCCTACAGTTTCAGACAACAGAAACATTTCCTTGAATTGCCAGGTAACTACTCTGGGCTAGAAACCTGCAGGGTGTTTTAAGTGGTAGGGAAAATTTATTGTTGAATACCCTGATAAGTATTAAAAAGGGATTAAACAGACAAGGAAAATTATATATTCAAAAAAAAGTCTGCAGTGGATGTTACCATTTTCCACTCCCAGTGTAAATTTACTTTGTTTTAGTTTATTAATGTGAGATATATGTTACAGGTATTAAGCTAGTTCAAGGGAGATTTTACAGATCCATCACATTTCTATACAATCCTTTTATGTTCAGAAGTAGTATGCCTGTATATCTCTTTCACACCAGATAATGTATTTTTAGCCAGTCTTTGCTCCTTGTTATTTTATATATATATATATATATTTTTTTTTTTTTTTTAATATCCCTTGGTTGCAAATAATCCCTTTGAAAGACCCCCACAAACTGGATGGTTGTGCTTCTCCGTATTCTGGTCCAGATGCCATAACACCTGAACAAGAAGTTCAAATTTCTCCCACAGCTTTCCCCTCCAAAAGAAACACAGAGCTCTCAAGTACAATGGTATAGCCCACAATGGGGGTACCAAAACATACATTTTCTCATATCCAGTGGTTTTTTTTGTTTCCAGATAGGACCAGAGCATGTCTGCGGTGTGACTGTACAGTGCTTGATTTCATAGTCTGCAGCTTTCTGAAACTGCCTTGCTGTACATGGGCCTCGTGGTACATGGAGCACAAGTCTTCCAAGGAGTGGTTGAGAGAGCTGGGGCTGTTTAGCCTGGAGAAAAGGAGGCTGAGGGGAGACCTTATCGCTGTCTGCAACTACCTGAAAGAAAGTTGTAGCATGGAGGGTGTTGGTGTCTTCTCTCAAGTAATAAGTGATAGGAGGGGGAGGTTTAGATTGGATATCAGGAAAAAATTCTTCACGGAAAGGGTTGTCAGGCATTGGAACAAGCTGCCCAGGGAAGTGATGGAGTCACCATTCCTGGAGGCATTTAAAAGGCATTTAGATGAAGTTCTTAGGGACATGGATTAGTGCTAGAGTTAGGTTATGGTTGTACTGGATGATCCTAAGGGTGTCTTCCAACCGAAATGATTCTATGATTCTACGATTCTATGTATGTAATGGATGCCTGGGAAAATCCATGCAAAAATATAGTGGCTGAACTTATTACACATCAGAAATTAGATATTTTCACACATCAGTAAAAAGAAACACAGAGAGGGATGTAAATATAAAAAGATGAAAAGTAAATATTCTAAGTATTCTAAGTAAATATTTTGCCTGTTATTTTACTCACATTACAGAAAAGACAGTGTTTGAAAGAACTAACTGCATCTGCGTGGTGCTACAGCAGGTTTTGACTAGCAAGAACATAGGCATAGACTGAAGCGTATTGGATAAATTGTACTTTTAATTATTGTAGTCTAACACACTCCTGTTGGTATTCACTCTTGGGCAATTGCCCTTAGTTACTCACCCCTAAAACAACCTCTGGTTGAATTTGAGACTGACTCACTATAACAACAAAGCTGATTTTCCTGTTTCAGAATTACTCATTAAATCCTTTTGTAAATATTTGGTATTTGAAACACTGCCACGATAGTTTCTGTGAACACATCTCAGGAATATCAGGAGCTATCCACTTGGGCAAAGGAGTGTTGACCAAGGAGTGAAATAATGTGTAGGATCTGTAACATTAATTCCCCTTCTTTCCTTCACCCACTTATTTTACTTTGCTCAGTAGACTTATTGGTTGCAATAATGGCCCTGCTAAAATCTATGGCAAAATTCCCATTGACTTCAATAGGCCAAGATTTCACCTATTATTTTTATTGCAGGAAACCAACATTTACCAGGTTCATTATGGCCAAGCACTGAGTTTTATCTGAAGCCTTCCCTTCTTTGGAGGCTTTGTGTTAAGTGTAGCGAACCTTAGACTCGGCTTTCTTTGTGGTTAGTTGAGAGGAGTAGCATCTATTTAACAGGTGGTAAAAGGACCCTTGCAGGGTGGCCTCACAGAAAATGTTGCACGCAGGCAGCCACTCACAGAAGTAAATTCAAGAACATTTAGGGTTTGAGGTCATTTTTTAGAATCCCTTCACGTTATAATTAAGTTAAACTCAATTTGTCCAGACACTGCATTAAACAGTAAATATATAATGCATGGTGAAATACACTTTTCAGGTGAATCTACTTCTTACATTCGGATTTTTAAATCCTTATATTACTGTTTCTTCCTATTTCAGTTACTTTTTATAGAAAAAGTGAAACAGAATTCTTTTCTGCATTCTTTTCACCCCATCCCATCCGTTCTACTATATGAGTTTCTTTAGTTCATTGATGATCCTGATCTTTATTCAGCTGCATCTGCTTTTGATAAGATTCCTTACATTGCACAGGAGTTTTCAGTAATGCAGAATTATTGGTGGGATGAATAACAACATTATAACATTCTCTGAAATAAAACTGTCAGAAGGTTCAGTGTTATTCTTTAATAAACATTCCAGATAATTATGCATTAAAAGTACCTAGGTTTTTCTGGACCATATTTATTGAACAATCTTCATAGAAGCCACCCAAACACTAATAGAACTATTAAAATGGAAACTGTAACTTAGAGCCTAAGTAAATGATAATGGTTCGTGGCAGATGGCTTATAAATAACATAAGAGCTTTTACTTTGATCAAGTAATGTTGGTCCCATGTAGTTATATAGTAAAGACTGTTATGATATCCAGATGACATCAGGTTTTCATACACTGCCTTAGAACAAGAATGCAAGTTGAAGTAACAACAATCTGCTTCCCTCTCCTACCATTAAACACATAAAGCACGTCATTTGGAATAATAGAAAGTAACGTACCACTGATATTTGGTAAGAACTGTTTTGTCTTGTCTTGCTTTGCATACCAAAAAATGTACTAGTACTACTCTGTCACAACAAGCAATTAAAGCTCTTCTCTTCTTTCTTTGCTTTTCTGTCTCAGGGAGGGACATACCTCCCTACACTAACAAACTGCCTTGGGGAGTGGGATGTAAAATTGACATTTGATGTAATTTATATTTTATAAATGCATGACCAGCCTTAGTCGGAGTAAGCTGGAAGAAGTTGAAATATATAGAATAACACAGAATTTCTGTGACTTTTTCAGAAGGCAAAGGGGTTAGGAAAGAGTTTATCACCACAAAAAGCAATTTTATTTGTGTGTTGAAAAGTCCAACATTACACATATTAAAAAAAAAATTTAAAAAAAAATAGCATATTTCACAAACAATTTGCCAATGAGAAAAGACTGATAAACCAACAAATTTACGATGATGCAGTCTTCTCATATTACAGATTCTAGGACTAGAGACCAACCAGAATACATCCTTCCACTATTTCTGACCACACGTGATCAGTGGGAATAAGGGAAAATGAACATGGATGGTACATAAAGGCAATGAATGATGCTCAAATGTTAACACTCTAATCTACATCTTGTTTGGAACAACCTTACCTGTGCTTTAAGCATGTCAAGGAAAGTGCACATCAGCCAGGAAAAAATTGTAGATATAACATCAAATGGAAAATGAAGGTGACTACTTTTCAAATCTAATGTCAATTAGACTTAGTAGGACTGCAATATAGATTGCACCCAAGGACATAACAAGTGATCTATCTGAGGAAGAAGCTTCCTCAGATGTTGGCTAACTGATTACATTAAGATGAAACAAGATATGTCAGCAGCCAAATCTTGTTTGATTCAGCCCCAGATGACTGATACTGAGATTTCTAACCCAGGTAACTTCCAATGTACTAATGACACTTGACACTATGGTGGTTAAGCTTGGTTTTATAACAACCTTCGGTCAAATAGAAGTTTGCTGTGAATATAGAAGTATCTTTTAGCTAGTTAAAAAAAAAAAAAAAAAAGAAAAAAATCAAGTTTTCCCCTTCAGATAAACAAAAAGATGACCAGACGTTTTTGTTAGAAGAAATTTGTGATAATGGATGTAAGAGGTTATTCCAAAATATATGAAGTAATCTGCCTGCTGCATCTAGCATCATAAAGTGTCTGCAGGAGTTTTGTCTCCAGTTGTGAATGTTACAATTCAAGAAAGATATACGTTATTTTGGGAGAGCGTACACAAAACAAAGAATGGTCACAAATCTAGAAAATGGAAAGACAGGAAAGTTTAGCTTAATAAGAAGGCTAACAAGAAAATAACTGACTAGAAGGATGTGAAACTGCAAAGAGAAAGAGAATAATCTTATTTCCACACCCATGAAGCTGCCGTAAATGAAGTTTAACTTTTTTCAAATTAGGGAAAAAGTTTTCTAACTGCAGGTAGTTAAATACTGAAAAGGATTCTGCAAGAAAACTGTGGAAAATCTATCACTGGGAGTCATAAAAGCATACTTTTAGTAAATATCAGGCAGATTACATGATATTTTACGTTCTTTCTAGTTCTATTTTTTCATTCTTCTCATGTGTTTTTATTTCTTTACTCCAGACTGAAGCTCACAGACTCCATATTTGAAATCAAACTCCATAGTAAAATCTCCATTGGACTGAGAAAAGGTTTGGAAAACTCATCTGCTAATCAAACTTCTAGAAGGAAATCAATAAAAAAAGAAGAGTCTCACGAATTAAAGTCACAACAAATTAAAAAATGAAACAAAACAAAATTAAACAAAAAACCCAACCAACAAACCAAAACCACATAATGTTACAAATAAAAGGAACCGTTCTGCATAGAACAGCAGAATGAGGAAACTCACCAGAGTCACTCAGGATGTTTCTGAATGCATGAATACATTCTAGCAGGGACCCAATCTGCAGAACCATCTGAGAAACTGTTGTGTCAACCAGCTCTACAACAGTATTGTACTCAAGTTACTTCTTTTAGGCTTCTTTGAAAACTACAGTCTCTGAAAATCCATCAATTTGTGGACATTCAGGTTTGTTTCAGTGGTAGTTTGGCATCTCTGTATCACGTTATGTTATACAGTAAGGTACATAAAATATAATAGGCAATGATACATAATGATGGTGAAGGAATACGCTGTACGACATCCCACTAGAATCTTAGGAAACTGCAAGCAAAAGTATTTTATTAAGCATTGTACTTTAATATTAATAGAAATAGTCCTTGCTACACCAATCAATACAACATATGGGGAACACAGACTTTTTTTGTTTCAAGATATTAGAAGACTTCCCCAGTTAGCTTTACCCAGTAGCATAACACTGAATATACAGGTAATTTATGAGGTCAAGAAGGTTGAGTTTCACTTCTTCATGTAATATCTGGCATATCAAAGACAGTGTATTGACTTAGGCCAAGTATTGATTGTGCTGGGCTGATAATTCAATCTCAGCTTTCTACTAAGGCATCTTCAAGAAACCTTTCCAGTTTGTTTTCAAAGTTTTATATCACTCTAAAAGCTTGACCACTTCTAGACTAAGACCCAAAAATCTGTATAAATGAAACGTATTCGTCATCTCAAATGTAATTAATTACAGTTATTACAAAAGCATACAGAACAACTTACGAGTCAATTTCAGTTACTTTTGTATGAATACTAGATCTCAGGTTTTTAACCTTAAGGCTTAATAAAATCAATAAGCAGCATAACTGAGAATTGTATCAAATGTGATTAAATGGTCCCATAAGGAAGCTACTTACAACAAGTAAATCAGAACAATATGTTGGTATTTTCTACTGATTAGTAATATTTCTGGTTCAAAGGATTATCCAGTTTAATGTCAATCTTTACAAATTTTATTACAGTATCAACCATATTTTTCTTTCTTGATCTAACTTTCCAAACCACTTAATTCTACAAACTAAATTTCTTTATGATTATACAGTTGACTGCAAGCATGAACCATCTCCAATATACACTGAAGAGGAAAGCATAATTGTAGAAAAGGTAGCATCTGCAATTTTACCCTAAACAAATTAACATCTGGGGAGATTTTTTTTTTTTTTTTTTTTTTAATTAAAGTGCGGAGATAATTCATTTTCTTTGGCAAAGATACTTTTGGTGAGAAGTACTTTTCAGAATGGCTAATTTTGTAACAACTTGTGTATAGAAAAATATTTAGACACTTTATGACTCATTCCTGAAGATGGATATATGACTTATAATCAAAATCATTTTCACTGAAATATCTCCTCACTACATTACACATGGTTCTTGAAAAATGTAGTCTTAAGCTGTATAAATAGTTCTGGTTGCTATAGTGCACTGCCAGTTTACCACTAAACTTTCAGTGAACCTGGGAAATTGTAGTATAGTTTGGAATTTATAACTTTTTATTCATGTTATAGGAGGTAGTACAATGTTTTAACATTACATTACTCAATCTGTTTTTATTTCTGCTTGGTTTCTTACACTCATCACTATGACATATGAGTGTATTGTTGGTATTCTGTGTATGAAAACTTTTTTCTGAGAAAGGTTGTGAAATTAAGACTCAGCTGCATTACATACTAGGCTTTGCACAAGTTTCTTCTTTCCGTAGTGCCTTATATAGATATCACAGGAGGGGAATCTCCTTATTCATGGCCATGAGTTCTGCATTCGGCTTTTAATTTCTCTGTCTTAGGTCCTCCCTTATCAAGAAATCACAAATCCTTTTCATTGCCGTTTGTCTGTCTTTCTCTGTAGGTTGTAACTTCATTGGAGGTTACCCTTGTGCCTTTCATCAGCACCTGATACAAAGTCTCAAAGTTAGCTGAAGACCCAGGACATTATATTATGATGATGACTGCCAGTCATCCATAGTCTTAATTTGGGATCATTTTATACAGAATAAATGGGAAATTTAAATGCACTGAAAGCACTAAAAGTACTGCAATTTCAATATAGATGGGGCTACAGGAATGCAAGGGGAGCCCCTGGGCCACCAAATACCTTCCTCACTGTTACAGGCAAATACTTATTTTTACCTTTAACCCAGAGAGATTTACAAAACATCCAGTCTGCATCCCATCAGTTCTAAAACACCCAGTGTAACTCATGATCTGTGTGCAATGCATTCATATCGTCTGTGTGTGTGCTCCTATCATCAATAACCTAATGGTGAGGAAAACTGAAAGTGATCTTGTATCATTTGATAGGTGACAGGGAATACTTTAAGCTTCCTGAATTTCAGCTTTACCTGAAAAGCAAATCTTATTGTGTGCTCCCTGTCTGCAATGCCTGTGATGTTTCACAGGCACCTGGTAAGGACTGAACCATGGCAGGGTTTTGCCTTTTCCAAAAAGAGAAGTGCGGGGCCATTAATCCTGGTGGCCATGATTAGTGTCCATGTGGCTAACTTTACCTCAAAACACAGGGGAAATGGAAGCAGAGCATATCTGCAGTGATAGCATGGTTCATGGTCTGTTTGATGGTAGAGCATGCTGCTACCAAACCAGCTTCTCAGTGAAGCCTTAAACAAGCTAGAGCACCTGAGCAGCCAAGGTGCCTGTAAATAGATGAGATCCCTCAACTCAGCGTGTCTTAATTAGTGAAAAATCACAGAATCACAGAACGTTAGGGGTTGGAAGGGACCTCGAAGGATCATCTAGTCCAATCCCCCTGCCGGAGCAGGAACACCCAGATGAGGTTACACAGGAAGGCGTCCAGGTGGGTTTTGAATGTCTCCAGAGAAGGAGAATCCACAACCTCCCTGGGCAGCCTGTTCCAGTGTTCCGTCACCCTCACTGAGAAGAAGTTTCTTCTCATAGTTAAGTGGAACCTCTTGTGTTCCAGTTTGTACCCATTGTCCCTTGTCCTATCTTTGTTTGTCACTGCGAAGAGCCTGGCTCCATCCTTGTGACACTCACCCTTTACATATTTATAAACATTAATGAGCTCACCCCTCAGTCTCCTCCATGCTAAAGAGACCCAACTCCCGCAGCCTTTCCTCTTAAGGGAGATGCTCCTTTTCTATTTAAAAGAGTTCTATCTACACTACACAGAATATTTTAACAAGAGGCTTGTTCTTTTCTCCTCCTTTCCTTTGGCTAATAATGGCAAATATTATTTTATTTTGTTTGTCTTGTGTTCAGCATTTAGCTGCAACACCTTGATTCCACTTTCTATTGCAGACTGATGTTCTTGTCCATTGATACCTAATACGGCAAAAAGCAAAGCCTCTGTACGCTGTAAAATCCATTCCTCTGCAGAACCCAGGGACCTAAAGGCCTGAAATATGCTGAACTACTTCAGACTATCAGCAATTAATATCTAGACAAGAATTTATATGTTCTCACACAGAGTATTTATGTGCATAGATTTACATAAGTGTATACATAACAACTTCCTTTAAAACGTGGGTTATAAATGTAGGCAACAATATTCATTTGTGTCCTATAAAGTCTGGCTATATTTATGGTTCTTAACTTTTACTATAATAATCTGGGCACAAGAGGTTTAATGACAGATATTCTGGATACATGAAAATGTTTATCTTAATTTTACTATGGACATTAAAAAATGATATTGATACATCTCTGCTGGAATCATTTTATAATTTGAAGGCACAAATAAATGAAATTTCCAGAAATATCTGTAGCAGTAAAATAAGAACTTTAGTTTCCCACAGCACCATAAAAAAGTTAACTACTAGTACAAATTCTAACACCTTTTCTTTCCATTCTTGAAATTCTATATATACTCATTAATCTCTAAGTACCCCCAGACATACCTATAATTCTCAGCATTATAATGAACATGTAACTCTGCATACTGGGGAGATGGTCCTGCCAAATTATGTGCAGCCTCAGAAAATTGGGTTTCTCCCTGTGCTGATGGAACTGATTGCTTGAACACATGTCAAACAGTGAATTAAAATACTTAAATAAAATATTTGCAAAATACTCCCAATAATTACTAAAATGAGAAACATGCATAAAAATCTCACGTTGAAACTGTCACATGTTCAGTATACGTGTACATATATTTACACATACACATAAATGTGTATATATATAGAATAAGGATAAATTCATTCCACTAAAGAGATTATAAAAAACATGTTTCAGAAGCAGCAGTAGAAAGATCTGGAGTTCACTAAACCACATAATTAAATCTCAGGTGCTCAAGTTAGCTTGCAGAAAAGACTATGAAATCTAATGAGACAAAAGTGCCTTGGTTTGTCTAAAATGGCAGAATTCAAGATATATACCCTTTTATGGCTTTAATAATTGTATAGAAAGATAAGACCTTTTTTTACAGGAAATATGAGAGTATCCAAAATATATGAAGACAATTCTGGTCCCTCTTTTCATTAAATTCTTCTGGGGATTTTGAAAGGCAGCAATTACAGGTTTCCTTTAAGTAAATGTGTGCTAATACAATCTCCTTCATCCTCAATTGTTGGAGTGAGATTAGAATATGATTACAGCGATCAATTCCTTGCTGTGGTTTACTTCTTGAATGCTGCAGCCTCTGAGTGACATGTAAAACTCCAGGTTTCTCTAGAGAGCTCATGTACAGGCAGTCAGTATTAGCATTTCCAAATGCTGCTAAAGGAATAACTGTACTGGAGTTGCAGTCATAAGGAGTAGAATCAGGCCATTCTGTACTTAGCACTGAGCACAAACCCAGTAGTAATGACAAGAAAATGGGGTTGAAAATCTCTTCTTTTACTTTCCATAAAACAAAAACTGGTCCAAGCATGTTTAAATTTAGGGAAAATCTGAAACTTTAAATCTTTTGAAGATATTCCTGCACCTAAGTCACTGTAAAGAAGAAATGAACGAGAATAAAGCATAAAAAGCCAGCTTTTTTTCTTTTTCTCAGAACCTGGCAAGAATATTCCTTCCTACTTCTTTTTATCACAATCACAGCTCTTCCTGGAAGTCAATATTATTGTGAGGCATTCCTTTGTAAGTCAAGAAATCATGAACTAAATTGGGAAGCTTTCAGCCTTCAATTTTCTATCTGCTACTTCATTGTCAGTAGTTTCGCCTTCTCTGGCTGATGCACAGTTCCTATTGCTGTTTTTAACAAAGACAGGACAAATAAATTCATAGATGAACAACAATTATGTAAGTCTATAAGCACACATGCAGATCAAAAGAGGTAGCAAAGGTTGGACAGAGGAAGAGTGACATATGGTACAAATGGATTGCTAAACAAAGAGATGGGCAGTTTACATGCAGCAATTTGAAAATATATCTAGTTTTCCAAGCAAAAACAGAAGCCACCAGACATGTTTTCGCAAATATTATGCTTAATAACCAAGTTAAAAACATCGAGACATGAATGGTTTAAGATTCTTGCATGCTCAATACAAAGAATTATACTAAAAATTAAGTGAAATGGTTTTAGTTATATTTTTAATAGTAAGAAACTGTTGGATGTATCCTTTGGACGATCTAAATATTAATTTCTTCCCAGTGATCCCAGGAGTACTGGCACCGTGACTGCTCCCGCATTCCCAGCAAGGCAGCAGGGACTGTCAGACAAACTCTCACACTAATTAAGTTGCTACTGTCATTTGCAAATTTCCACACAGTGTCTCTGGGCCTGAAGTGATAATGATCACAGTCATTTCCGATTTGTAATCCAGGAACATGTACTGGCCCTTGCCCTGACGGAGCTTCACAGTTCACAAATATAAAGTGACAGCCCTTTTGGCATGATTAATGTAGTGAAAACACTGAGCAATGAGTCAAAGAGGAGACACACCAGTTATTTCAAGTCTGTCCTTCACTCAGATCTTATATGAATTCTTAGATTTTCTCATTGGGTTTGCTTTCTCTATCTTCCTCTACAATACTTTTAATTTTATAATAAATCCCAAGTAGGTCATGTATAACAAAAAGAGTGATGTCTTCCTGCCAAGCAAAATTGCGTTCAGAAGTGTGGTTTTGTAATAACTCAGAAGCATTTATAATGTAATCAAAAATGCATTGAATAAACCAACATATCAGAATAACAGGACTATTAAATAAAAGGAAAATATCCCAAGCCTTTAAAACATGCTGTAACTCTTCAGAATCAGAGATGACCAGGGCTCAAAATCAAATACAGATATTCCTAAACTTTCAAGTATTCAGATTCAGGATTTTAGTTCAATCTCATTTTCATAATGATAGCCATGTGGTACTGTTCTTCTCCCTCAGGGGTAAGGAAAAGTATCTGTTGTATTGACTTTGTAGTTACTGTACATAAATGCCGACTTCCAGGTCATTAGTTTAACCACATGTGCAGAACATATAGGAATTAGGATATTATTTCTCACGGCTACAGCTATTCAATCGAAAGAAGAATTGACGTCAATAATACTCATATCTATCACACTTTGTACCATAATAGTAGAGAATAAAGTGTTTGTGAATCTTGAGGAAAGTTTGGCAGAGGTTTCACTGAGATGTAGGTCTCAATCACGTTAATAGTTATACATTCTGCCCATTAGCTAGGAATAACATTCATGCCCTGTAGTCAGAACATTATAGCATGGCAATTACTTCAGTACTGAAAACAGATGAAAAATCTTGTCAGGCACTAAAGGAATGCTGTGACTGTGACTCTAATCGTACTCAGATCTGTTCTCTCAGGGGACCCACGGAAACTATATCAGTTACTGCAAAACACCTCTGAACCCCACGCCCACTGCAAACCCCTGTGCCCAGAGCACAGGAAACCTGAACATAACCCATGCAAAAGTCAGGAATAAATGTTCCAGCATAGGTGTTCTCTTTCTCAGGACACAGGTTTTCCATCCCTGGTAATGATGCTGATAAAAACAGCGTTAACTCTATGCTATGCCTGAAGGTCTGATCAGGTGGGGAGGACGCCAGAGCAATAGAGCCAACTAGAGTCAGAGAGACATGTAGGGTGACAGGCCCTGATTCCCCACTGCATCCCTGTCTCATCTGGATCCAATTCTTTCCATGCAAATAATGCTGTGGTTTCATTTCCATGAAGTCAAATAATGTGGGGTTAGGACACATACAGATTTATCTGTGGAAGAAGAAAAACCAAAGTGATCTTCTGCTGGGATGACACAGGAAGGTTAGATACAGTCCGGAATCCCGACATATTAAAGTCAATGGAGGTTTTGCAGTCACCCTTCTCTTTTTGACTTTCAGCTGTAGAACAGGTAAAATTATCTTCCCAAAGCCAACAGGAATGCTAGTATTTTATTATTATTTAGTTGTCTGCAATTCTAATCTATTCTGAAACCAAATATTGGGGGTTTTCCATGTTACTGTAAATCTATTAACATGCTATCCAAGATTATTTTTAAGTGACAACTATGCTGTTAACATTAGTGCCAGCACGCACATAGGGATTATTAACCATTATTACATTTGGACTAAACTGCTAGCTTCTAGACATGAAAAAAAGCTAAAACATGTGTGCTTCTGTTCCACTGGAGATAAATTACCATGCTACCACAAATTCCCAGCAGGAAAATGGAAGGGGAGATGTAAATTTCTGCACAATGTGTAGAATGTATAATGGATTTCTGTGTGATGAAAGTGGAAGTAGTGGCACTGTTCATTTTGTCAGTGGGATGACAAAGAAGCAGGAAAACAGGGCTTTGTTCCTTTCTTTGCAAGTGGACTGCAAGGCCATCACAAAGGTATTTTCTTTAAAAGGAAGAATACAGGAAGGATTATGTAAAATGAGCAAAAGCTGCAGAGATCCAGTTGAGAACTGAACTTCCTGAAAGGTCAGGGTGTTGGGGGCTTGTTTGAAGCTTATCTTTTTTGTCTCTCTGCAGTTCCAGTAGCAGATCTTTCCCAGCTGGGCAGCAGCAATAGCTCTGCTTTCACGGCACCCCAAAGGAGGGGACATTCCAAGCAGACCCACAGTCCACTGCTGCCACATGAGAGAAGGTCATGGCATGAAAACGTTGTCTTCATCATCATCCACACACCTGTGGTGTGTGGGACTAGAGGCTCAGCTGGAACACTGCAATAGCTTGGCTGATCTGAATGACTTTTCCAGGTAGGACTTCTTCTACTTGCCAAAGAAAACTAGATAACGAATCTCAAACGTACTGCAAAACTCCATTCTGGTTGAAGTTTCCTTATCCAAACCAACAGCTGAGTGTTTAGACTATGTGATTCTCCCTCTTCTCCTTCACACTCTTGTAAACATGTGCTAGTCTCGGTTACTGCGAGTTTTCCTTTTGTCTGAGATGGCTGCATAGCATTTCAGTGACATGCAGGCAAACCAGCCTGCTTTCACGACTGAGAGCAGATTTTAGCAAGAAGTAGAAAGAAGTTCCTCTAGCGTACTACCAAATTCCCTATAGATTTCTTTTTGGGCAACACAAAAATGTGAGAGAAAAACAGTCTACCTTTTTTCCCTTGTCCTAGCTCCCAGAAACTCAGTGCAGATCAGGGATGCACCCAGCCCTACCTGAATGCAATGCATTCATAATCCTGCTTCTGTTTTTGTCAGGCAGAAGGGGTATGGACTCTGGATCACTGGCATTTGGAGCTGATTATTCTTGAGACAGCTCAATACAAACATTTAGTCTATTCCCTAATTTCCTGGTGGTGACAGTGTACTCGTGTATACAACAGTGGATTCTGTATGCAAGAAGTAGACTCTGTTTCCATCCTTCCAGAAAATATTGTGTTCAACAGTTGAGTCTGTGAATTTATCAGGTGAAAATGAAGCTGGCACTGATAACTCATCTGCTCCTAAAATTAAGAGTGTGAGTCCCTGTTTAATAGTCACAAACGTAAAACACATTGAAATACAAGGAGCATCTAAAAACCAAGTGAACTTACGGCTTCATGGCTTCTGTGAACTTTTCACAAGGCTGCTAGTTTGTCTGACAAGAAGTCTCTGACACACCTCTGAAATAATAAACTAAAACATGGGCTGTCCCAGTAATTTTCCTCTCTGTAGCATCTCTAATTTCCTTTTGTAAGTAAAAGGTAAATGCTGCAGTTCTGAAGGTAAGCTCTGTGTGAACTACCAAAATCACAAAACTGCAATTAAATGCCATGTAAGTGTTGACTGAAAAAATGTTTCTTACCATTTGTTTCTTACACCAGTGCTGCTTTGTATTGGTTAGTAAACAAATATCCTCATAAACATGAATGGAACTTTTCTATGTATGATTCAAACATTTGCCCTCTTATTACCAAGATGCTTCAGACAAAGAAGTACTGACATTTGAAAGAATGAAGCAACCAGTCACAAATGTGAAGAATGGCTCACTGGTGGATGTGTTTCATTGCTATGTTTAAGAAAGGTGGAGGGTCTTGGCACAGACCACACTGTAGATCAGCTGAGCCAGCGCAAAGAAGAATTTTTGAATCCTTTACTACTGTAATGGATCTTCATAATCCCCATCTTTTAACACATGGTTTGCAAAGCCAGAATAGTAAGAAGGTTTTTTAATATAAACTGGCTTTTCAAGTCCTGAAATGTTAATCAGATTGGTATTTAATTTTATTTCATTTATACACAAAGCCTATTCTACTCTTGCATGAACTATAAAGGTTTTCTTGAGAAGAGATGAATGCTAAAAATGAAATATACAGTATATAATTAGGTCTCGTGGACTTAGTAGTTGGAGCGATATATTTTAGGAAACAATTCTGAATTTTCAAGGAAAGATGTAGATGGTAAAATAGTTTTATTCAATCTGCAATTCCTAGGATACTGCCCTTTGGTGCATCAGCAAAATGATTGCTTAATAGTAAAGAGAGTGATTTTTAATTGCTGTAAATATCCTTCTGGAATAATTTTATGTAAAAGAAGATGTAAACAGAAAAAAGACATGGGTTTATTGCCTCTTACTTGGATGATTTATATTAATTTTAAACATTTACAGGTTATTTAATACAATGTGCTTTCTGCACAGAAAATTGTGTAAGAGAAATACATCCAAATTCAAAATGCAGGCCAGCCTTTCCACTAGAAATACTTTATCTCACTTAGAAAGAAAAGCACATGTAACAGGACATCAGAATTGCTGAAAAACATGACAGCTATACATCACTATATTTATGTTAACTTCCAAAATCAGATTAAAGTAGTTATTTCAACCGTCTCCCTAATTTTGCTTCAAACCACATTTACTTTTCAAATTTAGTGAAACTTTGATACTGTTAAATGACAAGCTAGTTAGCTCATTAAATTAAATTTAAATTCATACAGTTTTTCCAACATAAATAAATAATCCAAATATTTTCAACCAGACAAATCAAATGTGATGTTCAGTTAAGGGAACAGAACATTCTGTAAGAATTTAAATCCACACAGTGACTTGAAATATTTTTATAAGACAATGCCAACCTAAAGTCAGCCTTGTATTTAACCCTGTTTTACCTTCCTTACACTCTTTCCAAGTAATACCAACAGTGATATGTAAATGAGTACTGAGAGAAAGGAGGTGTTTCTGGACAATTTTTTTTTCATAGTTAATGACACTTTGTTCAATTTCTACTCTCTTGACTGTGCCCAAGAAGGGCCATAAATAAAGCCAAGATGACGTCAGTCTAGACGTAAGCCCAACACTTGCCATATCGAGTCAACTTGCAGACAAAGACACAAATTGATATAATTTATGATGACTGTTCCTTGAAAAAAAGGCAGGACTTCTCAGTCCCAACCATTGCATGCATGTATAGACTAATATCATCTAGTGATATATGTGTGTACTGGTACATTTGTACATAGCTGAAATTGTGAGCATCGTTATTATACAGTCTCCTCCCATGGAGAGATCTCAGTACAGGATGAGGGCATATGAACTGAACTGAAGCCAGCAAATTATTTCATTAAAGCCCTCTGAAATCTAGTGAATGATAATGCCTTTGACTATTATTGACCTGAGCTCTGTTTTACAAGTGAGCTGTTTGTGACGGGATCTCCAGACCACTAATAATTTTCTAAGTCATGCCATTAAATCATAGGCATCTTTCATCTTTTTCCTTCTTAGTTAACTGTATAAAAGGTCTAATCATGATCTCATTAAAGACAATGGCTTAAGCAGGGTTTTTGTCATTATTGTGTTGTTTTTTTTTTTTTTCTGTTGGTGATTTCCCCTTTTACAAGGTAGTTAACAGATCTTTTTTGACTGTTGGAATCCACATCAATTACCTTTTCAAAGAGACCCTCAACCTACTTAGAATCAGCTCCTCAAAGATTTATATATATTTGAAAAATCTTAGAATCTGTTTAGAAAGAAGCCTTATTTTGGCTGAGTTTCCACTGCAGGGTTTTTATTGGGCTCATTTCTGCCACTGCAACTCAGTACTAACTTTGTTAGCTTCAGCCACAGAAATGTTGTATTACCATGGGTACACAGAATTAAGCACACTGGACACAGTACCGCAAAGGGCTGGACATTCAGCAAAGCCTGAGGCCAACACAGGCCTCATTTGAAACATGGAGTGTTTCCACGATCACTGGAATGGTTCAAAGACACATAAAATTATGTACATAATCTAGGGGATGAGGAGCAGAGTGTTGAGAAGTTTGACAGATCCAACCTCTGGTCTTCACCTTACATGTCCATTTTTTTTTTCAAAATTGTCCTCAGTGTGTTTAATACTCCATAGTACTTCCCTCCTCACATCTTCATCTTTTTTTCCAGTTTCATTATTCACTTGGAAAATGGAAAATTAAAGTTTAAAGCCTTGCTTTGATCTGAGATGTCATAACATAAACAACAGATGCAAATACTTCTTTGGTGACCACTAATCTCTCTGTAAATCTCCTGTTGAATCAGAGCTAAAAATAATTACATTGTGTGTCATTTGGTGTAATTAATCTCTTCACTTTTATACTCTTGGAAAACAGAAAAATATTGCTAACTTTAAGGAATTTGTGATTTTAAGATGTCTCATAGCTAGTTTGTTATGTACCTTAGCGCCATGGGGGTGTGAGGAAGGGGGCCTGAACTCTGGTTTACTGTATTTATAGAGTAGAATTTTGTTCTTTTTGTTTGCTTTTCTCGACAAGGAAAGAATGTGAGTCACTGATAAATTTTCTAGGATTAGCCTACTCAGTTCACTTCTCTTATAAGGATATTCCTCTAGGTTTGTGAGATGAGGGTACAGCTTAACTATTGTGTTTTACTCTTTTCTTTATCCTGGGCGCTAGACCAATTCAGCATTAATATGGTCATTTCATTAATACATTCCAATAGGCCATGGCAGGACCAGTTATATGATTACTGGTTTTAGAGACTGAAAACCTAAACTGCTATTAAACTAGCAACCTAAACAAAAAAAAAGTATCACTGTTCAGCCAAATATTGTCAAATGCACACAGATTTAACAGCACTGAACTAAACTGTATACATAGTGTTGACTATATAATGTGCATCTTGCCTTTCTATCGTTGTATTAGGCAAGTTAGAGGAGGTTCACCATCTTGTTCATAAAAGATACTCCTCTACAGTATGAAAGCTATTCAGTATTCCTCGATTGCATCTCTTATATAAATAAAAAAGCACATGAGCATTTTTAAGAATAATCTTTTAGGACAAGAATCTCAAAAGTGCTAAAGTTTAGATCTATAAGGAGAGTTTTGGAGCAAAAATAAATGCCTGAATTCCTCATAAATTGAAAGTTGGTCATTAAGCTCTTAGGAATGTGCTTCATAGCTGCAAACACAGTGAGCAGAAGTTCACTCAAGCCAACTGGCAGGTTTGTCTCACTGGGATTAGGCTGACAATACTCTTTTAGATATTTCCTCCTAGATTAGCCATCAGTTACTTAGGTACAGCAAACTGGAGTTTCTGGTTTTGATTTTCCTTAAAACACCATTGCAAGAGAGAGTAGAAAATAAGATTGCTATTCCCACCTCAGTCTGAGGGTTTACAGGCCTACAAATCCTATTCCAAGCAAGAGTTTACTCCATAGAAATACAGAATAAGATGGGTCAAATGTGTTCTCTATGCCCCTTGCTGAAGCAGGACCATTATGTCATGAAGAACACAAGGTTCATAATGCTAAAAAGAAACTACTCAAGTAATATTGTAATGTGGCAGCCCAGTGATACAGATGTCAGGTATCCTAAGGACTGGTCTCTTTTCCCAAGACTGTTTATGAATTTTGCAAGAATCATTGAATAAATACACAATTCGGCTTCTTCTCCCACCAATTAAGCAGTTAAATTACAGAAAGGATGACACTGTACTTCATGGTGAGTTTAAGATTTCAGGTGTGCATTGGGCAGACTCTGAAGACAGTCTTTGAACATAATCGTGAAAACCTACCGGCCTGAGGGTTCTCAGGTTGGGTGATCTCATGCCAAATCCATCACAGATTTGTAAAATACTTAAATTTATTAATAAGTGCCCCAATACCACCAAAATTCCACTGTAGGTATCAGACGTTTCTGAATCTGTGGCTTAGGGTCGTACTGTTTTTCTATACCTGTATTCCCACAGATTTCTTATTTGGATACAGTTTAAAGTGGGAAGATATTCAGAAAATTACTCCACAAATTTTCTACATAAACAAACTTTTGGCTTGAAATGTGATCCCAGTAGTTCTCACACTCAACATATGCAACAGTTGCACAGCATTCAACTCTGGCGAGCCCATCGTCCAAGGAAATCAGAATAGACAGCTACATACACAAACTGGACGTCAAGCCTGAGATATTTTACTTAGAGACAGAGCTAGCTATCTTTATTTAACAGAACCTGAACCTGATAAGATTTCTTTGAAACTGTTAACCTATTACGCAGATGCCTACATGCAACAACCCGAGACTAGAAATGCTCACCAAAACCACGCAATATTGAATCATCGACATGTTCAACACTAGAAGAGATCCAGCACCTACTATTAAGAAAATATTTTTTCTATACAAAAGAAGCATTGAAAGGGATAACAAGACACAGCCAGTACAAACAGGTTTCAAATGAACTGCTTTTTATTAGTCATCACTTAAATGAAATTGAGCTTCTTGCTTTCTGTTTTCCAAATAATGTGGTTTCTGCTGTTGTGTCCACTTGAAAGTGGTATTATCAGCTTGTGATTACCTACATGGGTTATGACTGTGGAAACAAAACTAACAACATAGTCTAGATTTCACAGGATTTCATTATTTTTCAGAGAATACATTTAGTTCTTTCAAACATTTGCTCATCATTGTGTAAGAGACCTTTTGTTTCCTGTGATTCAGATGAAGAACATGGGAAATGAAAGTATCAAACTGCCATATTTCAAGAATGTAATTAAAGCCTTCACCTTCAGCAGTGACTGCATGGTTACTGCTGAATATACAGTGCTGGTATTTAGCCTTTGAGCCGGTATTTAGCCTTTCAGGAGATGTAGGAACATTTCCAACCCTGCCCTCGGGCTGTGAGCGCAAATGTACTCACTCATCACTTGGTGAGTTTTACCTGTAGCAGATCCTGAACAACTCAAGCACTTCAGCGAATGTGACATTGGCAGATTTTGGGTTGAGGTAGTGTGGTTCAACATATGATATTCAAGATATTTTCAACAACTATTTATTTGAAAGAGGGAGAAGGCATTGATAAGCTGATGTGGAGGTTGTTTCTCCTCTGCTGTTGGCTACCAATACATTTTGTTAACAAGTTACGATGACAGAATTTACAAAATTAATAGAGTTGTGGAGATTTGAACAAAAAAATACGTCCAACCTCATTGATTCGAGTACTAATTTGCGATCTCTCTGACGAAACTAATCCTCCATATTCTGCATTCCGTTATTTACAGCATATAACTTCCTTCCCTTCCCTTCCCTTCCCTTCCCTTCCCTTCCCTTCCCTTCCTTTCCCTTCCCCTCCCTTCCCTTCCCTTCCCCTCCCTTCCCTTCCCCTCCCTTCCCTTCCCTTCCCTTCCCTTCCCTTCCCTTCCCTTCCCTTCCCTTCCTTTCCCTTCCCCTCCCTTCCCTTCCCTTCCCCTCCCTTCCCTTCCCCTCCCTTCCCTTCCCTTCCCTTCCCTTCCCTTCCCTTCCCTTCCCTTCCCTTCCCTTCCCTTCCCTTCCCTTCCCTTCCCCTCCCTTCCCCTCCCTTCCCTTCCCTTCCCTTCCCTTCCCTTCCCTTCCCTTCCTTTCCCTTCCCTTCCCTTCTCATATTCCATTTAAGGCTTTCCTTTTCTCTGTGGCTCTCTGACTAATTATGTGTCCTACGTCTACATGTTTAAGCAAAAGCATTTAGCACTATCTTTCAGCACCTCATTATCTCTTTTATATAAGAATCCCCTGTCCCTATCTCAGCAAAAACACAATTTATGTCCTTTATAACCATCTTACTTTAAGGCTATGAAATTGAGACTGAGATTATATTTAACAGAAGAATGAATTTAAGTTGAGAATCTTTTACTGAAAAGCATAGACACAGAGTATATAGTCTTTATTGTATCTGCCTCCTGGGGGTGATTTGGATTGCATGTTTTCTATCTGAACTAAATACTTAACAAAAGAACTATTCTCCATTCTGTGCATGCAGCTCTACACTGTAAATACCATTACTGCCACTTGAAACTGCACAGGTAGCATCTTTAAGTCACAAACACAATTCCTACTGATGTTAGTGGAAACACTATAGTTGTATGGAAAGAGACTAATGTATGGTCCTTAAATTTGGGGGGAGGGTGGGAAGATGCCAAAGATTTAAGTACAGCAAAAGAATGAAACTATAGGCCTGATTCTGCTTCCATTACAATCATTTGGATTTGTTTGAGTTCTTCCCAGCTTACTTCACAAGCAGTTAAGTTATTAAGAATTTCCAAGATCAAGAGGAGTAGTTTATTTCAGGGGGAAAATATGACCTTTAATAGTAAGCAAATTATGAAGAACCAACTTTTAAAATATATTATTTTGGTGCTAAACCGAAATTTCTTCACATGATGTTTTTGTGCAAATCTTTATTTTATTTTTCTAAACAACGCTTGTATTGTTATTCAAATTTCAGAACTTGTCCTCAGCTGTCCAACTCAGCTAGAGATGGTGGAGCTGGTTTATGCCTGATAAGTATCTGCACCTTTAAAAATAGCTAATATTCATTAGTCTGTAGCCAATTGCACTCTGGACAACCTTCCCTTGGCAGTCTGTGCAAACAGATCCCAGATCAGTTCCTATAGATTCTTGCTAGAATGCAGTTGTGTAACTGTAAACTGGTTCGATATTGAGCAATTTTTAAAAATCATTCCTTTTTCCTAAAGAGCAAGGGAGCATTTATTTTGGTTAAATTAATTGTGTTGCAAGCTGTGTTCCTGTTGCACAAGATTAGAGATTAGTTCAGCAAGATGGTGTCCACCATCTGTTAGAGTAAAAAAATCCACTGTGGAAATCCGAGGGTAATTTTTGGAAACGAGTTGACATTTTAGTAACATTTTCTATAGCTTCATTACCTCAGGAAATAAGTTAGTAGGTTAAAGGAGAAGATAAATAAGAAATCATACTGGGAGATTTTAGCACTGACAGTAATTAAAGTATTTTCTTAAGAAATCAAAGAAAGACAAGAACAGAAAGACATAAAATGGCTATAATGATTTATGCCAAAGGTTTCTCTTGTTTAGAATCCTGTTTCTGACAGTGGTCAATAGTAGAAGCCATATAAGAACAGAGCATGTATAAGTTCTCCAGGGCAGTATGTTTTCCAAGATATCCACATCTTAGGGACTTCCTGAGGTAAGTTTATATGCAGATAATCATACTTCATAGTCACTGCTAGACCCAAGCCTCATGCATTTATCTAGTATCATTTAAAAACCATTTATATTTTTGGCCTCCACAACATCCTGTGGCAATGAGTTCCATAATTTTATTATGCATCATGAGAAAAAGTTCTTCCTTTTGTTTGTTTGTCCCTAAGGGAAACAGGGACAAATTAAAAGGCGCTGTATTTACTCAGTAAAGGGTAACACTGCTGTGGGAGACACTTCCAGAGCTGCACAAGGAAGACAGTGCTTGTGACCACAGCTTTGCAGCCAGGAGAGTGATGGGGCAGTCACGGCATGGCCCAAAGACTGAGCTGAAATTTTGCAGCAGGAGAAAGCAGGGAAGCCTGTGCTCATAACGTCTCAAGAGCTTCTCCTTTGACAGTGCTCTCTTTTCAGTCCTGGATATCTCTGTGCCCTAAACAAATGTCAGATGTTTATCCACGTGTATCCAGTGAGAAATTTAAGCAATTGAAAAAAAGGGCTTTATCCCATGCACGCTCCACTGGAGAGCCCCAGCCTGCTATGGAAATACATGAACAGGAAATTGTACGGATCCTAAAGGCAGACCAGAACACAGCCTGCGGTGTGGCAAGCAGCATGTTTTCATATGCTGTGGTTTGTCCTTTCTGAAGTGGTCATGTAATAAGCTGAAAATATCCACATGTTTAGATAGTAAACATGCATGTAAGACTGCTGGTAGTGAATTTCCACTTGGAAGAGTATGACTTGCTAAATGGACAGCTATAGCCTGACACCCTCACACCTCCTCTTTCTAGAAACGAAATCAAAAAACCCACAACATATTCCCATTATTGTCCTCTACATATTCCCAAATTTCCTCTATATACAAACACAAAGCAAATGTGTTATACTTTTTCAATGCCTAAATGATTAAAACTTCACACTATAAAACTGCTAACCACAGAATCTGAAAATTGTCATTGCTTAACTGGAAAGTATTCCAAGTGCTTTCAGACAGAAAACATGCCTTCATAGCCAAACTCTAAGGAATGAAGGCAGTGGCAGCACTTTGAAATATAAGCTATATTCTGTAAGCATTGATTTCCAGTAAAAACAATCCACATTCATCAAATTACCTAGTGCCTCTGTGGGTCAATTTCTAAAGCCTTTTCCCAGGCTTGAAAAGGAGGACCACAGTACATGGTACCAGGTAGAAAATGCTGGCTTTACAGCTTTTGGCAACATGTAAAGATTCTAGTAATCAATAGTAAGAATATGAGCACTGCAACTAATTGATGGAGAGAGAGAGAGAGGGAGATGGAAACACTGTTTTGAGTTTCCAGTGAATGGTACTGCTTAGGCTCATTCTAGGAACCTGAGTGCCTGGAAAGCATAAAATAATGGTAAATAAATGCAGCTGAAGGTCTCTGGTGCTTAGGAATGTGGGCTAGCCAGTTGCACATTGTCATTCTTCTATTTTTTGCAGTACGTTGAGTAGTTCAGATCAGGTCTGGATTTCAGTGTTTCAGCTTCTGTGGAAACAAGTATTACCAGACATGCCCTGTACTAAATAGCTAACAGGGAGAAAAGGAAGAGGAAGGTAACAAACATAGGTGGCTGCATAGACTTGGTATAATATGTCTTTGCTTATTCTTAATATTTTATGAACAAGGTTATAATAATGACAGCAGCAATTCACATAAACTACTTGTCAAATCAGGGTCAATTCTTCCATAGTCTTAACAGCAAAAAGGAATCCAGAGAAATATATGGAAGAATCCAAAAGACTGAAATTCAGTATGCTTATACCCCTAGAAAGTAAGGGATGATGAAAGCTTTTTCACTGAAATTTCTTGCTTCTTATTCTATTTTTCTATACAGTCTTTAAACAAACCCTTATTATGCTGTGTATCACAGAATCACAGAATCACAGAATGTTAGGGATTGGAAGGGACCTCGAAAGATCATCTAGTCCAATCCCCCTGCCAGAGCAGGAACCCCTAGGTGAGGTTACACAGGAAGGCGTCCAGGCGGGTTTTGAATGTCTCCAGAGAAGGAGAATCCACAACCCCCCTGGGCAGCCTGTTCCAGTGTTCTGTCACCCTCACTGAGAAGAAGTTTCTTCTCACATTTAAGTGGAACCTCTTGTGTTCCAGCTTGAACCCATTACCCCTTGTCTTACTGTTGGTTGTCACCGAGAAGAGCCTAGCTCCATCCTCGTGACACCCACCCTTTATATATTTATAAACATTAATGAGGTCACCCCTCAGTCTCCTCTTCTCCAAGCTAAAGAGACCCAGCTCCCTCAGCCTTTCCTCATAAGGGAGATGCTCCACTCCCTTCATCATCTTCGTGGCCCTGCGCTGGACTCTCTCCAGCAGTTCCCTGTCCTTCTTGAACTGAGGGGCCCAGAACTGGACACAATATTCCAGATGAGGTCTCACCAGGGCGGAGTAGAGGGGAAGGAGAACCTCTCTGGACCTACTAACCACCCCCCTTCTAATACACCCCAGGATGCCATTGGCCTTCTTGGCCACAAGGGCACAGTGCTGGCTCATGGTCATCCTGCTGTCCACCAGGACCCCCAGGTCCCTTTCCCCTACACTGCTCTCTAATAGGTCATTCCCCAACCTGTACTGGAACCTGGGGTTGTTCCTGCCCAGATGCAAGACTCTACATTTTCCCTTGTTATATTTCATTAAATTTTTCCCCGCCCAACTCTCTAGCCTGTCCAGATCTCGCTGGATGGCAGCACAGCCTTCTGGCGTGTCAGCCACTCCTCCCAGCTTGGTGTCATCAGCAAACTTACTGATAGTACACTCAATTCCCTCATCCAAGTCATTGATGAATATATTGAACAGTATTGGTCCCAGAACTGACCCTTGAGGCACTCCACTAGATACAGGCCTCCAACCAGACTCCGCCCCATTGATCACAACTCTCTGGCTTCTCTCCTTCAGCCAGTTTGCAGTCCACCTCACTACCCGATCATCCAGTCCACACTTCCTCAGTTTTGCCATGAGGATGCTGTGGGAGACGGTGTCAAATGCTTTGCTGAAGTCAAGGTAGACCACATCCACTGCTCTGCCATCGTCAATCCACCTTGTTACGTCTTCATAAAAGGCTATGAGGTTGGTCAAACACGACTTCCCCTTGGTGAAGCCATGTTGACTGTCCCTGATGACCCTCTTATCCTTGATATGTCTTAAGATGGCACCAAGGATAAGGTGTTCCATCACTTTCCCAGGGATGGAGGTGAGGCTGACCGGTCTATAGTTGCCCGGGTCCTCCTTCTTGCCCTTTTTGAAGACCGGAGTGACATTTGCTTTCCTCCAGTCCTCAGGCACCTCTCCTGTTTCCCAAGACTTGGCAAAGATGATGGAGAGCGGTCCAGCAATGACTTCAGCCAGCTCCCTCAGCACCCGTGGGTGCATCCCATCTGGACCCATGGATTTATGGATGTCCAGATTGCTTAATTGCTCCCTAACCCAGTCCTCATCAACTGAGGCAGACTCCTCCATTGCCCTGCCTTCCTCTGGGGCCTCAGGGGTACGAGGCTCCTCAGGACAGTCTCCGGCAGAGTAGACAGAGACAAAGAAGGCATTCAGTAATTCTGCCTTCTCTGTATCTTCTGTCACCAGGGCACCCACCCCGTTCATCAGTGGGCCTACATTGCCTCTGGTGTTAGTTTTATCTGCCATGTATTTGAAGAACCTCTTCCTGTTGTCCTTGACCCCTCTCGCCAGGTTTAACTCTAAGGAGGCCTTAGCTTTCCTAGTTGCCTCCCTACATCCTCTGACAACAGCCTTATATTCTTCCCAAGTGGCCAGCCCCTCCTTCCATGATTTGTAAACCCTCCTCTTCCACTTGAGTTTACCCAGCAGTTCCCTGTTTAACCACGCAGGTCTCCTGGCTCCCTTCCTTGACTTCCTGCGCGTTGGGATGCACTGATCTTGAGCTTGGTAGAAGCAGTCCCTGAAAGTTAACCAACTATCTTGGGCGCCTTTACCTTCAAGCAGCCTTGCCCACGGGATTCCCTCCAGCAACTGTTTGAAAAGGCCAAAGTCGGCCCTGCTGAAGTCCAGGGTTGCAATTCTGCTCGGTATTCTGCTCCCACCACAGGAGATTCTGAACTCCACCATCTCATGGTCACTGCAACCAAGGCAGCCCCCCACCTTTACTGCTTCGACCAGACCCTCCTTGTTAGCGAGGACGAGATCCAGCAGCGCACCTCTTCTAGTCGGCTCCTCCACCATTTGCATGAGAAAGTTATCGTCAATGCACTGGAGGAACCTCCTAGACTGAGGCTGGCTGGCTGAGTAGTCCTTCCAGCAAACATCAGGGTAGTTAAAATCCCCCATAACAACCAGAGCCTGTGACTGTGAGGCCACGCTCAGCTGCCCGTAGAAGGCCTCATCAACTTCCTCACCTTTGTATATATATCTATATACAAATAAACTTATTTGTGGACAATGCCCGCTGAATTAACTATCATGCATGTAAGGGAATGGAAAATTTTCATCTCACCTTATTCAAAAAGGTAATTCACTACTATGGCTGAGCAAATACAAGGACCAATAAAAAAAAATTACATTGAAATATGCCAATGAATCATCAATGTGAAGAAAGAAAAGTTTAGTTCTTGCAATACAAGGAGATGTTTACTACTTAGCCAAGAACAACTGATAATACCTAAACAAACAAAAAGACATCTTCAAGGAAGCGGAGGAATTCTTTCAGTTGGGAGAAACAGTGAGGGTACTTCTTGTAGTTAGAAAGGCAAGAAATTACTTTGAAGGTGAGAGTTCAATACCTGGACTTCAAAGAAGACTTCAAGAGAACAATACTGCAAAGATAACTGGCATCATGAGTGCACAGTAAATATTCAAAGCCTGGGCTTCTGAAAGACCCCTCTAATGGAAAGCTCTCAGGGTTTTCCAACAGAGGCTCCCAACTGGTATTGCTCAAGATTATGTCTTCTGGATAAAGACTTATGCCACTATTACCACCTGCTTGGAGGCGGAGATCAAGTTAGCTAGGCACAGGGAGAAAGCCCTGACCAATACAGCCTTGCAACATGTAGGTGAGTATACTTTCTTTTTCAATTCACTTATGTATTCAACAAACTTCTATAACTGTATTATCTATTTTGAATACAATGTCTTTATTCAACCGTTACCTTGAGCTGACTTAGAGTGAGTATTATTTCAAGGTAACTGGATAACAGAAATCTCTTTAAGTGATATGGAAAATTTGTAAACAGGGACATGGGGCACCTTTTAACTTCTCTATCTCCACAGAATTTCCTCTGCTATATTCAAAGAATAGAGGACATCTCAGCTTCATGAGTCAGTTGCAAGTTATTAGCATGCAGCAGGATATTGCTATATATGCTTGAAAGAAAAGGTCAAAAGGAATTTGTGACAGATGTGACAGGCTGTCTGTGAAGAGCACAAATGTAGATATTATTCACACCATCTGTCCTAGGCATCCCACACTGATGTCTGTGAAAGCAGGCTCGCAGCATTGCTGATCTGCAGCACTCTTCACAGATCCCTCCTCTCTTCACTGCCTCTACAAGGCTTCTGCGCTCCTCACCTACCCCACAGCTTAAGTGCCTGCAGCTGGACAGTACACATAGTCTGTTTCCCTTTCCCATTCTGGATGTCCCATCAAATAATAACTGTGCTGAGGTAATTACAGCTTGTTTTGTCTTGCTTTCCTAACCCCTTTATAATTTTAAATAGATGTGATTTTAACTAGCTTCTAATTTAAGCTGTTAGAAATTGTGATCATGTGGTGTTAACTTTGACAAAGGGCTGCCCATGTCAATAGCAATAGGTGCATGACAGGGTTTGGCATGCTGAACCTTGAAATGAAACTAAAAAATAGCATGTGATTATCTGAGATAAACAGGCATGATGGAAATGCTCATTTTATAGTGTCAAGTTGAATAGACACAGAACAAATTAGAAACTCCTGTGGTCTAGAGCTTACTGTGCCACTAGCTCCATTTGGCATCTCCATGCCTTAGTTTCCTTTAGGAAAAACTGGGATTAACTCATGTTTACATTTGAATAAAAGAAATACTGAGTGTTCCTAATAGTTGTTGTGGTTTTGATTTTTTTCTTTCTTTTTTTTTTCCTCAGCTCTCTTATTTGGAACTGGCAATACTTTTCTAAGGGCCAGGGACAATGGAGTAAGAAGCAGGTAGAAAGTCTCACTAGCAGAAAATCACTCCCAGAACAATATGACAGTATTTTATTTAAACAGTCACTTCCACAGACAATAGTGCAGAAAATTGATTTTTAATTTTAGGGGGTTCATTCATTTCAAATTAACTCATTTAAAGTTTTGAGTTTTGGTGCAGGTTTTTTGTTTGGTTGGTTGGTTTTGGTTTTTGTTTGTTGGGGTTTTTTTGTGTGTTTTTTTTTAATTTTTTGTTTGGGTGGGGGTTTTTTGTTTTTCGTTTTGGGGGTTTTTTGTTTGGTTTGGTTTGTGGGTTTTTTTTCAGTTAGCAAACCAAAATAATTCGGTTTCAGTGGGACAAAATAAGATAGACATTGTATATTCTGGGTGCTGACCCGTATCTCCAAGGTATACACTTGAAGGTGTAAAGGTAGCGTAAAAGCCTCCACTGATGTAGACAAAGCTGATGGTTTAATATAGACCTGCTATAGATAAGTGGCATTATCTAACACTTTTGGAAGATGCAACAACTCTGTGCTGGTATAATAACAGGGTAAGTGCGTAAATGCCTTTGTGAATCCAACCACCTTCAAGTCCGTGTGGTTCTTTTTTGGAAAGATGAAGCAAATTCAAATGTTTTAAAAACCTTTTCTTTCATATTTTATTTGTCAAACAGTTTTAGTCAAACTATAGTGTATTATTTAAATAAAAATGTGTCCGAGACTACTTATGTTTATTTAGAGCCAAATGGATCTATCAGATCTGTTCCTGTGCCATCAGCTTAATCTCTTCCAACTACAGGTCCATTATTTTCTTATCTCACATTATTTAATGTATTTATCTATGCAATGCCTTTTGGAAGTAAGAAAATATCACTATTCTCATTTTGTGGAGGAGAAAACTGAATCAGGAGGTTTCCGATTCACACAGTAAGTCAGTTAAATAAATGCAGGTTGGACCCTGTCTGACTTGTCACATTCAGCTAAGACAGGTCCATCTTTTCAGATTGCAGAGACGACAGCAGTAGGTTAATGGTCCCGTAGTGATGAGAGTGCACTAATAATGTGCCAATATAAATATGATCCCTGAATAGAAAGTATTAACACAATGTCTGGCAAGGAAATCTGACTGGTCCACTGAGTTGATGAAATGTATTCTTTCACCACTGGTCAGTTCTATAAAATCAAAGCAACTGAATAACGACAACAACAAAAAAAATCTGGATGCATTTCGCTGTTTTACAAAGATA
The DNA here is from genome assembly GCF_036013445.1 of Caloenas nicobarica. Taxonomy (NCBI): domain Eukaryota; kingdom Metazoa; phylum Chordata; class Aves; order Columbiformes; family Columbidae; genus Caloenas; species Caloenas nicobarica. The sequence goes on from NC_088246.1 coordinate 145,937,643, forward strand.
ATTATCAGAGGAGCAAACAACTGGACTCAAACTATCCTGTCACCTAAAACTAAATGTTGTTAAAATAATATTGGCATTAAAATGTAATAAACAAACATGGACATATAGAAAATGAGTACCTGAGAGAGTGTCATAGCTTCATACTATAGATATGTTGCAGAGAGCTGGATAGTCAGAAATAAAAAAAAGAGGTGACAAACCAAGACATTTCTAATCCCCATAAGAGGCCACAGTGCTCAAGTGAGTTTTGTTCCTTGGCTGCACCACTGACTAGTACTCCTGGAGTGTCAAAAAACCATGAGGTAAACCGAGAGGGTTCCTAAACTTAACAAAGTCAATCTATTTAAAAAAGAGTTAACTGCATTTCTAGACCACATCAGATGTTGTAACAAGCTAAACATGAAGAAAATATCCATGAAATATTTTTCATTTAAATTCAGTACCAATTTCATGACAATTTGCATATTAGTGTTTGATAAATACTTATGAAAAATTACAGAAATTAATTTACAGGCCTATTTTATCTATTCTGTATATTTATCTATTATATGAACTAAAATGATAAGTCCAGTAAGATCCATAATTTTAAAAAGTGGTTAATTTGAGTATTTAAAAATGCACATATTAACCCCTGACACTGAGAAAAAACATTATTAACTATGACAAATCAAGACATAGACTAAAGGCCTTTAAATGAATGATGGGATAATAAGAATATATATAAGATTGTTAAATATATATGTGCATAATAACCACCAGATATGTGTTCAGTCCCTTGGAAACTTTAAATGTGCACCAGCTTTACTCTTTCAGTGTATGAAGAAGACACAGTACTATCTCGTAATTAGTCTGACGGGTGAGTGCTGGCAAACAGCCGTGCAGGTCAGGGGTTCTGGCAGGAGAGCTCATGTGTGGCAGCTGAGTCTTTCCGAATTCGCTCAGACACATTTCCCAGCTTTCGCTGATGGAGCTGTGTCTGAAGGAGGATTGGTACACAGAAATCCTTGGGAAAGGTAGAAATGTTCACTGAGAAAAACCTGTCTGAACATGAAGATAACTGATGAAAAGCGCTGCTTTCTGTGGAACGGCCCATTGAGGGGTGGGGAAGGACCCCTGCAGAGCCCGGCAGGAGGAACAGGAGCCACCGATCTGCAGGAGGTCCCAAACGTGCCGAGGAAGCGCGTCTGCAGTGACATGTGTTAACATGTGCTGTGTGATCCTCTCCAGCGACATTCAGTCCAAGTGAGAAGAAAAAGCTTGAGCCACATTATGGGAGCTTGGGAGGACCATAAATGCTTCATTTGTTCTGCTATGCTGGGGAAATGACGAGAAGGGAAAGCCCTCTGACTCTCTGCTTTGCATGCATACGCAGCAATCGCTAGGGTCAAATCCTTACAATAATTCTGCTCTCACTGGAGTGTAAATAAAGAATATCACACTCTCCCTGCCCTGCTTCCTCTCCTGAATAATGCATCAGTTCCCCTATGGATGCATATGGCAAAAATATAATTCATTTCAAAGAAAGCAAAATGTATAACCCAGCTCTTCCAGCTGACGGTTAAGACACCTGAAGAGCATCCTGCAAAGTAAGATCATTGCACGTGCACTTGCAAAAGTGGGGGGCAGTCTGATAACGGGTGTGAGATGCACAGAACAAAACAAGAAATTCTGCTTTCTGTACTTCCCCTGAGAAAGGAGAATTCAAGATGAAAACCCGAAGTGTAAATAAGGATTCCAGCATTACAAAAATCCTCCCTCTCCCACTCTGTGCAAAGGACAAAATATCGTCCTGGCAGAGCTATCTTGGGATCAGGGAGCTGAGATTTCCCACTCAAATACTTCTGTCTAACATTCAAACCAGTTCCTAAGGCCAGGCACTGAGCAGACAACTGGCTCCCAGCAGCACCATCCTTCATCATTCTTTACTCAGCCAAAACCCCCTTTTGGTTCCACTGGCAATTCTGCCTACATACGTACATAAGGTCAGTCCTGAAAGCAATAAATAGCCGGGTGCTCTAGGCACTCAATCGCTTTGGCATTCAAGTTGTGCATCCAGATGACATAGCAACCTTCCACAGAGTGGCCAAAGGTGACTAGTTTTGGCAGAAATGTTAATAGCCATCTTAAAGTGATCTTTACTTGTTTCCATAGCAACACGCCACTGAAGAAAAGGCAGACTGACAAGAAGAAATATGCAAATTGTTTACTTTTTCAGTCCATTGATGCCATTTTGTGTATTCTTTCATTCTAGCCATTAAAAATCTCCTGTTGCCTCTGTGCAGTCATTGGGCTGTGTGGAAATGTAAACACTGAAGTCTTTATTCTTCTGGTAGCTGACAGCTTCTCTCCTTGGGGAATGAAAAAACATTGTCTTTTTTTTCTTCTCATCAAAAAACAATAGAGGTTGCATTAGTCACAGCGAGTATGGAAATCTGCCAGGAAAAAAAAAGTAGTACCCCTGTAGAAACCTAATAAAAGTGTCCGTTAGGCTTTTGGAAATGACCCTTAACTACCAGCCAAAGTATAATGAAATTGGCAAAACACAAAAAGCAAAGTCTCACTTTGCTTTGCAGCTTTCAAATGACCCACAAACCTTATTAAAAGGGATCAGCAGTGGCAAATATAGACTCTGCCAAAGTTCTTTGGCAACAAGTCCCAAAAATCTGAAAGAGAACAGGTTTACATAGAAGCAACAAGCTTGCTGGTAAGGTTAGCTGCTGTCAACATCTCTCACACTACAAACAGAAAAATCCCTTTTGACTTGTTTTCTTAATGAGTTATCCTGTTTAATTTATTTCATCCACAGTTCATGGGAGCAGATCCTGCAGTTCTTTATTCAGATACAATCCAGATGAAACTAGTGAAGGGAGGTGCTGCCTAAGAAAGGAGGACAGCACTGGACTTTCTGGAGCAACTGCTGTATGTTAGTTGTAAGGAAATAATTTTTTTAAAGAACAGTGCTGTATAGCATTTACCATTTTATTGTACACATTAGTGTCCATAAGTTTTTATTAAGGGTAGATTTTGCTCTGAATTAAACAAACAAAAAAATTACAGAACACAGTTCTCCACTTCCTGCTAGCTGGTTCTGTGAGAGGGCAGGATGAGGATTTGACCTTAGATTTCCTTCTAGAAGATATGGTCCAATGCAAGTGCCGGTTATGGGTTTGTACAGGAGCTATTTATGTTATGAACGAGTTCTGGCTAATTGTTCCTCTCAGATTTTAAATTCTGTTAGCTTTTTAAAAATTCAGTATGTTACTGTCAGGTTGTGAACAAAAAAATCATACCCTAGTTGTTTACATAAATATTGCAAATAATACCATGCAAAATCATCCTCACAAGCTACTTCATATTTTCAAGGAAAAAAAAAAAAAAACAACAAACCAAAACAGAACAATACATATGCTTAGCCATATTGAGGCAACAGAGTGAAGGAATGAATAGATGTGTATTTGGACTGGTGGGGTTTTTTATGAGTCTGCAGAGCTGATTTTTCTTTACATAGTCCTGAAGACTATCATGCCATTGAAGCCAATAGGAGTACTACTGAGAGTATGGTTTTCAAGACTGAACCATAAGATTATAACAAAGCCATCTGATTTTCCTTGAAGCTCCATGTTTGTACAGACATTTATTCATTGTGTGTCCTACTCTGTTTGTGGACCATGACTGCAGAATTTTGATGAGCCCTATACAGAGCTCTTTTCAGATCCAGCTTTGCAAAGAGGCATGTCACACTGAGAAATCCCTTGTGCGCCATTGCTTTATTGTTTTGTGCACATGTTTAAGTCTATCTTGATTTCACTCCATACATTTCCTTGTTCCTGGTCTATAGAGCTAATAAATTGTCCACTCCAGAAGAAGTTCAGCTTCATGGCTATTCATTCTGACCCACTCTCCCTGTTTTCCTTTCATGCCGAGGCAAGTAAAACTGCCTTAGAAATCTGCCAACTTGCATAATTCAAAGACAACACTGGAGTTTGAGTGCTTTTGTCTTTGTTTAAGACTGAAGTCCCAAAACACAAAATATTTAGCTATAAGATTCAACTTGAGATCAACCAGAAGTTAATGGAAAAGTCTTTCTGAGTAAAAACTAAAAAAAACAGGGCTGTTAGTCATTGACTAGTATAGAGATAAAAGAGGGATGCTAAGTACCTTAGTAGTTTCACTGTTTGTGTTTTCCTTTAGATATCATATGGTCATGCATGGGTAAATACGGGTCAGTGAGGTGCTTAAAGATAATTATTGTGTACAAAGTGCCTTTCTTGCCTCTGCACTTCATAGCTAGCAAAAGCTGTATGCTCCACCATGACTCTAAAAGCAGCAGGGACTGGGGGTGTGAGACCAGGATGGGCACAGGAGGAGAAGATGACATGGGTCAATGTATATGCTGTGGCTTGGGTGTCTAATCCAGCACACTGGGGAGTTCAGACATTGGCTGTGTCTCTCAAGCCCAGCTTCTCAGGTGGTCTTCTCAGGGTACAATAAATCCACATGACATTTCCATGGTGTGCAGACTATAAAGACAGAAAATATTAGGAGTCATGTTCTCATTACAGAGGACGGCTTTGTGGTAACCCTAAGATGTGACCAAAGCACCAGGATAAACTCATCTGCTGATAAGTATTACACGCCTAATTAAAAAAAGAAAAAGAATGCATGCATGCATTTGATTTCATTCCAGATCCAGCTTTAACTTTGTACAAATACTCTGGTATTATTCTATCTTTCTTGTTCCCCTGAACTTCCTGCTCAAACTGGAAATGGAAGGGCCAGACAGTTCTCCTCTTCTCAAGGGATTTTCAGAGCAATCCTGAAGAAAAGAACATTCATGTTTTTAAAGTTGGTGCTGACATTCAACTATAAATCATAGGTCATCAGTGATCCTTAACAGTGAGATGCACTAGCCAAAATCTGTAAGAACTATCATCAAAGGCAAAAAAAAAACCCCTTTGTAATCAACAGAAGCAAAATTTGGATTGGGGTATCTGCTTAAGATTTGCATGAGAAATTCCACAAACTTCCATTAGTTTCTTTGAACAGGAACATTTATTAATAGGAATGGCTTATTTTATCATTGATAAATTGAATCAAACTCTATACAGTATGGTGGAGCACAGGGGAAACTTAGAAAGCAAATTTAACAAAGAATAACTTGATTCTATTTTACTCTGATCCACTTTTGTATTTTACAAGGCTTAACCACCATTTTATCTGTACTGAATATACTTTTGGTTCAGAATATACTTTTGGCAGTATTTTTAAGGTATATTCAGATGATTTTTAGGTTCATAGCCTTTGCCTAAGAAATTGGCGAGAAGTATCGAAGCAAAGTTAGCTTCACATCAGTATACAAAGATCCTCATCCACTGGAAAGCACTGAAAAACACTGTGGTTTGCAAATCCCAAAAGTTTAAAATCCCGTTAGGTAAGGAAGAGAAGATAATAGATTTACAAATGCTTCTCTGATTATAAAGTTGTTCAGCTCAGTTCATTACCAGTTAATTATTAAATATACATTACAGTCATTCTCTAGCTGAGATATTTGGGAAGCAGATGGCTCCTATCAACAGAGTTAAAAATAAATAAAGACTGTCTTCAGAAACATCTGGTACTGGCAACTGTCAGAAACAGTGTCAGTCCTCAAAATTCAAATACAGCCATGGAGTTTGAGTGCTTCTGTCCTGATGTTTATGACTGAAAAGGACCAAAGGAAAGATCTAGCCGTGAAATTTGATCTGGAATCAGATCTCAAACACTTTCTTCAAGGTATTTGCCCATGTTGAGACCAAAGCTTATTTTTTCCTCGACTTTTACCTGCCACAGCTAAATAGCAAAGTACAGGTAAATTTGTCACTTCATGTTTTCTCTTGTGACTGAAATTAAAATGTATAACAGATTATTCTGTTACATTTTAACAAATGCACTTCACAAAATTTGTTGAACTTTTGTCAGATGACAATGTTACATGAGTGAGCCTAGTCTCACGAAATAGTTCAACAATCTCACTGCAGTGTTTCTGATGAGAAGGAAAGACTGCTATTTAGCTTGTCGATATTTGGATTAGTCTCTATTTCATTTTCTGGTAAGGGAGAAAAAACACACGTCGAAGTGCAATTTAAGTGTTTCAGTGTTCTCTTATGCTTCTATTTATATTTCCCAAAGGACAGTCCAGTTTCACCCTAAAATAAGTCAGTCTGACCACCTATGACTACAGTCCTCTCTTTCCAAAAAGTATCTCCAATTTAACCACTGAATTTCCTGCTGAATCAGTCTCTCCACTTTGGAAGTTTATTTTCAAAGCAAACAGAATGGAGGTGGGGGGATGGTGATCAGGGTCCATCTGGAAATCTTCTTGCCCTAAAACATCAGTTAGAAAAATTATTTTCAACATGGTGCTGCACATATAGGGGACAAGAATTCCAGGAAACTGGACCACTAGTGAGGAACTCCAGGGCAGATTTTCCCATTTGTATTATGACTTTTACCAAAATCAATATTAAAGGTTTGAAGCAGTGTTATCCTAGAGATGCTGTGGAAGAAAAATTTCTAGGGACACAGACCCTGTAATTTGACTTACAATGTTTATGACACTGTGGCCCGTGAAATATTAAAGCATTTGCCAAATTTGATATTATAGAACTTCATATATTTGTGATAATAGTAAGTAAAAAAAAAGGTATTTCAGTGGTTCCTTTTGTATTATCTGGTAAACTCGGCTGTTTACAGATTTACAAATGTCATTGAAACATTATGAATTTCTATCTGAAAAAAATTATGATAATTTAACAGAAAGGTCAATTTTTTGTGTTTGGTTTTATTTTTAGATTTTTGTTCTTTGTCTCTAGTAAATGCAGATAGCATGTCCACATTTTTTTTTTCTGGAAATATGAGTGACTAGTCCATTAAGTTTGTTTCTACAAGAATGGAAAGATTTTTCCATAATATAGTCATTCTAAGAGATTAGGCTTTCTGGGTGAAAAATAAAGACAAAGAAAAGAGATTTTTGAGCTTGGACTATAACAAGTAGCACTAGAAAGTACAATCACCTACATGCAAATTCTTGTTTATTAATTATGAAGCAATACTTTGAAATGAACTGTCCTTTTAACTAGTACTAAAACTTCTTAGTGTATTAAAAAGAGTGAATTTATTATTCATTCACCTCAAGATTTCTGAGGATTAGATTTAAACCTCTTACTTGCAGCATTTCTTAAATAAAAAAAAAAGGCAAAACGAATTTTTTTTAAAAAGGCAAACAAATTAGGTACTGTGATAATTATGCATATACAGGGTGTTTCAAAAAGATGGACCAAATTTGAAATCACTAGTGCTTGGAAATTGTTTACATCTTTTTGAAACTGTACATTAAAGCTAAGCATTAATTTCACAACTGATCAACAGAAGAGTGTGAGAGGAACTAACCTTCCCCTGTAAAAGAAACTCTGGACACCCACTTGCTGTTTCTCCCGTGTTCTCTGGTAACTTGTTGTGTTTGAACACTCTCTACCTTCTTGTCTCCCCTTTGTCCAGGGTTAAATGCACTAATCAAGATAACTATCAATTTGTCTGTCCTACCCAAGCACCCAGCTGTGGTGAGAGGGTGCACGGTGTGGCACGCAGGCACCGTCGCTGGTCAGTGCTGAACCCGGGGGACTCCGTGACTACTGTGTTTGTCACTGCTAGAAACCACGCAAGAGAGCCGGCCGTCTCTCTTGTGCCACCCACACCACAATAGCAGGTTATTAAATAAAAGACTTTTCAGACTTTCAGGTTTATTTTTTACCTTTGTTTCCCCTGGTATGGTCTGTGAATATCAAGTGCAACTCTGGTTAGAGGCATTTGCAACTGTTGGCTTTTTAAAAAAAAATTTTCTCCTATTTACATGAAAACCATGCTGACAGCACACCTGAAAGCTGGCACAACATGTAATGCTCTCCAGAAAGTCCTCTCCTTGCTCATATGAGGCACTCCCCCATGACACCCCTTACCATGTATGCTTCAGAGCTTTTGTGTCTGCATTCAGCTGATGCACGAGGTCCCATGCAGCTCTGCTGGGGAGTATCTGTGGAAGGGACTGGAAGTCCCACCAGTTTCCATTTGAAACATTTAGCTTGACATTTTTTTCCCTCATCAGAATGTGCCCCGGGCCTGAGCTTTGGTGGTCTGGTAGTTAACGCTCCTGTCTAGGGTTTCATGATACTGGGATTCCTTTTTCTGCTTTACCACAGATTTCCTGTATCCTTGAGAAAGTCACTTAATCTACTATTCCCTCAATACCACAGATAAAAGGACTCCGTTCTTCCTGAGCAAGGGTGTCGTGAGGACAGTTCTGCTCCCTCTCAGGGGACAATGTGTGACACTGTGGCATTTAGATAGGCAGAAAACCAGAACTTTTTAAACTCATTGAAAAGGTTAGGACATTCTTTGTAACACCTGTAAAAGACAGAAACGACAATTGTGTCTGTTCATAGAGGAGATGAAATGATTATAGAATTCATTTTATGTAGATATTTAATTTCATATTGGCTTTTTTATGTAAGATTTTTTTTAAGTTGTGAATACTTCCTTCACCATAAAACAAATTCCTAATAAAAATAGAACACGGTCGCAATTGTACTTGTGTAATTATTTGTGGAAAATTAAAACAAATCTGTAAGAAACCTTCAGCCAAGTAACTCAATGACTTTAGATGTGAAAGGATATTTTAAGGCATCTTTGCCTCACCCTGCTTCATCATAATCTATCACGTTTTGTATCTCAAAAGCATCCTGGCACAGAAGAAGACCTTATATGGTGGGACACACAAGTTCTGGCCTAATACTGTCTGAAAGCTGTGTTTTTCAGTCTCCCCAGATCCCCTGACTACTGGCAGTTTGGCTTAGAAAAAAAAAAAAAGGTCCTAATTTGTATTCAGTCCCTTGATTTTAAAGCATTAGATCTCTGGAAACACAAGTAATGCAGCACTGAATTTGAACTTTGTTTCAAGAAGAGATGTTGGATTTTCAGAATTAGGGGCTGAACTGACCCAAGTGCTCGGGGGTTTTAACCCAGTACTTTACCAGACTCCCAGACAGGAATGAAACAAAATTGAAACAAAATTGTATCAGGAGCCTGTTGTGGATGCTGGTGTGTATCCAGCTACTTAATAAAGCTGAATATTTGCAAAGTGCGTAACACCCAAAATTTGATAGTTTAAATTAGTAAATTATTTTAATATTTTAAAATTATTAGTAGCACAAGACACATGCTTGCATACTAAAGATGAAATAGAAAATATAGTAGAAAATACACAGTTTGCAGATTGCTGTAACAAGGCCTCAGTTCAAGCAACTCCTACTTACCTCTTCTGTTTGCTTCTCATGACAGCACAGCTGGCTGTGGAGACAAAGGGACAGTAGCGGGCACCGTGTACCTTGATTTAGTAAGACTTTTAGCCTGTCCTTCCAGTAGCCATACTGGGGAGAAGGAGACTGGATAGGTGGACTAAGAGGTAGGTAAGAAACTGCTTGGTCTGCTTCAGGTAAAATCTAGCTGGTGGATGGCTGCAAGTGATGTTCTTCAGGGTTCATACTGGAGGTCAATACCGACTGATGTTTTAATTATCTACTAGTGAAAAAAAAATCAAATACATCCTTAGCAAATTTTCAGATGACACCAAATTGCAGGAAGCAGGTGATATGTGGGAGGGCAGGGGTGCTGTTCAGAGGGACCGCCAGCAGGTCAGAGGAATGGACTGATGGAAACCTAATAAAGCTCAGCATTGGTGGGTACAGAATCATTCACCACGGAGGGGACAGCCCAGTGCATTAGTGCAGGGCGACTGTGAAGCAGCTCTGCAGAGGAAGCCTGGGGTGTTCTGGTGGAGCTGAGGGGGAGCCCTTGCAGCAGTGAAGACCAGCCATAAGCACTTTAACAGATCATAGTCTGCAGGCTGAGAGGCTTCCGCCGTGTTTGGCACTTAGCCACAAAAGGCCCTGACCTATTCGGAGCTCACGAGACAACGACGGCAGTTCTACATCCCAGTTTAGGTTCCCCAGTACAAGAAAGCCATTGACAAACTGGAGCAGTAGTCTTCATGCAGATCCATGGTAGCAAAGAAAAGACTATGTAACCTGTGCATTTACAGCTCGGTAATTGAAGATCTTATACTAAACGACCTTTGAATTAAAAATTTTTATTTTTCCTGAGATGTCTTCAGTATGATAATGTAAATTTTTCCTGTTTCCACAGTTTAGCCACATACTCCATTTTAGATGAGTACATTACAGTACAATTTCTAATACATCTTTAGGTGCCTATTTAATGTTATATATACTTACAACATATGCTCACATATACTCAGGAGAGAGAGAAGATGAGAAATAAAACAAAACAAACTAACAACAACAACAACAAAAAAGTACAGAGAGAAAGAAGGAAAGAGTATCCTGAAATTCACTACTTGGATCTATGTTAGGTAAATATCCAGACTAAGAGATTACTTGCTATCTTAACTCGGATAAGTCTGTCTTTCTTCTCCAGAGTAATTAGCTCTCTTAAAAATAAAACAAAATGCTTTCAATACATCCCCTTCACAGAAGGATAATATTTCATTCAGAAATCTCCCCTTCTAGATCAGATATTCATTCTCATGTCCTTGAACCATAAATGGTATGTAATTAAATATACTTTTCAATCTGTTATCAAAGTAAGTCAATTCACTGAACTGTTAAGTGATGTGAACCTGTTTGTTAAAGTTTCCTTTCTCTGTAATGCTTTAGTTTCTTCTGTTAGGTGAATAGCACAATTGTACTGCTCATTTTTGGGGTACTTGTACTGTGTTGTCTTCAAGCAAATGCACTTTATCAGTGCACAGCTATGAAATTGCAACATTTAATGTGTTTTTTAATTGAAGGAGTCAATTAAAATACTCATTTTTTTCTTAACAATGCAGTACTTCCTTTCGCTAATGCAACAAAAATTTTAACAATTGTCTGACACAGTTTCAACTGAATGCATACAGGGTTGTGAAATACAAAAACTTTTCTTGACCTAGTTTTAATTTTTGTGAATGGTTATTGCATGCTTAAGCAAACCCCAAATTTAGTATTTAATGTATATTAAAGAACATTTCCTAGTACAGCAATCTCATTGTTTGGAATTCGAAACAAGAATGCTCTGCTTGCCAATGGCTTGGTCAAACACGCCACAAATATAATCAGTAGGAATTCTTACAATAAGCTGTATTTTAAATAGTTGACTTCTCATTCATACACATACAGCTATCTTGTACTTTCAGTTACAATGTAAAGCATGGGAACTTTTCAAATCTGAAAAAGATTACACAGGACACCAATCCTCTAGTGATCATCTAATACTATAAATATTAATTTTTACTTTTTATCATTTATTAAGCATACAAATATGCTCAAAATTTCACAAGGCCAAAGGAATGATGGAGGGAAAATGACAAAGACATGGAAGGTGGAACAGGCTGCACACAGAAAAACTGGAATTCAGATTTAACTTAAAGTTAAATTTAGAAGGGAAGCACTTCAGCTATCTTCAGAACTTTCTTCTACTTTCCTTTTTTGACCAGTTTTCTCGACAATTGGTAGAAAAAATATATCCTCACTCTAGACAGCAAGATCAAAAATGAAGTTTTTAACAATGATAGAACTGACAGCATGTGAGAATATTTTATGGAAAGAAAGTTAGGTAGAGATGACAGATAAATGCTAGAGCATCCTGGCAGATATTCCAGAAGCATGTAGCCACAGCCATTCTATTTATATATGCCTCCTTTCAACTCCAAATTTCCTCAAGGTTTAGGGATAGAAAAACTTGAAGTTTTGGACCTAATGAAACTTAACTAGATACCCTGGATGCATAAGGTATAATCCAACTTGTCAAACACATACCCTGGAAAAGTTAAGTTGTTGAGGATATGATCTGCAGGCCACATTTCAAGACTACAAATGTAAGATTCACTACATGATCAAGAGCAAATTTACCTTGGATTCCTGCAGAGGCTCATGCAAAGTCTGTCCTTGCATATCTTGCCTGTTTAAGGCTTGATTATCTGGAAAAGCTGAGTATCTCTGTTCTGAAAACCTGTTCTCTTCAACATGCCTGAACCCGTAATATCAACAGTGGATACAAACAGAACATAAACGGCTTTTCAAAATCTTGGCCAGCATTCCTTCTTACAGTCAACAATCACTGAAAAAGAGAACTTGTATCTCTTGATATGCTACATACAACTCATTTTTTTTTTTAACATTGTATTATCACTTATCTTTATATCCTGTTTCCTCACTATGTTTCAAAGTTTGTTATAAATTTCTTTTATAGACATTATATTGCCTATATATTGGACTTGAAACAAATTTACCCTAGGGATTTTATACATCTTTTTAGCAGCTTAAAGTCTCTTAAATTTGAAATAAATTACATTTCTATAACTTTTACAACTCATATGGTTTTTGGTATAAATATTTTCTTTTTGTGTTGTGGATTTATTTAAGTTCCATTGATTGTAATGAATAAATTACTCTGCATAAGAGATTTTTCTTAAATATTCACATCCCACAAATATAATTGAGTGTAAAGCTTTTCAGTGATAAATTTTTTAAACACCCAGTTGTTATGGTCAGTTTTCTTGGGCATGACAGGTGTCTGTCACCTAACTTTAATAGATTTTATCAATCTTGAAATAAAATCACAGGTGAAAGTCTACCTTTCCAGTAAAGCTGTTAGCACTAGGAATGACAGATGTATTGGATCACTTCACAATGTATACTTGAAAATTTATTCTATTAGCAGAAAGAAATTAGTACAAAAGCACATGGCTAGTTTGTGGACAAAGCCTGACCTCTGCTCATCTTCAGGCTCAGCTTTTGATTCTTTGAAATATATTTTATATATAATATAAACTGGAAAATCAAATATTTCAAAAATGTAAATACCCTGCAATACTAAATTGGCTATAGTTTCATGACAACTACAGTAAGTACACAAAGCTTTTTTATGGCTCTGCTTAGGACATGGTAAAGTGCTAAATGTGCAAGCAATTATGAACTTGGCACAGTAGCAGTATTTATTTTAAGCTCTACTTGTGCTGCTTTGGTGGAGGATGTTTACTTAACCAGACTCTATTAAACATGCTGAAGACTTTGTACCCTAAAACATTTTTAATTGATGAAACACAGAAGCAATCAATCATCACAAATGGTAAAGAAAGGCAGACAGGCCCGGGCAAACAGAATAAGATCTGTAGGTGTCTTTTTATCTTTCAAGGAAAAAAAAAAAAAAAAAGAAAGAAAGCCTATTTGTGCTGCTGAATTGTTTGTGAAATGAGAACACTTGATAGTGGTGGAGACTGAAGTCTTCTATTTATTTACAAGTAGGGCATAGTGGTGGGAACTCTTGCATGGTCTCTTGCCTTTCCTATTCAACCTCTGACCTAATGGACCTGATGAGCTTATCCTCTCTCGTGACAGGAAAAATCCATGCTGACTATACAACCTGTGAGTCTAACTTACCCAAACAATGCTGAACTGCGATGCTTTTCATGCACCATTTGTAAACATATGAAAGCCATTGCACTGCCTCACATTCCTGCTCCAGGAAGCAAATTCAATACAACCCTGAGCACCAGTAGTTGGGAAGCATTTCTCCAACCACCTTACTCTAAAACTGCATCTGTTCAGAGCTTCCAGATGTTAATTTCTAAATTATGTGTTCATAAATATGTTTTTTTTTTAAGTGTAAGTTTAAAAACAATAAATTAGCAGAATACAATGTTGAAGCTGTGTTATAGCACAACCTTTCTCTGAAAAGGGGATTATTGACAGCTATTTCTCAATAAAATGCTTAAAACTAAAACACTTGCTCAGGCTAGGCTTCTGATTTCAGTGGGAACTTTGCCTGAAAGACAATGGCAGGACTCTGTCCATAGTGGAAAAAAGATTAAATACTTAAATCATAAATCATACAGGGAGGTATTCCAAAGTGGATACTCATGTGTCTCATAAATGTGAAGCTGAAAGGAAAAGTATTTACATTAACTGTGTATATATATGTATGTATTTCCTTTCAACTTCACATAAATATATTTCTATTGATTTTAACAAGTGCTTCAAGTTTTTGGTTTGGTTTGGTTTGTTTCTTTTGCGTGTGTGTGTTTGTTTGTTTGATTTTTTTCTGTACAGACAACAGACTGAAATAAAGAAGGCATACATACATATAAAGACATGCATGGATGCATTCATATAAAAACCAAAACAAAACAGCTTCCATATGAACAACAAGAAGAAAAATCACTCATATTTCCTGCTTTTAGGGTCCAATTCTTCAGTTTCAAAACACAAAATACAGTAAAAACAGCCTGCTTAAAATGCAAATCTTACTATTTCACCGTAAGACTTTGCCTTGTATTTATTTTTTCATACTGTTTCTTTTATATATACAATATGTATACTTTCACAGTACTTATGCAATTAAAACATCCTTTTAATACCTTCCCAGAAAATTAGAATGTCCTCTGCTGTTAAATACTCCTAAATTCCTGTAAATCTTATTGAAATTTCTATTGGAAAAATGTTTGGAATTATTGTCTTATGTTCTAACAAGTGTGATTGCAAATCTTGATGAAGATATCACAGAATCACAGCTGTCTCCATCTAACTGCATCATGCTGTCTCCAGTATGGTTCTGCCCGATCACACTCAAACCAGCCTTCCTTCTTTAAGAGCTGTTTAAAGACACTGGTGATATCTGATTTTGCTACTTGTTTGTTTTGATAAGTGGTGTTTAGTGATCTCACCCTTCATTGGACAAATGTGACTGTTTTAGGATTTGGTCTCTGTCAGGTGCTTGATTTGGGCTCTCCCTGAGCTTGGCTCGATGTTCCCTGAAATGCAGGAGCTTCAGGCTACCCTCCAGCCTAATTTAGGTACAGAAAAGTATGGCACGTAGGTGTGATCCCACCCAGCCCATTTCTTGGTACACAGAACCTCGCTGTGATCTTGAAGAAACTTGTTCCCAGGGGCTCCGCGTGTTGTTCAGAGTTAATGGTAAGGCACAAAATCCTAACCCAGGATTCCCCCTGAGCCTGAGTGCCTCTGCTGGCAGCCTGCTGCTCTTGCTTCAGGCTCCTCCGCTTCACACATTGAAGTGCTTTTATTTTCTGTGGCTGGGTGTAATGGGACTTACCTGGTTCAACTGCCAAGCCACGTCAGCAAAATAATCTTGAATCTCTATGAGAATTTCTCCTATTCTACCGCAATGACTGGATTAGTGATTCCCTTGCCAAAATGTTAACATCTCTTCCCTTACCACCAGAGAAACCCTAAAACCTTTCAAACCATCAGTGCAAGAACTAAAACTGCTACGGTCACTGCAGTTTCCATAAGTAGCATCTTTGGTTCCAATTAATGAGCTTTTGGGGGGGGGGCTTATTGTTATGGTGGTAGAACTGCTTGGTGGCTTGCATGGCACAAATAAAGTGGGACTAAAATTGTGACTGCAAAAGTTGAAAGGCATACAGTTACTGGGTGTTTGTTAATTCCATCTTTGCAAGAGGATAGCAGCTGCTTTTCACAGAATCAGAGAATCACAGAATCACAGAATGTTAGGGATTGGAAGGGACCTCGAAAGATCATCCAGTCCAATCCCCCCACCAGAGCAGGAACACCCAGATGAGGTTACACAGGAAGGCGTCCAGGCGGGTTTTGAATGTCTCCAGAGAAGGAGACTCCACAACCTGCCTGGGCAGCCTGTTCCAGTGTTCCGTCACCCTCACTGAGAAGAAGTTTCTTCTCAAATTTAAGTGGAACCTCTTGTGTTCCAGCTTGAACCCATTACCCCTTGTCTTACTGTTGGTTGTCACCGAGAAGAGCCTGGCTCCATCCTCCTGACACCCACCCTTTATATATTTATAAACATTAATGAGGTCACCCCTCAGTCTCCTCTCCTCCAAGCTAAAGAGACCCAGCTCCCTCAGCCTATACTCATTATTAAACTTTACTTTTTTTTTTTTTTCTTATGACAGAGATTGCTGTATTTTTGATATCTGGATCTATGAAAGTGAAGAATGATAATGGATTTTGTCTCTACCTCTGTTCAGAGTTCATAAACATTAAAATTTGATTGCAGCTTTCTCAGATGCAAACAGTATTTCATGTATATGAGGGATTTATTTTTTTTCCCTAGAAAAATGTACCTTCACTGTGGATCACTAATTGAGAGAATAATATAGATGGTATTGCTTGCTTGTGTTTGGGTCAGCAAGAGTACACGATAGATTTTTAGAGTTCTGTACTGTTTTATTACAGCAAATTCCTATAAGGGAATAATTCAAGATAACGAATAAAATATGTAATTTAAACTAAAAAGATTTTAAGTACTGATTCATACTTCTACTTTTTAAAAATTAAATCCATAATTTAATATGACAGCCTATTTAAGTTTGCATATGCGTGTGACCTACAATTATATTTTCAAGGGAAATAGATTTTAGTATACTGGCCAAAATTAAGGATGTAATACAATGTTCAGTATGAGCGGAGATAACTGATGCAGACATCTGTTACATATTAACACATAAACAGTTTGTTCTCTTTAGCCGATAAAGTGTTCAACCACTATTCTAAGTAGGTAGCATGTGTAGGTACAGTATGAACTATTATATACATGTTTCGTTAAATTCATGTGAATATGAATCTTAGGTAGCAGTGTGATACTTAACTCAATGTTTGATATTGTTTAACTAAATAATTTTTGAGAAGAATTAGTATTATGTCTGTGCTGTCTAAGGTCTAGTCTATATAACAGCTTGTGGCATCCCTTAACTGAGAAAAAAAGTCAGCCCAGTACACAAATTTGATTATTTCATAACTGAAATATAAGTACTACTCTCACAAGCTTTGATGGTTATGTTATTTTATAACCATAAAATGTCACTTTTTGGCCTAAAGCAACTTCTTTTTTCACAACCACACAAAGAGGAAGTGTGATATGACCCAACTCAATTGATGCATACAAGAATATAACGCAAAATGAATAATTACTTCATATTTCCTATTTCCAGATTTAGAGAGATATAAAATTTTATAGGGATTAATTCACTTAATTTCACTTTTCTTTTCTTTTTTTCTGGAAATGAGTGACATAAGAGCCTGTAACACTGTTAGTCATAAAGCAAGGAATATTGACCTTTAAATTTCTGTCCCAAGGGCAAAACTACCCACTTCCATTTTTTTCTCCGAGCAAAAGCTGAACAAATATCTTCAAAACTCACCATCCCTCATAAATCTTGACATTACCAAATGTAGAGAGAATCACAGGCAAATTAATCTAGTTTCTGAATTTAGAAGTGACGGTATAATAGTGTGCAACTGCATTATAATATTATTTACATTTATTTCCTATTTTGTCAGAAACAAGCAAACAAAGCCAATCCCTTTGGAGCCACTATGATGGTTTCTTGACTTTCAGTTCATTTAGCTTGCCAAACCAAGTCAGTTATTTGAACCATTCTATTTCTCGGACTGCCCCATCATCTGTGGTTTGTGCCTGTCACTCTTCCTGTACCACAGCAACAAGAATGTGAGGAACATGAAGACACACATTGACTACGTGTCTCTCCTGGAGTCCTTGAGCACAGATCCCCCAGCCAGGGGGTAATGCCCTTCGCTCTGCTGCCCTCCTTCTGAATGCACCTGCGTGTCCTTGTGTCCAACACACTGCCCCAGTGGGAACATCAGCAGGAGGCTGGGGCTGTGGAGCACACATGGAGCACACCTATCTCACCGCCTAGACACAGCCCAGGACTGAGTGACCTGGTGCTTTAGGAGATGTGTCGGGGGAGGCAAACAAGAATGCATCTTCTCCTTAGGCAAATGTACCAGGTGTACATGAACGACACACTTTTTGCTGCAAACCAATTATATATATTTTTTATATGTCATCTAAAATAAAATTTATATTTTTTGAAAGTGCTCATGAATCTGCATAAACATCTGTGATACATGTGGATTAGCTTGTGAACGACAAAAAAGGAAAGAGAAACTTCAAGGGAGGCTTATAATGGAAAATATTGTGACTCCTTAACTGATGGGTCGTGACTAGTGCCCTGTAAATTAATATGAGACAATCTGTGTGACCTACAGTGTTATATTCTTCCATTATATCATTTTAAATGTGTTTCCTGTGTTCAAATCCTGCAAGAGTGATAAAAAAAAATTAAAAGACAGAGTTTTTGTATAAGGACCTGCTGGTTTATGTTTAAAAATCAACCACTTAAGAGATAGACATTTATTAGTTCTTAAGAAAGATTCAGCTAGCATCTAGCTCTTTGCGACAGAATATTTCCCACTGCAATATAAGAGAAAAGGAAATACATTTTTATCCATGTCACTTTGAAAAACAGATAAGTTTATTATTGCCATTTATTTATATACCACCCCACAAACAACTTCCCTCAAACTCCTGAGTTTATTTTCCTTAGCAATCATATCTGTTCCGAGTTACTCATGTCTTTATCTGGCTTAGTTTTTTATGTGTCATGTATATTAAATAATCTCAATTCCCATTCATATCAGCATGATATAAAAAAAAAAGCTTATCGATAATTCTTTTTTTTTCAAATATGGTCAGAACAAAAATCAGATTTAACTGTTGGATTTTGCTGACTTATCAAACAAAATTTATAAAGGAATCTCCTCAAATTAATGTTCTCCTTTTAATTTTCCTTAACATAATACAGAAAACAGCTGAACAGAGACACATTTTCTAGATGTTTATTTCAACTGACAGAAAGCAGAACACAAACTTGGTCAATAATGCAAAGAATTCCTAGCCAGGTCCTCTGAAATTGTAAACTTTTCTAAAATCCAATTAATGATAATCAAATAGTTTGACATCTATTAATGTAGACATTCAGCATAAAGTAAACTCTCAGGAATATTTGTGATTGCTATTTTGCCTGTATAACTTTTGCTGATTATGTGCTTTGAAACATTCAATAGAGCAGGTAGAAGTGAGACCTGAATGGAGTAAAATAATATTTTCATGAGGAAGAACAGAGTTTTACAAAAATTTTTACGAAAGTGGTATCATTAGTAATTATTTCAAGGTTTTACTTGATGTTGCCTTCATTTCCTTTTTAGTTTTCCAGTCAGCATTTGCTTTTTCTTTCTCTAATTGCCCAATTAGCTACATAAACACGAAACACATTATTAATTTTGATTTACATGTAATAATACATTCAGTTATCTGCATCTCCATACTGAAGGTATATGGACATAGCCTTGAGAACAATGTTTGAACTCAGAGTCTGAGGCTGTGTTCTAGCACTTGAGACATGGTACTTATTTGTTATCAGGAAATAGCACTGCACAGAAATATGTTTCATTCCATTGTCGTGTTTAGTTTGAATCATGAGTTGAAAAGATGTGTCTTTAGATAATTGGCACCAGGACCCCAAATATATTATTTTCACCAAAAAAAACCCTCTTAAAAAGCTGTGATTAGATTTTATATATTCTGTTATATGCCAAAGTTGTATTGACACCATTCTGATCTTTATGAATTGACCAAATGAATGCAACATTCTAACATGAAGTATGAGACCTCAAGTACTTTCTCAGCAGATAATTTGGTCCTTCATCTTCTAGCTCACATCTTACCAGCATAGAGGTCAGACTGAGTAAGGTTCTTAAATAGGTCTTTTCAAATAATTAGAAACATTACAAATTAGTAGAGGTTTTTGATTAGTAAATTATGAGAGATAAGATTTTATCTTTGTTTAGTAATATTTTTGTTAATTAGAAGAATTTAGTTCTCTATTAAAGAGAAGTCCAGTCACAATTAGAAATTTTTTAAAAGGAAGAGGACCTTTATACTGTCCCTGGTCCTTCCATTTACTCTTGTTGCAATCCTGGATCCGTTACAGTCACTATAGGTTTAGCTGTTGCTTTCACTAAATATGCCCTATATGTTAATCTGCAGTTTAAGATGTTCTATGATCACTGGAGTGATTTTCAAACTAACAACTAATGTCCACTGGCACTTTTGTTTAAGAGACTACCATAATGAGTCTTAAGCATATTCTTATCATTCAACTCTAATGTTGCTAAACAGAATCTTGGAAAAAATGAAACAAAACAAAGCAAAACACAAACAAACAAAAACCCCCAACCTCATATAATATAATAACATAATAGTTTCTGCTTTATCTGAGGCACTTCATTTAGCTATTTATAATGTCCTCTCTTTTGCAAAAAATACGATTTTGATGTTTCCTTTTGATATCCATCTTAGTAATTGCATACTGTGACAAGCAATTCTTGAAGTCTCTACTGAGCAGCAAATACATTGCTATTCTGGGTAATCCAATCATGCATTGTATTGCTTGCTTTGACAGCTAAAATAGTTTACAATAGAAACTCAACCATATCACTCCTTTATTTTTTTCTCTATTTTTTTTAGGGGTGAAATAGGCTCTTTGAATTGGTTTCTGTGTCTCACAACATTTTTAACTTCTTTGCTGTTCACTGAATTCTAATAGTATGCCTGAAAATAAAAATTCGGGTGCTAAACTTTTGTTTCAAAGGCTGTTCTTCCATTGCACTGTCCCATTCCATTATTTCAGTTAACAAGGATTAACTGACATAGTTAAACAAAGAGTCTAGTAGAGCCCTGTCCTACTGGGGCACATAATTTCAAAGCACAGACCCCTCTGGTCACACAGAGCTCCTCTCCGAGAGCAAACCCTCCTTCATGGGAGATGGCTTGAGAGACCATGGCTGTGGCTTATCTCTCAATTTGGGATTGACAGAGAGAGCAGCAGAGCAGGGTGATGAGAGAGTTTTTCCCCAATAATGGGTGGCAGTGCCAATATTTGCTGGGAAATCCCCGTGTGCCAGGATGGAGATAGAAAGTCATGACATGCAGTATTATACAAACAGCCCCTGCCTGGCTGATCAGAAGATCCAAGAGTCCAAACAGACTGGACTAAGCAGGACAATATGTAGCCTTTTTTTCTCCTCATATTAAACAATGCACTGGAAAGTTCAGAAAGTTCAGAGCCTAGTAAATCAGCAAAAAAGTCTGAGAGAAAGACTGTTTCACAAGCTTCCTGGCTCCTCAGGCAAAACGTATTAAAAATCTTAAGGACAAAATGCTTTTCCCATAGGACTCTTAGACCAGATTTTGGATAGTAAAGAAGCTGATACAGTTGTTACCCAATAAGCATTCAAATATTAAGATACAGGAAGCATCTGAATGTTTGGAGGTTAATCTAAATTGAACTTGAACTCCGATCTTTTCCCTAAAAGTGACTTTCATCCACATAAAGTTCTGGTAATCCAAAGTGCTAAGGAAGGGCAACATTCATCATCTGTAGCCAGAGACTAAAGATGTATTTTATTCCTTTAGGGAAAAAAAAAAATAATTAACCAAAACCAGTAAGTATCTACATTACTGGAACCCTAACAACCTTGTCACTTTTTTTTCTGGAATTATTTTTCATTTGGCTTTATGTCCATAAATTACACAAATCACATTCCAGTTTTAAAAAGCAACAATCCTCATAACCACTATGAAAAGACACAAGCTCAATGTGCCAAAAGAATCTGTTTATTTCTGAATGAACATCTAATTTGTTTTAACTGAAATCTGTTGCCAAACTCCAGCTGATTTCAGGGGAAGCAGAATTATGATCATTGTGGAATTCCAGCATAAACACATACTATACACACATCTGCATATAACCTTATGTGAAAATAATCTTGGAGTCATAAAAATCAAGGACATGTCTTGTTCTCTAGGGCAAATCCAGAACAAGAGTTGAAATCAAACTTCTGGAGCATTGCAAGATGCCTCAAATGGTTTTCTTCCACATATCAGTGTTTCCAAGAGCAAAACATCCAGAAACTTGCAGAGGTCCTTCCAGCTAACAAGCTTAACACTGCTCCAGAACTGTTTCTCCTTAAAACAATTCCAAATTATTGTTGTAAGAATGTTTCATGAAAGGAGTTCAACTATAAAGCTTCAATGGAAACCTTCTTTTCAGGCAGGATTTGTTACCTATACTTTCAGGCTCCTGTGTGGCCCAACTCAAAGACATTTCCAGGCTCCCAGTTCTGCAGAGAGCCACTGAATGGATTTGCAAGGACCTGTGACCCAGAAAGTCCTGGGATTGCCAGCTGCAAAGATCCAGACTCCCAGGTCTTCCAAGGTTAGCAAAGTCTTGGCTCAATTTCAGCCTGGACAGACAAAAGCTCGTGGGAGCCATAGCATCCAAGTGCCAAGGTTTCTGGGTCAGCTTTGATTCCTAGGCACTCCAGTTCCTCCGCACTCTGGGATCTCAGGGAATCCAAGACCTGCGGCACAAGGCCAGCTCGTCAGACTGGCTGTTTCTGAGCCAGGATTGCATTTCCTTTCACAGATAATTATAAATAATAACTCCTGATCAAACTGAAACTTAATTTTAAAATCCTGGAAAATTCTTGGCACTACCTGAGAACCAGAAAGTTACCTACAATGAATGGCCAAATGAAAAAAACATATTAAAGAGGAAATAAAACCATGCACAAAAAAACAGAGGCACTTGAATAGATCTTATAATATCAAGTTATAATAAAAAAAAAAGAAAACAAGAAAGAAAGATACAAGGCAACTAAGTGGTGAAAAATAGGTTGAAAATTAAAGGCAAACCTTGTATGGACCTGCAACTGAATAAACTTTTCCTTCAGTTTTCCATAATAATATTTATATGTTGATTGGAGAGGTAGATGATGATTTAACATATACAAATGGATTTCTGCCACCAAATGTCATTGTTACTAGTTGAAGTTTTCTAGAGAAAAAAAAGTGTAAAGACAGGAGTAATTTATACAATTCTAGGCATCTATACTCAGATCATTTATATAAATGAGGGCAGAAAAGTGCTACTGTGATGACGGGAAGTATGGAGAACGAAATTGACAAAAAATTAAAAGCGATCAGCTTATTTTACTTAGAAAAAAATAAGTAATATTATTTTGTCTATAAAATGACCTCCTTTCCTGTCTTCAAAGTCTTATTTCCTATTCATCTTCCAGTTTTTCAGGATATTCAGAAGAGGTGTTGAAGCTCAGTGTGTGTTCATATCTTACTGCTATATAACTTCTTGATATGAAGAATAGAAAATTCAAGATTTAAATCACCCTATTAATTCCACCAAATCTGACAGACAGAGAATAAAATTTAATGGCAAAAGAAAACTATGCTAAACTTAAACTAAAATGTTATTACTAAGAGCTACACTTTGTCCTCAAAGTAACAGAGGTCGGTGTTAGCATGAAGGGTACATATGAAATTGTCAGTGCTTACATCAGAATTGTTACATGGCTCAATATTCATTATCAGTAGGTAACAAATATATATTTTCTAATGGAATAGTTAAACAGCAAAATATACCACATTATTTTTGATGACTTTAACATTATGCCAACTACCAACCAAATCAGCCTGGCGTGAAGAGAGATTATTTTTCACATTCATAATGCAGTTAGCTAATTTTATTTCTGAAGTCAGTATAAGTGGATTCCGTGACAATAAATAACAAACAAAATATTATAAAAAGATTCTTCCAAAATACATATTCTGTCATTCAAAACTGCAGATGTTTTAAGTTTCATTCAATATCCTTCTTTCATAGTGCTCATAAATTCCTAGATGGGACATAATCCTTTTTGCATCTTACTCTTCAAGATAGTATGCTCAACTAACACAACTTTGATATTTCTGGATCACAACTGGAAGACAAAAAAATTTATATATATCTGAAAGGTTCTTTTGTGCCAAAAGAATGCTAAAGTCTGCCAAATTGTCTTTGGATCATGTGTTGAAATAGGAGGAAAACATAATTTTTCAGTCTCTCCCTGGTACGGTGAGTATCTGAAAGAAAAGTTGTCCTCACCAGAAGTTAGACTACCTCCAGACAAAAGCTGATCCATAGTAACTTTCAAAGTCTATGCTAGTAGTGATTGCTAATTCAGATTGTATTCACCACCCTCAGTTTCACTTTCCATCACAGTCTCTTGTACCAGGCTACCTAATTATCTTTGAATGTCTTCATACAGTGCTGTTTTCTAGCTGCTTTCATTTAAGTCCTTTTGGGTGTTGCCCAAAGAAGGAGCCTTGCAGCTGGCTATGAATCTTTCGGGCAACAAATGTAAAAGATAAAAGTAGAACAAAAATGAAAACCAAGCATGCATTGAAGTTAGTGACAACGTAAATCGAGAATATGCTTGGAGCCCTCTGTTCAAAATTATGTGTACATATGCAAAAGAAAACAACGGCTGTTCTGTTTGTAGTTACATTTAGCTGAACTCAGAGATACTACACTGATCTACAGCCAATATAAGCAGAAACAGAAGCAGGGCCAGTCGATGTTTCAGAAAGTATAACAAGAAAGAGAGAATATCTTATGTCACTGAGAGAAATTAATTAAAATCAAATTAGTATTAACGTTCCATAGCCTTGATAATATAAAAATGGATATTGAAATATTCATAATCCTACAAATTCACATAAAACTTGTTTTCCTGTTGCAAGGAGTGTTTGCGGTATTGATAAAAGACCTGATCATTTATCTTTGGTTGAAAAGTCTTTCAGATATAATAACACCGTTCCTTGGAATTTTCTTATAAATCCTTCTTCCTACAGAAAAATTTATGTTTTCTACTCAACAGTGGAGTAATGTCCTTACTGCTGATGTTCCCTACATTTTTAACAAATTTGTTTGTGCTCATGTATTTTAATAGTACATTTCCTCACATGCCATGTAACAGAGATAACAGTTGCTTGACCTAACAAGCTAACTCTTCCAAATTAGAAGATACTTGAAAAAATTGTAAATGAAACCAAAGTATGCTATTCCAAATATTTATATGAACACAGCTTTTCTAAGACCTACGGTACAAAACATGCAGAAATATACAAAGAGTCACCTAAAATTGCAGCCAGTATAGTAGGCATGTTAAATTTGGAAAGATGTACATAATAACAACAAATAAAAATGCACAGCTTTCCTTTATGTGTCTGTGGGTTTAGACAAATACGTTGCACCACCAGATTCACTCATAAAAAATAAATTAAATATTCATATTATCACATTTTTTGTTCTACAATAAATGACATTTTGCCTGGGAACCAAGTCATATGTATCAAACAACACAAGAAGAGTGTTGAGGAATTCAGTTCAAAACTCTGTGTAGAGACAAATACCTTTGAAAAAGTTCATATTTGGTAAACATTTTACAACACTCTTTTACTCATGGAATCATAGAACCATTTAGGTTGAAAAAGACCTTTAAGATCATCAAGTCTTACCATTAACCTGTCACTGCCAAGTCCACTGCTAAACCATAGCCCTAAGAACCATGTCTACATGTCTTTTAAACACCTCCAGAGATGGTGACTCAACCACTTCCCTGGGCGGCCTCTTCCAATGCCTGACAAACCTTCCCATGGAGAAATTTTTCATAATATCCCTGGCACAACTTGAGGCCATTTCCTCTCGTCCTATCGCTTGTTACTTGGGAAAAGAGACTGACACCCACCTTGCTACAACCTCCTTTCAGATAGTTGTAGAGAGCAATAATGTCTCCCCTCCGCCTCCTTTTCTCCAGTCTAAACAGCCCCAGTTCCCTCAGTCACTCCTTATAAGACTTGTTCTCTAGGCCCCTCACGAGCTTCATTGCCCTTCTCTGAACTTGCTCCAGCACCTTAATGTCTTTCTTCTAGTGAGGGGCCCAAAACTGAACACAATGTTCAAGGTGCAGCCTCACCAATGCCGAGCACAACAGGATGATCACTTGCCTAGTTCTGCTGGCCACACTATTTCTGATACAAACCAGGATGCTGTTGGTCTTCTGACAGCAACACCTTCCACTAGACACCTTCCACTAGACCAAGCCCATATCACTGTATGCAGACATTGTGACCCAAGTGCAAGACCCAGCACTTGGCTTGTTCAATCTCATACAATTGGCCCAGCCCATCAATCCAGCCAGTCCAGAGCCCTCTGTACGGCCATCCTACCCTCCAGCAGATCAACACTCCCACCCAGCTTGGTGTCATCTGCAAATTTACTGAGGGTGCACTTGATCCCCTCATCCAGATCATTGATAAAGAGATTAAACAGAACTGGCCCCAATGCTGAGCCCAGAGGAACACCACTCATGACCGGCCGCCAACTGGGTTTGACTCCATTCACTACAACTCTTTGGGCCCAGCCCTCCAGCCAGTTCTTTACCTAGCGAAGAGTACACCCATCCAAGCCACGAGCTGCCAGCCTGTCCAGGAGAATGCTGTGGGTAACGGTGTCGATGGCTTTATTAAAGCCTAAGTACCCAACATCCACAGCCTTTCCTTCATTGACTAAGCAGATTGCTTTGTTATAGGACTAGTAGGATGACAGTAGCTCTCATAGCCCTGTGAAGGCCAGATTTTACTCTTTTCTCCCAACACACTTTTATGCTCCGAATTTAAAGGAGCCTCTAAACTTCAAATGACATATATTAAAAGGAAAACAAAATACTGCTTGAAAGCTACTGTTAAACTGTGTGATTTTCCTACTGGTGATTAAACAAAGGGTTTTAACATACATTCTTTATGTAAAATAATATTGCATCTATGCATTTCATCAGTCATTTGGATGAGTTTCTAGCATGATTCATACAAGGTGGCACATGCTCTATATTTTACCTGTCATCACATTCGACCCCAGTGGAGACCGATTTTGTTGCTAATAAATTACACAGGACACTGTAAGGCATTTTCAAGAAAATTCAGATTTTTTTTTTATTTTTAAAGTTAGTGGTGTCAGATGTTTCCATACCTTCTCTGCAGTGATGGGAAGCAATGGGCTGTAACATCACAAGATCTTTTCAGTTCAGGAAAGGTTCTCACTTGCTAAGAAGATGAAATGTCTGTCTTCACTTGACAACCAGAAGTAGGTGTTAAATACTTTGGCTTTTCCATGGGTGGTGCTGAGGATACACTACTGCATATATCATCACTGCCCCTTTGCACATCAGCTTGTATAACCAGGGCTGGTCTCTTAAGCAAGCAAAAAACAGGCCACTTCGGAAATTGAGTGAGAAAATGAAATTGCATGGATATGTGTGGGAGTTCTGGCCAGTTTAGTTTTCATTCCAATAAAGAGGGCAAATTCACCAAGGAAGCAGGGGTTTTGATGAATTGAGAATGAGGTTTTGATGCAAGTGTGAACATCCAGATACCTTGATGATTTAAATCAACACCATTCCAGTAATCTATGTTGAGAAGTGTCAATTTACAGCAGCTATGAAATCAGCCCATCAGTAACTGCCATAAAAAATCAAATTTCCAGACAGCAATGAGTAAGCTGAGACATAGCTGGATATTTACCTTTCTGTATTAGTATGAACTACTTTGATATCTATCATACAAACACTAAAGCTGCCTCAAGTCTTGGTTTTGTTGTTGGCTCTACTTAGATTTCCCAAGTGTCTAAACGTATACCAGCTACCCCTTGCATACCTTGTTTTTTCCACTGGATAATGAGAACATAATTAATGCCATCACCTAGCCTTCTGTTTGCTGTGAAGCTTTATTCACTGATATTTGTAAAATGTGTTGAGATCCTGAATGTAAAAGGTTACAGAAGTATGATGAATTGTTGTTGTTATTTAAAAAATGAATGCAAGACTACAAAGCAAACATGAAGCCTCTATCAATTTTAAAGAGAGCTATAATAGATATATGCATGGAACTTACAGCATGAACACTACTTCTTTTGTAATGCCAGAAATTAAACCAGCAGAGTCTGATATAGAGTCTTGGCTGCACTGAAATTACTTGAAGCTCTGCCTTTGACATCAGTATAGCTAGGATTCTTCCCAGATGCTTTATTTATATCAGAAAATGTAAGTAAACTGTCGTTCATCATTTGAAACATAATCATTATAACATTTTTTTCTCAAGATTCTTAGTAATTCTGTAAAATGTGTTCCAAGTTAAAAATCCTGTGAATGATTACCACAACTGCATTTCACCTGTACTAAGAACAGATATGTTTCTGCTCCACTGCTTGTTGTATTTAAGTACATTATTCAGTTGTGATTAACTGTGAAGAACAAGTAGTTAAATTGTGACCTTTTTATCTGTGCTCTGTAATTAAAATAAATATTGAAAACCTTCATTACTTACTTCTAGGTAGTAATACTATAGAATAATTTCTGAATTTAAGAATTGGGTACACTATTTTCCTGCATGTACAAAAGATATCCCGAAAGAAAGCAATAACAGCCAAATTTTGTTTGGAAAGTACATATAGAATAAACAATAATTTTGCAAAAGAACTATACAAAAGAATCAGAGACACCTAAATTTCCTCATTCGTTAGCAAAGGTAGCTCAACCTGAAAAATATGAACAGGTTAAAAATTCAAGCAAACAGAGAGATCATTTATGGGGAGTGACCTCCTATCTCTTATAATTTTAAAAATTTTATCTAGTTACCTTCAAAGTATGATTTTTTTTCTCAGCATGTTGCAGTGTGGAAACACAAAAGTAAGATATACTTGGGCTTGGTAACTGGTGTATGATATTAAAAGGCATCATCACCAGAAGATGCCAGAGGGATGACATGCAGCCTTATCGACAAAGTCATGCAGGCTCCATCGTGTTCATAAAAAAAGAGCCCCTGGTTTTCAGATCATCTTTGCAACATCCAGAGGTGCATTTCTAGTATATCACTAAAACAAACAGTGGTATATTATCATGTGTTCTGCATGGATCTACTTTTTTGTTTCACAACATAATTCCTACAAGAGCCTTTTGACTGACGATTTTTTTTTCCTTAAGCATGAACTAAATTATCCAGCTAAAAATATTTTTCTTAATTAAACCAAAAACCAGGGCAGTGGAAGAAAAGTTACAAATAGTTCTCTTTGAACTCAGCTGCCTCTAGTTTAGTGGGGACAGTTTGCATGATCTTTTCTATATCAACAACATTCCTCATGCATATTCTCTCTATCTTTTTCAGGAACTGCAGAAGAAACTGTTCCCAGATAAAGAGGACATCAATACAGTGCATCCTTTTCTAACATCTCCAGTGTGTCTGTACATGGATATTGCATGTAGGCTTCTCTTTCACATCTCAAGATAACACTGGAACTTGATTGTACTTTCACTTAACTCGGCCCTAAGACAGTGACTTTGTAGCAGTCTGCTGAATTTCTCTTTATCAGCAGTGAGAAGTTTTCTGGTGACATTTCTTTCTGTTTATGAAAACTCATTTTTTTAAAAGAAAAGGAAAATTAATTTAAAAATAAATAAATAGAAAAAGAGAGAGATTACATGGTTTAACCAAGATTTCTAACCTTTTGGCTGAAAATTACTATGTTTTTGTTTGCAGTCATGTGTTAGATTAGCTGAAATTGAGTTAATTTTCCATGCAGATAGAAAATTTTTTTAGTAGCTAGCACAGTTTTTGTTTTGGATTTAGTGTGAGAATAATTTGATAGCACCCTGAGATAGAGTTAATTTTTTCTTTCAGTAGCTGGCTGTGTTTTTATGTTGGTTTGAAAAGAATGTAAGGACTCACTGGTATTTTGGCCATTGTCAAGATGACCAAAGACTTTTCTCAACTTTCTAGCTGCAGGTGTATAACAGCTGGGAGGAGAATAACAGGACAGCACCTAGACTGGTAAATGAAATATTCTCTACCATCAGGGTCATGCTTGGTGTATAGCTGGAGTTGGCACTTCTGACTTGTTAGTTCCATTGGAATTCGACCTTCTGCCATTTTGTGGATTTTCTTAGTCCTTTTGCCTTTTTGCTCTCTTGCTGGTAACGGCTGTTCGGGTCAGGGGTGCTTTCCTTTCCAGAACTGGCTGTTTGGCGTGACTGGAGTTCACAAGGCATTGCACTGAGTATCATCTATTTTATATATTTTTTTTTTACATTTCCTATTCTATACTTATACTGGTAGTTATAGTTCTTATTGTTATTATTATTATTATTTTGATGACTTATTAAGCTGTTCTTATCTCGGCCCATGAGTTTCTTCCTTCTCTTTTGATTCTCTCCTCTATTCCACTTGCGGGGTTGCGGGTGGGTGAGTAAGTGGCTATCATGGCCTTAGTTGCTAGATGGGGTTAAACCATGACAAAGTCACTGCCCTCTGCCACGTGGCTACTTTTACCTGAGGTCTCAAGCCCTCAGGTTGGAAAGTCTCTAACTGGATTACACCCACTATATAGAAATTCTGTCATGCAAATATCTCGTGGAGATGTCCAAATAATCTGCAGAAAATGTCAACAGAAAGGATTTTTATATTTTAAAGCATTTCAGAAAAAGAAACAAAAACATTTCCTGATTGGCTTCAGCAAAAGAAACATGAAAAAATCAATGTCTTCTGAAAATACAGTCCAGATAGAATCCAAGACCAGGATTAAATTAAAATAATCTGCCTGATCAGTTTGAGTGCTTCTGTTTCAACACATATCTCAATTCCTCTATGGTATTTTAAGGGACTAGAAAGAGGAATACTGAAAAAACAGATAGGCAAAGTTGTGCTTATGTTTTTTGACATGAACAAAAAAAGGAAATATTGAAAATGTCTTCATAATATTGTTCTCCTGAGGTGTAAACCTTACTTTGAGGACTGAGGAGTGCTAGGAGCAGGCTGTGTACATAATAAAAGCTGTACATGGAATCCTATGCTCAAATGAACAAAAAAATCTGAGTTTTCCTGCTCCTCACAGACTGGGCTTGAGTCTTCGTTCGGCTGCAGCAGACTGACATTGGCATCATTCCACTGATGCCACTGACATGATTTCTGACTTATACTGTTGTTCCAGGGCTTTCTAAAAGTGGTCTTTTTGTATTATACAACCACCACTATACGTGGTATTAGCTGGTATCTTTCTAGGCATGTGGAGGAAAGAACTGGCTGGGGATAGAGACTGTACTATCATCTGAGTTCTTGATGTGGTACCCCACAAATTTATGCTGACACAATGCCGCGATTGTAGAACATATTGTGAGGAAGCACGCCATCTGTTTTCTGCCTCTGCTTTTCTATAAATAACAGACTTCAGTCTCTGTGGGTGCCAGGCTAGCTTTTTGCAACACACCACTCCAGCCCTTTAAAATTCCTCCTGACCATCTGGGAATTTCCTGTTCTGCCAAATAGGTTTGTCTGGACAGAGTTGAGGTCTGTCTCTTGTCGCTAAGAAATCCCCTTACACTAGGGCTGAGGCTTTTTGAAGGAGGTCAGTCCTGTGCCAAAAAGTAGACCTGGAACTTCTGCCACTCCTGAAAGCACAGGGGAAGATGGGGGCGAGAGGTCAGCTGCAGCTGGGTGGGCCTGAGGCTGGGCAATGCCCTTTTCAGGACAGGAATTGAGCTCAGATTTTTAGGGCTGATTCACTGTGAGCAGCATCAGGCCAAGCCTCACAGGAATTCATTAGCATCACACTCCGGGTGAGAGTTGAGACTTTTTCTTTTTTTTTTCAGTTTCTAATCCTCTCGAGACTATTTAATGATAATGGTTTGAGTTTGTGGAATGTGTTGAAAACCTCCTTTGGGTGCATGTTCCCATAGGAAATTACTGTTTTCTCTAGTCAATTTTTTTTGTAAAGGCTCATGCTAGCAACACCTGGAAAATGTGATAGCAATACCAGACTAAGCCTGACAGAAGCAAACCCAAAATTAATATCCACTCTCACAGAAAAAACCCCGAGCTACTCTGACTTAAGATACAAAGCTGTCTCACAATATTAAGCCTGTATTGCATTATGAATAGTATTCTAAAATAATCTTACTGCAGCTTCCTTATAGGATTTCAGAAGAATTTTACTATGGAAGTAAAAACATGACAACATTCAAAACCACACTGGCATACCTAATTCTAAGGCGTCATCTTGAAACTTAAGAAGAATGAAAATGGGAAATTTACCCTAAAACATATTTCCAGTGTTCCATCATGGTGAGTTATAGCACACAGAAAAAAAGAGAAAAAAACCCCAAACAAACAAACAAAAAGCACACAAAAACAACAGCAACAAACCAAACCAACCAACCAACCACAAAAAAACCCCACGCAAGCAAAAAAACAAGGCTAATTCTAGTGACAGAGAACCGAGGCATTTTGATCGTAATTTCAGAAGCTCTGCATGATTTTGGCAGCAAAGTAATGAACTAAAATGTTGAAGTAGTCTTTAAAAATGCACAAAAAGGAAAAGGATGTCACACTGGGTTTATATTTTACAAATCAGGAATTCATGTCGTATCTTCATGCCCATAACAGAGCAACAAAAACATTTTCAGTCTTGCTCAATTCTGGTTCTAAGAAATACCCCAGGGGGTCAGTGGCCAAACTACTAGATGTTTCCAAGATGTGTAGGAGTGTTAAATGTTAGATCAAGGAAACTTTTTTTCCCCCTAGGGTTCATAACGCAGGTTTTTTGCAGAGGGCACTGGGAGGCATTAAGGTAGAAGGTAAAAACTGCTGCTTTTTTTGGCTTACTGGTTTAGCATTAAAGAAATACAGCCAGTAATCCTTGCTTTAAGAACCTGAATTCCAGACCAATTCTTTTATTTCTGTCTCTGTTTAATTTTATAACTCTTTTTAATGTTGGTATATCCATTGCACTTTAAAAGTCAATGTATCAATATGCCTTATAAATACCTAAATATATAATTTATTCACTATTTGTATACATAACAATAATGAAATATTTTTATGTTTTTAAGACTTATTGGTGGCTGGTACAGCATGTGCCATCAAGGTATGCATTGGCAAAAAAAAAAAAAAATCTAAGCTCACACAATCCTCTAGGTGAACTGCGTAAGGAATTATAATTCAACTGTCTTTGATGCTTTGAATTGTTGTGATATTGTTCTCTATAGGAAGGCATCTCTAGGAAGCTTATGGACTTTCCATTCTCATCCACTTATCCAAAAGTATAAAATAGATGTGTGTTTGTTTAGAGTAACAGAGCAATTCCCACTTGGTTTTACCTCCTGTTGAAAGCTACTGAAGAGTAGCTACATTCTTCTGACAACACTCTCCAATGGTGAAATGAAAACAAATTTTTTTATAGTGGCAAAACTTGTAATGCGCTAGGTGTTTCCTGTAAAGTTCTGAGCATCATCAACTCAAAACAGGACCCTTGGCACTTTTAGTGTCAAGTCCTTAGATCTTGCAAAATCTAAAAGCGGCAAGTTTGTGCAAATACCTTTCTAGTATTTCTGACCTCTAGCTCATCACAGACTCTCTATAGCACTTGTTTGATGCTACTGAATTGTTTCTTCACTTAATGGTCAAGCATATGCAGCAAAACCAAACGTTACTTTTGAGGTTGTCGCTGACGGTTGTGAGAGTGTTCCGGGCAAGAGAGCGACACGTTCGTGACCACCTGCAATAGCATTCTGGTTTTACTCAACATTTGAGATGGTGTTTTTTTGCATTTCAGATACTTTAACGACCAGTGAAATTTGGAGAATTCATGGTTTCCTCATTAAAACATGCTGCTGAGCATCTTCTTTGCCTCACCATCATATACTTCTTAAATTTAGAAAAATATTTTTTCTGTTCTTTTTTAAAAAACTAAAATAACAAAACAGTCTTATTTTAAATAAAATCTTCCTCAACTCCGATGCATTTTTCTCCGGCAGACTATAATACTACTGAAATATGTTGTCATATGGTCTTTGTAGGGCCACACAGTCAGTAAATAGTTTACAGATACATTGTTTCAGGGCATTTTACTGAACATAGGGCTGTACACCAGAGTAATTTTTCAGACTTTTCTGTCACTGCAAGACAAGTTATTTTATTGTGTGTGCTTTAGTGACATGTTGGGCAGCACACGAATTTATAGATTACAACATCAATCTCCACTCTTCCTGTCAGACTGTCAATGAAAATACTCTATCAGCCTCGAATAGACAGACTCCTTGCTCTGAAGCACCACCCCCACCTCCCACCTTATCTTTAGCCTTTCCAGTCTTTCTCCAGGTCCCTTACACTTTTTCTGAGATGACCCTTTCCAAGAGGCAATAGTCCGCAGCTACAAACTCATCCTCAGTTCCCTTGGGAGTTAACTGTCCCATAACTATTTTATGGAATTCAAAATAATAAAAAAGCACTTGAAAAAGCTACATATATTGTTATTGCATTTACAGTTTACCCAACACACAAACTCATAGAAATATTTCACATAGTTTACCCAAACATTACATTCTCTCTTTAGAGACATGTATGTAAGCATGCAATGAGGTTCCAGTATTTTGCCAGTGAGGTGACGTGTAGAAACTCAGCTAACACCCTGGTTTCAGGAAAGCCAGTGGAGTGTGAAGCAAAGCCAGGTTTCTCAGCAAAACTCAGCTAATGAGGATTTGAAATTACTCATTCAATAGGACAGTTCTCAGTTGCAGAGAGAGCAATATCTTATATCTCTGCACAGTGACTGGCACAATGGCTTAATGAGCAGATCAACCGACAAAAATTTGTCTTTTACCAATGATTATTGAATTCATTCTGCTGTAACCATCTTTCGCCTTTAATGATAACGCTTTGGTACATCGCAAACTCCTCTTGTCTTGGTTGCATCTGGAAATAGAGTTGTCTTACTTATACTTCCCTGCATAAAACTCTGGTATTATAACAGGTACAAATAATTCTTTAACAACAGGAAGGAAGAGGCCACAACGGTTAAGCTGTACGGTGTCATGGAGGTAAATGATGTCAGAGGAATAAACAAAAGGATATTTATTGCATCAGCCAGAATTCTTGGAAAAGCCAAGAGATCAAACTGGATCATCCAAGAAAAATGTGAAGAGAAACAACCTTAATCATCGCCTCTGTAGTTAAGAGGCTAAAGTGATAAAGAATTTTGCAGCCCCTATCTCCTCTGCACAAAAATAGCAACACAGAAAAACTTTTTAGCAGAGCATTGATGGCCTTTCCCATTAACAGGATAGAAGTGAGGCAGGAAAGATAGGTGGCCCTTGACCATTTATCTCTGCTATAGTAAGTCATGCATAGAGTGAACTATGAAGTTCTAGCCAAGGAACAGAGGGGAATAGTTCATTCAGGAAGAGATTAGGTCATCTCTTCGAGCAATTTTCCCTCTAAGCAGATCCTCAAAATTCCAGGCACAGCACCAAAGGCATCATGGTTTGGGGGCTGCCCGTTACTGTGCTAACTTGCTGATGTGGCCTAGAAGGCCACAGGAATTTCCTGATGAGTTAAGACTGTAGAGGGTAAATATTTAACTATGACACAAATAAATATACTTAATACTTAAATGATGATGGCAGCGATCCTAAATCCTCATTTCAGCTACTTCTATCTACATATGAATGCCCAATTTTTAAAGGCTGTAGCAGTCTTCGTTGAGTCTTCTGGTGTTGGAGGAGACTTCAGAGAACCAGGTTGTGTATAAAGTATTTCTGTGAGATTTCAGAAATATCCAGTCATTTCTACGCATTTTTCATAGAAAAGAATAGGTTTTTAGGAGAACTAGTGCTCTGATAGTGAACATTAGATAATTATATGAAAATCCTTGCCTTCTTGAGACACAAATGCATGATACAGAAGTGAAAAGAGAAAGGCATGTAAATGACCCTATTATTCACCCTCACTGTTACCTACACACTGAGCCGATGGAAGAGTTTTAAAAAAGATATTTATTTAACATAGTTCTTTTTCCTGAATAAGACTTCTGCATGAGAACAAAAACTCCCAGAAGATAATTCTTACTAAAGCTATTCAAAGCTGAATGTACAAAAGTGAAAATCAGCACATTTAAATAGAGCCATAAGTGGTTTAATCCAAATTGAAAATTAATTCAATACAATGCATAAAAAAACTTATAAAATCATAATTTAACAAAAACTACGTAATTTTTCCCCTAAATCTCCACTGTGCAAGACCATATTTACAGACAAGAGCTTCAGAAAGAAAAATAAACTTTTACAAGCATAGGCTGACAACTTTAAAACATTCATAAATAATATTATCCAAAGAGCAGGCGAGTCTACCACAACCCTCAAGATAAATGTAAAAGCATCTCTAGAGATTGTACTATGGCTGCTCCTTTGATTTTTGTGGGTATTTAAAATGTGTTCTGTGGATCTGGAGCGTGTTAAAGGTCAAATATTAAAACACATCTCAAAATAGTAAATTTACACATCGAGAATCAGAGCTTTTTCACCTACAGTCAGGAAGTAAGAACTCCATTTAGAAGGTTGGAGAGCCTTTGATAATGACCGAAAGTTTGTTGTAACATTTAAAATAGTGGTCAGGACTGCTCAAATGACACCAGTGTTTTTCTCTTCAAAACCTCTGCAGGTTTAGACTGGTGTGGAACACAGATGAGGAAAAGCCTGGCCTGCTAAACAATGTTATCCCTAAGACAGAAGTTTCATAACATAGCATCTTTCAAGAAAATTCCTTGCACACAGAAAGCCTTTAAAAGGAGTTTAGATGTGAAAGAAGGCAGGATAAGTCTATAAATGGTACAACAGCCTGCAGCAGAAATAGTTTTTAGATTCAAAATTGATTAGTACCAATCTGATCATCTATGCTCTAGTGTGAATAGAGCTATGCTGTCAAAACCAGACAAATTACCTTCTAAGGTCATCTGCTCACACTCTCAGTTTTCTCCCACAATTCTCTAGTCTTGCCATAATTCCTGGCAGGAATGCTCAAGAGTTCATCCTGTCTCCAGGGTAATCTCTCAATTCTATTTGCCTTCTTGGTACAGAAGGAGGAGAAATAATGCCAGGATCCAAATCCTTGGGCAGAACAGAGTCAGAAGGGAATTCTGCTTACTGGAACAAGTGGATTTTCGTTGTCCCTGTACATTCCTACTGCAGAAGGTACACCTGGTACATTATTTGCAACAAGACAACTACACAAAGCATGACAAATGGCAATAATTTACTCCAACAAATAAAAATTCCCAGAAGACCTGGTGAAAAATTATAACTGTATAGTTATGTCAAGTCCTATTAAAGATGCAGATGCCACACACGCATAAAACACAATCAGGTTTGTCTTACAACATATGCACATGTAGGGACAGAAAAATGTCTGGGATGGTGAGTACAAAGGTCCAATATTTTTTCCAGAATATATAAAAATTCTTGCTTCATATGCATTCTGGAAATGACAAAAGCAAAGGCACACATAATTTATCAGCAACAAGGTAATTTTCTATGACTTCCTCTGAGGTATTATAAAATAGACGTAATTCTTATTTTATTTTGTTTGGTTGGTTTGCTTTAGTTCTAAAAGCAAACCATTTTCAGAAATGTAGAATAGTACAACTTGAGCATCTTTCCAGCTGACCTTACACCAGTCTTCCTTTGCCTGTTTGTACACATTCGTTTGTTCAATGTTGAGTGTAGCCCCACTGATACATCTTGTTTAGACAAGGCAGTTGCACTGGTTTGACTTGCATCAGTTTTAAACAGGGATAATTAAACTGGGTAGATTTCTTATCCCAGTTTAAGAGTGAATTACACTGTTTAAGATTAACCTGATACCTAACTAAGGTAATGAAAAGCGAAGCTTGATCTTTGTGCAGGAACATTAATGAGAATGTAGTGCAAATGTGCAACAATTTATGGCATTTCTAAGTTACCCCTCCAAGTGATTATTCATCACCCTGGTGTTTCATAACACTTTCTAAAATATGCACATGTGGTTACACAAGAATAACCCCGTGTTAAAGTACAACTTATTTCACAGGAAAAAGAACCCTTCCTATGAAATATGAAACTATTTCAATTTCCTTTTCCTGATCAAACTTCAACCCTTTAACAAGAGAGGAAATCCTTATGCTACTGGGAGGACTTTTACACCAGGGCTGTTTCTTCAAGGCACTTGAGCTGCTGGTGCTGAAGATGAGGTTCACAGCATAGCTAAAACCGTGATAGTGGTTCTAGAAGGTCGACATTTGCAACTTCTTCCTTGTTTCCGTCTTATTGCAAACACAGAGAAAAGGACTGAACTATTCTGAACTGCAAACTGAGATGAATACAAGCAGGTTGTTAAGTATCTTCACCATTCAGGGTATGCTTGCAATATATCACATAAGTGAGATCAGTTTTGATAACGACAAGTTTCTATAAAATTGCTGGTAACAATAGCTCTAAAAAACTAGCCATTCCTCAGTGGTCTTCCTGAGACTCTGTACAAGACTCAGCTACAATCCTACTAATCTTAGATGGATACAGGTTTGAGCAGCAGCTGCTCAACAGGTTTTAAGAACACTGCCAAGAATGAAGACCATTCTCACTGTCAGCAGGATATATGTAATGGATTCACCCAACTGCAACCTGCAAAATATACTTAGCATTATAGACTCATATTTATTGTATTTATCTGCTTATTTTTATAAATTATTTTAGTTATTTATTTTAAAACTAATTTCCTTAGAAAAGATTTTTTAATCTCACATGGTTTTCTGTAAACATTGGAAGTATTAACATACATAAACTGTTAATAGCACAAGATACTTTCCACCAGAAAGACTCCTAAAGCAACAAAAACCCCCCAAGATATTAAGCCTACTAATAGACTTGTAAAATTCAGTAGTAGTACTATATCTTTGTTAGAAAAGGGAAACAGGAATACTTAAATTTTACAATTTCCTTATAGTCACAAGGGAAATCTATGCTACATCCATGGAGAGAAATAAAGCTTAAATCCATCCCACTTAACTGAGGCACTGAAATCAGGAAATGAGCTGCTCGGGATTTCCATGGAGTCAATGAAGAGAGGCAGGGACTTCCACAGGACAGTTCGGATGGCTGACTCTTCCCCTGGGCTTGCTACTGTCTCTTGACACAGCAATGAGTGATTCCTCACAGCAAAGAAAAATCTATCTTGGGTATGTCTGGTTTATGGCCAGAAGTTTGGGTGGGATGATGAAGGCCTAAAATACCCAGCTCTATACTTTTCCCACATGGGCTTTTTTTTTTTTTTTTTCCAAGGCACCCAGTACTGTGAAGTAGAGATTGCTTCCAAACCACAGAAGGGAATGGGAACGATGAGTTCTCAGCACCCTCAAAATGACACACCATTTACTTGATATCCATTTCATTTAGAAAAGCTCTCAGTGCTCCAACTGAGATCTCCCACTGGGCATGTTGGTTGGACACTTCTGATGACTAATAAATGCAATATTTTATTGTTACCAGAAAGTTCCTAATTACAGCTGTCATCACTGAAAATAAACACATTCAGGTTGTATGGCACATTATGATAAAACCTTCTGTCCAAGCATGGGAAATATTTTTTTAAAGTGATTCACTACCAAATGTGGCAACATGTGAGACTGCCCTTCAGTGTATTTCTCTGATTCTTCTGCTTCTTAAAAAGAAAAAAGATAAAAATTGCCAAATAGGTTATCCCTCAATAATGTAAAGCTTTCAGACATTTCCACAGTTGAAGTCTCGCCTCTTTCTTGTGGGTACCTCAGAATTTCCCAAGGACTTCAGCAATTTCATTAATAAACCTTTCAAATGCAGGCATATTATTGTCCAAGAGATTTTCTGGAGATAACATCAATTTTGTTTTTACACTCAAATGTGAATTTTCTTAGAACCAGTTTGTTTCCATGAACTTATTTTTGCTCTTTAAATTTAGCTTTTCTATATACTCTCACCCCTTGAGTAGTATATACTGTATGAGTAATCACACCAATTTGAATCCCACCATTTGTTTCTCAGCTAGTTTGTGGGAACTGCACTTCGAATGTCACTAGGATGAGGCTGTGCTTTGGATATGAGAATTCATTGACTCCAAAGCAAAAAGGAGCACTGAGAATAGTAAACAGCCTCTGGGTCTAGACAAGAAATCCAGGTTCAAGCTGGATGCCAAACAGGAGGCTAGTGGTCAGTTCCGGATGAAGCTTTCTCACTGTTTCCTTTTAGTCCTGGTCCACCCTGAAAAATGAGATTTACTGAAAAGCCATTCCTTACACAGCCCTGTTAGCAGTGCTCATGCAAGCAGAATGGGAGATTCCAAATCTAATGACCTGGTTTTATTTGTGAAAACTAATATGAGATCATCATGAATCTCCTGGTTGCACTTAACATACTATGTGAACTTTAAGGTAACATGTTACTTTACAAAATGCTCAGTGAGAAATAACTATAAATAAAACTGAATTTTTACTATGTTTTCTAATAGTTCAACTTGGGAAAATTGGTTTCTTAATGTGACAAAATTTTACACACACTATAGCTGTCTCCATTTTTATATTAATATAAATTTGCCTCATAGGATATTAATACAGCTCTTTAGATCTGTCCTCTTCAGGGCAGGCTCTCTCACACTTTCACACGGCTTCACAGCAAGAGTGACTTGTAAGGAATTTTCCTATCTTCAGCAAACCATATAAAATCCAAGCCAAAATCCAGCCACTCCACACACATAAGCATATTATTAATATTTCATTGCAGTGCTAGGCCCTGCTGGCAAACACCACAGAGAGAGATGGACTTTCACTGGAGCCACAGCACACAGCGACAGACACCAGTCTTTCCAAAACACAGTTTCTGCTATGCAATGGCTGGTTCCCCTCAAAACCTACATTCCTTACATCAGGGGTGTCAGACTCATTTTCACCAGGGGACACATCAGCCTCGCGGTTGCCTTCAAAGGGATGAATGTAATTTTAAGATCATATAGATGTAACTCCTCCTACATTTATACAGTCAGGAAATCACATTCGGTCCTTTGAAGGCAACTGTGAGGCTGATGTGGCCCCAGCTAAAAATGAGTGTGACACCCCTGCCTTAACATGTTTAAAACCCAATTGAGCATTTGTGATGTCACTTCTGCAAAATAAGGAGGTCAATAGACAGCACAGACAATGCCAAAGACAAATAATTTATCAAAAGTATGGTAAGAATAAACTTTAAAGTTGACTATGGCTACAGATACCTCAGAAAAAGTGCTCATAATTTCTTTCTTTACTGACTGAATCAATCACATCATTTTATACTTCTCTCACAGCTGGTGACAGCATAGGCACTTTGAAGGGTAAGGGAAGTAAGTTGAAGCTTCTTTCTTTGTTTTAGCTGTAGGGGTATCATCAATATTTGCAGAGAAAAGGAAAATTTTAAAAATCTAAGTTTGGATAATGGCTGACCAGAATGATTGTGGTTCACTTTCAACTCAAACTTCTACATCTCTGTCAGCTTCTTATAGTATACTATTATTAAGCATTGATTTTAAGCTTTTATGGTATCCTGCTTAGGTAATGATCAGGGGGAAAAAAAAAAAAAGTGGATCATGTAAAACTAATTACTGTAATAACAATTATTTCTACTATTTTGGACTGAGAGATAAGTATATGAAACTTTCATCTATATAGCTATCTTGAATGTATACTGAGTCTATCGATACTGTAAGTTCAGCAAGCTGACTAACGGAAAGTTCCCCAGCAAGACATGATGATAACATTTCATGTAACTCCTGTTTGGCAATATTTAGACACTGCAATTAAATACCAAATAGTATCACGTGTGCCAGTCAGTTACTGCAAGAAAGAAAATGTGATGAACTGTTTGTTTTGAACTATTAGTATAAACATATTGCAGAAATGAAACCCAAGCTTAAACAATGGCGAAAGTTATCCGGTATTAAAATAAACAGTTCTAGGAAAATCTCTAAAAATGTTTACCAAATCATCTTCTTCTGAGTAGTTTCTGCTCAGAGGGTTTAGCCATGTCTCTGGTCTGCCAACCGATACCAGTTATGGTGACTATAGATATGCAATGTTAAAGGACAAGACTGGTGCTTAATTGCCTCTAATAGGCTCTCCAGGCAAAAGCATTTTTATTTACAATGAAGTTTAAGATCACCAAATAAGAACTTTTGGGTTTAAGCATAGAAAAATGGGCCTAAAAAAAACCCAAAACAAAACAAACTTGTTTTGATTCTAGAAATCTGCTAGTTCAGATATCAAGGAACAACATTTTAAAATTAAAATACTACAGAATTAAGCAAATCATGATTCTTACAAACTTTCATATTAAATAGTCTTTCGATATTGCAGGCTAGCATTTCTGCTGATGAAACAATTCACCCTGCCAAAAATTGCCTAAGTACAATTTTAATGAAAGTTATATATATATTACCTGAAGTAATTTCCTTTATG
Organism: Caloenas nicobarica; assembly: GCF_036013445.1. NCBI lineage: Eukaryota > Metazoa > Chordata > Aves > Columbiformes > Columbidae > Caloenas > Caloenas nicobarica. The sequence goes on from NC_088246.1 coordinate 145,979,857, forward strand.
TAAGTCAGAATATATTTCAAATTCTTAAACGTTATTTCTTGTTATAAGTATTCACTTCCAGTCATAGACCTATAACTATTAATTATTCTTTGTTCACAGCAGGTGCATTGTAAAATGCTATTTAGTGTAGCAAGTTATATCCAATTTTAAAAATCTAGGGGGAAAAATAAGTGCAGGGTATAAAAATGAGAAGCAAGATATCTGCATAATATATCCATTACACTTAAGCATTATGCTTGTTTTGAAAGGAAATGAGTTATGGCTGAGACGCTTCGTAACGGCAACAGCAACAATGCAAATTCAGTATTCAGAGATGCTATAGTGGAACTGCATCAGCTGCATTTGTTCAGAGGGAGCCGTACTCCACCACACAGAGAAATGGGTTCTTTCATTCCAGGGAAAACTGACACATGGGGATACGTGCACAACCCCAGTTTTATGTAAACCCCTGGGAGCAGAGTGTTGGGGGCTGGGAAGGAAAGGAGGAGGGGGATGGTTCTGCCCATAGCCGGTTTTACAATCGCTGCAGAAGAAAACAGTCCTCAAATATAAACCCCTTTCATTGGGCTTCCTACCTGTTTAATCATTTCCCTCTAAAGTGTGAGAGGACTAACCCTAACTCAGACATTCACACTCCAGAGACTCATATTTCTTCATGCTCAGTTCACAGTGAAACAGTGATCTTAGTTCAGTCTCTAGTGGACAAACACAGAATAAGTGAAGTCTTATAAGCATGATTCAGCAGGCAATTTGCTCAAATACAATCATGTGTGCATCAATACAGATAACAACTTTCCTCTTTTTAGTGATTGCCTCAGTCTCCCAAGGCATGGTAAAATAATTTAAGAAATGCTTCCCTCTTCAAAAGACATCCCCTATTTCCAGCCTTATACTCCCTAAAGCAGACCAAGATATTAAAAATAAGGAAAGTAGTCTAAAAAAGAATTGCCTGGTTATATTTTGCTTTATAGTCACATGTTTACTGGACAGAGTCTTTTCTCTCTTGCTAGAGCCAGATATGCAAAGAGAACAATTAATTTACCAAGAGATCAGGAAATCCTCTCTAGAGATTTTAATAGGGTTAGAGAGACCGGGATGGCTGTATGTGATTTTTAACGTATTGCGGTCTTGTACACTGTTTGGATGCAACAAAATTTGTAAAAGAGACAGGTAACAGTAACTATGCTAATGTGAAGTTTTAGCCCACCTGGCAGCATCTTCACTGTTTTTTTACTGATGTTCGTTCTTAGTGTGAACCTGTGTTAGTTAAATCATTTATCTCTCAAATGGGTACACACAGCAGTTTTCTTGTGCCATCTTACATGATTAGTTGCATCACTCAATTGCTCAAGTTTCTAAGTTTTGCCAGGTCAAGATGCCAGTATGAGAATGGGAATATTGCAAATAACTATATACAAAGACTGTTTATTTCTTTTTACTGGTCAGCTATCCCAAGGCATTTTAATTACCAACGCATGGACAAGATCCTGCAAGGTATGTAATTTTATGCAAGTGAGTAATCCTGTTAAGGTGAATGGGACTGCTCATATGAGTGACATTATTCACATATTTAAGTCTTTCTAGGCCCAAACTCCAGCTCATACATAAAACACTGAGAAGTTCATTAGAACTTTTGCACAATAATTACTTCTTCTAAGGTACTGCAACACCTTCAAATCTACATTTCCCCTTCTGTGAAAGAATGCACATATACACACACAAATTAAAACAGGCTGTTTCAGTTTGAAAGTTTTATTGTGATGTTTTAGGAGTGTGAATGCCTATATACTTTCTTCTTTCTTTCCAGCAATTAGCTGGGTAGAATAGTATTACAGGATCTATTTATGGAGGAACAATGATATTCTTGACCCTGTGCCTTTAAATGCTGGATTGTTTGTTTGTTCGTTTGGTTGGTTTTTTAAATGCTCCCATTTACTGTCAGAGTAGCAGGTATCCCTCATGGCATCTGATCTGAAGCTGTGAACTATAAGTAGGGATTATTGGAAAACTTAGTAATTTCTGTCATCAGAGTCTCTGGAGGATTTTCGTGTTCTCTGACTCACAAACATCCAGTCTCTTGAGACGAAGCTTTAAGAAGCTGCATCTTTCAGTAAAGTAAAGAAAATTCTTCTCCCAAGTGCAATGTCACTAAGAAGGGTGCACTCTGGCTGAAACATTTCTCCCCTACGCAGCCATGAACTAGATCTATCCTTATTACCTCAGTTCTCATAAAAACTAATGAAAATTTTGAACGGCATAAGCATCATCAAAAAAATCCATTTATTGAGAAATGACAGAAAGAAACACTTACTTTTTGCAGCCACTGAGTGTAATTTTCCATCACATGTTCCAGATGTTGTAGTTTCTGGGAAGAGAAATCCTGTTCCACGTGAGGAGCATCTCTCTGAAGAGCATTTGTGTTGTACTGGTCTGTCGTGCTTTCACGACAGTTCCCGTCCTGTTCTGGCAGAATGAAAGTATAGGTGCACTGCCCATGCTGAATCCGGTTAAATCTTCTCCCACTGGCTTCTGGACCCCGACGCTGGTTATTACAGCCTGTGTGAGCAAGAATCGCTGCCAGAAAAGCAAAGGAAAGGAAAACTGACATGTTATTATTACTTTCCTTTCTCACTTTAAGAAAAACTTTTTCTTCCTCTTTCTTTAAATTTGTTCTTAATTTCTCTTAAAGTCTTTGGAAAAAGGACTGGAGAAGTTCACTTTAGCAATTAAGCTTGGATAAACGGTTATTTTTTTTAATTTCACTGTGAGGATAGCTTCCTTAGTTAAAATTGGGAATATTTATTGCATAGTAGTTAAGATTTATTGTTTCCTCTCTGTTACAGTCCAGCATGTAGCCTGCTTCAGTCAGCTGCATATGCATATCCCAGTCTCTTTCCCCTACACTATCTGCTGCAGAACTGCTATTTTCTCTCAGACTTCAGTGAGTTTTATTAAGGTTGCACTTTCAAGCCAAGCTGGAAGCAAGCAGCCTTTCACAAGATGACTTGACAGGAATGTGTGTATGAGTGCGCCCCTGTGCTGAGGATGGCTGATGGCTCGGTACAGAGGGATCATCTTACAAACTGGCTGGATGCATGACCTCAACCGTGCATGGCTTTCCAGCCCCTATTGCACACAACCGCTAAGGGCTTTTGACGAACTCACATTAAGTTTAATAAGGAAGGCAGTCCACCTTAATACACTTCATATGTTCACACTGACCTATTAAAATGTAGATAAAGTGTAGAAGTTTGTTGTAATCCCTCTGTAAATATACAAAGCTCTGAAATTAAAAATACTTTCAGTTCTGTGCTGCTCAGTATCTATTAAAGAATTCTAAGTTGGGCGAATGACACTTCTGGGAAAAAAGTTACGTTTAACTCCTACATGCTTTAGCTACTTTTCTAAGATAACTGCGTTTCTTTAGCAGAGCTTTCAGAGTTTCAGAGGGTTTTTTTACAGCCTATAATGAAATTAAGGCTGCCAAATAGTAATTGGAAACGGCAGTTCAGAAGCATAATAATTTTCTGTGTTTGGCTTCTAAAATAAGGTAACTAATTATAAAACAGTGAGATATGGTGGCTGAAATCTTCCAGATTGTCTTCTGTACTACTACTGTGTAGTTGTCACGTGCAAAACACTTCTACCAATTTGCAAGTTTGCATGGGCTATACAGATGCCCCTCGTTATATGTAGAAACTTGCCTGGGGGTAACTTCCTCAGAAAAAGTTTGTGGTAACTATTTATGAAATTATCCCGTACTTAAAATAAAGTCTTTGGTATTTGCTAGAGACAAATCAAAAATGCACAGATTAGAAACAGAATTAGAATATTCCTAAAATTCAGAGGAATTTTGGATCTGAGTCCTGCTCTATTATTTGCTGTTGTTATATAAATATCAGCCAACACCTATACAGACCACTTCACATAGTTTTTCCCATGAAAGTTAGTAGTCTTCTAAATAGCAATAGCACCTCACTAAAAAAACAATCTGCAAGGTTTTTACCCACAAGGAAACCTACCTTCAAGTATACTGAGTGCAAGCATCTTCAGTGTTCATGTAATTGCCACCTGTATCACAACTACAATTTAATTCTAAAAGAAACACCTGGAATATTTAGCCAGGCATCTCACCTGCTCCTAAGGAATCTATTCCTACTCAAAACTGGGGGCGAAGGCTTTTCATCTTGCATTTGGAAATAAACTAGTGTATTTGAATCAATAAGAAATACTCCCCACAATAAATGAGAAAGCCTTATCTTGCTTTAAAATGTCTATATGTCCAATACACGTAGAGAAAAAAAAAAAAGGAAAATACAAAGCAAAGAGAAAATCACCAATGCTACTGTTGCTTTTAGCAAAATCAGAATATCCTTCCACATCTGAACTGTTCAGCTCACATTCACACTATTTTTTTCTTTTTTTCTGCCTCTGAAAACCCACTTCTTGTAGCTTGCTTTCTGGCTTTCATATAGCATTTCTTACACTTCACCAGCACAAGAATTAGTTCTGCTGTGGTTTATTACACTGTCTTTGCAATTATTGTGAAATGTAATTGCAAGATATCTGCTCACGTGAGGTCAAAGAACTTCAGTGAGGAAGGAAATTGTAGGATCAGACACCGAACTGAAGAGTTAGCATACAAACAGCTATTCCCCACGAGGCAAAGCAAAAATACCAGAGCACAAACATGGTAACAGTACCTGCTTTTTTAAAAAGAAAAAAGAGAACTTTAGGAAAGGGCCTCGGAGCAGCTAAAAGGGGGATAGTAAAGGTGGGTGTACAAAGGCTTCCTAGATTTTTTAGTTTGTATTTTAAAAATGCTGTTGTTTACAGAAATGCCTTGTTCACTTTCTGCAGAGTATTCAACAGACTTATTTTCATGCAAACATGGAAAAGTGAGATTGTAAACTTACACTTGGTATTTTTCAGATGAGGAAAGGCTTCACAGAAGAGCTGGCTCACTTTTCCTGCTATTGCATGGCCCCTTCCCACTGGCCTAAGGTGGCTTCTTCCCTTGCTGTCCTCCTCTCCCTGACGGGTAACAGCCATAAGGACCTTCGAGAGGCACGCAGAGTTATCAGGCATCTTTAACATTTGCTCATTTCTTCCCATTGTTTCCTGCCACAGCGTCTGCCCCACAAAGCCAGGTTCACCCCTCACCCCAGGCCCCAATCCAGCGGTGCGTGGGCAGCACGTGCTGGTCAGGCGCCGCCGTGGGGAGATGTGGCAGGGCTGTGCAGCAGCCAGAGCATCTCCTTCCAGCACGCTGCACTGTAGTTTTCCTTGCTAGAGAGAACCAAGGCCCCCACTCAATCGGTAACCACCTACTGCCACATCTGTGTTGTGGGAGGAATGCATCCGACACATCTTGTGTGCCCAGCCACAAGTCTCATGAAGAGGTGAGGAAGGGACAGCAGGAGCCTAAGGGAAGCCCAGGAGCCATTTTGTCACTCCCAGTTTGCAGCCTTTCTAACTCAAGGGAAGGCAGAGAAAGGGACTCATGAATTGTGCTGGGATGAACTTAAATCTTTGCAGGGATCCAAAGTGGTGGCTGAAATGGCAGCAGGTCTGTTGGCCACACTGGAACTCGGCAAGCTTCAGGGCTGCTCTCGCAATGCCAGAGCCTGAGCAAGCCACCTGAGTCCCTAGCTGGAAGCACAGACACTCCCAATGCTGCGACAAAGGGATCACCAAGGTCAGCTTGCTGCTCCCCTAAACACACAGCGAAGTTGCTTTCACAAGGACTTCGAACCATCCAGGCCAGGTTCAGTTTACCGTCTTCCCTGGTGCACTTGTGGTTGCGTGCATACACAGGCAGAAAGGCAACAACAAATACACAAAAAGCTTGTTTCCAGATCTACAGCCACTTAATTCCACAGTGCAATTTCCTAAGGAATGCCATTGTATCCAAGGAAAACAGGTTCAGAAATAAAAAGAGTTTTATTTTCTAAAATTCCCTATTCCTATTAAGGTATTTACTTTTTTCCTTCCAAAAACAAACCAACAACCAAACAAACAAACAAAATATCCTGCCTCAAGAGTTTCAATGGTTTGGTGTCTTATACCCAATTTGATAAATGTACAGTTTATTAACCTAGTACCACATCACCTATGTGACCTGTCCCAGCTTTTTAGTTGACAATTTCAGTGAGGCTAGGAAAAAATAGTTCTCAAAGTTCAGTCAAAGTCATTGTGGGTATTTCTGCGGGATCTTACATTATATACTATAGATTTAAGCTAAATGATTTGTCCAGGATTGCACAGAAAACTGCCAGCAACTAGCCAGAAACTGAGTAGGGGTATGGATGTGTTTAAGACACTTTGTTTTCCTAAGACCACTTCCTCCAACACAATGACTAGTTTCGTATTCCCTGAACTCTTCCTTCTGTGTAACAGGGAAGGGATAGACCCAGAGGCTTCCTTCCCAGACCATGCAAGGTCTCATATACATTGTTTATTTAGCAGCTATACAAAATTCTGTAGTTCATTAGGTAATAAATCCTACAAGGCAAAATAAATGGGAATTCAATATCCATACAAAGGTTACATTCACATGGTATCAGTTCCCACAAATCTAGAATTAAAATAATTTAATGGCTTTTGTCACAGAATCATATGCATGCTCAGAGTTCAAATACAAATTCTAGGAAACCAAAATCTATCTCTGTTTCTTTACATTTCTGCTGCAATATGTGTTATTGCTGCAGATGAAATGCAATAAGGTTGCATCAGGTCGCACACTGTAACTGGAGTTACTCCAACTCAACTTCCTCAGTGTATAAGGGAAGTCACTGCAGAATGGCCTCTAAGCATAGGTATAAGAAGGAGGCTTTTATCTCTAAGTAAACCAATAGTATACAGTAGGACACAAAATGTTTATTTTTAATGTAGCACATTCCAAAGAATTTCATTCTAAATATATAAATTTGAATGAATAAAATGGCATCTGAAACCCCATAAGTCTTACTGGTTATGTGCTAATGCTTCTCCAGTGACTTCAGTGGAGATGGTCCCAATTTCCCATAGTGCTGAGACCAGAACGGGATGCAGAATATTTGCCTGACCATACAGAATCCAGACAGTATTGAGAGACCATGCAATAACACTTTCTCCTACTACCTGTGTAATTTCTTTCTCACTCTCCTGAGAACAAGCAACTAGGCATCTCAGATAAATTACTTCTAAGGACTGAAGTTTGTATATTTATTTGTGCATATTTAAGGCATGATCCTGCATACTGCTTCTTGCCAATCCTTCAAAGGATGCCAGTCTTTCAAAGGAATATGGTTGATGGGTGCTGAGTCACGCCACAGTCCACCCCAGATCTCCCACCTTTTAGTTTCACACCTGGGAGCAACTAAACAGCTGGGAAGATTAACAGAGTGGCAAAAAGCAGCAGCTCTTAAAAGAACATGGTGGTTTACCACAGAACTGTCTGAGCTACTGGTTAGGCTGTACGACCTGTCTGAATTTTGTCTCACACAGAGGCAGTGAGGCTTCTCAGGACAAAAGCTTTATTGGACTCTTTGCAAACACGTTGGCAGTTAAGAGAGCTAGGTGTTTCCTGAAAACTATTGTCATGCTGTTGGGAACATGGGAAAATCAAGTTGTTCTTATATCCACGACAAATCTTCCTGCACACACATATAGAGCAAAAGTATGTAAAGTAATTCAGTTTAATTTGCTCTCTTTCCTGGGGACGGGGGAAGTGCCCCCAACATCCTCTTGCTATCTGTCTAGGGTAAGTTTTGTCCTTATCTTTCCCACTTTCAGGATACTTGAGGCATTTTCAAAGACCAACTTCCAACCTTATCAAACAGGAGTGATGCACAGTAGCTGAATACAACGGGCACGACATTTCTGTCCAAATATAATAAAAATAGATGCCCTATTCTAAAGTGGCTGATGAGAGGACCAACAACAGTGATCTTCCACTGTAAATGCTAGACAAAACCAAACAATTGCCTGCTATTAAAAGAAAGATATTTCATAAGGCTACAAGACTTCTTGCCCTATCACGTGAATGTGCCTTCTGTTGCAAATTATATTGGAAGTGCAATTTTGTGGAAATGGTTTATCAGCAATATTGTTTGCTTGAATGGTTTACTTACTCTATGGACTATCCCCAGGTCTTATTCCTCACCAGGGAAAATTACAGGAGAGAAACAACAACCCATTGGTGCATTACCTTCAGTTTCTAAATTAATTTAACATGTAACCCCAAGTACTGTGCAATATATGCATCTATTCTTGAAGTCACAAAAGTGGGCACCATGATATTAATAGTATGATTAGTATGATGTATGATGATTAGTATGAATAGTATGATGTTCAGACACATCAGCCAGATTCCACATCAATCTGAATGACACCCTAAACAACCGTGAAAGCAAATCTTGGCTGCTCTCTGATCCAATTAAAAATTAGAATGTAAAACATTCTTCATTTTCTCCACGTAGAAAAGGACATCTATCTAGATCAATTCTCAGTATTTATGTCCTTCAAGAACTCAAGTATCTGGCTAAAGTATACGTAGCAAGAATATAGCATTTACAAGGTAGCACTATCCTACTTTCTTAAAGGTAAAGACTTCATTGTAATTATGACTGATTTTCCTAACAAACCTATTTTTTTCATAGTATAGGCTTAGCTAAAATAATCCATAGGAAATAAACTTTATTGAATATAATGCTGTGATAGAAGCTAAGAACATCAACTTTTCCTCTTGAGTTTCTATGGTGCTCTAATCAACTTCTATATACCTTTTGAAAAATACCTGCAAATCAAAGGGACTGGAAAAAATGGCCTGGGAGAGGTGTAATCTATACACCAATGGACAAAAAGGAAAAAGCTACAGAGAATGCACTGAATCTCCTTTTTACAAGTTTCTATAAAAAATCTGGCATTATTTCTTTTCCAGAACAATCATAACACATTTTCTGCTTTCAGTCAAAATATGATGAAACCCGTCCTTCAATTGTGCAAGCTAGTAGTTAATTATGTGGGTGGAATACCTGGCTTTTGATGTAGCTTTAAACTGGGAAAACATGGGATTACGGGCTTGAATTGCTGTTCTTCTTTGAGTTCACCTCCAAAGTCACAGTTTAATTGTTTTAGGTATCTGGTTAAAAGGAGCACGTAGTAAAGGAAATGATGTTTCTGAAATGTATTTCATTCCAAATGAGAATGAACTAGAGTCTCAGGACTGAGCAATCTCAGTATTGCAGCATTTTGAATTCTTATGCTTCCTACATTTTTCATAAATGAGTCCGTCCACTCAACTCCATGAGTACTCTCAGCGTTCATCCAATTTAGCTTAACTTTTTGGCCATAGATCGAGTCTAGCAGGAGTAGGAGCAGCCAACAGTACTGATATTCTGCAGCAGAAGCAGCCCAGTCTTTCAGCATGCAGGATCACTTTCCTGGTACTTGTTCTGGAGACAGTAAACAACGAGAAAGCAAGCAGAGAGGAGAACATGAACGATATAGCTACTTTTGACATTGACCAATACCAAAAGTTACAGTATAGGCAACCTAGCTTGGAAGCTAGAGAATCCCTGGCTGAATGGAAATAATTCAATCAAATGCAATAAATGGAACAAAGCAAAACAAAATAAAACAAACAAATGAGAAAAACAAACAAACGAACAACAAAAAACCCCAAATTGGCACATTCTTCTAGAACCCAGGGTAAAACTACATAAAATGACATTTCGGTTCACTGCAGGAAACGCAAGCTCACCATGGCTATGTGAACATATGGTTTGACGAAGCCCAGTTTTTTCCAAAAAAATCCTTAAAAGCTTGTTTTCTCTGAAAGGGCGTTTTTTGAATTTTAAATATGCTGCATCAGAATTTCAAGCACTTTCTCCAGCAGTACTATATATATTATGTATCTGTATAACTACATGTATTTTCAGGAAGTCAAATACTAATCGAATACTTCAATAGCAAGACTAGCATATTGGACTTCAGTCTACCTAAAACCTTCCAGCCTCTAGGACTATGATATCTTCTCTGCACTCAGTCTATTTATTAATTCATTCCTGGCAGTAAAGAGTTAGGTTCTGGGTGACAGATATAGCAGACAAAAAGGCAGTAATCAGCAGCCAGGGATTTGATGGATGAGAGGTAAATAAACAGCAATGTAGCAATTGAAAGGGAGAGGCACAGAGAGACAGTCTGGAATTAAGAATTGCAACTATTTCTTATTTAAGAAAGTTGTTTATAAATAAAATATCTCTTATGTTTTCATAGTGTACTTTTCTCCCCACACCTATTATTTATTTTTGCAAACAGCTTCTGGTTTCACATTCCATATATGAGTATAAGGCAGAGGCTTGGCGTTCTGTACTCCATTCTAGGAGCGTCCCCATAATACCACAATTTGCATTTAACTAACTAGAAACCTCCATCAACTGGTCAACATTCTTTTAGGAGGCCAAACATCCCAAACATACATCTTCCCAAATGTACGTGTCACTTTTAATTAGGAAAGAAAAACTCAGACAACACAAATAAACAGCAGTGAGGCAAGAGGCTAGCTATGGTTTGTGAGCAGCGTCCTGTGGCATCGCAGCAGCAAGACACGCCAGCTGTGCCACGCTGAATAGCCTCATTACATCCATGTCTCACACTTCTGGGATGAAGTATTGGATGCACTCATCCTATACTTAGCAAGCTGTCAGAATTTTATACGGGAGAAACATTTATCGCAAGTTGGCCCTGGTCAATTGGCATGCTTGGACCAAGTTATTAATAGTAGTCAGAGACTGTATTTTCCAACAGAGTTGGAAAATAGAGATTGGAATCCATGTCCTGGGGATGAGGGTATGCCTAGTACTGAGGCTCAGGTGGTGTGGTACATAGCAACAATTAGCCCTGTAGCTCAGACATCTCCCGGTCACACTGCGATTGCAGTGAAGGCACATCACCTTCCTTCAGAAATTCCCTCCATCACACATGTACAACCTGCTCTGGCACAGATGCCCAAAGAGGCGTGTAAGACTCACTCCACAGGAGTTGTGGACTCTGCTGGGTTGTGGTTCACTGCGGAGAGCAGGCATAGCCACACGGTGTGCGATCAGCACCTATAGCAGGCAGCCAGAACATAGGTCTCAGTCTTCTAATCACACTAAAGATCTCAAAATGCCTGATCGCCAAACCTTAAAAATGGATTACAAATCTTTGGTTTCCTCTAATGTCAGTGATCATATAAATACTGTATCAACTCCATTGAATCCAAACAAGAGGTTTATAAGTGTAATGACTTTTGCAGATGATTCTTCAGCCACTTTTGTGAACACAGTGCAGTGTAGGACCTGTGACACCCTGGCAACACTTCTTCCAAGCATAGTGCCATACCCCATGGAACACCAGTGCTGAAATACGAGCAGCAGAGTCTAGACTGTGTCCTTCGGAACATGTGTGCTCAGCCACCAGGTCACTGGAGCACCAGTAGCCTGAGAGCTTCATTTCCAAACGTAAATAGAACAGAAAATGGTCTGAAGTACATCATTTAAAAATGCACATTTTCTTCTCTGTGTAGACCAGTTACTGTACATCTCATGTATTTTAACCCAGGATACTCAAATGACCCAGTGCCTCTAATAGTGTGTAACTCAGATGGGCTCTTAATTCACTTTGCTCATCATAAACTCATCAGCACACTAGTAGGCATTTAACTACTGCATGCCAATAAAAATGTTGTTTAAACTGTTAACTGCCTGTTTAAAGCAGCAATCAATCCCCAAGATCAACACCTTCAAAATTACTGCCATGGGGCAGAGGTAAATATTAACCTTGGCTCTTAGGGGAAGTGTTGGGCTCATGACGTGGGAAGGGATGACTCTTGGTGGCTTAGGGTTTTATCCTAAGCTCTGCCATTGAGATTTTGTACAATCCTTAGGAAAAAAAAAAAAAAGTCAAAACCACTACCCTGTTTTTAGTATCCTTGATATAATGTTCTAATTCAGAATGTGCAGATAAAGTATTTTATAACTGCAACTCTCTCCACACATTTCCTATGCAATAATTAAACCCTATCCTTTTGATCAGGCGAGGAGAATCTTGGTAAAATGATGAAGATTAGAAGGAATATGACTTGTGAAAATGCACATTCTTCCTTCTAAAAGGACCAGAGTCCCTCTCCTGCTTGGGGACTGTGCTCAGCAGATGTCCACTGAACAGTTGTCAGCCATGCCTGCCCAGGTAGGTCCCAGAGCAAGAGCTGAGCTTGTGGCACTGAGTTCCCTTGAGCTATAAGTGCTGGAACAGAAGAACAGGAGACAGAGAAAAAACAGAGACAGCAGAAGACTAGGTAGGTCTGTGTCAGAGTATTACTGTTAGTAAAGTACTTTATATCTCTTATATAGGAAGTATAAAATTCACTCGTTTTTATAATGTCATTCATTCAGTCAGTGATTTTTATTCATTTATAAAACACTGTTATTATAATTCATAAAAAGTACCATCTGGCTAATAATATTTTTTATATAGAAAAGCATTATTTTAAAACAAGTGGCAAAATGAGCACAACTTTAACTATCAAAATCCTAAGTACAGCTTTGAAGATGTAATCCAGATCCAAGCAAGCCAAGCTCTGGGGAGTTTTGTTGCATTATATAATCTTTCCTTAGATTATGATGTGTATAAAAGAAACACTTTGTACTCAGCTCTTTCATGTCCCCTGGCTGCACACACATCCATGTTCAAAGTGCCAGGAACTCAGGTTCCTTTCATTACTCACTCCATGTGACAATATATAAGTTGGTGGGTCACACTATGTGGCTGGAAATATTGTGGGGTTGTACAGTGACAAAATTCCTCTCAACTTTATATTCATGTCAGGATTGGGAACTATGAAAACCCAGCAGTAACATGACAAGACCAAATACAGAATGGTTAGGGCTGGAAGGGACCTCTGGAGATCATCTAGTCCAAACACGGTGGTTATGCTTTTGTAGATGACCTTTAAAGGATGAACTGCAGAGTGCAGTGACATCTGATGTGGCTCTGCCTTCTCCACCCTTAGTCAGTCTGCTTCTGCAAGTTCTCTATTGCTAATTCATTATTTTTAAGTGAATGCTTTGATAAATATAGAATCATCACTCTAAATACTGCCATAGGCAACAAGCAAGTATAAACTCACAGTTCCTAAAATACACATTAAGGTAGTTTGGAACGCAAAGCAAGGCTGTGCACCTGAAGGCACTCTCTGGCGTAGGAAGCAGGGAGGGTGGTAGGCTTTGTCCGGCACAGTAGAATGAGGCAGAAAGGTCAACTGGGACTGAGAAATTCTGGGGAAGTTGTAACATCATGAGTACGTTGCCACCATATTGTTGTTCTGGCTTTTTGAAATAAATTGCACACACTATTTTTGCTTTATCAGAGCCCGTCAATGTGTGAGCTATGACCATTGGGAGGTAACAGGCACCACTTGTTCTGCTCTGTGCTGTACATGAGAGAAACATCATATCACCGTTCCACAGTTTCACCAGTACTAGATCAAAACAAGAGGGTGAACCAAAATTTCTGTAGCAGACACAATCAACAATTTATGTTTTGAAAACTGCTTTGTGTCATGCTGTTTGCACACTACCTGTGACAGGTGAGATTTTTTATTCAAAAGCAAAGGAAAACTCCTGAAGACTTGAACAGGAACGTGAGCAAGTGTAACACAGAGTAGAAGTGATATTAAATGCTCTAAACCAAGACAATCACTATATTAGTAAAATGTGAAGGAAACAGAACATCAGCATAGTTACTATTTTCCATTAAATTGTTATCCTATTCTCTCTGCTTCCACTACATATTCTGTGTTTAAACTTCTTTTCCTCAGCCTTTCCCAATGTATCTTTTTAGTATATCACTTGCCCTTGACTCCAACAGAATTCGGTCCTCTGAAGTATGTCACTATTCAAAAGTGCACAACCTCAGAAGACAGGTGGAATCTAAAACCTGAAGAAGCACAGTAATATGTTCTCACTCGGATTGTGTCATGGTGACAGGGTACTGAGTTAGAGAGGCACTGATGGAAACCAAATCTTTAATTTTAGAAGTCTCTATTCTCCAGACTTTTTGTATGCTCAATCTACCAGAGAATTTGTTTGGGGAATTTGAAATTGTTTTGCATTGGAAGACAGTGGAATAGGAAAAAAAATATAGTAGCATCAGAAGAGTAGGGAAAGATGGTGTCATTCCTCTTTTTGAAGGGTGGCACACTCTTGCAGAAAACTAGGCAATCCATACTGCTTACACAGAGCCTTAATGGAAACCATGGACTGAATATTGCCATCTGTCCATCAGTACTCCCTGATATCAGCACACTCACTCAAGTTCTCTACAGCCTAACAATGCCTTGACCTGTTCAATTACCCAAGTTCTTGCTGGTCCATGAAGAGTGACAAACGGTAGCTACCATGGTACTACCAAAATAGGAATTAAACCATTCGGATAGGGCATTTCCTCTCTCTTCCCTCCTCCAAGTACACTATTGTTTGACTGACATCATCAAGATCAACCCTGGCTACATTATTCCTCAATACCTGGCATCACACCTCTTATCCCAAATAGACCATTAGAGAATCTAGATAAGGGGAAACTAAGCCACTAAGTGAACAAGGAGAGGAGACCTGTCAGTATCAAGGCAGAGGCTGGCTGGTAAGACTTGAGGTTGCTTGGTAAGACTATACCAGCAAGCAGAGTTGCCATTAGTATCATCAGTCATTGGAAATGATGTAATCATCCCTTCTTAGCCTTCTGGACTTCTCTTTAGCACTAGACACTGGTGGTCATTCATTACTGATGTCTCACTTGAGAAGAAGTAGAAGTTCCTAGCTGCTGAACAAGCAGCTAATCTAATGAGAGTTGTCTTTGAGGACAATTCATCCCATCAGAAAAGGTAGGACACATTTTCACTGCTAGATCTCTTCACTCACAGACTGTTAAAAAAGAATCAGTTCTTCCTCTAAGGCTTTTTATAATCTGTTTTCTATTACTACCTGATTGATCCATTCAGCTGGCAATATGAAAAGACATCAAGCAGCATCGTTATTGCATAAGAGATTAGACAAAACAATGAATAGTTGAACCCAGTAGGAAAACAGATCAGTACTGATGGGAAGAGTTCAGCTGCACAGTGCCTCCTCCTTTGTTGACACGTAAAAGACTCCATTCAGACTGTAATCCACATAATTTACAGAAAGACAACCATATGGCATCCAGACAGCTAGTGATTTGCTCTTAGTCACTTTTAATCCAAACCAGTTTGTTGCTTGGGCAGAAAGTTTGAAGCTCAGTCTGTATGAAATGCTGTAGAATGCCTCAGAAACACAGGCTGCTGCAAGCAAGCTGATCTTCCTCTGCACACTGACAAAATTTCATGGCAAGTTCAAGGCCTTGGTCCAATTGACTAGTTTGTTGCATGAACTTTACCCAGGAAATTTAACTGATCTTCTAAGTCTCATGGCTGATAAGTGTCTTCCAGTGCAAGGGAGCTCAAAAGAATAAAGGCCATCTTTTCAGTGAAAGGTGTGGGTTGTTTGCTTGGTTTTCAGTTCAGTCAAGGACTTTGGATGTAAAGTACCTTCACAAGCCTATAATTCCAGATGGAAGGCACATTTCTTTGCCAAGTATTTAAGCAAGGTAAATGCGTGCATGGGGTATTTTTGTTATGTTTTTAAATCTTGCTGTTTGTCCAATGCTCTGTATAAATGCTGCTTGTACTTGCCCAAGACAGGAGATAAGAGTTTTATGATTCCCCAGGCTAGACAACACTCTGATGGCATCATGATGAGCACCCCACAAGAAAGCAGAAATAAACAAATAAGAGAGATGAAGTATAACCAGACTATAGTTTTGCAAAAGTTTCGTAAGTTAGCATTGTAATCAACTAATTACAGAATCTAAGAATGGTTGGGGTTGGAAGGGGCTTCTGGAGATTACCTAGTACAACCCACCTGCTAAAGCAGATTCACCTAGAGTAGATTGCACAGGAATGCACATACATAATCTGCAGCTCAAATGAGTTCTATCACTTTAAAATTACTCCCTCAGATGAGCTGAAAAGGAAACAGTGTTAAAGGGGTGAAACTGGGAAGTTGGAGTGTGATCCATGTCAAGATCTCCCACTGGTGAGGGATTTGTAAGGGGAGAAGAGGGTAATTGGAAGTACACTGCCTGCGTGCTGTCAGCACACCTGTGTGCAGGTGAAGCTCAGAGTAAAGCAAGTCTAATTAATGTTAAATCACTCCCACCCTTCTTTTTCAAAATGGGAAGAAGGGAACTACAGTGAGAACATGAGGCTCATGGGTAGCTGGGCCAAGAAACAAAGTATATGCACTCTCTGTAGTATATGGGTCTACCTTAATGCTTATCTAAGCAATAAATGCAGAAGATTTGAGATAAATTGATTATGATGGGAAAATCACTGTCTCAGTCTATACAAAAAGAGAAAACCAATAACAGATTACTACAGTCAATTGTTTACTACTTCAGCTCCATCCTATTTCTCTACATTTAGGCACTGGCCTGATTTAATAAAAGATATTTTACTGTGGTAGTATCAAAAGGACACAATTCACCTATAGCTATGTTTTTGCCTACTATACAGATCTTGCTACTAGTTAAAAAAATCATCCGTTATTTTGCAAAAAAAGATAAAGGTAGGTAATCTGCATTTAAGCAGACGCAAAATCAAACAAGTTATTCATACAATATCTTTCATGTAAGATTTAGCAGATGCAAATGGAGGCACATTGATACCTGCCTCTTGAAGAACTAACTCAAAATTAAATCCTCTCTAGAATATTCACACTTGTAGGAGGGAATACTTAAAAAAAAACCCCACCACATATTAGTTGAGTTTCAGTTCTCATGCATTTATCAATACTGGCCTTCTGAATATGTTTCGAAACAAGGGAAGTCCCAATCACTGCAGTACAGCAAAGATCAGAATGCCAGAAGTAAGCTTGGTCTTAAAAATGCTGTCATTAGGATTACCATTCTATTTTGCTGCATATTTGAAATCGGTATGTTTTAAATGCAGGAAAAGATTTTTTTTTTTTCTCGTTGCTTTTTCATCCAAAAATGTTGTTGATTTTTGTTTGTTTACTTTAGAGATAGGAGAAGGACAGGGCCGAAACAGTTCTTTCCCAGCGGACGGGCAGTTTCTGCTGCCGCTTCGCTGCTGAGGCAGCTCTGGGGGCGGTTTTGCTGTTAAACTCTTCTCCCCCGCGCCGGTCCCCCCCGAGCCCCGCTGCGCGCGGGCAGGAGCCGCGCCGCGTGCAGGCGTGCGGGGCCTCACCGCCCCCTGCTGGTCCGCCCGCAGCACCGCACCGCGCCCGCCGCCGCCGCGGGGCGAGAATCGCGGGGAAACGGAGAGAGAAAAAAAAAAAAAAAAAAGGAAATGTGTTCCTGTCTTTGCAAAGTGTGATCATACACAACTAACAAACACCCCCCCACACACGCGCACCCCGTACAGTAATCGACTAAAATTAAAGTTTTAGTGATAGTGGTTTGAGATGTTACACATAATCCACAGTTCTTGTAGCCAGAGTAATCACTTTTTTCTGCTGCTTTTGGTGTTCGGCTACGGCAAAGAAAGAGAGAACATGAGCCCAGAGCAGCATGGGCACCCGGCAAAGAGGCAGAGATGCTACTCTGTGGTTACCCCAGAGATGCTACTCTGTGGTTACTCCTCGCTTAAATAAATGCAGTAAGTATATTTTGGGTTCCGTGAGGCCAATTTCTGAATATCAGCAAGTATCACTGGTAGATCGCTAGTAAAATTATGCCCTTTTTATGTCCTGCAGAGGACATAAGAAATGAGTCCTCTTCTTTTTCTGCATCTTCTTTCTCATTTTCTGTCATTGTCTAAGTAACGTTTAAAAAGAAACAGAGATTTATATTCAGGTTACCCCTGGAACCTACATGTTGGCTTCCAGCTCACTGACATTTTTGCCAATCTATATGTAATTGCCAGCTAAGAAATACCATTGACAGAGCTTTTAATTATGAAATTCTATAACAGGAAAGCTTCTAACTTTGAGATTAATTATGTTCATGCTACTGCATGCTTCATTATTAATAGTATCTCAGCTACTGTTCTCTCCACAATGTTCAAAGCAGAAAATTGTCTAAAAGATCAACACAATCATTTTATCAGAACGCAATTTTGTCATTAGAGGCTGTCTTAACAGACGCGATCTTCATAAATGTAAAAAAAAATCAAGCCTTTAACTCAGTCCAGGCAATGTCATATTTCTGGCGTTAGCAGGGGCTTTTATTTTTAAAATATCCTGAACAAATTATATATCAACCTCATAGTAGGAGGGAAATATTGAAATCATTAACGTTACCAAACATTTTGCCACAGAACAGAGTTTTTACCTAGAAATACTTATGCTACTTTTTCAGCAACTCCCTGGCGATAGTGTTAGAACACACTCTGCTGCAGCCTTGGTAAAAGGATCTGGGCTTGGGCCCAAGCCTTAGTCCCTTATCAGACCAACTCAACTTCTTGTTTCAGTCAGCTGTAAACAATTGATACTATCACCGAAAAGTGCAAGAACTCTGTTATAAATAATATCTGTCCTTGGAGAAATGTCATTCTTCCTTTTACACATAACGCTGAACCTATATGTAAGATTAAACTATATGTAGTGGTATTAACATTTCAATGAGCTCAGAACTCAGAGCCCATATAACTGTGGTGTGTGACAAACAAACACACATATGCTCTAGCTCTGCTTTGCCACACGCCTACACAGATCATAAGGAGAGAGGTACAGGGTGTTTGAAAACAAGAACTAATGGTCTAAATGATCCCGTTCTTTCTGAATGGTTTAAGGTGGTTGAATGACGACAGAAATGTTGGTGACAATTCTTGACATTGTGATGATTTTAGAAAGACAATATTCATGTATATTTGTACAGGATTCTGCTGTATCCTGTATCTTCTTTATCCTTGCAGTTGACATAAATACGCAAAATCCTTTAAGTTGTTTATATTTCATATCTGGTGAAAAATGCAACAAAAATAGTCACTGAGAGCAAAATAAAAGAAATGAGGTGAACTACATTCAGATATTTCTGACCTGGTAACTTTGAAACTAACTGAAATGCCTACGTAAGCAATGATGCTAGTGCCAGTGTGAATTTGCACCACCAAAAACTTTACAAACACAAGTAGAATTACTAAGCAAGTGCTTGACTGAAGAGTATGAATGTGAATCAATCTTTGCCAATACATCCATTATGCAAAACACTCCAAGTACCAGAATATCTGTTTCTTTTTAGTGTAGCAGACCAGGACTTACGACCCATGCAACATCCACTTATCATTTCTTCTGCTGAAGAAATGTCATTACTTAAAAGACTTTTAACCATATTTTTTCAATCAAAGATTAAGTAATCCAGCCTGTCCCTCAATACCAGATAGTATTAGTTTCTGTAAAAAAAAGGTTTTCTGTTTTTGTATATTTTCTGTCATTTATCACTATGTTCTACACATTCTCAATTTCAATTACATGCAATATTGCCAAAGAGCAATTGTAAATGATTTCTCATCCATTTTACTTCTGAAAACATTTTAGAAGTTATCTAATCACTTTCTCCCCACTCATTTACCCTCTCAGTACTTCCCCAGTAAGAAAGAGGACCAAAAGGACTGCAATATTAGCTACAAAGTCAGATATAAACAATTTCAAAGTTCTGCTAGTAATTTAGAAGAGCAAGCAGACAACAATTTGCTAGTGGAAAGGAGAGGCAGCACTAAGGGGGGTTAAATCCATTCTTGTCTCTTTAATACCACTTATTAATAGCTTAGTGTATGAGGTTTGGGATCAGAATTTTATTAACATTTAGAGGGCACACACATGAGAAAGACAGTGTTTTGAAATATCTCCAGATATACCAAGAAAACACCACTGTACCATAATGGGAACAGACATTTTAATGAGGTGGGAAACTTTAAAGATTGTACAACAATTGGAACAAACATGGAAGGAGTGTGAAGGACTACAGAGAGGATACACTCTAGGCTGCAGCCCTTCTGACATTCAGTTCTGTGCATTTACTCTACCTTGGTGATTAAGTCTTTCTATACAGTCTGAAAAGCAGAAAAAGGAGATAATTATAATGTAAATTTCCCCAGTGTGTTTACTTCTAGTGGGCTGAAACAGCACAGCCCATCATGCTGAGAAACACAGGCAAATCTGTTTTAAAAGTTCAAGAAATAAAGATATTAAGAATCATAAATCTGAAATACCAAAAAAAAGTGAAAACCAGACAAAGAATTATTTATAAGACATTTTTTTCAATTACACATAATTTTTTCTATGGTTTCTTGAATCCTCAACATTAGCATGTTTATGTTGTGTCGAATAGCTCTGTTATACATGACAATGCAAGAATGGATATACCCAGCTTGCAGTGTGTGCAGGGCATAGTTGTCTCAACAAAAGAAATTATGGAGAGGTTTTAAAATTGTATCTCCTCCTCATTAACTGTAAGCCTTGCAAAGCACTAATATATAAATTTACTACTTGCATTTAAACAAAATTATGAGTATTTAACCTCTCTATTAAATTAGTTCTAACAAAAGGAAAGAAGTTAAGTGTTTGAAGATTTAAATTGTAAATTTCCAGGTTTTGTGTGCTTTTCTAACAGTTAGAACGTTTACATGCAGCATTCTGGCAGAAGACCACAGACGAAAAGAGTTTTTCGAAATAACTCAATTTGTAGAGTAGCCCTGAGAAACTACTTCATCAAAAGAAAGCTCAGTGATAATTTCACTTTAAATGCCACCCTTGTGTTTCAACCAAGAGCATTTTGTATAATGAATGATTTAATTACTTGGGAAAGAGCTTCGATAATTTGTATGCAGCTGTAGTTGCTTTGTTTTTTGGCTTCTCTGTTAGGAAGGTAGAAGTGAACATCTGGACCAACATAGAAATTTCTTTATTTGAAAGGAATAGAAGTAAGGACCATTTGTATTTTTTAAAGCATCCAAAGACCAACATCAAAACTGTCTTCTCTAATTACAGGCTTTCAAAAAATTTGGTCTGGGAAGTTACTACTACATGGTCTGTTTATACATACATCCATATATGTATGTTTGTGTGTGGTTTTTGACTATATATATAAATACCTACATATAGAATCATAGAATAGTCTGGGTTGGAAGGGACCTTCAAAGGTCATCTAGTCCAACCCCCTGCAATGAGCAGGGACATCTGCAACTAGATCAGGTTGCTCAGAGCCCCGTCCAGTCTGGCCTTGAATGTCTCCAGGGATGGGGCATCTAACACCTCTCTGAGCAACCTGTTCCACTGTTTTACCGCCCTCATTGTAAAAAATTTCTTCCTCATGTCTAGCCTGAATCTCCCCTCCTTTAGTTTAAAACCATTACCTCTTGCCCTGTCATAACAGGCCCTGCCAAAATGTCTATCCCCATCTTTCTTCTAGGCTCCTTTTAAGTATTGAAAGGCTACAATATGTCGTCTCCAGAACCTTCTCTTCTCTGGGCTGAACAACCCCAACTCTCTCAGCCTGTCCTCATAGCAGAGGTGTTCCAGCCCTTTGATGATTTTTGTGGCCTCCTCTGGATCCTCTCCAACAGGTCCATGCCTCTCCTGTATTGAGGGCTCCATACACAAACAGATATAAATAAAATAGGAGAAGATAAATAATAATATTTTACATATATAGATATATATCCTCGGTATATAATGTAGGTATAGATATAAATGCTTTGGCTTTGCATATCCAAGAAGGCATAGGTCACTGCTCGTGATTCCTGCGATGTGCAGCTCCTTGTTGAACACTTCACTCGGGAGGCAGGAGGAGGTTTCCATGTGCATTTAAATAGTAGCCTTCACTGAAGATGAAATCTTGAACGATACTACAGACCCCTTGTGACCCCCACCCACAAGTTATCTGCTAACAAACATATGGTACCTCCTAAATGAACTAGTTTTGAGTGTGCAATTCCTTCATTTCAGAACCACCAGCAAATAGTTTTCCCTTCTTGCGGTTCCATTAGAAGCTATCAGTCCAGCTTTTTCTTGCTTTCTTTCTTTATTGAAGCTTTTCGTACAAGCAGGATATTCCTGATGGTATAATTCCAGAACTAATATTTAATACCTTCAGGGCAGAAGCATTTTCTTTGTTTTATTCTTTTAATGTGTTTAAGTTGTTAAAGATGTGGTATATATATAGTCAAAGAAGATATTTCTGACTTTTTATTACTGACAGGGCCAGTAGTAATGACATCTTAGTATATAATTTAAATACCTATAGCATGAGTTTAAATAATTACATTAAAAATTGAAATTGTACCTTTCAATTAACAATGTATTCTTTTACTGAACAGGACAGTGTATAATAAATAGATTTTCCAATGAGATTATCTTATTATGCACATGCATTGTATTTTTAAATAACACAAAAAGTGTTAAATGCTTTCTAGATTATTTTTCATGAAAATAAATGCAGAAGTTGATGTGTGAATTATTTTTAAGGTGTGAAATGTAACAGTTGGAAAGTATTCCTTAAGGAGACACTTCTGTAAGAGCTTTGAGTGACTGAACAGTTTGAGAGAGTCACAGTCTGCCCACAAATACTCTGGGAATTAAAGGCAGGCTATAATTGTTAGCTAAGATATCTGCTGCAAATTAGTTAAGTATCCAGTGTTTAAAAGCTCTTTGGGGTCTAAATATAAGTGCTCAGTATGAGTATTTATCCTCTGAGTTACAGAGTCCTGTTGTATGTGTGATAACCCTTTACCAGAGATTTTCACTTTATTAAACCTGGAGACAAATCAGTCGAAAACTTTCAAGGCCTGACATATAGTTTAGAAATACACCAGACCTCCGCCTAATATCTCACTAGAAACATTTTCTTATGACACACTATTATGATCTTCTGGCCATTCTATAACTGTAACAACAATGACAAACCTACACCTTTTTCTGCCAGAGTCTCAAGAAAGTAAATAGTCAGGAGACGTTTTCCTCACTTATAGACACTCCTCATTAGAAGTAAACAATAAACTCTCTAATAAACCAAGTAGCAATATTTAGAATAGATAACATACGTATTTGCAGAAACAAACTTAGTTATTACTGTGCAGCTAATAGCAGACATAAACCATAGCAGCAACTTCAGCAGGAGATAATAGCTATGCACAGTTTCTCTCTCCACACCAATAAGTGGCTCTGCTTTGCTTAAACGTTTTTGGTCTTGAAACAAAGACAGGTCATGACAAGTTTGAAATAAAAGAAACATAAGTTTATTTTATTTGTGCATAGAAAAGCACAGTTTCATTTTTTGTCCTTCTCTAGTCAGGTGCTGCTCTAGGATTCCAGGTAGGAGGACCCAGGAGGTTTGTAGCACAGAACAGAGCAATTTGTCTATGCAGCAGTTCGAGGCAGGAATGAGGTTTTAGGAACCAGAAGTACTGTAACAGTATGAATAAAGAAAAGACATCACATTTGTGGTGCCATAAGCAATTTCAAATCCAGCGTGGATTTACTGGTATGAGAAGGCTTTCACTATTCAAATGCTGGTAAACTAGGAAAGGTAATAATCAACAGTATCTGTTCTTCTCATATTTCCTTGTGTTAGATTATATGACAACAAACACACAGAAAAACTACAGTGTGGTAATTATCAAAGTGCACATTAGCTCTCTTCATATACATGGGTTTAGGTTCTCATTCCCTACCCACTCTAAGGAGGTGGCTTGCATCAAGAGATGAACCATCTTTAATCAGTTCTTACATGTGCAGAGCAGTAGACATTTGGGAAGTTGCTATTCCCCTGTGCTACACAAATCCACATGCACAAATCCTATCTACCTCTTCATTTAGCCTCCACCACAAGTAAAGAACAACTCGCCCATACGAGTGAAAAGCACAGTTGTCTGCTCCTGTCCAGCAACTTTCCCCAAACTCTGAGGATGCCCTAAGATGGACCCAGAACGGCATAGTGAGAGAACCAACTCAGCAACACCATTGCATGACCTCTTTTCGATCTTATAATGGATACTTTTTTCCCCTGGTCCAATTACAAATTGAATCCTTTCCAGTAGGTTGTTTCCCTATGAATTTAGTTCACAAACTCCCTTAGCGGGGATAAGTTCACTATCACAAGGCTGAAGTTTACCACCTTACCCTCTGCTGCCTGTGGCTCTCCTTTCAGTGCTAATATTACAGTTTTTGGCATAACACTGTCTTGTACAACTATGTCCAACTTTTAAATTTAGCTTTCCCTGTGCTTTTGGACTGACAGCCCATTCATCTTACCCTTTAAAATTTCCTTTTTTTTCATATTAAAACTTATGTGGACTGCAACATCTTCAGAATTTTTGTAATGAAATTTTACAGCTAGCTTCCTCTGCCTACAGCAGCTGAAAACCATCAAGATCAAGTGTGTCAGAATGAAGCATTTGTTAGAAATGGAGTAAACCCTTTTTTCCTGCAATATTGCTTTTGTCCCCAGAACAAAGCAGTGTTTTCTCCACTCACCATCTGCATTTATACAGTGTTTGGACACTTCATTTGGATGGATCTCTAGTATAAGATGAAGAACTCACTTATTGCAGTGTCGGTTATTGTTCAGTAAATACTCAAAAGCAAGGAAGCTAATAAATATTCAGTACAATCAGTATCACAATTTTAACTGATCATTATCACACAGTAATTTCGAGTATAAAATATAGCACCTTGTTCCAACTGTCTCATATCAGACAGTCTTTGAGGTTTCTTTCTTCAGCTCTCCTAGACTTCAATTCAGTTTTTTACTGGTAGAGTCATTTCCACGCGTCTTCCTGTAGTCTTTTGACTGCCTTAAGAAAACAGAAAGATCACTCTAGCCTGACTTCAGATTATTTCAAATATCTAACTTTTTTTCCGTGGTCCCTGTCATCTATCACAAAAAGTGCCAACCTTCCAGGATTGCTTTTCTAGAGATTTGGGCCAATGCCAACTATTAAAAAAAAAAAAACAAACAATCCCCACAACACGTAACTGTTCTTTGGTCTTTTACTCAGAATTACCTTTCAGTTTTAGCTGACTGTCTTCTTCAGAAGAAAGAACAAAACAATATGCTTTGAAGAACGAACAAAACAGTACTCAGCTGCTTCCACCTGGATTTCAGAGTGAACCAACTGCTCCATGTGCTTCAGGTGAACAGGGATAACTCTTTGTCTTCTGCAAGCTATGTGAAGGAGATTGGACTCTTGTGAGCACTGCATAGCTGTTCCTAGAGGGAATGCTAGATAAGAACTCAAACTCACCGTAACAATTTTTCCTGTTCTATCTTCCCACATTAGAGAGGGATGAATGAGGAGTCACTTGTTATTTCTGCAAGGGAAGTCTCAGAGCCTGTGAAGCAGGTATACTGAGACCACAGCCTCTTCTCCTCTGCTCAAACGCAGTTCAGGAAACACAGCTGCACCACCAGATTTGGGGAGGTCTGATTCCTGATATTCCCAACTGCAGCTATAATAATAAAAGTATAATTTTATGAGTGTAGATATCCAGTAAACACAGGTAACCATGCAGGCATATTGGAAACTAAAATTATTACCTTATATATTTTGCATTGTTAGAATGCAAAAAGACCTCAACTCTGTTTTGAACTGTGTTCTGACACGCGATGTGGGAACTATATACATAAAATAGACCTCTCCTAATGGAAAACATTATTTAATGCCTCCTTTCTGCAACAGATGTATAGCTTTCCTTTCTACACAATCCCAGGAAATCTGTTAAGTACATAACACAAGTATTTTCTTAACTCTGATACTAAGTACCATTTATAACTGTCTGTCTCTGGAGTACGGTTCACTAATAGCATTCTCCAGTCCTCTACATTACCACTGCAGTGTCAGATGTGATCGGGTCTAGGCAATGGGATCCAAAAGAGGTTAGTTACAGCTCTGTCATAGTGCCAGATGTAAATATAAATCTCTCTAATTATAAGTGTTTGAAATATAGATGGATCAAATAGCTCTACAGTAATTTGAAGCTTAGAAGTTGAAACTGTTTAGAAATCTGGGTATAATGCATGGCTTTGTGCCTTCATTTCTTTTAGGAAAGTCAAAGGAACAAAGAAGAAATTTCCTGGTGGAAAAGTAGCTAAAATGAAGTCTTTAGAATGAACTAATTTTCCATTATTTTGCAAAACATTAGGAAAACACACTAGGTAACAATATTCCCAGGAAAAAAAATGTTTTAAATACTTAGATATAATGCTCCCTGTTGAAGAGATACATAGATACTTTTACTGTGCTTGAGGACATATTTATGATTTCAGGCAAGTTCAAATACAGAGGGAAATTAAATACAATGAATCATTATTTTGTGTACACACTGTAATTATGAACGTGTAAGTGTTCATACATGTGTGCATATACCCATTATGATATTAGCAGTGAAATACCATCTGAATTCTGCAAACAAAGAGCCCATCCTTCCCCTGTATGACCTCAGTTTACGGTGATATGACTCAAGTGAGGACAATGTATGCCTAAAATTTAAATATGGGCACATCAGAATGCAAAATTCTAATAAAGTCTGAATTATTCTGCGGTAGTACACTCTTTAGTTAATAACTTTTCTTTTTATCTCAAGAGTGCAATCATAGGTGGGTTTTTTGCTTTAATAAACACCAAGCAAGCTAAGGATCAAATAAGAATCAATGGGTCATTACAAGATCGGTGCTTATTAGTTGGTAAAGATTACTGGTTTTAAACAGTATTATAGATGGATTTGCAGCTCATCTACCTAGCTCAGTAAGAGCTCAATACAGACACACTACAAAGCCTATCCGTGAGTTTCTTTCCAAGGAACATTTCTCAAGATCTTCCCCATGGGCATCAAGGAAAAAAGAGGTCAAAGATGAAGGCACTTAGTAATTTAGAGGAAAGGGTGGTGGCATTTATTCAGCCCTGAACATTGCTGGAGTTTCGTTTTCCACTTTTCTCACATCTCAATGTTGATTAAGAAACCACTGGCTTTATCTGGAGGCATTGCAGAGCCCAAGGCTGTTCTACCCAGTTTTAACTTCACTGCACATCTACGCATGTTTTAAGCCACAAACATTAAATAGTTATCATATTACCATAAGGTATTTTTATATGTGTTTATTGGTCTGGAAGCAGTTGTGATGTTGACTGGAGCAGGCATACAGAGAGCACCTTATGCTCTCTGTCAGTCTTGAGTGGTGTTCAGTTTATCCCTCCCATCCTCCCAGTAAATCCGCTTGAGATTGTAAATGGTTTGGTAGCAACAAGCAGGCACTGTCATTCTCCCAGGTATTAATACTGGTCATCTACAAGTCACCACAACATGACAAGCACACCCTGCTTGGCATGGTCCTGCTGAAGGACTCGGGCATGTTGCTGGCTTCCATCTCAATGGACTTTGTAGCTAGGAATTCAAAACGGACTAAAACGCTGCAACTGTACAGTTGCCACCTGCATATTATAGTAAGTGTCATGGCTCCTGTCTCTTTTGTCTGACACCGTAAAGCTTAAACACAAGATAAATTGTGTCTGATTTACACTTAGGGAAACAGACAGGTTGGGAATGTTTGGACTCACCAACTCATGTAGACAATGTCATTTGATGCTTGTGTCAATAAACATGCCAATAACTCAATTAAATTTGGTACTATTTGTGAGGCAATTTTATCAGGAAAATATCAGTGTACTCTTGAGGATTGACATCACAACTGAAAATAACAGTGAAAAGTTTCATCTATTAGCTCATGGAGGCCTGCAATGGCAGGTGATTTTCATAGCTGTTTCTGTGACAGGAAAGAGTAAATATTATTTTTCCAGTGCCTAGTTTCCCCTTTTTACTGTTTTATTTTCATGTAATGAAATCTGAATCAAATTTCTCTAATGAACTTAATAACTCTTGATCCCCTTTCCTAATCTGAAACACTTTCATCTTTAAATAATTATTAAAAACATTTTGCATAACTCACATTATACGACAATGCTGCTTAGCATGGATGTTTTCACATGTAACAACATGAAACTAAACCATGAAAAAGCCTTTTTTATGATTATCTTGATTGTTTCTTCTTTCTTTCCATACACTCAGCAATCTATCTGGTATCTTATGCTTAATCTTTTATTTTGGCTTGGTTTTCAGTCATTCAACTATCTGCTTTTAAACAAACTTATATAGCACAGAAAATACGCAGGTATTCAGGCATACAAGCATTTCTTATGTCTGAGGAAAAGCAGTCTATCCAAAGATTTACTTGCTTTTTCCAGCTCTGCCAGTTGGTCTGGCAGTAGACATTATGTCTCTCTCCAAACTTTGCATTACTTATCTCTTTAAATCATGACAACTATAGCACTAATGTCTAATACGTCTCGATTAGAGTATCCAAAATAGTGTTATTTAAGATAACATTATATCCTAGAAATCAAACAAACCAACCCACCATGAAACACACATCAAAAACTACTGCTTTAAACAATCTAAAAACTTAAATTAGTTATCATCTAGCAATTAGATAGATGAATCAGTGACATCAGTAGTGCATAGTCTTCTCAATGACCATATCTCAACTTTTTTTTTAAGAAAAGTCTTAACTGATTTTTTCAGGCTAAATCAGAAAGTCACCTCAATGAAACTTTCAGTCTTCAACCTTTGTTAAATTGCTGTTGATCTTTATACATTGTGTGATGGATCTTTACCCAATTTCCATTACTTTAGTCTTTGAGTTTGTTATTCTTCCTGTACAATATGCTGCTCTGTGATAATTGACTTTGTGTCATCGGCAAATTTCATGTTGTTTTCTGTATTGTAATTGTAATATGTCAGATTATGTCATACACATATGTATTCTTAACTACTTTTCCACTGCATGAACCACTCTTCTAGCAAGTGCTAAACAGTTAAGGTCTATCAAAAGGCAAGTAAATTCCAGACTCCCTATGGTTGCCTGAAATAGGTGCTAAATAAAACCAAAATTGTTTCAATCCTTGGAAGGTGGTAACCTTCACCATACAATTGCGTTACCTGCAATATGACCAAGTTTGAGACTATAGATTATAAAGCTTTTGAAATCAATAACTTTTTCCAAAGAAATTTGCTAAGTTCACTTTTCTCAGTGTGATGGATGCACTCAGTCCCCGTTAACCAAAGCAGCAGCGGTTTGGTACAGGCTCCAAAGCAGGGAAAGGCCTGAGCTGTAGCCAGGCCAAGAACTCCTGTTAGGAAACCCATGAAGGAACACAACGACATTGTGAACACCAATAAGTTGTGGGTACAAGGAGTCTTGTGCAGACCTTTCCCACTGTAGGCAAGTTGACTACGAGCCAACCACTTTATTCCATAAATATGACAGCCTGGGTGAGTTTACATTGAGCTCTCCCTGCTAGACAAGTGTGCCCAATTTAAGTTTCATATTAATCATTTAGCTTAAATAAGTATGTTTTAAATAGAATGAATCACTTCGAATTATAAGGTCATGGGATTTTTAGTGTACTGTCTGTTTCACTTTACTTAGTAGATAAATTTGCTGAAATCTTAAACTATATGTTGTAAAGTTCCACTCATCTATACCCAACTTGTGCCTACTTAAGCAAAACAAAGCAGCTACACACTGTCAACAACTCTTCCAAAAAAAGGCCTGTTTTGTACCTTATTGAGCAAAACAGGATCCACTTGAGCAAAATAATGACTTCAAGGCCGGCGTGAAGCAACTATGAACCATAAACCTCTGCAGCTAAACAAGAAAAGGGCCTGTCTGAAGACCAAGAAAGAATCAAATGAAAAGCAAGAAGACCTCAGAGTCAGGTATCGCTATTGGACTGAATCCTCACAAGAGGGGCAGGTAAATAGTCTATAAGGGTATAATTACTCAGGGACTTCTATGATCTGTTCAGCACCTCTCTGAATGCACTCAGCTTGAGCTGACCCTGCTGCTGTACTATTCCATTGAATTATTTATTTCTATGAACTCTGATGCCTGAAAGTTTGCTCCGAGAGACCTGGCACCAGACCCCTAGAGGGAAGGTGAGCACGTTGAGATGTAGCGTGATGAAACTTTGAGATCCTAGACAAGAGATATAAAGAAACAGCTACACACATATAATCCTTTGGCCATAAGAAACATATAATCCCTATTTAACAGACATGCACAATTGCACTATCTCATAATTAAGAAAGGAACAGAATGGATATTAGGGAGAAAGATTTGTCTTAGTCCCTCTAGGAACTTAAAGGGAGTTTTTCTCTAAGTGTTAATATTCTCCACACAGCAAAAATGCTGGTGCAATCTGAGCTTATCCAAAGGCAAATCCTGCAGGGTGGACCTGAATTTGAGATCTGATGGAAGTTTCTGTAGGAAACACCTTGAAAGTGCCTCTCCAAGTGATGCGCAACAGGTATCAAGGGCTGGAACTGCCACCTTCTCAGAACCAGGAGTTACCTGAATAAGGCAGAGACCTTTCTGACATAAACATACTACGAGTAGGTGAAATTGGTTTTTCTTTCATTTCTTTGGATACATCGTTATGAACACTAGTGACTGCATTGTCTGTCTGGGATGTTATGAATACTGGTAATTTCTACTTGTCTTTACCTGGTTTGATTTAAGTGTGGTCTAAGACAACCTAATAACAATAAGAAGTTCCTTACCTAAAAGAAAAATAGATTTATGAACTGAGGAGTGGTGGGATTTTTCATGCACTTCAGTCTCCAGAATATCCCTGAGAGGATTCAGATGGCATTGGAGTGGGTCCTCTGCTTAGTTGCATAGCCCAGAAATAAAGTGACACTGAAGGAAGGCGGTAGATACTTCCAGTAAAATCAGCAACACTGAAGTTTCTCTGGCCTGCAGGAAATTATTGGTGTGATACATGAACATTAAGAATCAGAGGGAGCATGTCACAAGCTCATTCACTGTGTTTTTTACTTGTCTTTCCTACTGTGAAGGCTATATATTTCAACTTCCACAGGGTCATTTGCAAAACATTTGTCACAGCATGCTCTGCACTTGATATTCATAGGAACTGTATATGCTGTGTATAACATCATGCCTCTATAATCACTTGGTATGTTGGATACTTTTCATTTCTCTGCTCAGCACTTATATTCGCCAGTTTGCTCTCCCATGCTGTAATGACTTCTTTTTCCCTGACTTTTTACCATTAGTGCACTTATCCATTTTCTTGTTTGGTTACAGCTCTCACTGGCTATGTCTACGGTTTGGCTATAGATTAAATCCAGACTCTGCTGGAATAAAAACACTCCCACTACTTGATGCAGAATGATGATAAACTTACAGTTAAGCCAGTGAACTACGTTTATAGTACTCAAAAAATGTTGATGAGCTAACTTTGTGCCAGCTAACTTTATGCTAATTCAGTACTGTCTGACCATGCCAGATCTCCCACAGCTAGCGAGCCTCCTACAGATAGGCTGTAAGCCTTCTCACAGCCCCTTCTTTCTCTGTGTCTGTCTACTTGCCCAGAGAGCCACTTTCCTTGGAAGCAGCCTTGCATCTTTTATATGCGAGCACAGGACCCTATATTTCCCTTTGTCTTTGGCTTCCATCTGTAGCCACGGACCTAGCTGTGGACCTGCCATGCATTGTGTCTCTGTGTTGGCCCACTGCCTCAGACTGCCACTGCCACATAATTGAATGTTAGCTAAAACACTGTGGCTATCTTCACAGAGACAGGGACAGGATTTGAGCCAGATCAAGGCTGTATGTGCCTCATTTGCATTAGCCCATCGTGTTTATCTCAAGCCAGAATGAAGATGAGTAGATCTAAAACAGCTGCTAGGGGTCTAGGGGGAGACTCTTCTACAGGTCTCCTGTTGCCAGCATGTGCAAAGGTTCTGTATGCTGCATTATGGCTGTGCATTAAGTTCCTTTTGCCTTTTCAGTTCTATAGCATGTCACTGAATCCTGCCCTGCTGTTTAACTGTTAGCACTCTCCTTTGTGCAGTTTTGGCCTAGGCCAGATAAACTTTTCCCACAGGTTTGGAAAATACCATTGGCCAGGCACAGGCCCATAGGAATTGCAAAGGAGGCCATCCTTTTCTTTTTTTTCCTGTGGAGGAGGCAAAACTTTAACCATTCAACCTTTCTGTGCTCAGGGCCATGGGAGAGGCCCTGACTCTGTTTTATTTATTGGTATAGGACTAAAAGGACCAACTGTGCTTGACTAAGGTGAAGGCTCTGAAGAAGGGTGAATACGGACTGAGGGTAATAATGGCTGCATAGATGCTGGGAAGACATTCTGTGAGTACTGTGAAGCGACTGGCAACTGCCTGACTGCAGTGTAGGCAGATGCAGATGTTTGAGATTTGGGGCCTTCTGTTTGCTGCCCTCCTTGAGGAAAAGAGGGAGCATCTGAGGACAAACTCTGGATCATTTTCGAAGGCCTTTGAGACCTATATCTATTTTCTTATCATTTTCTAAGCATATAGCCAGCTCCTAGGCATTTTGCCAATTAAACAGTCTAGTGTTGCTGGTAATTCTGTCCCTGCTCTTCTGTCAGTAACTGGGAACTGTCCTTATGCCACCTAAACCCTCCCCCTCTCAAAATAAGCTTTCCCAGTTCAGGACCCAGTGTCTGTCACATCTGAAGGCTCTGACTTCTTGCTACACTTATTTCACTCTGGGAAGTTGTGAATCACAGCCCCGTACCTGTTTCTTTCCACAAAAACCCTCACTGGCTTACTTTATAGGCTTGTATAGTAGACCACATTAAATTTAAAATGTAGATACACACATACATAAACAGCAAGAATGATGAATGTTTGTGCTCAGAAAGAGTACTTGGAGAAGGGAAAAAAGATTGGACTGACGTGCCTCTTGTCCAGGTATCATCACTTAGTATTCTCATTTCAGCTAATGTGTCAGTGATTATACAGCTACACTTCAGCTTGAGATAGGCAGAAAGTATACCCAGATGTTTCCTGGGGGACAGAGTTTTTAGTAGGGCCTGTTGCAAAAGGACAAGGGGTAATGGTTTTAAACAAAAAGAGGGGAGATTTAGGCTAGACATGAGGAAGAAATTTTTTACAGTGAGGGTGGTAGAACACTGGAAGACGTTGCCCAGAGAGGTGGTAGATGCCCCATCCCTGGAGACATTCAAGGCCAGGCTGGATGGGGGTCTGAGCAACCTGGTCTGGTTGCAGATGTCCCTGCTCGTTGCAGGGTGTTGGACTAGGTGACCTTTAAAGGTCCCTTCCAACCCACACTACTCTATGATTTTATAATAAACTTCTCCATGGAGGCCATTTTTTTGTGCTTAATACCTTCAGTATTTTGGAGCATTTTGTGCTATATAGAAAGGACGCGTGCTGTTGAAAAAATATTTGTGTACCCCTGTAATCACTTGAGTGACTGCCATAATGAAGCATAAAGAAGTACTTGCCAGAGGTAACAGAGGGAATGTCTGCATCTGATGGTCCTCATGATTCATCATGGATCTGTTGAAGTCTTTATCCTTCAGGCACTGGACCCAGTCATGGAGGAGTTTGGAAAGAGAACGCTAGATCCAGCAGTTACAAGCTTTTCCCTCCTTCGTTCTCACTGGGACACCGACCAGCCACAGGATCACTCTGACACAACCTACCATCACCAGAGCTCACACAGACAGAGGATATGTCAGCTGGGATCCATGACAGCCTAGAGCAAAGGTTACTTATTTAGCTGGGGTATGCACAATGACTATTTCTATTTTCTGTTTAAGCAGTAGTCAAAGTAGTCAAAGTCAGCTGCTTGGACACATGAGCCTGATCTTTGGCCAAGTGGATGGGTAATCTATGAAACTATAAGTATGGGAGTAGGGAAGAAAGGACTCAAGCAAACATGGTCTGGCCCGGAGGAGGTGTACTGTTCTGTTATTGTCCTGGGCCAGAGCCAAATGACAGCTACAGCTGCAGTCGATTACTTTCATACTAGCTCTGAACAGGACAAAAGCCAGAAGATACCAGAAGTAGGTTATGAGAGACCTAGAGGTAGGTTATGGGAGATCTAGCAGAATGTGTGGGAAGATCTTTACTGGCACCAGGTTCTTTCTCAAACACTTTATATATTCTCAATATTTAAGTCACCAACTTCATGAGCATGGTTTCCTCAGTCCATGTCTCATTTACTTTCCTAAGCAAACAGCCCACTTAATTTCCATTAGCTTGCAAAGATCAAAACCCAGTAGAACAAAACCAGGCTGCATAACAGTGCCTACTGGGATCAAGTCTGGTTCTGTGATCCTGGGAGCTAAACATACACTAAATTTTGCACAGTTTCTGTTATGTGCTCTTTCCAGCATCTGTTTTCCAAAATCCTTTATTTTGAAGTCTTTGTGCTCTTTTTTCCTTGACAAGCTCTAAGCTGTATTGTTATTTCTGTGGTTAGAATCCCAAAGACTTCAGGCGTGGGATGGAAAAGCCCAGTCATCTGGGATTTAGAAGATGGTAACAACAATATTGGTAGAACCTGCAGGATAAAAGAGACTGTAGGGAAAAGCAAGAGACAAAAAAGATATGGGAAAAATGAAGTTGTATCATTGTGTTTCATTACTGTAACTAACAGTTGTGGTGGCCTTCCTGTGTCATGAAACTGAGCTGCTACATGAGAGCGTGTAGATATGTGAAAAACAAATTTTGGAATGATAAGGCTGAAGGAGTGTGTAAGGAAACATACCTGATGATTTATCTTTCCTACTGCCTGTTGGGATCATTTTCTGAAGTGATTTTTCCTCAGAGCCAAACAACAGAGGACCCAGTTAATTCATCCTAGAAGTCCACTCAGGAGTGAGCTGGTGTGTACACACAAGGGATGATCACCACAGATCCAATGGGATGCGCACTGAGAGGATCTAAGTTTGCAAGACCAGGACTGAGAAATGTGTTCAGCAGCTAAAATTTTTAACAATTGGTAAATATCTAAGATTGATGGCTTAGAAATTCTCCTCTCAGTCCCCATTCTTCTCCCACTTTTTGTCACCAAACACGCTACAGGACAATCTGACGCCAGGGTCTTTTGTCTTCACCCTTCAGATGGCCAACACATTTAGTACTATGCTGAGCAATAACTGTAGAATTACTGAAGAGTTACTGAGAGTGACAACAGGGAAGTGGCTTGTTAACACTTTCCTGAACAAAAGCAGTAGGTACAGCCGTGGTTAACAAGTAATAGGGCTGATACAGTGACACCACTGATCTTCGCGGATGCAAGTATAAATCAGGAGGGACGTAGCTGAAGACCAGCCCTGCAGAAATGGATCTTGGGGTGCTGGTTGACATTAAGCTCAACCTAAGGCAGCAGTGTGTGCCCTGGCAGCCAAAAGGGTAAACCGCATCCTGGGGTTCATCAAACCCAGTAATAATATGCCCATTATTACTCGACCCCAGTTTTTGTTCTTGTTAAATTTCATGCCATTAATGATTGCCCAATGCTTCAATCGATCTGAATCCCTCCGTAAGGCCTCTTGAAGTTTATCATGTTCAAGCATGACTTCCCCTTTACATAGACCACCTCTTCTCCTTCTGAAACTCCCTCTCCATCACTTAAATTTCTTCCTTGCTCTTCTCAGAAGTCTTTTTACCTCTCTGGTCAGTTCTTACTGACCATTCCACTTTTCCCACCTTGACTGCCAGTAATAAAGGGTAAAACTTGATGAAGAGGTGATCTATCCCTCTTTCTAATGGCTTCTACCTAACCAGGAGTGCATTGTTGAGGCAAGCAGATAGCCTTTCTTTCTGCTGCCCAACCACTCTCTTTCTAAAGGATGATAACAGAAATGTATAACAAACAGTTAGGTATTATTGTGATCCTAGCTGCCAGTACAGCTCGTTTAATAAACATATATATGTCTGTGTGTATTATTATGACGAGGCAAGAAGCCTTTCTACTGTTTCTGTTTTATTAGTTGCCCAGGCAGATGTCTAAAATGTTACATTAGTCTTACAGGGAGAGGTATAAATGCAGCCTGATTCAGCAAGACCCTCTAGTGAGATCATTCCCCAAAATGGTGACTGATTTCGCAAACAGAAGCTGAGTTGCCCCAAAGAACTGCCCAAGAACTTACATTGTTCTGAGGTTGACATCTCACAACCCATAAAATGGGCAAGTTGGATGCACAACGTGCTGTGATCCTCAGGCAAATAACCCTGATCTCTTAGTGGTACAGAATCACTGTTGTGTGGTCTTCCTAAAAGAAATGTGTATTGCTAGCCCTCAGCTGGCTCATATCTGTGTTCCAAAATACACTGTTTTACATGCAAACCACATGCTTTCAGAAAACACAAAATAGTCACTTTGAGTGAAATTCTCTTGTGACCCCACACATATCATGACAATTTTTTAAACAAGGAAATAAAGAAGTCACTGACTTTTAACTTTTAAAATATATCTGTAAGATTTTAAACTCAATTCAAATTCTTGGTTTCTGTGCTGACTTTTCAGTCTTGTGTCTTTTGCTTTCCGCCTCATCTTGAAGACAGGTAGGGCAAATGCTCTTCCACTGAAAGTTACCCTTCATCTGCTGCTACTTCTTCACTACTTGGGCTTCTGAAACATCTACCTAGGTCAAGCCTACCCTGCCACAGAGGTTTGGCAGCTAACAGACTGTTAACTCTGTTGTCAGTGATTAAAAGCAGAAAGGCTTTTTCACCCCTCAGCTGCAAGGCGTTTTTCCTACTCACAACGGACAACACCAAACAGACTCTGCAAACTTGAAATAGCAGCCAAACCACAGATCTCTGACAAACTACAATCAAACAAACCATTACTCAACAGA
Organism: Caloenas nicobarica; assembly: GCF_036013445.1. Lineage (NCBI taxonomy): Eukaryota > Metazoa > Chordata > Aves > Columbiformes > Columbidae > Caloenas > Caloenas nicobarica. The sequence goes on from NC_088246.1 coordinate 146,016,653, forward strand.
TAAGCAAACAAATTAATTTACTCCCAGTGAACAAGCACTTATTCCTTCTACACTAGCAGTAACACAAGAAGCTTGGTCTTTCATACACTCTGTGTTCTGAATTTGCTGAAAAAGAGGAAATGTGAACTAAGATATCTCTAAAGATATGTGCATTTTTTTCTGCCCCTATCCTGATGAGGGCTTAATTAATCCTTGAAAGAGAAATAGCTTCAGTAGATACCTTCTCTGCTCACAAATTACCTGAGCAATAAAAAGTCGAAAGTTCGGAGGGCATTTGGTGAATTTTTTTTAGAATTCCTATCTGGATATCTGCTTTCGTCTTCTATCACCTAGTAAACCAGACAGGCCCACTGTGACTTGTGGTGTTAATAAGTCCCAGCAAGGCATGAACAGTCCCTTCCCAGCCCCGGTACCTTCTAGCTATGGGATAAAGACTGTCTCCCATGAAGCAGGAGATGTGACTTCAGTTTAGGGAGTACATGAACCTGTAGCCAAGTCTCCTGATGGCAAGCGAATGTTGTAACACTGGGCTACATGGAAACAGTTAGCTACAACCTGACTCCTCCTCTGACTTTGATCCCCCAGTCACTCCTTAACAAAGTGTCTCAATATCAGGAATAGCTGTAAATCCTACGTAAATTGAAATTTCTCCCTGTGGCAAAGGTAAAATGCCTAAATCTTGGTCAGGGATTATGTGCGACGTTTCCTGTTGGCTTGTCTGGGTTACTATCTGGTCAGAGTGCTGGCACTTGTCCCTTTCCATACAATGTATGGATAGTCTATATCTAATTCATATGTTGTGAGCTCCCAAGAGATGGCAGGAGCCTAAAAGCTGTACACTTCAGTGCCAGGGAACACAAACATTGCATGACACGCCGCAGTATGTTACGGATTATCAGAAACATGATAGCTCTGTTAGTGGGGTGTTCCACTAAGGCTGATTTGCCCAGCTCCTCAGCAGTTGAACTGCTTGTGGTAGCCAAGCTGCAATGTGCAATACAGATGTATCCTGATCACAAGGTTGCACTATTCTGCAAATTTAGCCCAAAAGCCTGTAATTTCCACTGAACTGAAATATACTTTGGCAATATCTCCTATAGTCACGTCACATTTAAAATGTTTAAAAATGAATGTCGACACGTATAATTTTAGTATTATTCTGGTAAACTTAATGTTACTAACTCAAAATGTAATAATCCAGGTCATTCAGGAAACCAAGATTTTTCATATCTTACTTTGCTTTATCACTTTTTTTTTGACTGATACCAGCTGTCAGCACACACCTATCTAATAGCAATTGGACAAAAGAGTGTTATCTTTCAGAAGCAGAAAAGGAAAAATCAGACTTTGGCATAATTTTTGTGCCATGAGCATCAGAGTAGTGTTGGATAAAATATTAGCTGTGGAAAAGAAAGGAAGAACTGAAACAAAGATTTATGTTTCAAATTTGTATTTCAACAACAATTCATAGTAATTTACTCATAAAGAAATCTGCAACAGAAAGGTGAAGCTTTGCATCCCAATATTTAAAAAAAAATAATAATAATAATGGGTGCTGACAATAGAACTGAATGCTATATGATGTGACACAGAGAAGATCAGTTGTTTGGTGGGTCTATTAGTACACATATGGAGAAATTTTAAATATCTTTCTTATAGGTGTCAATTCAAATTTCAGTAAACATATGACTGTTTAGATGTAGCAAGATATATAAAACACAAAGATATCACAAGATGTATTATCTTTTGATAGTGAGATATCTGGAATTAAGTCAAGATTTCTTTTAATCATTGTATTAATTAAAATTCTAAAAAGTATTCTCCTTAATTTTAAGTATTTTATTAAAGCTGAACACTATTTCAGGAAATCTTGGGTTCAACAAAAGAATTACTAAGAGCTTTATTCTCTCTTCTGGCCTAAAGAATCACTTCTTTTTATATTTTTTTTAATCCAGAAACAGTTTTTGTTGGTTGTTTCTATACAGTTTCTAGTCTTTAAGAAAGTTTCAGTCATGAAGTACAAGTAATTAATAAATAGCAATTGAATGCTCCAGGGATTAAGTACTACATAGTCAGTAATGGCTATTCATTATTCAGGGCTCCTGAAAAATTTTCCCTGTTTAGTCTTGTCAAAAATGGTTGCCTGTTCTTGAAAATATAAATCTTTCTCTGCACCATTCTTGCTGCTGCTTCTTGTATTTCTTTCCATATATCTGAATAGAGGCTTTCATTATGACTGCTTCTTTTCTATTGAAAGTGTTATTCCTGCAGAGTCATCAGATAAAGAGCCTGCAATCTAAAAAGACAGGTAAGAAATACAAGCTTAGAGAAGACATCTAAACTACAGTACTTTTACAATGAATGCATATAGCCACATGTGAAAAAGTTGGGCCGGGGGGTTAATTAAAATGAGATGAAGAACAAATCTTGACTCTCCTTGCGTCTTAATCGTGCTTTGTAAATGAGCACATGTTGACAGGTATGACAATTTGGTGCTGACAGGTGCAACATAATGCATACTGAAGGAAAAATACTCCAGCTAAGTACAGGTTACTGAATTAAATATGTCAACTCAGGAGATGAACATGGGTATTCAGGAGGTACCTCTGTCAATGTGGAGGAGTTAAACATACAGCTGAGATGATGAAATGTTAAAAAGACAACACTGGAGAGTGCTAAAAAAAGTTACTCTAACTTTCAGAAGGTGACTGGTTTACCTTGACGATGAGGTGTGCTGCACAGGTCACACCATCACCAAGAAGATATTGCAGAAGTGCACAGTTCTGAGAAAGACTGTGGCCATAAAATACTTGTGTGAAGGGAGACTGAAGAGTTTGGAGTTGTTTATTTTAGAGAAGAGACAGATAAGATGAGACATGATAGAAACATGAAATGGAATTTATATAATATAGTCTCAGTCTCATAGTACTAAAACCAAATGCATCTCTGGAAAATGTCAGCTTTTTTGACAAAACTTAAAGCTCAGAAAGCTATTGGCTGAAAAAAAAGAAGTATTGGGGGTTGGCAGCAAAGGTTTCAGTATGGGGGTTTTGGCAAAAGATCAGGTTTTCCGTGGAAAACAGGCATTTGCAATACAAAAATGTTTCTTAGAAAATTCAATTTTCTGCTAAAAACAAATCTGCTAAAAACAAATCTGACAGAAAACTTTTGATCATCCCTAATTTGGTTACACAAAGTCCTAAGAGGATGTGATGCAGGTATTTGACATGTCTGGTGATCAAGGTTAGCAATGTCATCTAAGTTAAGAAGTATTTCACTCAGGAAATTCTGCTGCCAGCATTTTCTCTGCAAAGATGCTTCCTTTTTTAGATGGAATTTTCTCTGAATTGTAACTAACTCGGTTCTGTTGACTTGCAAGGAACACTGTAAAATCATGTCTTCAAGAACTCGATGTTCTTCTAACAATTATTGAGTGAAAATTTTCAATCAACTCTAATTTTACAAATGACTAAGCACTTTATCCAGACATATTTCTGTTTGTTCTGGCCTTTGTCAAAACCAAGAGATCTCCTGTTTCGTCTTAAAGAATCTAAAAAGTTTGCAATTGCTAAATTTCAGCATAGAAAATGTAGGTATACAGCCATATCCCTGATTGGTTTTTGTTCAGAAGATGTAAAAAATTCCTACAGCAAAGTATAGGTTCTCTTGTATTTATCTACATAAATTAAATTATAATGAATTTGCTTTTAATGTAATTTGCAACACTAAGTTTTCAGTCAGCCAAAACAGAAATCTGTTCCTCTGCAAGATAAAGCACGACAGTTCTCACATACTGCTTTTTTTTTTTCCAAATGTAAAAACACATATTTAGATAGCAAAACACGTACTTTGCACTATAGCCACTGCATAATCTTTTTCGCTGAGAAACATATACTCCATCATTTTTTGCAGAAACTTGGCAGGGAGGGGGTCGTCTGCTACCAGTGTTTCCTCCCTCTGTTGAGCATTGTGAAAAAGATCTTATAGAACAGCTTTGACTCCAGATGTTTCTTTTCCCTGATGTGTTGACATACTAGGCCGAATTCTCATCTCGCATCTGCTGACTGTAAAACTGGAGTATTTCTACGTAAGAAGGAACCGAGTGTAATTTTTGTACAGTAATATGTCAAGAGTCCAGTTGAAATTTTTAATATCCACTAAGATTTAACATATTTGTTTAAATTTCCTGACTGCGTATGACTGGGAAAACCAAACTACATCAGACTTACTCCACTTTTTAGAGGATTTTCATTATCTGATGGGGCAACATTTCAGTGGAGAACAGGGTACTCCTGTGGATGGAAGGTGGGACCAAAGGAAGAAGAAAAAGGAGTGAAGATCTGGTGAGTTTTAAGAATTCCTCTCTTATTCTTCATTATTGCAACCTTCAACAAAGTGTGCAATTTTGGCAGCTCAGTGTTGTTACAGTTTTACTGTCTTAATAATACACCTGGCTGAACTGGAATGAAAGTAAGTATGTACCTGCCTCCTCTTTCTTTTATCATCCTGAAGAGTTTTGACAGAAAAAAAATGACATATAGGTAGCAGCACTCATGAATTTAGGTATATTCAGAGGGACTGGGCCAGAATATTTATTAAAAAAAGTTAGAGACTCATGCAAATTACAGTTTTGCCACTGTTCAAGGAAAAACTCTGCTGTCAGCATTTTCTCTTCAAAGATCTCTCATTTTTTTTTTTGACTGACTTTTCTCTTAGTCATATCTAATTATATCGAGCTCCACTTGTAGTCAATGAGCTAGTCCAGATGAAAATCAACAAATCTAAAATCTTTTTCATTCTCATGTCTCTCTGTAGTCCACACCCAGATGAAGTCTGCTTAATGACACTTCTTCAGATGCAATCTGATGAGAAACCCTTTTAAAATTTGCTTTTTAACCTGATATATTCAAGGACTTAGAAAATGACCTTATTGAAGAACCCAATTTTTATTTATCATCTCATGAAGCTCTTGTGAAAATGATGGCTCAGTGTCTGAGCAAAAGATCTTATAAATATTTAAGCCAGCTTTAGCAATATGAATTAAAAAGCACTCATATTTATAATTGCTGTCCAATCAATTTGAAATAACAGGCCATTTCTTTCTACAAATTGAATTGTTTTGTTACTCTTCCTCTCTCTTAATTCCCTTTGTTGATACATATAGGGTATCAGTTACAGCCCACAGGACAAATTCAGCCTGCAGGGGCTAAACAAGTGGTCACTCTTCTGTACAGGCAATATCAGTGACTGCATGAGTATGGAGCCTGAGAAGCCAACTCAGACCTGCACAACCCAGGCAGGTCAAAGGGAGTCAGAGAAGTGAGGGCAAGGCTTCACACTGGCTTCAGGTCACCTTGCCCTCCAGGTTCTCCCCAAAAGCTCCTCTCATCTTGCTGCCTCACGGGCTTGTGCTTGGGAGAAGATTCTGGATCCCAAGTGGATGGAGACTCTAGACTTTGACAGAGTTTAGGAGCTGTCTAGTGTTTCCTGTTGCTTAACCTTGAGATTGGCTGTTCTTTGCAGGCTGAGTGCCCTAAACAGATGTTACGAATCTTGTGCTTAAATTCCCCCAAGACATGTTGTTACTTCTGTAGACTCCCATGATCCGTAATTCGCTTTTACCCTTACACACCACCTCTGAATGTAGCAATACTTCAGCTCATGGAAATCAAATGTCAAGAAAACATCCTAACATAAGAGTTCAAGATGGTACAAACTGAGTCATCTAGCCTTCTTCTAGAATCGTAGAATAACTTGGGTTGGAAAAGACCTTTAAGACCATCAAGTCCAACCTTCTAGCTCTGAAGTATATTAATTACTCTATTTACCTACTCTGTTCTAAAGGAAGAATATCAGCATCTTAATATATGGCCCACTATGTTGGTATTTTTCGCCCCCTCTGTGAGATTATAAATGTTTTTATTCATTTTTCTTCTGTAAAATACCCCAAAAAGCACAATCTCACAAAACACAGTAATGGAATCCCTCAGGGATGACATTTCTTGTCCTGATTGTGAAAGGCCCACCTTCTTCACCACATTTCTAATGCACAAATAGTGAGGGAAGATATGATACAATTGAGACTGTGATTATATTACTGTGTACTGAGATGTGAAATAGAATATATTAAAATAAAATTTGGAAATAATATCACATATATCTGTGTTGTACATTATCTCATCCACTTCCTTTCTCAAAGAATTATCTGAGTTTCAAGTTTGACTTGTTTCCAGACCACACCACTCAGGGATACTGACAAGTCTGCTATATCTGATGCTACATGGCATGACTTTAACAGGCACGACAGGCAAATACTGTCTTGACAAACTCATGCAAAAGTTTCATAATCAGAAGTATCAAAAGGACATATGCTTTTGAAAATATGCTCACCTGATAAATCATTGGGATAACACACTTTATTGCTCACTTGTCAGTAACTCTGAATCTCAGCTATTTTGAAACCTGTGTCTGTTTTTTTCTGAACATTTCCTGCTGATGAAAGGAAACATGTATATCAAATATGTAAATCAAGTTTGTGTTGGCTTGGTTGATTCTATTTGTTCCCCAAAATAGGAAAGATCCTATTTTTCATCTCTCTTGTTTCTATGAAACCATAAGGAATTAGTGAAGTCTTCAAATCTATATGTAATACATAGGAGGACAGATATTCCACAGAATATTTTGAAGAAAGTTCCACACAATATATTCATAACTAGTAGATTTTAAATGTTATCATTCTCATAACAGAATGCTAGAAAACAACAGGAAAAAAAAAAAAAAGGAAAAAGGTTTGCCGGAAGAATTGCTCTCACTGCTCCCCAGTGAAGTAAAACTGTCCATGTAGAGATAAACTAAATAGACAAATCAAGAAATCCCCTGAACTGAAACTAGGAAGAAGCTGGAAGAATTTTAGAGGGAAGTATTTATGCTTCTATGTGTCTTCTTGTTCCCTGGTGTCAACTTACGGGTGTTGCTGGAGGCAGAATACTGGGCTAGATGGAGCTTTCATGAGAACTAGTATGGCCGTTCTTGTGTTCTTCAGCAGTTTTAAGGCCTAAGGAAATTAAAATGCAATTATGCCCCAAGCAGATAATAGATTATATACTGCGCTGTTTTTCAAATAAAGAGATTCTTTACAGGCTTACAGACCACAGTGATGGCATGCTTGGTCTTCAAAGCACAAGAAATATTTTGACTTAAAAAAAAATAAAAGAAAGTGCAAATGGGGTAAAAAAGTAATGCCAAAAACATTGCAAAGAAACTTTAAAGTATTTATAAAACCAAGTAAAAGTCACACTTCTTTATTTTAAAATATGGCATTTATCAATAATAAGACAAAGCGTTTTAATAGTCTTATAACATGATTTACATTACATAAGACATATTTTATAATTTATAGCATTATTTTTATGTGACTTACCACAACGTTGTCATGAACAGTTCCACAAAAACGATCTTGAATTTTTTAGTCATAGCTCTACCGCTCTATGTTTTTAATTAGACAAGTCATATGTTTTGCATTACTTGGCTTGTAAGAATAACTGCTTCTTCCATATTCCCAATAAGCTCTAAAGGATTATCTAACTAATTTATTTACAGGGTTATTTCATTCTATGTCCCTATAAAGTAATAGAGCTGTTTATCTATTTCTCTTTTAAAAGGACTCTTTTTCCCATAGAAGGAAATCAAGAAGACATTTCAAGCTGGATATCTAAGATAGTGCTAATTATCTCTGCTTGTCACAGCGAAAAACATTACTGTTAAAATTTAATAATGTCCTAAACTATAAATGATCCCTACCAAATACGAAGTAATGTTTGCGTCTTTAAAACAAACAAATTATAACCGTGGAGATTGTTTTAAAATTATTCTGCCTATCCTGCAGCCATAATCTTTGGTAGTATAATTTGGCACAAGCTCCCTGAATTAAAGGGAGCTAAGTACATTCAGTCCAACTGATAATTTGCTCCTATCTGCACATAAAAATAAGTAACTTTTAATTTGTCAAAAAAACCCAATATAATCCTCAAGGTTTAAATTGTTCTTTTAGCATCAGGAAGTTAACAGCCCACATCTGGAGGACAATTTGATCCCAACAATTGTGATACGTGACAAGATATGGCAATAATGAAAAGCGGTTCAACCTAGAAAGTCCAGTCGATCCATTATTCTTGAATATTGCAAATATTGAATCATTGTAGCACACTGATGAACACCACCAGTATGGAATGCCTAGTTGGGTTAGGGTGCAGACAAGATGCACCTGGGAGGAATGCAAAAAAAGACCTTTTTGGTGATATTGCTATGGCCTGTGAACTAAGTGAAGTATCCAAGTGTATTTTCAGTGGCAGTCACTGGTATGCTTGGCTGGTGCTGTATTGTACCAGTAATGTGGGCATTGATGGGAACTCTAGCTAAGAAAATCTTCATGCTGGAGACTTTTCTAATAAACCTACTTTGAATAAAATTATTATGAATGATCATATGCTAGTAAAGACAATGAACTAAGACCCTGAGGCCATCTCACATGGCATAGTTTGTATACTTAAGCTAAGCACTTTTACCCCACAAAACAGAGCGGTTGCAACATAATTTCCCTCTGGAATGGTTCCTGACCTGTGTTAGGGGTTAAAGTCAAGGTTTTTTTGAGAAGGTGTTGCCAGGCCCAGGGCCCAGCCATAAGTGTGACAGTTGCTAACTATCAATGACTAAACAATATAGACAGTCACATGCCTGTGCTTAGGTCCATACATTAACCGTCTGGCTTTTTACTAATAGAGAGAATTCTTCTGCAGGCAGCATAGAAATAATTTCTCTTTGAAAAGGAAATTTAAAGCTGTTATAGTGCTTCTATGTTATCACAGTCTTGGCTGCTAGGATAGGGATTGCTGCCATCAAAGAGGGGATGCTGCACTGTGTCCTTGCAAGCTCAGCTGTTCGAAGAGTTGTAAGGTTATAGCTCATATTGATTAACACTCAGTGCCAGGTGGCCCCACAGCCATTGAAACCAACTCTATCCACTCTGTCTCCAAAACTTTTGCAGGGCCAGCCTCTGCATCCAATTTCTTCAGTATTGCAATGTCCCTTGGCAACACATCACATTATATGAATTCCTGCTGACTTGAAAACCTCAGCACATGATTTGCTAACGAATGCAGATTAATGAATGTAGGTAGAAAAGGACATAGATTCCAGAATCTGAAAGAAAAAACAGACGTATAAAAGTCAATTATTTCTCCATCAACATAACATTTCACAATACAAGCATTTTGGCTAAAGGGTTCTGCAAGGGCTGATTCAGATTTATTCATGGCATGAGAAAGGAAGATAACCTTTGACCTTTCTGAGTTTTCTTGCTGAACAAACCCCTTTTTAAACATTCTTTTCTGCCTCGTGCAACTATTAGAGCAAAGAAGCAGCAGTTATCACTTTGCTAAACCAGAAGAACAATATTCAGGAACACTTTAGAAAGAGTAGAACTTTACCAAAAAGAAAATTGCAATAAAATTAATGAGCTTCTCTTTAATTAAACCTTTTTCTCTTTAATTAAACCTTTCATAGTGTAAGTGATAAAAGAAGTAATCTTCTAATGTGAAGTCTGAGTTTTTAGAATGTACTTTGACCAATCAGCTTTCTAATAAGAATATAAAGATGACCATCATACTTCAGAATATTATAGTCTTAAAATTCTCATTAGCATTTTTGGATCCTAGAATGGAAATTTCATGCCTTCTGAAAACTGAACTTGTATATCTGTGTTTGTGGCTGGTCAGAAGTGCTGTGTTCCACAAGCTGATTCCCGGGCTGATATTGTTGAGTATATTCATCGTTGGAATGAGGAGTCAAAGTGCACCCTCAACAATGCTGCAGTCTCTATTAAATTAAAGGGGCAGAACGGCACACCAGAGAGTAGAGCTTCGGTCCAGAGCGTATTGAGAACTTCAGGACTAGACCAACAGAAACTTCATGGAGTTCAAGACAGGCAGATATAAGATTTTGATCCTGATCTGATCTGTGGACTCATGTTCTGTCCCAGCCTTGGCCTGGGCTATCCCCATGAGCCCTGGCTGTCCTGCTCCTGGCTGGGGCTGGGACAGTCCCAGGCTGCCGGACTCTGCCCTGCCACCCCCAGGGGGACCCCCAGCCCCCAGCCTCTGGGGACGCCCTGGCCCACACTGTGCCCTGACAGTTTTACACCCAAGACGGGGTGGGGTGAGCGCATGCATCAGTCCAGGGGTGCGAGCCGTGGGGCGGCGCCTGGAAACCAGCAGTGCCTGAGCTGCCGCTGTGCATCCTGCCTACATATGATTCCAGAGCTGGTTTCTCTGCTGTTGCTATATTTGTCACAGAGCTCTTAATAATGTTCCTCCTGACATTATATATAAAAACTGAGTGAAATGGGTGTGAAATTCAGGGTATCTGCTAAAGAAGACTAGAGGAAATTTATCCAGGAAGCTACTATGGATAGTCAAGTCATTGTTATTACTTTGTCTGTTTGTGTTTACCCATAGCAACACAAATTTACTCTTTTATCAGTCACATCTCATGGATGAGATTTCCCTTTGGTGTTTTATAACCCCTTAAATGTTTCTGAAGACGTCCCAAAGCCTAATAGTGTTTTTAAGGCAAGAGACACAGGCATGGCTGTCTACATCTGCGTTTATTACTTAGTACTTAGATTATTGGTGTTTCTCTAAGTACACCCCTGGTACACAGGGGCTGAAATTCACAACTTTCTTATTGTTCAGCTATGTTTGTATTTTATATATAGATATGTATATATATGGAATGGCTGGAATCACCATGATGGTCAGGGAAATGAAACCACCTTCTACTCAACACGCCTGTGTGCCATAGGCAAGACACTCAGACAAAAGATAATGGGCAGAACTGCCCATGTGATGCTGTCAAAAAAGAGCCAATTTTTTGATCCACAATGGAGAGCAATTTTGGAGGATAAATCACAGCCCAGCACCCGAGGCAGCAGGAACAGTCCTGGCACAAGCTGCTTGTCTGCACGCTGCCGTTAGAGCAATGCAAGCACAGATTAGGTTTGGTACATGAAGTGCAGCAGACTGAGCGTGGACGTGGTGCTGACTGCAGGTCAGTGTCACAGCAGCCAGGGTGGGCCACCTGACAGCCCCCGGTGCCGGGAACGCCGAGGTCAGGCTGTGTTTGTAAATGCACAGGAAGAGATTAATATGCTGCTTTTATCACTTTAACATGAAAGTATTTGCCTACCTGCAAGAGGTGAAAGACTCTTGCTTTCTACCATGTATTGGTATTTCAGGCTATTGGAGGTTTCTTTCAAGATTTATGAGTAGCAGATGTTATTAAGTGGAAACACTACAAGAATATCTAGAGAATTCTTAAAATGCCTCTTTTCTCATTTCACTTTCATTTCAATGACCAGTTCTTAAAAGCTAACCACAGCATATGCAGAGGCTTTGCTGTTCTGGGACATGATGAGAAAAAAGTGATGTTGAAAGGAACAATTAAAACATTCTGAAAGTCATTAGCTTTCACAAAATTACGGGAGGATTTTCATTTTTGGCAACTGACACAAAGAGTTCTGCTATTTTTTATGTATTTCTTCTCAGGATTAACCCTTCTCTGATTTTTCACATCCTTCTGAGAGATCTTTACATAGCATAAAAGGCGAGGAGAGCACGCCTGCCTCCAATTGTGAAACAAATACTTCTCAGTATTTGAGAAGGGATTGCTAGAGTTGGGACATTTTCAGCTTTTATCATTCTGCTTATTAAAGGCTGCAGACTGGCCAGATTATTAATTGCCAGGTGCTACTCATCTCTAGTCTTGGTTCTACTGTTATCAAACGTGAGAGCAGGAGATACTTGCAGCTTACAAACCTAAAATAGCTCAAAAGTGTTGGTAAAGATATACTTGCTCTGAAGGTACATAAAGTGCTCTTTGTCAATTTTACTCCACAGTGTTAACTGACATACTGCATGCAGTGCCTGACAGTCCTGTTAAAACTTAATTTAAAAGTAAATAAAAGACTGAGAATTTGGCGGCTTGTTACGTGGACACTTCAGCTTTCATAACATAAAAAGAGGAGGCTTCCAGGGGTGCCAGATCAAACCTCTTCATGACAGAGGCAAAGCTGATAAATGCATAGCTCCCATTTTAATTTAATATTCCTTTACTCTCTTTGCTGGTGACAGGTCTGGAATGCTGAGGGCTGGAAGAACAAATAAGTTTGGACCAGAGCTGTGGAAATAAAGATGTTCACAGAGTAATCTCTGGCCTGCCAATCCAATATGAGTGGGAAGTACTGTAAAATGTCTGCATTATTTCATATCGCATGGACCAAGAAATTGTTTGGTTTTCCATACTGCTCCCTGAGGAGAATAGTTGGAAGGTATTTCTTTAAAACCAGTTCGAGTTTTGCCATTTTCTTTAACGCAAATAAATTTAGGCCCTGCAGCTATATTTTGATCCTTCACAACAATGGCTAAATACAGGCTTTATACTGAAATTTTGAACTCTTGACTTCATCGACATTGGGGAGAAATTTCACTATTCATGGTGGAGCCATGGTTTCATGTAGCTCAGTCTTTTTGACTATATCTGCTTCACTACCTTCTTCAGCAGTATTTGCTAGTAAGAAGTTAGACTGAGGGGGTTTATAGGTTTAATTTTCTACTGAAATTTCACTCAGTGGAACTAGATCTGTCTTTGGGATCACCGAAATATTCCGTATATAGTGCTATATAATGAAATCATTTACTGATGGTTGCACTGGGTTTGTGGAAGAAACGTAGTTCCTGTGAGTTTTTGAGCTTCATCAGTTGCTGATTAAACCCTCAAAAAATCAAAAGAAATTTCATGTAAGAATACTTTAATTCTACCAGAGGTCTTGTTCCAGCACCTCACATAAAGGAAACAGCCAAAAAGTTCCTCTGGATTACCTCAATCTGGATAGTTCACTGCACCACATTATGTTTTGTTACCAATCTTCACTTACTCTGTAGAATGCGGCACAATCTGGGAGCAGATGAACAGGGATGTACATCAGGGGTATATGATTTATTTTTAAAAGTAACAATGTGCTGTCATGAGCAAAAAGTGTACACAAAACCACATGTTTCTAGTAAGTCATTTTATCCTATAATCAGTTGAGCTGTCTTACACCGAAGATGAAAGTGCTCAAATTCCTAATTTTTTTTTTTTTTTTTTTTTTTTAAGCTGCATTATTTCAGGTAACTTGTATCAGGTTCTGCATGGTGTAACCTGACATGATATAATGCAGCATTCCTGAATACGGGGAAAACTGAATGTTATTTCAGCTGTCAGGCATATTTTTGGATAGTAAATTTTATAGTAAGTGGTTGTGCAAGAACAAATAGAGAACAGAAGACAACTACTTGTAGACTGTGAAATGTTATCAATTTCAGAAAGAGCAGCTGTGGATATTTCTACCGTACTGTGACCTGCAACACACACATTTTTAAAATACCTGTGTAATCTACAGTTGCCAAAAATACAGTGAAATCAAATAAAACATCTTAATGCTCAAAACAAAATGAAGACATCAGCATAATGTAATATTAAAAGATCCCTGTATATATAGGTAATGGTAATGGTAATGGCAGAAGGAGGTGGGAAGAAACAGCCACAATTATCTACAAGAACTGAAAGAGGATGGGAGTCAAAGATGACATGACTATTTTATGTGGTCAAGGAGGTTACCCTCAGACTGAATTCAGGGAGTATCTAGCGGCTATCTGGACGTGTTTCCTAAAGCAAGGTCTGTTCGGTTGCTATATACTCCTGAGGAAAGAGAGGGATGCCCCTTAGTACTCAGGTCATTTAAAGCTAGATTGTAAACTGTGGGGAATAAGTTTAGACGGGCAGGGGAGAGTAACATGCGACCTAATACTTGTCTCTTCATCTCTAGTTATTCTGACTCTGTGACTGCACATTTCAGGAGACTCGAAACAAGATACCAGTCTCTCAAACTCGGGGGTGGGGGGGCACCGGAGGTTTGTGTGGCTTGTTTGCCATTGCTCTGACACTGAGGTGTTATTTCAATAGGAGTACTGACACTGCAACCAGAGGTTCAGCTTAACACACTACAAAAATCCTGTTAAAGGGTGGGCAGAGGGAAAGGCACACACACATACACACACCAGGATCAGCTTTTAAAGATTAGCTAAAGTCTGGAGCACGGGATGGGGCTGGGGAATTCTGAGACTGATTACGAGTTATGGCCCGCTTCCTGTTTCCATTGAAGTCAAAGGCAAAACTCCCATTGATCCCATGGGAACACATGCTATACTTTCCCACTCCATAGCTGTAATATTTTAATGGATTTAAACATTTTTGCTTAAAAAAAATCACACTCATGCTGACAGTTTAGACACCAAATTTCTCGAAGCTTGATGTAATTTGAAATAACCCAGATGTGAAAACCTCTATGAACGAGATTTATAAAGGAAACAAAATTTTAACCTTAATGTTGACAACTCTTGTGATGCCACTAATATCAATAAAGGCAAGAAAAGTTATTTTTTGCAGCTCTGTGGAGACAAAACCACTCAGCTACTCCCATCTGAAAAATAACTCCCACTAGGACTTCAAAAGATACTGGTCACAACCTTGCATACATGAGGATTCATTAGTGCTTCTCAGTAGTTCTCTCTAAGCTATTTTTATGCAAAGCTGTCAGTTCAGAGGTCTCACTGTACATCACACACAACATATTGGGGAGTTTTCAAAAGCATAGGTACAGTTGAAGAGTTGAAGACTCTATAACTATGCAAGGAAGGCCATGCAAACCTCTCTATAAAGCAGGCTTACAAAGGCCTGAGCCCTTTGTGTTTTCAAGAAACTCTCACACAGAGCTCAGTTTTTCTTTCATATTTCATTTCATGAAACTCCTGGGCCAGAATAAACTTCTCTCTGGACAAGAAAAGCTGGATATAGCTCTTGGACTGAAGAAAACCACTGAACTAACAAAAGGTCAAGGTCAGTTTTGGGATGAGAGTCTCATCATGCACTCCTATTTAATGGGCCAAGTTAAAGTCTTTATCATTGGTTTTTATATGATATTCTTTGGCTATTCACATTTTCCATTTTTAACATCTAATTGTTTTACACATTTGCCTTCTGTTCATAGTAAAATACCAACCAAATTCAGGAGTGACGTGTCCCTCTGCACTTTTGTCCAAGCAAAAAAGAGGGACTTACCCTGACAAACAGTCATCTTCATGTTATCTGTGTGGGCTTTTTTCAGTTCAAGGCTCTGCATGAAACCTACTGGAAGAGGCTGCTGAGAAGACACCAAGCCAGTCCTAATAAAGCCTCAGCCCAGTCCCTCCAGAGCCTCTAGGCTCACGAGGAGGTGAGGAGGGGCCCCTTGAGTTTCTGTTCCCACTTCTCAAAAGTGGCTTTTCTTTCCTCATGTCTTTCCTTGATACAGAAGGTTATCGGGTTAACAGAAAGAACAGCAAAGACAAGCGTTGATCTTGAGACAAGTATGTTTATTTGATTATCATATTATATTTCACTCTCCTTTTCTTCCTGTGATGTCAATAGCCCTCTTGTCTCAGAAAATCCAGCTTTCTCTAATCTTCATGGAAAAGAGAATCCTCCTTTGTGACATACCCCACTTGGGGAAGAGGAGAGGGAAGTTCCGAGCTCTTCTCCCTGGGATCCCACAGGACATGTGGGAATGGTTCAAAGCTGCACTGGAGGAGGTTCATACTGGACGTGAGGAAGCATTTCTCTACTGAGAGGCTGGTCAAACACTGGAACAGGCTTCCTAGAGAGGTGGTCGGTGCCCCAAGCCTGTCAGTGTTTAAGAGGCATTTGGACAATGCCCTTAGTAACATGCTTGAACTTTTGGTCAGCCCTGAATTGGTCAGGCGGTTGGACTAGCTGATCTTCTCTTCTTCTCCTCTCTTCTCCTCTCCTCCTCTCCTCTCCTCTCCTCTCTTCTCCTCTCCCCTCCACTCTTCTTCTTCTCTTCTTCTTCTCTTCTCCTCTCCTCTCTGGATAATGATTATAAAAATAACTATCATAGATAAAGAACAAAGCATAATCATCAGTAGCAGGTGAAAACATAAGGCACAGTTTGAAAACAAGCCTTTATTCATACGAGCATATCTTGTCTGCAGGAATCAGGCTCTATCAATTAATCCCTTATGTACGTATTAATACAATAAACTTACAATTAGTACATGTTATATGAACAAGATAAACACGTAAGCAAGTAGCAGGAAATAATCAGTTGGAGACTTCTCTAAAACTCTGTTTATAAAGAAAGAAAGTCTGACATTTTTAAAACTCTGCAGGAGTTAGATGATTAGCTTCCAATGCATTGTAAAGGCATTTGGATAACTAATTCTTTTAGATCTCTTAGAAAATGGCAGATAGCCATAGTAATAGAAGGGTAGGAAGAGACAAGAATTAAAGCTGAACAAATGTTTTGGAAGAAGTGAAATTTTGTTGAAGCAGATGTCTTCCAGAAATGTATCTGTTTCAACAACATTTTTGCAGATCCAAGCCTTTCTGAGTATTCCAACCAGCAAACAGGAGAAAGGTCAAGGTTAATCCTCACATTTCATTGGTTCAGATGTCAGAATGTCAAAGACATAGGTTAAAATTCTTAGTCCAACTCAGACAGTAAAACATCTATCCCAAATCACAAGACAGAGAAACAAATACAAACACACAGAGTGAAGTCAAAAGAAACGTCTCCTATAAAACTATTTCTGACTGTGACTCAAAACATCATATTTATTCATCATTTTATTTTGTAAAATTTTCAATAGGCTTGGGATTTGTTCCAAATCAGAATCAAAATTTTGAACCTCAAAACTTGCTGCGAAGCAGTGCTTTTCTTCCAGTTTTGTATGCAGTGTCTACTATTTTTATGACTATGATGTTATTCATGTCATGCTTTCTTTATCACATCTGAAATTCTAATGTTTTGATTTTACCAGAAGAGCATGCTTCCAGTCCAGAAGAAGAATGAAACTGTGAAATGGTCATCACTGCAACTTTTAACTAATTCCGACAGGGATATTGTAGGTAGGACTCCACATATTTAAAGGTACAAAGAGAGATCTGCAAGCCCTTAAATGGGCATTGTTTCCTACAATTATCTTCTCTCATGAAAGCATATGTTCTTCACACAGGCTGTCTCTGAAGTGCTGAACTGATTTTAGCTGGCTGTGTTGGCAACACTTGCTTGCAGAGATTCATTCATTGTCCTGGCAGTCAGCGTAATACACTTTGCTGTAGCAGCTATAAGTGACAGTAACTGGGTAATCACCTCAGCCAATTTCTACCCCAGACCTGATTTAGACCAATGTGTTAAAGCAGAAGTTTTTCCAATACGTTCCATTCTCTTTTCCCTCCTATCCCTCAGTTTTTTGTATCAAAGTATTAAACACTTTCGTGAGTGAAGATAATGAGGTCTTCTGTTTTCAAAATGGGTAGCTTGCCAAGTACATCTCAATCTGTTAAAAGCTTGAATGACTAATTAAAGTTTCTATGTTTCTGGTAGAACCAGAAGTTGATTCAGATACTGCAAAAATAAATATGTCTGAACTAATACGCTCCCAAGACATACAATACTTCTCAAGTGCTCTTTTCTCATTCTTCATTTTCTTGTCTTCATGTTTTTCTAAACCTTTGGAAACAACTGTAACGAAAAATATCATATTTTGGGCACAATGACACCATGTAATCAATTATGTTACAAAGACCCTGAAACACACAGATAATGTCTGTTCTGAAAACAGAAGCAGTATAGATGCCTCAGCCTGTCACTGCATCGTAACGCAGAGATCACTAACTTTGGCTGTAGTGCTCTAAATATAAATGTAGCATCTCTGCATGGGCTGGATGTAGCAAATGGGAAAACTGCTAGCTCACGGATCTTGTCTCCAGTGCACCAACAGGCATGGCAACTATCTCCTTCCCTTCTCCCTCACACCTCCAGTGTATCTCCTTTTAATAAACCATTACTGAATATAAATATATATATAACTCTCATATAACTTTGATTTATTTTCTATGTTGTCTTGAAAGGCAAGTAATAATATTAAAATATTAAAATATTAAAATATTAAAAATTAAGATATTAAAATATAAAAAGGGGGGGAAGAAAAACAAAAACAAAGAAACAATAAAGTTGAACCAGCAATAACTCCATTTTCAAGTGATAATGCAAACTAAGTAGGTTCAAAAATATTGAGAAAAGTAAGTATACTGATTTCCAACAGGAAAGAACAACAATTCTTATCACTAATAAATTGAAACAGAATAAAGCAACAGTTTCTGAGACGAGAAAAATATGAAAGAGAATGGGTGACAAATAATCATCTGTGAAGGAAAAAATCTCTTTGCCTGATGAACTGATTTCCAGATATTAAAATACCACAGAATGATATGAATGTTGTGTGTTAGAGTTAAATTTTAATAAAGCATTTGATAGTCTATGTCACAGAAACGAGCTTGAAATATTTACCCAAGCCAATCTGAATTATTGAAGACATAAATGTAGATTTAGAACTGGCTAAAGGAGCAGACAAAGGATTGAAATAGAGAAATATCACATTGGAAGCCACAGCTAGTGAGATTGGTAACTGGCCTTACTGACTGTCTCCATCTGGAAGCTGTAGTATAGAGAGCATGGATGAGAGTCTGAGACAGCACTGAACTGGAAGAGGTGTTAGTACTAGCTGGAAAGTGAAGGGCCAGGGGAAGCAAGTTTTTTGTTTGAATAACTGTAAATCTCAGGGGGAAAAAAATAATGCATCACAGAGGAAGGAAGAAGTCTAGCAAAATTATTGCAGCATATAAGCATTTTTGCAAGTAGAATACACATAATCTTACAAAGTACTATGTAGTACTTCTGAAACTGAATGAATGAATGAACAAGAATTGTTTGTCTTGTACCTGTGAAGAGGTACCAAAGTTGAGATGGGCCTTCTGTAGGCAGCTGGGCTGCAGTAAGTCTTCAACACCAAAGATAGACTTGGGGGCTCCCATAACCCTGGGTTAGAGAACCATGGCTGCGAGAACGATCAATTCAGAACTTGTATGGAATTTGCTACTCCAGCTAGATCCTCACAAGTCGATGGGACCTGATGGGATTCATCCAAGGATACTTTAAGAGCTGGCTGATGCTGCAGTGAGACCTCTCTACGTGATTTTTTAATGCTCCTGCAAAGCTGAAGAGGTACCAGATGACTAGAAGCTGGCAAACGTTATCCCAGTCTACAAGAAGGACAATAGGGATGATGACAGCAATTACAGGCCTGTCAGACTCAATTCTGTGCCTGGTAAAATTATGGAGATTATTCTGGGAGCTACTGAAAAATGCCTGAATGACAATGAAGTCATTGGTCCCAGCCAGCAGGGGTTCATGAGGGGAAAGTCCTGTTTAACAAACACTTTCTTTCTATGACAAGGTTATCCACCTAGTTGACCAAGGGAATGTGATCTTTTTGGATTTCAGTTAAGTCTTTGATACTGTCTCTCACAGTGTCCTCCTGGACAAGATGTCCAGCATACAGCTGGATAAACACACAACGCAGTGTGTGAGCAATTGGCTGATGGGCCAGGTTCCAAGGGTTCTAGTAAATGGGGTTATGTCGGGCTGGTGACCAGTCACTAGCAGGATTCCACAGGGATCCATCTTAGGGCCAGCACTCTTCAATGTCTCCATAAATGACTTGGACACAGGACTTGAGGGAATACTAGATTCAATGATGACACAAAATTGGGAGGAGCAGTTGACACTCTCAAGGGCAGCGAGGCCCTGCAGAGGGACCTGGACAAATTGGAGAACTGGGCCACCACCAACTGCATGAAGTTCAACAAGGGCAAGTGGCGGATTTTACACCTGGGACATGGCAACCCTGGCTGTACATACAGACTGGGGGATGAGATGCTGGAAAGCAGCTCCACAGAGAGTGATCTTGGGGGTTCTGGTCGGTGGCAAGTTGAACATGAGCCAACAGTGTGTCCTGGCAGCCAAGAGGGCCCAACCGTGTCCTGGGTGCATCCAGCACAGCACGGCCAGCCGGGCAGGGAGGGGATTGTCCCGCTCTGCTCTGCGCTGGTGCAGCCTCACCTGGAGCTCTGTGTGCAGTTCTGGGTGACACAGGATAAAAAGAATATAAAGCTATACAGAGTTGTCATGGAGGCACCCCAAAGTCAGTTTTAGCTCCACAACAAGGTCCAAAACAGACTTTATTCTAGCTGGAAAAGTATAGCAAATGAACTGACTAGAAACAGGGTTTGTACAATTATTTAGCATTCCAACAACATAAAATACAGGTTCAAATATCACTTGAGGAGATTATTTGGGTACGACAACATAAGAATAATGAGGATCCACAACGTGCAGACATACACTCACAAGAAAGAAAACCAGAGGCCTCTCACTCCAGGGTACCCGAAAGAAATAATCATTTGCCTGGGTTAGGCAAGGACTCCCTCAAGGATATATCCAGCAGAGGGAAATAACCACTCACCATAGGAAGAGGTGAGGCACACTCAGTCCTAGGAAGTTTCCTTAGATGGCATCCCAGTCGAAGGGGAGGGCTCCAGTTCACAGACCTGCTGCTCCAAGAAGGCCACTCAAAGGGGGTCTTCGGCAGGGACTCCCTTTATAGCCTGGTCAGACCTGGCAGCGGTTGTTACAATATGGTCCAGAAGCTTCTCTGCTTCTCTGGGCACCTCCTTTGTTGAGGACTCTCTTAACTGACTGAGGGTCCCACACCTCCTGCTCCCCAGCCAGGCGGAGGTGAATTCACCCTGACCCGAGTGACTGTCAGCACCACCCTAGGTGTGGGTACAGGCACAGTGGGGCACAAGAGGTGCTAAAGAGCCATCAGCTGCCCTATTGAAAGCTCCAAATCTCAGGGAGATGTGCAACTGCCACAAGAGTGTCCAGAAGAGGGCCACAAAGTTGGTGAAGGGTTTAGAGAGGAAGCCATATGAGGAGCGGCTAAAGTCACTTGTTTTGTTCAGCCTGGGGAAGAGGAGACTGAGGGGAGACCTCATGGTGGCTACAGTTTCCTCACAAGGGGAGGAGGAGGAGCAGGTCCTGATCTCTTCTCTCTGGCAACCAAAGGTAGAACCCAAGGGAATGGCAGGAAGATGTGCCAGGGGAGGTTTAGGTTGGACATTAGGAAAAGGTTCTTCCCCCAGAGGGTGGTAGAGCACTGGAACAGGCTCCCCAGGGAGGTGTCACGGCCCCAAGCCTGACAGTGTTCAAGAAGAAACCAGAAAACACCCTCAGACACATGGTGTGAACTGCAGAATTATCATATGCAGAGACAGGAGTTGGACTTGATGGGTCCCTTCCAACTCAGGACACTCTATGTTTCTATGATTCTGGAACTTTATGGCAACTAGAGGTTGCTGAAAGAAGAAAAATAAACTTGACCAACATATAAGTTAAAACAATAGACCTAAAGGTATTTATCTTGGAGAAGCAGCAAGTGACGATGAGACATGGTAATGGTCCACATGTACTTGGCAGGTAAGGGCATGAACAGTGAAAAAGGAATGTTTATGGAGTCTGACAGGGAAACTAAGAATGAAGGATTTAGGCTGAGTATCTCAAAGCCTACTCCAAGGGAGGCATGTTAGTCTGCAAAGTAGTCAAGGATAAATTAAATTGAAGGCTTTAAAATGATTGAATAGAACACCAAGACCAAGACTTTGGAATATGAATGCTCTAAGGCAGGTCTCTGCATGCATAATTAGCTGATAAACCATATTTGCACCTTTTTTATGTCTGTCAAAGGCTGCTTTGACTTCAGTCCAAGCCTGAGAACTTCACTGGGTTTTCTCACTTATAGCTGCATCTTCCCTCCGTTCTCTCCAAATATCTGTCTATAAGAAAAGGACACTAGCATTTCCAGGCCAGAAAGTAATGTATTGTCCTCTGGTCTAAACTCCTGAAAAGCTGCAACTTTCACAGCAGACTGTGTGTCTGGACAAAGTCCTTCCTACACAGTGCTCCATACAGTCAAGGCCACCTTGAGTCAGACACAACTGCAGCCTTCAGGATTCTCCTATTCCCTAAATTGTTTTTAATGCTGGCTTTTTCACCATTTTCACTGCAGAATTTTTTTTTACGGCAGTTTCTGTTGATTGTTTTATTCATCTGCATGTTTTTCATGTAATAAGGTCAACTGAATGGTTTTGTGAATTTTAAGCAAGTTCACAATTTCACCAAGGAATGTCCTAAATGCCTTATGGGACTGATGTTAGAAGAATGGTTTAAAAGCTGAGCAAATAGTTGTGTTTTTTCTCTCCATTGATGGGTTTTAGTACCACATTTATCTTATTATTTCATATCACTTAGTAACATTGCTGATTTTGCTCCATCTTAAACAACAAAGAACAGCCAGTATCTTGTCATAAAAAGTTAATGCCTACAAAAACTCACAATATGACATTTTAGCAGCTTGTACAAAACTATTAAATACTTATTTTTAAAATATTCAAATTATTAAATTTGCTAAAACTTATATTTACTCTTAAATTAATACATCTCAAGTATTTCTTACTTAAAATTTGTCAATTTCTGAACTATTATGGGCAAGTATAACCACCCAAACCATGCATATTCACAAATGACTGTGGTTTGCAATGAGATCTTGGAAATCTTTACATTTTTTAAAATAATGTTTATTTTTAATATCCTGAACAACATTTATTTCAAGTGGCAGTAATAAAGTGCCTGGACTATATATAGTAGAAAGAGTTGAATTTCAGGCAAAGCTGGTTGGAACAGATGAATGAAAATAGTATAGTGGAATTAAGTGCTGAGAGCTGCAGTAATGTGATGCTTCAGACTTTTCCTTCCGTAGACATACCTTGTGAAGTCTACCAAGCGCCTGGTCTTGGCTGGACAGCCTTCTTTTCAGGCCCAATCTCTCCGAACCTTGTCCTGACCCCAGGAAAAGGTGATGCCAGGCCTGGTCTTGGCATACTGGTTGCCACCAGTGCACACACACACACACACAAAACGGAGACACAGGCTTAAGATGAGATGAAAAAGCAATTAAAATGACTGATGGACCAGTGGAGAAAGAATTAAAACAAATTTAGCTTCGTTCGTCTCACTAATGGAAAAAAAACAAACCAAACCAAACCAAAAGACCAAAGACCTAAAAAGGAAAAATTAATAAACAGCAATTTTCAGCCTACAAAAAAGTAATGTTGCACTCTCTTATCTTTAGGCAACTATCTCATTTTGGGGAGGAAGGAAGAATGCTCCAGCCATGCTTCATCTGCCACTTATTTTATTCTCCTTCCTGCTGAACCTGAACAGGCACAGCCTAACAGCTGGAGGGATTGTCAGTCCCAGATGAGCAGCCTCTGCTTTTCTTATGCACCTTCTGGAGATCCTTTGAACTACTCATGAAAAAAACTCAAATCCACCTTTAATGTGGCTTGTAGCCTCCAAGTGGCCTCTGTTATTTCAGCCATCTTTTTCCTGAAACAAGAGGTCAGTTGCTTCTTGATGTTCACATTAAATGAAAAGCAGTTATTTTGCCACTACATTCAGCCTCCTGTGCAGCAGTATTGTACAGTCACCATGCAGATGGTTTCTCAAAATTCTGATAAAATGTATGCAGCTACAGCCAGAAGCTTGTTTTTCATACCTAATGCTAATAAAGATGCTACATATTGAAAATCTCTCCAATTCCAAGGTTTCATTTCTCTCCTGTACAAGTAAATCACTCTAAAATGCCTTACAAGTGTCAAATACCTTACAATGCAAATAGTGTGTATTTCACAGATGAATAAATCAAGAAGTATTTGACAAGTGCTAATACAACATGAGCCAAGGAATATCTTGAGAGAGAGGATTCACCTTTGCTAGTAAATACTGCACAGTCTACTGTCAGCAAAATGTACTCTTACATTAGTAATTCTTACCAAGAGTGAACAGATCTACTAGTGGCCTAATTAAAAACAGAAATGTGGGTATGCCTCACTTTGTGGGCAATGGAAAATGACTGAAGATTTCTTCTCATAGCAAGCCATGTGCATTGCTTTAAAACCTTTAAAGTGCTGAAGACATTGTCACCACCAGCAGGGTGTACATGTTAGCCCGATAAAAAGCATACGTTTGCCTACAAGCTAGTGAAGTGAGCAATGTTGTGAGCTTGGCAGGTACCTCCGTGCTGCTGACAAGGATCGCAGCCAATGTCTCCCGCAGCAGTTCCCACCGAGCAGTGAAATCAGGAAAAGGAGCTGAGCTGAGCCCACCTAGCACTGAACCCCGGGTGACTCAGGGGTTTGTTTAACATTTCAAGAACCCAAGTATCTGATAGACCTGTGGTCTCTGAGCTGCCTCTCAGTAATTCAGTGTAATTTTAGCTACTCTTGAAGAACTCCGATATGAAGAATTTATTCCTAGAAACATCCACTTTTGACCTTATACAGAAATTAAGAGTTGGCACCTCAGCTCGTCCTTTTCAAGCCATTTTACAGAGTTATGCTCTCCTCTGAGTCACGGGCCTCAATGAAGCAGTCTTTCACAGATGCGTCTTTTGACTAAATGTCTGAATAAGCAGTGTTTTCCATAGAAAAATGACACTTGGGTCAAGTACAGTAATAAAAAGAGTAAAAATGCGATCATGTAAAAGTGCCAAAAGAACCACTAGTAGAAAACAACACCTTAACCTTCCAGAAATAAATGTTCTTTTTTATATACTTGGTTTGCTGAAAACAATATATTGGAACAGTAAAATTTTAGCTAAGTCAGCAACAAATTCCACATCAATTATTCCTTCAAGCAGAAGAAAAAGCAAGTGAGTGTCATATATTCTTTCTCAGCATCTGTAGCTTTCAGGTATCTCCACTTCATTTTTCCACAAAAGTGATAACAATACATTCTCTTTTTCTCCCTTACAGGAAGTAAGTCTTGAAGTTGTCAATCTCAGGTTATGCCTGTGTGGTCCTGCCTTAAAAAGATTGAGGTTCAACTTGGAGATAAGACACCATACTTAGCATTTTATTGCACAGTAAGCCAGCTAGGTTGCCATAGGACAGCCTAACATTAATAAACTGTGTCCTTACCCTTTGTGCCTCTATAGGAGATTGGAGACAAGTCTTTCTGGTTGTCTTTGAAAGTAGAGTGAACAAGCAGATAAAAAAAGAGCAATTCCTAAGGAAAAACGTGTTCTATATGGATTAATGTGCTGTGAAATCACACTATGTGCAGAAACTTTTTCTCCCTGCTGGCCCTGAGTGATTTCAGTTTAGAGAATTTTTATAAGGAGAAAAAGTGTTATTTGCAAGCACCTTATCAAACAGGTGTTAATTTGAGAAACTGGAAATCAGTAACTTTCTGACTAATTGCCTTTTACATGAGCAAAATCAAATCAGCATTTGAGTTATAGATAACTTTTCAATTCCTGCAGGAGCCGTGGACATGGAGGACTCAGGTCTGAAATGCTGAGTGTGTATTCCCATAGGGCAAGAACTGAAGCATGAGTTTCATATTGAAGGAGAGCTAGATTTTTTTCCCCTTGTAGATGGAGGACAGCCTAATGCACTTTTTTGACTCAGAGGCAAGCTTCAAGATTTGTCCATATAGCAGAGCATTCATCTCACATCACATGGGAAATAAATTGAAACAACTTTATCTTAAAGTATCTTCTACTTATTGTTTATACCAAATATTTTTAAAATTACTATTTAACATTTTATTACTATGATCCATTGGCATACACTCCACAATGATCAAATAACTGGAGAGAGAGTTCAGGTACCAATCTTCTGCAGCAATAAATGCATTACTTCAAACCCAGCCCTCAAGGTACACAGTTCCTTAAGACATGTTTTTGGAAGTCACATGAAGACCTTCAGCTTGAAATAAGGGAGGAAGCACTTTTCTCATCCCGCAAAAGTCTGAGGTTTCATAAATGCTTTTTTCTCTCCATTGGGAAGAACACAAGAAACTTGCAACAACATTGAGGAGAAAAACAAAAAGCTGCTGATCTCAGTGTTCTTGGCATTTGCCTGTGCATGTGTGGTGGCTTCAAACATAGGTTCTGTACTGTGACACCTTGGTGAAGGGACAACCTCACAGGCTTTCCCACAGGGGAAAACTCCAACCTCATCTTCAGTGCTCCCTGTCAGAGCTGATGTACTTCTTCCCAGAAAGTTCACTTGTATCTGCACATCAGCATCTTGGATGAAAAAGGGCTTCATTCAAAATTCAGCTGTACTCCCGCTCTCTCTTTGGAAAGTAATCAATATCAAGGCTGCAATCACAGTGCTGCTCAGAGCACTGGTCTAGGGATGGAGGGGAAGGGTCTGCAAGACACTTCAGATACAGCCCAGACCTCCATGGGACTCAGTGCATGCACAAAGAGGGAGTGCATGAGTTTGTACACATCTTTGGGCCCTCACAAGCAGAAATAAAGCCCAGCTGCCTATTCTGGCTTATATCCATGGCTGCCAGCATTTCAAAAATGTTTCGCAAGGGTTTTTTCACTTTTCCCACACTGAGAGAAGAAAAGCTTTTCAACTGGACGACTTATTTCATTAAAAAGGACAACTAGCAAACAGACAAATAAAGTGCATGTTTGTGTGTATGTGCTAAGCTTGTGTATGTGCACAAGAGAAACAAAATGGATACTTGGCCTCTTTGAGTTTGAATTAGGATGTAGAGCAGCCAGTTCCTCACAGCTGGGCAACAAGTAGAGTCATCTGCATTTCATCTGTGATGAAAGTAACTGCATAGAGAAAGAAAAACATTACTTTTTGGGGGGTTGTTTTACTTTTTGCCTTGTAAGAACTACTGTAGGGACAACAACTCATGTAAACAAAAGATCTGAATCTTTTTAGGTGGACGAAGTTTTGAGTAGGAGATCCTACTCTCAAAGACGAGTTCGAGCTCTGTATTTTTTTCAACGCATCTTCATGTATACTTTCTGCATTAGGCAGAAGATAAAGGAAGTTATTACAGTGTTGCAGGGTCACCAGTCATATATAAAATGTGTCTATAATGTTAAGCTCATCTTATGCTCAAAATTTTCACCTACTTAAGATATTTTCTCATCCCTTCAAGGCGGTTTAATGGTATCAGCATAGATTTTCAAATTTCCCTTAGGAATAATATAAACTAAATAAGACTAGGCTACATTCCCTCTTGTTGCTGAAATTCTGTCCTGTGTTCCTTAATCTTTTATTTTCGATTTACTATTAACATACACTTTAAAATAATTTGAAGTGTTGATGACATTCCTAGAAATGTTTTCATGCTTTATGAACTTCCAGTTCCCTATAGTATAGATTATTGTTATAAACTTTTATTTTTAAACCAGGATAACAGAAGAGTACAGTACACAAAATCTGAAAATATCCTCTCAAAACAAAGCTATTAAAAACTCAGCTAGCGTTGCTCATGCGATTACATTTGCACAAAAGCAATTACCGTGGTTTTAGAGCTTGGATTCAAGTAAAAGAAGCAGCTAAAGTTTTTATCTGATTACTAATCTTTCATACAAACAATGTGAATTACTTTTAACTTCAAAAGTTGGAGAACTGTCTTGAGAGTAGGCGTTTTGAAATGAAGATGATTCCGATTCTAGCTGAAAACCAGAATTTCCAGTGGCTTTTACAAGCGAGCCTTCCAAAGGCATTTCAAGCTCAAAACAGGGCAGAAAAGACAGATGTGATCTGAAAGTTAAGATAATGTTTGACCTATGTGGCTAAAGTCTAGTTTGAGCAAAGCTGCTTTGCCTAGCTTTGGACGTGGATGTTGACTACTGCTTTGAGCAGGGCTGACTCCAATAGGACTCCCAGTCTGGCTGTTGGAAGGGTGCTAGATCTGGGGCTCCCAGTATGTTTTATGAATTCAGAGAAGGAATTTGTATTGCTGCATATCCACTGCTCTATCTGATGAGATTTTTTTTTTTAATTCTGCAGAGCTGTGTATTCTGTTCTTCATATATGAAAATACTGTTGTTTCCCAATGCAATCAGGGACAAATATCCTTGCTTGTAGAAGTAATGCCACTGCAGTTGAGGGAACTGTCTCTCCCAATCCAGGGTTTTGGCCACAGGGAAGAAAGCTGCAATTTGAATATTTTGTATTGATCATGTCCAAGGTAATCTGAAAATTGTTGCAGAAAATTCCCTAATATCTGAAAGATCAGACATTATCAGCCAAACACACCACAACTCCCTGACTTGCATACTACAGTCAGGAGAGCAAATGGAGAATGTGAAAGGTCTTATTTGACCAGGAAGCCTGACCTGGTACAGGTGGACTCTGTTCAGTGTTAACCTGGGCTGATTCACCTTAAAGAGCCCAATTCAGGCTTAACCTAAAGCTTTTTTTTTTTTTTCGGTCTTTTAAGTTTCAACCAAAAATAATATAGTTTTTGCCTTTTTTATGCAAAGCCAGAGATTGTGTGGACAGATAACAATTTAATTAATTTTTAATGAATGAAACTGGGTATTTTCTGATAAGTTCCAGTCCATACATTTGTGTGTAGATGAAGTATGTAACTTATTCAAGATGGGATTTTTTTTCTTTCCCCTTCATCAACAGACACATACTTTTTTCTTAGCACTTGCCAGCTGCGCTTAATTAACAAAAGCAAACAGTGATTGATAGATTGATACTGTGTCTGGTAATAGTCACAAGCTGTCAGCTTACAGGTGTAGTGAAAACTAAGAACAGAGAAAACAGATTCCCCAACTGGGAGAAAGTAAGTTCTTTATAACCTAGTTTATGTGACTTTAGACCTCCACTGGACTTGTGAGTTTCCTTCCATTTTGAAAGCTGAAAACAGGATTCTGTTTCTCCACTTACATAAGTAAACACACTACTTGGGGGCAGGGAAGTAAACTCCCTAAACTAAGATTAACACTCTTACAAAATAATGCTGATTAAAGACAGAGAGCTATGGAAAAGAGTATGGATGAAACACAGAGCTATGATCTACAATGGAACAAATCAAGGAATTTTACTGAAAAAGTAGCCGGAATAGCAAAGTACCAGAAGTTTGAGCATTTTCTCAAGAATGTGAAAAGCTGTTAACTGGAATGTACCTGTCAGTGCAGAAGAATACATGGAGTATTAAAAATTGTGCTACTGCAGTTTACAAAGAAAAAATGAGACCTAGTTGGTTCACCAGCACAGAAATTCAAAAAGCTATAAGAACTCCCCCATTCAAGTTATTGCAGAAGAGAGGGAATTACCATAGCACAATAATTACAGTGCATGTCATAGCACTGTTTAATTACAGTGCATATTGTAGAACTGTAACTATAAAAAAAAAAAACCAACTTATATTGGCTCTGCACTTTTTAGGGGATCAGCAGAGAAAAAACTATCAGTGCTCTTCAGCAACAGAGTGGCTGTGGGTTTTGAACTGGACTCTTGCTCTTCATGCCACTTGTCACTCATCTAATCAATTATTCTCCAGAAGTAGGTGCAAGTCTTCAATTTGTTTCTACACTACTAATAAAATATTTACTAGAAAGGTAAAGAATTCCAGTATTTTCAAGAAGGAGATAAGGAATTGGGAGACAATCATCTTTGTAGATCCTGTAAGATAAGCTTTCCTTTATAGATGGACAAAAAAATTAACCTTTCATGATAAACTTGAAGGCTGTGAAATGTTTTTGCTCTGCACTTGTATGAAAAGAAAACCTTTCAGACACTTTTAAACAATGACTTAGTATGTATAAAAACATTTTAAAACTTTATCTTTCCAGAAAAATATTTGACCTACAGAATTACCCCTGTTGAAAGTTTTTAAAATTGATTCATTCTTCAATGTGTTTTGGATTCTAGTGCACAGCTTTTTTTAATGAGAAAAAACTTTTCCTAAAGATTTTCTGACCAACTCGTCCTTCCCAAGACCTTTCCATCAACAATTAAGCTAAAATAAAGAGGCACAGTCTCTGTCTACTGGTTTGGTTTTTTGTTCACTGGAAACAGACATGGTACTTTACTGTAAAAAAATTCTGCTTAGCTGAACTCTCTTTGTCATGACATGCCAACAGAGGGACAAGGGCTATTTTGAGAGGGGTAAGATAAGAAATCTTGTTATGTAAATCATATAAAAATGTACCTTTGCGTAACTTGACTACCTCCAAGATTTTCATCTGCAAGGAACAATATCTGGCCTGTTCCATCGATATAAAGTTAGTCTAAATATAGCCTAAATAAATTCAAAGGAAACACAAAAGTGTTTCGTACTAAAAATTAAAAATATTTACATTTAACTTTTTGAATATTTCTGTTCAAAAAAAATCTACTTTCTTAGTTCTTAGTTAGTCAATAAACTTTTAGTTTTCTTTAGGTGTTAAAATCTCAAAAGCATTTCTAAATTTTTTTTTTAAATGTTGCATGCTTGAGAGAATTCTGAAAATCATCCAGATGACATCATCTTTAATATTTTCAAAATTTCTATGAGTTGTACAACAGCAATGCAGAACTTCAGTGTACATGTCTAACTTCAGACATCAAGGAACAAAGTGGGTCTGAAAATCCATTGTTTTTGCCAGCTAGTGCCCTTCTTCTACCATTTTTTATTTTCTTTTACCTGTAGACCACCGTGATTTGAACAAAATGGATGTTGCTGTTTATTAGGCAGGTGAAAAACAGCCTTGAAGTCAGTGGGACTAGATATGTCAGTAAAATTCATCACATACACAGTTCATAAAAAATCAGTGTCCCAGGGAGTAATGTAAAAAGTTGAAGCAAAAATTTCTGAACATACGCAATGTCTGTAGGTGGTGAAATAGAGTGCTCCTGAGTTCTGTTAGCATGTCTTGAAAAGCCTGGGGAGTAGTGGCAATAATTCAAGGCATCTGTTACTCCTGTTCGCCTCCAATTAATGCCACTTTTTTGTAGCCCTTATCAAAATTTGGATCTATTTTCTGCTGGTAGGACAACACCTTTTCTTTGCCATCAGTGCAGATATCCTCACCACTGTGCTGGGAATGGCAGTTCCCTTTGTGGCAAGTGTGTCCTCTCTTTTGTATGGGGAACTAGTTGCAAAAACAGGTTGTGTCACCCAAGGGAGTAAAACCAAACCTGTGGTGGAAGTTTGATGAGGCCTGGACAATTATGACTCATTGATGCATTATTCACCCCGGCCCCTGCCAGCATGACTTTTGAGGATTCTTTACTTTTTCCATCTCAAGCATTCTTGCAGGATGGAGGCCTATGAGGGTTTAGGACTAAATCGACTGCTGAAACTACAAAGAAGGCAGTTTTACCCAGATACAACTGGCTTTTTTCCACCTCTGTAAAAAGCATCAGGTACTGTGACAGCATGATTCCTGCATCTTGGAGAAATCCACTGGAGAACTGTGACAATTCCCCTCCGATATCCAACACTGCAAGAAAGCACAGAGATTAGCATATGCTCTGACTAATCCAATTCTATTTCTCACACTTCTCCATTGCATAGCAGTAGCAGTAAGACCAGCAAAAAAGCTGTTATATACATATGTTCTATATAGCTGTTACGTATGTGTATATATATGTTCTAACTATGAATCTCTTGATGTAATGAAACCAGATCATCATGATAAAATGACAAGGCAAACAGCTAGGTTAAAATAAGCTGTTCTTCAGTAAACTTGAGTTCATTCAAAAACCTGTTATATTCACTACAGTACACAAAAGTCTCTCCTCCGGACATTTATATTGATGTATTTCAACAACAGCATATTCCCTAAATTTGCCATTTACAAAGAAGAGCAATGCAGTTTCATTTAAAGCCCGAGACACTTTAATACAGTTCATATGATGCCTGTGAAGCATCACTAGAACTTGCTAGTCCAGAGCAAATCCCTCTCTTTGAACACCTTGTTGTGATGAGAGCCGCCTGCCAAGAAAGCTCTCAACAGATGGATTGAAGCTCTGAAGAATGTCTTTCTTGACTTAGAGATGTCTTTGACACCACTTTCACAGTAAGACTTGTAAATCCTTCTGTAATTTTGGGGAGGGATAAGAGATGTGTCTGCAAATGCACCTGATCAAAACATAAGCCATTCCAGAGGTATTTCCTAATCTCCCCACCACGTTTCAAAAAAGATAAAGAAAGAGTATTTCACTAATGCCAACTTTCTGTCTTGAAGTGTCAGCCACATTGCCCTAAAGCATACAACATAGAAAATCGATATCTGCTTAAATAAGAGGATAAGAGTCATTGCAGAGATACATGAGGCAAATTAAAAGCCAGGCTTTTTTAATGAGTGATTTTGTTTATGTGTCATATAGCAGCAAATCTTAGCCCCTTCGTGCCCTTTAGGCTCACAGAGTTTTCTAAAATGGGCACTTTAACAGTAGAGACTTTGTAGAGCTATGGTACAAATTTTATCATTAGATTTAAAAAAAAAAAAAAAAACACCTTTGAGCATTTTAGCTAAATCTCTGTGTGGAAGATAAGATTGCAGAAGTACAACAATAATTGCTTATGTAACAGAAGTTTTTTTCCTGAACTCTTAAGTGACCCAAGACTGGTTCTGGACAAACCTTAAATGGCTTATCTAAACAATGAGATCCCCCTTGGGCCTGCAAAATTGAGCTGGCAATCCTGAGAATCATCTGTCTCACAATATTTCTAGTACTTCCTGCTCCAAGACTGATATACAGCAACAAGGGCCTTCTTTGTAGCACACGCTATTTATTTCTACATCTGATTCTAGCTGCAAATGGAAGGGCAATACACATAAAACTGAATAGAAAAAAAAAGTTTGGGAAGATACGATATTTCAATAAATTATTTTCTAAGCTGGTGTTTTTGACTAGCAAATCTGGTAGAAGAACATGACAACATGCTTTCCTTATTTTTTTTTTCTCAAAACTGAATTATTTTGTGAAATTAAATAATTTTTGAAAACATTTGATAGAAAGGTTTCTGAAGTCCTGAGTACACTGGTTTTTTCCAACCAGCATTTGAGAAACAAAAATTGTACATTTCGTTGAAAAGTGCATATTCCGACTAAATTGACTTTTTTTAACAAACCATTGCAAGATTTTTGTTTAAATTCAGATGTTGAATATAGACAAAATTAAGAATATAAACATCTGGGGGGACAAAGAATTCTTGTCTTCTAATCCATTCAGTTCATGAATCTTATTTCATATTTTGCATTTATTTTGCCAAGAAGGAACTGAAAAAATATCAGGAGTCTGGTAATGGAGCGGATCTGAACTAAATAAGTCACTGTGCAAGCCAGTTAAAGCACTGGCTTTCCACTGTGAAAAGAGGTGAAATAACTAAGTGAATCTCCACCTAACATGCCTCATTGTAAGGATTCCTAATAGCATAATAGAGAGTCATGTAAAAGGTGAAATGATAGAGTTGGCGGAGTTTTAGCTCATTGATTTTTTACACCTGTAAATATAATCATGCTTTGTTCACTTGAGATTAATCAAACAAAAATATATCTCTCTTGTTCCCTCCAGTATACTCAAGAAGATAAATTTCACTGTACTACCCTTATTCTGAGATTAGAATAGTTCTGTAATGTCTACATCTGGCTGAGGAAAATGTCTCCACAATAAACACTAGAGAGGTGAACAGAGATAAAGTTTGATTCCACAGACTGGGCATATGTTATGCAAATTTTATCTCATTCAGTTCTGGTTTTAATGTGCCAAAATATTAAATTCATCAGAAAAAAAGAGGTACTTCAATATTTCTTTAAATGAATTCTTATTTGTTCAAGTGGCAGATCTAAGAAAATTGTGAGCAAATTTTCAGTAGCATCAGGCAACTGAGTGTTTGGGGCCTACGACCGCCATAAAACTGTAATTTTTCCTGGTGTAAAAGTAAATTAAATTCTTGTGTCTTAGAACAAAATTACAGTTCATAAGGGAAAAGCCTGGATAAGACATTGTATTTGATCATCTCGAGACTAATTTTATGCAAGAAGCTGATACACAAGAAATTCCTTATCACACAAAAGAAATACTTATTTTGTGGTGTTTCTGAGTGGGATTTTGCTTTTGTTACTTGCTTTTTCTTGTCAAAATAAAATATTTTGATACACAGAGCCACTGAAGCTGTATAAAATACTTAACACCACAAAGTTGTAAAGGCTTAGGTCAAAATGTAGTGGCACCCAGCAAGTTGTCCCATTGATTCAATGTGACTATGCAAAAATGCATAAACTTAGCCATGTGTTTAAACCTTTCCAGGTTGGTTTCTGAGGGTGCTTTAACACAGAAGAATGAATCGTGAAACATTGCCAAGAGATTCTGTTTTCTCCTCTACCTGAATGTAAAGCCCATAAGAATAAGGCAGATTTCTGACAGCCTCAAAAATGGGCTGTATTTCCTTGGGTTCTGTCAACTACTAAAAACTATATTCCATGGTCTCTTGTACAGATTACTCATAACTGAAATGCAAAAAGACGTTCACGCAGGCAGAGAGTTTGTGTTTGTAATGCTCATCTGGACGCTGGTGACCCAGAAATGTGTTTAAAACTGAGGAGAGAAAGATTTTTCTTTTGTTTGAGTTTTCTAATGCTTACTCAGTTTTCAGATGACCTCACAATATTCAATCTTCCTACTCACAATAAGCCAAACAGATAAGGATATATACAGGGAGAGAAAGGAGAACCATATACATTTTTTTGAAGATTGTGCTAGTGTTGCTGGAAAATGAAGGCAATTCTAATTTTAAGTAAATATTCAAATCTACAAGTCCGTTCTCGCATTCCTAACTCAGCTGAAAAATAATACTATTTCTTCCACAGATGTTAAAAACTGACAGAATGAATAACAGCAATTTCAATAACAGCAATACTAAAAGATCATCACACAACACAATTTCTGGAACCAAAACATTTATCTGAACAGTTATTTTGTCTTGATATACCTGGCTTATAATGGACATTCTTTTTTCAGATCACCCATTCCTCTTCTTAGTGGCTACAAATTATACATCTACATTAATTTTGTAAGTTTTATGTTTATCATTGATTTGGGATAAAATGGCATTTGCTTTCTATCAAAAATTATGCATTAGATGTCATACATTATTTTATCTCTAAGAAAAGTTACTACCATTTTCAAATATTTGTCGGTTCTTGAAGGGCTATGTTTATGAATCAATTAAAAATGTTCAACAACTGTCACCCTAAAATGCTCATCAAAATAAAATATTTCAAGGATTTGAACATTATTTCAAAGACAGCTTTGTCTACAGGTGCTTCTTGTTGTGGGGAGAGATGCAGTCAAAAAATCAATAATGTTATGCATGTCAATGCAACTGTTGTATAATGCTCATTTATAGTTTCACATAAAACCTGTTAAATCAAATGCTTGAACTGTGTCAAAAAATATACTCTG
The DNA here is from genome assembly GCF_036013445.1 of Caloenas nicobarica. NCBI lineage: Eukaryota > Metazoa > Chordata > Aves > Columbiformes > Columbidae > Caloenas > Caloenas nicobarica. Next base: position 146,052,002 of record NC_088246.1, read on the forward strand.
CAAATAATCAGAAAAAATATTCCAGTTTCTCTTTTGTAATGTCAAATTTTTACTTCAATAACACTTCTCTTTCCATCTTATTTTCCTTTCCACATACTAGTCCAGTTCACTGGAAAATAATTGCATGAAACACAATGGGGCAGATATAAGCCAACAGTGTTTAACTAAATTAATTTGCCTTCTCTCAGGACTTAGTTCACGAGCTCTAAAAGACACTAACGTTCTCACAGCCAAAAGTGTCTCTACAGCGATACAGGCACTTAAAGTCAAAACCTAAGGAGACCTTGAGACTTGAGACCACTTAATACTTTGTAGAAGTAATGCATAAAGTTCAAAAGAAATGGGAGAAAGAGATCAAGCTCTTACCATGTAATTTTTAAAGAAGTGGCATTTTCAAGAGCCTGACGTCTGTACAGATATGCTATAGTCCCAACAGAAAGACGTCTGTTTCTACTATAGGAACTCAGAGCCCCTAAAGACCAATGAATTCCTAACAAGCACATTCTAAACAAAGAAAGATTGGTAGAGTTGGCTGGATCTGCCGTTAGAATTAAAGTTCTATTTTATATCACAAAGTTGCGACAGTAGGTATGATTGTTGCCTTTTAAGTAGCCCTGGTACATCAGAGTACTGCAAAGTGGATAGTGCATTTTTATCCCAAAGGATAAGAACAAGCAAGACATGCAGGAAAAACACAGGATCTTCCACATGTCCCAATTCAGTGTTTTCTGTGTGGATGAGGCTAATTCAAAGCACCGAAAACTGAAAAATTTAAATCTGTTTTCTCTAGTGTATCTTGTCTTTGAGGATAGCCATAATTATTAAGTGCAAATTGTGCCTGACAAATTTGGTGGCCTTCTACAATGGCGTTACAGCTCTGGTGGATAAAGGAAAGGCAACTGATGTCATCTACCTGGACTTATGCAAAGCATTCAACACTGTCCCACACGGCACCCTCTCTCTAAATTGGAGAGACATGGATTTCATGGACGGACCTCTGTCAATAAGGAATGGGCTGGATGGTCGCACTCAAAGAGTTGCGGTCAGTGATTCAATGTCCAAGTGGACATCAGTGACAAATGGTGTTCCTCAGGGGTCGGTATTATGACCAACTCTGTCTAACGTCTGTTATCAGTGACGTGGACAGTGGGACTGAGTGCACTCTCAGCAAGTTTGCAATGCCAAGCACAAATACAGGCTGGGTGGAAAATGGATAGGAAGCAGCCCAGAGGAGGACTTGGAAGTGTTGATTGATGAGAAGCTCAACATAACCTGGCAAAGTGTGCTTGTAGCCCAGAAAGCCAACTGTATCCTGGGCTGCACCAAAAGAAGTATGAGCAGCAGGTTGAGGGAGGTGATTCTCCTCCTCTACTTTGCTCTGGTGAGACCTTACCTGCAGTACTGCATTCAGCAATGGGGTCCCCACATAAAAAGGGCATGAACCTGTTGGAATGGGTCCACAGGAGGGTCACGATGATGATCAGAGGGCTGGAACACCTCTCCTATGAAGACAGGGTGAGAGAGTTGAGGTTGTTCAGCTTGGAGAAGAGGAGGCTCTGAGGAGACCTTATAACAGCCTTCCAGTACCTAAAGGGGACTTACAAGAAAGCTGGAGATGGACTTTTTACAAGAACATGTAGTGACAGGACAATGGGTAATGGCTTTAAACCAAAAGAAAATAGATTTAGATTAGATACAAGGAAGAAATTCCTCACCATGAGAGTGGTGAGGCACTGGAACAGGCTGCCCAGAGCAGCTGTGAATGCCCCATCCCTGGAAGTGTCCAAGGTCAGGCTGGATGGGGCTTTGAGCAACCTGGTCTAGTGGAAGGTGTCCCTGCCCATGGCAGGGGAGCTGGAACTAGATGATCTTTATGTCCCTTTTATCCCAAGCCATTCTATGACTAACAAAGGAGAGAACTTCAGTACTTTTTGAAACATTTGCCTCCTTACCAGGCAACAATACTACATATAAAATCATGTTTGATTATTACGTGTTTACTTATAGCTCGTTCAGATAACAAAGAGATAAAATCTACCTTTAAGTAACAGATGCAAATATTTACAGAAGGATAGTTACATTACCTGAAATATAGAACAGAAACAGAAAGAGAAAAAAAATCACAATGTTCTCTTGCCTTATGCCACAGAAACATACCAACCTGATTAACATGTAGGCCTGTAGGCCTAACATACAGGCTTCATGTGAGGTTCAGTGTGACTTCTGGAAATTAATTCATGTTTTGAAAATTGAATTTAAATTGTGTCCCTGATCATGGCAGTTGTGTTCTGCATTTCTGAGGGCTGGAGCTCTGAGGAGGGAATCAAGTCCCACAAGACATTTGAAAGATTTTTAAAATCATCAAATAAGAAAAGCAGAGGACATTTAAGCTGAGGCAGATTATATTTGTATTTTGTACTATTTCTAATGAATTTTCAATACAATGACATATTACTTATGTTACTTATATGCTAAACATCAGGAAGAAAAAGTCAGTGTGTTTATTTGTTTGATTGTCCACTTCCATCTGTCCACTAAGTCTGGACTCTAGCAACAGTTCTCAAATTTTAAAACATATACTTATATTTCATGAATTCACAGGAATATTTTTTTAAAGTTGGAAGGAACTCCATTTTCTTGTTCGTTGACTCCTGTTATCTGTAATCACAGGCAACCACAATTTGTAGTCCCCCAGCTCAGCTCTCTCTTGAAAGCAGTTGTATTTCTTGTCTCCACTGTTCCTGTGGGAGAGTTGCTACAAGACCTCATTGCCTTGATGTTTAGGAACATTTTTCTGATTTCCATCCCGATTTTTTCCATACACTAATTTAGTACATTGGATTTCTGGATATAAAATTATATTCCCTCTCAACCTATCACTTCAGATCACAGAGACGTTTTCTCCCTGAACAATACTTCATTCTTTACCACAGCAGTAATGCTAGTTTTGTGACATGAGCAAATTTCACTAGGAAACTTGTACCCACGCTGTTCAGGTTAATAACTGAAATATTTAACATGATTAATCCCAAGCTAGTCCTTCAAGAGCTCAACCAAAATCCCCTTCTAGCATAATACTTTGAAGTCTACTCTTTGGCAAGTTAGGAGACAATGTACTATTTTTATACTATTTATATTTCCCGTGGCTTAATTAATTATTTTAATATACTTTTTAAAGTCCATTTACTGTAGTTTTACATGAGAAATTACTGATTAAATCTGAAAATATAACTATTACTGTAATACAGATTCTATTCAAATCACTTTCTAGAAACAAATAGAACCAATATACCAGGAAACAAAGACTATTTAGGGGTTGTATTCAGCTATGACCAGAAGCAGAAGTGCTGGAAATCTTAAAAGCAACCGTCCTCCTACAAGACTTCTAGCCCAACTGTGTAGGCTCCAGAGGATCAGATAAACATCTGAACTCTTAGACACTTGCCCATAGCTTACCCAAGTCTTTTGGGGTCACCCATCATTATGAATTTCCTTATTTTTATGTTTGCCAGACCCTTTTAACCCCAAATTTTCAGAGGTTCATAGAATTTAATTGTTGAACTCTCCAAAAATCCAGAGGTTGGGTGATTAAATTCCACTTAACTCTGAAAAGTTAGAGTTCACTATTACTTAATATATAACCTTGTCTAAAAAATGTCATTAGCATAAGAACTCATACAATTGTGGAAATTCTAGTATCCCCTTAAGGTGAAGCTGCTCTACTCTTGCTATGTGTATGTATGTGTCATTTTTTTTTCCTTGTTTATGGGGTCTCATTAAAAAAATAAAACAAAACAATCAGTGTGTTAAAACTCATTAGAAAGTACAAGTTCTGTCAAATATCAAAATTTGCCATATTATTTTATTTTCCTTAACAGAATGTGCTCGTTGTTAAGACAAAAATTTAAATTGTGTATAATTATGTGTATTTTTATGTGTTGTATTGTTTTACCATCCTTAGAGACTAGTAACCATGATTCTATTAGTTACATCATACTTATGGGTGTTTTTCATGTTTCAAACAAAATTTTGTTCACTTTTCAAATTTAAAACCATCTATATCTATACATACTCATAGAACAGGTAAATGATACATCCACCAAAATAATTTTTGCATCTGACTGCCTGAAATTAGGAAAACAAAATCCTAATAAAGGGTCTAACTTGCTTCATTTTCAGTAGTCAGTTTCTATCATCTTGCTTAACACCAAAGAACAAGTAAAAAATCTTCACAACATAGCCTATTGTTTGATATTTAGACGTGTCTTTCAAACTGAGAGATGAAATGATCACTCTACTGGCCTCTTCCATGGACTTTTCAGAAATGAGCAAGAGGAATTCAGAGCTTCTCTGCTAATATTTTGGATTCATGTTTATGGCACTATCATTAATTGTATGTACACATCTATTTCTATTTTCTATTCCTTTGCCTTAAACTAGAAATACTTTGCAACCATATAAAAGTCTACATTGTTTCAATAATAGACACCAGTACAAATTTCTCATAAATAATATAAGCTTCTTTTAGATATCTCTGTTAACAGGCTCAATTAATTCAGCCCTAGGAGAGTTATCAAGAGTGGTGCATCTGTCAAAAGGAAGGTATAATAGTACTGACACACAATGAATAGGAAATCAGTATGGAAGACCGCTGTGGTTACAATCCTGCAGAGGCTTGCACTTGTTCTGAGCTTTGTGTGCTAGGATTAGTGCCCTCGTAATCAGTGTGAATAATAAATGCAGTGCCTCACAGTGCGTGTGTTTGAGCACGGATGTAAGTTATTACAGCCTTGTCTCAATGAAAGGGAAACTTTTGAAAGTTCCAGGTTTCTATAGAGATAACTTCAGAAACTGAAAACATACTAAACATTGAGTAAATAAAATAAGTCTGAAGCACTTTTCCCGTAATTTGGGGGGTTCTGTTTTTAAATGCAGAAGTCAATGGCAAAAAAAGGATTAGTTAAAAAAAAAAATCTCAAAAATGCTTTTTCATTAAAAAAATAATTACAGAAAGTTCTATGAAGTCTGGCTTTTGGATTCATGGAGAATTTCAGATATTGAATGAAACTTTTGTTTTGTCTAGACTTGCTGACATCAGGATGCTAAGATTCCTAAATGACTCCTAAAAGTGCCTTTGGTCTTTTTGCAAATGACTTTCTTGCTGATGTGATTCAACATATAAAATGGGAAGAAATTAACCACTAAAGTGTCCCCCCCCACACCAAAAAAAATCCCAACAACAACAACAAAAAAACCCACAAAAAAACCAAAACCAACCAACAATAAAAAACCAAACAAAAAAATCCAAACCAAAACAAACAAAAAACCCCAGAGAAACGAAAAGTCCCAAACTGATACAAAAGGTGCTTTTATACCATAAAGCTATTTAAGAATAAAGCACATCCTTCCACGATAGCATTATATGTTTAAAAAATGCAACAGAATTAATAGTCATTCTAGCTCCATTCCCACAACAATTTCAGCATGACAGTGACAATATTGTACTTGTCCTCAATGAGAACAATGTGTTACTTTCACATCAAATTTAGTTGCCTTTTCAACTTACAGCAAATGACAAAATGTTAATTTGACATTGAAGTACAGCATTTATCTTAATTTGATGGCAAAACGACATTGGTCTGATATTGCAATGTGTTATTTGTCCTAATATGACTAATTTTTGTTTTATAGTACATTTGTTTGCCAAACCATTATTCCTATTGGCAAATTAAAACCATGAAATAGCCCTTAGCCTTTCATTTTGTTTGAATTCCCCAAGCCCCATTTAAAGGCAATATTGACATCCTTAACATATTACAACAAAACTTTGTATCATGGCAACAAAAAGCAGTACATTTGTTTTGTGTTTGAAATTTGCTATGGTCATTTCTGCAATGGTATCTAGTTAAGTTTTTGGCTCTCTCCTGTTGAATAGCCGTTCTAGGTTTCAGCCATCTTGCCGGAGTTAACCACAATCTCTGTACAGAGGTTAGCAAGGCATAAAAAATAGATTCTTGGGTTCTACATGGATGTTTAAATTGGATAATGTGCAAAATCTCTGTCTGTGTGAGACAGCAGAATGATAAATGAGCACGTTTTAGAGTGGGAAATCCTCCAGGTTATATATCATCTCCTCAAACATCCCTGAAGACTAAGAACACATCAAAAACTTTACTGTATTTGTAGGTATGAATAGTCATCAATTTTTGACAAAAAGGTTAAGGAAAGAAACATTCAGATGGAAAGACAGAACACCAAATAGTCCTGACATAATTAAAGTATTAACCAGTGTGTTCAGAATTGAATTTGAAAGGAAGGAAAATAATTTTCTAAGACACTTTATAGAGGAAAATTGAAATTATGTGATTGATTAAACTTTTTTTTTATTGTTAAAACTTTCACCAAAGTACAACATATGTGATTTCAAATGTAATTAAGATTTTGATCCCCCAATGCATTATCTGTTTCTTTTAAAGTGATTGAAATTTTTCTGCTGAAATAAATAAGAGCTACTCACTCTGTGCTGGTGGTGGTAGAAGGGCAGTGTCAGGAAGAAAATGACCATTGCTGTACTTGTCGTACTTGTGTAATATAATGCAGTTGTGGTTGTACTGAGATCACTATCAATTCCAAAAAATGAACAAAAGAATCTGTAAAGATAATGTTTAGCTGCAATGTTGAAAACACAGACCCAGCTCCCAATGCCTTTCCTCATGTTAAATCATACTTAGGCACTCCAAGAGGAACCCCACTGATTTCAGTGGGATTGTTTTTACTGAGGAACTGCTGGAGTTGAAAAGCATTGGAATCTGCTCATAATGTGTGAATGGTCTATATCACAGAGCTTCCATAATCTCTATATAAACACACTGTAAATAGCTTATGCATGCTAAGGTGAAACGACCATAGTGCAGTATGCAGGTCCAACTTGCAGTTCTTGTTATCTTGGTGAAGAGTGGTGGGATTGTCCTGCAGCAAACACTGGGAGTTGAAAGAAAGGTCAATAAGTGTTAAAAAATAAAGTTCTACCATATGGTATGTTATCGTTTTCATATGCTGTGAAGTATGGACAGGCAACAGAGTGAGTTCCAGAGCAAACCTGAACCTTCAGAAACTAACCTGAGCCCAAATCATGTCAATCATTAAAAGCTGAGCCAGCTATTATAAATTTCATTTTATTCTCTTTTCAGGTATCTAGCTTATAGTTTTCAGAGAGGAATTGTAACAAATGTGAGGAGAAGGTTCTTGCCACATTATTGGTTCAAATAAAATTTTACAAGGTATCTAGTTCTATACATGAAAAAAAAAAAACAACCCTGCAGTGGCAATACTCAAGATGCTCAAAACACTAACTTAGTTTATCAAGTTTAAGCTTTACATCACAGCCTATATAATCCTACACAACTCCCTTCAAAGTGACACTTCTCATATGTATACCAGAATCACAGAATTGGTGAGGTTGGAAGGAACCTCTGGAGGACATGAGCAGAGTGCTCAAGCAGAGGCACCTAGATGCAGCTGTCCAGATGGTTTTTGAACATCTCCAAGCAGGGAGACTCCATAAGCTCTCTGGGTAACCTGTGCTCAGTCACGCTCACGGTAAAAGAGTGTTACCTGCTATTCAGAAGGAATCTCCTGTGTTTCAGTTTGTCCTCATTACCACTTGTCTTGGCAGTGGACACCACTGAGAAGAGCTTGGCCTTGGCCCCTTCACACCCTCTCTTCAGCTGCATTGATCAGATCCCCCTAGAGCCTCCTCCAGGCTGAACAGTCCCAGCTCTCTCAGCCTTTCCTCACAGGAGAGATGTTGCAGTCCCTTAATCACCCTTGGAGCCCTTCACTGGGCTCCTTCCAGTGGCTCCATGTCCCTCTTGTACTGGGGAGCCCAGAACTGAACACACTGTTCCAGATGTGGCCTCAGCAGAGCTGAAGGAAAGAATCACCTTTTTCAGCCTTGTGGCAAAACTTCTTCTCATGCAGTCCAGGATACCTTTAGCCTTCTTTGCTGTAATGGCACATTGCTGGCTCTTGTTTAACTTGGTGTCCACCAGGCCTCTCAGGTCTTTTTCTGCCAAACTGCTTTTCAGCCTGTTGGTGTTCCAAAGATATAGCTGGTAAAATTATTTTTCCTTCTGACTTGAAGAATCCAGAAATGCAAACAAGTTTGTCAGTTGTCACATAAAAACTTAGACTTTTGGTGAATTATTGGAAAAACTGAAAGGAGCAAGTGTGTGAGATTCCAGGTTTACATCAAGATAGTTTGGAGCTCTATGGGCAAATGACAGCCATTGGAAGAAGATGCCTAATGAATTTCTTTCTCAATGCACATGTACATTTGAAGGATATCTCAAGAAGGTATCTTAGCAATCCACCTTAAAATCCTCAGGGTAGCCTAATAATGGTGGGCAGAAGTCACTAATGTGTGTATATTTGGATAGAAGAAACCCGTATCTTTTCATAAATGTACAAAGATTGTACAGGGCACCTATGAGGGGCAGTCAGATTTATCCAGGGATGATTCAGCCCTGTGGAAGTGAAAGCAGCAAGGGCAAGCCATCCAGGCAGACCGCAGAGAAATAGCTGGGAATTAAAGAATACAGAAAATCTTATTCCTCACAAGAGCTCCTTTGTGCAGTTCAGCTTAGTCCATTTTGGGAAGGAGCTTGTTTAGGCTTGTCCACATGGAGACTTCACATTATTTTGCAACAGCTTTCCTTGGCAACAGTTCAGATTGATTCAAACTGCCTATATTGATACGACAGACAATGCGAGCACTGTCGAAAGTCAGAGAGAAAGGGATCCTTATAGGGACCTGTCTGAAAGCAACAGTCCATTGCTTTCTAAGGAGTTTTATTTTACTCACTTCAGTGGCCATAAGCTTACCACAAAAGAAATTCCTTTTTGTTTCTGAGCAAGGTCAAAACAGATGAGCAGATGACTGAAGATAAAGTAAGAACAGATCTGACTCTAGTGTCCTCATCCAGATGAACTGAAAAAAGACTTATGTTGCTTTTCAGACTATCTTCTCTCTCTGATTCTGATTGGGATTAGAAGCTGAAGAGCCAGAGAAACAAAGACAGACTGTTTCTGGCTTAATCAAAAGTCCCAGGAGATTAACTGTAGTTGCAAGATTACCAGTGTGATTTCTCAAAATGGAGGAGGCCAAACAAGCTTCCAACAAACATTCGCAAATTTGGAAGTTTATCTAAATCATTTTCCATAACAGTTTACAGTCCTCCCTATCTCAAATCACTGACGGAATTTTAAAGTCATACCAAAAATGGAGCAGAAGAATTAACTAAAGAACATATTATTTCTTTTCCCAGTGCTGATCTATCTAGAGATCACTGCTACCTAATTGCAATTCATCAGTGCTAATAGTAATATTTTTTTATTTCTACTCAAATCTTCATAGTTCAGCAGACAACTTCCCTGTAAAAACCCTGATTTAATAGTGAAATTGTCTGAGAAGCTGTGTTATAATAACTTGAAAATTTCCAGGTGAAGACAAAGTGAAAACGAATTAGCAAATAAAGACAAAATAATTAAAAATAGCTAGCTTTCATTGTCGCAAAAGAAAATAGATCTTGGGTTTTGGTGCTTTACCCAGAACATTGTTACTCTGCCTTCCATGGTGCAGAACTACACAGATATGTAGAGACAGACCTTCACTGGTATAAAATGTGATGTACCTGGAACAAGTACATGACATACATTGTGGAACAGCATTGGTACTAGGAGCTGAGATTTAGCCTCATCTTTTTAGCATTTTTTCCCTTCTTTCTGATCACTGAAATGCCTTACTGAATGAATCAGTCTGGTTTCCCTATGGGAGGCCATTACACAGCCTTGCTCCTTTGTCCAAATATTCTGCAGCGTTCACGTACAGTCCCTTGCATTTTGCAGTTGAATTACATAAGCAGAGTACAAATGTATTATTGAATTGCATATGAATTTTCAGTCTCTGCTTTAACAGGGTCTTAGTCTGCTGCTAGTTGTGAAAAATTTAAGCTACCAAAGCTCACTGCAGTGCTGGATGTGGAGTCAGTGGAGAGACTCTGCTGAGAGGTGAGACCATTCAGCTTTGCATGGACAAGTCTCCGCATTGCTTCCACATTCCCCACCTGAGTGCAGTGATTTATGAGACCTTGTTTTTTTCCACATTCCTACTCCAGTCACAGGAGGAACTTTCAGCTGCAAAGCTCAGTTTCCTCTGGCAATGCAATATTATTCCTCTGATAGTAATTCATCTTTTCTGCAGCAGAGGTGCATTAGCCTTTCTCAAATGCAAAAATATACTAAGGCCAGCTATCAGCAACAAAAGAATAAACATACTGAATAATTCAAAGTATGAAGAAAAAGTTTTATCACAATATAACAAACTTACCTGTGAGCCAAAATCAAAATCATCTTTCTTTAGTAGTTTTCAAACATTCCCAAATACAAATCCCTATATGTCCAGAATTTTATCGTAATAAATCATAATCCCACTAAATTGCATGTGCATAATTATTCTCAAGAAACAGAAATTGTAAAAAATACAACGAAATCCTTACTGTGAACTGAAAAACACTTAAAATTTAATCTCTCTTTAAAAATATTTCTTAAAAGATAATATTGTAACACTGACACTAAGAAATTTCATACACAAAGACTGAGTTTTTTTGAAAGATAATAGACCAACTTGCATTTCTTAGTATTCTAAGTCTTCCTATGTGGACAGTAAACATCAATTTCCAGCACAAAGGTAAATATCCTTTGAATCTTCATTCAGAAAAAAATAAACAATAAAAATATTCAAAGCAGAATCAAGCAGAAGATTCTAAAAAGACAACAAAATTAACATAGAATATGTTACGAGCTTCACACTACTAGAGAGACATTTAGGATGTTTGGGACATAGCAGCATATAAGAATTATGGATGATGATGAATCTTTAGAAAATATTAACAGTAAGTGAAATCAATAAGCGTGAGGTAGAAACATTTGAAGTGAAATGACTAATAACTCCACTTTATATGGAGTCGACAGCTTTGTTTGGAAGATTATATACTCAATCAGTTTTGTTTACAACTTCTGGATGTCTTCTCTGTTGGTGAAAGTTATGTATCTTAATAAAAAGGAAAGATTTATGGGCTTGCCTTTGTTGTACAGCTTTGAAAATTAAGCTTTTAAAGAGATTCAGATAAATTTACCATGTCATGTGAATTTCATTCTTCTAAGTAAAGTTGAAAACCATTGTCATATTCAAAAATACAAATGAAGAAATAATGAAAAGATGAACCTAGAAAGAGCATACCAGCTGAAAGTAAAATTCATTTTCAGAAACGCAATGCCAAGAAATAGGCAAGTGGTTAAATTTTTGCACTTAAACTTTTAAGTAAGAATGAAATGAAAAAAACCCGAAACATTTCCTTGCCTTTCAGAGAGTGGTATACACAGAAATGTGGACTAGTCTCAGTTTTTAAAATTTCAATTTTATCTTTTTCACCATGTTTTTTGCGTATGAGACACTATCAATAGTCTTTTTTATTACACAGACATACTGTAAATTACTGTTAAAAAGAGGAGACATTGAAAATGATCTGTTTCCAACCCATGACTTGGACAAACCTACAGACACCTACACCATTCTCATCAGGTGCTTGCATGAGCTGATCTTGCAAACATTCAGTTAAAGATTCCACAGTGTTTCATCCTAAATGTTCTTTGCTATAACTGAGTATCTGTTTCTACTTGTCCGGTTCTTGTGGCCAAGGAGAACAAATCCATCACTGTTCTTTTTACAAACTTTTCTTTACTGGAAGACTCTTATGTCCTCCTCCCTCAATCTTTTGTTTCCTACATTAAACAAACTCAACTCTTTCAACCTTCTCTAGAAGTTCATGATTTCAAAACCTCTTTTCATGCTTGTTTCTTTCCTCTCAATTCATTCCTGTTGATCTGTATCTTCCTAGAAGTGCAGCCTGCACTTGGGCACAGCCATCCAGGTAAATCTTATGTTTCCTGAAATAATTTACCAGTTCCTTCCTGGATGAAAGACACAGCCTTATCCTGGAATGAGACTCATTCAGTTCTTTTTACAGCCTCATAAACTTATGTTTAGTTTGTCATCCATTTTCATAGGCCAATTTCTGTCATAAGAAATAACTTGTTATCTGTCATGCTTTTTCCTCACAAATGACTCACACTTTTTTTACTGTGTTTTACTTTGTTGATTTCAGACTATCTCTTCAACTCTTAATACCAATTTTAAATGGAAATGGCCATAAGGAATTACGTTATGCTCAGATCTTGCCATTAGCTTGACTTTAGTGTTATCCTTTCATAAAAAAAGATTAATTGGATCATGAAAAGCCATTAGTGTCTCCTACAATAAATAACGCCTTTTATTTCTACCCAGGAGAGTTTAAAAAAGCTGTGTTCTCTCTCTTCTTCAAAGTAATAATGGATGACATCGTTGAGGTAATAAAGTCATAAAATCCCAGCCACCTTACCTATACTGTTAGCTCAACTTCAAAAAAATTAATGGTCTGAGCAATTTGAATGGAATTTGGCCCCAATGACATACTGGTAATTTTTATAATCATTAGGTAGAAATATGTTTTTGTGTGAAGATTGAACTTTATTTATCAGTTCACTTACAACCAAAATATAGAAAAACCTCTAGGAAACTGTATGCTACCATCATCTATCCTGTTCTAGGAAAAGTTCAACAGACTGTGAAATAAAAAACTTAAATACTGAACTGACAAACAAGATAAGGTATTTTCATAGATTGGATTCAAGCTTTTTTCTTGTCATAACAGGATGAACATTGAAACAACTTCCATATAAACTCTAAATCATGCTTCTTAGGTTTCTTCAAAAGACTTTCATGACTATGGGTGGTTTATTTGTTTGGTTTTGTTTGGTTGGTTGGTTTTTTCTGGAGCAAACTTCCCCCCTCAAAAAAAAACACCCAAAACCCTAAGAGAGTTTTCTTTTATTGATCAAGAGGAGTTTTGAACTTCTCAACACTGCATCCCAGGGACAGCTGTCCTAGGGTACCCACTTACTTAGCTGGCTCCTTTAAAGGGAGGGAATTTCACATGACTTGGAGGAAGCAGAACATTGTCACTATGGCTGAATATTTTGTTTGTCCGGTCTCTTGATCAAATTCCCTTAATTGTATTACACAATCCCATTGTGCCTTAAATGCTACACATCTGGAATGCAGCATAAAGGGTTTATTGGATTTATATCCCTTATTTCTTTAAAAAAAGGTACTATAGGAAATTTCATTTCTTGTTTGAACTGGTCTGAAAAGAATTCAGAGTAGGCAGGGATGAGGGGATTTGTTGTCACAAAAATGTTATGTGTAGTATTAATAATTAAAATACCCCACTTGTTTCACTCAGAGTGACTGACAGGAGTTTAGCATCACTTTGATTATTTACAGACCCACCATTTCAGAACAATTTACTTAAGTAAAAAGATTTGGCAGCCTTGTATCCCCTGGAAACTTACATAAGTAGATTTGGCTTACAGTTTTATTAAACAGTGAGAAATAGTGTAGAGGTATTTTTCTTCTTGCCCTCTCAATGGGATCTGCAGATATGGCTAAGGGACCTGGGGAAATTCCTTATCTGATCATGGTATTAGTAATAGATAAAGTTCAGGTTTACTTTTCACACACAATAATATGAGACAAAGTCAATATTGTTATTCAGATATGCTTCACTTCTCCAAATAGAACTACAGTAATTCACTATGCTTGTTTATATTTTGGCAATCAGAATTGGTTATTGTGCTAGGTGATGTATGAGGACGTCCCAGTGTGTCTGCAGTCTCATTTAGGGCAAGATAAAACTGATACATAAAAATACAAAAGACATGGTAAAATTACAAATATAGTACCAAATAATCAAATTAAACTATTGTGTCAATTTTTTCCACTTTATTTTGCCTATCAACTGCATGTCCATCATTAAGATGCATCTAACAGATGGATTTATATTCAGAAACATTTGACCCAGCATCAGTGTCGAAGCAAACTCTTGTTTTTATTCCTGCTTGCCATCTGTAGAAATAATTATTTATTGATTCTTATCAGTGATATACAACGTAGACATTTCAGCTTTATATCAGATGTATTTCCAACAGTGACACTGTCAGACACTTCACATTAATATTAAAAAAAAATAGTAAACAGAAGCGAGTCTAGTAGTAGAAACAGCTGTAATCACTGAGCTGTGGTGTTTATTACTTATTCTGAAACTGTTTCAAATCCATTAAATCCTTCTAATACAAATGTCCTATTTCCTTTCTCTGGTGTTTCTCTTTCCTGGGAGCATCCTAGGTCAAAAAGCTTTGCAATATGCTATGTAGAAAAGTATTACCTTTCATGCGTTTTAGATCTCATGCATTCAAGTTTTTTAAATGTCTCACATTTTTAAGAGCTAGGAGAATAAAAGCTACAAACATGTAGTTACTGTTTAATAATTTAGATTCTTTTATCTAGTACCATGACAGGTTGTCTTCTATGATAAGCAAAATAGCCATGGAATTTCTCATTATACGAACATTTTTTACAGCCATAGTTTGGTAATTTCATCATGTGATTCTGATTCACTCTGTATTCTACATTATTGTTTTTTGCTTTTTAGACAGGGTGGGTGATTTCACATAAAGTATTCCAGACAAACATATCAATGAATTCTGTAATGGCAAAAATATTTTCAAACAAAATTTCCCCGTTCTTGCAAACCCTAGTGACTTAAGTTATCCTTCATCTGCTTCCTATCTAACTCTCTTGAAAATGGGTCCTCTCTAATAGCCAGATCTCTAAACTGAGCTGGGCTGTTAATTTTATACTCTTCTAAAGTACTTCAATTTTACCCTATAGTATTGTTTTATATTTATCAGCATTGAAATCCAACTGCAATAGCACTGACTTCATTTACTCCACCTCATTATGTATCTCTGAAATTTTTCACAGTCCTCTGGGTAACTTACCAAACACTTTCCCATCTACAGTTGTATTTCTAGGTACCAAATATTTTCTACTTTCCTTTATCCCAGCATCTGCTCACCTTGGCCATAAAATCAGTTATAGTAATGCAGAAATTAATGAACTTCTAAAAGACTTTAATACTTCCTCCTTTGGGAAGAAAATTATTCTTGAAATAAGATTTGTATTGGACAATAGGAGAAAAAAGAAAATGATAGTAAGAAGCCTGGAAAGAAAATTATTTTATGAGGTTATATTTATTGGAGAAGGTGTCTAGGAAAGGAAAGCTGTTAACCATTTCCTAAGGACAGATAGACTTGACACCCACTTCATGTCTTCAGAGCCTCATTTAACATTGGCTTCTTTGAAAAATAACTCTTCTCCCCAACTTTAACATTAACTTGGTATTTTCTGTGTGGTTGTAGAATTTTTAAAGCCAAATCTTGTTCTGTCTGGTAATTGTTTTCAAGATCTTTTTAGCAGGGTCTGTTATGACAGGAAAAGGAGTAACGGTTTTAAACAAAAAGAGGGGAGATTCAGGCTAGACGTGAGGAAGGAATTTGTTACAGTGAGGGCATCAAAATACTAGAACAGGTTGCCCAGAGAACTGGTAGATGCCCCATCCCTGGAGACATTCAAGACCAGGCTGGACGGGGCTCTGACCAACCTCATCTAGTTGCAGATGTCCCTGCTCATTGCAGGGGCGTTGGACTAGATGAGCTTTGAAGGTCCCTTCCAACCCAAACCATTCTATGATTCTATGATTCTGTGATCTTCAAGATCAGAAAGAAGTGCTTAAACTGGAAGAGAAAGTCTCTTGCCATGATCGACTTCTGCACAAACTTTAAAATTTTTTTTTTTTTTTTTTTTTAGTGGCCAGAATCAGAAGGATGGTAGAAAGGTACATTTTGTAGCAGCTGGAACCTGCTCATGGCAGTCACATTCAGTTTCTAAACACACATTTAAAGTAGTCTTTATGGGAGTCAGGAAAAACTATAGACTACTGCAGTAAAATACTCATCAGAGGGAAGGGAATTAATTTTCCCAGCCAGCTGGAGAGGGAAAAAGGCATTTCTGGAAACTGATGCTACCTGCTCATCCAGTGTCGGCAAGGAGTCAAACAGAGCCCCAAGGCTTTGCACTGTTTTGATGAATGACAGCTGTATTTCTTCAATGGAAGGTGGAAGCAATTTTTTTAATGGGATATTCAAAGGATCTCCTTTTCTGCTTAGTATTACCTCACTCTTCCCTGGGTTCAGTTTGACCAATGTGAAATTCCTTTTGGCATCTCTAAAAGTGGGGAAGTCCCAAAGTCCCTCAGCTGACATTACCTGGTAATTTCCTTCCCTCTACTGGTTGCTGGTAAAGACAACCAGCAATATCAATCACAATGTGCCTCTCAGTTACGAGCAATTATATAAAATGATCAACTTATGCCCAGTCTTCTTCACAGAGCTTTTGACACATGCCACTGTTAAAAGCAAAGGCTTATATATAGCAAATGAGGGACATGGACACTAGCTGTTAAAACTGAAAGATGAGATGGGCAGAATTGAGACCTACTCTCTGCTCTAGTACTGCATGAGCAGAGATGGTAACTTTTCTTTGCAGAAAAGGAAACATATTTGATGTGAAACAGAAAAATTAAAAAAGGAGAAATTCATGACATAATTTTTACAACCAAATCTTCAAAGAAGACATTTATTATAAGAACTTAAATCAGTATAATGAAACCTCCACCTGATACAACATTTTTATTGTCAGCCTCTCTCTTTTAGGAAAATATGCCAAAATATCTCTAAATATATCAAATAATTCCATTCCAGTCTTTGGAAGAGGTCACCTGTGTTAGGCATCTCTTGAGTGCTTGAATAAAACAGAAAGAGATATTTTTATGTAACGTTAATGGTAAACAGGTCTACCACAATTCCAGATTAAGTCAGAATAAATCTAATGAAAAATAACGTACCTGTCCATATGGTCTTCATCAGAGTAATACTGTACACTGTCCAATATGAACATACAAATGTTTTCTGACAAACTAAATCGACAAGGTGATCTTGTAAAATGTTCTGACAGTAGAAAAACTGAGGAGCTTACAGACCCATTGAGGCAAAAAGGTGTGAAAAGCAAACTGAGAATGACCTGTCAGGCTATTGATGTCTTGTTACAGAAAGAATTTCAACTCAGTCATCTCTGCTGACCAAAATATGACTTGAGGTTTCTTAGGCTACATTTACACAGTTAAATACCTTCAATCTATGAATTTTCTTTCCAGATTTGAGGCCACATAGCACAGACCACCCACATCACCTAGCACTTGACCCTATGTCTTCTCTTAATCCTGTGCTATTTCCGAATAGCATGTGATATTTTGTTTTACATGTTGTTTTTTATTCCAAGTGTCTGCAAACAATGTTGAAGCTTCCTTTTTTTTCGTAGCAGGATATTGTATGTTACACACCAAGGAGTATGCTGGAAAGGTATATGAGTGCATTTGAGATAGCAAAGCTTGCTGGAATAAACAAGAAAATATAGGTAAAAGTTCAGCATGTGCTGCAGTGTTGACCATGTTGCCTATAGGGCATGCTCCTATGTGCATGCTGTCCACAAAACCATGCCTAGGCTTTGTCTCAGAGAAAAATTGGCCCCATTAGTGACTACACAGTATCTAGAAGCATGGTGACAGTTAAGGAATATAGATGGCTGGCAGTTCATCTATATGTCCCACTATTACACATTCAGCAACATAAATACAGGTTTTGTGAAGAATATAGGCCTTCTGAAGAATACATAGGCACTGTCTGTGCATATAGGAATGACATTAGAAAAGCTAAAGACCAAGTGGAATTGAATCTCGCAAGACATGTCAAAGGCAGCCAAAAGGGCTTCTCTAAGTATGTAGGCGACAAAAGGAGGACTAGGGCAAATTCGGATCTACTGCTGAAGAAGACAGGGAACCTGTTGACACAGGACATGTAAAGGCTAAGGTACAGAATGCCACCATCACCTTAGTCTTTACCAGTAAGACTAGTCTTTTGGAATCCCAGGTCCAAAACACATGGAGGAAAGCCTGGAGCAAGCAAGATGTACCCGTGGGGGAAGAAGATCAGGACAAGGAATACCTAAGCAAATTGAACATACAAAGGCTATGGGCTCTGATGAGGTGCACCCACAAGTAATGAGGGAGCTGGCATACATCATTGCAAGGTCACTCTCAATAATCTTCAAACCATCATGATTAGAAGTGCCTGAGGACTGGAGGAAAGCAAGCATCACTCCTATCATCAAGAAGGGTAAGAAGGAGGATCCAGGAGTTTACAAGCCCATAGAAAATGGGTTGGAAGGGCAGAGAGTGAGGTGGACTGAAAACCGGATGAATGGCCAGGCACAGAAAATTATGATCAGTGACACAAAGACTAATTGGAGGCCAGTACCTAGTGGTGTACCCCACTGGTCAATACCACATCCAGTCCTGTTTAACACCTTCATTAATGATCAGGATGATGGGGCAGAGTATACCCTCACCAAGTTTGCTGATGACACAAAACTGGGAAGAGTGGCTGTTAGGTCAGAGGGTCCTGCTGACACCCAGAGTGACCTCAGCAGGCTTGAGACATGGGCTAAGAAGAATCTCATAAACTTCAACAAGGGCCAGAAAGATGATTAAGGGACTGGAGCACCTGTTCTGTGTGGAAAGGCATAAAGAGCCAGGACTGTTCAGCCTGGACAAGGCCCAAGGAGGATCTCATCAATGTATCTGAAGGGAGGGTGCAAAGAGGACATAGAGCATAGGGTAGTAGTTTAACATAGACATGAAAAGGTGTAGATGACAGCTATAAGGTTTGCACCTGAAGTAAACAAGCAGAGTCTGCTATCCATCTCTAGCTGAAAAAAGGTAGATCTTCAAACACAGAAGGTTTAAAACATTGTTGAGATATTTCACAGGATGTCTCAACATTTTTGCCAGTTTCTACTACAAGAGAATTCCCAGCCTACGTGAAGTCATCTTCACAGTGATAGTGTAACACATTATAAATAGTAAGCACAGTGTTTTTTTCCAGTCCTATACATCTACATGACATTTTAAAGAGCATCTGTATTTATAGGGACCTAACCTGTCTCCTTCACTAATTTTACTGAAATCATACTACTTTGCTCTTGTAATAGCTGAGTTCTGCTGCATTATATATGACTGCCTGGAGAATTGGCTCACTGTTGGGAAGGAAGTATGTTATACATTTCTCTGAAGTGTCACAACACTTAAGATTTTAATGCAGATATTCTTTTGTGGTTGCATTGTTCTCTCAGCCTCTCATTAAAAGCAACTTAGGAGTCAAACTTCTTTTTATATGTAATCATTCTCTCCAATTAAGTTACTCTATCTCCCTACTTCAAATTTTTAGACACCGCCATTTATTTTCTCCTAAAAATGCCTTGTTTTGGGAGACTGTCATCATAGTCACATCTTAGAAAATTGTCTTGCTTTAAAGAATTAGTGCACCAAGAAATCAGGAATGTGAGGTTTTTAATCAAATTATTATTTTTGTTGCCACATTGTTAATTGGCAATCCATTACTTGCTGATGTAGTTAAAAAACACAGAAGTGCACTTTGCCTGCAATGACTAACCCTTTGGCTATGTATTAATACTGTCTTCTATTAAACCACCAAGTTTTCTGAGAGCTGGAAACCACAATAGATATATTTAGGCATTATATATGCTAAGTCCTAATAGTAAGTGAACTGAAACTGAAGTTTTTGTTAATATTTATGTGACAATTGCAACGTCAGTTGACACCAAGAGCCCAAAGTGATCTCCAGATTTATAATACTGTGCTCCTGACCCTAAGAGCTGAACGCTGGAAGTCAGAGATGTAACTGATCTGCATCTGACAGGAAACAGTTGAACTCACTGGAGATGGAGAACAATGTATTGAAGTTTGTCACCAAATTTCAGTTGAAGAGTAGATATTTTACATTGCATATCAGAAATCTTTGTTCAGTGAGCATGATGGAGCTATTATGATTTCTGCAAGCTAAAATTTTAAATTCCACCTTGTGAATAATCTAATTTTTTACAGAGGAATGACAGTATAGCTTCACTCTGGAGAAGATAAATTGGTAACCAGTTTTAAAGTGAAATTATTTTTTGTAAAATCAGTATTACTGTGATGTGGGCTAGCCAATGGTGTCAGCTTCAGTCTTAGAGATGATCCACAGTAATGAAGTGTAAACAGAGAAACACATAAAAACATAGCATGAGCATACAGAAGTTATGAGTGATGTTTACACTGAGGTGAGTGGAGAAGCAAGTTTGTCGTGCATTATATAGAGGTTAGGCAGCTGCCTCTCTAGGAGAGCTGGTTAGGGAATGCAATGTTTTCCCATGAAAACATTTTCCTGGAGAAGAGAAGGCTGAGAGGGGATCTTATCAATGCTTATAAATATCTCAAGGCTGGGTGTCAAGAGGATGGGACTAGACTCTTTTCAGTGGTGCCCAACAATAGAATGAGGGGCAGTGGACACAGACTGAAGCATAGGAGGTTCCTTCTGAATATGAGGAGAAACTGCTTTACTTTGAGGGTGCCAGAGCACTGGAACAAGCTGCCCAGAGAGGTTGTGGAGTCTCCTTCCCTGGAGACATTCAAAACCTGCCTGGACACATTCCTGTGCAATCTACTCTACGTGAACCTGCTTTAGCAAATGGGTTGGACTAGATGATCTCCAGAGGTCCCTTCCAACCGCAACCATTCTGTGATTCTGTGACTATGTAAAAAATACTGAACTGTTATAAGAATGGCATATCCAGTAGGAATGCATCTATTTCAATATCTTCCCTTTGGAAATGAGAGAAACCAGCTGGGCTGCCAGCCTCTCAAGAATCATGAGCCACCTCCTGGGAAACTGGGTGCCACAGAAATCCCAGCTCCCCAACATAGCTGGACCTTCACAGTTCATAGCCCTTAACGTGCTTCACACTGCTCAAGGAATGAGTTCCTCTGGGTTTCAGCACTTTATAAATTACAGCACCCACGCAATTTATTTTTTACATTTTTAAATGTAAATGCTTTGAAAAATTTTTAAATGTTCCATTTGAGTATTGTCTTCAAAGTTTCTCATCTGTTGTAATAAAGCAATTTGACACCTTGAATCAATATATAAAACTGCACCATTATAACATCAAATAAAGGAAGAAATACTTGGAACAAGAAAGTAAGGTGCCTCACTCAAGACAAGTTAGAGTAGCAGCTGTTTTATTACTGCAGCAAAATACAACCAAGATCCAGATATTAAAAACAGGACTCTATCTAAATTGTGCTGAGCATTCATCTTATTTTCTAGTTCAAAGTTTCAGAGTCTTCTATGAAAACTCTAAACAAAAGGCACTCTGAAGAGAAAAATAAAATAAGCTCTGTCAGAAGCAGCTGTTCTTCACAGTAGGATTCAAAAAAGTTTTAAAAATTAATGTAAATAAGTAAATAAATTTAAAATAAAAAGTAATACAAAGTCACAATATGCACACATAATAATAAAAATCAGAATAAAATAATCTTAACATATTAAAATATTTCAAAGCTATTAGAATTTTCATACGGTGATTCTAAATTAGATTTACAATTTTTTAAACTAAATATCATAGTTAGACTGGAATTGAATTAATAACGGATTCTTTTTTCCATGGAGACCTCTGTAATTTTTAGTTTTCATTTCAAATTCAAAGAGAAGCAAATGTCAAACCCTCTAGCAATGGATTTTCCTGTTTTTGTCCAATTCTGTTTGCAAGCACCAAGAGATTTTTTAGGCTGCGCTGTGAGAATGTAGTATTTTCTTTGGCAGTCTGCGAACCATAACCAAGGAGATATTGTCTTTGTAGATATCAATTTAGATGCCTACTATTTCAGTCAACAGTGTATTTCAAACATATGTCTGCTACAGAGTTGCCAGTTCAATATATATAATTCCTTTGGGATTTATTGCTATTACTTGCAAAGTACCTTTAGAAGAAGCAGATGAGAAGCAGATTGAATGAGAGTGAAAATAACCAACTCTGGAAAACAGAATATATTGACTGAGACATAGAGAACTAACTGTAAAATACGAGAATGTTTTACAACCTAAAGGACTTTGCAGGATCATTGTGCACGTTAATTAAATCTTTTGGAAACTTCTTATGTAGTTAATTGGGAATTTTTTTTTTTCTATATGAGCATTAAGCATCTGTCATGAAATTCATGTACAGCTGTACTGGTGCAGCTGTACCCAGAAAGTGCAAACTGCCAAGGTCTGACATTCTACCTGTCCCCAGGAGCATTTCCTCTCCTGATTAGAAAAATATAAGCCCCGTTCTTCAGCATAAATGGAAATTTAAGCTTTTGTCTCTTCAAAATTTAGATAGCTGGAGACGCAGTTATGGGTTTAAAGTGTATAATGGGTGTTTTAATCCAATAGTTTTATTATCTGACGATTGTCTTGGATTACTGAACTTGCTTGTTTAATAGGGAAAATGAAATGAGGGGAAAATCAGATTAGTGGGTTTTATTTTAAGAATAAAAATATTTATATCCCATTTTAAACAGTAATTTTTTAAAAGTAAAGCCTTGTATTTTGGTGAAATTGAATTTGTAGAAAGTTTGAATTTGGTAACATTTATATAATTATTCCAATATTTTAATAAAAGATGTAATAACAGTGCAGAAACTTCAATGGAAACAAGCATGAAAGTGATCTAAATAGTCTTTCAGTTAGAACATTTAACCAGGTTTTGTTTTCTGCACATATTTGGGGAAATACTGTATCTAGTGTCCACCTTCAAACACTGTGAACTAACACTAAAATACAAGTACGGGAGTGGCAGCTGAAAAATATTTTTGACTTAAAGTAGCCTGTTCTATTCTTTTCTCTTATTTTTTATTTTTTTAACTGTGACCAAAATGCTGGACTCTGTAATCTGCCTTATGATACAAGAATTTTTGGGAAACATATTCCAGACCTGCAAGTGGGAAGACTGCATACTCAGCTGTAGCAGAAACACTGAACTCTGCTGGTTCTAAGACTATTGCCACTATAGTGAGGATCATGGCTTTAAAGGTATAAGACTGGTGAGTTACACCATCTTCCAGTGCTCTTTGTCCCTTTCTACCAAAGAAACTGGAGTGCTTTAAGTTAGTCCTTTAAGTTACATTTATTTACCCAATCTCAGTCCCGAGAGAATCATTCAAACCTAGTGTCCTGAGCTACTATTTGAATGAAGCCTTCCATGCCACATCTGCCCCTCTGGAGCCATAAACCCTGCTGCAAATTGTGCTGATCCTCAGTGCAGCAGTCTAGAAACAATATCATGTTTTCCAGAGTCCCTTAGAAAGTCTGGGAAAGAGTGATGACTCCTTTACAGGGTAGTGACACTCTTTTTCCCCTGGAGTACTTGTTTCCACCTCAGAAGACATTTTTCATGCTCTAAAGTATGCCTTGCCATAATTTCCTGGAAGCCAGCCACATCTAACAGGTTAAAACCTTTAAAGATTGTCCAGTCTGCAGGATTTTTTTTAAAGAGCAGGAATAGCTTGAGTATGATGTGGGTCTAAATGCAGAGTTTAAAACACTAGAGATATCTAAAAATAGTGCTTAACAGCAGTGAAGAAATGTTCCTGTGCCTCCTTAATCTCCAGATTCACCATGGGATAGAAGCTGCCTGTGTAGATACCAGACACTAGTGATTTGTGTTCATGCAACAATTGAATAGATATTACAACAGATCTTCGTGGGAAGAAAATACAGACTGTGGAGTACTTTAAACAAGCCAGTAAAAGTATAGCTATCAGACTACAGCAAATCCTGACTTGCAGGGAGAAGGAACAGGGCAGACCTGCTCACAAATCAGGGAGTGCAGAGTTACGAAAATATTCTTTCTGCTTCTTTTTGCATGTTTCTAGAAGCTTTTCGTACCAGCTCTAGGTTATTATTTACAGCAACAGAGACTTCACTGCTGTGGCAGGAACAGGCCTTGTGGCAATGTCATCCTGTACCATGTCATCTTCTATGCCTACACCTTATTTTTCTTCTACTCAGTACTATGCAAAAAGCATCGCTTGCTACTGACTGTTGCTATTAGTGCTCCCATTTTTCCTCCCGAACTCACTGACCCACAGGTCTTACCCACTCCTTTCAGTTCCTCTCCAGTAGCAGGGTTCAACATTTTCTATATTGCAGCATTCTTGGGGGGCTTCTAGTCTCCCATGCTTCCAAACCACAAAAATATGGTCATACAAATCTCTCTGTCTGCAGTGTGGGCTGAAGAGGTTCCACTCTTCCAGTCAGAGAGCAAGAGGGTGAACTAAGCTCCTAACTTTGGTGCAGCAGTAGTGTAGGCCTCCCTGTCAAAATGCTCAGCCACCCCAGCATTAAATTTATCTAAACATCAGTCTAATTAGAAAAGCATACACTCCTAAGACCTCTCAAGGCATAATTTGCATTAGCTGCTGCTTATAACTTGATTTGATAGAAAACAATGAGCCAGATTTTCACTAAACCATCTGTTAGGTAGTAATGAAGAGATATCATGACATATGGCCATTTGGTGAATATATTTCCAATATTTAGAGCTATGTAACAAGAAAGAATCCTTTGATATAAAAAAATCTTCTTTCAAGGAGGTCCTGGGAAAGACTCCAGACACAGACAGATTCACAGATGGAGTGTCACAGTGTATCATATATTTATTTCAGTAAGACAGTTAAACTTTAAGAAATAAAACACTACAATCATTTCAAGTAACATTTGCTAGAATCCAGCAATCTCATTGCTCTCTATCTGAAAACAGGTTAATCATGTCCATGCATTTCATCCAACCATTACCTGTCTCTGTTATAGGAGAGAAGCAATAGACAGAAACAATAAACACTGCTAATTGCAGGATTAGTTTTGCTGTATCTCTTCCTCACTTCATGCCAGGTTCCAAAAGTCCCATTTATTCATTCCTCTAAGGGTATAGGTACAAACACAAGTTGAAAATAAATAACATGATTCTTACACAAAGAAGAAACCCATATTTTTATTCTTGTTCAAATATCACTAACTCAGTAGCACTAAAATACATAGATAATTACGTTCTAACAGATAAGAAGCACCTCAGCATTTAGATCTTAAATCTTCATCTCCAGCTTTAAATGTTAAAAAAATAATTTATGAACCTCTTATATTTGTCAGATAAATCTAAATATCTATAAGGACTATCATTAAATCCTTCAGAATCTGTGCAGTAATGCATAATTCATCTCTGTTTGTAAAACTAAATAAAATGAATTAGCCTCCTATTTCAGATGAGACTCCCACATACATTTTCATGTGGTCTTTAATAGCAACTAAAACCTATTTCTTGCCCTACTGTGTATTGCTGAGGCAGCTGCAGAGAGACAGTGAAAGGCTGTTTGTAGAAACAGCAGATCATTTTTCTTTCTCTGGGTAAGTTAACATTTTAATTCTTTTAGCCCTTGAAGTTACTTTTGGCAGAACTGATAAAACTAGCCATAGTGACAAAGTCTGATCCCACAGCCTTCTATTATTGTAAAGGATAACCCCAGTTTTCATTTTCTGTTAAAAGACTTTAAAAAAAGTTCCCCTAAAACAACTTGGTCCTCACTCAGCTATCCCCATTGCTATCCAGATGTTGAATTCTCTACACACCTTAAAGTCACTCTTTGCAGGAATAACTAGGAAAATTTAATCACCATAAAATAATGAAAATGGCACACTGATTTCTCATCATCCACTGATTAATGACATGCATGTGTCTCTCCAGCTCACAGCTGCACTTCTGAGATCTAGGGAGAAACATACCTGTGTAACCTCCTTGAAAACAAGGAAGAAGCCATTAGAGGGGACATACTATAATCACAGTAAAGCAAAATACAGCATGCGCAGTTTGCTATCAGAACATCAGTCCCCAGAAGTAAATTGCTATATTTTGGGTGACAGCCAGAGCCTGTAATTTTCTAGAGTAATAATAGTGAGGTTCATGGCAGCACTCTGGTGAAACCTGTTCAGGACAGCCCTCCGGAGATGCTCACAGAGAGGCGCACCCCTCCCTCAGCTTGGAGCACTAATCAGATTACAAAGTGCATCTCTGGGACTACCTGTGTGACTCCACATATGGAGACTCATGTGTGGTGATGGAATGGAAGTGTTTAAATCAAGGCTCCTAAAATAGGCTGGTCAGTGTGTTGTTTCAAGACAAGCATAGTTAGTAGTGATGGATGTCTTTAATGATGCCAAGATGCAGCTGAGACAGGTTCTCAGAAAGTACAGAGAGAAGACAGATTGTTTTATTCAAATGAAACTGAGTCCCCTTCTACATTGCTACAAATCTCAAATCTCTGACATTTCAAAATGTAACAAGACTGTTGATTTTAAGCGGGAATGTTTTGAAAGGGTTAAAAGAACTAAAGAGTTCCATACAGTCCCCCTTCTTAACTTTGCCTCCAGTGCTGAAGGACCAGAGGTATGAATAAAATATTACTGAATTTACATGAAATCCTGAAGGTATTATTTAGTTTTACTAAATCTCTGTGAAGAACATTTCGTATCAGGAGGTATCACTGGTGTATGACAAGAGCAATTAACTGGGACATGCTAATGCAGTAACAAGAAGAGTAAAAGCAGCCATAGCAAATGGAAATATAGGAGAAACACACAGTAAGAAAAGATGTAATTCTGTGTTTCTGTAATATTACAAGATCTCTAGCTCTCTTGGAATAGAGACGTGGATATTCAAGTATTTATCACAAGAAATGCAGATAAAACATTAACTTGTTTGCTTTCTTGAGCACACAACCTGATACCTTTGTTTAAGTATTATCTGTACTTCAGCATTAACAGTACAATTATTTAACTAAAAGACTAGTAAGAGTGAAAATGAAAAAAAAAAAAAAGCTTTAAACAGTACAATACCTGTATAAACCAGTGAATTACCTAATTTTAAAGTAGGGTGACCCAGACAGGATTACACTTACATGAAAGAGGATCCCAAAGGCTTGAAATCAACACCAGACGAAGTGCAGGGACCTAAGTGACGGAAGCAAGGATGTTTTATTGTCAAACACTCTGCCTGTAATGAATCAGACACAAATCTTATCCTGCCTAAGAAAAATATTTGTACTTCAAAGACTACTTGAAGTAAATAAAATAATTTCATAGTGCCAATACATCCAAAAGAAAATGAAGTGTATATTTATTGGATGTACCTTATATGTTACACTTCTGCAAAGCGATTCAACTAAAATACCATTCATACTGTAGTGGTGGTATAACAGCAGTCAAGAAAGACATCCATTACATTGGTCTTCCCCACCACTGTGTTAAACTTTAGGTTTTGGAACGCAGAAATCCACCATTGGGATCAAACTGTCTCTATCTTGTCCCTAATCTGCTTTGGACAAAAAACAGCATCAGATATTTTCAGTGAAATAGAGATGAACTACAGCAACAAGCATACTCTGCATGTCCTTTGGTATCTACTAGCTCAGCTAAAAATATATAGTGCTTTGCCATAAGGTTTTTTTGAAATATATGGGTAGAATTATATAAATACAGTAATAACCTTATAACTCGTATTGCTTATTTTCCCTCTTCTGGAAGATAGAAAATAGAACCCCAGTCTAACTTGGTAATGAAAGGAGCAGGAAAAGCATAAAGAGGTTTATTGACTGGCCAAACATCCCATATCAACACCGTGACAGTGCCAAGAACAGAACACCAAGCTGCTAATTTAAATCTTCAGTTTTAACATTTAACTACTTCCTAAGAAGCCTTCCTTACACATACTCTGAGTTATATCACATCTCTATTGGGTATAAAGTCAGTACAAATCACTCCAATTTAAGTGGTTTGTGGTCTTGCTAATGTGATTATATTCATGTCAATGAATGACACCTTCATGAAAAGTCAACTACTACAACATACTGAATCAATATCATGTTTAATTCCTTTAAGATATATGTTACAGGGTAAATTTTCAACTCTTATTCGTATGAGACCACATCACAGAATCACAGAATGTTAGAGGTTGGAAGGGACCTCGAAAGATCATCCAGTCCAATCCCCCCACCAGAGCAGGAACACCCAGATGAGGTTACACAGGAAGGCGTCCAGGCGGGTTTTGAATGTCTCCAGAGAAGGAGACTCCACAACCTCCCTGGGCAGCCTGTTCCAGTGTTCCGTCACCCTCACTGAGAAGAAGTTTCTTCTCATATTTAAGTGGAACCTCCAGTGTTCCAGTTTGTATCTCCCTTGTCCTACTATTGGTTGTCACCAAGAAGAGCCTGGCTCTATCCTCGTGACACTCACCCTTTGCAAATTTATAAACATTAACGAGGTCTACCCCTCAGTCTCCTCTTCTCCAAGCTAAAGAGATCCATGTTTAGCTGGATTTTACTGGTGGTTTGTCCTTGGTTAGGTCTGTTCCAAAATCTGTTCCCCATGCACACACACACACTTTCTTCAAATGCAAGTAAGTTGATCAAGTACACTTTACCCCACAGAAGCTCAAAAAGCCTGGATGGAGAACCATGTCACTACTGGGAGGTTCTTTGCAGAATCAGACATGGGTGAGTTACCAGACTGACAATGCACAACTTTTTGTAAAGCAACCGCAACAGGTCATTACATCTAGTATTTTCTGTTTAAGAGTTTAAGGTTTTTAGCAGTGATATTCCTGAAGATGTGTTTCTGTAAAGACTCACGTAATTTACTGAACATGGATCCAAAACACAAAAAAACCCACATAATTTGTACCAATTTTGGAAAACCAGCACTTTTCACTTAAGTTTTAGAAATTACATTAATAAATAGTTAAAACAATATATCTTTCTAACCAAAACTTCATTTTCTTGTAAATTTCCTGAAAGATTGCAGTCCACTAGGGAGACAGCCAGATTCTTTAATGAATCTTGCATCCTCTCTAAGGCAATCTCTCTTACATGGTCAAAAATGATCTACTTATATATGTTTCAGCAGGTGGTTTTCTTAAGGGTGTTTTTGCATGCCTAAGACTCCAGAATAGCAAAGCCCTGCAATACAAAGTGTAAAACATCAAACTAAACTACTATACATCAGTCTAGAGTATTGAATATCATTACACTGTCTTAGAAGTGTCTATTTTGCTTCTGTTAAACAGAACAGGGAAAGAATTTCAGACTCTTCCCCACACTCCCCGCCTCGCCCCGCCCCCCCTCCACCCCCCCGCATAGTTTTCTCAGAGTCTCTGTAGGTTTTGGGATCAGTTTTCAGTCTGCCCAAACATTCTGAGCTGCAGGAAGCAATTTTCTATTTGGTTGGTCCAAATAGTTGCTAGCAAATTACTCTATTTCTGCAGCTATTCAGTTCCCTCTCAGCCAAAATGCAAAGGACTAAAGGGATGTCCTGATTTTTCTGCACACAGAGTTATCATAAAACAATCAATTAGTTTGTTTTCTTCACAAATACAAGCCTTAAATTGTCATAGAGATGTTTGACCACATCAGTTTTAAACTTGGAACGTGAGAATTTATGTTCTAGTTACACAGAATTATTGTTGGCCTGGGTTTTTTTGTAAATTACTCATGCACTTTTTCCTTGTGCATTAAGTTAAGTTGCATATGTATTAATGACTGAATTTAATGCTCTGAATTAGTGATGCGTATTTTACATGTTAGTACTCTCTCCTAACGTTTCCAGAGTAGTTTAAACTTTGCTACCAGTCAGGTTTGAAGGAGAAACAAGGTTTTCAATTCAGCTGGAGGTAGACTTCTAAGAATAATTACTGACTTTTATGCCACTAAAAATAAATAAATAAATAAATAAAATTAAAAGCACAAAACTAGAAAAAATGCTTAACTCGTTGTTATGAGTTGACATTTTTCACATATATGTAACCCTGGGGTTTTGTCCTGGCATTAATTATTACAAAGGTAAACTATTCCCAGTTGCAACATTTGGAGGAACTGCACGCCACAGTCAGTAACTGCATCCTCATCGCTCTCAGTGACAAGGCATTTATAATGTTGAGTTTGAGGGACGATAACGGGTTCTGGCCTTGGAAATCAGGGTGTCAGGCAAGCTGTTCCACAGCTATTTCAACCAAAACAGATACAAATTAGAAATGTTTGCAGAAATTAACTGATTATTCAACTTAATTCCTTTCCTCTCTCCTCCCATGAAAGCTATCCACAAACTCAGAGAAACAGTTCACATTTAAGCACACTAAGAAGCCTTGCAAAGTACACCTAGAAACAAAGGTATGTTTGGACTTGAAAGGACTCCAGCTGAGAGCTCAGCAGCAGGGCACAATTCATCCTAAAACTGTCTTTATCAAACTTGTCTTATATCTCTGTAAAGAAAAAAAATGCGCATTTCAGATGGAGTACCTTGTATAGCATAAAATTAATCTGGGAAGATGATAGGTGAAAAAACAAGGTAATACAGGAGAAGTTTGAACTGAATTAATTCTGTCTCTGGGAAAGAATTTCTATCCAGAAGCATTACTTTATATATAATTATCTGATAGGTAATGACAAACGACCCAATGATTAGAAAAGTTGTCAACACCATTGATTTGCCAGCAATAGAAAGCATCTGGAGCCCTACGGGGAAATAAGTGCCACAAAACCAGATTTTAAAATTAAATGTGCCAACAATGCTTACCTCATTGCATAAATTCTTGTTGCACTTCTGAAATAATCTCACATTTATGTTTTAAAAGATAGGGAAGTGATACAACTCAAGAGCTACCATCCTAAAAAAATGACCGTACAGAGTGTGAGAACTTTAACAAGCAATGATAAGTCACTTACAGAAGGTTCTCTAAATAATATCGCTCACAAGTGTATTGAAAAAAGTGGTAATAATACATGAAAGACAGGAATGTACTTTGTAATTTCAGAACAACTTTATATGTCAGACTGCCAGATAAATATTTACAACACACTCCAACTTAGCTGAACTTATATGACTTCAATCAGGGGAAACTTATTCCAGACACGAAGGTCGTGAAATATGTTATCAACTTTCCAGAGCCTGCCTTCAAAATCACATTGAAAGTGGAGAGCCACACGGCTGTCTAGTGTTATGCAGACTTAGAAACACTGATAGAAAGTTTAAGAAAGCTTCCCCTAGGGAAAAAAAAAATACTGTGCTGCTATCATATTATTAAATAAAAACTAGGAAAGGTTATTCTTCATGTATGATTCTTATAACCATGCCTGGGAACACAGACCTGTAACATAGGAGACCATGTGGACGCTGAGACTTTGAATGCAGATGGTAAGAATCACTCTGACAAGTGAGAACAAATGTGTAGAAAGTCTGTGCAGCAGGACTCCAGCCAGATCTGCAGTGTCAAGTTGTCTGCTTCTAAAAGAAATGTTACCAGTGCCACACAAGAGAGGAAAGGGAAAGCTTACCAGTTAGAATAGTCTGTGAATGAAGCCAGAGACCAGCCAGAGTTGTCACTTACAGCCACAGTCACAACTGGCGACATATAATTATTTGTGATTAAAGCCTTTCAGATGTTAAAGAAGAAAATGTGAAGAATTAGCAGTGTTTCTAAGAAATGTCACATTCCATTTGGCTTCATTATTATACTCTTTTAATAGATTAAGTTAACTCTGAATACAAAATTATCAAGCAAAGGACATTTTATCCTGCTAAACTGAAGACAGATAGAAGCAAACTATTCCAGGTATGACAGAACCTTGCAATTTAGGCATCAGATTGTGTACAATAAATTCATTTATGAACCTTAAGCACATCATAAATACTATTTTCTAGTTTTTCTACATGATAAGAAAAGCTAGAAATTACTTTTGCTTCATTTGTTTGGACGGGGGGTTTTTGTCAAAAAAAAAAAAAAAAGCCAAAGGAGAACATACAGTACTAATTTTCTAATACTTTTCATCATGAGGTTATGCTCATCTGGAAAAAGCAGAGAGGAAAGTATTAATCTCCTAACTATTTTTCTTGCAATACTGGTGAATATATTACTTCTTGCACACCCAATATTAGCTGTTGCTACTCCTCCTGTACACTGCAAGATACTGTTCGATATTTCTATCACTACTGGATTGCAATTATGCTACTGAAAGAAAGACTATAAAACATTGTAAAAAAGTAGCAATGCCAACTATTTTCTTAGCCGATTCTCACAGGAAATAAGAAATACCATTAACACCACTATATGTATAAATCCATACACAAATCAATGAGTCTAGGTATATTACTGCCCAAATAATCTGAAATTTGCTTATCGTGTCCTACAACAATAATTTGGACTATTACTATCAACATAGTCAATATGTCAGTTCTCAGCACATATGACAACGTAGTATACATGATGGGAAAAAAAGCAAGAAAAGACAGACCCATAGAGTATTCCTTCACTTTTGTGTACTTTCTGCCTCTAAATGCTTTTAAATAAAGCAGAAGGGTAGCGTATGTCATTCATAGCAGCCGCATGAAACCTTTACCTATATCCAGCCCATACTTCTGAGAAACACAAGACAACTGCAATTTAGGCCCCCAGCTGAGACTCATACTGAGCAACAGAAGCAGGTAGATGACAGGAAGAAGGGTTAAATGGATCCATTTTTGGAGGTGATGCAGGAAAGATTTGCCAGGTGTATTAGAGACTCATGAATTGCATCCTTCACCTAATTAAAGGATGGGAAAGTTGTGCTAATTAGCCAACCCATTTAAGCTGTTTTCTTGACATTCCTGCTTGGCTCTCAATTAAATGAAATTGATTGATTTAACTTCACACATGGCAAAGAAAAGTACTGGAGGAGGTACCTCTAATTCATGGGGAAAGAGTAGAGTTATTTTCCTTTTTCCAGAAGCAGTCCTGGGAACACAAAACAAAATCATGTGTACCCTAAATCTACCCAACAACGTTTCAGTGATTTTCCCTACTATGGAAGCAGACCATCGCCAAAGCTAAATACATTTGCAAAGTTTTTAACTAGTCTTAGAATCAATTCAGTTTGAGCTTCCTATAGTCACATCTACAGTGTTTTTATGTACAACAGCCACATAGATTTGACTATTTTTTAACATTTGAATTTCTTTGTCCTGTAACCTGTTTTATTTTAACACAAACTGTCAGAACAAGATACTGTGAAACCCCACTGCTGTCTTTTACTGGTGAGATAATCGATGTTACAGGCCTGTTGCTCTTATCTTTTGGGAGTGTTTAACAGCATGATGGGAGTTCCATTTAGATTTGTGACCGTTTCATCTGGGTGGCCCAAACAATCCATGGAAGGTGTGAAAAAACAGACAATTGCTGCTTTTATAAAGAAAAGAGTTTGTTCTGGATCTTAGTTTTTATTTTTGAGGCAAGTAGAATCTTGGGATTACAGCAAGTAAGATCTTGGGATCAAGCTGGTGCCTACAGATCTGATATTATTTGTTTAAAGTGGGATTCATTCGTCCAAGTCTGTCTGGAACTAGTTCCTCCAAGGAATAATACAAAAAAAGAATTCACTAGAAGATGCACTTCCTCTTGTAGCATAAACAGTGGAACATGCACAGGATCATGTTCTGATGACACCTCACATTTTTTTAAAAAATTACATTTTCGGGTGTGTGCCCTCTCTCAAACCTCTTTTTAAAGAGGTTTGCCTTTCAAGCATGGCATTGGCCACTGTTCCTTGCAATGGCATGATGTGAAAAATGAAGTTAAAAGAATACCAGTTTACACAAGAGGCCTTAGGTTTCTGAAATGCTTCAGGCACAGTATTATATTTAAGTCATTTCAGACATATTGAAGAAGAGGGCAAGAAAACTACTGTTAGAAAGATCCTCTGGACCTAGGAAGGTGTAATCTCCGCTGAATGTTTCTAAAAACATGTGCAACCCTGACACTATTTCTTGTTTTCTAATAAAAAGGTAAATATATTAATGGATTGTGCCTGGCTTTGGTTGTTAGGGCCATTGTTTGATTAAGTGTATTTCAGCTGAAGGTTTTAAGCTTCAAGATAGCTGGGAAAGTTGATGACCTACAGGAATATGTAGGGTATGCATGGTGCTGAAAGGCAAGAGAGTGAAGTTTGACTCTATTAAGATGGATGTGGAGTGATTGATAACATGTGTGAGAATGTAGATAGGAGTCTTGAACACGGAAGCAAAGGAGACAGGGAGTGTATTTTTACTCGTTCCTAAACCTTCTTTTCTACAGCCAGAAGGGATAAAGTGCAGATTATTTGTACTCTCCTCCAGTTTGCTGTGATAAATATGATTTTTAAAATATCCATGGATCCAAAACTAAACCTAGAACATTGGAAAGACTATGACTTGAAAAAAATGTTGACCAAATTCATCACAAGGTCTTCTTATTTGATAAATGAATCATGTTCCTGTTTACCCACAACCACAAAAAACCGTTAACAGCCATTAACAATATTACTTTGAAACACACTAACTCATCAGTGCTCTTCTGCCTTTTTACAGAACTATCCTTTCATTTTCTCTGCAGCCAAATCTACCTTGAGAACTGAGGAAGTAAGCTGAGAGGACTTTGACGTAAGCACATATACAAAAAGAAACTTCTAAACCTGAAAGTGCTGCTTAGAAATAACTCTGCAACTACCCCTTAAGTGTGAGTTAAGCCATTTAAAATGTTGAGTGTTAGTTTTCTGCCCATAAATAAGGCATGTTATACATGTTTATCCTGAAACCAGTGTTTTTAATTTATTGCAATCAGTAAACTCTCAATCACTAAACAATGACAATTTCACTCTTTTTTAATTTAAAGTAAACATTAAAAGTCATACAGGCAAAACATGATCTACACAATCCAAGTCAATCAAACACTCTCAAACCTCTAGTTGTTACAACAACCCACGTTCTGGACATAATCTTGCAATGTATTTTTAAAAGCTTTCACAGAAGTTGCTGCCGCTTTTCTTCACTATCTTTGCTTTGTCAGTAAGATGTCTTCCCTAACAAGCATTTCCAAAATTCTTCATTATGTCTTCAAACATCAGTCTTGTAGCTAGGAAGGTCTGAAGCAATGGTGACTCTAACATATGTTGGCACGCAGATATACTCCCCATTCCCACTACTTTTCCTGTCCATCCGCATGGTGACAGCGGACACACAACCAGGCTGTATTTATTGCAAGAGGTAATAAGGATGCAGAAAGACATTTCTGTGTCTGAGAGTTACAGAGTGGATGTTGATATTCAAAAGTACAGTTATCTAAAGGCAGTCATTCTTCCTTAAACATAATGATCTTCCGTAATAATGTTTACTATTTTTGCATGTCCAACTTCAGACATACTACGTAAATAAAATGAGCAGTGATCTGTTCATCTGAAAAATCAAATCTTTTGGATTTGACATTTAATAACCTGATTTTTGGGTCACTTGGAGCATAAGCTCGAGATTTCCAGGTGTTTTCCATATTATTTTTGAGGAGTTTAAATGTAAATCTAACATTAAGGAGCTCCAGATTCTACCACCAGATCTATTGGCAGACTTGAGGAAGTCAGTTCTCTAAACTTCATTTTTTTTCATGGAGCATTTAAAGTGCTTATCTATCACTGTTCCTGTTTTGAGGTGAATGGTTTCAGTGTTGGAGGAAAGGGTGGCTTGTTATGCTCACACTTGGCACCTCGCTGCTACTGCTCTTCCTCTCTCTCTGCTTCCTGCAGAGCCTTCACTCACCCTTCCCTGTCCAGCCTCCTCAGCAGAATGAAGTGAGCTCTGAGCATTTCACGATAGAGGCCAGCACACCAGCATCATCTCATGATTGTTTCTAGCTCACTGTAGTTACGTTCATCATCTCTGGAATATGTTTATTTTTGGTACTGTTTATCTCTTCCCCTTAATATCGTCATTTGACAATGAAGCTATGCCATGTTTACATGTGCAAAACTTGGTCTTGTTACACATGAACAGACCTTTTATTTGTTGCCTTCAAAGCATTTCTTGTTTGGTCCTCATGAATTCTCCCCCAGCTGAACATTCTTTTTATGCTTTTTCATGTTTGGCTTAAGTCACATCATATTATGTTAAAAAACTTTTGGCTCCATTTCACAACCTGGAAGCAGAAAGGCTCACAATAAATTGATTTATGATCTGTAAAAAGACCTTATAGAATGTATGAGCCCCAGACCTCTTTTCACTGTACATATATATGAGCATACATGCATGTATGTGCATATGTGCGTGTACATGTATTTTGTACATGTGTGTATATGATGTTACTACAATGTGGCAAG
This sequence comes from Caloenas nicobarica, assembly GCF_036013445.1. Classification (NCBI taxonomy): domain Eukaryota; kingdom Metazoa; phylum Chordata; class Aves; order Columbiformes; family Columbidae; genus Caloenas; species Caloenas nicobarica. The sequence goes on from NC_088246.1 coordinate 146,088,244, forward strand.
TGTCCAGGATCTGAAAGTTTCCAGCTGTAGTACAGTTTAGCCTAAACACACTGATAGCGTATATATCAATAGCATAATTGGTAGAAACACACTTTACAGTAACTGCCTCTTACCTCTGCTAATATGTAAATATTTCTTAGTAAAGCTTATGTGCAGGACTACTTTTCTGAGAGAGAGAGAGAGAAAGGGGAGAGTGATGGGGGGAAGAGGAAGAGAAGAAAACAAAGGCAAAACTGCACAGTATTTCATCTAACCAAATTGCTACAGATCCCTCTACTGATTCCAACTTACGGATTTTACTAACCTTCTTAGGGAAAAAAACAGTTGGCACATTTTTGTCAAGGTGAAATAAAGAGAGTGTTATTATAAGCAAAGAGTATATACACATTTTTAAAACCTCTTGGCTTGATGAGGAGTGAGACATCAAGGAAACAGAAGTGTCTGGTTTTTTGTAAAATTCCTCTGGTCCTTACAGAGATCCTCTCTGACTACTAAGGTTTTCAAGGGAAAAGAAAGTATCATGAATTTTCTCATAACTGCTTAAGCCTCATAGACTGGATTTTTTTGTAAATATGTCCTGATTCTCAGTATAAGGTACACTTTTTCAGCAGAAGAACTTCTTACAAAGTAAAATACAAATTTAACTAAAAATAAGTAGAAATAGTTAGACGTTTTAATTCCCCCCTCCGCCACAGATGCAGTGCCTAAGTTTATTTGTAGAGTACCTGAATGTTATTGCGTTTATCTGAAGTTTATTCTGGTCTGTAGTTATAAAATTGTTGAAAAACTGGATGATGACTATTTTACATCTTTTGGGTGAAGATTTTAGAGTACTGATATTGCTTTTCTAATGTAAATTTCTTTGTACCATCTACTTAAGCAAGTTCAGCCTTTGTCCCTGCCTTTCTATACCTTTCCTTCTTCAGTTTTACCTCTCTCCAAAACCTTTTAGCAGGTGAGTGACTCTACGTTCAGTTCTACATATGAGAATACAGAAAGTTCAAGGTGTTACAGTAGCTGTTAATTTCTTATAACAAGCAGAGAATGGTCTGTCCCAAACTACATTTCAATTATTTGAAGGAGACAAATCTGATACACCCCAAACATTACCACAAATATCCCTTAGGGATGGCTTTGGTATCCAAATCTAAATATTTATTATACTGTAATGCTCAGAACAGAACACAGAAAGATAAACCATTCTTGAGATAGTCAAAACACCTTAAGGCTCTAGTAGTTTGAGTCCAAATTTCAGAACAAACAGCTCATTTAGATGTGCTATTGTGGTTTGGACTTAAAGGTAAAACACCATCTCATTGTTTAGCAAATCTTTTCCTTTTCTGAATTATATTCTTGTGAGTCTATAAACCCTGGAGGTGTAGGTAATTGTAGTGCCAGAGTCATTAGCAGATCTTCTGTATTTGATCAGTCTCCAAGGAAGTATTTGCAATCTGCAATGTAGAACCTGTTAATGTGGACGAGGCGGATCTTACTTTCATTACCAAAGCCTGAGCTGAATTTACAAGCCTGGCAGTCAGCTAACTAGGAGTTCACTGTTCTTCTAAGAATGTTGTGAGCAGCCATAAAAGTGGGAAATGGTAAGTATGCAGGTTTAAAGTACCATTTTTCATAGTAACTTAAAAACATGTAGATCCACGATAAAGATCTTGAAATATTGTTGTATTTAAAATAAAGTTTGTTCCATTGCTGGGCTCTTCACATCCCTTTCAGAGATAATGAGTTATTTTTTCCTAAAAACTTTGTGTATATTTGTCTCAATGAACTATGACTTTGCCTGGTGACGAGGACAACTGTCCAAACCAACCTAAAACACTAGGAAGATTGTGTCTATCAGAGACAGTTCTGCTGTGTACTAAATTTGAACAAGATTATACTCTGGCAATGCAAATGTTCTAATAAGAGTCTTGGCACAGCCACACGCTCCCATCTTAATTTAACTTGTCAGGCTCATCATGAAGTGAACTGCATGCATTTTATTTTAATTCAGTGTATAGCATATCGAAAACAAGAGCAATTCCATGTGAGAAGCTAACAAAAGAATGGGGTAAAACAACAGCTCAGTCACATCATCACTTGGATTGAGACTACAGCCTGCACACTTCCCCACCCACTGCTTGCAAGGACAGACAATAAAAAGAGTCCAACTTATGATAACAGAAAGAGTCAGGTGGGATTCTGCTCAAACAATTGCATTTCCTCGGGGTTAATGTTCAAGCAACAAAAAAGGGGATGAAAACCTAATAAAATTTGGATGTCCTACAGGCTTCTGTGTGGTTTCTGCAAGCTATGTCCATGAACTCCATTGAGTGGAGTGGCTGTATACCACTAGGTTTTATTCACTACTCATTTTCTGATAGTAATGTCAGGGAGAATTCATATGAACCTCTGTGAATTATTTAACCACATAAAACTGCATTTATGTGCCCTAACTTGGGCATGTGTACTATAGACATCAAAGTGTGATGTCTACAGTCTCCCATTATAGCCTGTGGAGAAATACAAGCACTTCTAGCACATCATTTCATCTTGATAGATGTGCCCACAAAACATGTTTCCCCATCAGCCTACTGTGTGAGGTCTTCCTTCCTACAGTACCTCTGAGAGGTATAGAAATGCATTCGGCAGTAGGGACAGAGATGCTGGAGGCAATGTTCACAAAGGTACTTACACAACTGCTTCTATTCCATCATAATCCTTGCTGAATTCAGATACTCTAGAAATATCAACTCTTATCAACACAATGGGACGTCAACTCTGCAGCTAAAAACCCTGAGACAGGAGGCATTCAGGTAAATTTCGAAGTGAGACAAACTCACCTCTTTTTTTTTTTAAAAAAGGCTTGATCAATTTTTAAAGGGGTGTAACTGATAAATGAACTGACCATTCCCAAACCTCACACCCACATATTATCAGTCTGTTCTCTGAAGAAAGAGCAGGGAATTGAGGAAGAACTCATACCATAGTCCTCAATTCTCTGTGTTTCAAGACTGGTATAAATAGTCCATCAGATGAGACAGCTCTGGTTTAGCAGCTGAATAGATGTGACAGCACAATAAACAAATATGTCCGTCTTCTGACTGGAGCTTGTTAGCTCCAAAATGTGGTGTGATACTAACACAGCTACATCCCTCATGATTCGGGTGGCTTGTGTCTGACTTGGCATGTAGGTAAAACTTTCCTGCACTTGCCCACACGCACCAGTAAACACCTTTCCATAGGCTGGTCATCCCTTTGTGTCAGTCCAACCAGCTGGTGCCCTGCAGAACTGCAGGGATGTGAAGGTTCAGGTCCAACAGACCCGTTGCACTTCCCAAAAATAGACAGTAAGAGAAGGCTCAGCCATGCTTCCTTCTGCTCACACTGGGATTCATGAAGCCAGTAGCCCGTGAGAGAGAGAAAGGATCTATCAGACTGTCTCTCACTCTTTTATCTGGCCAAGTGAAGATTTAGTTGCTCAGAAATATATAAATACCAAGATGCAGGGACTCTGTGTGAACAATACTGTGTACAGAGACTTGAGGCATGTCTGCACAGCAAAAGTGAGAAACGTTTGAGCTTAAAACATTTTGAAGCTTAAAATGTTATTTGGAGTCCAAGTGTTGGTTTAGTAACTATTTCTTGACACATTTCCTGGTCCTAGATGTTCAAAGATAGACATTTCCTGTTTTTCTAGAAGGATTATCTTTTCTGTCACAAAACACACCAATCAGCTGATTAGCCTTTAAATCCAGATGGATGCTTTCCCTGTTCTACAAGAATAATTCTTTGAAATTACTTATAATGACGTTATAAAAGCAAAGAGTGTTTTATAATTAACTGCTAATATGTAGCTACATGATTTGAAAAGTTTTAACAGAATTAATTAAACTACCTAAACATTTTCATTGCTATAATCAAGTGTTAGGAAATTAGCATGATATCTGGTTTTATGATTAATTTAAAAAAAAACTTTTATGAATATAAACAGTCTTTTGGTTGAAAGTTATGTATTCATTAGTAAGTGTAAAAAGTGAATGCTTGCACATCTTATTCCTTAGGAAATGAGTGTGGTTTCCTTAGCAGATGTTTACAATGAATGGAAAAGTTCCTGCCTGGTAAAAGTTTTACAGAGACTGACAGTATTAAGCCCTCAAATTTCCATCTTTGCTTAACCTGCTGCTTGTGTGTTAAAGATGAAATGATGAGGCATGGCTATTATTTTATTGCTTTCTGACAGGTGGCTGTTTTACTACATGCAAGGAAATAATTTTTGAACAACAAAAGTGGCAAATAGGCTGTTTACAATACTATAGGTTTGAGTTAAAATTCATTGAATATCATTAACAAAATGACTGATTTTCATCTGCATTTCATCTGTCCATGAGAGACGCAGCTGTGAGGCCACCTGGAACTAGAGAAGTAAAAAAAATAGGTGACATCCCACCAAAAGAATAGCTCATAGCACAAAGCACAAGTACCATGGGGGATGAGTGAGTCTGGAAGTATCATTGGATGTTCTTTCATGAAGATTTATGTGCCTATAAAAGTAAGTGAAATACCCAGTGAGGGTTGGAGAAAAGGGTATCAGACACCAATGTACTGCTACCACGGTCTTGAGAAAAGCTAGCTGGGAGCTGCTGGCTGACCTTGCAAGTTTAGCAAAACACCTACTCCCTGTTCTTTGAATCCTGCTGTGTTTGTGATGAAAACAATGTCATCTAAGTTACAAAAAGCCCTCAATGTTTTCTCCTCCAAAGTGGCTCAGTCAATAGCATGATGCTGTGGAGTGTGAGTTCAGGCAGAACTCAACATAGATCTTTAAGTAATGACCATTCCTATGTGACCCCTAGCTCAAGAAGTCTCTAGCTACTGATTGCCTGAACATGTTCACCCTCTATTTCTTATCCTGTGTAAGCATCCAATATCAGGTAGCTATTAAAAATAGGAAACTGTGGAAGACAGACTTTAGATTTATACTGGAAGTTCCTCAGTTTTATCTACTTAGTTCAAAAAAAAAAAAAAAAAAGGAAATCACATCACAAGAATCTCTGTAGTATATTAGAAGAGGTGCAGTTTGGAGTTGGGTTCAATCCCTTAGTGTTGTATCACGTGATGAAGTATTCCACATTTTTTGAACAATAAGAATGATTACAAGAGTAATAGTGACATACAGACTTTCTTTTATGAGGGGGAAGTCATACAGACCAACCACAGTTTGGAGTCAAGATTGATTTTGGCCTATTAAACAAATAAGGGGATTTAGGTCTTCATCATTACTACTTTGCTTTCATTTTGTTAAATTCCTTTCGATCACAGTAAATATTAAAATGAACTGTAAAATATGCACACACAAAACTCCTTCCTGTCTTTAAGTCTCTATATTGCCAAATAAACTCTACAATGAGAGATTCAAGAGATTCAAGGTATCTCTACTTTTTAACTGTAATGTATTGCACTTACATGGTTTTTTAATGTTATGTACTGCAATGGCACCTAACAAGAGTGCCAAATTATACTAGGTGCTCTCATACAGATGCACAATAAAATAAGATTCTCCATTCCTAAGCCTGGGGAGCTGATGCTTTGCTATGTACCACATCTTCAGCGGCCAAATGAAGAATAACTAGTTTCAGAAACTCCACTATGACAGACCAGGACTTGTGAAGAATTGATTGAAAGAAATGAGGTAAATGTAAAGCTAAAAAATGACTGAACATTCAGAATTAAACTTGATTTACTGCATTTGTCTTTAGGTAGAATTATGCAGGGTGTGTGGTCTTGGCAGGCTTTGATGGGTTTGTGGGTGGAGCATATGATGGAGAGATTTGAAATGCCATTTGAAAACCTGTTTGTCAAGTGAAGAGAAAAAATTCTTTAAAATTAGATAATATAAAAAAATATTTTATATTGATGAACCAAGACATGTCTATCTGTCAGCTGCTTTGGAATTATATTGTTTTATATTAATAATGTAAGTGTATTTTGTACTGCAGTGCTAAATATAAACCAGGCATCACACAAGCTGTTATGCAAGTATCCCTATTCAGCTTTGCCAGCAAATGTCATCACTGACCCCACAACACCCCATGCCTAGGGCCTCTCTTACACAGAGAACACCAATTGTACTGAACTGTGGGAGCACTTATACTGTGGAAAACAGAGGCTAAAACAAGACCCACCAAACTTACTTTCACTTGAGATCAAAGCCAGAATGTGAGCTCAACTCTCAAGACATCAAAGACCAGCACAGAAGCCCACTGTGCCACTTCGACCTGAAATTATGTCCTTATTATGTACAGTGGGAAGTTTTCAGCTTTTATCTTCAAAATACAATGCTAGAAATTCAGTAGCTAAAAATAACAAAATTATGTAAATAATACTAGTAGTAGTAGTATTCATCATCATCATTACCATCATCTGGACTTGAACAGTAAGAACACTGCTAATTAAAAGAATTGTTTCTATTCTGCCAAGATTTCATAGTAAGTAGACTATGAAAATGGTTGAGGAGAAAGACCTTATCCATAAACAATGAAATCAATACAATTTTTTTAATAGAATTTGATGACACTCTGACTTAAATATCTTGTGCTTTTACTGTGTTTCATATACAGAGACCTCAGAGCTGGCTTGTCGTTAAGCCTGTCTTACTAAATTGAAGATTATAAGCCACTGAGTTCTATTTCCATACCCTTTGAAGTCATCAGAAAGGCCACCTCCTGCTTCAGGGAAGTGGGGAAATGAAATATAGTTCCATCAATGTGGCTAAGGTTAACTCTTCTTCGACATTCACATTTTCTTGCAAGTGCGTACGTTGATACCAATCAGGGTGAAGACTTCTCTAGTGCCACCAAGGCAAGCCAGTGTTAGATCTGCAATGTTTTGTTCCCCAGTAATGAAAAAGAGGTGATTTAGACAGCTTGTTTCTTAAGCTGAAAGAATGACTACAAAAGACGCGGAAGCACATGAAGCACATGCACCAATCGAGCACTTGCCCAACATTGTACATGATTTTGACAATAAACAGCAGTGTTGATGCCACTCTGCCATGTGGCAGTAAGAGAAAACAGTGCAGAACATAGAGTTTTAGCTAGTCTGATGACATTTAGCCTTTTTTTTTCATTTTATTTGGGACACTACATAAAAAACTTTCAGTAGAGGTGTGTAGACATAACTAGAGAATCATCCTACTGACAATAGACTAGTTATTCCTAGTCATTTACAGCAAACATCCCAGAAATAATGAAGCCTGTAGAACCCCAAGGACCTAAAAAAAGAAAGCTTAAGCAGTGCACTGATCTGATATATTTTTCAGTTCCAAACACATTCCATGAAATATAACCAAAGATCCCAGGTCTGCATAGTAGATAACATAATCTTTCATGCATGCGGAATAGATATGCCACGTTGGACTATTTTCTGTTGATGTGCTGCTATACCATAAATATGAGTTCTTGGTGAAGGCCTGTCTGAAATTTTTTGTGCATACCATAGCCCACCTTACCACAGATCTTCCAGGAGGTGGTTAAGGTAGGCTGTTACTTATACGTGGACTGTGACTAGTTGAAGTTATGAAAGGTATGCCTAGACTAGGCAGCAGGCACACAAGGGTTGTGGGCCCTTAAACATCCATACTAAGGATATGGTCTTCTTTCCAATACAACCTGAGCTTCCTGCTGTGGAAACAAGAGTGTATGGGACAGACAAGATGTACATTTGGGTTTCAACAAGAGTATGGTATATGGAAGTGCTCCAAGACTCTGAGGCTTAGGTCTAGTGATATATAATTGTATCTCTCATTTTCAATGGCTTTTCACTTGTTAACTGTAGAAGAATTTTTTGTGAAACATTAGACAAAATAAAACTAGCATATCTGTAGCGCTTTAACAACCCATAGTCCAGAGCCCACAGACAAACTGAAATCTTTAATTCCAGAAAAACTACAAAACAGAAGACATAGTAAGCACAATGAAATACATTTATACTCTTTCTTTTGATCATCATAAATCAGTACTACAACAGGCCAAATTCTTTGCTGACGTTGTAAGCTGATGCTACAAGATGTTACTTTATGGTCCATTTCCACTCTTGTTGCCTTGTGTTCAACTGGCTGGTTGGTATTGATTGCCCTACACTGACCACTCTCTCTGCAGCCAAGTTTGAGCCAAGGCCATAAATCAATGCAGTTACATCCACTTTTTCAACAGAAGCTGAGGTACGATACACTGTGATAAACTGTTGTAGCTAATAAAAGACGTAGGACTAAATAAGTGTAAAAACTGAATTGCCCTTTGAGCCCACAGGAGTTGAGCCTCCCAAGCTGTGAGCAAGGCACATTTGCAAATAGCAAGCAATGTCAGTGATCACATTATCCCACTCACATTGTGTCTGGTCCCTGAACGTATTTATATATTAAGAAAAAATGATTTGAGTATTTTACTATACAAACTTATCAATATAGATGGAAGCAGTATCTTTAATATATTCTAAACTACTAGAATTTCAGAAAGAAACTATTCAACCTCAGTTTTGGCATTAGTCTGTTTCTATTATTATATTTTATTAAATTTTTATACTGTAATAGTCTTAGAAAACTAAATATTTATAAGAAGGTGCCAGTGAAAGACTCCACACAGAATTTCATTAAAAAATATTTGTGTTTTTCCTGTCCTATAAAAATAAATAACTTTTTCTTCAACTGGTCAAAACATGGTCATTCTGAACAAGAGTACAATTCATCATCCATCCACGTCACTCTTCAACAATATCCTTGATCTATCTGACATAATGCTAAATTCATTGCTTTTTGAAAATTTCTGCTCTTAAATGCCTGTAAAACTAAAACCGTACTGAAAATACTGTTTCTTCCAAAACATACCTTAAAGAATAATGAGTCTTAATTTCAAAATAAGTGTTTAATAACCACAGGGGTACAAATATTAATCCTGAAGAGAGGAGTTTTAGAAGGTACGGACATAACTTCAGTGTGAGCAGAGCTGTGTGGGTTTGAGCAGCCCCAGGCTTCAGGTTGGACAACAGACCAGCCAGACACTGCCACCATCCGTCATGGTCCTCAGGACTACAGCCAGTGTAGTCCCCCTGGATATTCAAGGCAAAATAAACAGAGCAATTTGGTTTCCTGGGGAAAGAGGCAGCCTGTCAGATCCCTGTTGACACTGGTTTTTGTGGTAGTGGTAATGAGCAGAAACTGAACTCGCAAACAGTTATAACATAGCGTGGTGTTTCTTCCCACCACAGTGGGAGGCAGTTGAAGGCAGTCACCACCACGATATATGGCTCAGAAACAGGGACAAAAAGGTTTACATGTGTAAAACCGTCTTGAATCTGCAGTTGACTGCAGATAAGGCAGACTAAAGTTAGATAAATTGTACCAAAGTCAACTGGATGTACCAGCTAGTAATTTCCCGTCAAAAAATTGTTTGGTGACAGTAATACACAATACAGACGAGAGTGCCAGAACCCAGCTAAAATAAACACACTGGCACGACAGCAGATTAGCTGTGGTCAGACCAGTTTTGCCAGTTTACACCAGCTCAAAAATCCACGATGCTTTGCAGATTTATGCCAAAAAGCCCTGGAATAGCTCAATTTAACACAATTTTAAAGCGGGTGGAAAAATTCTTGGTGGTCGTAATGACTGCACCTTCAACAAATGAAAGCAAAAAGTTATTTTAATCTCTCATGTTAATCCCTACTCAGTTTTGCTTTCTGTCTAAGTAATATTGTTTTAACACTTGTGCCAATGGAAGCCTTGCCAATATTTTCACAGAATGTTGATAGGTTTTGCCAATATTATATTAAGAAGGACATCTAAGAAATGCAAACATTTAGTAGACTTTTATGAAAAGTGATGTCTGTCCAGTATCTCATACCACTGGATAAAAAAGAAAACAAACTAAGAACTGGACCTCTGGAATATATTCATATTTCATATGACAAAGAGACTCATTCTTTGTTCTGTGAAATAATGAATATATATGATCATTATTTGCTTTCAGTTACCCAAATATACTCACATAATCTCACACTGTCCTTATCATAAAGCCCTAACATTTACGAGACAACAATAAAGGTACCTGAAAATACAGAAAAGGAGAAGGTAAGGAAGAAAAAAAAAAAAAAAGTGGGGGATGATACCAAGGTCGTGAGATCAGTCAGGTCAGTGATCATATCAGGTGAGTTCATTGCTTTTTTTCCTTCCCTTTTCTGTGTACTAATTTAGAACCTCTCGAAAATAAGTGTTCTTAACTGCTTTTCCAGAGAAACAGAAATGGTTCACATAAACAGTTACAATGTTCTCAGAAATATGCAGAGAGACACAATGCAAGTTACCAGAGAACCAAAGTGTGGTATAATTCTGATGTAGAGCGAATCCTTGAATTTCAGTTTCTTAATGAAAAAAAAGGGGCTTGGGTTGTAAGCCAGGCTGAATGGCGATGCTTGGGATACAGATCCCTTGACATCCTAACAGCTCAGCGTCTGAAGCAAGGCAGAGGTATGAAAGTGTTTCATCCAACTCTTGCCCATGTTCTACCAACACCTCACTCAGAACAGACTGCCTGGTATAATACCTTGGTTTTTATGAAGCAGCCAATTTTGATCAAAATCAATTTTGTCATATTTTTCATGCTTTGAAAAAAAGCTGGGAAAAGACAGGATTAAAATGTGAAGTTCAAGGGTTAATACTTCCTCTCTGATCATAATATTAGGTTGCCTCTAAATATTTATAGTAAACAGCATAAAAATACTTGGTTGAAAAAAATGTAACAATGAGTGGATGGATTGAGCCACTGACAGAAAAGACATGCATTTAGAAACTCAGCATCACTGAAGAGATAGTAAAGGTTGCAAGAAAGCTCCCTGCAATAGAAGACAGACAGTTTGTGGTTTTTTTACCAGGAGAAAGGGAAACTCTGCAATGTGAAGATGTAAAATGTATTAGGGACCACATTCTGTGTAACAGCACCATCTTAAATGGATGTAAATTTAATTTTTCTGTGCTGTGATAGTTAAAACTTAAGATTTGTTTCAACATGCATGAAAAGGAAAGATTCTTCACAGAGATGGGGCCTGAAGCTCTGGTAAGAATGTTGAGGTTAAGACAATCCTCATCTTACAGGCATCAGGCCCAGGAAGGACAGCAATGACATAGTGCAGAGATAACAAACAAAATCGAAGGGGGTGACTAAGAATTGTTTCAGGCATTCTGAGCTTGCCCTGGTATTGAGTAGCACTGACTTGGGAAGACTGGAAAAGAATTTGAATTTAACTTGGAGTGGAGGACTAAACCTGTGAGTCATTGTCATACAGATGATAGCTGGAGTTGTGTTTGTAAAGATCCACAGGAGGGGAAAATAGAAGTAGGATTAAGGGGTGAGTTCCATGAAACCTCAGAGAAATTCGAAAGGAAGGCATGCAGGCTCTCCAGGGAAACAAGAGCAGCAAATGTTCTTTGCACATGTTGTTGTAACTTCTATTTGAAAATTCAAACTTTTGTTTAAATAAATGCAATTAAATACAGCTGAATATAAATATGCTTCATTATATAGTGACAGGAGGATGATTTCCAACATCTAAAGGATGGCTCTTAACAAATACATTTGACTCAGTTTTTGGTTCAGGCTATGAGCAACAAGGCAATCTCTGCTGCCAAGCACTCGTGACATTTAATATTATTCAGGTTCTTTTCTCTCCAGCTCTCATTTCATGTCTTCTGGTGTATCACTGTCTCTTAAGTATATTCTTACTTCTTACACTAGATTTAATATAGCATCGGAACAATTTCAACTAAATTTAGACAAAGACTGTACGACTCCCTTAAATTGAGGACGTTGTTTCAAGAATTTTGCAATAGAAAATAATACAGAATTTGTACTCAAGCCTGTAGAGCTAAACAGAGAATTATAAACCATGGTCAAGTAGTGTCTTCAAAAATCTATAATACTTCTATAAACTATACTGGGGTTATCTTTGTTTAATTGTAGGATGACTCCATAAGATTTTGTTCTTTCCATTATGCCTTTTCCTCATCCATATTTACACATTTATGCCACCTACATGTAAAATTTGTTTTGCAATTGACAGCCTATGATGAGCATGGTGTGACTCCTTTATTGAGATCTCATAGTCAATCGACCTAGAATGAAAAGTTCAGTTTGCACTGAGAAATATAACAAATATAGCACATCCACGATCAATACTGGATCCTGGAATTACTTAACATATATTTAACGCACGAATAACAGGTATTAACTCAGATTTACAGCATCTCAAGCGATAGGAACTGTCAGGATAGTCATTCTCAGGTTGCCCTCTACTGTTTACGGTTAGAAAGACAAGGCATGTTTTACAGGGCTGTAAAAAGCTGTTTGGGAAAGTCCAAGTTCTTGGACTAGAATAGGAAAACAAAGGCTTGCACAGAGGATTTGTATCTTTACAAAAATCTATTAATTTTAAAAGGTAACATCAGAGAAGTACAAACTCTCTAAAGAGGAGTTCATGAAGGAACAGATGTAGAAAGTTCAGAAATGTAACCCAATTTCTATGAGATTGCAAAACTTTTCCTGGAGAACCACCAGTGACAGGAACAAATCCTGCAGTTGTAACACAATTTCCCATTCAAGTCAATGCCATAAGTTTAATTTTTAACAGTTTGAACAGTCAGCTGAAATTCCGGGCTTGGAAAATTTGACCCAACTTCTTTTACATCTATTTTATAGATGTACTATTGTTTGGTACCATATATATCAATCTGGAAAATCAAGGAGCCGTGCTACCCAAATAATTAAACTAAACTGAATCCAGGTTCAGTGCTAAAGTCCTTGAAGGGTGGCCCTGGAATGACAAGCATTTCTAGAAATCACGGAAAATATTTACTGCACTGGGAAAAGGCCTTCCGTCATTAACAAATAAAATCACCTCTTTTCTATCAAAATGATCACATTTATCCCTTATATACTTTTTTTTTTTCACTAGCCTGTCTCAAAACAGCAGGTACAAAAGCCACCTGTAGCATTACAGTAAATGCCCAGACTCCAGTACGACTTTGAGAAAGCAGGTGGGTAACGGCAGCTCGAAAGAGCTTCACGGAGATTTTCTGCTGGCCTGATCAGTCAACCGATATTTAACATTGCAAACAAGGGCAAATTGAATTATTTGGACCAGAATGAAGAAAATAGGCTGGATGCACTTGACATAACTGGAGGAGAAGCGTAGGTGGGTTTGCTGGTTGGCAGTGGCTGTCAGGCTTGGGGCAGGCACAGCGGCAGGCCCTGCGCAGGGACTGTGGACCTTCAGAACATGCTATGGTGCCTTGCTTCTGGGCAGGTGAAGAAGTCCCAAAGAAAGGAGGTTTCTTGATCAGTAATGATCACAGCAAAATGCAGCAGGTGTTTGCTTCAAATGTTTTATATGGACATGCTGATTTGCTGATTATGGTGGTTGCTTCTTTCTTTAATGAAAATAAAAAACTGCCGAAGTGTTGTGTGGGGTTTTTTTTTAAAGAGAAGGTAATAGGAGAGGGCCTAGTGTTCATGGACAATGGAGAACTAATGGGTGATTCAGATCTGTTGGATGGAACCACGAAAGCAGCAGCGTCAAACGCATTTTCACTGGGGGCCACATCAGCCTCATGGTTGCCTTCAAAGGGCCGAATGTAATTTTAGGACCATGTAAACGTAACTACTCCTACATTTATACAGTCTTAAAATTGTATTGGGCCCTTTGAAGGCAACCGCTAAAGGAAACACATTTATTTAAAAGATTTTAATCATATTTGGACTGCTAGGAAAAAACATTATTGCCACATGGCATCACTATAGAGTACGGTGGCAGGGTGAGAGGAGGTTCTTACACAGCTCTACATTTCTCGTGTTTGTTCTGCATGCCATTTGGATATCTTTATTACTCCAAATTATAGCTACATCTTGTGACCTTAACTTGAGCTTAGCATAGTTTTTATCTAGGATTGTGTATATTTAGGGTCAGTACCAATTAACTTCAATGTAGCATTGAATTCAGATAATAATATCAACAGAATGTAGTGTGTAGAGAGCTCTCATTGCCTTTAGGGAGATGATTTTCCTCCTCTAAAAAAAACACTCTGAACTAACCCAGATGTGCAAGAACAATACTCAGTGACTATACAGAACAGGTTCTGGGGTCCTTTAATCTTAGCCTCCCCATTTCTTTTCTAAACATCTTCAAAGGGCTGCGTTTCTGAAAAGAGAAGTTCACCCATCCTTATTTGCTAACAGGCTGAACAGGAAGGGCATGTGGAAGCTCTTTTTATTTTATTGTTTGATTTAATTAAAAAGCAAATGTAAAAGGTCTGACATATGTGACACTGGGATCCAGGACTCCTCAACACACAGCTCAGTTCTGTATCATGGCAAACTCTGAGAAGTAAATAGCTATACCCATATCCAATGATTAAGTGAGTCACAGTGCAAAAATGAATGTTTTGGGTTTTTTTTTTTTCCATTTACACACTAGCCTAACACAATAAAATTCCAACATGGTTAAATACTGTCCAAAGCATCCCTGTCACTTAAAAAAAGGTGAAATACAGACAGATCTTGGAATACAGTGAAGCTCTTGTTTGTTAAAAGTGTCAGTGTCTCCAATTTTCATTCAGACTGTTGGAAAATCTGAAGGATATAGCTCCTTGAGCATTACCTATAGACTGATTCAGACCTCTGAAACAACAATGTAAATATTTTTCACATTTATCAAGCAGATAAGAAAACAATGAATTTAGGCAATTTCCCCAAAACTGACATTAGAAATCAGTAGCAAGACTGAAGTGTGATGCAGGCCCTGACCTTTCACAACCACTATATGTATTTCTTTATAACAGTTCAAAACAGATGTAGTCATATTTTTATGGCATAAAGCAGTTCAGAGACTGTTTCATGAATACTTAAAAGTTCATTTATTTCTGCCGTGCAAGAAGCCTTTAAATGTTAGAGTCATTCCAACTGATGCTCTGTATTTTCAATCATTTTACAAATGGAAAGGCAGGCATTTCCTCTTCCAAGATGAGGAGAGAGGAAATCAGCTTCTAAATGTGTCTCACAGATATTAAAAAATAGATTATAACCATCTAACTATGTTAAGCCTCTGATTCTCAGGAAATAAAACAAACATCATGACAATGGCAACTCTCAGAGATAAGTTTGTGGAAGTTCAAGGGCTACAGATGTCATTTATCTGGATTTCTGTAAAGCCTTTGACATGGTCTCCCATAGCATTCTTCTCGCTAAATTGATGAGGTATGGATTTGATGGGTGGACTGTTCAGAAGATGAAGAAGTGGATGGATGGACCACCAGATAGTGGTGGTCAATGGCACAATGTCTGGATGGACACTGGTCACAAGTGGTGTCTTTCAGGGGTCTGTACTGGGACCAGTACTGTTTAATATCAATGACATAGACAGTGGGATTGAGTGCACCCTCAGCAAGTTGACAGACAACACCAAGCTGAGTGGTGCAGTTGACACACCCAAGGGACAAGATACCATCCAGAGGGACCCGGACAAGCTTGAGAAGTGGGCCCATGTGAACCTCATGAGGTTTAACAAGGCCACATACAAGGTCCTGCATCTGGGTCAGGACAACCCCCAGTATCAATACAGGCTGGGGGATGAAGGGATTTTGCTGCTGAGTGAAAGACTGGACCTGAGCTGCCAATGTGCACTTGCAGACCAGAAGGATAATCATATCTTGGGCTGCATCAAAAGGAGCGTGGCCAGCAGGTCGAGGGAGGTGATTCTGCCCCTCTGCTCCGCTCTGGTGAGACCCCACCTGGAGTCCTGTGTCCAGCTCTGGAGCCCTCAGTACAGGAAAGACATGGGCCTGTTGGAGAGGGGCCAGAGGAGGCCACCAAGATGATCAGAGGGCCAGAACACCTCTCCTATGTGGAGGACCTGAGAGAGTTGGAGTTGTTCAATCTGGAGAAGAGAAGGCTCCAGGGAGATCATATTGCAGTCTCTCAGTACTTAAAAGGGGTTTATAAGAAAGATGGGGACAGACTTTTTAGCAGGGCCTGTTGCAACAGGACAAGGGGTAATGGTTTTAAACTAAAAGAGGAGACATTCAGGCTTGACATGAGGAATAAATTTTTTTACAATGAGAGTGTTGAAAAACTGGAACATATTGCCCGGAAAGGCTGTAGATGCCCCATCCCTGGAAACATTCAAGGCCAGGCTAGACAGGGCTCTGAGCAACCTGATCTAGTTGAAGACGTCCCTGCTCATTGCAGGGGGTTGGACCAGATGACCTTTGAAGGTCCCTTCCAACCCAGACTGTTTTATGATTCTATGACGCATTCCCTAATGGCCCATTTTAATTACCTGCACAGATGCAAACAAAAATTCTAACCCTTAGGCTCTTCACTTCTTTCCTGGGTATAGTTTGTGTCATCCAAACTACTTACCCATACAAATAGGAGTAAAACATGATTAAATGGCTTTTGGACTATACTTACAGGATTATCCATCCCTCTCCTTTAACCTAACAATCAGAACTTAAAAGAAACCAGGCAAACTCTCTGAGATTACTACATCAATGCAAAAAGCCATGGCAGACTAGTTTCATACAAACATCAGAAAGGTCTCAGTGCGATGCCCACTACAGACTACAGAAAGACTCCTAGCTGACATTGCTAGACACTGGATTAAGTTCAAAGAACTGAGAGTACAAACTGACTAAATATATACATGTAGTTCAAGAAATGTAATTCAGGAATAAAGAAAACAGTGATAATACAAGAAGCATGCAGCTAGCTAGGAAGCTTGTCAAAGGCACAGGAGTAGAAATTCCTCAACAAAACTTGTACTTGAGAGCCAAAGAATGTGGATTTATTTCACTAATGATGACAAGTTCAAGGCATCTACACCAAAATAAGATGAGTGCTGAAAGATGAACTGACACAGGCTATGCACTTCATTTGAGGAGTGCAGATACTGTTCTTACAGGAGGATAGAATCACTCCGAGCACAAAGCTATTACAGACAGAACAATGACTGCTGTAATGAAATGATGTACAGCAGGTCAGAGGCATACAAAAGCTGTTTCTTTCAGGGGGATACTTAAAGGCTTTTTCTGGTTTAGAGCTGATAATAAAATTGTCTATATCAAGAAACAGCTGAGAATCCCCACGTACAGCGTTGCTATGTATTTCATCCGTTCCTTCACTGTGGAAGAGAGGAATTCTACAGATAGAGACAGTAAGTTCCCCTTGCACAGGTTTATTTTCAACATGACGGAACACTCAGCAACATCTCCCTCACTGCATACAGATACGGATCATCTTTATGTATCCACAAACTGTACTAGTTAAGTTCACTAGGGGACTGAAGTGTTTCCAATTGGAAGCATAGGAAATTCCACAAATTCAAGACAAAAGTAAGCACCATTGTGCACTAAATGTCCATTTATAAACTGCTGGATGGCCTCAGCATTCCATCTGGCCCTTCAAAGCAGGGTCTGCTATGGGACATTTGGACACAGATACAAGAAAAATTAATGTTATGAAGGGAGTAGGAAAGAGTTCTACTTGTCAACAAGAGCTTTGACTTTCATTTTGCAGATAAAAATGTAGCTATATCTGGAAATGTTATTCAGATTTAAACATACTTAAATAGCTATACGGAATTATAATAAAGAACTCCGTAAACCAAAAATACCAGGGAGTAAAGTGACTTAATGAAGACCTAGTTCTTACAGACAAGTTACACTGGTTTAATGAAATGAGATCTTGAAACCCATCTTCACCACTATCAGTTTTGTTTTAAGAATGGTTTCTTTCGCTTTAGGTTCAGGTCCCTCTTAACCCTTAATTAAATTGATTTCTTATAAAGGCAGGTTTTAGTGCTACAAACTCCTAAGAAATTTCCAAATTTATTAAAAAAAAAAATCCTACTTATGCATCTTCCATCTTGCTATAGTTTTGTTTTCATGCAGAACTTCCAAAGAGCACGACCTCTCTTACTGTTTCCACTCAGCCCTGTCTCCCAGTGAAGTCCATGTACAGACATTCATTGAAGATTTTTATATTAACACTTGCACTATGTATGTTTATAAGTATCCAGAGTAAAAGGCAATCTAAAGAAGGAATATTCAACCAATACCTTTCTTCTGTCATGTTTGAATACTGGACTAGAAAAAAAAATATATATATATATCTTGTCAGCTTGAAGATTCTAGTCCTTCACTAATTAGACTAGGGATGGATCAATGATGAAAGACTTGCAATATTGTCCTCACCAGCTCTATGAAATCTTGTATCATGCCAGATCTGTAACGCTACTTTTCATATTTTCATCTTGGTTGCATACTATGGAGGATTATAAGAAAACTTTACATGTATACACACAGAAAATTTAAAAAAAAAAAAAAAAAACACAAAACAAAAAACACAATAGACAGTATCACACAGCCAGCAATCTCAATAAAATAGGTCTAACTACCTATATCATGAACCATCTGAGAGCTTATCTCAGTTACATCTCTAGCTGGTAAATTTAACCCCAGCAAGCAAGAGTCACAAACTCAACCAGGCAAAGGAACATTATACATAGCAACATATACATTGAAGGTGGTTTGTAGAGAAGAAGCAAGCCCACGCTTAAGTTTAGAATGATTTTTTCCCCTTCATAACTAAAAAAAGTCCACTTAGCTGAAAGAGCCACAGCAGCAGCCCACTTCATGGGAATGTACTCCTGTAATTAGTAGACGGCAAATATGATACTTAAGGGCAATTGGCAAGTTAAAGAGGTTCAGGTGATGTGAATTGACTGGGAAGGCTAAGAAGGATGAAATCCTCAGGTTGAAGAGCTGGTTGTATTGAGATAGACCAGGGTATCTGCTAGTCTGATGTGGTTTTAATTCTTTCATTGCTATTAGTTGAACAGAGTTGTTTATTCTGTTGTGTTGAGTGACAATAAAGTTATTTTGGAATTTCAGACCAACGTAATAAAAAGTAAATAGAAAATAAGCATCAGAAGTGTTCTCTTTCCTTATCAAAATACCAGCTCAGAAGGATTCAGTCAGTGCATAGTTATTAAGACACAAAAAATAATGAAATTAGTAAAAATTCTAGCTTTAAATCTCATGAACTCTACTACCTTAAGCATGATTTTTTTTTTTTTTTTTAAAACAAATGAAAGCTGGGGCTCTTAAACCATCCCACGTTGAGCAAAAGGAAGTGGAATATTTTTTAAAAATCATGGAATTTTTGAAAACTTACAGTGAGAGAAACAAAATCTAAGCATTTAATGAAATCATAGGAGACAGTCGTGCATTATTTATGCTCACTCAGGAAAAGAACAATCAAATACTGCATTAATATTTTTCTTTGCATGAGCAAACACTCTGTAGAACGAGACAGTTTGGAAGAATACATAGATTTACTTACTGTGAAGCTTCACTGATGTACTTTGCAATCAGATTTTCAGTCATGATTTGCTCATGTGAAATGGAACCAGAAACAAACGTGAACTACTGACAGAAAAATCCAATGCCCAGCTCTGTTCCCCATCCTGTAAAATGGGGTTCTTTCATACTTCTGAAGTTCATGCTAGATATTGGAAAGACCATCTCTACTTTATGCCTATATTCTTTGGAGCAGTGGAAAGTGGGAAACTATAATAGCAGGAGAAAAATTCTTTTGAAGAACCAGGTAAAACTATTAAAATTTGTCCCAGAGAAAAATACCCAACTGATAAGCAAATTGCTTTTAGGAGTGCTGCTAAATTCACTGTTCATGTTTTCATTTGAACGTATCCATAACCATAAAATAACACATCCCTTCTTCCATACTTCTAAAATGTGTAAAAGAAACAAACAAACCAACCAATAAAATCCCACACCACACTAGGGGGCCAAACTATCAAAAAAAAAAAAAAAAAGAAGAAAGCAAGAAAGCAAGCTAATTTTGAATTTATTCACAAAATGGTCCTCAGATATTACAGCAACAGTCACTATTATAGTATTATAGTATTCGCTCTCAGATTTCTTTTTATATTTTGTGCTGCTTTAGTTTAATTCTTACATATGTTCCAATTCTGGAGCCATACATGTTTCACCCTCAAAAATATTGTCTAGATAGTAAAATAATATGAATAAATAATTTTGGTGCAGTGATAGAAACATCAGCAATATACACTGATCACTTATAGGATTAACTTCTTAAGCAGCTCTTTCTAAAGCATGTTTAAATCTTTGGAGGAACTACTGGAGACATCCAAAGTATTATTATTAGAAGATGTTACAACAGATGTCCCCACAATTTACCACAAAAACAAAAACTTAAATTATTTTATGAAATTCCTTTGGTGTTTCAACAGTCTTTGAAGTACAGAATAACATTTTCTAAGAACTGTGATTTATAGGCGTGCTGCTTTACTTGGATTTTTTTGTAAATCATGTGGGGGTTTTTTCTGCTCTTGTAATGTGACAGCTTAACTCCTCTCTTATGTCAGAACAAACTGAAAAAAAAGTCCATAAACGAAGGAAATTCTCTTAGGACTTGTAATTCACAAAGTATTCATTAGCATGATACATATCAGAAAAAAACTGTAGGCAATTTCACACTTGATTTCTGTTGCAAAGCCCAGTGACTCAAATTTTATGACTTCATTGGAAATAAGGATCTTACACCCATATTTCACTAAACTTACATCAAAATTGCAATGCGATTACATGTCTCTTACCTGAACATGGTAAATCTACATTACACAAAGAATTGGCGTAGAAATCATAAGCTGGTCGTGCACTGGTCAGAGGCATTTCCTGGACAATTCACTGAAGTTTTTGGTGGTTTAGTAAGTTTTGGGAGCCCTCCCGACACCTCTGAATCCAGAGCAGTAGGATAAGTTTTCTGAAATGAACACAGGTATCTCTGTGACATACTGCACCATATACTCTGGACACAGTTGTAGTTCCCCAAACCAATTCATTCTTCTTGATGATTTCCCCTGTCAATGAACCCTTATCTGCAATAGCAATTAGCACTAGAACCAGGTGAGTTTTTGGCACCATAGAGTTGCTGATGACAACATGAAAAATCATTTGTCTCATACAGGAAATAAAGGAAAAGTGCCTCAAAAAAAGTAATCTTTCCTAATTTTCAAAATAAATGCTTTGATTTTTTTTTAATTCATAATGTCTTTAACTGCTGAAACTGCCTTTTTTTTTTTTTCAAAATACTGACCTATTCTTAGAATTAAACCTCTATATCAGCTTTCAGGGTGGGCCTATTGTTTCTCAAAACTGTCATATTTTGTCCTCAAACATGACATTTATTCACAGAGCTCTCGTTAACAGAGTCTGAGTTGCACAGATGCAGTGAATTATGTAATAAATACACCATTTACTGGCATTAGTAAAATCTGTGGTAAATCTAATGACTTTTCCATCTCCAGTTCCCTTAATTTGTAAAAGAGTAAAACACAGATGACTGGGCAAAATTTTTTTCATTAGCAACATGAAACAGCTTAGCCGTATATTTACAGAATTACTTAAGAGTTTTCTTAACATTTTCTATGGGCATTCTTTACAATATTTTTCGTAAAATATCTAAAGATTGTGCTGTTTCTTGTAATGAATGGGTTCCTGTATTGATCCTGTAAGTGTGGAGCAGCACTTCATGCTGCAAAATTACCAGGCTATTTTGCATTTGTATTCTTTTTGTCAAGTAGAAGTCCTGGGGCCCGAAAAGCTATGGCAAATCAAAACCTTGCTCTGCTTTTTTGTGAACCCAAGAAAGAACACAACACTTTCAATGACTTACTGGTAAGCCAGTTAAGGTCACAATATTGATACCTGTTAGTACCTAATTAAATGAACAGGAATACAGAAAAGCCTGAAGATCTATGTTTGCAGAAATGTTTGCATAGCTGTGTAAACCTAATCTTATTTAAGTAGACACCTACACAAACAGCTAATTATTCAAAAGTTGAGAAGCTGTGCGAGGGAAAAGGTCTCTAAGTGCTTTTCATGCTCATGCACTGTTCTGAATTCAGAATACAATAATCTGGAAAAAATGTCTAGAAACCCAAATGGCTGGCTACATTTCTGTGTGTCTATCTCTCTGTGAGGTTTCATTGGCACCATGGAGCAATATAAGAAGACCAGAATGTGCTTAAATGCTGTATTGTTCAACATCTAGTATAAGTTTTAAGGGTGCACCAATACAGGCTTAAAAAGGGTTGACTTAACTCTTTCAAAACCTATAAAGTATGTTGGACAAAACTGTACACCAGGAGATCCCAAGTGAACTGCTGAAAGCCTTAACCCTGGAAACTGAAATGCTGAAATATTTTTGGTGATTTTATGAGTAATCTTAACACTGTCATTGTGTTTTACTTCTTTAATCGTACTTTTTTTTTCCTTTATGGCTATTTAAAGAATATACGTGGATGAAAAGCACCACTGACAGAGAACTTCCATCATGTCAGCCTAAAATGTATACTAAATTGTATTATTTCCCTTTTAGGGGCTAGCTACCCTATAAAATGCACTTTACTAACGTTTCTCTATGTGTTCTAAATGACTCAAATATATTTGCATGTTCCAGTTTGATCTGTACACCTGGGATCTTTTTAACCAATCTGTTTCTTATTAAGCCATATAGAGAAATTGTAGACTTGTTCATACAGTCTTGCCTTAAAAAGAATGCCTGTGCTTGCTTCATGAATGGAATGAAGAGTCTAGGGATGTTGGAGTTAACTGCGTGGGCTGATTACTTGAGATTTAAAAACTCTTGTTATTCACAGCTCTCAGTGTTGCATGTAAGCATTATATTCTGCATTGTCTCCCAACTCTTTGTACTTTTTGCTCAAATAAATATGAAAGACATGCAGCTGGTAGTCAATAATCTACGATTAAAGCAGTTTTTAAATGTGCTGGATATTCTAATCCCTTTAATTCTTCATTTGCATAACAATTTGTCTTCATATTTTTCCCTAGGGAATTTAAAACTGTAATCTAAGAAAAGAAGAGAGTTTCATTTCCTCATTAAAAATTTCCGTTCACTTCAGCAGTAAATCTGAGCCTGGAACAATTTGTCCAAGTATTAGCTGGTGCACAGGGAGAGAGAAAACTGCCCAAAAATCTCTTAGCTGCTGCTTCAAAATATGGTCTGGACTAGAAGAGTTTTTGCTGTTTTCTACCCCTGAACATCAGCATCATATCCTAGCAGTTTGTTTACAAGGATCCAACAGGAAAAGGAGAGACAAAGGGAAACTGCATGTGAAGGAGAGACCAGGGTACAACAGAGACTTGAGCATTTTTTTCTCACAGTATCAGCTTGAAGACAGAAGGGAAACAACAGAAATTCCAACCAGCCTTCATCAGCAGGCTTCTTCATCAAAATTCTTAGACTTCATCCTGGGATGGATGGGTGGATGGATGGATGAATGAATGGATACATTTTTTAAAAGAAATCTAACAGAAATATCAAAAAGCTAGCTAAGCTTTAACTCCATGGTAAGCCAAGACAAGAAGTCACAGCAGTTTGATTTAACTTACTCCGTTGTCTGGTCTGAAATTCTGACAATGAGTTTGAATTATAGGATAACAAGTTTTGGAACAATATGCTATTTTCAAGTGTTCCAGAAAAGCAATAATTTTGCTTTTACCCATGCAATGGGAAAGGTCATTGCATGCTTTACATCAGACTCATGTTTTGAATGCTATATCTGTGAATGTTTGTAGAATTTGAAAAGATCATTCACAGAACTTGGGAAGGAAACCCCTTGTAGCAAAATAACTGCATATTTTCAGATTTTCTCATAAAACTAACAAGAAGAAATAGGAGGAAATAATGTGTAACTGTTCCTTTAACCACTGTGCTTTTCATTTAGCATGTGACATTTCCAGCTTTTTCCACCGTTAAACAAATTACCTAAGAAAGAAAGATTTCCGATGAGTAACATCTCATTAAAGTGAGATATCCTTGAGAAGTTCTGCTGATTTTTATAAATGAGGAGAAAAAAAAAAAGGCAAATTACCAGAGCTGAAGACAATCCCAAGCCAGAAGAGCGAGACCCCAGCAGACCAGCAAGATATTTGAGTTCTGAAAGTCAACATGTCAACAAGGACTCAGAAAATCCCTCATGTGAAGGAGTCAGAGCTCACTGTTGGAAATGGGTCTTATGTCACTTGTGCAAGAGCCATATTATATCAACAGCATTTGCACTAGGCCTGGAACATTAGAAAAGTCACTTTATTCCTTTGTTCATTTGGTCTCCACTCTAACTTCTCTGATCCCCCAATTATAAGTACAATATTGTTCATGTAAGAATTAGTTTTTCTAACAAATATTCTGACGCGAGTAGCACTTTATACCGTGAAGGGCTGTTGAGGAGCACATTTTGTGTTCTTTTCATTTATTCCTATAAACACAAAAATTGGAGTCAGCTGTCAGTTCCATTGAAATTGGAAGGATGAATATCACTTTAATGTTACAATTGAAACCAGATTACTTTTTAAAGAAAGAAAGAAGCAGCAAGTTATGCCTTGAAGAATCTGTAGAAGATTTATTGCAAATGTACAAACCAAAATCATTTAATACAACCACAGCTAAAATGCAGTATATATTGTTTTATTTTTCATACAGCTAATTCTGGCAGATACTAAGTATCCCACTCCAAACCAGCACATGTAGTTAATTATCAGTTTGTCTTTAAAGCTGATAAAAATGCCACAAATATCACACAATATAAAATAATTTAAATATATTTCATTATTATTAGAAATTATTCATTCCTTTTCATCTTGTGTTTAAAATATAATTTTACTATTCTTACCAATTATTCTTAGATTTTCTTGCTTGTTTTGATTTTTTCCTCAAGAAAAGCCCAGCTTAGTAACGTTTTGTGAGACCAGATGCACCTTTAAAATGAAAACACAGTAGAATGCAAAGCTGGTTGAAGTCAATGAAAACAAAATTAGACAAAATGAATGCAGTTTGTTTCAGTTGCCTTTGGCTAGGATGCTGCCTTTTCTGCATGTAGCTACAACATCGAGAAAATATTTGCAAGTAAAATCTGGTAATAATAGCAAAGTACACACCAATACTAGTTGTATTCTAGAAATGAGGTAATTTTCTCAAAGCATTTAGCTTCCAGCTGCCAACGAGGCCATGCCTGCAGCAGTGTCATCCTTACTTGGCTTTGTAACAGTTCTCCAGCCCGCTAGGCTCAAGAGTTTTAACGCATACCTACTGCAATGACCTCAAATAATCCTGCTCTCTGGTGAGGCTCCACCTGGAGTTCTGCGTCCAGCTCTGGAGCCCTTAGTACAGGAAAGACATGGACCTGCTGGAGAGGGGCCAGAGGAGGCCACCAAGATGATCAGAGGGCCAGAACAGCTCTCCTATGTGGAGGACCTGAGAGAGTTGGAGTTGTTCAGCCTGGAGAAGAGAAGGCTCCAGGGAGATCATATTGTGGCCTTTCAGTACCTAAAAGGGGCCTATAAGAAAGATGGGGACAGACTTTTTAGCAGGGCCCGTTGTGATAGGACAAGGAGTAATAGTTTTAAACTAAAAGAGGAGACATTCAGGCTAGGCATGAGGAAGAAATTTTTTTAAATTAGGGTTGTGAAGCACTGGAATATGTTGCCCGGAGAGGCTGTACTTGCCCCATCCCTGGAGACATTCAAGGCCAGGCTGGATGGGGCTCTGAGCAACCTGATCTGGTTGCGGATGTCCGTGCTCATTGCAGGGGGTTTGGACTACATAACATTTCAAGGTCCCTTCCAACCCAAACTATTCTATGATTCTATGATATAAGCGGTCTTTCTCCTGGTAAGTTCCAGCAGTGCATTATTTTGTACTTAGCAGGTGTGACTGTGTCTCTAGTGGCAGTGCGACTGCACGCAACAGCCACAGAAGAGCTCTGGTGAAGTCAAGCAGTGGGGCTGCTGCAGGACAGGAGCTTCCCCGGCCCTGCGGTACCTGACTCTCCACTGCTGTCCCAGGGGTCTGCAGTGGGGTGCTCCTGAGGCACCAGTCTGCAGTGTACCCTGGAGGTGGTCTCTTCAGATTTTCTGGGATATTTCAGAGAACCGCCTGTGCAAGAGAGATGAAACAATCACAATAATACCCAATGGTCTACAAACCTGGTAATAATTTTGTGTCCAGTTTGCAGGCAAGAGTGAGCTCACTTCCCAGCTGTAGGAGCATGCTGTAATTCTGGTGAATAACAGGAGCTGGGATCTTTGTTTCCTTTCTCTGATGACCTTGTACAAGATTTTAACCTTGAGTACAAAGAGTTTGCAGGACACTTGCCTCCTCTACTGTTCCATCTCCGCCAGTCAGAATCAGGATGCATTTCCCATTGCTATCTGATGAAGTTTGTCCCGTGAATTCCCAACAGCATCACAGGGACAAATACCCTGTCTGACTCTTATAATGCATGTTTTGTTGCAGGTTCAGTGCTGTGAGACTCTCACTTGCCAGTAACTAATGGAAAACTATTACTTCAGAGTCCAGCCTGTCTCTCATTTGTCCCAGCCACCTTTCCAGCAGAGCTAGGAAGCCTTTCCCTTGTCAATTTATAAGAGTAATAAAAAGGGAGAAGGAATGGCCATGGCTATACTTTCTAATGGGGAAATGGGTTAAAGGCTCTGTTATGACTTAATCCAGTTCCTTGAGATGATAAAGCTAGACAGTATATCTACAGACGTCTCTTTGCTTGGCCTGAAACACGGACCAAAATATGCAGGCGATACACCTTCCATCTTTCCAAATGGTTGCTCCTGTGCTGAAAAGGGGGATTTGGCAATGTCATTTAATTTTACATCTTGGTGCCTATTGCTTCTCTCTGGAAACTTCATATCCCATGAATTGTAAGTCTGTAAGGATTTCCAAATTTGACCAGTACCCTCTCACCCAGGTCATATCTAAGCTTGTCTCTGAAGTAAACGGTGTATTTGGAACATCTGTTTTACCTTGACCTCTAAGAAATCCTGATTTTCATCCTGAATCTTAACATTTAACTGTGCCTGCCTTTTCTTAATGTCTGCCAGGGCTTCTCACTTGCTTAGAACCAGGTTGTCTGCCTCTTCTCTCATCATTACTGGCCTCCTGCTCCCCATCTCTTTCGTGCTTCCACGCCACAATACCAAATTTCTGTAGCTCTGGAAAACCTCTTTTTTTTCTGTGACTTTGTTAACAATCTCCTTGGCCACCTGCTCTGAGACTCCTGATCTCCCTGGGTTCTGGCTTTTTATTATTTCTGTCTCTGTCTTGGAATGGGAGGAATGGCATTATCTCCTTAGCTTTATATAAGATTTTGAAATGGAAAATATGAAAGAAGCAACCCTAAACAAAAGCTTTTTTATTGTCTGAAGCTGGACTTTTTTTCCCCTATTGACTTTCTTATGTCCTTGACATTGAAAAAGAGAGAGGAAAGGGGTTTTTAAACTTTCCTTTGGCTCTTTTCTACTTCCTTAAGTACATTTATACATGTTGTCCAAACAAGTGGGAAACAAACCTGATTGGTGTGAAACAAAACTTCGTCTTTCCTGTTATCTACTGCTGCATCATTGCATATCATAGTTACTGTCAACTGCTTAGAGTAGCCAAATCCACTTGTTCTGCCCTAATCTGGGAGGAAAAGGTGATCTAGTTTACGCCATATGTGTCCCCTCTGGACTTACCCTGACTTACAAGTATGAACAAACCGAGGGGTTTTGCAAAAGTCAAGAGGGCAGAAAGTGAGGAAAAAACATCAACTTCAGCTTTCCACAGACAGCTTTCAGCATCAGGCTGCCAAGAATAAACGCAGCACTTTAAAGAGAAAGGCAATCTTTTTTCTTTTACCTCTGTGTTGAGGTTTTGACTTTTGAAATGGAGTTGAGATTTAAGTAAATGAAGACGTAAAATTATATAAAAGGTGTTTCCTTCACCCATCATTTAACGTGGATGTAATATTTATTTTC
Source organism: Caloenas nicobarica (assembly GCF_036013445.1). Lineage (NCBI taxonomy): Eukaryota > Metazoa > Chordata > Aves > Columbiformes > Columbidae > Caloenas > Caloenas nicobarica. The sequence continues at coordinate 146,116,214 of NC_088246.1, forward strand.
TTAATTAAAAAAATGTCTCATAGTCTCACTAGCTAGAACTAAGGTAGTTAGACTGTAGATGTATTAAAGATCTTAAGATAGAACTGACCAAAAAAAAGGAAATACTATTAGTTTGGCACCATGTACTTATCCAGTAACCAGCATGAGACACATCTACTCTCTGTTCCAAGTTTGGTTTGATTCCATAGAGGAGACATTGAGGTACAAAACAGGATCACACAATGTAATATAGTAGAATCACAAGCCTGGACTTCAGGAGAGCAAACTTCGGCCCCTTCAGGGATCTGCTCAGAGAAATGTCATGTGGTGCTGTGCTGTAGAGAATAGCAGTCCAGGATAGCTGGTTGATTTTCAAGGGCTGACTCTTCCAAGCTCAAGAATGATCATCTCATGTATTAGGAAATCAAGTAAAGGCGGTTCAGAGGAGTCCTGAATGGATGAACATTATCTGATACAAATTTCTTACTGCTTTCTGCAGGGCTCTAAAAGACCAAATCACATAGTGTATTGAAAAATATCCTCATGTGAAATATTGCCTCCTTTTGTGATTGAATTCTTTCTTTAGAAAGCACCACATTGAGATGTGATGTGTAGGGTCATGGTTCAGAGTGTAGATGTGATGCTTAAGGACATGGTGTTGTGGTGGACTTGAAAGTGTTAGGTTTATGGTTGGACTTGATAATATTAAAGGTCTCTTCCAACCTAAATGATCCTGTGATTTATGGGTTTTTTAATAGGTGTGTATGGTCAGTTATTAATATTTATCATCTCTGTTTTGTAGAAGTAATTGCACACACATATTTACGTTGTTCAGCTAAGAAAGTGATAACATTTAGAAACAAGGCTCAACTTCTAACATATTTTCTTGATTAATTTTGGTGAAGTGCAGAGATTTACTTGTAAATGCGGATTGTGAGGAACCTGCAGTGGATATTTTGTTTGTTAGTTGGATGTTTCTGCTGTACTGCTAAGTTTGGAAATCAACAGTTTAGAAATCAGAAAGCTACAGTATATGAAAGATTTTTTTTTCTTCTTCTGATGTGGAGTATTTTGCTTTTCATAAAGAACAATGCAGCTTCATTTGTTGCCTTAAATTGCAGTAAAGGGTCCTCTCCCCACCCTGCAGAAGTGCTGCTGTATGAACTGCAGCGATGTTTTCATCCATTACCTGACAAGATGGAGACGTGATAAGTTTAAAAGCCACGACCTATTCGCATCACCCATATAAAGCAAACACCGGGATCTTAAGGGATGCAAAGGCCTCCATAAACCTGGGGTACCCTCGGGAGCCGCAGACAGTGGGACAGCCTGGCCTCTTGCGGCGAGGCTCCCGCCGCTGCAGCAGCAGGATCAGCAGCAGCAGCAGCAGGATCAGCAGCAGCAGGATCAGCAGCAGCAGCAGCAGCAGCAGCAGGATCAGCAGCAGCAGGATCAGCCGCAGGATCAGCAGCAGCAGCAGCAGCAGCAGCAGGATCAGCCGCAGGATCAGCAGCAGCAGCAGCAGGATCAGCAGCAGCAGCAGCAGCAGCAGCAGCAGGATCAGCAGCAGCAGGATCAGCAGCAGCAGGATCAGCAGCAGCAGCAGCAGGATCAGCAGCAGCAGGATCAGCCGCAGGATCAGCAGCAGCAGCAGCAGGATCAGCAGCAGGATCAGCAGCAGCAGCAGCAGGATCAGCAGCAGCAGCCGCCGCCCTCTCCGCGGCCTCGGGGCGGCGATCGCGCTCCGCCGGGCGGCCGCGGGGAGCAGGAGCGCTCCCGAGATTTGCAGATCGTTTATTCCCGCCCTGAATAATCCTGTTGTCAAATCTGCATGTTTCTTAGAACCATCCACAGAAAACTAAAGGAAATCAAGAGAGCTGTGCAGCGTCTATGCAATACCTCTTATGCTTGTGGCTCTGGCCAAGATGAAGTGCCAAGAGAATGGCTTCCTATAGTAAATCAGCATTTCTAATTCTGCACGAGAGTATTAAAATAAACATACACACACATATTACTGTTCTGATTTTGTTTGAAGATAAACCTGAAGGGCCAGGTTCCTTTTTATTAAAAATGCTTTTACTCTAATCCACAGGGGAAAAAAAAGTACAACACATGAATATGCATTTTGGTCTCTTGGATAAAATTCCTTAGGCAGGGTTTCTTGGATATTTTTGTCTTTTTTTTTTTTTTTTTCTTTTTAATGTTATTCAGGCAATAAACCAAAATCTGTTAAGATTTATTTGAGAACATTTCTAGGTTCAGGGGATTTGACTTTTCTTTCATAGTTCTGCATCAGAGTGGTTTTGGAAATTAGACACTATTTTGTTCCTAAAAGCTATGACGCAAAATCTCTTATCTCTATTCAAGCTGCACACCATTTTTCTTCAGTCAAATAGTACCCAATTAGCCATGCAATGTTTTATATGAGGAAAGTAGAAACAGCCTTTCATTTTCTGCATAGTCTGATTATGAATTAGCAAAAAACCTGAAGTTTAAACCACCTTTGGCATATGTAGCAGCTCTCTTTACAGTATCTTTTATAATGTGACAAACAAGGCAAGAAAGTGTTCTGTGCTCATTATTACTTGCATATGAAGGGCCTTTTCTGATCTGAATTTAGACAGAATGAAGTACTTTAAATTCCTTATTAAAAGATAGATCTTCATTAAAAAATCAAACAACCTCACTGCCTCCAGAGCCTGCCTTTCACCCACAAATCTTCATTTGATTACTTTCAAAGGAAGCAGTGGTCAATTTTGATCAACTGCCTTATTTTCAAAACCTGTTTATTTTGGTTCTTGTTCCTTTGAGAAGATCTTTTGAAGATTTGTGTGATGTGAGTTCTTTGTGCAATTTACTCTGTTAATCTTCTTCTGATGCAAAACTGTCAAACTGTTAGAAAGAAGTTGTACATGAACTTAATAGTTGTTAGACAATAATGTTCTATCATACGCTGCTGAATATTGACTGACTGTTCAGAAATTACAAATGGGATGAAGTTGATGAAGTAGTTGACTCCTATTGACTAAGCCTGAAAGACTACTAACAGTCTTCCCACACAATGCTGATAGCCCTGATTTATTCTCGTGGAAGATAACAGCAAATCAGTGCAGTGGGGCTAGAGGGCAGTTGATCCAGAAAAGTGTATGATAAAAGGGTATTTAGAAAAGCAGGGCAGTGAACTGGAAATGAACAGAACAGGACTATATTTAGTAACACAGTGTTTCAAAAGTATCAGAGCTGGCATTAGAGCCCAAAGTCTACACGGTGTGGACACAAGCCACAGATCAGAAGCTTTAGGCAACCTTGATGATATTCCAGGAAAAGCAAGGCCGGTAGGCTCTGTCCCTCAACAAGCACCCAAGAATGCTTGAATCACAGTGTGCAGACGACAGTTTATTGCTGTATCTTCCATCTGTGCTTCCATAAAACCATGTGGCAGGTAGATAAAAGGAGGGGCCCTATCTAAAATGTCCCTCACTAGGATGTAGCAGCAGCCAAGTTGACTAGTCATATATACTAACATACACAGTATCCTAGATCCAGATGATGTTCAACAGTTAGGTGAGGGCCAGAAAATTGCCTGACATTGTTTTGCCCAGTTGCGCAATGTACAGTGTGTTTCAAAAAGATGGACCCAATTTCAATACATAGTGATTTCAAATTGGGTCTGTCTTTTTGAAACACCCTGTACAATATTGGCAAAATCTAAGTTTACTGTTAGGATGACCAAATATTAGCACAGCACAGTTGCTGCTCTGTAATACCCAGTTTATAAAGTTTTCCATTGCAAATTTTAGCAAGGCAGTAGAACATTTTCTCCTTTTGTGCAATGGCCAGAAAAACAACAGAACTGTCATTAGGTAGATGATAATATCTTATTAAAAGATAATAAGTTTCTAATTGTATGATAGGTGGGTACAGCAGTATTTTTCAAAGCAAGGAATCCCAGGCAATCAAAAAAAGAGTGTTTGGGTCTTTTTCTTCCTACTGAAGCAGAGATGGCTATGTGTAAGGAACATATTGTATGGAAATCTGCTTGCTCAACCCAGGAAATAATAGCAAAATACTAAACTTTTCGAACAACTTTTTCAGCAACGGGATATTATTGCATTAATACAAAACAGGCAGGCAACATATTATTGTTGAAACAAAAACATGATAATTAAACAGAGTTATGGTAAAAATTAAGGTCAGAGGAATGGAGGCACAGTCATACAAAGGGATGTTAGAAAATCCTAGGAGGTGATGTGCTCAAAGCAGTCCCCTTCATCTCTCTGAAGGCAATAGGGGAGAATGTTGTGGCAAGGACTGTTATTAAAAATGAATCACTTTCTGCATTTCTTGGAGGCAATATCTGACATTTTTAACAGAAGGGGCTCCAGCACAGCTCTTTGCTGCTGCACCATCTGCATCATTCCCCTCTCCAGTCACATGCTCCACCAAAGTCCCTGGACAGTCTGTGGCCTTCTGCAGGGATGGAGCTGAAGCCTTTGTTCCCGTTTCAATTTTCTTTGAAGACTAGTCAGCCTCTCTCTGGGTGACAGTTCCCTTCTTCGTATGGGCTGTAGTTCTGCAGTTGCTAAGGGAAATGATAAAAAGCCCAAGAATGTGTTGGGCTGCTCTTAGTCTTCATGCAAACCAGGATGAAAACGTTTCTGCTCGGAGTTTTGGAATGCTGTTGCCCTTCTTCTCCTCTGGGGTGGCTTTTCTTTCAAGGATCTTGTCCAGAAAGGCCTAGACAAAGCAGACAGAAATGAAGTGTTGCTTTTCTCTTGGCAACGTTTATTACAGGCATGGAGGGCAAACAACAGTCAGTCGAGCTCTCCGAGTGCTGCTTTGACTTCCAATTTACACAACAAAGCAAAACATCTTCTTTGGCTTCTATTCAGTTTCACGATACACAGAAATCCGCATAAAGTTTAATGAAAATTTTAGCATTCACGTTGTAGAATTTTGTTCAACAAAACATGCCATGTGTTCTTGGAGCTTTATACAATTTGAGCCATCTTTGTGGCTTGATTTAAATATTTGCCTCTTGAAGGTTCAGCTTTATTTAACATCAAATTTATTAATGCATCTTTGAGTTAATACATCTTTGCTATTGTTTTAGTTAGAGTCTTGGTATCTTCCACTATTATAAACAGTTTTGTTGTGCAATGCCTGAATATTTCCACTTGTTTTGTGCAGAGGGCTTGAATTAAAGGACAGCATGGGGTAGGAGGATTTTATGAGCGGACTGCGAGTCAGGGAAAATGCATGAAGGCAATAAACATGAGCCACGATTAAGGATTTCATGCAGAAACTGAAGATTTTGAAAATTTTAAATTTTTCAGATTTGGTAGCTGCTTGAATACGTGGCGTTAATCCTAAGGAAGGATCCCAGTTTTACTAAGTATTGTAGCAGGCTGCTGATATCCAGAAGAGGGTAATTTTGATGTGTCTTATGCAGAAGCGAACAGAACAGAGGATTCCCCTGGCAGCACTTCCAGAATGGCTGAATTCCCCCTTCACAGTGTGCACAGTACTGGTGCTGCTCAAACGTACCTGATTGCTTTCATAGGTCTTGTCTTGTACAGATCTTCAGGTCTTGTGGAGGAGAGGTGGAGATCCAGTTCTGAAAATTACTGTCTGGGGCATTTCATGACCATCATCATCCTCTTCACAGACATTTAAGGATGCACTACAGTTTATCACTGAGTGGCCAGACGGCAGCATGTCCAGAGGTCTTGCTTTGGCTTTTTCTCCTGAAGGTTTTTCTGCCAGTGATCCTTTCATTTGTTTTAGTATCGGGGACAACTTTGCCCTTTCTCTTTGCAAGTGCACGACAAGAAAGTGTCATGTAGATATGGACATTTTCTGACAGGTCTCCAGCTAAAGTTGAACGTGTGTCTCTCCTTTAAAGGCACGAGGCTCAGGATCTCTGAAGGGCTCCCAAGAGAAGCAGCAGAAAGCAAGAGAATGGCTGCACCACTAGTTGTGTGCTGTTAATATTTCTTAACATAGAGAAGAGAAACTCAAGACTTTTCACTAGTTTTTAATCAGAATGATGACAACTAGTCAAAATGATCCATGCACAGAGGTCAGGCGAGCAATTGGAAGAGTGCTTGAGAACAATGCTTGGGACACAGCCACATGAATCTTTAGGCCTTGGTTTTTTGCAAAATCTCACCCACAGAGCTGAGGAAGAAAGCCAATCGGGAAAATCTTCTTGATGGGAAAACCACTTTCTCTCATGCGTTTCCCTCTAACAACACACCTCTCTCTAACTGCTTTCTGATGTAGATTGTTAAATAAAATGCCAGCTCTGTGCAAACGGATTTCCTTGCAGAACCCTGTGGCCTCAGTGCTCACTCGAGTGACTTATTCTTGAGCAGAGGATTAACACTGCAATACCCAACAGCTGCAACAAGTTACAGTAATTCCTACTTGTTGAGCCAGCAAAACCTCCAGAAGCAGCTCATCTGCTCCAATGACCACTTGCTGCCTGCAGGAGCTCCACTTTGGACTGAATCTGCTCTTGCCTATGCCTCAAGTACAGCCTGTTCAGCCGAGGTGCCCTTAAAAATCCAGGCTTGCAGGTTAAATGGATTTGAATTGACTCCTACCTAAGAGGCAGAAGAATAACATCAGATATCCTGTAACACAAGGGCATTTGAGAACACCAATTTTTGTGAAGTGAAGCCTCTGTTTCTATTCTAGGTCTCCATTACTGTCTGCAAAATATATTACTAGCTACCACTTGACACAAAGTAAGAAACAATGAAATAGAATGAAATGGAACCACTAAATGAGTTCTTTATTAAAGGCACTTTAATTCTCTTTTTTTTTTTTTTTTTTTAAGTACCGCTGATACATTTCCAATCAGAGATTGAAACTTATTTGTTTCTGTAGCACTCTTGCCAAATGCATCATTTTAAACAGTAAATTACCTGGAAATATTTGCACACAACCTCTGATACAATTTCAAGAAATCAAAGAACCAAAATAAATGTTAAGCTGCCAACAAATCCAGCACAGTTCATTTCCTTTACTGCAGCCTTATAAAGGTAGCTTTACTTTTTTTTCAGATGGAAAAAAAAAAAAGTTGTCTTGTCTGAAGTTCTAATCTGTTCAGGACTTTTTTATTACTTCTCTAACCTGAATGTCATTAGCAGTTCCCTCAGCTTGGCACTACTTTTCATGCCAAACATCTGAGGGTATGGAGGCTTAAATATTAAAACTGCAGTTGTACTCAATTTGTTTGGAATATGACTAAAACATTCTGACATGATTCTTTCTATAGCATCACAGTGTTAGCTCAAGCTGACTTTTTTTCTTCTGCTACAGCCTTTTTGATATACTTTTCTGTTTCTTTGATTTTAAGCGAGAGACCCTGCACCACAGGACCAATACTGAAATCTCCCCCAGGCTGGCACAACACCACAAGCCAGAGGCTCATGAATCACTTTTCATCTGATGGGCACTAATTTTTCTAGATTGCCTTCAGCATTCCCCACAAGGACTCAACGAATTTGAAAAATAGTTTTCAGGAATATTGCGAAACAAATATACACATAAAGAAGAATTTTGCATATGTCATTGGGACCTCAGCGCTACCAGCTCTACCAGCCTACTTCAGCCTGTGCCGTTGTGGGCAAAGCAGTTTAGATGTGGAGAATTTTATTGGCGTGCCAACAAACACAAACCTTTGCTTACCAGGTTTGTTATTGAGAGAAAAAACACGTACATACAAAAAAACCCCACAAACCTTTACATAAACCCCTATCCTCCTCCATCCTCAGTCTCTATTTTCTTTCTTTCTGCCATGGATTACACTCTCTCCATCAAAACCCGCCCAGTGAGATGGTGAGTCACGATCCCTCGGGTGTGTTCCCACCACTGCGGTCCCTCAGAGGTGTACCTGCACCAGCAAGGGTCACTCACAGGCCCATCAGGGTGTCCATACCCCCCTCACCATGGAAAATCTCCTGCTCTAAGAGCACATCTTCAGACCCCAGCAGTCACTTTTGCCCTCCTAAAATATTTTTGAGCAGCAGCACCGGGGATTTCTGGGTTCAGCTGAAGTGTTGATCAGGGATGGGTTTTACTTGTTTTAGAGTCAGCTGGAAGCAGCTGTGACCATCACAGGGTAGATCATGCCCTCCTCACACTGGTCACCACTGCCTCCACCTGTGACTTAAAACCTGTAACTTATGCCCACTTATGCCTATATGCCAAATATAAATTTGGGAAAAACTAATGCATGCTGAAAAACAAAATGGTCACATTTTACAAGGTGTTGTGAAAATAGCACTGAATTTCCAACACCTTGGATATTTATGTTGCACTCTTATGCTTCGTACTACCAGGAAAAGAATATGTGCTTAGCAATGAATATGACTTGTTGGAAAGAAATTCATTAAAGCTAACATCACTGCAGTCAAATTTAGAATCTCACTCACTCCCTCACTCACTCCCTCACTCCCTCGCTCACTCCAGGTTTCTCTGAACAGCCTAATCAACTCACCCTTGCTGAGTTCCCAAGAAGGGAAAGTACACACAGTACTGTGTACACAAAAGACCTTGTTGCTGTCAATCAGCCTCAGGACTGCTGCACTCTGGATTATAATCTACTCTCAAATACTCTAAATTATTTACAGAGGACAGGGGTGACATGAAGTTTTCTACAGGAAAGTGACTTCTGCTTGACAAATGCAGCATTCGAAGTGAAGGAAGGCACTCCCACCTGAAGCCTGATGTGGAGAGAATTAACGGCTTGTTCTTTTTAAAACTAACTTCCATGGAGGAAAACACACAATTCAGGAATTATCTTGTATAACCGGCTATATTCCACAGAATAACTTCTGCGTAGGAATCAAAATTGTCCTGTTCTAAGTTTCAAGTCCTACTCCAGATCTTAAGAAATATACACTGTGTTTCAAGACTGGTCTTGAATGATTTTTTGGTTATACAAGAGTCTAGGCTGAAACGCACACATCTTCATTGATAGCAAAGGGTCCATCAGTCTTAAATGACCAGTATTTGCTCAAGAAGCCTTCATTTATGTTTACATAATATCTGTTAATTAGCCATTTTAATATGGAAAAGGTAATTTGGGTTTATGATAAGGTTATTTGTGGCAGAAAGTTCTGTTGCACAGCTGAGTTCTCCATTTCCTCTTTGTGTTTAGTAGAGTAATGCTTGCATTCTGCTTGAAAACACACCAATATTCATCAGTGCCAGTATGGTCAAAGATCTCACTTTTCTAAGAAGTGGATTTGGAGGCTTCCCAGATAATACATCTGCCCTTTCTTTTTACATCACACCGCCAAGAAAAGAAGCTGTCCAGAGAAATCATTAGAATTAATGTATTTCTCCAGAATGCATGTGCTACCTACTTTGTCTCTCTGAATAACATCTGGATTTTCTTCAGAGTGGCTGGCTGCAAATTATGGTATAGTGAGCACCAGGGAGGGAGAAGCAGGAGGGAAGTGGAAGAGCGAGCAGGCAAAAACCTGAAATCCTTGTGCTGCACTGTTAACATGAAGGAAAAAATAATAAAAAAATGAGAGTAAGAATGAAGAATGATTGCTTCATTCAACTAATAAGCGTTGCAAAGCTGCGGTTCATCTATAATTAGAAGAAATACAATTTTGGTCATCTCGGTACAGATTTTTAAAATGCTATCGTTCAGCATTCGTGCATCATTATCATAATTCAGTACAAAATTCAGACTGAAAATGCTTCTTCAACATTCATTCTTACTGTTGCAAATCTTCTGTGAAGTATCACCTTGCAATAAACTGGAGAATACTTCATGGATTTAGTTCAAAGTCAAATATACCCTTTAGGTGATAAGAACCTTGTATCTTTCCTGCCAAAGTCACCAACTGTGTTTTTATCAACTGTCCCAACAGGACTGATCAAAGAATTTGAACAGTCCCATTGTTCTGGGATTGAACCGGTTTGAACTTAAAAATTCATGATGAATGCACAATGAACAAACAAACAAACAAAAATAAATTTTAAAAAAGAGAAACTGTTATCTAAACTTAGTAGAGCAACAAACACTATATGCTTTTGTATAAAAACACAAAGAGGGGCTCTAACAGGTCAAACTAGTTCAATAGTCTGCCTCCAATATTGGCAATGGGCAATTCTGTGTAAGGTGAGCACGTGAGCCATTCTCTGCAGTGCATTCATCTCGTACTCCCTCAGCATCTGCAATCATTGGATCAGGGATGGTCATTATACTTGTCTATATACTTACATACTGCTGGTTTAGATCATGGATGTGAGAGGATATGTACTTGCCCATTTCTCTCATCATCTCTTTATAGACCTTTGGTCCATGTATTTCTCTCTAACTCTCTAGAGACAAAATATCTGGCCACAAAATAAATTACTAAGATCAGCCTTAGAGTTTGAGTCCACATGCCCTCGCCAAGAGAATAAGCAGACTGGAAGACATTCGTGGTAGAAGGGCTGTTCACTGCTCCTGCTGAAGCCAGGCCACAGCATAACAAGGAACACGAGGCCAAAAGGAGAGTACCAAAATGTGACAGAGAAATGCAGTGGCTGTACTCCATGTCCCTGAGATTTTTTGTATACATATCACTAGACAGCAACTAAATAAAAGACTGAAACAATTCTGGAGCAAAGATCAGGAGCTCCCCTGCAGTTGAGGGCCTTATCCTCTATAGATGGGAACCAATACCTCCAAGTGCACTCAGAAAGAGAAAGCAAACATGACCTCTCACCAAAGTTTCTGATAAAAAGAGGATTTCAGGGGAAAAAAAAAAATCACACCATAACTCTTATCTCTCCCATAAAGCCTCTTTAAAGTCTGATAGGGAAACTAAAACACAGTTGCAAGCCAAGACGTGTTCACTAAATGCCGCTCTTTGCTCTCTTGAGCTGAACTTCCTATTTTGAAAAGTGACTGGGAAAAACCAAAACAGCCTTATTTTTAGTGTTTATTCATTTGTGGTCTATGAACTTTTAGTTAATTTCATTGGTATTGCCCAACTAAAATCAGCAGGATTACAAAGTGTTACTGAAGACACAACTTGAAAACAAAGAGGCTGGGCAGCTCTTTCCCAGCTGGCAAGACCACAGATGGACTACTGACCGGTTTAAGGAAGGATCCAACTTCACTGGGGTCGATGTATGTTCATTAGACATAGATACAGCTAGTTTGCATTAAAAAAAAGTCAGCTGAAGTCTAGAAAAGTTAGACAATGGGCTAAAGGCTGGGCTCATTTATGATGCAGTTCCTAGTCATACTTTCCATATAGTATTTTTCACTCCTGAGAGGAACTGCGTTTCAAACACTGGTCTGCCCTTCTCTCAGGTGTCCGGTAGTTCAGGCTGCTCTAACACTTCCTAAAGTTAATGTCTTTTCCTCACTCCCAGACAGAGGCTTCTCATGAAAGAAGCAATGCCAGGTCCAGCACAGAGCTTTCGGTAAAGAACTAAACAAAAAGTCGACAGTGGTTTGTGGGTTACACTTTTAGAAGGGTACATTTTGTTCTTGTTGGTGTCAGTCCAAAATAACATCAGTCTGAAGTTTACTGGAATTTACGCTGGCTTACACCATCAGAAGTTAAAGTGAACTGGTGTCAAGAGACAAGTACGTTTTGCTGGTGAAGGGAAAGAGATGTGCAGTTTGAATTCAAAAATCTCTCATACCCTCTGGTACGTGGTGGCATTAGTCCTCAGTAGCATCACTCGCTTAAAAAACTGTGACACTTGTGCCGGTAGCATCCAGTTATTTTTATTCTATATTCTATTTCATCAGCCTAACAAAGTTGAATCACTAACTTTGATCTTAATCTGTCTTGAAAATTCTTCTCAATCTATAAACTTTCAACCAAGCTTTTACCAATATTTTTTATTTTAATTAAAAAGATAAAAAATAAAGTTGACATGGCATTTGATTTTTGCTTTATTTTTTTCTAACTCAAATAAAAATCTACTTTATATTTTTTTCTGCTCTGCAGTTTTCTGTAATAAAAACTCATACTGATAAACGGAGACACATCATATAGGTTATACAAGTATTCACTTCTTTTTTAATAGACATCTTTATGTTAAGCATATAGGTGCAAGAGGAGAACAAATTCCTAATACATTCGTAATATGGAAGGTTTGCATTGCCATAATGTGGAATGCAATGGGTTTTTTCACCGTGGGAGTAAGAAAAGAGACATGCAACAATTATTTCTCACTAGCAAGAAAATATGAGATGCAGTAAAGACCAGTCAGCCACAAAATAATTGCTTTAAACTTGCACCTGTTTTGTTTGGTTGATTGGTTTTGTCGTTGTTGGGTTTTGCTGGGCTTTTTTGTTTGCTTGTTTTTTAGTTTAAAGAACCGGATTCTAGGAGGTCAAGGTAAGGGAAGGCATACTGTGGATAGAGATCCTAAATGCAGAGTAGGGCTATGCAATTGTCTCTTCTGTGACAGGTGAAAAAGATATAAAATGTCTTGCACGTCATAGCAACGTAACGCTTTTTTAAACTGATGGTTGCAGCATGGAAATTTCTTTATTCTACTAACTTGAGTTTTTTCTAGTCTCAAACAAATTTTCAATAGCTAATCACTAAACTAGGGGCATAAACACCTTGTGAAGACAGAAGCTGCACCGCTCTGAATCCTTCCACTGTTTGAGGGAAACAGTTAGGATTCAAAAAGTAATGACAGCTCTGAAAGGGGAAAAGGTGGCACCTGTACTTGCTCAGTTGCTTACCAGAAAATAAGTAAGACCTTTACAAACACACTTCTGAGCAACCTTAAAGGAAATAAGAGTCAGAATGGGCACAGGTGGTTTTCATGACATCCAGCTTTGAAAACCTGACCTTCTTCACTTTATCAAGAAACAGTATCTGTTTGAAGATCCCGAAGCAGTAGCACAAACCAGACCTCTCCCAGAGCTGTCCCCAGTTCTCCAAGCATCCCAGCACAAGTATGAAAGACATCATTGTGAGGATCGTCTCTGGAGTCCCAAAAGGCCGTGGTGCGGGAGAGGCTGGACCTCCTCTACCCAGCACTCAGGAGGTCACCACTGGAGCACTGTGCCTGGTTTGGGGTACTCAGCATGAGAGAGGAATGGAGTAAGTCACTAAAATAGTTAGGGGGCTGGAGCACAAAACATCCAAAGAGAGCCCAAAGACACTGTGGGTGCTTCACCTGGAGGAGGCTAAAGGGAGTTGTCTTCAGCTACCTGAGCGGGGCTTACAGAGAAGACTGAGCTCAGCTCTTCAGAAAAGTGCACAGCAAAAGGACAAGAGGCAACATACACAAATCACAACAACAACAAAAAAATCCCTGTGAAGGTGGCCAAACCTGGCAACACAGACTAGAGAGGCTGTAAAATCCTCCACCTCAGGCAGATTTCATATGTCTTTGAGGTTAGCCCTGTTTCAAGCAGAGATTGGAACTAGATGATCTCTCAAGCTCAGAGAATCATAGAATATTTCAAGTTGGAAGGGACCCATAAGGACAATACAGTTCAACACTCTCCTCCTTGCAGGACTCCCCAAAACTAAACCACATGACCAAGAGCATCATCCAGATGCTCCTTGAACTCTGACAGGCTTGGTGCTGTGACCACTTCCCTGGGGAGCCGGTTCCAGCGACTGACCACCCTCTCAGTTAAGAACCTCTTCCTAACTCCATTCCAAGGAATGGTCCTTTCCAATCTCAGAAGAAGTATGATCCTACAAAAACCCCATTGCTCTGAATACATGCATAGGATTTGCCATACAAAGGCAGGATAAAAACAGACGTCTAAGACAAAAAGAAACTACACACGAGGGAACTTTTTACTTAGGGATGATTTTTTTGTATCTACACTCTCAAGGAATCTCTGAATATGAAGGTGACTGGGACAAGATAAATCAATGCATATGTGATGTACAGGGCCTTTTCAAACATGTTGTGTTGACAAAATAGCTGTTTGGAAACCTCTCAAATTTTCCACTCCAGTGGAAGAAAATCTCTGCCCGCATACCTTCTCCAGTTCTTCCATGTGTATGCTATTCCAAAGAAATACACTCTTTAAAATAAAAAAGACCAAAAATATTTAACTCAGAAGCTTGTGACATCATTTTATTGTATTTTGTAGCATACTTTCCATGACATGCCTAATACAGGATTTGTAACTACTACTAAAAGGGTTGTATGAGGGCATTCACTGCACTTACAACCAAATTTGATAACCAGTAAGCAAATAGGCAGCTACAGTTCTTATTGTCCTTATTTTTTTTTGAAGTGAGCATTTGACATCCAAAATACCAGCCCAAGATCAGAACAATCTTACTGTCTTTAACATTATTATGTTCTAGGTAAAAATGAACATATTCTAAATGAAAGATGATGAAAACCTCATAGTTAAGTGAAAGTCCACAAGCGGTTTCATGGAACATTCGTATGTGCCCAACTATTGCACAGTTTTGTAGCAACACTTGACCTAGCTAAATATGGATATATTTGTGCTTTAGATGCTTTATTTCCCTAGTTTATTTGTAAAGTATATAATCCATGAAACTATAACTGAGATTTGTGAGATTTTTCTAAAGTATATGTCAAAAAAGAGGTTTGTAGGGGGCTGTGGGCTGTTTTACCTTTTCCTTGCTTTGTGTAGGTATTATGCAAGTTTTAGTGCTAGAACGGGAATAACTTGTCTAAGTGACAATATAAATAACAGCAACTTAATGTGGGCTTTTCCCAGCAGATATTCAAAAATCTCCTTGAATGCAAGCCCAGTAATGATACATTACCAAATTATACTTCATGAGCCATTTTAACTTCCTACACAGAAAATTCTCTCCACCCATTCCAAAACAAACTCAAAACAAACACCAGATGCAGATTAAATTTGCTAAACAAATAACTGGCAATACTAGGACATCAGTGTTTGCTATACTTTTGAATGACTGAACTCACATAGCTTTTTCTTTTGTTATTCAGGTAATTTTTGCTGTATCTGACTGGATCAGAACTAACAGAAATAAAACATTGTGCATTATATTTGAAAAAAAACTACGTATACAATCTCAGATACCAAGAACTTTCCATATAATTTCTTTTCTGACACTCAAAACATCTATCGTCATCATGCCTCACCTTTAGAAAAGTTGCACTTCTTTTTCTGAGACAAAATACACTGAGGCTGAGAGTACAGAATAGCAGAAAAGATTCGCAGTTTGCTAGTCTGGCAAGTATACGTCAGAGCTGACACTCCATTGTGAGGGTCAGTACCAGGTAGTTCAGCCATCTGAATGTGCTTTACAAATGAGAAAAAAAATATCCAGTTTGTAACTATTGAGAAATATGAGAAGATACTTAAAACATAGTAAAAAGTAAACATTTACTGGATTATTTTAAAGTATATTACTAGAACCAAAAGGACATAACTTTAAACATGTATAAAGTATTATACATAAAAATGCATAGATGTACAGTAAATATGTTCATTTATATGTAGACAGAGTAATCTGTACACAGAGTCTGTTGTGCTTCTGTAAGTCTAAGCAGTAACTCCTGTGGTATATTGTCTTAAAGCAGTTTTATTATACAACTGTTTCAATGTAGCAGGTGCTGAGAACAATGTCCATTAACTCTAAGTAGGTAAGTCATATCCATTTACTCTTGAAATGTACAAATATAGGAAACAAAGGCCATAAATGCAATAGTACCTACACCTCTGAGACTTCCTTTTTTTTACTTAAATATGCACAAGTCCGCCTAATGGTGATTCGGAGGCTTCTTTCTTGCTTCCCTTCCATGGCAACATGTTGACCAGGCACTCAGGACAAAATCTTTGATGCACTTCAGCACCACTTCCACTGATTCAACTCAGTGCACTCCTGACCGTAAGTCTTCAGGTCAAAAATAAGAGGAAAAAATAAAATTAAAAAAAATATATAAATAAAACAAACAAGCTTGTGGGCTTTTTTTTTTTTTTTTCACAAGTTATTTGCCACCAATACTGTCAAAGCAGCTGAATCATAGTGCATCCATGGGCAGGAGCATATAGCAGCTTTTGTGCACTTCGCAAAAAAAATATATTAAAGAAAATCAAGTCTCTACTGGCTTGTTTTATCTGTTGCTAAAAAGATGCTGTGCTGCTTCTGAGCCCTTTCCATCAAATTCTTTTTCTTCTTTTTCTTGTCCTTTGTTTTTGTTGGTCTTCTCCCTGAAAAAAAAAAAAAAAAAAAAAAAAAAAGTCAATTAAGTAAAGGATACAGAAATTATATTAGACCATAGTTGAAAAACCTAGTGGTATAGAAATTATCAATGGGTACTGCTGGCTAGTGAGCTTCAATCACCAGTGAAAACAGGAGTTTTCAGTGTGATACAAGAGGAAGCAGGATCCTCGACTATCATCACTTGTCCACAGGCACAATTTTGCTGGTATGAGTAACCACGTCGAGGCAGGTCTCACTTTCGGCTGGGTAACTCACGCAAGCAACGTTATGCAAGTGCCTGGGGCTTGGAGCCAAACGAGCACGTAGGCTCCTAACTCACTGACAGCTGGATACGTGCCTTAGACCCTTGCGTAAACTTGCTTGAGTGAGTAATCTTATTTAAGTCAAGTTCAATATATCCTTGATTTCAATGAGAAATTAAGCATTACAGTCCAAGTATTTGGTTGGACATCGTACCACATTTTGGCAGAAACAGTGCCGTCTCTGTGAAGAACTGTTGCTATTGCTCATTAGTACGCTGTGCCTAATTCTCAGAGTGTATTACTGTGCAGAAACAAAAATTTCATTACACGCTTCTTACTATTGGAAGTTCACTGAAAAATAACCAAAACTGGGAAATCAGAATCAATGCAGGAAAAAAATTCTCAGGCTACCAGGATAAGAAAATTCTTTTCCTGTTCAGCCCTAATAATAGATCAGTGCCCTTTGATTACTCAACAAAGATACCATGGACTGAAAAAATGCTAGATACAAAGGCCCTCATTCAGCAATGCTTTACCTTTTAAGTATATGCTTAACTCCTACCAAGTCTAGTAGGATTTAAGAAGACGACTGAACGCTGTCTGGAGTGAGAACAGTCTGGGTTTTCTTGGCAGTATCATATACTGAAATACGCAATCAATGGTAAAAAATAAGGTTATTAATCTCTAGATGTGTCAACTTTGTAAACTTTCAGAACTAGATGAACTTAAAAATACAGTAAAAGGAAATTGAAGGAGCAGGTGACATTAAAATATGAAAATGCATTTTTCATCTACATTGTCAGTCCATTATTAATTGGGAGAAATGTTTGCCAGTCTGGCTTTGTCTTACTTCCGTATTGTTTCATAATTAAAAAGTGCCAAACCAGTGTGAAGCATTTTTCTTTATTTGATAATAACACTTAATAAATCTGATTCAAAAACTATCAAAATAGATGATTCATTAAAAATAAAGGGTTGTATACTCCAGATTACATATTTGTAATATGCTGGCTGGGCTACTATTCTCAAGGCATTATTGGAATACTTGTCTATAAAATAGGACAGGACATTAAGGTAATGCGCACATGAGTTTAGTCCATATTCAAATCATAAGGGTCCTTGGAGTTTAGTTCTGCTTCTCATTAAAGTCTGGCATTAATGCTAGTATGGCATTTTGCCATTTTTAAATCTAGTTAATCCTACACAGTAAAATCTCAGTCCAACCAATCATTAATCAAAGCAGCTTTTCAGTTAAAACTCTTTAGTAACACTGTATCTAATGACTAGGCACACCTAATGAGGTCAGAGGGAAGGAATATTTGACACAAAATGGCATAACAAGAAGATGGTTTGAATTACAGAAATTTCGATATCAAAATTTTATGACGTGATTCTACTAGTTGGTATATTGTAAGGCATCAGAACAGGGATAAATGAAGAGCTCAACACTGTATTCTAACTTGCACTTTAAATATTTTAATTTTTTTAACCCAATGCTTACCATAAGTTTAAGGTAGTGAAAGATCCTATTATTTTTCCTCTGAAAACTTTGAGATGCACAGATAAAATGACACAAAACCCACTTGGTACCTTTGTCTAAGCCTTACAAAGTAGCTTCTGTAACACAAGCATCAAATCAAATTGCCGGCACGCTCTCCATACAATATCCCTAAAATAGAAATGGACTGGACTAGTTTTCAGTGATTTGACATCATTGCACAACAAATGGTGTTTCTGCTGCTCTGCAGCAACTGTCCCCGTACTTGTGTTTGCCTCAAGGCATCCCAAAGGCAAATTACCTTCTTTTACATATGCCATGGAGTAGCCACTCATACAGAGGCCGTACCACTGAGCTGTTGATACCTGATAACTTGTTCTCCTGTTAGTGAGCTCTTTGGCTGCTCACTACATTTCCAAGTGCCCTGTTTTACAGAGTAAGTTTCATTATTTTCAGGACAATATTACATCACACAGAGAAAATCCAGGTGGCTGGGGATGCTGAGTCCCAGATTCCAACTGTCATTTTAACCAGAAAACTGAATATAAAAGTTATTTCTTGGCTAACCATTGGTTCCCATATTCTTACTAGAGTGAAATAGAGATTAAAGATTAGCAAGAAAAGAGTAACTATAAAGACTAGAAAGTTCAAACAAAGCATGCTGCTGGAGTCACCACGCATGAAAACTTTTATTAAATTCAGATTTCAGTTATCATGCTTATTTTGTCAGCAGAAGCACAGCGAACAGAAGTAACTTCTGAATCTCCTGCTACAGATGTCTTTTGAAGAACATGATGTTGGATATGGAAAGTAGGTCCTCAAAGAGGATCCAGGAGCCAAACTCTCTCAGTTCCCCAGCTGGAGGGCAGTGGGGAGAGGACAGCTGGTGGAGGAGGCGCTCCCTGGGGGACGGGGTGGCAGCGGCTCCCTCTGCTCTGTGCCATGGGTCAGGTGTGGAGAACCTTGTCCCCAAAGAGCCTTGCACGTCCCCCACCCCTCACCATGCCCACTGCTCCTGAGAGCAAGAGCCCAGAGCCTGAGCCCCTCTCTCTGTAGGAAGCAGCCAGGCTCTGCTGCGCTTGGCTTTGCTGGGGCAGGTGGGCTTTCAGCAGTGGTGCGTTAAAGTCTGGAACTCACTGTCCCACACAGAAGGCAATTCTTGGCTGAAGCAAACAAGGAGGGAGAGCAAAAGGACTCTGTCTCTCTAGAGGGGTTTTACCACTATCAACAACAGGTTACGGTATTGCTGCACAGGACAGAAAGTGACAAGATATGAGATATCGAGTCTGATCTACCTAGCCTATAAACCCCTCCTGATCAGAAACAGCACCCGAGCAAGCAAAACATCCAGTGCAGCAGCCTGGGATTCACAGCCAGGGCGTCTCTTTAAGCAACAATATATCCTTCCTAGTGATGACTCTCCTGCTCGTCACCTGGCAGACAGCCGTGCGCCTTGCTTCTCCTTTCCAAGTTACAGGCCTCCACAGAGGGTGTCATCTTCAATCTGTGTAACTGCAGACAATCTGTTTTTGAAAGCCTTTGGTGATAACAGCAATGGGAGCAAACACAAATAATTCATGCAAAGTGCAGGATATCTGAGGACTGCTCAGGTTACTGTTTTCCTACTGTTTTGATTGCATTTTCCCTTGCATACTAACCAGCTAACTAACTTTTCCTTGAAAAGCATTTTTGATGTCTGACTGTCTAAAAGACAGCTCCTCAATTTTTTTTATTATAGTCAGCTCTGATTGTAATTTACATAACTTGTTTAATACTCTGTAAAGTCATGTGTATATATTGAAAAGTCTAGGACCTAAGAAGGATCTGAAACATAGCTCGATTTGGTGTTCAAGTATCTAGCAAATAAAAGCTTAAGCTTAAAAGCTTACCTATCACTCTGTATATCATATTTCTTCCCAGGTTATTTTATAGAAGAAAGATTGACAAAGCCATTAGTTCAAACCCTTTATTGCAATGTTATAAACCTCAGTTTTGCTATTTGCTTTATAAATTACTAATGAGTAAGTCCTCATTTTCTAAGTAACTTATGCAAATGGTTGGTATCTTTACAGTGTTATTCATTAAACTTCTGTTTGCACCACTTGGTTCTGGTAGGTAGATGGAAAAATAATACACTATGCAATGAAACATTATCATTAGCTCACAACGTACCACGGCTTCTAATGGTATGATAACATACAGGTAACAGTGCAGGAACATCTAGGAAATAATGCAATTCCAACATGAATTCTCAAAAAAATATTGTTTGTGTTAATACACACAGCAACTGCCATATATCTGATAGTAACAGCTCCTAAAATCATTATTTAACTGGGCTCTTGCTGGATTATTTTGCATTCTTTTTCTGCTGCTTTTGTGCCATTTTATCAGTGTTGCTCATACAACTGCTGCATGCTGGTAGACTAAGAGCTTGTGCTCGGCTTGTCTCATACTCCGAGCTGAAAGGTGTTCGGAAATAACGCATATTCCTTCCGGATGGACCAACCTGGTCAATTCGGGATAGTCATTACCTGGTTCTGAAGGACCCTTCATCACCTTCTGTCAGCTGCAAAGGCAGCTTTCTCCAGATAGAGTTTGGGCAGCAGATTCCTCACACTCAGGGCAGTTCTAGTTCTCTAGAACTTAAATACAGCAAATGTATCTACAGGGACTCCCAGCCCCATTGCTCGAGATTCATGGCCCAGACAGCATCAGTTCAGCATCTGAGCTGTCCTTCAGCTGCTGTGTAAATACTGTTGTACGTACTGCTCTTCTGAACAAATTCTGTCCATTGCTATTTTCAGCAGATGGAAAAAACACAGCACACATCCACATGAGGGCAGCAAGGATTTGAACTGAAAACATTTAAGAAAAGAAAAGGGAAAAAACAAAACAAAACCAACACATCACCATCTGCAGCTTTATTTCATAGTGTAATTCCCTCACAGACTTTCAGTATTTTCATATACAAATTATCTTAGAGATATCAAAATGTTAAAAATTTTCTCTTGTATGGATGACTACTGAATAATGGGTCTTAAAGATGCCTTCCTGCTTCCCTTGCCTGGATTTTCATATACAGAACTTTTACTGCCAGCAGCAAAGGCACAATGGTGTCCTGGGAAAATAGCACACCTTGCTAAATACACCTTTGTGATCTCTTCTTCCCTTTCATTTGTCCTTTTAGGAGCTCAGTGTTGCACACTAGTAGACCATTCTCCTACGGCTGCAGTTCTATCATAGACCCCATGCGGGGCAGCATCTCCTCTGCACGGTAACACTCAAGTTGTATTGCTGAAGGATGGCAGGCACCGGGGGAACTAATGACAGCATTGGAAAGACGATAGAGATACTCGATGATTAACCAGTCAGCTCAAATCAAGAGAAAGATGGCAGATGTGAGCTTCTGGAGTAGCCCTCTCTGGCAGGACAACTTCTGTCCTGCACAGACCCAGGGACACCTCGACATTTACACCCTATTTGCAGTGCACATCAAACTACACATAAACAGTGACTGCAAAAGGCCAACAACCAGGCAAACAAAGGAGGCAGTCCAGAAATTATTCCCCTGAGGTAATTTATTTCCTGGGGCTTTCAGCTGAGTTAAACTTCTTTTTGTACTGAAACTGCCAGGGAAATGCACAAATTGTTGAGAAATCTTATAAACACACACTCAATGAAAGAAAAAATTCTACACTGCTATAAAGTCAACCTCTTCCTAAAGGATTGTGATTTACAAACCAACGCTGACAAGTGACCCATGGGAAGAGGATGCAAAGAACTTTACTCGTGTGGCAAACCAGACGCCATGGGCATCATTACCCTCGGTGACCTCTGAAGACAACAGAATGGATCTTGCAATTACACCAAGCACATCAGCTGCCCACAACACCATTTTGAATTCCAAAATATCAGAATTTGTAATGATGGGTTAATTAATATTTGCAAAGCAGTATAATATTGTAACAATGGACACCACAAAAAAAAAGAATATTATTTTATCATTCTTTCTTCATTTGCAAGGGTTGAAAAATCTTGAGCAAATTAGGCCCTAGAACAATTACTGAATAAAAAAATAAAAATATATGCCATAACTACAGACTTTATCACAAGTGATACAAAGAAATAAATGAAGGCATTTCTTGAGCTCCCAAGTGGTTTTGCAGGCTTACTGGTCTTCTTTCGCACTTTTTGGTGCAATACTAAGAGTTAATATCATAAATTACATGTATTCCTGGCCTATTGAAATTAATAAAGCTTTTACAGCTCTTACAATAACAGGCTAGATATTTTTCACACATTCTTGTCTATTTGAAGTCAGCTTTACTGATGAAAATCGGGGAAATTTCTGTATTGAATAAACTTTGTAGTTTCTACACAAATCAATATGAAAGCACTGTAGCACAGAGCTAACCTGTATGATATCTTATTCAGTTCATGACAGGCAGAATCTTGATATTTTATTTTCAATTTAATAATTTCACAACTTTGAGTGAATTATTACACCTCAACCGACACTTAATATTACATATACTTAGTGCTTGTGTAATAACACCAAACATCAACTCCTGAGATGAAAGTTAATTTGAAAGAACCAAAAAATAATTCCTCTACTCAAAAAAAAAACCCAAGTTTCTCTATCTTAATCCCACTAGCTTTTTTTTGCTTTGCCACATTCACTAAGAAATTAAAAGTTTTACTATTTAAAGCAAGAATAAGCAAAGTACACATCTACTTTTTATCTAGCCTGAATAAAAACTAACTAACCAAAACTAAAATCTGATGATCTTTCCTTCTGGACAATATTGAGTATCATCAGACATTGTCATCTGTTTAAGAAATATGGATTTCTCCACAAAGATTAGAATTTACATGTCACAGCCTACTGAGAATTTGATGGATTTTTCCATGATTTTAGGGAAAATTCACTGGCAGAAGAGTTGTCTTATGTTGCTGAAATGCATTTCTCACAGTGCAGTTTTCCAACATGTACAGTAGATGGCGGTGAAATATTAACTGAAAACTGACTTCCACTTCCATCATTTCAAAGAATATTGATTTTTCTTTGCAGAAATACCCATTTACTCTGCCTAGAACATAAGTCAACTGATTCTACTTATTAAATAAAATTAAAATTGCAATTAGGACTTCACACATACAGACTCAGAGAAGAAAGTAAAAGAGTGGGGAAAGAGGAAAACTACCAAATTCAATGTGACATGGAAATTCTCAGAGAACTCTGATAGAAGACTTGTGTTTAACAGAATAATATAGATATTTAAATGTTGGGTCCCATCATCCTTTCAGTCACAGTTGTATGAAAACAGATGGGTCTTCAATGCAGGCAAAAATGTTTATCTAATGTAGATTTAGCTCAGAATTCAAATGATATGAACATCAGTTGTATACAGGGTACTCGCTATTCTTATCTTGGTCCACACTATGTCAGATCTGATGTTTTGCAATCAGATCCAAACAAAATATTTCCAATGAAAGGCTGGGTTGGTTTGTTTTCCTTCCTCTCACAGTGTAATATAAAATAAATTTCAAAATAATTAAAAATATTTATATACAGTCAAGATTATGCAGGAATGTATAAATATATTTTAACTCTATAGGCAACAATTACAGGTAAGAACTAAATGGCTTTGAACTTCACTAGGTTTGATTAGACACTGATCTGACCTGTAACTCTCTGTCCAGCAGGCTTTTTTCCTTCCATTCCCCCTTTTATTAACCAATTTAATTAATTTTATCTTTATTGCATCATATAATGAATAGAAAATAAATTATATTGAGACAACATCTATTTGTGGCATCTGCAAGGTTTCACTTCATGCTGGAAACGACATTTTGTTCAATTAAGGGTTTCTTACGGAGAGAGAGATTAGACTGAAAAGTCATTATTTTTTTCGGGTCGTTTTTCTCCTGTGAAATACTATTTAGTTCTGAAGGGTTTGTCTTTAATTCCCTTTAGGGATTCTGGTCAAGAACTGAGGAACAATTTTGTTCCATGATTTTTTCTCCCGCCTCATCCCATTTTTTTTTTTTTTTTTAACTGAAACAGCTCAAAAAATAGTTTTAATTATCACTTCTGCATCTCTTCAAGTAATGCACGGGTAATCCTATTGAAGTTAATTAAGAAAAGAGGCTAAATTGAACACATGACGATGGAATAAAGTACTATCCAGCAGGAAGACTCCTTCTGAATAACAACTGAAAACCAATCAGTGAAGACGAATCTACTACTTCTAATAACATGATGCCTATGAGGACCTGACACTCATAAGCATGCCAGGTTGGTTCATGCTGTAATCAGTTAACTCCACATCATATTGCTAAAGAAGCTTTATTCACTATCAGAAGCTGGGGAAAGGGCACTTTTTATCCTAAATCTTGTTTTCCAGTAGTCAGACACCAGTTTTTCATAGATATTAAAATAAGTACTGCACAACCATTTATAAAAAATGGATACATACAAAATCCAATACAGCACTTTAGCTTGCCAAAGCTTTTGTTTGCATACTAGTATCATCAAATCACTGTCATAACTTCAGAAACAGCTTTATGGCCCATGGCAATACAAACTTTTTTTTTTTTTTCCAATGAAGTTAGGAACATAAAATCCTGACTGTGTTCTGTTAACTATGTTCTGGATGAACTTTTGAAGCCGTGCTTTCATGTTTGCATAAAGAGTTCTGCAAGGAAGCCAAAAGGCATCAGGATGAGGGTCCCACTGTAACACGGTCCCACTGAGCCTGTCTGCTGCCTGCGTCGGAAATGGCAGCGCAGCTCCCCAGGATGCTGATGCTATTTTTTCTGCTGTAAACATGCCATGGAAAGACCCGTGGAAAGGAACACCTGGACCAAAGGGAGGGTTTCAGCACTCCAGGGAAAACCACGGTTCATCCCTACCCCAAAACTGGTATTCAAATAGACAAACTGTACGTTCACCAGCACATACACAGTGTGTAACTTCTTCTAGTTTTAGAGGAGGCTGATGCAGACTAAAACGTCAGGTACTGACTGTTTTGTGCTGCCTGACAGACTTGGTCTGCAACGTGAAAGAAAGAGAAGCTGTATGACCATCAGCTGTTTGTGTTATTGTCTGTTCTATTTCATAAAGAAATACCGTTAAGCCAATTTTCATTTTTTGGCACCATGTGCCCAGAGCTTTGCTGTACCCCTGGTTGAGAGCCCAGCTGTGATTCTGGCACACAGGCAGCATCTGTGGGGGCCACCTCCAACTCTGGACTATTAAACTGCACAAACATTCATCATAAATTTAAAAGTATTGAACCAATTTTCTTCAGACTTCCTCTTGGATTTTTTTTCTGAGTGTTTGAGAAATGTTTGCTTCAACTCTCTGCATAATTCTTGTCACAGGAAAAACTTTGTGCCCACATCCCCGCAAAGCCCCCACACAAGCAGCTGTCTAACTGTCCCTGCGTCGCTGTGAAGTGTCAACTAAACATTTTTGACCAACTGGGACTTGAGGCTTCAACATGAGCTGGCTGCAGACAGGAGGAAATATCAGTAAAACAGGATCAAGGACCTGAGATAAACTGAGTTTAAAAGTATTTCTTTTTGGCTTTCTCCAAAGTAATGCACAAACAGATCACATGATCACCTAATCTTTCCCCCTCTTAAGGCACTAGACTGGTTTATACCACTCATGAAATTCTTGTTCCCTGGAAAAATAATTTTGCTCAAGGTAACATGAGCCTTTAAAAAATACGGTGGTTAATAGGTTTTGGTGAAAGGGGGTTAATTTTTTTTTTTTATTGCAGATATTGAGTTATTGATCAGCACTTTTTTCCTTTTTTTTTTTCTTTTTTAGTGTTAATCAGAATATAATTAGAAGACAGCCAAAAGCAGAAAATCTAATTTATAGAATCATTTCGGTTGGAAGAAACCCTCAGGATCGAGTCCAACCATAACCTAACCTAACTCTAGCACTAAACCATGTCCCTAAGAACCTCGTCCAAACGCCTTTTAAACACCTCCAGGGATGGTGACTCCACCACTGCCTTGGGCAGCCTGTTCCAATGCCTGACAACCTTTCTGTGAGGAATTTTTTCCTAATATCCAATGTAAACCTCCCCTGGCACAACTTGAGGCCACTTCCTCTTGTCCTATCACTTGCTACTTGGGAGAAGAGACCAACACCCTCCACGCTACAACCTCCTTTCAGGTAGCTGTAGACAGCGATCAGGTCTCCCCTCAGCCTCCTTTTCTCCAGGCTGAACAGCCCCAGTTCCCTCAGCTGCTCCTCACCAGACTTGTGCTCCAGACCCCTCACCAGGTTCTTTGCCCTCCTCTGCACTCTCTCTAGTATTTCAATGTCCTCCTTATGATGAGGGGCCCAAAACTGAACACAGGATTCAAGGTGAGGCCTCACCAGTGCCAAGTACAGGGTCACGATCACTTCCCTAGACCTGCTGGCCACACTGTTCCTGATACAAGCCAGGATGCTGTTGGCCTTTTTGGCCACCTGGGCACACTGCTGGCTCATGTTCAGCCGGCTGTCAATCAACACTCCCAGATCCCTCTCTGGATATGCTTGGAGATTTTCACAATGGAAGAGTCACATTTCCAGGAAATAAATGAAGTGATTTCAAAGTTATGTTCATTTTAAATAGAAATTCAGTCAGAAATAAACAATTTGTGCTGTACTTCCTTTAAATTTTGGTCTACAACTTTTCCAAATAAGTTAAAGTCTGCATGTAATAGCAGCATTACATTTAATGTATCCTATATTAAATTTTACTGCAGATGCACATGAGAGCATAGTAAGGACGAACCACAAGCCAAATAATCTGTAATTTCTCAAAGTATATTATTAGACTTAGAGTTTTGTTTGCCTGGAAGCCAGCTGAACCTGTTCTTATCTGGAGTCCCCTGCATTAAGATTAACTCAAACTTGCATACCTTTAAATTCAATATTCTTTAAATTCAGTAATAAATACCTAGATAGGAAAATTCGATAATGTGTGTCTCTTTAAGAATGCTTACACTTTTTGTTAATATAATTGAAGACATGTTCTATTCCTTAATATTTAAAATGATGCCCTGATGGCAGGTGAGAATTGGGGTAAAGAAAATGTGTAGTGAGATCTCTTACGTAAACACAAGCCACCAAACATTCTTCTCATATGCTGTTAATGCTAATAACTTATTGGAGAAATGCATCCAGTCTAGATCTGAATACAAGAGGAGATGGAGAATCCACAATTTCCTTTGGTATTTCTCCCAGCAGTTAATCATTCCATCACCAGAAATATGTGCCTGTTTGCTGTTTTTAATATCCACCTATTACTCCTCATTACGCCTTTCCTCAATCAGACCTTTCTCTTCTTGCATTGTAGATAAATCTCTGCTCATCATCTTTCTGAGAAGTTAAACATATGGTGGCCTTTGTGCACCTTTCTTTAAAGCTTATTTTGTAGCCCTCAAATAAACTTTGTGACTTATCTGCATGCTGGGCAGTTATCCCAATATCTTCTATCCCAATATCTTCTCAGACTGGAAGTTGCAGTTCTGCTCATAGACAGGATAAAATTATTCATTACGTTTTTTTCCTTATTAACAAAGTTATGCAGCCAAGAATTGTATTTGAAATTTTTCTCTCAACATTGTAGCAAACTCATGTTAACATTTCTTCTGAGAAACATTGGTTTTTAGGTGCCATTCCTCATCCTGCAGGTATGCAATTCCTAATTTTATAAGTATTTGATCCTCTACTATAACTTTACACTTAACTAAACGAAAATTGTGTTTGAATGGGATCCCTTTACAAAGCAACCTAGATTTTTTGGGTGTCTACTGTAGAGTATTGTTTACCCATTATCCTCAGATAATTTTTTTTTAACTGCCTGAAACAAATAGCAATGCTTACTGAACTGTGTTAAGGCCATCATCATCTTTCCTAGACGTCCAGCCAGCACACGCTTTAATTTTTTTTTGTGGTAAAGACAAGGAAAGTCTATAGATCTATAAAAGTCCTAAGTTTGAGCATACCCCTTTCAAGTACAGTAGTTAGTCCTGCCCACGACTTTCGTGATGCATCTGTTAGCTTCATTTCTACAGCTACAAATATTAATCCAAAACAAACTCAACTGACTTTGCAGAAGCTTTCGACAAACGAATGTATAGGCTTAGTCCTCACATAAAGAAATTTTACTTCAAAAGCAATTCTGTTTGGATAAACTTATCTGCTGATGCTACGACAAAACCAAAATCAACAACAACAAAAAAAACAAGCCTGGGCTGCATTTAACTGTATATCCCTAACAAATTTTACACCAAAAGCTGCAATAAACACGTACAAGATCTGATCTATCAGGGGAGTGCCATATAGCCTAGACTTGTTATTCACCTTTGCCATAAAAGTTCATGTCTAGAAAGAGACATGAGAAGCCTGAATAGGGTGTATTTCCAGAATGAAACCAGTATTACTGGGGTTATGGGCATGCCCCTTTTCTGGATCCAGCTGGAGCAGCTGAGGACAGTTTTTCCCCAGCTGATCCTCTGTGCCCACATCTGGCAGTGACCCTGTCCCAGCTGTGCAGGCAGATGTGGCTGCATTAGCCATTGCTGACCCACCGATGTGTGAGGCTGTGCCCACCGGAGGGCTCAGGCTGCCCCAGGCGATGCAGATCCCTCGCCAGGCTCAGCCCAGGGCTGGATGAGGAACACGAGCGTGATCCTTCCCCCGGCACCGCTGCAGAGCCAGGAACACCTACAGCGGGGCTGCACTGGCTCAATGCACGGCAACTGTGCTAGACTGAACAGAGCCTTACAGAAAATTATTTTACTAAACTGAAGTAAGACATTGACCAATTTATCCACATGAGCTGTTTCACATGCTTGAAAGACTGCATGATGAGTATTCATTTCAACCCTAAGTGCAACAGTATTTAAACACGTCATATTTAAAACCATGTACTTTTTTATATTTAGCACTGACTTGAACAACAACAACAAAAATACTTTTTTCCCCTCCCTAAGAGACATGGATTTGCTGGGGAATGAATGCTCTGCAGCATCTCTGTTAGGACAGTCTATTGCTGCAGATGCTCTCAGCACCACAGGGGCCTGTGCTCCCCCCTTGTTTACACAGCGGCTGGATACAGCCTTGGCATGACATGACATAAGCAGCAGTATAACGTGGTGTCTAATAATACATGGGGAGTGGACAAATTAGATTATCTTTTTACTCTGATATACATCTGCAAGAAAGCACTATAATCTCCACCATCAGTTTAAACAACTAGTCTAAACTAAATTGAAAACTGAAGTTTTTTCCTGCATAAAAAAATTAGAGTACATACTCATTGATAAAGTTGAAGAAAAATGTGTGGATGCTTTCTTAAGAAGAAAAGGAAAAAGAATATATGAAATAAACACAGCATGTAGCTTAAACGCTACTTGCCATGAAAGGCTTTTCCTGAGTGGAAGTTATAGATGTACTTAAAAAACAGATGTACATCAAAGACTGTTGATTAGAAGCACAGTGAGAAGTAATTATCAGTTATTTTTTTTCAAAAAAGAAATTATTTCTTCTAATACCAATAAAACCTTAGGATGTACAGGATGATTCTATGGGTTTAATTAACCATATGAAAAATATAAATGTCTATGCTATTCCTGCTGCATGTCATCACATTCTTATGGCTACTTTGGGTGAGCTTCTGATGAGTATTAGATCTTGGCTTCATTATTTTCTGACAGTATTAGTTTAAAGACTTTTCATAACTGAAATTGTTCAAGTTCTATTTATTTTTTGCTTAGAAGTGCCTGATGCTAATAATTCTTTGTGGGCCAGAGGTATTTCCACCAGTTGATGTTGAGGCTGGCAATCATAGAGAGCCCATCCTGCAGTATGGTACAGTGGGTACAGTAGCAGAAACCATAATCCTTGCTAAACTGGTGGCCAACTGCAAGGGCTACATCTTATGAATAAAATAAAAAGAGCCAGAGCACAGGTTTGAACGCTGTCCTGAAACACTAGCACGTTTCCTGGCACATTTCTGACTTGTCCCAGCTCATACTTCTCCCAAGAATGGTACTTTCCTGTCTGTATATTCTTTGCAGAAGATCAAGAGATGATGAAAGAAACATTTACTCGAACCTTTCAGACCTCACTAGTTTCAAATTAGCAGCTGTTTTCCAGGCTGAACAATTTTTACAGTTCTGATTTTAGATGCATATGTGATAAGTCCCTGGACTGGAATACATGGACCTAAAATCCAGACAAGCAAGTATATAACTCTGGCTACATACTTAGGCTGGCTGATACTGTTTTGAATGCTGGAAGGAAGTATTTATGTGAACCAAACTCAGCTAAGTGATTATCAGTTTCTCATATTGAAGTATAGTTGGTCTCTACTGAACGCTAATTATTTCATCATGTTAGCAAATACTTTTTTCTTGGCCAGTGCCTCCATCACAATCTGTTCCATCTGTCGATTTAAACTGTCCTATAAGATTAATAGTGGGTGACAACTGGATCATTTAGGGTGTGACACACTTATCAAATTAGTTACAAGTATCCACTCAACTGTTTATTTTCTCTACTGAGAGAATTAATCCACTATTATAGCCACTTTCCTTCTCTCAAACTCAGAGAGGAAGGTAGTATTTTCCTGTAATTTGCTGACTTCAGGAGATTATTTTAAAAATCCTGTTTGAATTTATTCTCCTTCCAATTATGCTTAACATCCTTCAGTTTCCTTCTGTGTAGCTGAATAATTACTCACTCTCTAACGCTATCCAGTTATTCTTTTTTAAACTTCTTTCCGCACATACAGGCTTTGAACATGTGATTTCTACTGCTGACTTCTGTATAAATAAACTTTATATAATAGCTCTTTCCCCAGACCTGATTTCAACAGGAAATGCAAAGTACTGATATGCAGTTGAAAAGAAATGTTTCTAATGCAGAATAAGCATTTCTCCCCCATTTGCTTGTCTATGCAGACAATTCAAATCTGTACAATTAAATCGATTATCAGCCAGAAATTGCCAGTTATAGTTTGTCTCCTTCAGAACTGTTGAAACATCCTAGGTAAGAGTCACAAAGCAGATTGAGTCTCATATCTCTGTGATTAACATTCACAGCGTACATTCATAGTTATTTACATACAATTATCTAAATGGAAAAATCCCCCCACTTATAAAATAAGCATGCCATATAGAAAAATAAGTTTTAAGATAAAATAAGCACGCCATATACAAAAATATATTTTAAGATGCACATTAGGATGCAACATTACCATCAGAAGTTAGTTATTTATACAATTACATTTGCATTGATACACAGCTTTTCAAAGGAAAATACCTTAGTTGTCTCAATATTTCTAGAATAATGAAAATAATTGACCATTTTAAAATACTAATGAATTTCTGCACAGATTTACCCAATAGACAAAATACACAGAAACATTTAAGAGTGATTTGTGAGGTAAGAGCAACAAAGCAATTATTCATTGTCAGGAAATGTGCCTATTTAGATTAAGTGACCATAATATTATTTGTTTCCAACAAATATAATTCTATGATCTTTAAACAATACATTATTTTGAAATGCCTCTGACTTAATAAATTACATGACTGATTTATTTTTGAAAATCTGGATAAACGTACAAGCAAAATCCTTGTGAATCAATACTTTTCATGCCAAGTCTCAAATATGAGGGATATTTAATGATCAAGTATGAATTCCTGGAAAACATGGTTTATCATAGAGAAACTGGCAAAACTTTCACAGTATTTGCTCTAACAGGCGCCACTGTAATAGGCTGCAGATCTATGAACAGGCCAAGAACAGAAGCTAAAACTAACACTGAACAATACAATATGTTACAAAGGAGGAAGATACTTTCTTTTTTCCTTTTCTAGATTATAATAGATGGGACTGATTTCAATCCTTAATTTACATACTGAGGAATTTAAACTGGCCTGATCTCATCATTTCTCTAAAATACTCTTTTGATAGGTGACTCAGTTCTGAAATTTCATCTGGCAATGAAAATATGGTCATATTTGAAGAACCAATTTTTTCTCCCCTTATGTGCAAGAATTACTTCATGGGAACATAATGGAGATTTCAAACAACAGATCAGATATAAGTTTCTATTTCTAGCAGAAGGTTGTTCATTCCATGCTGGTCATGATGTCACGCTCAGTATATATTTTAGGGGAAGCTGGCCAGGGGAATGGTTGCTCAGGGATGGGCTGAGTACCGATTACCGGGTGGTGAGCAATTGCATTGTGAAGCATTTGCTTTGTATATGCCTTTATTATTATTACTGTGTTATCTCCCTTTGCTGTCCTATTAAGTTGTCTTTATCTCAAACCAGGAGTTTTATTTTTTTTTCCCCATTCTCCCTTCCATCCCACTGCAGGGGAGGGGAGTGAAAAGCTACGTGGTGCTTAATTGCTGGCTGGGGTTAAATCACAACAGTATATCATGCAAAAGTGTGTGCATCACTCCACCTCCAATTTAAATACCTTACAAATCAGGCACATAATGCCTGCATTTCAGTTAATCTAGGTTTAGAATTGTGGAAAGTGATTGCGTATTTTTGCTTATGGCTTCTAATTGTTCACAATTTTGAAAGGCTGGCCCAGAATGTTAGTTACAAAAGATGAAAGCATGTGGATATGCTAATTTCTGAGAAAATGACTGGTTAAAATTCCCTCTCTTATGAGCTGACTACATCAGACAACACCCTGAAGTAAGAACTCTATCATCTTTGGGAAAGGAAACAGAAAATTATTTTCTCTGTGCTTAAATGAGGTCAGAAAAAAGAAAGACATCTGTTAATATTCTGTGTAGAGGCAAGCTTATTCAGCCAACTATTGTGCTAATGCAAATGATAAGTTTGTTGCAGATGTGAAGCACAATAGAATGCAGCCAATTCATCTGGGCTTTTTGCAATAAGAAACTACACACAGAAGATAATGGTGGGTTCAATAAGCATTTTAAAAGAGAATTTTAAGTACAGTGCCTTCCCGTGAATTCTGCCCAGTCTCAACCACCAAAACTGCAAACTTTCAGTTATAAATGGTATTTTGAGAAGATTAACATGTGACATCACTCAGAAATCAAATTACAAGTGGCTAATGGATAAAGTATTTTAGGATAGTAAAAACGGACAGAAATGGTGCTAGTGTCTCAGTTGTACCCAAAGAGCACCTACAGTGTAACACAGAATGATAGTGTACCTTCGGATACGTGAAATAAGCTGCAGATATTGTGTTGATATTACTATCTCCTGAGTTAGTTTTCACTCATTTTTTTTTTCCATAGTGCTCCACAGGTTTCAAAAATTTTCTCCACAATCTCCCTCAGTGTTCCAGTGAGGTACACAGCTTCCCATCACCCTTCTTGTCACATAAGTTGCCCTTCCTCAGTACAGCAATGTCCACACCTGGATTAAAACATCAGCTGTGCTAAACTGCATAGCACCAAGGCACATGCTACATCACTTGTTTTTCTCTTATTAATGGAGAACCATATAATTAATAAAAAACCCACAAAATTTCTACCTCTTGCAACATGCTTGCTTTTAAAGATAGAAGTACAATAATTTATGGTTAGTATACTGTCACTTCAAATTATGTTTTGAAATCAAACTATATCTGAGAATGATTGAAGTTGGAAGGGACCTCTGGAGGTCATCTAGTCTAGCCCCTCCTGCTCAAGCAGGACCACATAGAGCTATTTGCCCAGGACTATGTCCAGGTGACTTGACTTTCTCCAAGGCAGGAAACTGCACAACCTCCCTGGGCAACCTGCGTCAGTGTCTGGTCACCCTCACAGTAAAAAACTGTTTCTTGATGTTCAAAAGCAACAACCTGCTGTGTTTCAGTTTGTGCCCATTGCCTTTTGTCCTGGCACTAGGCTCCAGTGAAAAGAGCCTGGCTCCATCCCCTTCACACCCTTCCTTCAAGTATTTACACACATTAGGAAGATCCCCCTGAGCCTTCTCTTGTCCAGGCTAAACAGTCCCAGCTCTCTCAGCTTTTCCTCATATGAGGAATGCTTCAGTCCCTTAATCATCTTCATGGCCCTATGTCAGACTCTCTCCAGTATGTCCATGTCTCTCTTGTACTGAGGAGCCCAGAGATGGACATAGTTCTCCAGGTGTGTCTTCCCCAGTGCTGAGAAGAGGGGAAGGATGCTCCTCAACCTGCCAGCAACGGTCCTCCTAATGCAGCCCACGACACCATTAGCCTTCTTTGCTGTAATGGCACACTGCTGGTGCAAATATATCAATATATTGAGATTTCTTATTTAAGGGTTGTACAAATATATCCTCTTTACTTTATCTATTAAATATTAAATGTTACGATCAAACATCAAAATTATCTGGTAGACTGATAAAAAATATATTATCAGTCTAGAGTAATTACATCAATTAATTTATTTCAAGAAGACTGAAATATAGCTTGTGAAATTGAAAGCGTGAATTATAGCATTAATGAGTAAATAAAAGTTAAAAACCCCTGGTTATTAAAAAAAAAAATAATGCAAGCATAGGAAGCAGAAGGAAACCAGGGAAGTGGGGAGTAATATAGATAAACAGGGAGAACTGTGTCAAAGACAGAAGGAAGAAAGAAGCACACAGGGGAACTGGCAATGTCTGGAAATAGCTTTGAAATGTTCCAGGAGCCTGGTGGTCATTAGACATAACCAAAGGCAGAGGGAATGACATGTAGACATTTTGGCGAATTTATGTTAAGTGATGCTTTTTGTAATCACCCTCAAAATGAAGTAAATACTTATTTTAATATATTAATTTTAAAATAAAATATTGTGATTCTTCTATGGGAGGGCAGAAAACTGATAGCGTTATGCATGTCTGCTAAGCTCAGCAATTTTGAAAATTCAGTTTTTGATAAAACTACTACAGTCTGAGAGTTTTGATTTTCGGTACGCATTATGCAAGCACCTGCATAAGAGCAGATCTGTCTTTGTATGAGCATCCTGAGTGCAGAGTTGCTCCACCGAACAAGAATATCAAAAGCAGGTCTGATAAATTATGCATAAGATTTGAACAGAACATTATGAAATACTGTAAGACTTTTTTCCCCCCTCTCAAGTGACTTTAAAAAACATATCATTTTTTGTGGCTATGTTAGAGAGCTCAGAAAAAAAAAAATCCAGAAGTAGAAATGTCCCAACAAAAATGCACAGTGTGCGCAACAGCTATGTCTTCTCTCCAGACTGTACCATTCCATTGAAACTCACTTATTGTAGTAACCATGAAATGAAGTTTAAAGGTTATTTACCAGCCACATCTTGGCATTTAGAAAAATAGTGGTATATCAAGTAACACAATTATACACAGTACAATAGTATCATACAAATTATAATACAATCCATTAACCACCATTTGAATATTTTCATATGCTTCTGCAATTCCTACTTTTAGCCAGTACTGGAAGCTCCAAATGACTGGAAGAAAGATTGTTCTATGGCATGATTTCAAGGTGAGATTTCACGTGTTTCTATTACCTACTGAAATGGTTATCCCTTCTTTTTAAGAGTAAGATAAATTAAACGATGATCAATAATTTTTGCAATAATATAGAAAGATAAATATTCTTGATGTTACGGTAAGAATTCTAGGGATGTGAGTTGATATACTGACTTTATTCAAAGACATACTGCGCTATCATTCTTCCAAACTAGTAATTCACAAGTAGCTATGATGAAGAAATCTGCCCCCCACTCTTTCTTTCATTATTCCACCATTGATTTGGCTCTCGCAAAAATAAGGTTTTAAATACTTGAAAATAATTTGAGTATATTTTCACTGATACCGGCCAATTCCTAGAACAGTGAAAAAGTTTTATTGCCAACTGTTTCAAGCCTCATTTCTAAATGAAAGCCATGGAGGGCTCCTTGAGGAGTGTTCAGCACATGTGACTACCAAATTATTTTGTCCTATTTGGGCTAATAAATGTAACTGACACATTGTCAGAAATGCTTCATAAATTGGTCACTGTTTCTGGAAAAAAAAAAAAGATTCTGTGGGACTATTTGTCATCTAGCATTTTACAATCTAGATTTTTTCTATGGAGAAATACAAGACTGTAAAAATCCCACAGCATCCTCTACAATACCATTACTTTGGGCAGAAGGAGACTAAGTTAAAGATGGACATTTTCACAAAGCCCTGTGGACTCCAAATAGCAAGTTCACCTAGAAGTCATTAAGGCATTTTGAAAAAAGCCAGAATAATCTCTTAAAACACCCTTGTCCTTCTGAAAGGATACTCTTCAGTAGCAAACATTCAAAAGTGCCAAGCACTCAGTAGGGCCTGCTAATAAAAAAATTGTTATGGAACAAATTTTTGAAAGCCTGAACAGCAGTGCATTAAAAGAAGTACCAATAGCTAAGATTCAAATTATTCTAGCTTAAGTATCTTCTGGATTTAGGAAATACTAGCAAGCTTGGAGTCATACAAATATTTTATTTCTATGAATGTATGCATACATGTTAATATTTATACTATACATAAACCAAGAGCTATTGTCCCAATCTGTCTAATGTATAGCATTATCTTTTGAGGGCAACATGGTAAGTTGTGGGTATAAATGAAAAACATGAGATGTCAAACCTATTTAGAAAAAAATTAAGCGCACACAAAATCTAAGTTTCCGTAACTTAGCCAAATATGTTGAGAGCTATAAAAACCAAAGCAGAATAACAAATATTGGCTCTTGAGCTACAGTGCTCAAACAAAAATGTTTCCAAATTTTAACATTATAGACATGATTAAATATGCAGTTTCCTGCTATTTTTATGTCAAAATAAAGGTAGTCTATAATAAACACTGTATGAAGCTTCAAAGAAGGAAAATCTAGATCTGATTACTAATTTTTTTTTTAAATTTGGCACAAAACCACTCCAAAACTAGACAAAGTACCTCTTACACTTATCTTCAGAAGTATAAGATCACCTTAAGTACATTTTCGTTCCTTTTTAATGGGAAAATATATTTGCTAGCAAAAATGAGATTATGGCGCTTTAGTGTTAACTTCTGCCAAGCATAAACAATTTTTCTTGGAGTTACTGCTGAGTCATATGGCTCACAGCAGTAACTGTTAAAACTCCATTCTCTGTAAAATGGCTTAGGCTTCAAACCTCCCACACTTTACCCTTGCGACTACTCCGGACCGTTAAACAATCTGAGAGTGCTTGCTTCCAAAAATCTAACACGTTTGGTAGCATGGTGGCACCATTACCATTCCACAGCCTTTTAAAATGCACTTTTTTAATTTTAAACTTGGCACAGCCGAACAACACACTCACAAGCGTTTATGTAATAGGATAACTTCAATCAAGTCAACTTTGAAGACTATACATATTTTTTTAAAAAAAGCTACTTTTTACAAGCAGATTTTAAATTTAACTAAAGACTGAAGTATTTTTATCTGTAGCAGGAAACTGCTGTGCTGAACAAAGGATTTGGAAAGTCTGACAATGTCATAACTGGTTTTAGAGCAATCTCTTTGAGGACACACAATTACACCTACTCAACAGCAATGAAACTGCTGACAGGAAGCAAGGAAGTAAATTAACAGCTGTTTACCTCAGTCACAATGCTTTGTGTTAGCGCATTTTCAGAGCCTAAACTAGAATATGAATTTCTAATCCCTCAAATTAGCACGTTAGCTCATTGCATTGAAGTGTTCCTTCACTAATAACACTTGATTTTTTGCTGCTGACTAGGTTTTTACATAAATATCAAGAAAGCAAGGTCTTTGGAAACATGCCAAATGTACAGACTGACACAACAACATTCTCTTCTTCAGAAATTATATGCCAAGTATTTTCATACAGAAATACATTGGTTTTCATATGGATGCCTAAATGAGACACAGTGTTCTGGAAAATACTGAAAACTCTAAACTAGCACCTTTGAACATGTTCCTTTTTGGGTTAGGTGTCAAATACAAGTTTGACAGCCACACTGAGTCAAAAATCATGAGCCAGCTGCAAGTAAAATTTAAAACCACTAGATTTTAAAACAATAATTAATTTCCAATGCTTTTTATTTAATTTCTGCTGTTGAAACATTCAGGGTGTCCATGTTTTCAGACATTTGCCTGCAGCTACAAAGACTGGAAAAATAGCTAGAACATGAAAACTGTTATTATGTGATGGTTCCAGTAGCTGAGCTTAAAAAAAAAAAGTCACACAAGAAAGAAATACAGGGAACTACCATCAATGTTCTCATTACTATATTATTCTCTTCACTTAATCATCTTAGGAAGTAATAAGGTAACACTTTTTTAAAACAGTTCCTGCAAGTGATACATGGTAACTTCCACAGTTCAAAGAGTTTTGCTGAAGGAAGTACCTGAGCTTTCTCCAAGTGTCCACAGGGGATGAATCCTCTTACAGATTTCAGGGCATTTGTACCTTTCCTTTGGTAGCTGGAACATTGCAATGCTGATAGTATCAGATTTTCATTTCCCAAAGAAATGTCTTCCCCAAATCAGTCATTTTTGATCGAGGGAGAAGCCCAAAGTCTCCCCATCACACTGTTCTCGGTATAAAGGTCTTCTGCTATTCTGTTGTTTATTATTGTCTTAGAACAGTCATTAGAAAAATTAGTATGATGGTATAACAGGTAGCCAAAACAATTCAATTGCCCGTGAGGTTACATGATGTCTTTACCACATACTGAACAGTTCTAGAGAGTTTACACAATTAATTGCATAATTAGGTGAAATTTTGGTTCACATTAAAAAATAAAAAAGCACACCACACCCCTGTCAATAGATCCACACCCTGTTTTAACAGCCCTGAAAGATGATATGGAGATGCTAACTTGGATAACTGTCTAAAAAATAATAATAATAATTTAAGCGGTTCTTTTGCAGCACATTTCTCCCAGGTTTGAAGTGCACACACTGATGCAGCCAGTTATAACTCCAAGTCCAGCAACACTATTTAAACTCTTTTTCCATACTCAACTGATTTTATCTTTCTTTTAAAATAATTTTAAAAATCATTTCTTTTATGACAATCTAGAATTTCAAAATTGCTCAGTGAAGTGAGAAGGACCGTAGTTATATTCTGGCTCTTATTTTAAGTTCTAAGATCCTTTTATTTGTGGAACAATCAATGATTATGAAACAGCCAGATTTGCTTGTCATTTAAACCAATCAGGCAATAAAACTTTGCTAACTTTGATGGAACTTCTGGCAATAACCATCAAGAAGCTCACGCTCATCAATGCTATAAGAGATCAATAGGAATTCATCTATAGAACAACACTGATCTATTCCAGATAAGGATCTCACCCAAAGAACTAAGATGTTAATGCTTTATAAGCTTGAGCCACAGTTTGACATATCGTAAACCTGTGACACTGTAATATAAGGGTGGGGGTGTTCCACTCCAAAGAAACTGAATTTCTTTTATCTCCCTGAAAAAATAGTTCAGATGTTTGGAAGAGAAAAGTAATATTGTTCTGGAAAAGATGTATGAATCAGCTTTTATTAGAGGTTTAAATTTTAAGAAAAATTACTTATTTAAAAGAAAAACCCACACACAGTTGAAAGAAATATTCAGCATGTTGTAAAACCTCTTACAAAACACTTCGCTCATTTTTGGGCCATCTCTATTACCAAGTTCTTCAGAAATGATAAATCCCCCTTCTCCTTTTCCTTGACACAGCTGCAGGAGAAAATGAACCTTATATCCCAGGATTTTTCCATTTATATGTCTGGGACTCATGATCCACTGGCTTCCCCTGCACTCAGAAGAGGAATTACTGCAGCCTATGCTCAAGCTGGCATTGGATTGCAGAGCTGATTAAGAAAGTCTAGTGACAGAATAATCATGTACTGAGTGCAGAAAATTACAGCTGATAGCATCTATTCATAAATCCTGCAGAGTACATATATTTAATCACCTTGAACGATTATGAAAAATTGATTCTGACTATTACATCAGAATGTCAGTATTTTGTGTTATAAAACTGATATAGCTTGTGATGATCTTGAAACCAACTTCCTTTTCCTTCAAGACTTCCCTCCCTGTATTCTGCCACTGCATCTTCCTTTATCTAGAGACCTTCCACCAGCTATTCTAGTTGTCTAGCCAGAGCAACGATTTGAAACCCGACACAACTAGCTCAGTAGATATGTTTTACCTATGGCATTTTTAAGGCCCAGAAATTTCTTCAGCCATCAGTTATTGAATACAATCTCTTTTCTTCTATTGTAAATACACTCTAATAGTCCTTCTCGTATATTGCTCCTAGTGCTATAAGGCAGAGTTGTGAACTTATTTATAGTGCATCTTTCCTGCACAATCTTTTGTAATGCTTAAAATTTATTCTTTATATTTGGCCAAATTCTGAGTTTTCTTTGCTAGGCCTCATAAAAGTTATTTCTTCTAGTTTAGAAGTTACAAGGAACAGATAGTAAGTTAGGAGGTAGCATCATCTGGTTCATAAATTCAGAGAAAGAAAATACAAAGATGGAATATAACCATCTTTGTGGTAGTTTTTAATGAGCCTTGTTTTATAAATCATTTAGGCATTTGTCGTTTCAAGTAGCAGACAAATGTAGCACTTTTGTCAGTATTGACGATACTATAGTATTAAAGGTAAATGCAGTGTAGTTTCCAGACAGCTATGCTAGATCTGATCAGAGCTGCTTGGCACTTGCATCTAGTCAACAGCTAAGGTTTGATTGTGCAACTCGAAAAGCAATAAATGAAGCAAAATAGTCTGACAGTTTTCACAGTACTCTTTCTACTGTGTTGAACTGTTTGTATAAGCACATAATGAGAAATTCTTGCTTTCTATTGCTCTTTTCTGCTTGTGTTCCCACTACTTTGCCAAACACTATCTGCAGTCATGTTCATAGTTCTTCAGAATGAACCTGAAAGTCAAACTGTTCAAGAGTAAGCCCTCTGCATTCACCTCTGAGGCACAAAGCAAAAAGTACTATGAGAATCAGTGGTGTCCAGGCTTTACAACCTGAGGTAAAATCACCTCAGAAATCCCAGAAAAATAATAATTAAAAAAACCCCACCACACGATAGATCTTTTCCTCCCTTCCTCTCCTGTGCTGTTCATGAGAGGTAATAATGTAGACATATCTAGAAGTTCTCTATGAAGGATTTCCACAGCACATCCTTTAAAAAAAAAAAATCAGCCTTGACTCCAGCCTAGTTCTTACACTAGCAGCAACTTGATCATGTGAGAGCAACTGGGGAGATTGGTCCCCCACCTATTCCCTGTCCACATTCCCCCTTGACTCCTGTAGCCAGCTGGTGCAAGTTAATTAAATCAAATCTATCCTACAGCAAAGTACTGGAAGCTGCTGTATTTACAAATTGAGCACTGTCCCTTTCCAGAATTTGAGAGCCTCTCCATGATAATTGTCAGGAACAAAACCCACAAGAGAATGAAACCCCCAGGTTAGCACTCGTGAGCTATGCGTTCATACAGCAAATCACAGTTCATTATCACAAACCTAGTACCCTGTGGTCTGAAAACATTGTATCTGCACAACACTGTGCCAGATCTAATAAATCCTGTCTCTCAGCAGGGGTAATTAACTCTTGCACAGCATTAGGCTGACACTTTTAAACTGTCTCCATTTCTTGAGCTACCTTATGCAGCACCAGCTTGGGAGCCTCTGAATTGCACATCACTGTAGACCTGTCCATTGTGGGTCAAATTTTAAAAAACATTGGAAACCAGTCAGTGAAGCAGCATGTGTAGATAGGCTTTACCTTTTGCACTCAGCTAATAAAACTATTAATTATGAATCAAGTGTCCCTATGTGATTTCTTTTCTGTCGAAAAAAAAAATTAAAAGAATGGGAAGAAGCCATTAACTGTCTATTTCTCGGATTCTTTCCTCTCTCCTCCTCTTTGCTGGATTCTTTAGTCTCCAGATTTACCCTGTCTGGTTGTGGGATAAATAGGAGGATACCATTTCTACTAGATTCAGTCTGAATCCATGAGTCTTATGTCTTGGGCTACCTTCATTTAGGTTGGAAAAGACCCTTAAGGTCATCAAGTCCTACCATTAACATTATATGGTATCAAATATCCCTTTCGCTGCTTTGGGTCTGCTGTCCTGGCTGTGTCCCCCTGTCAGCTTCCTCTGGAAATTAACCCTGTCCCAGCCAACCCAGAACGGGCCCTTGCATCAATGTCATGAAAACAAGTAATATCTGTATAGCCTAATACATTCACTACTTGAGAAGACACTTCTGTGCAAGGAAGGCCTTAATGAATCCTTAAAAAGAAGCAAAGCTGATTGCTCTCTAGTCATGCCACACATGCAGCAGATGGCTCTCCAGACCTGCCATACCCACACCTGTGGTTTGGGAGAGCACACACACAGAACCATGCCTTACTGACTGATCCTCACGGAGGAAAAAGTCATCTCATGTAGGTGAGCATTAGCTGGTTTCTCTGCTGTGACTGAAGCAGCTGACACCGTAATGTACAAAAAAAGCTGTCTGGCTGAGATTCAGAAACAAAGTAGTACATGTGTTTTCCTCCTACAGGTGGATTGTAGTTTCAGAATTTGCAAAAGACAAAACCAACAGGAGTTAGTTCATAAGGGCGTGCACAATAAAATCTGTCAGGTACCTTTTATGGACAAATTCAGTCCGTGCACTTGGATCAGCTGCAGCTCTTCAGTGTTTGTATTTCCACGTGGATTAGCAGCTGGCTCGCTTTCAGCATTTTTAAACAATCCTGAACTGAATAATTGCCACGGGACAGTTCTAACTCACACTCTGGTCATTTATGAGGATTTACACTCTGGGACTTTCTCAGTTATTCATTAAAAACAGATAACTCCCATAGGAGATACTGCATCACATGATACTCGGGCTACTTCTGAAATACAATATACTTAAGGAAACGCATATGTTGAAAGTGCTCATCTGGTCTAAGGTGTAATAATAGCAATAAAGAAATTCTGCATACAGCCTTTTAATGGTTGGAAAAACTGTGTGAAAGTCTTCCCAAGAAAATACTTCCTATTACTTTAATTGAAAAGGGGGATTTAAAGATAATTTCTATTCAGAAGGAAAGGGAAAATGTGCTTGAGTTGGCACTTCTGTACTGTCAGTAACTCCGCGATAATTCTTTGAAAATAAGTTGAAAACATATCATGCTGCAATATGATAAAACAATACATGAATTTCCACAGGCTGAATTGTCCTGTTAAGGTACTTAGAGCTAAAACTTTGCACTCAGGTATATATATATGTAGTCCATTACAAGGTATGCTTTGGGCAGTGGTACTAAAGAAGGAAAACCAAAACAGAAAACAACCTTTTCCCACGAAAATGTTTTGCCACTGTCTTGAAAGGTGTCCTGTAAGGGTCATCTTAGACAGATTTTATTCCTAGTCTTAAAAAGAGCCATGAATTTTTAAATTTAGCTGAAGTCAAAGAGAATCAAGCCTCTTAAAACCTTTAAAAACCTGACCTATCAGTTAAATAAGCAAACAAACCAAAACCACACTTCACTACAACAGCACTTCAAGGAAATTTAGGCTACTTATATTTAAATTACAGGTTTCAATATAAGTAATGTATTAGTTGAGCATATTCACAGAAACTCACATATTTTAATAATTGCAGTTGTAACCCATTGTACTATTAATCTGGACTAAAAGAACAAAAAAGTTTAGTAGGAACACTGTGACTTAATATCAAGCTACCACAACTTCCACGCAAGTTCCACCATACCTGTTTCAAGTAAAATACCAACCCAAAAACTGAACAGTTAAAAATATCCTCAAACTTTAAGAAATTGTATGAACACTGAATTGGCACAAGCAGAGAAAGAACTAAATCTTGGAAGGGTCATTCTCAAAAAGCGTTCATATTTTTCAGGGCACTCAATTGTTTAGCTGCTTAATTTAACTGACCCTATTTCTAACACATAGAAAATGGAGAAGGATGAGTCAACAGCCATATCTTGTTCAGAGCTTTGAGAGCCGTCTAGACCATCAAGCAATGTGACGTAGTTTAATGACAGCAAAGAAGAGTCATTCCTCTAAAATCTGCAAATGAAAGCTGGATGCTGGTCCTTGCCATATAGTACTTGGGTTTAGAACTAAACATAACTGCTATTCAAACTGGTGTTCAAGTTTACACAGCTTATAAAAACTAACTACTTTTCAGATACAAGTCAAATCAGATTGCATTTTCCCTTCAGAAAATAACCAGGGAAAGGATTGCTTCCAACAACGCAATAGAAAAACAACAGTAATTTTTAAAAAGTCACACTAAGTTTATACTTGAACTCATTTTAATGAATATGAATCAAATGCATGTGTAAAACATTTACTTAATCTCTTAGCTCACACATGTGTACACATTTTCTTTCCTGCACATATTCAGAGTTTTTGTTTCTTGGGTGGTTGTTTGGCGGGACGGGGGGCTGTGCTTTTTCCTTGTCTGGTCGGTTTTTCTTTTGTGGTTTTCATTTGGGTTTTTTTGTGGTTTGGGTTTTTGTGGTGGTGGTGGGTTTTTTAGTGCTATAACACAAATTCAGCTGAAACATTTTGCGTGAAAGGGAAGTTTCAGAACAGGCTTTCATAGATTCATTCAATCACATATTTTGTCACTCATATGACCAAATAGAAGACAAATTACACTGTTTGTAAAAAAAAAAAGTTTATATTAATCTTTCTATATATCTGTCCTATAGCTGTGAACACAAACATATCATACTGGGTAGTCAGGATCTAGCAGATTTGTTGTTCATCAGCCTTAAGGAAAGAATGTATCTGCTCATGTAATAGCTAATCCTAGTTTTCTGACAGCTGTCCTGTTTTAACAGGAGGTTGGAGTAGACCACCTCCTGAGGTCCTTTCCAAC
Organism: Caloenas nicobarica; assembly: GCF_036013445.1. Lineage (NCBI taxonomy): Eukaryota > Metazoa > Chordata > Aves > Columbiformes > Columbidae > Caloenas > Caloenas nicobarica. Next base: position 146,161,027 of record NC_088246.1, read on the forward strand.
CCAAACTACTAATTCAGTTTTGATTCTTTTATTATCACCAAATAGAAATGACAACCTGTGTCTTCTTTTTTAGAAGCTGGCACAAACTTATTGGCCATTGATAATATATCTCTTACCTATGTGCCTTAATTTAAAATACTTAAAGTCTAGTTGGCAGCACTCTCACTGAAATAAACAGTATTACAGATTGCGTTTTCCTTAGGATTCGGATTTCCTTTACTATTAGTTTTTACCTGCAGCAGTCCCTTCTGAACATGAACAGCTAAAGAGTAGGGGGGAAAAAAAAATATATATAATACCCTCAGCACAACGTCCTCTGTACAAAGCAGATGTTGACAATCCAGACCAGCAGATTCTGCAGCTGACAAAAGCTTGTTTCCTGAACTTCCTAACAAGCATTGCAGGGTAGGTGGGTTAAGCTACACTATAAAACAGTCCTGGTTTTCTGGAAAGTCTCCAAACTACTTTCATCTTGTCCCTCCTTGCTCCCACTCGTTAGCTCCTTCACAAAATGTGCAGAACAACCATCAACTAAAACACTCACAAAAATATTTGCTCATTGCTATCTCTTTCCTAATGTGCACTGAGAAAACACATCTTTGGTAGAATTTACTTCTTGTAAGCTCTCGGGTGATACCAAAATGTTTTTGCCTTTTTTTTCCTTCAGAAGCTTTGAGTCATGCTTTGTAACTGAAAATTGTGGGTTATATTTTCAGACAAGCAAAGGCCAAGCCTTCTTGGTCAGAGTGTAATTGATGCTCTCAAGATACATCAAGGACGCAAGCCTGCTTGCCAATACAGATATTCTAGCAGAGCCAGTACTCAGCACAGATACACTTCATACAGTTTCTACCTGTCTGCTGAGGAAAAAAAAAAAAAAAAAAAAGGGACAGATTTGTTCCAGTGTTACTGCAAAATTAACACAGATCTGCAGTAGGCAATGACAGTAACTGTTGTAAATACCATGTACTAGTCTCATTCAAAATGCTGATAAGACTTGTAAACATTAAGTTTTAGTATTACAGTGATAAATAATATTCCAATGTCTTCAAGATTCATGTGTTGCTAACCAAAGCAGTAATAACTTACTGTTTGTAAATCTTGACATCTTGCCCAGAACCGCAATGCTTTCTGTTTGCTAGCAGCCCTCTTCAGATCATGCCTCAACTTATAAGATAATAATTTTTAAGTAGGATCATTTTCTTTTATCTATAACTTGCCACATACATTTATGTCATGATTTAGCTAACAATTGAATGAAATCCTCAAGTTACTAAAAATGTCAACAAATTAGATTGGAGTTTCTTTACAATTTGAAAAGTCAAAGCAAATCTAGAAATAAAGTACAATTCTATATCTGCATCTCTATAGTACCTCTGCTGTTTTTTCAGTGTTTTCTTAGACTGCCGTTGTGCATTAAGTTAAAATAAAGGTACATAGTGACATGTATCTTTTAGATCCTATGCAAGATTTTGAAATTACAAGTGTGTAGCATTCAGCCAAAGATAATTAAGTTAAGAGGTCAAACAACAAAAAAGTAAATTAAGAAAGCAGCACTTCTCACTAAGTTTCCATACTGCTTAAAGCTAAACATGGAAATGCATGAAACAGTTAGCATTATATTCAAAATTAAACATATTCCACATGTTATTTCAACATCAATCAAACAGGCCAAATTAAGAGATCTCAGCACTATAACAAATATGGTAAAACTTTTTTTGTTCCTTTTCCTTACGACCAGTCATTCCAGATTCTCTCTAACTGGGAGTAGAAGATATCGGAAATTTTGCTAAGCCTGAACAGTGTTCTTCCAGCCTAAACCCACACCATGTTCTGCCATTCAAAGCAGCAGAATCAACCAGGCTGGTCCCCAGTCCAACTTTCTGCTCTCAGTATCATCAAGACCATTCAGACCAGATTGTTCAGGACTTTGTCCAGTCAGGTCTTGGAAACTTCCGAGGTTAGTGACTATGCAAATCTAGCCCAGTGCTCAACTGTCCCTGTGGACAAGCCAACAGTTCTTGCTGTTCCCAGACCAGTCTTTACCACTTAGGCTGCCTGTTCTTGTGACAACATTGCGAGGCCAACAGGAGACATAAAATGTGGTGATTATGTTTACAGAGACCCACCTGGAGACCACTCTAGCATTGACACTCAAAAGGCAGATGCTGTCTGTAGGTATCGTGCCTACTTGTGACTACAAGTGCAAGCTATAAATTAAGGTCTCAAAAGCATCCTGGCTCACAAACTTTCCTACATTGGACACGGCAGTGTAGATATAGTCAAAAAGCTTAAAAGAGCATAATCATCTGTCTGATCACACAGATCACTCACTGATTTCTGGTGCTATATTTGAGGTTTTATTATTTCTCACTTATGAAGAGATTCATTGTAGCTGAGAGTAACCTCATGAAATTCAATGAAAACAGGTTATGGTCCTGGACCACTTTGTCTGACTCTACTTTGAGCAGGAGGTTGGACTATGTAACCTCCCTTGGTCCCTTCAAACCCGTATTATTCAATAATTCTGTGATTTTGTTGGTTGCACAACTAAAAAAAATTGTTGTTAGCCTCCTCTAAATAAATCTAATAAAGAGAGGAATCCTGATGTATTTTGCCAGGTTTCAAAAGAAAACAAATGTTAGCACCAAACTTTTGGGTGGAGTCAAGGAACAGCACAATAACATATTTGACCCTTCATACTGCAGGTTGCCAAGTTAAAGCCAGAAATGTTAAGGCATTCACTCTCAGAGGAGATATGTCAGTTTAAAGAAGGAAAAAATACTTACCTACTAGAGATAACTATACCTGTAACATGGCTTCTCTTAGAAATTCTGCTAGTTTAGTACACTTTAAGTGTATAGCTAGTGTCTTCAAAGTGTATATACAGTTTTATTCTAAATACTGTTTATCCTACCTTAAATATTTTTTTGCAAAGTGGGATCATTAACTCCCTGTTTGCCATATCACTAGTAACTTATCAGGTTAAAATAACACATACTACTTACCTAACATACATTTTGCAGCTTTGCATATTTGTTTTCTATATTTAAGTATATATTCTTTTATCTTTTAATCTTTTCAGTCACAATTTCTGAGTATTAATAACGAAATGTAACTGCACAAAGACAGAAAGTCCGATTGGAACATTTTACTGTTGCTCTTCCAGAACTCTTAAATATTATTGTAGCAATGGAAAGAAGAAAGATTACTGCATAAAAAGGCTCCAAAGTGCAATCAAACACCATGAAGTCCATCCAATTACGTGTCTGTGTCAGGGAAGAACTTCTACTGGTAGCCTCATGTCCTGTCCCAATGCCTTCCCTCTTTCCAGATCAGGAAGTAAATGTAGACATACATCCCATCTTCACCTCTCTTCATGTCCGAGATAAGCATTCAGAAATGGCATCATGATTTTTACTAGAAATAGAGTAATATTTGTGTGTCAGCTAACTTGAAGAGCTGCTTTGCTTGCCTTTGTAATATTTTATAAGAAACATGAAAGCAATCTGCAAGTATCTCCAGGGTACAAATAAAGGAGGAGTAATTTACTGAGATGAACATGGGGAACATGTAAAAATGAGAGGTAAAAAGAAAATGTTTCTAATAAATGTTTGGGAAAAATTCCTGACAGCAAGCTGTATTGGCCCACAGAACATTTCTGCCTCCTAATTTCCCCACTGTTTGTAACAAGCACTCTTTTTTAAAAAAAAATCTTTTAAAATTTCTTTTTGACCTAAAGAGGAGAAAATTCCTTATCAGGAAGAGATCAGCACATGTAGGAGGTGGCCTGAACAATCCAAGTCATCATCTTTTAAGTCTAACCTCTTATAGTATGAGTCATGTTACACCCAAGCCACAGGGTAACATACATAACATGAACAGATACACAAATGTAACGTTCCCAGCTGGTAATAACAGTTAAATCAATTAGTACTGGCAATAAGAAAATACCGCTGAGTAACATTTGAAATTAAGGAGAGTGCTGGCTTCAGTAGGAAAGAAGTGAAATCATCTTTCACTTGCATTCCAGTTCGTGTCTCTATAACTCCACAAATACTGGGGAAGTGACAAAGAATTCTTCATCAGCTAGATTTGTAACACAGCCATATGGCCAGATGGGTAACACCTCAATCCTTGATAAATAGGAAACTGAAGTACTTAGTAGGAAAACTGAATTTAACTCCACTTCATCTGCATACATGTAAAAATCAGCTTTGGAGGTTTTTCTGTGATCTGGACCATAAACAGTAACTCTAAAATGTACAGAATTAGAAAGCATGTGTCAAAAGCACTTTCTTTGACCCTGTTCTACCAAAAAATATCCTTACTTCCTGTGCTCAATATAATCCACCACAATCTACAACCGTCTTAGCTGTATAATCCAATACTTATCCTACATGTTTGTGTGAGTCTATGTACCGACAATGTCAGGAAGAAAAGATTTATTAACAGCCTCTCAACTGGCATTTGCAGGGATGATGGTTCTTTGGTCCCCCAGGAATGCTAGCCTTACACTTTTCTTATTTCCTCCGTTTAGAAGTTCATTACAAAATTTCTAATATTGGGAAAACACTGTATTTTTTAAAAAAATACAGACTCTAACTCCTTAACAGCCAGGATCTTCTCAATTTCAGCTTCCCAGTAACCAATGTCTCTGCCTTCTGCTACTTCACAGTAAGCAAGCAAATAAACATTGGAATTGTCTAATGGGGCAACCTGCTAACTAAAATATGATAAAGCAATGTGATCTTAGACCGGCCATATATATATATATATATATAATCATAATTAAAACATACTATGAAGCAGGAGTTTTGAATGGGACAATCTCTGTGGCTTCCTCACCTGCAGAGATAACCAGGCCTGGGGACGGATTACCCCAGGCTCTAAAAACACCACTAACACTTTCCCTCCCAGGAATTTCTTAGGAGAGAGAAAGGCATTTATACTCTGGTCAGTACTTTATGTGATAGCACAGAAGCAGTATTAAGCATCGGCATTCAATGTGGAGAGTTCAAACCTGTAGTTTTGTATATACTTATTTTTATCTCTGAAAACACAGGCAGGGAATTCCACATCATGGGAAGACAGGAGAAGACTGTAATATTTAGGATTTACTGGAGCCCATGGTTATGAAAGAGTCCTACAAGCCTTTCACATTGAATTTGCATTTGCAACAACAACTTTCCTGATTTGCAGTGAAAAAAATGCAGAGGTATGATCAAAAATCTTGAACATAGACTAGGAAATAAACTTCCTAACTCTTAGAAAAGCCCACCACTATGCCTTTGACAAGATAAAATTAGAGGGGTTAATCTTTATAATCAGTGACCTGAATTGCTAGACAAGAAAATTTGAAACAACTTAAGAGAATCTACTACAAAAAAACGGATGAATGTTCAATGGTTCCAGATTACCACAGTAACATAAATATGCTGCAGCATTCATAAACACCGTGGTCCACTAAAGCACACTTCCCTAATGCTTTACAGTAATTTGAACTGTAACTATATTAGTAAAGCTAAAACCACATCTGTAAAATTCCACTTGCCAGGCGTTCATATGGAAGCTGGATATTGCATCCATGAAATATCTCCCTCCATACACATTGGCTGCATAAATGACTAAATCTCTACCTTATGGAGTCAAATTGAAAATATTCTGCAGTTTTCCCAAATTCTCCCCTATAAGCTAAACTTCATGCATCTGAACAACAGCAACAAAAAGTATTGATTGGAGATTTTGTAGAACTTCACCCAGATTCCTTTCATTTCATTCCATTTCAGCATTTAAAAAAATTCCCCAGTTGATCTGATCGCTACCCCCATCTGCACTTCCAGTTACTTCTAACAAACTCAGAACAGCCCATCCACCTCAGCGGGCTCTAAGTGCTCATTCAGTGCAGCTGACTCAGCATTCAAGGACACCAGGAGACACATACCATGACAGCCCAAATCAGCCTCGACTTTTACCTTTTCTTCTTCCTTCCTCTAGAGGAGTTAATTTTGTAGCTTCCAGTCTTCAATGCTTTTGAGAAGTTTATTCAGGTTGCAGATTAACTGTGATGTACAATGCACCCTTGTAGCACCATGACTATTCTCTGGTGTGCATGCACTTGGGTATGAGTATAGGGAGTGGGACAGGGACAAAGAGTGCATAACAGACTCAGTTAACCTGGATAACAGAGAATCAACTTTATATTCTCTTCCTGATCGTATTAGGGTCCTTGAGACAAAAATGAAGTTTGCATAGATCTAATCTATAAAGTCAAATTTTGTGTATAATTTTCACAGATGCTGGTGGGTGGCACGTTCAAGCCAAGAGACACTTATTGCACAATCCCAGAACACAAAGTATACTTATTTATGTACCTATGCTAAGATTATTTCAGTTTTAGCTTATTGATAAAATGATGGCTTTTCTTAGAACTCTGAAACTCTTTATTACTTTTTATTTGTCTAATCTCATGGTTGACTCAGCTTGCAGCAGAAGGTTGGACCAGAGATCTCTTGAAGTCACAAAGCCTGAAGCTTTCTTTAATCTTATGAATCCCAAGAGGAATGGCATCTTTGTCACCTGTTGATTACCCACCTCTCCTACAAATTCTGAAAACTCTGTAAATGTTCAGTCTGCACAAGTTTAATTCTTTCAATTTAAAAGATAACAAGAACTCCTCTCCACCAGTGAAGTGTCTCCACTTTGGGGTCTACAAAACTGAACACAAATTTGAAACTCCATTTCCTTTTTCAAATTAGTATCACTACGTAAGTCTTAGGACATCATGCTAAAGAAATTTGATTGTGTTTTCTCTACTTACGGTAATTGCCACAAGATGGTCTCATGCTTGATACCTGTCACTATTCTGCTCATATCACATCTAGCATAGTTGGGCCCTAATCTACAATATTCAGAACTAGTAGTGCATTCTAGCTAATAGCCCCAGCTAACAATACCATGCATAATTAACTTTATTTGATTTAAATACCTGTCACACCAGCACTGGGTGTGCTGCCTGAAGAGAGGTTTAGAATCATGATCTTTCCTGCCATGCTCAAAGCAATTAATTATTCCACCATCGCTATCATTTTCATGCTGAGGTTCAAACTGCAATATGTTACTGTTTTTCCATGAGGCACCTCTGTTGAAAAAACCCCATTACCACACCAGGAAAAACGGTTTCACAGTCTACTGAGAGACCAATCGCTGCCACGTCGAGCCTTTCCCTGGAGTGCTGCTGCACCAATTCAGACTGACATAGTACTGCTGCCTTTCAGCCCTGGCTGGCAGAGCAAAGGCAGGGTTTCCCTTCAGCTGGGAAGAAACAGCTCTTTTTTCAAGTTAGAAAGAGGATTTCAGTTAAGGAAAGCTCATAAAGATTTTTGTGGCATGGACTGTGCTTACCTCCTGGACAATGCCTCACGGCCATTTTACACCGTCTGGATTCTGCAATGGTTGGGCACGGTATCGTGTCTTTCGCTGGCTTCTTCACTATTTGCCTTGTTCTCGTTTCCAGGCCCCACTTAAATCCACATGTTTTGTTATTTCTGCTGCAAGTTCCCCACTCACTCCACTGACCTACTTCACAGCCTTCTGATAAAGCAAAAGAAAACACAAGTTAGACATGAGTTGGCAATTCTTCTGGCTTTTCTTCATTGCTGTTGATTTTCGGTTTGTGTGTGTTTGTGGGTTTTTTTGTTTTGTGGTTGTTTTTTGGGGTTTTTTGGGTTTTGTTTTGTTTTAAATTACCAAGAATACACTAGTAGAATGCACCACTTAAAAGCTTTACTGTTAGAAGGCAAAAACTTAGAACAAAGTTAAAATATCTTATGGAACCTGAAAGAATCTTTTTAGCTGACATCAACCTCAGCATAAAACCATCAGAGTATCGATCTGTCTGTATAGACATTGTTTCAGTCTCAAATATTTAAAAACCCTCCTAAAATAATGGGATTGATTTACATTTTTCTCTTTTTAATAAATATATACTCTTTGGTTGTCACCTGGATTTGCAAAGTGCAAGAGTTCACTTTTCCAGTGCTCTCCACCATGAAACACAGAGAATATTCTTGAAAGACAGAGTCTGTTCTGACACAGTTCCCAGGCTCACCAAGATAAAACACTAAATGGTGGGACTCGATAAATATTTTCAGAACTGCCAATGCTGGTTCAGAGTTATACAGTAAACTTCTACTAAAACCATTTATTTACTGTTTTATATTTGTTACTCACTAATGGAAAAGTGAGGAGCTGCAGAGAAACTAAAAGTGAATTTGAAGCCCAGATGTTACAGGAATTCAATCTGCCCTGCCCCTGCATTTTGGCCTTGGGAAAAGGCAAAATGAGCAGGTAGTTTTACAAAGGTGAGAATCCAAAGAGTACGTCATTGATTTGAAATTCTGCTGCAAAAACTGGCCTCAGGAAATTCTGAGATAAAAATCCCCATACAAGGTGATTTACAGTCAAGAGGACAGAATGTTCTAATGCAGAACAACAGTGATATTCCTAATAATGTAGTATTTCAAAGTTCGGATATTATTATTATTATTGGTAAAGAGATCCAGACACAATCCATTAGTGAATGTTTCTTGATAGAAAATACTAAGCATCAGATTAAAAATAATGTCATAAGTATTTGAACCCAATCACCTGGCAGAAGAGCTGCTTCAGCAGCACTGCTGTGCTAGAAGACTCACCCACACATTCCATAAGCTCTTCCAAGGCTGCAAATCCAGGGGGGCATCCTCGGAAGCAGCGGCCTCTGTGCGAGTAGAAGCCCGTTTTGCACTTGGTACAAAAGTCTCTGCTAAAGCAGGAGTCACAGTTTTCTATTCTGCATCCTGAAACAAAAGGATTATAAGGAACAATCAGACAGCTAAGTTAAGGTGAGACTAAAAATGAATGATTTATAAAGAAATAAAATAGCAAAACCAAGAGTGCTATAATGAGGAATATTGTCATCCTGAAATCTATCTGCTCTATAAGAGTAATTGCAGGTAACTGTAATCAATTACCACATTCTCCTCTACATCCTTTTGGCCTTATTTTTTTATCAAAAATGTGGATAAAACCTCTAAGTAATATTTGAGTTAATTATATCCTTTTGGAGGAAAAGTGTTCAATGTAAGTTATTCTTGTGTTTAAGGAATTTTGAGGAAAATAAGATGTGACAGATTATTTTTGAAAGTATGAATGCATTATATGTACTGTATTCTGGGGGGTTTTGTCATTCCAAGCAGGAAACTTTTTTTTTCCCCCATGAGTTGATCCTATAGATAGCTGAATGGACACTTTTATGTTATGTCTGAGGTTCATATCTACACATATGCATGTGCAACCATGCAAAAAACATCAATTTTTCTGGGTATAACTCCTCTCCATTATTAATGAAGTCAATCCATAAAAGATAGCCATTGTTAAGTTACTAAAGGACAAATCTATAATCAATAGCATACTATTGCCTTTTGAAATACCGTATTTCTCTGAAAATTCAGAAGCAGACTGTTCATAAACATCCTATTCCATACTAAAACATGGCAACTTGGAAACAAACTAGATATCAACAATTATATGCACACCTGAAAAGCAGAAATACTTACATGGAGGTTTATGAAAGTCAGTCATACATACCTACAAAAAAATGCCAGGGAAAAATGTTCCAAAGAGTAAAAAGTAAAACACATTATATTTGGAAAAGTAATGAACACTTCATTTAAATTATCTAATCCTTCAGCTAACATAGTTTACATAAACTACATGTCTTCAGCTATCTGCTGTCACAGCAGGAAGTATTTGTTATTTAAGTTGTGCAACAATATACTAATCTTTTTGGTCACTTAGTAATTCTTTTATTCTTCATTCATTTCTAAAGAAAAAAAAAAAAATCACAAACCATAAGGACTTCTGAAATAGCTATTGGTAAATATCCCCTAACAACACTTCAAATTTAGGCAATACTTATAAAACAGATTTTTGTATTTACTCTTGAATGTCAGCAGGCCAAAATAGGGCATATCATAACACTTGAACTGGGTTGTGGTGGGAAGTTATTCTTTGTTAGCAATTAGGGAAATATGAGGCTTTTTAGGTCAGATTTCTTGTGGCATTGGACAATAAATCAGGCAGGTTGCATGAAAAAAAGAAAAAAAAACTTTAAAATGCCAGTACACCTTTCTTTGGTTAGAAGGAATATGAACATCAGTCTGGAGGATGGAGCCAAGCTCTTCTTGGTGACAACCAATGATAGGACAAGAGATAATGGGTTCAAAAGGGAACACAAGAGGTTCCACTTAAATATGAGAGGAAACTTCTTCACAGTGAGGTTGATGGAGCACTGGAGCAGGCTGCCCAGGGAGGTTGTGGAGTCTCCTTCTCTGGAGACATTCAAAACCCGCCTGGACACCTTCCTGTGTAACCTGGGTGTTCCTGCTCTGGCAGGGGGATTGGGCTGGATGATCTTTCAAGGTCCCTTCCAATCCCTAACATTCTGTGATTCTGTGGAGTCTTGCGCTGCCACAGGGAAGCTCTGCAGGTTCTGTTTAGACACACAACCCACATGTTATCAACACCAGCATTTCTCAAATGGGCTTTTAGAACTTGTGTCCATATAAGCAGCACAAGTTGGGCTTCTTATCCATGCTTGAGTTTATAGGAAATTCCCAAGAACAATAATTTCTTTTTCGTGAGGGTTGAACCAGTCTCCAAAGAACACCTGATCAATGCCCATAAAACGACCCTGCAAAATCACTGCATCTGCAAGGTGGAACTCAAGGAGAGCTGCCCTGGAGATGTACTGCAAAAGTTAACTGCAAATCTGGTTTGTTACAGTCAAGATGTACTGCAAGTGTTTTATTAATTGCAATGCTTGAATCAAACATCCAGTGTGTTTAAATATTCAGAGAAAAAAAAACAAAAACAAAACATTTTCCTGTTGCGCACCCACACAAGACAGTTTGAAGAGACAGCAAGGTTTTTCCGTTTCTATTTAGTCCAATAAGGAGGACTGGAATCGAACATTAAATGAAAAATCAGTATCATGTGACCCTCCTTCACATACAAGCTACACAAGTACATTTTTGAAATAATGTTTCAACTATTGCTTTCAAAACATATTGAGGAGTCATATGTTTAAAGCTTATTCCATTTGAACATTTTTGGGTGGAAGAGGGATTAAATGAAAAACATTCAGTACAAGTTGCCTTTTAATATTACACAAAGATGCTTAGCAGGCAGAAGCTGGCCCTAACTTACGCTGGGGATACCCTCCATAAAACTCTCGCTGTTTAACAGTATGTATGTGAACACTCCATATTTAAACATAAAATGAATTAATCTTCTTTCAGTTTCTTGATCATACTTCAAAATTACCATCCTATTTATACCTTTTGCTTTGCCTTCTATGCCAGTTTTCTTTTGTATCACAGTAGAGTCTTTGTCATGGCAATTATATTTTGGAAGCATCAGTAGGGGCCCCTGGATTAAGGTTGGGTGGATATTTCTACCAAGGCAGTTTATTTTCAATGTTTTTGTATTAAGATAAATTATGCCAAATATGAAATGCTTATCATGTAATATGTATCAGATGCAATTTAAGGGAAAATACTGAAAGAATATTAGGCATGCTTTAAGAATTCTGAAGTTAATATTTTAATTCACCAAAGTGATGCTCGGCACAATGCTTGGGATTACTGGGTGCTAATCATATTTTAAGTCAGTAACAGCTACACTGTGGCATGAAGATCAACTGAGACTGACAACTACTCTTTTTTGACATCCTCCATACAGTTTCAAATCATGAAGGGATACTGCATAACCCACAGTATTCTTCAGATGTGCTTAGATTTTTTTTCTCTAACAATAAACAGAAAATAGTGCCCACTAGAGGTTTCCAGATAGACAAGGGTAACTGCCTGAGTGATTTTTGAAGCAGTGAAAGGAGGGAGCCTAAAATTGGAAGCTTTGGGGGAAAGTATGGGGAAAGATTGGTGTTAAGTGGAGAAAGAGTTAATAAATTTAGTCATGCAGAAGAACTCCAAAGAGCAACCACATACCCTTGGCAGGGCAACATTGACAAGGTTGGAAACAATCTTCAGAACCTGAGAGTGAAGAAAGGTGCTTCACCGCTGCTGTTCCCATTTAGCTGGCAACAGGAGATGTGTAGGTTAGGGGCAGACCCTTTGAGTCCCCACCTCTTCCTTCTCTTGTATTCAACTTGCAGCATCTCATCAAGGGTCTGCTTCCTACCAGACCTCAAATGCCTTCTATTGCTGCTCGGTATCATGTCTCCTTATATCCCACTGGCTCTACTACCCTCTAGATAGCCAGTACCTCTCAGACTCATCATAACACTCTTAGTGCAGCTCTTCTAGCATAATCTCTTATTTTCTTTTAGTGTTTCTATCTTGGAAAAGCCAGAATGTCAAATATTTGCTTCCATTCTTCCACGTGAAAAGTATCACACACCCTTGGAAACCACCTCCATATGAAGACCACACATCATCTACTGGTGCCATCCTCACATAACTGGAGTACAAAAAGCACTCAGGGAGGTCCAGAGAAATCTGCTGGTGTATCTGATTAGCACAGCCTATTTCTAAACAGATTACATTTTTTAAAATGTTACACCAAACTTCCCACAAAAGTTGGATGTAAATCCTAAAAGAACAACATTCTGACCTCACTGAAATCCATGGCAAAGGTCCTAACTGCTTCAGCAAGGGGAACTTTAAACTAATAACTTTCTTATCTCATGAGATAGACCAGAGCCCACTGCAACGACTTCAATGGGCAAAATTAATATTGAAAACCCTAAAGAGATATAAATATGTATTTATCATGAGAGATTATAAAGTAAAAAGTGAGAACTGAAGAAGAGCAGTACTACATAAGTTAGAAAAGCTAACTAACTTTCTAGAAAGCTATTTTCAATCTCAAATTGTCACAGGAGTGGTTATAAATTCACAGCTCCATGACTTCACCTCTCAAGGGAAAGGGTGGAAGAGAAGTCACTGCTTTGCCTGGTGAAGCTGAGCTGGGCTGAAATGAAACAGAAGCGCTCTGCTCAAGTATCTTCAGTGTTTCAAAAAAACAACGTGAAACAACAACTTATCCCTTCAGCAGAGCTCTGACATGTTGATTTGTGGGACAGATACCTTCTCCAATGGAAAGTCTATTGATACTGTGCAGTCTTAATTTGGACAGACAGAATAGTAAGAACTTGAATGACTGACATTTCAGGGCAGCAAAAGGATAGATTATAGTATGGAATAAGTGCCTCCATGCTTGGGAACAATTACAGAAAATGCTTAAGAAAGAAACAGAACTCCATGAGCTAATACTGCACCACTCCCCAGTCAATGGCCAGGAATCCTACAGAACTGAAGGACTAGATTCTTTGGTTCTGCAGAGGAGAAAAAGAAAAGATCATAATATCTCCACCAAAAAGACTGTTGTCAGAAAAGACTCCAAAGATGGAAATTTAAAACATCTTTGACTTTCCTTACTGAAACAAAGCAGCAAGGACTTAGGAGACAAAGTCCCCCTTTCCTTAATTTTCAGTGAGCTCTAGAACCCCAGGGCACTTCAGATGCTTCAGATGAAGTGTTTTTGTACTCACACCAGAATTTTTTAAAAAGTAATACCTATGAGCCATGTTTCAGTCAAGATTAGGGCAACCAATCTAGACTGTAAATAGTGCATTTAGCTAGCCAGCAATAAAATATTTGTATTTAGGCTTTATAACCTCTATATCGCCCAAATGTTTTTCTGCCATTTACCTGAAAAAAAAACAACCCACACCAAAAAAACCCACCTCATTGATGTGAATGAAACTTACAATATTCATAGAAAACTACATAAATGACATACATGATGCATTAAAGAACTTTACAGAAGGAGAAAGGCCAGATCACAAATAATGTCTAAGTTAGAGATACATTTTAAGCAGAAGAACCGTAGTGATATCAAAAGATTCCTGACCTGCTTTGGCTTCCCAATAGTCATTCATATTCCTTCTTTTAAAATAAACATTGCTGATGACACCAAGCTGGGAGGAGTGGCTGACACGCCAGAGGGCTGTGCTGCCATCCAGTGAGATCTCGACAGGCTAGAGAGTTGGGGAGGGAAAAATTTAATGAAATATAAGAAAGGAAAATGTAGAGTCTTACATCTGGGCAGGAGCAACCCCAGGTTCCAGTATAGGTTGGGGAATGACCTATTAGAGAGCAGTGTAGGGCAAAGGGACCTGGGGGTCCTGGTGGACAGCAGGATGACCATGAGCCAGCACTGTGCCCTTGTGGCCAAGAAGGCCAATGGCATCCTGGGGTGTATTAAAAGGGGGGTGGTTAGCAGGTCGAGAGAGGTTCTCCTTCCCCTCTACTCTGCCCTGGTGAGACCTCATCTGGAATATTGTGTCCAGTTCTGGGCCCCTCAGTTCCAGAAGGACAGGGAACTGCTGGAGAGAGTCCAGCGCAGGGCCACAAAGATGATTAAGGGAGTGGAGCATCTCCCTTATGAGGAAAGGCTGAGGGAGCTGGGTCTCTTTAGCTTGGAGAAGAGAAGACTTAGGGGTGACCTCATCAATGTTCATAAATATATAAAGGGTGGGTGTCAGGAGGTTGGAGCCGGGCTCTTCTCAGTGACAACCAACAGTAAGACAAGGGGTAATGGGTTCAAGCTGGAACACAAGAGGTTCCACTTAAATTTGAGAAGAAACTTCTTCTCAGTGAGGGTGACGGAATGCTGGAACAGGCTGCCCAGGGAGGTTGTGGATTCTCCTTCTCTGGAGACATTCAAAACCCGCCTGGACGCCTTCCTGTGTAACCTCATCTGGGTGTTCCTGCTCTGGCAGGGGGATTGGACTAGATGATCTTTTGAGGTCCCTTCCAATCCCTAACATTCTGTGATACTGTGAATTGACAGACTTACATTTTACAGAAGAAATCAAAAGCCCAGTAGTTCAAAATACAGATTCAGACATTAAATTGAATTTAGACTCAGGGGCATATGCTTGTTATTAAAAAAAAAAAAAAACACAATTATAATTACAGAAAGCATAACATTACCGAAATAACTACTATCCTTCCACAGGAAAATTTACCATCACCAGCTAAGGTGAGGCAGAATAAGCTGGATTTTATGGAAATATAATTCATTTGAAGCTCAAAATAAAACATAAAATGTTCCATATTGAGATGCATGTGCTCCGTATTTTAACATACCTTAACAAGAAGATTTACTATATTACCTTCTCACATTAAGTGCAATATGATGAATTTTAAGGTCAAAAGATGCCTATCTCAACTGTAAAAAGTGGTTACTCATTTATTAAGTATTTCTATTGATTTGCATAATCTTGAAAAATTTACCCAAGTCTTATTTTGCCTTTGTGAAAGATCCCTGTTCTGTAGCATTTCCATTGTCACATTGTTCCTTTCTAAACATGACCCATATGATTGAATATTCATCCATAACCTGCTTTAAAGATATTTTACAGTATACATATTAGAAAAGACAGCTGGTGAGTCCCTAGCAATGTTAATAACAATGATTCATGGCCAGTTTGCTTCGCATGAAACACAGACACCAATGAAGAGCAGTTGAATATGGGAAAGGAAAGCCAAAATGCATGAAGTTGAAACCAGCAACCAGCAGCATAGAAAAGAGAACTGTACTGAACACCCTCAAGATCGAGAGATAATAATCATATTTTGCAAAGGGAAGCTGCAAAGCTGAAGCTGAGGAAGGAAATGTGGCATTCCCAGATTGAGGGTCTTGGTAGTCTTTGCACTGAAATCGGGTTCTTGCTTCAGGTGCCCCCTTGCATTTTAGAAAGCCAAGTAATAGGAGGTGATGATCCACTACAGTCACGGTTTTCCTTTTGAAGGTCAGAATCAGTCTTTCCATTGAAGCACCATTCCAGAGGAGCCTCTGGGCCCATAACTCGTGAGGCTGGTAATCCTGGGGTGTGACAGCTCCTGCTTGGCCCTAAGCACCTACCTTGCTCTTTCACAGTGAGATCTGACTCATATCTCCATAATCTTCTTGCCCAAGATCTCTCTGCCTCTTCTAGCCCAGAACCTCTTAACTTCCCCAGACTGTCCCCATCCCCATCACACACACTCCTCCCAACTGCTGCTCTCCCCCACTGCTGCTCAGCAAAACAGCATTGATGGTACAGACTTAACTTCACGCTGCCATCCTGATGTGTCCGTTGGCCCTTCACACCAATCTGCCATTGACCAGCAGCACCTTCTGTGCTAATCCTCTCCAAAATTTCCCGAGCAAGAGGAGACTTCAAAAATCCATGGAGATCCATGCTTGGAATACAACATGCTAATTATAAAATACTATAATGAGGACTTTTTTTAAAAAAAAAAAAACATTTACTTAAACACTTAGCAATACAATTCCAGTATGTTCTAATCTTGAATCGTTATTAATTGAGATCTTTTAAAGAAATGCCAAACCACAGGTTTTTCAAATAGTAATTTACAAATATACAATCGTCCTATCAGATCTAAACTGATTACAGACTAAATAAATGTTAATTCAGAGCACTATAATGATATTTTGTTGCCAGGCAAATGGAAGGAAACTCTTCCATCAAAATACAAAGTAAGGCTAAAAGTAAAGCAATTCCAAATTAAAAAAAAAAAAATCCAAATCCTTACTAAGAGGCACTTGAAGGAAGAAAAAGAGTGGCACAGATAATGAGAAAAAAAAAAATCAAGGTGCCTATAAAATAATCATAGGTAGACCTCAATTTCTGGCCATCCAGCCAATTTACAAAGTCTCAAAGGCTATGCTGAGGTTGCTTTTGAAAGAAAAAGCCATATTTGAAGAAAACAAAAGTCACTTAAACTATTTCTCTCATGTTAATTGAACCTCCTGACAGACTGCTACAACTGCACTGGCTACAATAATCTCAGAACATCATGTGTTCTACTATACTACATAAGCAACAGTCAAGCCATGTTATATTGATGATGTTTCGCTATTTTTGTACCAAAGTTTTAAAAAATAATTACTTTTTTTTAATATAGTGAATTAGTTACCTGTGTTTAATAAATGCTTTAATTTGTTTAAAAGCTGCTCTCTCTCTATCACGGGTGCATGGAAGGGGTAATCACAACTCTAGCAATGTCTGGCCTTTTTGTGAGAAAAAGTGAACCTAAACAAAAGCCAACCAAAGCTGAAGGGAGCTGTAGTTTCCAAGCTCTGAGTGCCTCGTCCCTCTAAAAATGTAGAGGTTACTATGGATAGAGACTAAGTTGAAACGTTCAAGATTGGTCTGACCATAGGGTCAAGCCTATGCTAAACCAACCACCCAGGTGACAGATTTCACCTTACTCTTTAATTCAGTTTTGGTTTTGGTTTTTTTGGTGGGTTTTTTGGGGTTTTTTTTGGGGGGGAGTGGGAGGGGGTGTTGTTTTGTTTGTTTGGTTTGGTTTTTTGTGGTTTTTAGTTTTGTTTTCTTGTTGTTGGTTTTTTTTCTTCTTGTGAGATTATTTCTTCTTGTAGCAGTTCAGTTCAAAGTCATTAATTATTAAAGTCTCTTAGAAAATTAGCCAAGTGTAGTTCTTCTCTTGGTCATTCTTCCACAGAAGAGACTCGCCACTTTTCAATTTCATGTCCAAATGTACAGCATTCTCACACTGCAGTGTTCAAGAGGAAAATCATCTCCAGCGGGGAGCTCTACATTGATTTCTAGAGACAAGAAGTCTCAAAATTATATGATTCATTGTTACTAGAAAAACAGTCTAGAATCATCTACCAAATTCAAGACACACATACTGCTTATAGTACATGTAGAAAAAGTCTTGAAATTCAAAATTTCCATTATTTCAGAGCTGCTGCACTTGGCTGTGGTATTTATTATGTTACTGTTGTCAATAACTATTTTTGGCTTTTAAAATCATATCAAGACTTTCCATTAAAATGTGTTCTATAGCTTCTCTAACAAAAATGGGCAAATGTTCCAGTAATAGAATGTTAAATAGCTTTTGCACCTATAAAGACATTAATAGGGCAGAAATAATTTCAGCTTATGTAATTCAAGCCGTGTAACTTCCAAAAGGATTTTAACTTAGCCAGAATTTGTATTATTTTTAGCTGAGATAATACTATCTGAGGTATGGGGTCTGTAACTAAACGTACCTGGAAGTATCTAACATAAAGTAGGAAGAAATCTATTTTTTTTTTCTAAGAAAGTTTCTTTTAACTTAACTTCAATCCTCAAAATGTCTGTGTGTCCACAATGTAACGTATGTGCCATGCGAGATCACCAAACCAAGAATAAAAACGAAGATGTGATTTATAAATAAACTAGTTGGCAGTTACATTAAAATAAAAATGCATAGTACAAAAATCATTGGAGAGGAACCAGGACTGGTCGGTAAATGCAACTGCATCATTATTCTCACAGGGGGAGACTGTCAAAGGCAGGAGGGGGAGTTAAATATCCAGTGCTCAACGCAAGCCAATATGGGTTGGACACAACCTGCATTTATGTTTTTTCAACAGCAATCCTGTAATTCAGGGAAAAGACCCACTTTCTACAACTGGTAAAAATGAAAAAAAAAAAAAAAAAAAAAAGAGTTGCATTGAATTCACCATCCACCTTCTGCAAATAACTTTTTTTTCTTTTTAAGTAAAGAAAGGCTGCCAGTACAGACTACTATTCCTAACTCACTAGCACTACACAGGCTAATATAGATAAATTCATCTATTCCCCAAAACTGTAACTATATTAAAAACATTTACATGGACAAGTTTTTACAGCCCAGTTTTAAAAGTTTTAAAGTGGATGAGTTGCTGAATTCACAAACGTGTTTTGAAAATTAAGGCCAAGATCCTAAATTACTTTACAGAAGGGATACATAAACCATATACTGGTCTCATTTAATTTTTCCTCCAAACCTAGCCACCTGGTATAGATTAGGCAGCACTCAGCAATGTTACGCAGCAGTTGGGAACACATGAAGAATACCATACTCATGGAGACTGTGCAGGGAATGGGGTGGCTGAGGTGGGACGTCATTGCATGGGCTGGGACGGGTCCAAGCACAGCCATGAGTGTTCCTCACCAGCCTGGGCTGCCACAGAGGGACCTCACATGGCTTTCAAGATCACCTGTGATGTGAACAGCAGCACCTGCTTTCTCACAACATGGTGCAGCCCAGTGACATGCCACAGCACTGAGCAGGGAGTTCTGTACATTTTGCAGACTCATGATTATTCCAGGAATCAAAAAGCTATTTCTCACATCAGGTTCTGACCTAATTCTGGTTAGACCATGATACGTATTAAAAGCAATCAAAAAAAACCCACACCCAAACAAACAAAGACAACCACCACACACAACCATAAATACAAATTAGAGGTTGTAGCAATGATTAATAATCCATATGGGTAATACTCCACATATGAGCATATGGAAAAATCAATATAAATCAGCACAACTGCCAGACAGTAATGTGTAGAGATACCAGAGCACCCGTTGGCTTTAACAGTTGTGTTTCTAGGTACAAACATGCAAACAGAGAATCTTGTTGCACATTAGCAGGTTGTAAATTTCCAAATGAAACGCAGTACTAAAAGTGAAAGGTTGTTTGTTTGTTTTTAATAGTACATCTGTTTTATTAAAATAGCAACACTTACATATTAAAGTGTGTCTGGTATGAGGTGTCTGGTCACCTGAAATTTGTGTGGGAACAAAAAGCATTACAAGAAGCCCACCCATACATCAGTGCATATACCGAGTAGTACCTACATGAGGAACTGTTAAATGAATGTTTAATCCTTTTTATTTTCATATAATGGGAGTTTGTTAAAACTAGTCATATCTGCTTAAATCGTCATTCTTTCCTAAATTTCCTAACTAAAGCAATAATAACAATAAAAATAAAACCAATAAAAACTAGGTTAATATATCAACTATTACATATTTTGCAATATGCTGGGATGTTCTTTAGCAAGGAAGTTTTATAGTGATCTTGAGACATCTGTGAAAGTATCACCATGTTCCACAACGTATCACCTTAAAAACTGAGCATAAATTATGGCCTTCCTACAAAAGTGAATGTAAATATTATAAAAAACTCACTTGAACATCTGTTCATATCCGGTGTTCGGAGTCCGTAGTACCCTGATGGGCAGGAATGCAAGCATTCACCATATTGTCTCATTCCTTCTCTTCGTAGGAAGAAGAATAACTTGTGTTGGCATCTGATGCACCCATTATCCTTTGAGCAAGATAAACAGCCTTTGCAAATTGGATTGGGTCCATAGCTAGCTGCAAAACAAGAAGATAAATTACACTTCAAAATCATTTGGAAATTATTTTGGCTGGAGATCGTCTTCCCTCTTAAGTGTTACTTATTTACTTCATGATTATAAGTAGTTTTGAAAGGAAGGTTCTGAAAGTGCACTTTATCATACATCTGCATTGGCAAGTGAATAAAAAGAAATGCAATCTTTTTTTAATTTTATGTAGGGCACTTTAATGAATTTACACACTTTTAAAATAAAGGTACAAGCAACCAGAGACCAAGCTACATAAAGTTTGCAAGTATAACTCAAGTAAAACCCAGGTGCTGAATTCTAGGTTGAAGCTGGGGACATAAGCACACAACAGCAACAAAATACACGAACATCAGCACCCTGATATATGCAACTGGAATGATATGTCCATGGAAATCCAACCACACTAATGCAATTTCTGACTTGTGAAGAAAGCAATATTAAGAGTAGTGGACTCAGGAGAACAGGTACAGCACTAGCAATACATGCTATCCCATAGCTCTTGGGGTCCTAGAAAAGCTGTCTTCTTGCAGTCTCTTCTTGGTCTTTCCAATGACAATGTCAAGACAAATATTTAAAAACAAAACAAAACCACCACACACCAAGAAAAGAGTAAGAGTTTTAACTTCTAAGAGCCTTTTTCTACAAGTTTCTACCCAAAATTGGCTGAAAACCATGTGCAGACATAACTGAAGAAGGGTATTTAGTACAAATGATTACCATTTTAGGTCACCAGCTGCTATGCCTTCAGTTCTATTCTCTCTTGAATTTTTTTTTTCTTTAAATTACTTGGCTGATAACTGCAACACAAACCCTAGCTGCATCACTCTTTGCCCTGATGACCTTTTATTATTCTGCCTTTCCACAGAGTTGCAGAGCACGCCCCTGTCCCCACAGGCTGTCAACTCCTCCTCGGGCGCTGAGTCAGCACAGCAGGTTAGCAGAGGGAGGATGGCTCAAGACATTCCTGAAACCAACAAAACTTAACAGGTCTGTTTTAAATATTAAATTGGCTACAGGACTTCACTGGAGTTTGCCAGTTCAAACCTGGTTTACTGGAAGCAAAAGAAAAACATTACGCAAGAGAAGGAAAGTGTCTTTGGTGTCTCGAGCATTTCAATAGAGGCGACCCTGAGGGCAGCTGGCCAAAAGGGCAAGGACTATGTTTAATTGTTATATATTCAAATATTTAAAAGTATTCATGCCCTAACATAGTACATTGGTACTTTTATCTTGTATGGATGGGTAACTGAGGTTGTTCAGTGGAAGACTTCACCAGCAGAGCCAGGAGAACAAAAAAGGCCACCAGCCTCTGGAACCAGTAGCTGATACGCTTTACTCTCACCTTCACACATCTGCACACCACATTCCTACTCCTCTCTCTGCTCCCGTCCCTCGCACATGCCTCACCACGTTCAGCATAACAGCATTCAACTCCCATCTTGCACAAAATCCTAGTGGGTGGCAGGCAGGACAAGAAGCCAAGTGACTGGTGTGAAACAGCTCAGCCTGTGGGACACCTCTGAGTGGTGGAGTCTTCCGGCACCAGGCTCACCTGGTGAGATCTTCTTGATGGAAATAGCATCCTTACCCTCTATGGTACATGCACGGTTCTTTGACTCTCTTAAACCCTTTGTAAAGAGACACCCTACCAGGCCAACTCCCTTATACTCCCAAACCAGTTCCCATCTCCTGTCGCTCACAAGACCTCAGATATAACTTTTCTTACAGTTCACCTTGCAATTATTCTCATTCACAATCCATCTCTTCAAAGACATACAAGAAGAGAAACAAATAGATCTTGAGCTAGTCTTGGATGCATCCTTCATCTCCACTGTCAGTAGGGATTGCCTATCTCTAACCACATCAAATAATATGTGTCGATGTATTCAAAAGCAATTGTTGCTTAACATATGGTCGGCAATCCTGTAGACTTCTGAATCCCCCTTTAGTCTCCTTGCATCTCACTCTCAGTAAATCTGTACCTCCAGCTAGTTCAAGGTTCCTCAGAGAAGGCTGTACTTTAGCAAAAGAATTAAAAGAAACAAAGCAGAAGTAGATGCAAGATGCCTGAATTCATCTACTACTCAAAGTGGGGTTTGGAATCTGAATCAGCTGAAGCCAGGATCTCAGATACAGGGTGTAGATGATTATGACTTCTTAGGGCGAGGCCAATTGCTGAACAGCACAGATATAGCTAAAGGCCACTATTGTCAATAGTGTGGCTTGTGGAGCAGGAATTAGGCCCTGGAGCAGATAGATTTGTAGTGTCAATGTAGGTCTCATGTCCACCTTCTCTCATTGACCCTCAAAAACTTTGACTTCTTGGCTACAAAATGTGTCTTAGTTTGACTCTACTGTCCAACTTTCCTTTATCTATGACTATCCACATATTACTCTCCTTAATTATCTCTTTTTCCTATTTCTGTAAGATGTCTTGGTTGATAACTCTTTGTTCTGCAGACTTCTTGGGCTTCAGCCATAGCTCTGCCCTAACCTACTCTCACATGAAAAGGAGCTAACAGCATAAAATGATCCTCCAGCATCCTGTGCTATCCTTTGTTTAGGAGATGGACAGTGCATCTTTTACAGCTTAAGGTCAATGCAAGATATATGAAAGAGTTCAATAATATAGTAATTTTTTAAGTCATTTATCCCAAAATTTTGACTTGTGTGTAGGTTCCCCTAAACCATATCTAGACTGTCCTTCCTCATCTCCTGAGCAACTTTGACAGGTGATTTGTAATTATAATGCCTCTATTTTTTTTTTCTCTCTTCTAGTAAAGCTGCAAGATTCAGCTCATCAAAACTTGTAAACTGCTCTGAAATCCTCAGACATGAAGTGTTATAGATGGGACATATTTATTATTACTTAAATTAATGATTATTAAACTCACACATTGAATTTGGATAACAGTTCAAGATGGTCACATAGTTCATGGTGACATAGTGATACTTTCCTGTTACTCGCCTAATTACTAAGTTATAATAAAAACATAAAAAGCAGCAGATATTTTTATTTTCTTTCTTTACCACATTAGGCAAAAACCAAAAACCACTAAAAATTATACAATGGTAGGAGACGATAATATAATCTGTAATACAGAGAGTAAACTTTATGAAAGAATCTGAAAACTTCCCACTGTGCTGCTTAGGAACCAAACTGAAACATTTCCAGGGTTTTTGCATACAGTAAGTTATTGTAAAGTGTAAATCACAGAATCAATGTTCTTCCACATTGTTGTTGCTTATATTATTTTCAGAGCTTCATGGGAAGCATATTGACTTCTGTGACCTTTCTGTCAGTTCAACTTATCTCAAACCAGGGAAAATCATGATATGGTCTACTAAATTACTTGGACACTGAACATATACTTTAACAAATCAAATACTGTAGCACTGTTTTTTCTTGTCACATAGGCATGCCATCTTGAAGATACCAACTTTCTCTCTTTGCCCTTATGTACACAGGCTATAATTAAATCCTACAACATCCCACCTGCCCCAAAGTCTTCCCTTTCTGTCTTGGTTTCTTAACATAGCAAATACAATGTATTTTTGTCACATACAGATTTTTCAATTGTCATATAATTGCTCTTTGGAGGAGGAAGTGAACACTTCTGTGTCCAGCAGAAACAGGTACACATTTCCCTTTGAATTTCTTCATAACCTCTAATTTTTCCTTCTGTATTAGACTGCAAGAAAAAATAACAAGCTTGCAAAACACAGTCAATCATATTCTAAGTTACCAGCTGCATCACACAGAGTGTAAAACATCATGCTACTCTCAGTTCTCACATCTCTATTTTGATCCTGCCTGGAACACCCTCCTCAACTCTGTGTGCCAGGCAGGCAGGTTTCCTCCAGCCAAATCCCTCATGGAAATTTGCTCCTTCCACAAGGCCCACAAATGTTAACCAGTGTCAGAGCACTGCTGTCATCACATCATAAAACCAAAAATGCACACATGCTCTAAGTTAGCACCATCTTCTGAGTCTCAAAGCGCATGATTACCCTGGCAGTCTGTCAGGACTGTAAGGTCCTTGCAGCAGGAGCCACATAAGTTTGTACCCAGGTGAGAACACTGCACATAAACACACACACCTTTATACGGATAATGCCTTTTCTGTTCCTTCTGCTTGCTGCTTCTACGACTACACTCTAGAGCATCTCTACATTTAAAGAAAAAATGTTTATAGACTTGATTTCCTAAGGTGCTTTTTTACTTTAAATCTGAGATTAAATATGCCAAGTTTGAAAAGGTTACTTGAAAACACAGATTAGTACCCAAACACTGAACAAAACACTTCTGAACTCTAAGGGTGTTCAAAGTTTCATGGTTTAGATCCATATCAAGTAAAATCAAATGTTAGCTAACTACTTAACTCTTGTCTGGATGAAATGTATTTAAGCCATATTGCTAAAGCAGTTTTAAATTAATTGTTATGACTATTTTAAATCACAAGAGAATCAACAGTACAAAATGAGTCTAGTCTGTTCCCCATAAGAATACAAGTCGTTCTGTAAGCAAGAAAACTAAGAGCATTTGATTTCCTATGATCTTACTGTCTCGCAGACCACACCACAACTACTGCTATTTATTTGTGTCTTTCTTCTATACACACTTGTTAGGTGTCACATACCTCTTCTGAACCTGGTGCTCCAGCTCACCACAAAAACCCAGTATTTATTTATTTCCATAAAAAACAGGCTGAAAAGGACAAAAACCAAAGGATCCAAACCCAATTGGACAAAGAGGAGGGCCTGGCAGACAAACAAGCAGTAGAAAAGGTCATTACCTAAACATCATATCTTCAGAGAGCCAGGCTAACATGCTCATTGTGTTCCTAACATCACCCACTGCCTGCTCATTGTCTCACTATCGGGCAGTGTCCAGTCTTTTGAACTCTCTGAAGTCAGAAACTGGGCTTACTGGTACAATGACCAGCTTAATGGCACTCTTGCCCTAATTGGGATTGCAGCTACATAAACGCTGGTGTTGTGGTTTAACCCCAGCTGGCAACTAGGACCACACAGCTGCTCACTCACCCCGTCCCCTCCCTTCCCAGGTGGGATGGGAGAGAGAATCAGAAAGGGGGGGGAAAAAAGCCACAAACAAACAAAGAAAAACCAACACAAACACAACAAATCATGGCTTGAGATAAGAATGATTTAAAAGAATAAAAAAGGAAGATAATACAACAAGAATAATAATAGCAATAGAATATACAAAGTGATACACAATGCAGTTGCTCAGTGCCCACGACACCAATAGCCCATGCATTCCTGAGCAGCAGTATTTGCCCCTCGGCCACCTCCAGTTTATATACTGAGCTTGACACCATATGGTAAGGAACACCTCTTTCACCAGCTTGGGTCAGCTGTCTTGGCTTTGCTCCTTTCCAGCTTCTTGTGCACTGGTAGAGCATGAGAAGCTAAAAAGTCTTTGACTACCCAGCAGCAACCAAAACAGAGTATTATCAAGATTCTTCTCATACTAAATCCAAAACACAGCACTATACCAGTCACTAGAAATAAAATTAACTCTATCCCAGCTGAAACCAGGACAGCTGGTAACTGGATTTTACTTCAGATCTAGCAGGAATGTCCCTAAGACACCCCACTGCAAACATGAGGTGTACAGACGGGACTCAGAGGAAGGAATCAACTAAAAGACAAGCTGCACTTATTGCAAAAAGAGTAGATTTCATAATCCCAAATTCAATTAAAAACTATAAAGATATCTTATATATAACTCAATAAAACCAACTAAAATACACTCATGTTTGGCATATGTCTTCAGGGTATCAAAGAACAGAAGAAAGAATACAGCCTTACAGATACACCAATATTAGGTAGTATACCAATGTACTAACACTGTAAGACTGCAAGGTCATTATAGTTAAAAACTCTCATGGACTGTGAACAGGAGCTGGCCAAGAAAAATGCCCATTTTTCATTAAAGCTTTGTAAAAGGAAAAGTAAGTTTTGGATAGAAAATGTCAATAACAAAACAAAAAAAAAAGGAGGAAAATTGACTAGCTTGACTCTAGGCATTGTCTTAAATTAAGGGAATTAAAAGATTCAAGGACAAAGGGGATTTTTGTGACCAATTAGCCCAATGCCGTGTACAAAGAAGCCACAGAACTTGTGCTTTAGTAAAACATATCATTTAAGAAACCATTCAATCTTGATTTTTAAATTGTCGGCGGTAAGGAAACCACCACAGCCTTTGTTAAGATATAAGCGCTAATCACACTCACTGTTGAAAATCTGCAGAGGAATTTTTAACTTCAAATAGCAACCACTTACATCTTTGCCAGCCAGATTGTTAACAGTTTTTCAATGTTTTTTCCCCAATGCAGAAACTCTGATCAGGTCAAGTCTTAGCCTTCTCATGGGTAAGATAAACAGAGCAAGATTCCAGAATGTCTCACCGCAAGGCAAAGTATCCAGTCCTTTGATCAATTCCTTACCATTTTATCAACAGGCTTATGGACACCAAAGAAAGGAGCTCAGCAATGGAAAATCTATTGTACCAGTGCCAAATGGAGAAGTGATATAACTTCTCTACTATTCCTAGATGTTACTCTCACAAAACTCTTATTTATTCTGTAAATTTTTCTGACCACAAAGGCCAAGTACCACACTGCTCTGGGCAGAAAGCAGCTGTTTTCTGGAGTTCTGCAGGAGACAAGCCAGTGCTTTCTTTCTCAGGACACTGGTCATTAAATGCTCAGGACCATTTTATCCAAAGTTGTCCACAACTCAGAAAACACACATCCTTCACTCTTCCTCTGAAGACAGACTAGCTGTGGGGTGGCATTTCACTTTAATGAGTTTGGTGTAAATCTCACCAAAATTATGATCATAGGTGAATAACTTTGCCTCTTATTATGAAATCATTTCTTCACTTCCTTTGGAAGTCTTAATTATATATTCAATATCATAATTTTATGGTTAAGTTACTCTTACTTGTCAGCTCATTTCATGCTCTTGTTATTGATATAATGTCCTTCTGGTTATTCTAGCCTAGGCCTCAGAAGATTTGTCTTCATGTCATCTATATTCAAAAGACCGTGGACTTTTATCCCACTTTCAAATAAGAAAATTTTACTTCTGCTACACGGCTATCCAGCCAAATGCTTTCAGAATTTCCTATACTATTTTCACCACCACCATAGTAAGAGGAATCAATGAAGATCAGTCAAATATCATTCTTCTTCAGCACCCTGGCAAGTCTCAAGAAATCACCTACATGTTGAGGTATTCCTCAATATTTAGTGACTATATACATTATCAGCATTAGATACTGCCTACTAAATTCCTAAGTCTAGTTGTCAATTTATTGATATGTTGTATGTTGGTTTCAGGATGCCATGGTTGCTTGGACATTTTGAGAACTTTATGGATTTTCTTTCCTTCCAGCTGGGCTGAACTGCCAGTCACAGAAACATCTCAGCCATCTGAATCTTTCAAAGACACCTGTCATAGTGGACTTTCTGGATATCTGCCATCAATTGGAAACATGTAACTCTCCTTGTCCTCTTCCATCTGCTGTTCATGGCCTACCAGTCCTCACCTGCCTTCAACTCTACTGCATGCAGCTTCCTCCTCCTACTTCTGATGTGAATCCTCCTCCACAATTGCTTTCTGTTCAGTTCTTTAGGGGACAGTTCCTCTCTCCCTGAAAATGGAACAGCAATGCTTCTTCAGTCTGGTTGCTCAGACCTCTTCCATTTATTTCCCCAGTGACAGCACTTGTCCTTCCAGTTCAGAAATCCAGCACTGTCACCAATTTCTATTTTATGCACAGGAAGTCCTTTCTGACTGCTGGATGGAAAGAGAAAAAAAAAAAAAGGAACATCTGTTTTGCAGGTCACCAACACCACTCCATCACCTGGGATCCTAAAAATCAAGTATAGAAATACACACAAGGAGGAAGGTATCCCACTCTCTGTCCAAGTGTCCTAGGAAATATTAGCTTTTATTTTTGTTTGCTGTTCACAGATTGACGAGTTTTGGTTTAGGTCTTCCTGCTGTCGCTAACAGTAATTCAACAGTCACACTTGAAACACTGGGGATAAAAGGTCCAAGCATCACAGACACATAACCCTGTAGTCCAGCAGTACCAAAATATGGCCAATACATGCCCATCTCTGTACTGTTTGCACAGCTGTGGGTAGTTTTGTCTACTCCAGGTCTCAAAATTCTTTATCTTATCTCACATCTTCAGTCTCTGTAAAAGTATCCATAATATAAGCTTTAAATAAACATCCATCAGGTAGTTTTATGATTTAGGATTCTTTATAAATCCCAGATAATTTGATTAAATGATTGTAGTTTCATGTATAGTAACCTCAAAAAGCTTCAACTGTAAAACCCAGAAGAACTTTTAACATGCAATACTTCCGAAGGATAACTTGCCTTTAAGTTTCTCTTATTTAGATCTTACATTAATTACACTTTAAGCTTTCTACAAGTCTATAGAGTAAGATGTAGAAATCCCCCAAAGCCACTACTTTAAAAGAATAAAACAATCACATCTGAGATTCTGGGTTGTTTCCCAAATAACAGCAATTCAGACTTGTAGGCAAAAGACAAGAAATCAGTACCTTTGGCAACACCACAGATTAATCACATCTGATGAAGACTGCATAAACCAATGGACAAGTCAGAGACCAGCCTCACGATCTGCTCTGTCCCGATGTCTGGCTCTCTCCAGCACGCCATACCTGCAGTCGCAGGACTCTTTTGCCTGAGTGACACAGCAGGTTGGATTCAAGAAAGGGATGCCTACAGCTCCCCACCAGGCCACTGCTCTGTCACCTGCCTGTCACTGCTCTCCTGCAGACAGCCAGGTACCAAAGAGGTGAGCACAGGGCTGCCTGGCCGCGCCTGCATAGACCCAACCGTACACCACCTACAGCAGGAATGAGGAAATTTCAAAATGTAATTGCTATGTCCTCCCAAACAGGCTTTTGAAAAATCACATTCCTCAGCTAAGACTTTATCTCTTTTTCACTTAAATCTCCTATATCTCACCTACATATGAGGCCCAGGAGTTCCTTCTGGGCCTTGTATGTATGATGAGGGAATCAGGGAAGTCAGTACATGACAACCCCCATGTTCCTCAGCTTATTTCAGGTGGGAAGTTTGTTTACCTTCCATTGAAAATAAATGACATTGAGTTCCACTTCTAATACCAAAGAAAAAGTCACCTTCCAGAGACTGACTATATCTTGGACCAACTCTTTATATATGGTGTTAATGTGGAATCTGCAAAGAGAAACAAAAATAAAATCCAAACACTCCTTTACTTTCCTCATAACACTATGCTGGTGGGGAGGTCTGGTCAGTGGGAGTTCACAACCCACTGTATTCCCACCACTCAGGTGGTTAAAAGTCACTTGGACACCAGTCTCAGAACTTTCCAACTCAGCTTCCCATGCTATAGTCACCCAGAAATGCACAGGCTGTAACAGGCTATTTCTTAATTACAAAATTGCACAGGAATTAATTTTCCCCATGTATTTATTCCGTATGCCACTATCTGATGGCACATTCAACAGCAAACTTCATCCAGCATATTGCTGCTGCAAATCAACATCTGGGACACAAATCCTATTGGAATAAAGTCCCAGGCATTCAAACAAATTCTTTTTTTTTTTTTTTCTCAAGCTTTTTAATATCTAGAATATTTCAGCTAGCTGCTGTGAGTAAGATTCATCTCTAGCACGCAGGTGAATAAACAGAGATTTAATTTTTTCCCCTTTGATGATGTGTTTACTTTGTCTTCTATTGTAAGTTATAACTTTTCCAAGTACTGAAAACAGCAGGGATCCAACAAAGAAGCATTCCAACAAAAACAGTTCCAAACCCAGATCCACCCAAACCACTGAAGACAAAACATTATTGGAAGCACTGAATCTAAAGAGGTGAAGATCCAGAACACTCTGCTTCAGATACAATGTACAATGACATACAGGAAGATTTTATGTATTATGCATGATATCTCAATTTGCCATGTCATACTTTCACTGAACAGGTAGAAAAGGTAGAGGAACCTAAAGGTAGAAAAGGTAGAAAATATTGAGGAACAGAAAAATTCAGTTAGAGAAGGAACTTAAGCCTTTCTTTTTACTTACTTAAAGATTAAATTCAGCATCTTTTACAAGTGATAGATATCAAATCTGGACTCTGAAGCTAGATAATCCATAGCGCAATTCCAACAGAAGTAAACAAAGGCAAAGATTATGTGGTTATTGTTATAGTAGACACCACTAAACTGATTACTACATGCTTAACTGTTGTTTACCATCACATTTTTATTGTGCAACAGGAACCAGCATGTAAAGGAAATGCCAAACAAATAAATATTTGACTGTGATTGTAAATCTGTAACAGTGAAGAACACACCTTAATTCTCCAGTTTATACAGCAGCGGACACATTGGTTAGTGTTTCATAAATACCAAACTTCTGAAATGTTGAACATTGTTAAATTGAAATATACAGAAAGCGGTACTCTCTAAGAATTAATAAGTGTAATGTTTAGATAGTTGGGAATACTATGGAAGATTTAATGGCCTCAGACATAAGGAGCTGAGTAGGAAACTTCAGAATGCACATAAGGTTATATTCACAGTATCATAAGTTTTGCAGAGAAACATTGTACAAGTCCTTACACTGAGCAAAATGCAGTTCTCAGCAAAGCTTCGGTGGGAGCTTGTACAAGCAGATTTGCCAGATGTCCATGCCTGATGGAGGCAACCTAGGTTTCAGGTTAGGCATTAGGTTGAGAATGAAGCTTGGACTACACAGAAGTAAAATTCCTCCCCACAGTATTTCAGAGAACTAGGCTGGTAGTTTCCACGTAGATATGAGAGAAACCCAGTTGGGTACTGTGTAGACACAGCACTGCATTTCCTCAGCAGCTGACAGACAATAATTGTGTTTGTACTAGAAAACCAAGAGCATTTACAAGCTCCCAGGTGGGGTGCCTAGGCTGAACCCATTTTAAGTCTGTATTGAAGCACTAGGTAGAGAGTAGATACTGCTGTTCCCTTGCCCATTTTCCGCAGGAAGGGAATCCAAAGCTAGAGGGACGCTACGGTTACTCCAACAGCTACCCAGGTTCAGTGAGTCCAGGGCTCAAGTGGCATCACAACCTTCCTGAACAGCTGAAGGAAGGCACAGCCATTTCAAGCCCCAGCTAACATGGTCTGGCCTCACACTTGACCCTACTTTGAGCAGGACAGTGGTAAGGGAGGCCCAATCTCCTGCTTGGGAGGTCTCTTACAGACTGACTTATTCTGTGTTCCTATGACTTGCATTTAAGTGCCAGATTTCACTTCTTGCTTGAGGAAGGGGCAGCTTGAGCTACATGATGTGCAACACTTCTGATGGAGGAGGAACTGTTAACAAAGCACATGGGGATATGGAAAGTTTCCTGGATGTCCAGATATATCCCTTTTCACAGGAGGTCCCATGTCTGGAGGCTACAAGTATCAATGAATGAAATGGGAAAAAAGCATTTTGGAAATGTGCTATAATTACAAATAAGGGAACCTAAAGGCTATCTTCACAGCTGGAAGTATCCTTTCCCACACAAAGTGAGCCATCTTAAGAGAAAAAGAGCTCACCAGAGGAAAAGACCTATAGGTAACAATGCAGCTCCACTGAAATTAAATTCAGTTCAGGAAAACACAAGACAACATCCACCATTGGCCAGCAACCCCCAAAAGTTGCCTCCAGAGATACCTTTCTTTTGAAAGGAGCACAAATGTTCCAGAAGAACAGGTGGCAACTTCCTGCCTCCTGTGAGCAGAGGACCTGCCACAAGGACAAGCTACCCTGCCCTACTCCGACGCTGGAACAGAGGTTTCATTATCGCACTCGTAACATGAGAATTTGGATGCAGATACCCACTTTGTATTACCAAGACTGAGGAGAAAGGGTTGTATATGTTCAAATGCTGAAAATCCCACTCACCTCTCCTCGTTCCAGGTGAGGCTCTG
The DNA here is from genome assembly GCF_036013445.1 of Caloenas nicobarica. Taxonomy (NCBI): domain Eukaryota; kingdom Metazoa; phylum Chordata; class Aves; order Columbiformes; family Columbidae; genus Caloenas; species Caloenas nicobarica. The sequence continues at coordinate 146,193,347 of NC_088246.1, forward strand.
ATAAGCAGTGACAGGGCCAGTATTCTGCATCAGACGAACCATTACCCTTTAGTGCCTCATACGCATAAACAGGGTGTTTCAAAAAGATGGACCCAATATGAAATCACACTGCTTTGAAATTGGGTCCATCTTTTTGAAATACCCTGTACAGCAACTCCATGGCCTATAAAGCTCACTCAAAAGATTAAAATATTAGTACTGGTGGACTTCCAGCCCAGGAATTGAGAGATCAGGATAAATTCTTCTGTAACCATCAGTTATCAGAAAAGAAAAATGGCATCCCATGAAACTTTGGCATCAGGGAATTCTGATGTAAGCATTTAAATAACTCTATATAGAGTTTCTTTAATAAGGTGGTGTCCTTTTTTATTTATAAAGGCCACTATCTTAGTGCGATTATTATGGGGCAACTCAAAATTTGATTAACTTCTAAGACAAAAACCAGGTAGCTGCTAATCAAAAATTAGTAGTTGACAATGTACCTGTGAGTTTTGGACTGGCAACATTTCCTCTGTACAAACAGTACATCACATAAGCCAGAAATGTGATTATGTGAAACTCTGCAAGAGCCAAATTTGCCAAGCTTAAATTACTTGTTGGCATAATTGACCAGAAACAAAAATTAGACATTAAGAAGAGTTAAAATTGGTAATTGTTTAAAGATATTCTACTGGATGAATAACAACCCACAGTATCACAAATACCAAAACAAGCAAACAAAGTAGGGCAAAAAAAGACCACTCTGACTAAAAGAAAAAAAAGTGAAAGTGGTATCAAAGCACAGCTTCAAAGGATGGGAAAACAAGACATAAAGAGCAAATAATCTAAGTTTAAAAATTGATATAATTGACAAATAACCTAAAGTGTTCAAAATAACCCAACCAAAAAAAAAAAACCACCACCCACCACACAAACGCACACAACCAACACACCAACCCCACCCCTCTAAGCCCTCAAATCCCAAAACTCAATAGTGAATAGAGACCAGAAAAACAAACCATATTTCTAACACTTAAAATAACAGACAGAGAGAAAGCAAAAGAGCCTAACAGTTACATTTCATGTTTGGGATAAAGCAGGATGTATCCACCCAATGTGATAACACAGCTGTAATCAAAAGTTTGCCATCCATACAAAAGGAAGCTACACAAAACCATCTGCCAAAGAAAAAAAAAAAAATGAACTATCCCTGCCAATCAATTGCTAAATACATTAAGTTAATGTTTCCATCTAGATTTTTTTTTTTAATAAATATTTGCCCAACAGCTCAGAGGACAGCCTACATAGCAAACAGGGAAATGCAGAGCAATTAACCTGACATCAGTTTTGGTGGGGGGCGAATTGAATCTTTAAGGAAGTGTCGCATCATTGAGAAGCGAAGACTACATATACATACATATAAATGCAATAGACAGGTAGAATAAGCATGAGTTTAGATCAAAATAAACTGTAACTCTCTATAAGCAGGAAAGAAAAAACTGTGGGTGAGAAATACTTTGTTTTCAAGTCATCTGACTTCATACAACATGACATTTTGATTTTAAAATGCAGCTCACTGACAACTCTCTAAATGTACACTGTATTAAGGAAGAATCAGTGCTTACCAAAAAAGCTCCAAAGAATATACAAAACCTTTGCTGGCACAGTCTCCAAATGGCAAAAGTAACAAGTCATCAGAAGAAATCGTTGCTGGTACAGAGTCATCTCAAGTTTCAACTAAATATTTACAACCCCCAAAAAAGCAGTTGAACAAAGGCAAACACCAGTTACCCAGGGGAAGGGAGAGCAGCGGTCCATTTTGCTGATGATGACTGGAAGCTCAAGCTAGGCTTGAAATAAAACAGAACTTGTCCACCAAGTAATTAAAAACTGAACATTCTGTCTGTAGGATGAAGGCAAAGGAAGAAGGGAATGGGAAGAGGTTTGGACTGGCTTGAAGCCCTTGTTAGGGAGATTACTCTCTCTTCAGAGAGGCACTTCTGGGAAAAAGTATTTGGTTCTTGCCCCTGGACATGTCATGCAAACACTGCAGAATACATTAATTGTGAGTATCTGTCACATTCTGGATATTTTCGTATCAGGAATCCAAATCATCCCCTACAGACTGAGCTTTGCTCTATATGCCAGAGCAATCTTGGACCTGCATTTCCTTCAAATTAACCTGAACTGGAAAATATGCCCTAAGTGTACACCTAACATTCTTCAACAAGTAGTATGTATCCAGGTCACAGGACCACATGAGAGCTAGGCCAAAGTAAAACCCTGAAACGCATAAAGCATGGGCAGCAGCTCCCTAGAACTAGATTTTAGTTCTATAAATGCACCCCACTGGACCTCACTTCTTGCTATAGTAGACGTGGCCTGTGAGTCTCTCCTGATCCCAGGTAGAACACAAATGTCCAGACCGGCCTCAGTAATCTTGTTCCTGTAAAGACATCAGTTATAAATCACATACAGTCTCATCCTTCAGGCCTCAGCCAGTGACCTGAAAAGGTTACCGACTTTAACACGCAACTTGCAGGTGTAGTTTCCCAAGAATGAGGGAAAATTATTTTTCTTCATCTGAATGATCAGCAAATGGCCATAACTATGGGCAAGTAACATGCCAGATCAAAACTTGTGTCTACTCTGTATGTCCCCTATATACTCAGTCATGCTGGTTATCAGATTACAATGAGAAAGGAAATTTCTTCCATCAAATCAATAGACTTACAGCATGTGGCACAGCTTACCTGCTGGGACTGTCTGGGCAATTTTCATTCATGTAGTTAATGTCTTGCCTTTCCAAGGACTTGAAGTGTTTTGTGGCTGCTTGGTCACTGCTATGGTCTGGGACACATAGTTTAGTCCCCTGTGAACTGAAGTGCTTTGTGCTTGTTTGGATCTTTAGACTATATACATCTCAGTAAAAGATAATAATACTAAGCAATATATTACAATAACAGTCCTTCCCAGTCATAAAAAACAAATGAGGATATTCTAAATAAATCAGTTAAGTTTTTATTCCCTTTTATTATAAAGCCTGTACCTCAGAGGAGGAATGAAGTACACAATGGAGCCCTCAGTTTTTGGTAAGTTCAAGGAATAATTTAGCCACAGTGGTTTTCATGACTTGCGCAAATAATTTTATTTTTCTTACTCTGAATTCCTCATTCTTAAAATTGAGATAATAGCACTTCACTATCTCAGAATAAAAGAGTGTCAATGCCTTAAAGTAAGATGCTATATGAGCTCATATGTCACTTTAAAAAAAATATATATATACACATACACACACACACACATATAAAAATTCCATTTTAAAAAATGGAAAAACTTCATTTCTGGAGTATTTCATAAAAGAGAAATGACTTCTCCAAAGTTCTCCACTCAGCTCTTAAAACACTTCATCCTAGAAACCACCAGAGGTAAAAACTGCATAAGCTACTGAAAAAAGCAGGTACTGAAAAATGCAGCCCTGTGTTTTCAAATGAGGCACTTAAAATCTGGCAGCTGAATCAATACTTCGATATTCAAATGGGGTTTTATTTTCAACATTGCTGTACATTAACAAACTCAACCCACTCCAAATAAGTCAGTAGGAGCCAGGACCACTCCAGTTATGAGTTTCCTGGTACAGTTTTCTGAATGATAAATATTCATTGATAGTTTTCCAGAAAGGAAAGACTGTGTAGTACAGTCTTCGTGCATCTATGGTCTTTAAGTCAGCTGACTAATTCATATCATGATTACAGGTCTCATTACTAGATTTTTGACTCAAAGTGATTAAGTGGAAGAAAGAAAACTTATGTTCCTGCTGGAAGTAAGTAGGTGATACAAGTTTTCTGTAAAGATAGGCAAAAGCTCCTTAAGAATTGGACTATAAGGAAAGCCCACAGAGAGCCCAAAAAGCATAATCTGAGTAAAGAAAATCCTAGCTATACTGTCATTTAACAAAAGCCACTTAAAAATTAGCGGTAGTAAATATGCTGTCATGTATTTCTCAAAAGTCACATACTAGGACCTCAAAAAAAAAAATCTTCATTCCCATAACTATCTGTAAAAAGAAACCTTAGTGTGGGCAGGCCTGGGCTCTAAAAAGACAATTGAAAGTGACTGAGAGCAAATTCATTGCATAGACTATGGCAAGCTCATGCTCTGAGAAGGAGCACGTGCTCACATCATCCCTAATACACCTGTTTTCTTCACAGTTATTTCACAGGAAGTAATCAAAATATTTAAATGTATCTCTCACTTCATATCTCAGATTTACCTGAATACATGTAATAATTCCTTAAGATTTTTATGAGGTATTTGTGACACACAAAGCTGCAGCTAAGAAACATAAGCACATTTTCATGTTTACTACCAGAGGCAATTTTTTAGGAAGTTAATGACACTTTTGCCTCTGAAAAAAACACATCAAAACACATTGATATTTAAATTTATATTTAAACACTCAGTGACTTAAACTGAAACCTCAAGTTACATAATCTCTATGGCATTAGTTTTTCATTTGTTAGTTTCTATTATTTCCTGACATTGTGAAGCATATAGAAAACAGGCTATCCTAACCCAAAGTACGTTTTTTAAAAAAATGGAATAACTGATGCAGTTAAAATATTCTTTGAAGTTCAGCTCCTCTCCAAAACATGACTGCAAAACCAACATTGTGGCATTCCACACTTGTGCCTCAAGGACTTCCAGAACAAAGTTTGCTCAAGTTATGAGCTGCACACATGTAAATGTGTACGTCCACATATATACACACACATACATATTCCCTGCCAAAACCAGCCCTAGAAAACAACTGATTAAATCATGACATGGAAGGTGCTTGTATCTCCCTCAAAGATTTTGTACTCACTATGTTTTCTATTACATCACTTAAAAACCATGGCCTTCATAACTAGAAGGAAATGTAAATAAAGGCAGAATTTTGGTTGCCAGTGCAATTTTATTTCATTATTCTTTAAATATACAAGCTGGAATCTAAATAATCTTTTGTCAAAATGCTTGCTTTACAAAGCCAACAAGACATACAAGCATCTTTTTACTATATGAAGCAAGAAGGATAGAGAATGCATGCAAGATAGTTGCAGAAAAAAGACTTTACCTAAGATTTTTTTATTTTTAAGATATTTACCTAATTTTAAATTCAAAATATAATCCTCACATCTAAGTGTAGTACTGTTAACTGTTGTCTGAACATTCACTTTCAGCAATAAATATTATAATCATCCAGATACAGCATGATCCTAAACATGAGGAAACTCCTAATTATTAGTGTTCTTTCTGTTGAAGTTTTCGTGTTCGTTATTAAAGTAACATCAGGGTCTCCTAACAGCCAGCATCGTGGGACAAGGCACAATGGTCCAACTCACTAAGATTGAGGAGTGGCATCACCTCCGTGAAGGGAGAGCGATGGAAGCACCAAGCCGTGCACATCCAGTGACTGCCAGTGCCTCCATGTGGAGATGTGAACCTCTGGCTCACCATGACTGCTCATCAGAAGCAGCCAGTGATGGTACCTCTGTGATTACAGCCAACCCTTCAGAGCAGACCTGCCTCCAGCTGCTCCCTCTTTCCACTTGAGCAGGAGCACTGGCCCATGTGACTCTGACCCTGAACTCAGGGCACACCAAAATACAAGGTGATGTTAACTTTACAGCTGTTTTTTCTTTAAAAAAAATCCTTGTCTTACATCTGCCTGAACATAAAATGAAACAGATAAGCATCTGATCAAGATAAAAGAAAGTAGATAATTTAGCATCACCATGGAAAACGCAGGAGTGATAATCACATGTGATTATCAGGCTTACATATCTCATTGGGGCCAGAGGAGAGGACTGGATCTTGGAAACAGCTTCCTCTCTCTGCAAACTTTCTGTAGTGATTGTTTGATGATTCAGTGCAGTCAGGTCAGACTAGAATTCTGGCAAAAAGATATAAAATACCTTGCAAAGAGGGAATGAAAGCAAAAGGGGAGGAGGGAGATATATATATAATGGCACCTTCCTATGCCCATTCTCTCCTCCTACACTCCTCATTTATCGCCACTCCCCGTGGAGCTATTAAACTCAGCGTATAGCCCCTTCCAATTACTATAACCATCTGATTTTTATAACCTCCCACTCCAGGCTTTCATTAACCCCAGACTCACTTGATGCCAAGTCTTCCTTCCTGGAGCACCAAGGCTATGTGTGGAGTCCAGCTGGCGAGTCAGGGAGACGTCGTAAATTGGAAGAGTGTGCTGGAGCTACTTAAAGCTGTGGTGAACCAGAGGAAAAGGACCATTGCACTAAGATTTAGGAAATGGATAGAAGGTGTTAAAATATCCATCAAGAGCATAATTTGTGAAATGACATCCAGAGCACACCAAAACTTAACACTGAAGACATTTACACAAACCTAAATCATCCAGCCAGACCTGATCCTGAAGCAGACCCCAAACAGCCACCGTACACCTATCGTCACACATTTCCCAACTTCTAGGAGTATAGCACAGTCAGAAAGCAGCAGATTTCCCAGTCTTGTTGCTGTTCATCTAATTTCAAAGCTGCCAGATTTTAATTGCTTTTCAGCAACAACCTCACATGTCATGCTTTGGCTGGGAACGTATTTTTATAGACAGTTATGCTCCCTCTCTCTAAATGGAAACACTGACAAGTTTCTAACCCCAGAAATATTAGCAGGAACCATAACAACACAAGTCTGGTTTAAAATGTAACCTGTGACCTAGAAAGTAATTTTAGCACTGTTTTTTAACGCTTTGTTTGTCTTTTTAAGGTTAGTTACATATGAAAATTACAAACTGAAAAAGAATCACAGATGCCAAAAATGCACATATTTCCCTCCTGTGTCTTCTATGGTCCTTGTTGAACAACTGCCGCCTCTGTCTCCAAAGATGGAGAGAAAAACATAATTGCGCCACATACCTGTACAAAAACATTGTGCTACGCTTAGCTCTGCTTTGTTTCAAGCACTGTAAAACACATTCGTTTCAATTTAGCTTTTAAAAATTACTAGATTCATACCTGGAGAAAAAGACAGAAGGTTGCATGAACGCATTATACAACCTGTTCAAAGCACGGCAGCAGTCAACTTACCTGTACACTGTTCTAACAGGGGACAACCAATTTCTGATGAAGTTGACTCAAACTCACAAAATGAACTGGTTATATGCCTAGAGCCATGAACTGTGCCTCATCAAATAAAATCACCACAAATGCTTGACTCCTCAAACAACTAATCTGCCAATTCAATAACAATTGTGAAAAAAGGGACCTGATTAGAAAAGTGGTATAAAGGAGAAGGGAATTTTGTATGACATACTATATTTCCACACCATTAGATATATTATGACTTTCCACGTGTAGATTATGTATTCGTTTCATAGCTCTTCATCTGAATCTACCTAATAATTCAAAATCCCATGGTACAAAATGGTCCTTCTCATTTGTAGGGATGTATAGAAAATGTAATCCCAGTTCATAGATTTTCCTGTTAAAAAAAAAAAACAACACACACACACAAAACACACAAACAAAAAAAAAAAGAAAAAGAAAAAACCACATACACAAAAAAACCCACAAAAACAACAACAAAAAAACCCCAGCCTTCGGTCCAGTGCAGAATAAAGTATGAATTAATATTTCAAAGATAAAGCAAGTTCTGGTGCTGCCCAGCTGCCAAGAGTATTTCACTACACCAGCAGCAGGAACTTGCATCCCCAGGGCTTCCCAGCGACTCAGTCCCTTTCACAGCACGGAGTGGGCCAAGGGGAAGCCCCCAGGGACAAGCACCGATGCACACCAGCCCGCTCTTCCCACAGGGCTTGGGAAGCTACTGGGGCAGCCAAAGTCCTGACAGTGCTGGAACATCTCAGTAAAGTGGGAACCCCAGAGCTCAAGAGCTGCAAACACCACCCCCAGCTTCAGCCTTCACAGCACCTTTCCTGCCTATGAAATACTGCCTCAGGGAAGCCCACCAGAGTAAGAATTTATAAATATGCTACTGGTTTCTGCAGTGATTCCAGGATGGTCCAGACTTGTTTGCATGTAATGACCTGCTGACTGGCAATAATTCTGTGTACCCACATTTGTTTGATGACTAACAATCTTCCTGCTATTGTGTTCAGTAGCAGAGTCTCCCAGGCTCGGTGGAAGCAGACAGGCTACAAAAGAGTACACACAAATACATGCACCATGCAGTATTTTAGAACCAGCTTACTTTTAACCATATTGATTAAATTTGACTTTGTACTAAACCTCTTTTTTTCTTCCTCAGTAGAACACAGAAGAATAGAAGAATCCTGATTTACAATCAGAAGAAACTACACCTATTACTAGATAAATCATCTTAGAGCTAAAATAGCACATTGGGAAATACAAAATAAGAAGTTACTTAGGATACACTTTACCACTTAACTTACTGGTTGAAGACTAGAGAACATGCATTTATCAATACATAGAAGTTCAGTAGTAAAATAATTACCATCTCCTTTTAAAAGCTGTCTGAACTCTGTTTCCTTAAGGAAACAGAGTCTTGCCAGCCTTAATTATAGTTTCCTCCAACTGTAACATTAATGGGTCTTAAATCCTTTACTTAGTTTTATTGCCAGTAGTTAGAGAGTGTATGGTTTCTGTCCAAAAGATGGAAATGCTTTAAAATATTAAAAACTTTCTCAAGAAAATTAAGTACTTTGGTATTGCTAAGTGACCATTTCACTCTCCTCTCTCTACTTCCCCCAATTCTATTTTGCTGAATTAGTTCTGGAACTTAACACATATCATGCTTGGATTTGTTCCAGACAAATGAACTTGAAATCTTCTGGGAAAGTGCACTTTCAGTACATAAGTGATAAAATACATCACTAAAACGTGTGGGCAGTATTTTGATCATCACAGGCTAGAAACAACATGTAGGTTAAACAGCCTTGTTAAGTAGTGGAGTGGGCACACATACCACAAAACACATGCCTTAGCAATCTTCTGTTATATTAGCCAAATAATGACACATGCTTTGCATCCAAGTATCATTAAAGGAACATGAACCAACAGCACACAGCAAAACAATGCTGTAAAACTGGACATAGACTCTGCAACGTTATACCACCTCCAAAACAAAATCTCCAAACTAGAAACTGCGCTACAGCCATTGCTACCTCAGGAAGCTGCGGTTTGCTGCTTGGAACACTTCATTCATGTACTATTTTTAGGAATGTGGATATCTAAATAAAATTTCGTAGGCACACAAGGTTATCTAAGGGTAAAACTTAGTTTATCATATTCAAAAACACTAGAGAAAAGGAATACAGAACAATACATGTCTATTGCAGCAGTTTTTCTGAAAAAAGTTAGTGATTAGGAGAGAAAGAAAGGCTTGTCATAAATCTGAGTCCAAGTTGTGCTCTTAGAAATTAGTGCCACCACAAGGCTCAAAGGAGTCTCAGATAAAGAGATGGTAATTCCAATGCCACTGCCTTTCAAGAATACATTTCTTCCCCAAACATGGGTGGTGGAGAAGCAAGAAGTGCCTTGGTTGGTAAGCAGACTGAAGTGTTTTTCTGGGTTTATCCACTTGATTATGATCAAGCTGGTATCTCCTTTTCTCTATTTAAACATGAATTTGGTCTCTCTCAGAGCTTTGTTCCTACTGATGGCACAGGTAGCACTAGAGTTTGCTGCAATACTCAAGTACTTACATACCCAAGTATCTAATTAAACATGTTCTGCAGCATGGAAGTAGGTCACACCAACTTTTTACCCAAGAGGGCCACAAGCAAGGCTCATCTGAGGGCCACAAACATCGACAGAATACAGAAGAAATTCCACCAAGTTTGCAAGAAAATTTGCAATCAACACAGTTTTACAGGGGGAGAACACGTATGGAGTAAGTATAGACAAGAAAAGGTTCAAAAAAGAAAATGAGTCCACCACATTGTCACCATTTTCATGCTATTCCACCTTTTTGATCAGAAGAAAAAGGATGCGTTTGACCTGGGCTCTCCAGTTCTTTACGAGATACACATTAGCAACAAGAAGCAGAGAAACTAACAAGGAAGCTCAGGTTACATTTTAACAAAAATTTTGTGTCGCAGCTAGATTCCGCATCTTTATTTCTAGTTGATGGAAAAATGGCAATTAGTTCTGAGTAGTAAGATGCTTGAAGCCATCCCTATCTTCTTCCACTACCCACCCCCCCATTCTTTTTTCTTGCCTCCACAGTCTGTCTGGTTGTCAGAAAGGCTACGAGTTGCAAAATTGGATTCTGTACTGAACCACTGCAACATTCAGCTGATTTAGTCATTTAAGTTATAGGAATTTTTTACATTTTGGGGACTGCCTTTCTGCTGTTTGCATTTTAGCAACTGTGCCATTCCCACCCCCATCAGTCCCGCTGTGTGCAGGAAGTCACACTCGTTTTCCAGCAATGGGATGTTACGCTTGTGTGCGTCTGTATGCGTGCATCTGTATCTGATGTTAAACCACTTCCTCAGGCTTCAAGGAAAGGTTCTTGGAGAAGGTGGTGTGCAGAGGAGTGGATGCAGAACAAAGCTCTTGTGGGAAAGGGAAAAAAAAACCACCAAGGTAAAGCCAGCAAAGGAGTTCGTTAACACTCTTTCACAGTGCTGGCTGATTTCATCTCCTAGCTATCTGGGTTACAAATGCAAGAACTGACAACTGATGATTGGATACATTCTGCATACTACAAAACTCCAGCCCATACCTTAAGAGATGCTTCAAATTTCTTCTGTTCTCTAACAGTGTGCAGTTCCATGCTTACCTCCTTGATGTCAGCTGCTGGTTCTGCATGCTGCTGGGACAGACTAATGAGGAAGATCCAGCTGGAAGTTCACAAGCTGAATCTGGCCCAGTGCCTTTTCCCTGGAGGAGGCAAAGCAGCCAGCACAGCCCCGCCAGCTGCCTCTTGCACAGCTGGGGTGGGAGCATCTGCCACCCCGCGACATCACAGCCTTGCAGAAACCTGAGCACTGCAGTTTTCTTCAAGTGTGGAAGAAAGAAGAGTCAGCAGAACTGCAAGCTGCAGATTATCAGAGGGGGAAAAGAGACAGAAGCAGAAAAGGTTGGCTTCCAGCGCAGCTCAAGGTTGTCCTGAGCTTCTACCGCTGCTGCCTCCTGAGAAGAAACCCAAATCTGACATCAAGTTCACATGCCCAGTGGTTAAGGCCTTAGGCTAAATAAAAACCTAACCATCAGATCTCCTCTGCTGTGTTACCTGTAAAGTCTTTAAAATAGAAGACCAAAAAAAGCCTTTTGGAACCAAACCAGATAGGCTGAAACTATTAGCTGCAAATGTGCTAATTCCAAACCTTTCCTCTCACTTAGCAGTAGCAATTGTCAGTTTGATGCACACAAAGGGAGAGATGACACTTAGAGCTCAGACAAGTCTCAGAGGTTTTTCATCCCTGTGGAGAAGATTCCCACAGTGGCACTTGGCTGGAAAAGCAGGGAATCACCAGGCTCTTCCAGGCACAGAAAGCGTTACTGGAGTCCTGCTGGGCAGCTTTAACATCTCTGCCCATTCATCAGCTTTTCCTCAAAGGTTCCTGTGGTTCATGAAATCTCCCTCAAACATCACTTTCTGCATACACTGTCCAGCCAGCAGAACTTAATGGGGTATGCTGAAGAGGGATTCTTTTTTAAAAGAAAAAGAATTTTTAATTGTTCTCCATCTGCTGGTAGGAATGTTGGCAATGCAATACAAGAGTTTGATGAAAAGTATCTGTCCTTAGAAACAGGAATTAATACACATTTCAGAAAATAATGCCAAGAAAGGAAAACAATACACACACACGCAATCTCTGTAGCTGAACACCTCCACCATTTGCTATCAGATAAGCGCTCTTCTAGCAGAAGAGACCATGACTCAGTATGACTAAAAGGCAGATATCAGCCCAGACTGACATCGACTCCTACTGCAATCTCCCAGATCGCTTCTTTCTCAGATTGACCCTCTCTCAAATGGAGAGGATGATTAAACAAAAATGCATTTATTAAATTAGGGAGAGTTAAATATATTATTTTAGTAACAAAGCAGTTTGGAGATTCTAAAAACAATTACTATCAGTTTAGTCTTTGAACTGCTTAAACTAAGGGTTATTTTCATCTCCTGGCTGCTGATCTTACAGATACATGTGATCTCAAAATACCATGAGTCAAAACAAACAAAAACACATCCAAAGGTGAAAAAGCTCATTCAAATGTCTCTGTCTTTCACAATACTAGGTACAAATACAAGACAGAACAGACCAGTTTTTGTTAAACTGATAGATCAACTTCTGACCATACTCAGAAAGTGTGCAAACATAAGATTCTGGCATACAGCTGGGGAAAAAAAAATAATCTTTATAAACCACAAAATAACATCTGCTTACAAATGTGGTGCAGTTTCAAGTATGTTCGTCTGAGATCTCCCATTTTTACATACTTTTTGTGCAGAGCAGTTTTTACAGACTACGAACAGAACACTTCTGAAGAAGACACCAACAGAGAGACAAGGCCGAATTCTGCTCTGTTCCACTTGTCATGAAAAGAATCCATTACCAGCTTAATCCACCTCGCCAAGCAACTCTATGAAAATAGTTGTGTCATGGTCATAAATTGAAAGGAGTATCAATATACTTCCCATAGTCTTGACAACAGCCTTGTTTGACTAAATATGTAAAATCAGTTACACCTGTACAAATTTGAATTTGTTTGGAAATATTGAGTATGGAAAGTAACTTTCAAAGTGAAATGATAGGGGAGTCTAGGCAACACATGGTACCAAGCAAGCACGCTTGGGGCAATAAATCAATCATGTCCCAGAGACTGAGTACTGTTACTTCACTCGACATCAAATATCAAGTACTTGTTCTCTCCTTGCCAGCTGAAGCTGCACAGCAGAATACACCAACCCTTCCCTAACTACAGTGAGTCTGGTCTAACAGTAATAGTTGTTTGTGGAACTGGAATGAAAAGACTTAGAGCAACAAGAAAGGACAAGCACAAATGAAATAATGAATTTAATGAGGTGCTGAAAGTTGCAGGACCATACATACCACTCTAAACATCCTACCTTAATGTACAGGTGCATATAAGTCAAGTATTTTCACCTGCACCTGGCCAGTAACTTTACCATGAGAAAAATTACACACTCAGCTATAAGGAATCAGAGAATAAAATGGGAATTCTTTGTTTTCTATTTAAATAAGATGTAAATACCTTAGGAAAACCCTATTTTTTTTTGTTGTAGGGAGCAGGGGGGGAAATCTAAACACTCAAGAAAGAATTCAAATTCCTCATAGGAAAAAAAAAAAAAGCTGAACATATCTTCAATAAACCCTTCGAAGCCATGAAACATGAGTCAGACCAACTCTTAAAGCACTTTTTAAAAGCATTTTACAAACCCCCTTTGATCGGCACCGGAGACATAAAACCCACCTACAAGGTCAGCTGTAGAGAATAGCAAGAAAAGCAGGGGCCACACAGAAGCACTTGCCTACACAGACAAAACAAATACAATACATATAAGATTTCAACACATTTTCAAGTCTTTTTAGAGTTGACAGAAAATGCTTGTTCCCTTGAGTCCCATTGAAACTATAAACTCTACCCAGGTTTCAGCTTTAAGAGTCTGTTGACACAACTGTGTATTCCACAGTGTATTTTGTGGCGACTACAACTGCTGGAAAAAAATACATATACTTTCTTTTTTCCCTTTGCTCTCCAAGTCAGTTAGCAAACATATGTGACAATACAAAGAAGAAATTATAGCACACTGTGGAAACTCTAAAAATCAACATCACCACGAATATAAGCATTAGAGATAATGATCAGTAACTACAATGCAAAGAAAAAAATATTTAAGAATTAAACAGAAGGCAGAAGCCAGTCAAGCATCAGTGCCAAAAAGCAAAACAATTTAAGAGGCAAACCAGCGCTCCACACTCCCCCACACACACCAAAAAAAAAGTGCCCAGGATGGTAACTATGCAGACCCAGACAGGAACCAGAGGAAAACAATAATGTATTTACCTATGCAGAATACTATGGAGAGATTAATAATGCTGTGCAAGTGAACGTACCAAGATTAGGAGCTTGGAAGAACATCCTAAAGGGCTTTCTAGGCAATCCTCAAATTCAGTCTACCACGGCAAGACTCTCCACAAATACTGCCGAAAAAGTTTCACCTTTTAAGCTGCTTTAGAGAATTGGAGACAAGCAGATTTCTTTGTTTGGTATTTCCATCAGCTCATTGACAGTTGTGAGAATAGGGATGTCATCCATAGGAACTGTGTTAGCTTTGTGCACATGGAAGTTTGCAGGATTTATTGACTTCAACTTACTTTTGTAAAGTCAAGGTTTTGAAAATATAGCAATGAAGAACAGGAAAGAAATTAATGAAGAACAAGAAAGAATCTGTGCATGTTGTACAATGTAAATTCTTGTCATAAGCCTTTTAAATATCATCTTAAAAAAGTGTTTTTCTACCAAACTCCCTTTCACTGTCATTCCATTACAGAATGATGTTTGAGAAAATTCACTGAAACTTCAGTCTTCAGATTCTACCAGAACTTCCTAGACAAGAGCCCACCTGGGTGGATTGAGTGTTGACAAAGGTATTTCTTTTCCCAAATTCACAACTCAAAAAGTTGTTTTGCTCAACTACATTAAAACAAATGCTCTGCATTACCTTAGCAAAGTTAATAACAAACATGACTTAATTTCCACCACAGACACCCTAGATCATTCTCATGATCAGATCAAATAAGTACACCCTAGTAACAAGCTACAATAGTCAGCAAACTAAGTATGGAATTCACCTCATTTAACTCCACCAGCTAAAACCTTAAGGATTCATTCTTAGGTCAGGCCCTTGGAATAAGACGAATTACTCTCTGGAGATGCTCGATCTCTTCCACTTGCTATGGAAGAACCTGAAAGCCAAGTGGACTGAACATCTCTGCTGAGATGCCAATTTCATTTCACTGACTAATGGCTACGTCAGACTGAATCTAACCTTCAGATGGCTAGAACTAAGTGAAACGGATCCCCCTCTAAAATTTAAATGTATGACTTTTTTTTTCCTTATTCCTTTTGCTGTAACAACCTGCACGATACAAGGGTGCTACTACTTCTGGGGTAGCAGACACACACTTGCCAGTAGTATCTGTTTACTCAGCAGCAGCTCCAAACACACCTATTTACATAAATATATAACAGAAAGAATGAGAAGTTGCAGTATAATGACTGTTATTTTGCCTATTATTTCAAAAGAGGTTTGAAAATACCTTTTTGCTATACATTTGGCTGGAAACCATGATCACTAAATGCACATGTATTCACACCATCTCCTTGAGGTTACCTCTAAAGATCCCTTTTATCACTGCTTATTTATTACATTTAAAACTCCTTAACCACATAAGAAAATTACTTTTGGCTTAAATTTCAGTACAATTACCTTTCAGTGGCTAAATTTCCAGCTTTGAGATTTAAGAGGATTTTCTGGGGTTTAATGCTTTTTTTGTACATATGTGCATGTAGCATTACTGTACTGTTATGCTATAGGAAACAAGGCACTCTGAGAACACCAGCTTCTTGTTAAATACAATCAGCAGACAAACAACTGTGTCTTTGTCACAGAAGCCCAAGTTCAAATGTATAAGGATCAGATAATGAAAAAAAAAATCTTATATGACACAATATGCTTTCACTTTATTTAAGAAGTGAATGCACAAGTATCTAAATCAGATGCTGTGGAACCAAAGCAGTTTAGATGAGTGTACTTTAAAGCCTAAACTATGTTGGATGTTATAACAGCATATACCACATTAAAATTAAGTTAAAATCAGACCTTTTCTGGTAGCTCAAATGTAAAAGAGAGAGAAGGAAGAAAAAAAAAACCACCAAACACCCCCTCCACACAACACACACACAAACAAAACAAAAAAACACACCAAACACACTCTAAAAACCATACCACACAAATAAATGGCCCTAAGCTCCAGAAATACTTTTAAAATTTGGGGGAAAAGGGGTTAAAGAACTAGAATTCATTTTCAGAAACAAATTACCATCTCAACATCCTTGTCTTTTAAGTACTGAATATGTAAAAGGAAGAGGGAATTGTCAGATGTATAACGATGCCTAAATTATAGCTATAAAGCCAGCTAGCCTAATTCTTAGAGAACTTCTAGTTAGAACCTACTCAGATTACATGCAGATAATAAAAAGAATTAAGCTAGGAAGCTGAAGAGGTTTTTTTCCCCACACGTTATTTAAACATGAATCTAATTACTGAAGTTTCATAGAGCAGCTGTTGCACTCCATCCAATTTTCCCTAAAACAAAGATGATCTAGCTGTATTGCTGTCTTGAACAACCCTGAGTTCATGTGGGCAAATGAAATCCCTTCTATAATGTTACTCTGCTGTGGGAGGGGGTGTGGAAGAATCCCTTTTAGCATAATAAAAATGATGGTGATATAATGAATAATTATTATGGGATTTTATAGCTGGAAGGCATGGTAGTTATTTCAAAGCTATTTGTAACCAACAGCCTTATAAAAAGCCAGAATGCATTACATATGTGCAGAAGGTAACTGCGAGCATGTATTAAATCCCAACATCTGAAATAACGAACGGATGTTTGTTTCTACAGTAACTACCTCTTTATCAAATGTAGGCTGATGAGCAACTAAATTAATTATCAGCTTTTTAAGAAAACAGAATGGAGGACTTAAAATGAACCACCATGAGATGAGAGATCTCCTTTTCTTCTCCGACAGCTATATCATTCCCTTCCTTCCAGCAGCAATCTGGTTTTCTGGTAAAATGCATAGGTGGATGAACCCTGGTAGATTATTTAGTTGCAGCTGCCATTCAAAAAAGGGCTGATGCCAAAGAGCAGGGCCCCCAGAAGGTGACATTGCCAAAACTTAACATGCATGACAATGGGATCCCAAATACTGAGGTCCTGGATTCCTGCGATAAACAAAAGGGCAAACAATGGGATTTCTTTCTTTTCTTCTAATGAGAAAAAATGATTGTGAAAAGGAAAGATAGGAGAAGCCATGTCTGGATCTCCAGTCAGTCTGTATAACAGCCTTGAAATGCATGAACTGCTTTACAGACCACAGAGAACCTTTTTTTCCTTTATAGAAATATCAGCAATTTTGGTAAGTTTTGAGGAAACTGTTTTACTTCATTATCATAAGGTAATGTTGTGATATCATTCAAGAGTCAAAAAAAGTAGACTGACTTTGAAAGGAGCTGTTTTACCACCCCCTTTGAGGTCACCCCCTCAAAGCCACATTCAGAGAAGTTAGTTCTTCTGTTCAAAGAAACAGACCCACGTTCAGGCGCATCTCCCACTTCCACAGTCCACATGGATATTCACACCTCATCTCGTGATTGTTGCCCATGACCAAGTGTGGTGGGATGACTTTCGTCAGCTGCCAGATACCCACCCAGCTGGGTTCTCATGCCCCCTCCTCAACAGGACAGGGATGGGGAATGAGATGAAAAAGCTCACAGTTCAAGATAAAGACAGGCAGATCACTTAGTAAACTAAGTATTCTTTGGCTATATGGGAATAACAGCAGTTATTATTTTAAACTTCTGGAGAGACAGAGAAGGTGTATCGACCATCTGCCTGTGCACTTCTAATAGAGCCAAGGCCTTTGTTTTCTACCAAAACCTGCTTGTCTCCTTAGGGTACACTTATGCCAATGTCCAGAATTCCCATCTTGGGGTCCATCCACGGTTTCTGTCCTGCCTCTTGCATATGTCTTAGTGCCGCTCTATGGTTTTCACTCACCCAGCTGGGTCTGGATGGGGCACCAGCACATCCTCTGACACGACATGGGTATGGATATTCCCTCACCAGCCTCTGCCAAAGGGGTGGAAGCAAAGGAGGGATTGCTACAGATTCCTTAACATGCTCCCTGCCACAGGAATGTTGACACAGAACCCAGTGATCTGATTTTCACTACTAAAGGAGTGGCTAGACCAGGCAGCACACATGCAGGGTCAGTGGGTTCAGAAATACTCCCAGGTAGAAGTGCTATTTTGGTGGCAGGAGGTGGGGGAGCACCTATATGCTGTGGCCCTAGGTTTGCTACCCATTACTGCCTAAGCACTAGTTTCTAAAAATGATGAACCAAGATGCTTTATCTAAATGCTTAGCCATGAAACAACTTTTTAAAACTACTTATTAACATTTCTGTATAAAACAAAATTATCACTGATGCAGGAAGACTATGTCCTAAGTCCATATTTTCTTATATACATCTACTCTTTGTAGTCTTTATTCTGAAATAGGATAAATTAAAATATGCACTAAAACAGTTGTTTTAAAATGCAAGTTATATACTTGAAAAAGCTACCTGGTCAAAATTAGCTTTTCCTCAAGAGCAGGGATATTCAGGAATCTAAAGAGACAATGCAACCAACACTGATGCCTGTTCTAACAATATAAACCATAATACTGCTGGCTTGAATCCATTTATGAATTAGTCTTTGTCAGAAAAGTGTCTATAAAGAAGGTTCTTAAAAGACCCCAAAGACATTATAGCACTGATGGTTTACCATTATGTGGTGTAGCACAGTTTTACTCAACAGTTCTAAAAGCAGACATATGGAGTCCATTAAACCCCTCTCTTTTTTGTGGTGTAATTCTGAATGGCTGTATTATGCTACTTATTTAAAATATGGATTGTAACTTCCACCACCAATTAATAAGAGTTCTACACATTGCATGCAATTTATAAGATGCACAAACTTTGTCAGCAGCACCCAAAACTGAAACAATGTCAAGAACTGTATTTCAGCTAACTGTAACAGAAGATTAATACGAAGAGAGCCAAATAACTTTTACACTAGTTAAGTCAGGGACTCACAATTTAGCTGCTGTTGAAGTCAATGCAGACATGCTTCTCCTGTAAATATCCTGATATTTTGAATTGTCTTTTTTTAAAAAAAACAAACATATACATGCTACCCTCTGTCACACATGCATTACCATACTCAACCACAATATTCCTAAGTAAGGAATTTACACTTAATTTTATAAATAAATATTTTTAAAAAGAAATCCCCACATGAAACTAATCAACTCACAGCTGATCTCCCTTCCGTAATAAAAACTGCTTTCTTCACTGTTCCTTCCTCTTGGTGCCACATTCTACCCTGTAACAACAGCATCATCTTTCCCCATCTTCCTTTCTTTACTACGCTTTTTTGGACTTCCTGATTAAAGCAATTAGGTCTCAGTCATACATGTGGTTTCTGGATTGAGTGGAGTTCAGTATGAACTTACTTACTTCAATATCAGGCCTAGGGTAAAAGATCCCAAGAGGTAAGGACGAGGGCACACACTCAAGGTTCAAGTGACTTTCTTCTTGCAAAGCATCCTACCCAAATAACAAGCAGCAGGAATTAAAGTTTGAGATATTTAGAAAGATATAGCTGCATTACACTTGTACACGTACTTATGCATATATGGATTTTCAGTCAAAAACTGCACAGCAGACTAATTAAAAGAAAGTAACACAGGAAAGCTGATTTATTTTTACTCAGCCCTCTATCACTGGGAAATGCAGTTAAAATGCAAAAGACACCGGGTTTAAACTTCTTAAGTAGTTAAGAAAAGATTTTCAAAGACTTAAATAAGAGAAAAGGAATTAACTCCCTTCTTTTACCGAAAATTTCAAATTTTCAAGTCCATATGACCACCACATTCAATTTAACAATACAACATCTAGCACCAAGAAGAGTGAGCTTTTGCCATGAGATCTAAAGGAATCCAATAGTCCACAAATACAATACTTTACTCATATGCTGGCCATCAGAAGTAGATACGTTGAAGAAAATGGGAAGAAAGGACAGTCCACTTAAGACCATTCCCCTTACACGCCAGCCTTCAGCCTGTGAAATGTTTCAGTGCCATGAAGATGAAGATGTGCAAGTTCTTTGTTGAGCAGACCTGTGTCTCACTGAGCCTATCACCAGCTTGGTTCAGCTCAGAAGACCAAGAGGTGATCATATGCTGGAAGATGTTGGCAGTCAATACTTATCAGCACCTGTTAAATATTACAAACAAAGCTGAAGCCAGACTTAGGTGAAGGTGAAGTTCCCAGCTGAATGCTTAATTGAGCAGATATCATCACCTGCAACTTCATAGTGATGTTATGGCAACTTTTTCCTTCCAATTTGGGCCTCAACTGGCTTTATTCTGAATGGAAAAGAGAAAGATCACCTCCATGTGAACCCAAGAAAAGAGTTTCCTCTTACACTTCATCTTCTTTCTGTAGGTATAAAACCTTGAATACTTCATACAGCAATCATGTAACCAAGAATTAATAACGAGATACAACACACAGCAAGTGTTCTCAGATTTGTCACTGTACTCTTTATATTGTTGATTTGCTGGATTCTTTGCTAAGCAATCATCAGCTAATTACTGGGCTAACTATAGAACACCAGAATCATTACATCTGCTCAGATGCAGCCATTGAGAGGAAAAAAAAAAGATTTCTTGTTTCATATGTGAGCTAAAATGAATGTGTACATAGTGATTGTTTAAGAGATCTCATTACAACTTCAACTATTCACAATTTTTCACATAAATACGTCCTTTATGTTTTTAAGACTACTTCACAGCTATATTATCTGCCCACCACAACCCTACCTTCGGGCTACTCTCCCAGGTCTTGTAATACATTTCAGCAGATCTGGGCTCCCCAATTCAATATCTAGAAAATTCCAATAGATCAGATAACATTACAAAACCAGAAATCATCTTTCTACAGAACACAGAGTGCAGTTTTTCTACTGCTTTTGCATCCCATGCAAACAAAGTGAGCAAGGACCAATATCAAATGCTACTGCAAAAGGGTTTACTGGTCTTTTAACCAATACGAAAGCCACTGCAGTGGACAAGACAGTTCTCCACTGTACAACACCTTGGGAATCACAATGCATGGTTCATAGCAAAGACTTCTATATCCAGGAATGTCTCTGGAGTGTCCTCCATTGCATCAGTGAACTGTTAAAATCATCATTGTGTCAACACAAATGCAACTCTCCTTACTGACAGTTATTCAAATGGCAAAGTACTTGCCAAAAAAGGATTGGCTTTTGTTCAAAGAAAACAATCCAACATGGACAACAGGCAGCCAAGTTGTAACAGCAGCTTTTAAACATAGCAGTAAAAATTAAAATAAATAAATAAAAGAAAATAAACCACTTTTTCTGAGTGATCTCACCTTTTTTTAAGGAACTGTAAGAGGAATGTCTACTACTGTTACAGATACAGGTACCATTGCTGGTAGATATTAAGTTTCCAATTATTTGTTATAACACAGCTGAGAGTGATTAGACAGTTTACATATGACTGCTAGGAGCCCAGTGCACATTATGTGGGCCATCAGGTCCTGCAGCCTAAACACTATTCTTGATTTAATGGATAAATGAATTTTGCTAAACCACTTCAAATACAGGAATGTTTTCTGAATCTGTGCACAGGCTGTTACTATATTTCCATGAAGTCTCATTCCAAAGATATCACAACGCACTTTGTCAGACCCAATGAAAACTGCACCCCAAAATCTCATACCAATGAATTAGATACTGTTTCCTATGGCTGCTTGTAAGCTTCTACACTGATGTCTCATTTGGCAGTTTTTCTTCTTACTACATTGTACTTTCTATGAAAGTTGTCTGCTTTTTATGAAAGAGATTTGCTGGGTTTGTTTCAGTTTTTTCCTATTTTTCTGCCTTTCACAAATTTCAAGCAAAAGTCTGGCATCTTGACGTGCTAATGCCAATCCAAGAGGAAAATATTGCGTGGGAAAATTAGAATCATGGAGTCATTTGGGTTGGAAGAGACCCTTAAGTTCATTGAGTCCAACTATAACCTAATTCTAGCAATAAAACATGTTCATAAGACCCTCATCTAAATGCCTTTTAAAACACCTTCAGAGATGGCAACTCCACCACTTCCCTTGGCAGCCTATTCCAACGCCTGACAACCTTTCTGTGAAGAAGTTGTGCTAGTTTGATTGAAAATGGGTTAATTTTCTTCATGCAGTTAGAAACCTTTCTTTTCCATAGCTAGCATAGTCATTATTTGGACTTAGTTTGAGAACAAGAAGATAACACCCCAGCACAGAGTTAATGTTTTTAATTGCTCTGGTCTGAGAGCCAAGGACATTCTGAGTGCTCTGCCCACAGGTGTGAGGCATTGAAGAAGTGGGGCATGGATGGGGCAGAGCTTGAGTGACATCCAGACTGATCAATAAGAGTATTCCATCCCATTGGCATCATGTTCCACATTTAAGGAGTCTTCTCTTCCACTCTCTTGTGCACATTTTTTTCATCAGAGCTGGGAGAGTTCGGATGGGATGTTTAGCTCAGCCTTTTGCCATTTTGCAGAGGCCTCTGGGCTTTTCTGCCTTTTTCCTCTTTTCTTCTCTCTTTGGGATCAGCTGTTGGGACCAGGTGCTGCTTCCTGGGACTAGCTGCTCAGTGTGGATGGAGTTCATGAGGAATTGCCTTGAGTATCTTTTATTTCTATTTTATATATATTTACTAGTAGTGTATTAGTATTCTGTTCTTAAACTATGTTTATCTCAATCCAAGTTTCTCCCTTCCCTTTTGATTCTCTACTCTATTGTGGGGGGGAGGGGGTGAGTGAGCGGCTATCATGGTTGTATTGCTAGCTTGCGTTAAACCATGACAGAAATGTTTCATAACATCCAGTCTGAACCACCCCTCATGCAACCTGAGGCCATTTCCTCTCATCCTATCGGTTGCTACTTGGGAGAAGAGCCCAACCCCCTCCACGCTACAACCTCCTTTCAGGTAGTTGCAGACAGCGATCAGGTCTCCCCTCAGCCTCCTGTTCTCCAGGCTGAACAGCCCTGTTCCCTCAGCTGCTCCTCATCAGACTTGTGCTTCAGACCCCTCACCAGCTTTGTCACCCTCCTCTGAACTCCCTCCAGCACCCCAATGTCTTTCCTGTAGTGATGGGCCCAAAACTGAACACAGGATTTGAGGTGAGGCCTCACCAGTGCCAAGTACAGGGTCACGATCACTTCCCTAGGCCTGCTGGCCACACTATTCCTGACACAAGCCAGGATGCTGTTGGCCTTTTTGGCCACCTGGGCACACTGCTGGCTCATATTCAGCCAGCTGCCAATCAACACCCCTGGATCCTTTTCCACCAGGCGGCTTTCCAGCCACTCTTCTGAGCCTGCAGCGCTGCCTGGGGTTGTTGTGACATAAGTGCAGGACCTGGCACTTGGACTTGTTGAGCCTCATGCAACTGGCCTCAGCCCAATGATCCAGCTGGTCCAGATCCCTCCGTATGGCCTTTCTACCCTCCAGCATGTCAAAGACCTTCAAGATTCCTTTCCACTTGCATGCTCCTCATGGATGAGCTGCAGATAAAATACACAGGCTACTCACTAGAGTACACTTTCCAGTTTGGAGCCCAGCGTTTGGAGGTCCACTTTCCACACTGAGTGACACCAACTAATTTACTTAACATATGGTCACTGAGACCATTATGATCATCACTTCTAAGATTCTTGTAGCGCATGCTACGGTGCCAATAGGAATTTATTCTTTCCTACTCTTAAGTGATCTGACTAAGTCTCAGATTAAACTTAATAAGGAAAACCAAATCAAAAGATCATGGGAAAATAGAAGAGCTTGGATTTACTGCTCCATTGACTAGAATTATTTTAGTATTCTTTTTATCACCAATATAAAAATGTAGCTATTCTCATAAGTAAGGATGCTTTTTCTTCTTTAAGACTTACTGAAGAACTCTTCACATATTCTTTAAGTTGCCTTGTTGCTGGGTTCAATGAAGAATACTGAGCTGAAGGTAATAAAGCCACTGGCCCTATCTATTTAAGCTATGTCCAGCAAGATATGATAGGCATCAACATATAATGTCAAACAGTTGACATTTCTTAAGGCTTTTTGCTCTTAACCCCAAAATAAACCAATAGCAGATGAGCCTTGTCAACAATTTGCTAGTTGCTTAGTACACTCTGACTACTATGTTCTAGAATGCACACTATATATCTGGTTGGTATTAAAGTGCATAATGAAGAACATATTCACATCCTGTATTTTTCCAATCTTATTCGCTATATTACAGGATTAATAGGCTACAGTTCATGTCAGGAGCCAAATTGTTCTAATAAAATATGAAGCATTTATCTACCAAGAGGATGGAAAGTGCACAGTTTGTTTATTGCCAAGTCTGAAACAATGTTAACAAGAGCGCACATTACTAAATCTCATTCACGCCCATAAGATTTTACATACTAAGACTATTCTGAGTAAATAAAAATTCAGAAACCTAAAGAAAATCCTATGCTTTTGTTTTTATTGAGCATTAGTGACAAGCTTAGCTCTGTACTGCAAAGAGCCTGTTTTCCAGCTCACCTTAGCTGCTTTTAAGCTACCTAAAGTCTCATTATAATCTCCATAAGACTTGGAAAGTATTGGGCAAATAAGTAAAGGAACACAGTCCTACCAGAACCCAGGAAAAATCACTGGATAAGCAAAGTTTGTTCAAAGACATATCCAACTGTCACAGCATTTCACCTGGCACTTGTGAACCAATGGTGACACTCTCATTCCACTCAAGTCAACAGAAGATGAGCCATACATTTCATAGGGCCAGAATCCTCCCTCTATCTTTGCCTTCAAGAACTTACAGAGCAGTTTAAAGAAATAGAAGTACACTGCTCTGAGTCCAAGCATGAGGTTTTGACCATCATGTTGCTGTTTATGGAGAAAGATTCCAAAGAACATGTTGGATAAAGGCACTAAAAGCAGAAAACCCTGAATGCCAGTGAAGAGGTCTTTCAAGTTATAAAGATGAGAACAAAAAAAGGTATGGAGCAGAATCCAAGTAGAAACAGAACTAGATAACAGAAATGAATTTATTTTTTTTCTAAGAGATGTGCAGAGTCTTCACCATTATAGCACTGTTACAAGTCTATGCAACAACCAAAGGTGTAGTCCCATTTTCCAGGTGAAGAAAGGTGAAGACAGCAGGTGGACTGAACAACTTTCCCAGGGTCATACAGATTAAGAGTCAGGAAGTGAAAATAGGTCTTCTGTACCCTGAGACAGCTCCTTATTACTGCAGTCATCCTGTTCTAAATCTTTAGTAAAAATAAATGTGATCAGTGCAAAAACATAATTCAGAGAGCTCTTAAAAGTTCAAATTACTGAATTTTAAAAGACTTCAAAAACTTCCTACAAAGTTTTCTTCCAAAACAAAAGATGAACCAATAAAACTATTTTCAGCAAAGACACAGGGTTTTGGAGGTTGTGGAATAGGGAAAAGGTGATACTTCCAACAAATATGGAAGTTTCAGCAGGAAGCTCAGAGAGAAAATTAAGGATTTGCAGGCAAAACAAGAGATCTTATAGAAATATGGAAAAACCATAAAAGAATAATAAACGCTAAAAATGATGCTAAAGCTGCACATGACTGAGAGAAGACCAGCAAAGTAATCTAATTAGAAAGAGGAAGACAGAAGAGCAGAATATGTGTCTTTAAACATAGCAGAGAAACGCTAGATTGGAAAAGTATAAATCTGGAAATATGCATACATTACCAAATATGAATGTATCTGATTTACAGAAAGATGTATGGAAAAGACAACTCAAACTCTCCTGTTTCCACACTACACAAATATACACTTAGCTACAGGATGTCACTTTAATTCAATCAAACAGCACTGGGCTTTGCATCCTGCATGTACTCAGTACATTCAAAATATGCACCAAATATTCTGTCACTCTCCTTGTTGTCAGCCCAAGGCAGAATTTGAGACATCAATGATAATGGACCACACTTAGAAATCTTCAACTAGAACAGATGGAGCTCATTTGCTGTTCAGATACACATAGTTTTATCTCCTCATCTTGCCGGAATACCATTAAAAATAGAATTAAATGAAGTAGCTTCTGTGTTTCAGATCCACTTAAATCGCAGAAGGCTGTGTCTCATCCAGGAAGAATGACACTTAATGGCCATAGGCATTTGAAAATTTTTTTTAATCTAAATCAGAATTACCTCATAAAGAACACAAAAAACTAAAAATATATTAAATTTACCTGTGCACTCTGGGTACTTAGTGTTCAGCACATTTCAAGTAGAAATTAAAATCAGTATTTGGCAAGGGGTTACCAATATTTTTTTGTTGTTATTCTGTGGGAATGCAAACACAGTCTTCAAAACAGACGAGTAACGTGTTTGTAAAAAAACCTAAAAACTACTTGGCTCACATTTCATAGATGAGGTTAGTAATATGAATAATAAGGGTCTCTAGAATTAAAGGAAAGATACTGGCAGCTCTGAGGAGGTAAAAACAAATATGCTATATACATGGTTTTTATTCTTAATATAAGAAATACACGTCTTAATTCTGAGAATGCCCTAGATTATTAAGGCTGTACTTCCATTTTCAGATAAGTTAAAGTCAGTGAAGTGTTCAGCTAAGTATGTCTAAATGCAAGCCTCTTTGAAACATCTTAATTCCACAGCACGAGTCTGAGGTGTCGCAAGCTCTTGTCATTTTCAAGATCTGATAGTATGCTTATCTTATTTTGGTATGAAATAAAATATAATTTGTTTTTGTAGAGTACATAAATTGCTCTTACAGCAATTAAGTCACCCTACTGCAAATGCCTACTTGCATATGAAGAGCTCCATCGTTTGTATCTGAAAGTTAATAAAATGTCAGGATAAAACCCCATTTAAATACTTTGTCAGACACATAGCTTGTGATGAAAAAAAGACAGCAATAATTTCTGCACATCACCGAGCAGTGATGCGGAGTCATGTAGGTCTTGCTGTCTCATATCTGACAGACATAAGAACACTGAAGACTTCACATCAGATAGAGCCAACACTTTCTACATCTCAGATCATTGCCACGGATGCTATGTTCCACATGCAGGTGTTTGTTCAGTCAAACTTGGGGAGGCAGGAAGCTCATTTATGTGCTTCATAATAACCATATACATGCCCAGATATTAACACTTCAGGACCTCTTGGCCACACGAATCACTGATATAGTTTAGAATGCACTGTGGTAAAACACTACTCTGCACCAGAGGAACTGAGGTGCAGAAGTGAAAGAAACACTTGCAGTGCCTGCTTAAGCTGTGAATGCTCAATATTTATTTACGAAAAAAGAGAGAAAAAAACCTCTTTGCAGACACACATGCAAAAATCTATTATGGGAGTGGTGGTGTAGAAGAATCTGGTTTTAAACATACTGACCAGCTCTGTTGGTAAGAGAACCAGGCACCTTGGATTCAAATTTCGTGCTCTCACCACCAAACCACAATCCCTGCAGAGCATTTAAGTAAAGCTGTAAAATGGAACATCAAACAGCCCTAGGATGTACTTGAATACTAGCAAGAGCATTCAACTAATCAGATTTCTCTCTGGCTAAACATATGTAAACAAAAGAGAAATTATTCCATCCAGTCATCATGGGGATCCCTACATGGTTCTGCATGGAGAGAGGAGATAGTGTTTCTGCTACACACTAAGCGTGAATGACAAAAATCAGGAAACAAATTAACACAGTAACAAGCAGTCATGAAAAACAAGTCAACTACGTTTGTGGCTAAACAAAATGGTTAATGCTTAGTCACAATTTCATAAGTTAGCAGTGTGAGAAGTAAACGCAGAAGAAGGATAACACTAAATAGTTCTGACATTAAATCATTTCAATACAAGTCCCCTGAGAGACATGCTGTTCCTCCACAGCACTGCAATCTGTTGTGTGCTTTTTCTCATTACAGAGCTGCCAGGCTTAACTGTGACTTGAGGTATTTTTAAGGAGGAGGGGAAAAAAAAAAAAAAAAAAAAAAAAAAATCAAGCCCAGAAAGGCACATGCTATCCTGAACTTCACAAAAATCCAGGATCAAGTGCTATTGTCTGTAGAAACAAAAATTTTGTAATGACAATTCTACATGGAAATTGATATATTGAGCAAAAGCATTGCTCGCTCCAGGAGCAATCAATAATGCTTTAGGGAAAGGTACAAGAAACCTCTTATTAGTAAAGGCAAATTCATCTCCACGCTAAAAGTATTCCCAGTCTGTGATACTCAAGTCTAAACCTAGAAGCACGAGATTAAGCAGTCTGAAAGATTCTAATCTTAAGTACCATTTTTTAAAATTTCCATATAAAAGTATTTCCCACTTTACCCTGCAAAGGCCAAATACCAGATTTAGCAAGAATGGCTCTAGTGGCCTGCTGTGACGAACATCCACCTCATTGTGTGATGTGGGTGCAATCAATCATTTCATTTTATTCTACCTCTAACCCAACTCATAGCAGGGTTGAGTAAGAAAATCACTTGTGACTTGTTTTTGGTTTTGGTTTGTTTTTTTTTTTTTTTTCCCAGAAGTGCTAAGCACCTCCAGTCTTCATTCTATTTTACCTTATGGAGGAACTTAGGCCTTTATAACCCCAGGACTCAGTTTCTACACCTATAAGAGATACCCTTCACTTCAGAGAGGTGCACAGGAAAGTGTCCTGAGAACTCCAAAACACAAAACAGAAGAATTAAGTGATTTTCAAAGACGCTATTACAATAGGCATGCTATTAAGAATGAGGCCACTGAGTTCACTAACCCCACATAATCAAAAAACAAAGACCATGGTGGATAAAGTACCATTGCTACTAACCATGCCACTGGGTCTTCTCTTCATTTTGAAGTGTCGATGCACATTTTTTTTTAAGCTGTCCACATCTAAGGATATGAATTACATGTGTTAGCTGTTTATCAGCTAGAGTGTGTACACTGAGGTCCCAGCAAGGATAAGAGCAATAGAATGTAGATTTAAAAAAAAAAACAATACTTTAGTAATTAGAAAAAGCCAGCTGCAGCTAATAAGGAGAAAGAATGTTAAACTGGGATTTTTTTTTTTTAACTTTACTGCAGCAGAGACACAGAAGCCAAGTAAATCACTGGACCCTTTCACTATATGACTGCTGGTAGAAAACTGTGCACCAAAGAACTACTGCAGCTGATCTGGTAGGAACACAAGCCCTAAATGGAGGTCTTTCGTTCAGGTCAATCTTTGGCAACTTCTAATCCTTCTCAGGTGACATTACTTGTATTCAACTACATCCAGTTGATCTCTTCAAATATTTTCCTTCCTCTCCTCCCTAAGCCTTCCAGAGTGTGTTTAAGTAGCACAGACTAATGTTATTTTACCCAATGAGCCTCATATTACACCAGGCTCAATATCCAGTAGTTTCACTTAGTGGCTGCTTGGAAAGCTATTAAGAGAAAACAATATGAAACCAAGTCTGTCTTCAAATTCAGGTTTAATGGAGTCACATTTCATCCCTTTTCCAAAAGCTGAAAAACCCTACATATTGATGCCACTGCTAATGTTACAATAACTGAAATAAAAGTTGGAAGCAGCATGACTTTTTCCAGGAGTCTGATGGAAAGAACTGAAAGTAATGAAAAAGAGTTGGAGTTCTCATATACTGCACTAGCAAAGTGAACTACAGCTGTTAAAAAAGAGACATGCCTGACTTTCAGTCTTTCTGTAGGACCTGACAGTAATATTGCATGAGACAATCATATACCAGAGCAAGCACCACTTCAGAAATATACACTATATCTGAGACAGACCGATAATACCCCAGATTTACAACAAAATGAGTGAGACCAGACTTACATCTAGTATCTTTATCATTACAATCACAATGTACTCTTTGGTATTTGTAAATATTTAGAAAGGAAAAAAAAGTGGAGGAGCAAGGAACTCATAAGATGTAAAATTAGTATGATACAGAACCTTGTTTTATGATAACTTTAAATGGCTCAGATCACCAGGATGAACTTAGTTTTTCATCTCCCCTCTGATTTCACCTCTTACCTTTCACTTCCACTGTGCATCATCAGTTTGTTGGTTTGGTTTTTGGTTTGGTTTGGTTTTTTTGCGTGGAAGTGTGCATGGGTTGGAGAAGGGAAGTAAGATGTGGAACAGGTGCTATTTCAAGACTCCGCTAGACTGGGAGTCTTGTTGAGGGCAAAGTGGCAGAGCTGGGAAGTCCTGTGTCACCAGGAAGCTCCTCTGGGTTGATCTCAGTACTCCAACAAAGTTAAGGTGATTGCAACAAAGTTAAGGTGATTGCAACTGTACCTGATTCCATCACATATCCCAAGGACTCCTAAAGGGAATGGACACTCCATGTTTCTGCTCCACAGCTGACTATTCCTAAAACCAAGTAGGCACAAGCTAGACACCTGTTACATTTCAGAACCACCTTTCACAGAATGGTTGAGTTTGGAAGAGACCTCTGGAGGTCAGCTGGTCTAATCACCCTGTTCAAACAGGGCCACTCAGATACAGTTGCCGAGGACCATCCCTAAGAACGGAGACTTCACAACATCCCTGGGAAACCCGTGCCAGCACTCAGTCACCCTCACAGTAAAAAAAGTGTTTTCTGATGTTCAGAAGGAACAACCTCCCATGTTTCAGTTAATGCTCATTGCCTCTCTTTGTGTCACCGGGCACCACTGAGAGGAGCCTGGCCCTGGACTCTTCACACCTTCCCTTCAGCTACACTGATAAGATCTCCCCTGAGCTCTCTCCAGGCTGAACAGTCCCAGCCCTCTCAGCCTTTCTTCACAGGAGAGATGCTGCAGTCCTTTAATCACCCTTGTGGCACTTCATTGAACTCTCCAGTATGTTCATGTCTCTCTTGTACTGAGGTACCCAGAGATGGACACAGTACTTCAGGTGTGGTCTCACCAGTGCTGACTGGAGGTGAAGGATCACCTGCTGGCAGTGCTCCTCCTAGTGCAGCCGAGAACACCAGAAGTCTTCCTTGCAGAGCAAGAGCACATGCTGGCTTACGTTCACCATGACCCACAGGCCCTTTTCTGCCAAGCTGCATTCCAGTCAGGTGGCTCCCAGCATTTATGGATACATGACATTACTGTTTCCCAGGTGCAGGACTTTGCACTTCTTGTTGAACTTCATGAGGTTCCTGTTAATTTCTCTAGCCTGTTGACATCCTCCACATGGAGGGTAATTTCCAGACTACTGCTGGCACAAGATGCAAATAACAAGGTATTTTTAGCAGAAGAATAGACAATATGTTCTTATTGTACCCAAGGTCGAGCAAAACTAGATTCCTTTCAACTCTATTGAGATTATGCGAAAACGATGGATAGAGCACGATATAGGAAGATGACAGGAAAATTGTTGACTTTCTTGTTGAGAGAGATGAAGATGAGGCTGAACTTTGCTGTCTGAAATGAAGGAAATAATAGTTTTGGTTGAGTTTTTTGGGTTTTGTTTGGGGTTTTTTTTGGGGGGTGGGGGTGTTTTGTGTTTTTGTTTGGGTTTGTTGTGGTGGTGGCTTTTGTTTTTGTGTTAGTATATGCCTGCAATGCAGGAAGCAGCATAACCCAGTGAGCATGGACAAGTCTGAGAATCAAAATTGGAGATCAGATACCCAACTTTGTCCCAAACTGTTAATCACAAGGTTATTCTGTGCTGCCCCTTCCTCTCCTACCCTACATTGTTCGTTCTTTCTTGAACTCTTCAAAAGTAGTACATATTTTTACTACTACACATCTGCACAGCAGTAGTGGTACACACCATGTAGCACTAGGTGGCCTACAGGTTCTGTTCACCTAAATATAAGATTTTGCACAAGATTTTTCTCAATTTCACAGCATAAAAATTGCATTGAAGCCGTTCACAGTTTTCTGCTTCTAGAAGAATCTATTTAAAAAAAAAAAGAACAAAACATAGTAAACTGGAATCAAAGCTTTATAGTAAAAAAAAAAAAAAAAAGGTACTTTAAAGACTACAAAAGCATTGGGAATTTTTCTCATTTTACTTTCCAACTACAGCTCTGAATGTTCCCTAAACCTCAATTCCCAAAAACACTTTTGAAGGCCTAGTCCAACAGGTGAAGTTCAGCAAAATCTAGAGACTGACTAAAAGAGTTATGATAAGCACTTGTAATTCTGCAATTTCATCAGCCGAAAAGAGAAACCATGACCCACTGTCACCTCAGCATCAGCAAAGTTGCTGCACTCCAGCATCCTGCAGCAGTGCTGTGAGAAACACGGTTGGAAGCCAAAGCACCTGTTTGAGAAGCACCATTTCAATTAGGTGCATACATTATTAACTCCTATAATATTAACATTTCACACTGGACACACCACTTAGCATGTATATAAGACAGGGATTTATTTTCTATTATCATTGATGCATACATGTATTAACCAAAATTTTATTAATACATGTGGGAAGACTAATGACAGCGATCTCTCTGACTTCCTGAACAAACCCTTCACGGCACCAAACCATATCAGACAGACAACAGAGACACAGAACGGGTGATCTGCTTATGTGTGATCAATATTCGCTGAACATCACCAAGAGAAATGCATGCAGGCCAGGTATATTTTTAATGCAAGGAGCCTAAGTTGAAGAACTGTCCTGTCATCAGCAGTTGCCGCAGAAGTAGATCACAACAGCAAAGACACAAAAAGGTGCTGTTCCTCCAATGTCCCTCAGAAAGTCAACTTTCCTCAAAAGTGACAATTCAACAATGTAGGGGAAAGAAGACTGACCATTTTGGAGAGGACAGGAGACCAAATTTAAAGGTAAAAAAAGCCTCCTGAGAATGCTCCTGATGAAAGTATTAAAACATATAATTTCGTGAGGACAGATAAATAAGCAAACCCTCTATAAAATGTTATTTGGTCTTAGGTCCCTTGCAAGATTGAAGCATCTCTGATCAGAGGCCATTTGTAAGCATCTCTCAAAAACTGCTAACAGCTTTAAACAGACTGTTGTTCTGCTGCAAACACAACCTAAGGTACCTTGGGTGCCTTGCAGTGATCCTGCTGAGTTAGTTACTCTTGCTGAGTCAAAACCAAATCCACACCCATCACTTTATTAGCATGACTGTGCAAAATGAGACCTAAACCAGGTCTGAACTTGCTGTAATGAAAGGCCAAAGAACAATTCTGCTAGTGGAAGGAAATCCAGGGCAGATCTGCTCTGGCCACCTTAGTGCTCACCCTGCTTAGACAACAACCTCTGAACTATGGACCTTCACCTCAGCTGGAGTCCGTAAGTACTCTCTCTCTCAATATAGATGAAGTGAAAGACAATGAAACTTGAATTGCCATTCAAAAAAATCTTGGCCACATGCTTGTCAGTGGATTCAACAGGCAAGTCAGTAGGTTTATGATGAGAACATATCATATTCACCAAAAATTTTTGTAATAATTTGATAAAGAAGCAAGAGCAAATCAGTAACACCTATCTTTGCTAAGCATAGTTGCTGTCTCAGTGGTTCCCAACTTGCCCAACAAGCTGGGTGTTGTCAGAGCTGCTACACATGTGCAGATGGATCTGTGCATGCACAACAGCCATTTGTCTGATGTGGCTGGTTTGGAGGTTTTTGGTATTTCAAAGGTGGCAACCATACGGCTGAAGAGACCATCCATTAGCATAGAGCACAGATTTGTGTGTAACATATTTCAGCCAGCATTTCAACTCAAAACCAAAAATAATGTATCTGGATCGGGAAGTTTATATTTTGTCACATCACTGCAATTCTCTAACAAAAAACTATTGTCCCTTTGGAGTATCAATCAGTACAAGTTGCTCCCAATATATAAAAAGGCACAGGCAGTGTCTTCACTGCTGCATACAGTCTGCTTGGGGCATAGTGTTCATACAACTGCCCAGTGATTTAAAAAAAAAAAAAACCACACACACTAATTTAGGTAGTACATAAAAGCCAACATCACAAAACTATTTATCTTTTAGGTCCCTTCCTCTGTCTCACTACATCTATGTTTGGATCTGATTTTCATCAAGATGAAGAAAATCTTGACAACTCTCAAAAAGAAAAATAGACAGAAGTTTCTGCAAGATTAATTTGAAACTCATAATCCCTAAACCAGAACTTTATAAAGGTAGAAGTAGTTACTTTTATACAGTCCTAAAATTATATTTGGCCTTTTGAAGGCAACTGTGAGGCTGATGTGGCCCCCAGTGAAAATGCGTTTGACACCCCTGCCTTAAAACACACTCCAGGATTTTTTTTTAGATTCACATTTTTTAAACCCAAGAGAGCAAAAATTAAAGAAAAAATCATACTAGAAGTATTTCCAAAGTGGTTTGGATCTAAGTTAAACATACATGAGATTTATAATTCAATTTAAAGAGTGTTTATTTTGAAACAAATACAGAACTGTATGCCTCTCATAAATATTACTTGCAATTACTTACACTTTCCTTGTTACAGTCATCCAAACACCACCCCATAAAAACAGAACAACAACAACACAAAAAAGAGAGGAATGAGAGTAGATAGCATAAATTCTATTCCCGCATAAAAGGACAAATCTTACAGATACATCAAGTACTTGGCTGTACTGGTATTGCTATTTCAAAAAGAAATATGTAACTGATTAATTACTGGATGCCAAAATTTGCAAACTGCCTGTAATCAAAGGATGTTTCTACTATTACAGAAACAGAGAACATAAGGATTTTTTGCACTGCTCACCAGATCCTGACAGATGGGATCTCAAAACCCTTCCCTTGGTCATGTAATCAGGGTACCTAAAATAACAGTTGCTTCTCTGTTTTCCCTTAAAAGAAAAAAAAAAAAATCATCTGTTTCTGCCCCATATTACCATTTTATTCCCTTTTTTAACGTCCTTTTACTCTTCACCGTTTGTACATTCAAATCCATAAACAAGAGGAAAGGCCAGGAAATTTAATCACCAATCTTTCACATGCTACCACCTAAAAAGAAATTAGAAGCAACAACTTCACATTTAAGCAACAAGAAATTGCATCAAAATTAAGATTAAAGCATAAAACAAATCCATTGGAGTGTTGTATTTAAAAGTATTTAAGCACAAACACAATGATGAGGCAGTGTGACCTGTACATATCAAGAAAATGCTCACATGTACTCCATGGACCACAGATTGATAGATAAAGGTCAGAGATGTGGATGGCTTTGAAATCAAAGCACTAAGAGGGAGCAATCCCGAACTACAGACATAAAATGAAGGTCTCAAAGCCTTTTAGTCTCAGAGGAAGATCTACAGAGGAAAGTATTGTGCTACTTCATCATGTTAAATGAGTTACATTGTCTCCAGTCCACGGTCAGAACACCAGCTTTCACATCAACTCTTTTGAAATCGGATTATGTACGAATGCCAATTTATTGAAATTCCATCTTCCCCCACCTCCGCTGCAGAAAGTGGATATATAGGAAAATACTGAATTGGAAAGGTGACATTAATTAGAATGTTGAACTCATTATTTCACTGATCTCTCCTGTGCTTGACACAGTTTTGCACCATTATCTGCCATTTGGGGAGCACAGACTGGACAGACCACCACTCCGATCCCTTCTGACTTCTTTCCTCCCCTGAGTTTCAAAAAAATATTAGTGAAAATCAACAGGACTTCTCATATCATGGTAAACCCTGCAAGAAATAGACCAGCCAGATACAGAGAAACATAGCTGCATCATGTTATTCTCAAGTCAGGCTTACATGCCACCTTACTGCCCACAGATATATGAAGTATAAAAGTAAAACCTGGCCAACAAGTGCCCTTTGTGTATGGAGCTGGCTAGACAAAGCCATAGTGCAGACAGGAGAAACAGCTGCACAACCCAAGCTCTACATCTGTCCTACAGGGTTCAGGAACAAGATCCACTTGACACTTTCCTTCCTAAAATGTATTTCTCAGAATCCAAGTATCAAAAAGTCATATTGCAAAGCTATTGCATGCTCTACACCAAAAATTACTTGGTAAGAGATTTAACATGTTTTAAACACAACACTACTACCCCAAAAGAAACAGCTTACAGAAAGACTATTATTATTTATTTCTTTTTGCCTTGAATTTTGATAGTGAACATCTCTTCCACTTTATAGCTTTTAAAATGTTATGGTTTTCATTAAAAACAGCTTATGTAAACAACACCATGCTAACATAATTTATCATAGTAGTTATACTGGCCTTTATGTTGTAAATGATATATTGAAGTTAAAAACTGCATTATTGCTGTTATCATCTTAGCTTCCCTATATTAATATACAACCTCACTTTTGGTATCTGTCATGTTTTTTGGACTCTTTTACTAACAGATTTCAGCCAAGCCTGGAAAACATACATTCCCCCCTTCCCAAAAAAAAGGGAAAACATAAAATGAAGCAGACAAATACAAGTTCTTCACCACACTGTAACTCTTCCTGCAGGTTTTAATACAAAAGCCTGTAAGCATAGACTTCAAGGTCTGACCAGGCACCCCCACCAAACCCAGTATCCTAACCCCAAGTGACCTGTAATGGAAGCTAAGGGATGGACGCAGGAAGGGAGAAGCGTACATACAGCAATACTGTGCCAGTCCATGCTCTCCATTTTTACTTTCCACCATAACAGGCCTTGAGGGTGTCACACGCATATGACTTGCTCCAAGGTGTTCTACCTGTCCTCTCTCTGGTTGATGCTCCAGAAGGTCATGTACATGCCAGGCTCAAAAAAGACACGTTTTAAATATCACAAATAGCATTAGGAACATACTTTGAGCAGCTGAATAAGGCACTCAAACTCATGTGTCCATTTTCATGCTGAATCCTGCTCTTGGTATTTTGACCATCTCATCTGCCAACGCTCATGCTCCACTCGAGCATCAGTTATCCTCAGTGACTCTGCCTCATTAGCTAGTTTGGTATTCAGTCATTCACACAGAAGCTTTGCTTTCTGCTGACATTTCAGTTTAAGCAACTTTCAGACTTACCAGATAACAGTGCATACATAACCAAAAGCTTAGAAGTTTTGATTTTTAAATGGTTACAGTGTTCTTGCTGCTGTAGTAGTGATATGTTTATAAAGAATGCTTAATAATTAATTATCCTAAGTAGTAAGGGGCTGAGGAACAGAAGGTACCCTCCAAAGCTTTATTACTGATCACAAGTTCCTTGGAAATTACTCCGTAAAGTGTTAACATCTCTCAGTTCTTCTACAAATTCTGTTATAAGCACCCAATGTAACAGAGCTAGGGAAAATGCATATCTCAAAGTACAGCTTCCTCATAAAGATTTTAAGTCTTAACCAGCAGACTAAAAGCTAACTGTCCTCCAAATGTAAAACATTTCAAGTTCAAAGAGGAGGATAGAATAGGTAAAATATTTTGATATTGTTGGAGAACTAGAAAATGTTCTTTGTGGTATGACCCAGGGGGAGGCAGGGCTGGGGTGAGCAAATTACTCTCTTGTAATACAGTCCTTGTAAAAGCAGACGTGCTATTTATCTTAATCAAGTATTTCCAATACAGGTTCCTTTTGCCCTAATGTTCACATCATTGATCTTTCACAAAACCTGACCACACAATCCAACTCAGACAACTTCCAAGATTATCCCTTCACAGGTAAATACCTAGTTATGAAAGCCAAATCACAATCCACAGTATCTGAACAGGTTTTTCTTCTGGCTGAAAATCCATGTAACACCTTCCTATATTAATAAATGCTTTGTGGTCCAGATACTTATCTTACATTAAAATCATTTGGATTTAATTGACGTAACTTTGATTTCAGCTACTGTGTTCCTCCATATATGCGTATACTCCTATAAACACCATCCACAGAGCTATACTGAGCCTCTTCAACACTTGGGGAAATTGCTTTCCCCAGGCAACTATTTCCACCTATAGATATTTGCCACCACTACTATTGCTTAGTACTGGCTCATTGCCACAGATGTACATGAAGAAAGTGGCTACGTCTAACACAAATGAAGTGAGAGCATCCAGAAGGTGGATCCATATGATAGCCCTTACACTCCTTGAACATAAACTCTTACAGGCTAAACAGAAGGACAAATTCTCTACACCGTAGTTTTTCTTGGGTACAGATAAGTTTCTTTTTCCCAGTGTGAATGTGTCCCATTCACATCTCCTCTTTATTCCATCAGTGGTCTCATCAACTCCAGAGAGCATCTCTGTGCTACGGTTAAGTCTCCCCATCAGTGCAGGCACTGCTATCACACTTTTTTTTCACCCCTCAGGGAATTTTGTTTACATCTGATTTTTGACAGCTGATTGCAATGAACCCTATATTCTTTTCTGTCAATGCTTGTGCAGAATACCGTCACTCCTCCCAGTAAGCCAGCCTGACAATCTTAATTTCTATATACTCTCATCCTGATTTGAGGTACTCCTTGGGAAAGTTGTTATTGTCACGTCTCAGACGTGGGAAACACCACTGGTCTTTCATGCACCCCATGATGTTCAGTGAAATGCCAGGACACACAGTTGCTCACTTTATACTGACTGCTAGAGAGAATTCTGATTAAAAGATAAAAGTTTTCATTAAAATGAACAAGTGAAGAGATATCCAAGAGAAATGAAAAAATCAAGTTATACAATTAAACAAGA
Organism: Caloenas nicobarica; assembly: GCF_036013445.1. Taxonomy (NCBI): domain Eukaryota; kingdom Metazoa; phylum Chordata; class Aves; order Columbiformes; family Columbidae; genus Caloenas; species Caloenas nicobarica. The sequence goes on from NC_088246.1 coordinate 146,231,858, forward strand.
AAGAGAAAGGAGATGCTTTGATATTACGCTACACCAACTGTGAGATTACATCACTGACCTTTAAGCTATGTGATCCTTAAATATATTTTAGAATAGCTTCTGGAGGAAAAGTAAATAAATATAATTGCCTGCTCAGGATGGAGACTTACAATGGGAGAATTTGCTGGGGTGTTTCAAGGGAAGTAGGGCTCTGCTCTGAGCAAGTAGGCAAAGCAGTATTCTAATGAGCTGCAAAAGTAACTAAGAGAAGCAGTGGAATTAACAGAACCTCATTATCATAATGCATTTATCAAATAATCTTTAATGAAGTGACACTGACTAACAAAACACAAATCAATGCCAGGTAGAGACCACATTTAAACTCTAATTTTTCATTCTGCTTCTACTGCAATGTTTTGGTTTGGACAAGGGTTGAAAGTGGAAGCAAAATGAAGAAATCTGGGAACATAGCCTCAAATTTGCTAAACTCTTGTCTACTAGAGTATTCTACATCAGCTACAAATCCACACAAACTCCAATACAGGCATACAGACTTTAACATACATTTAGCTGCTTTAAAAAAAAAAAAACACCACACCACACAAAACAAACCACTACACATGATATTTGCCCATAATTCCAGACTGAATGCAATTGATTTCTACCACACAGGAGACTTAATTTATGCCAAAAATTTTATTTCATTAAGAAAATGATATTATGGAGCATCTGAGATCATGTAACAGACAAAACAGAATGCCAGAGAAATTTTAACTGCCAGTACCCCACAGTGAATGCCTGATTATTTGCAGATGGGATACGGAAAAATTGTGAAATTATTGCAATTTTGGGTCCTGTATGAAAGCATTACTTCAGACTGCATATGTCATGGCGAATGTCTATTACAATTTGAATACATTCTTAGATTTTTCTTTCAGTGCTTAGAACTGGCTATGCTTACTTCTTTAGACTTAACTGAAAAAGACTGCATTCTTCAAAGCACAAAACAAAATCCTTAGGTGATAGCACAAAACAGTACCAGTAAGTCAACTCTCAATACTGACGTTATTTATCCAATAACTAAACTAAAAACTAATTTAAACCAATCTCCTTCGGAAAAGCCAACTGTTCAACAAGCACAACAATTGGTATAAGATCAATCAGTGAGCATGAGATCAATTAAAACCAGCTTAAGTTTTGGTAGGAGGACAATTCACACAACTCGAGTTAGATGTCTATTCATTTCAGTACTCCCACAATGCAATCCTTAAGCTCTGTTGTAAAGCAGAAATACCACTATCACCCTCCGCTGTCTAGCCAGCACTCTAAGTAGTTCCACATTTAATTAAAGACACAGTATACCCTTTGTTAGCACAGATAGTCTGGTCACTTTAAAGGACTGCTGTCGTTTTAGCCACACACAAAAATTAAATTCTGGAAACCATCTGTTGAAAAACCTTCAAAACTAAATTGCTTTACAATTTTATTTGTACCTACTGCGAAGGTGACATACGCACGAGAGTGTGAACTATTTTCCTTTCACATTTTTATTACTATTTGTACCGGCTTATTGCTGGAGATGTTAGCTCCCTCCCCTTCCAAATAACTGCTATTTTAGTACAATTCTTTCAGAAATGCGAATTTCTCAGCAGCTGAGCCACCTGATTTTCTAACTTTAGAAATGGGAAGCGGAGACATGGCCGAGAAAATAACAGAAAATGGGTAGCAAAATAATTCAGAAGATGCGGATAGCAACTTTTTATACTGAAGGTGTACCTCTCCGCGCCCCCCCCCCCCCAAAAAAAAAAAAAAAAAACATCAACAACAACAAAAAAACCCACACACACGCCCCAAAACACACACCACAGAACACCCTGACAGCTGGGGAAGAGCTGCAGTAACCTTTTCGTCCACATGAGTGCTGTACTGGCACATTTCACCGCTCCGACTCCTGAACTCCAGTAATCCCGACACTAGCATCTTCGGAAAACAGATTAAACTCTACCCCACCACTTCTCTGTTTTTTTCCTCAGAGGGATCTGCAGGCTTTGAGCAAAAGTCGGCGGCACAGAAGTCCCCTCGGCGCTGGGAAAGGCGCGGTTCGCTCCGCCGCCGCGGTTCTCCCGCGGGCTGAGCCGCCCGAGCCCCGCGGGCGCGGTAGAGCCGGGGGCTGCCCGGCGTCCGCGGGGTGGGAGGGGAGAAGCCGCCTTTCTGCCTCGGAAACGCGGTCGCTCGAAGGATGGTCCACGGAAGGCGGCCTCAAAGTCCGCCCCACGGACACACCAGCCTTAACCGCCGGGGCTAACAGCGAACATCTGGCAGCTGCGAGCTGGTCGACGAGGTACGAGGGCGACACGAGCCACGGCCAGCGCTCTCTGCGGCTCGGCTGGGGGACCCCGCACCGGCCGAGGGGCCGGAGGCGGCAGCGCCTTACGGCGGCGGGCAGCTCCCAGCGAGCCCCCCGCTCTGCCGATCCAGCGGGGAAGGAGGACACCGCCGCGCCGGGGGGAGCTCTCACCTACCGCTCGATGTCCCCGTCCCCAGCAGCACCACGCGGGTCGCAGAGCAGCCGCGCCGCTCTGGCCCATCTTTTCGAAACCATCGGAGCTCCGCTCCGCCCGCTCCCGGCCCGGCCTCCCCAGCAGCAGGGGGGCGGGCAGCCCCGCGGAGGGGTCTCCACGCCGGCACGGCCCCGCGCCCCAACACGCTGCCGCCTCCGCTGCCCCACGTGCTGGCCCGGAGCCCGCGGGCGGGAGCCGGGACAGCCAGGGCGCGCCTCACCTGCCGGAGAGCTCCCTGTCCTCGGCGCGGGGGGACGGGCACGCAGTCCTCCGGTAGCACCTCCTGCCCCGTAAGCACTCCCGCCCGCCGCCCCGGGCGGGTGTCCCGGGTGAGCAGGCGGCGGTACTCACCTCTCTTGCTGCGTCTCCAGCGGCCGGCTTGGCAGTGGCCGTAATCCATACAGTTGAGGATGATCAAGGCAAAGGAGAAGAGGCGAAACTGCATCCTGAGCCGCTGGGGTGGGCAGCCTCCTCCGGCGGCAGCGAGGGGCGGCGGAGTCCGGCTATGTGCGGGGCTGCGAGCGGCCCCGGGCGAGGAGAGGGCTGGTGGAACGCCGCGGGGCAGCCGCTGCCGCAGGGACCGGCAGGAGCTCACGCGCCTCTGGTTCCCCTTCTCGGCTGCTGCAAACTCAGAGCGGCTTCCAGCATCTTCCCCGAGCTGCACGGAGAGAGAGGGGAAAAGCTTGGCTCCTGGCTTTCCCGGTCCTCCCCCTCCTCCGGCTCTCCCCGAGAAACAAAAAGAGAAAAATCAAAAACCCAGGTCGGAGCAGGAGCGGGGCCCCAGAGCACAATCGCCGAGAGCCCCAACTTTTTTCCCGCAAGCAGCGGACGAGCGCTGCCGCTCGGCACCCCCGTGCGCCCCGGGGACAGGCTGTCAGGCGAGGGAAAGCGCTATTTATCGCGGCGCAGGGGCGCACCCCGCCCACACGCGCTCAGGTCGCGGGCACGGCGGGGCGAAGCCGCCCCCCCTACCTTCCGCGGCGCGGCCCCGCGGCCATCCCGCCCCGCCGCCGGCTCCGGAGAGCGGCTCCGCGCCGCGGGGCAGCCCCGCGGGGGCCGGCGGCCGCCGGGGCGCGGGCTCGGCCGGCCGGGCGTGCGCTCCCGGCCACATGCGAGCGGCGTCCCCGCCGGCTCCCCCCCACCTCCTCCGCTCTGCCTGCTCCCCCGGCCGCCCGCCTCCGCCCGCCCCTTTAATGCGGCGGGGGCTGTCAGCCGGGGGCAGCTGCGGCGGGGCCGTGCGGGGTTTGCGGGGGATGCGGGGCCGCGGTACGTAGGTGGTGCTGTGGTCCCGACCGTCCCGCCGCCCGGCCCTAGCGCCGCCCGCCGCCGCGCCCCCGCCCCCGCCGGGCCCTAACGCCCGCCCGCCCCGCGCCCCGGCAGCCGCTGGGGCTTTTGCCTGGAGGCTCTTCCTCTGCGGGTTTCCCCCTCTCACCGCAAAACCTCCTCGACTTTTTCTTGCACTGCTTTATAGCCTCGGGAAACCTTGTCCTCTTCCCTTCTCTCCCTCTTTTTCTTTTTTTTTTTTTTTTAAATTTTCTTCCCACAGTGTTTGATAATTAACTCCCTTCCTTCCTTCCTTCCATCCCTGGTTTTAAGACCCTGATCTATTTATTCTCCGCTCCTTTTCTTCTGGCTTCCTAAAATCTGATCTCATATGTTTCTAAAGCCTCTTATTTGAAGCATCACTTTCATTGTCTCTAGAAGGTGGCTCTTGAAGTCTTGAAGTATAACTTCAGTAAGTGATTTTTAGCTGTTTCTAGTCTCATCTCTACTTGGCGAAGATATTGTAGAGCTGGTAAAACAGGAACACTAATAGTACAGATAACAGAATGAAACAAGGGAGCACCCAACAGGATCCAAGTGAATTTAGCTCTGTTGTGGGAGAGTCTGTTAATTCTTCGTCTCAGCAGCTACACAGACCCCACAGAGCCATTTGTTTTCTCTGCTCCTCGCTCACAGCCTGTTCCCCAGCGCTGTAAGTACCGACAGACCGTGGCTCCTCGGTTGCAGTGCTGGACCTGTTGTGCCTGACCTAATGAGCCTCATAGGACCCTGGCTGCTACAGAGCAGGTGCAAAAGCTGGGGAGGCAGCATGGGTCTGGCACAGCTGGCACAAAACATGGTCTCATAAACTCAGCGGGATCCAAGCTAGCTCTGTGCTGGGGTTTTCTGCTCCTTTCCGCCCCCCGACACTTCTGGCTGTGGGCAAGTGCTGCTGAAATACCTGAGCTGCCTCGGGATGGAGCCAGCTAGGTTCTCACAAAAGCAGATGTACTCCTGCAGAGCAGAACTGGCCCTAGAAAGAGCGTAACTACATTCACATGGCACTGTGCCTGAGCTAATAAATCCTGCTAGACTCAAACTGGCTTTTCCTCCATGGCCCAGGCCATTTGACCACAGATAAAAGAAGTCTGACTGTATGGTGTTTACTATAGCACCTTGAGACCTCACAACATTTTATGGTATTTATCAGTATAAAATTCCTCTGAGGCGGAGAAGCAGCAGCATCTTCAGTTTCCAGACAGAAGACTTTGTTACAAAGAGGCTAAATAACTTTCTTGAAATCAAAAGGGATGCATGCAACAGTGTCAAAACTTGGTCCTGAGTTTTCCAAGTTCTTGAACAGTGCTGTAACCCCTGAGCTGACCTCCTTTATGCTTATCTACTGTACAGTGGTAGTGCTATGTTAGTATAACTGCTAGCATGAAATGTGAAGATTTTTTTAGGTCACATGACAGTATATATCTTCTGATGCCACATCTTCATGTATCATAACTGTCATTATGAGGTTATAGTGTATGAGATCCTACTGTGCTGCAGAGAGCACCTGTACCTTTCAGTGTTGCTGTAATCTAAGAATTGCAGAGAGGTGACCTGTGAACTAATTAACACAGACCTAAGAACCGGGTTAGCCAAGGTCATTCTAGCTCAGTGTCAGTGGTCTCCAAGTGGATTTGGAGTGGATGCAAAAAATAAGGCATGCATATGTGTGGTTTGTGGTCTTTATTTTCCCCGATCTACTTACACAGTGAAACTTTCCAAAGGAGATGTGTAGATATATATATGTGTGTATATATATATATATCTAGAACTTGTTGCAACAGAAGCCATAATTTATTTCAGTGGAGGATGTTTACTGGCAACAGAAGCTCTCTGAGACATGTAGTCCCCATATCCACTCTAACTTCATGTGACAAATTATGTACCATAGACAGCTGAGACTGAGACATTTTGTACTAGTGGTATCTTTAGGCTACATAGTCACAATTTTTTGGTGCAGAAATAAAAAGTGTGTCACCACTCTGCAGATCTTCCCAAGCTGCAATGCAAGGGAGATATCAGACTACGAGAGGCAGGGGAAGTCTAACAGAGGTGTTAACTATACCTCTGTGAGGACTCCAGGAACTGATCTCCTTTACTGTTTCCAGGTCTACAAACCCATAGTCGTGGGGCTCTGAGACTACAACAGTCACCTGCAGATGAGTCTTGGAGTCCTTTGTGTAAATAGTGGTATTAAGACCTCCCCAACAATACAACTGCATTTCTGGATGTGTCTCAAATGGACAAAAGTATGAACAGATATTCATACAGGTGCGCTGCTGACACTGAAGATGACTGAGGTCTCTCAAAGTACAGTACTGGGTTTCAGGGGAAATAGGTCTCGATGTTTCCCCAGTTCTTAAGGAAGGATAGCTTGAGCTCCTTTGAAGGTCTCCCAGACCTGCAAAATAAATACGAGGAAAGTGTCTCCAGGTGAACTTCCCAGCCTTTGAGAGCAGGAGTAAGCCTCAGCATGGAGTTTTTCCTGTATGCCAGAGGGGAGGCAGCAGCCCAAGTGGGAGACAGCTCTGTGGAGGACACCTGCAGTCAATGCTTCAGGAGCTGACTGGGATTTCAACATCCAGTTTGAGCCAGGCAGGACTGACCACCCAGAGGCAGCCCACACAGCACATGGCAGCTTCAGCTATGGGCTAGCATCCTATCACGCATGTCAGTACAGGGCATAGCTACCTCCTCAGGACTGCTTCACGTGATTTGTGTCAAGAGACAGCTGACGGGGAACGTCTCCAGACAGTGAGACACTGATGGTCTATTACAGGCAGGCAGCTGAGCATGAGTGGCATTTTCCAGACTTTGGTAGGAATCACAGCGATTGCAACTTTAAAGGACTATAGTTTGGATTTTTCGAGTATCTATCAAGAGCTCTTTCCAAGCATGTTGGACTTTTAAGGAGATGGTATGAAAGCACTTCTATGAAAGGTCCAGAATTTGGGTGATGGAGACTTGCATCCTGGATCAAATGGTGATTGGAGGTAAACTCTCAGTATTGCATGAAGTGTGATAGGCAAGAAGTGCTTTCAAAGAGAAGTCAAGCACCTTGTGCTTCCTATTATGAGGAAAAAATCAGTAGAAGTATGCAGGGAAAAGAGCGTTACAATCAGACTTAATGGCCAGGAACACAGTGCTAGACAGACAACAGGATAAACCATAAAGTCACAGAATACCACGTCGCAAAAAGAAAAATATTTAGCAAGAATAATCTGGATGATAGTTTTGACACTATGATGCATGGAAAGTTAATGTTTTAAAATAGGCTGCATGGAAATAACCTTCTCTCTAGATATAGACTAGATATAGTTTAGTTGTCAAATCTGCAGGTAAGTCTCAGATGATGACTACTCACCATTACAGAAATAATATCTGAATTTGTATTTTCAGAGGAGACTACTCAGAGGCAGAGGGTAGAAGGAGGAAAGAAGAGATGCATTGAAGAAACTATCCAGCACATGTAGGTCAGCTGCAAGGTGAACGAGGATCACCAGGGGATCACCTTTGGGTGAGGTTCTGAAAGATAACAAGAAAAAAAGGCTGAGAAGAATAAAAAGAACCACAGAGCTGATGGAAGAGAGGAATTCAAACACATGGCTAGCTGTTTATGATGGTCAATAAATCAAGAAGAATGAAGGCAACTTTGAGATATGATTAAGACATTAAAGTCATTAAAGATTTTGGGAATCATGTCAGTGGCTCAGAAGCCGAATCAGAGTCTGCAGAGCCCAGAGCATGTTTACAGTCAGAGGGAAAAGAGTCAAGGGCTTGAGAGATTAAAAAGCAAAAGAAGGAAAAGTAGTGGGGTGGGTTCAGTAGGATGTGGCAGGCCTTTGTGTGTGTAGTCCCACTGACATCAACAGAGAGGGATTCACTGTGGGCACGGCACCGTGTGTGTGCCACTGTGCAGGACAGGGCACTAATGAACTCTGCACACAGCCTAGGGGGGAATTTGTCAAAGTGAGGAACTGAGAAAATTATCTGAGCAATAGTGTGTCCAATGAACATGGCCATAGAAAGAATGCATTAGTCAAAGCCCAATAAGATGATGTGGTGATGATTGAAAAAACAGATGATGAGACCCTGGGCAACAGCTTCAGCTGTGTTGATAGCTAGGAAGGGGTGTATTCTAGATATGCTGTTCAAAAGTCTCAGCAGCCAAATTAATGTCCTTGAACAGTGATGAGATGATTCATTATACACTGTTCTGAAATCATATTATTTTATAGAATTACAGTTCTGTTCATTGAAAATTCAGTTTTATGTGTTGTGCTCCACAGAGGATTCACTGGCTGTAAAAGATCCTACATTCTGCACTTCAGCTGCACTAAAGCCAAAGCGCTGTTGCTTTTGCAATATGCAGTAATTGAGTTTTTCCATTCTTTATTGGGCTCCATAGGATGTGATCTGCAAATATCCTAACTTCATCATGTAGCAGAGAGAGATCTTAACATGAGGAATAACAAAGTTTATTTTAAAAGAAATTTCTCCATATTCTCATAGCTGTGCAACGCATCTCCTCTACACTGAATTCATGATTTTTTCTAAGACAAGAGCCTCAGCAATAATATATGTTTTGGTAGCTTTACACTGAAGTAGAGAAGATGTGTCTTTATTTTCAGTGAAAGAAATGAGAAATCTTGATGAGCTTTACATCTAAACTTAAAAAAAATACACAACCCAGCTTCCAACTCTTTATTTCCACATCAATCTTTACCTCTTTTAAATTCTTAAAATACACTTAATTCATTATTCAAAATATGATCTACAATATAAATAATAGCAGAATATTGTGTCCGGTTTTGGGCCTCACAAAGCCAGCGTAAAACCACTGGAGGTCCACCAAGGTGTTTGGGGGCTGGAGCCCTTTGAGGGGAGGCTGGGGGAGCTGGGTTTGTTTATCCTGAAGAGGTGGTTTTGGGGAGACCTAACAGCTCTTTCATACACCTACAAGTAGGCTACTGAGCAGGTGGAGCCAGACTCCGTACTGAGTTCAGGTACTGAAACAGAAGAGGTTTGCACTGGATATAGAGAATATATTTTTCCCTGCAAGGATGAATAAGCATTGGGAGAGGTTTGGCCAGAGGACCTGTAGACTCACCTTCCTTGGACAAGGCCTTGAGCAGCGGAGCCTGAACTCTGCTCACCTTGCTTTCAGCAGGAGGTCGCACTAGCGATCTCCCAAGGTCCCTGCCAACCTGGATGATTTGGCAACCTTATAAAAACCATGAGCTCCCAAAATAGGGGGAGAAGACTGCCCCATGCACCTTTTAGACACCCATGTAGCCTTCCTTCAAACGCTACCTGGCCATCTGGTATCTCTGCAACATCCACAGCACACATAAAACGTTTCATAAAATTGTCTCTGGTTTGAAGCAATAAAATAATTGAAGCAATCATTCTATTTTTAATTTTAAGCTTCAATGTTCTTAAAAAATTTTATCTGTGTAAAGTCAATGAAGCAAAACTATCCCAAATTCTTCCGATGGGCTACAGAGATTTCAAACTAGGCTAATTTAAAAAAACATCTCAGCAAAAATACCCAATGTCTTATGGAGGAAGACTGTAGATATTAAGACTCTGTGATTGTAGCAAATCCAACTAAATTCCCTTACATATTGAGTAAGGGATCAAAGATTGTCTTCCTTCTGACTCTCCTCCCTCTCTGAAATATGATCAGACTCCTCAGTTTTTGATGTACTTGTACAGGCTTTGCTTATGCAACACTTCCAGCAGTCTCCATGAGCATTTTGCCTGAAGAAGAAGAAATTCACTAAAAATGTATGTTTTCATTAAGGGCTTGGAGAAGCAAATGGAAAGAAGAGGTAACATCTCTACAACTCTTGAGCTTAGTTTCCAGATCTTCCTGAAATTAAAAAAAAAAAAAAAAAAAAAAGAGAGAGAAAGTAGTAAGAAAAATATGCTCTAAATGATGTGTATACTTCTCTCCCAGTTTGAACTGGCACAAGACAATCAGTTCCTGCCTGCCAGCTGTGGACACCATCTTTCTCTTGGAGTGTGCAAATGCCAGTGTGCTCATGTGTGGATATCACTTTCTGAAGGTGAGAGCTCGAATTCCAGCTTGGCAGCTGCAGATAACTCACTTCTTTTGGGGAGCGGCAATTTCAGTTTGCTAGCATATAGATCAGAAAATGACTACAAAATTAATGTCTTCCAAGCCAGTTTGGGCTCTCTGTTTTGGAATACTTTTCATCACACTATTAACTGTAAAGCAGAGGTTTGCAACACGTATATATGAGTTTAAATTTGCTCTAATATGGCCTTAGAAAAGTGGCATCACAAGGACCTGTGGAATGCAAAGATGAAATGTGAACTGTTTTTTACATAGTTTTTATATACTTTTACATAGATTTTACATCTTCTGCCCTAAGCTTTATGCAATCACTACTTTATCTCTCATACACATACAAACCCACCCACACAAGATCATAGAGTAACCGAGTTTGGAAAGGGATCTTGGAAGATCATCAATCTAACCTCTTGCTCAAAGCAGAGCTAACTTCAGAGTTAGGCCAGGTTGCTGAGGGTTTGTCCAGCTGAGTTTTGAAAATGTTCAAGATGGAAGATTCCACAGCCTCTCTGGGTGACCTCTTCCAGTGCTTGCCCACCCTCATGGTGAAAATTTTTTCCATATATCCAGCAAGAACTTTCCTCATTGCAAGCTGTGACCATTGTCTCTTGGCTTTTCTCTGTGCACCTCATCTTCTTATAAACTCCCTTTTATATGTGAATATGTATATTTATATTATTGTTTGTATATATATTTGTTGAATTATATTGAATCACAGAATGGTTGGGGTTGGAAGGGACCTCTGGAGACCATCTAGTCCAACCCACCTGCTAAAGCAGGTTCACCTAGAGTAGAAATATATATTGCAGGTATACTATGTTTTAAATGTATTTTTAGCTTTTATTTCTATGTTTTACTTCCTATGTTTCTTTATCACTCACACATGAGATAAAGTATTTGAGATAGTAATAAAAAAAAGACATCCTTAATAGTGGCCCTAACCCTTCGAGACACCTACCTTGTTTTCCCACTGTTGCTGTTGATTACAGAAGGAAAAAGGAGCAAAGATGATTGGATACCTGTAAACACAGAGCTGTTATCACCACGAGCAGATAATCAGAAGTGGCTCTCAAAATGATCCCCTATTAAGGGGAAAGTGATACGATAGAAGCTTTTAAATTGAAATGTCAGAATTTGTAGAATATTTTCTTGTAACAGAAGCATTGTTCAGCAGGGACATATTTTATGTTCAACATTTTCTCTGAATAACCTTCTAATTTAGTAACTGGTTCTGGAGATATCTTCCAAGTGCAATTTAGAGACCTTTACTGCTTAATAAAGGCTAAGTGTTAAATGTTGTGATATTAAGCACATGCTTTCTCCAGCATATCTATTTAGCAATAAAGTGATTGCAGTATTTGTTGGAATACACAAGAAGTATCTCTGCCAAATGATAATAAAGAAGAGAGTTTAAAAAAGAGGTTTGGACAGCTAAGAATCCCCAGATAAAATCCTAACAATTTGTGTAGTTAATCTGTAGTGAGTTTCAGAAGCAAAATCATGTCCATTAATATAAAAACATATGTTCAAGACACTTTTATAATCTGAAGAATATTATACTTCTCCACTGTCACATCGTTGATTACCCCTTGTCTTATATATCTAGCAAACAAAACTTAGGAAAACAAATTAAAAGAGAACTCATTCTCTCTGAAACACTGTCGCTTTGATCCACCTCAGAAGAAAGGCTGGATCAGCAGATAATCCGACCCCAAAGGAGCAACAGGCAGTGACACTTGTAGGAGACGGGTGTATGATCTCACTGAGCTCAGGATGCCGGCCCTTGACTTATTGTTGTGACAAATATCTAAGCACAGAAAATAAGGTTTTCAGTGAAAAGGCAAGAAAAGAGTTTACATTCAGGTTTTTTTGAGGAATTGCACAGGTGCACCTGAGGACGTATTTTTAGAACGTGAAAGACACAAAATACAGCTTTTAATCTTAAAAAGTGCATAAAGCACACTAGAATCCTGTTTTGTTTATGGGAGATGAATGCCAGCTTTTGCTTCATTGCAGATTTTGGAAAGGTATATCATACCTTTCTTCTGGAACAAAAAAATGACGGATTTATAGTAAGACAGAGCTAAACTATAAGAGGAAAAAGTGCAAATTTAAGGTCATCATTCTTCAGAGTAAAATGAAGTCAGAAAATAGGGCAGAGAAACTCTGATGCCTGCCATTTCAACCGTACCCCAGGGGCTGAGGGGACTGCTGGAGCCAAGCGCATGGACCACAGTACGTAAGTAGCTTCAGACTTCAACCATGACTATCTTCTGTTGATCAGCAGAAAGCCTATAAATCATGTTCCTTAGGGACTCCAAGGCTTAAATAAGTATTAAAGGACTCAGTCCTGCACTGCCAGAATAATACATATGGTAATCTTGAAGACATTTTCCCCCTTTAATTTCTGCTTTCCTTGGGACTCTTTTTTCTCCACTGAGCCCTTTAAAGCAGGGGAATAAGTGAGGCCATGTCAAACGCAGATACTTCACCTTGCTTTTCCTGAACTCAACATTTAAGTTTTTAACATCTCTTTAATGGATATTTTTGGTTCGGTTGGACCTCAGTGATGATTTTAATTATTTAATGTCAGCTCCTCTCTCTGGGCAAAACACAAGGTTTGGGTTTTTAGCCGGCATGACAATTAACTATTAGCCAAGTCTAAAAACAGCTACTGATGATCTGCGATGGCCTCATGACAGTCCCAAACCTTCCTTCACCCCAGTCCTGGTTTGGCCCGCAGCTGGTAGCTGAATATTTTCTGGCTGATTGCTGGCTTGGTGAATAAAACTGACAATAACGCTGGGCCTAAGTCCACTCTCCACTGTTTAGTACTTCTGGGGAACAGCATCTTGCACAGTAAGCAATCGTTGCGGTATCAAAATCCATATTTTATATGCCCAGCATGAGGGACACAGAGGGATATGGCTGGGACAATTTCAGGCAAGGGATTTTTAAAAGTGAATTCATCTTGTGCTACTGCTGTCCCCTTAGCAAAGTGTCACCTTCAAAGCTTAAGATGTTTTTTTAAATATTAGGAAAAGATACCTTATACCATGTATCTCTATGGGGTAGAAACTAAGGGCTAGACACCTGAAGAACTTTGAGGATCAATCAAGAGGAACATATTTGAATGTCTGCAACTACATTTCACCTGAATTAATGCACCTAAATCCAAAATGGAAATAACAATAATAAAAACCCCTCTCTTGACTTGCTTCTTACCTGTAGGCTATGAACTCAGTGGCACCATGTACGTCAATTTCAAAGATCCTGGAGAAACAGAGCTTTGCTTCTACCTCAAGCCAGCGAATGTGGAAGGCTGAGACCCTATCTGACAGAAGCATTCTCAAACCTTAAATGCAAACCAAGCACAAAATGTGTATCAATATTTTCAGTCTGTCCCCCTATCCCTGACAGTATGACCTGTCAGACACTTTCTGATAAAATCTCTGGGAACGGTCCCCTCCCAAACCAGGGCTGTGGTGACTTACTTGTGAAAGACGCGGCCAGCAAGAGTACACTCAGGCTGTGCAACAAATGACTGTTTTCCCTCCTTTGCCTGATGATACCAAAACCTACATTTCAGAATGTATCCTAAGGAATTAGAAGGGGAAGGCAGGGTGGGGAGGAGGCGATCTATACCATCCATATTGCAGCTGGGCCTCTATGCAGGAAGGAAATCAGAATTTGTTAGACTAGAGAGAAGCAGGAGGAAGAAACCCACAGCCTCTGAAAAAAACATGGTTGTGTTTCTGGTTTCTAGGCCTCAAAATATACACATTTACATTCATCATTTACTGCATAAAATGTTACATGTGTCAAGCTACAAAAACATGTCAGAAGGGGAGGCCAAGAGCCCACAGATATACATCTCCTTTGGAGCAACCAGCCCATGACACGCTCCGTCTGCGATCAATAAAGACAAAGTTGCTGTGAGTGAAGGAAGAAATGCATCTCTTGCTGGTTTCCAGTTAGGAAAACACCCGACCACCAGCATCTGGAGGGCAGGAGAAGTGGATGTGAATGAACACTGAGGCTGAGGACGAGTTTGAGTACCCATCTCTCGCTCCCTGACTGCGTGGCCTGGCCTGTAAATTACTGCGTAGAAGAAAGATATAAACTTCCCAGGCTTGTTTTGAAAGAAAATGGTGACATTCGATCTGTTCTATGACAGAATGGCTGTAGGTAAGGGCAAGTGGTTACCATATTTTTCAAAACTCTTTGTTGATGGCGACAGTATCTCCCTTACGGTGGCCTTTTGGAGATCAGTAAGGACACTGTGCTGTCTCCCTATACCGTGTTCAGAATGCCACTCTCAGGCAATTGTAACCTGCACTGGGACTTCTTCAACAATTTCCTGAGCAGTTCCATGGAACAAACATAGGTCACCTTCATTGCATTTGTGAGGGAAGCAGAGGTCTCTGGCTGGCTGGCTGGCTGGCATGACTTTTAATGATTTTTTCTAAATGCCCTTTACAAGTCAAGGATAAGAAAATGGCCAGAAAGAAAACCAGCACCAACAGTGTTTGCTGAGCCTCGCTCACCTACTCTGAAGCACCCCAGGCAGGCCTCAGACTGTGGTGTGATAACCCACAGCATGAAAATCACCCATCATCCACACTAAAGGAAGCCCAGACTAAGATGCTTTGTATTGGTATCTGCTTCTCTAATATCATTTGGTACACTGATACGGCAAGGTGACTCCTTGCTGGGTCAGCCAAGGAGGCTGCTATTCTGTGAAATGTTAGGTGAATATTGTTGTGGTACCTCAGGTTAAAATTCACATTTGTTACACCAGGTGTTTTGTCAGATGTTTGATGCTCAAGTGTTGATCATCTTCAGGGAGGGGGTAGAAAAAAAAGGCAGGGAACAGCACATATAACCAATCTAACTAGATAATCTCCTCTTCTTCTCTTCTTCTTCTCTTCTCTTCTCTTCTCTTCTCTTCTCTTCTCTTCTCTTCTCTTCTCTTCTCTTCTCTTCTCTTCCCTTCACTTCTCTCTTCTCCTCCTCTTCTCTTCGCATCTCCTCCTCCTCTCCTCTCCTCTCCTCTCCTCGAAATGTCTGCTTTTGTCTGTGCCTGCATTTGAATTCTCAGGATCGCCACCATGTGCCCTGTTGTGATCTACCCAGAGCAAAAAGCAATGGGCACAGAAGAGGTCTGATAACAGGCTGATATGGTCACAACATATAGTTTTGTCAGAAAAGTCATGCCTACTTGTTATGCAAACTGCCCATTGTCCATTTGGAAGAGGCCTGGAGAAGGCAAATGGTGCCATCTGTGGTGGGGACACAGAGAAGAGCTGTTGCCCGGCCAGCAGCACTGCACCCAGCAACTGCTGAAAGAAGGGAAAACCACAACTCACAACTGTAAAATCAGCCAGTACTAAAGAGGAATATGGAATGAGATAACTTTTGAAGACCAAATTCTAAACGTATGAGGTGGGAAGGCAGCAAATCATCTTTCTTACCAGGTAACAGTAGCAATAGAAGCATGAAGCTCTGCTGGCAAGACTTAGAGCAGTCCTCTCCGTACTGACGGTTTGTTTTCTCACTCACTCACTCTGGTCATATGTCATTCTTATATAATGCTTCTTTCCTGAGAAATGCAAAATGTGGTATACCTCTGAATGAAGATGATTCTTCCAGAATCACTTTCATTCATGTTTGTGCCCAGGGTGTGACTGAGGTGTTCACACCAGAAGTAGGATACTCCCCTGTCTCCAGGGGACCTATCAATCCAGTCTTTCTTCCTCACCTTCATCAGAACTCAGCCTTGGCCAGTCCTGTGCCAGACTCTGGCCACATTCATATTGCAGTTGCTGAGAGCATTCCCAACTAGTCTACTTGTGCAGGTGGTTTGTACTACAGGAGATCTTGGACCTCTGTACAAGGCAAGAGGGAGCATATCATGCCAGCCTCAGAGAATACACTCCTAGCAAGTTCTGGGGCCTGACTTAAGCTCTGGCATAGCTGCAGGGCCGTGTCATACTTTTTTATTAAATATGGGCAAGTTGCACTGTTTGGTACTGGGACATTTCCATTCATCTGTCTCACGTACAAGGGGATTACAACAAAATCAGAGTAGAGCTGAAGTTGGGAGGGACCTCTGGAGGTCATCTGCTCCAAGCCCTCTCCTCAAGCAGGGACATCTAGAGCTGGTTGCCGTGATGGGTCTGCATACCTCCACAGACTGTCTGGGCAACCTATGCCACTGTTTGACCATCCTCAGAGTAAAAAAAAGTGGGGTTTTTTTGTGTTCAGATTGAATTTAATGTTTTTTAACTTGTGACCATTTCTTCTCACCCTGTCACTGGGCACCACTGAAAAGTCTGGCTCCTTCATCTTCATTCCCACCAACTGGGTATTTATTTATATGCATGGATAAGATCCCCCTAAGCTCTCTCTTCTCCAAGCTGAACAGTCCCAGCTCTCTTAGCCTCTCTTCATATGTGAGATGCTCCAATCTCTGAATCTTCTTTGTGGTCCTTCACTGGACTCACTCCAGTAATTCCATGCCTCTCTTGAACTGGGGAAATGAGCTGGCACAGAAAGGCCAGGTGAGGTGGACACAGGCCTGAAACTGCTTAGGAAGCCCAAGGACAAAAGATCTGGGCCTGACTATGGACAGTCTAATCAGGCTGATAAACTGTCATGAACCTACAATCTCAGAGCCAGCAGAGCAGAGGCCATATCAAAATTACATGACAAATATTATCTTAACATCTAATCTGACAGAGTCTGTTTATACTGAGTCAGAAATTTGGCAGAGGTAGCTGCAGCGTGTTTCATTAAAACCCAAATTGTCTGCAACTGTTTTTGCATTTGGCACTGTAATACATACAACATTCAATGAGAAGTTTATTCATTTTTATGATTTGCTTTTTCAATCTTCCAGCAAGATACTCTGCACATGGAGAGTTTTCATAAAAGCAAGTAGTACCTTAACAGGTAAAATGTACCAGAGCAGCTAATAAAAATAATGTAATATTTGTATTTAAAATATATATATATGCATATATCTAAAAAACCCCAAACTATGTATGGCATCCATGCCCAATATGAGACTGTGGACATACAAGAAAAATCCTGCAATACTGTGTAAATAAATTGTTTAAACAAATAGTAGAAGAAAGCCGCCCTTTGAGCCAGCCACCTGAAGTTAGAAATTAGCATAGCTATGCTAAGAATGATTCCCATTGCAGGTATCTCATATGTCTCAGATATCACCAGCTAATACCACAGTCAAAATAAATCCATGTTGTCACTCTGTTTATGCTGCTGGGGATTTTTGGTTAAACCAAAACCTTTCCATAAACTGCACTGTTCTGTATACAACGTATAGAAAGTATTTGTGTCTGGATTAATGGCTTCTTTTTCTTAGAGAGACCTGGTTTGCTTTGAATAAAGCACTTCAACATTGATTATAAGGGAACAACTTTCAAACTTGCTAGAGCAGACCTGCTCCAAAAATCATTTAGAAGTGTAAAAACAGGAAAAGGAAAAGCCACCCTGCTGCTTTCTTGAGAGGTGAGATATTGAGGTTCAAGTCCTTGTTCTAAATGAGGGAAAACAGGGACTTAAGCCTCCTGCTGCGTGCCTCAGGCATGTGTCCAGCTCTACGGCAGACATATCCCTCTTCATCTTTCGTTTGTTTTCCTGCCAGGCCAGGTCTCGCAGGTATGTTCAGAGGGTGCCCACCATGCAGGATGGATGCCATTGCACACCAGGCAAAGGAACACACCGTCAGCTCTTGCAAAGCTCAGCCTGCATGCACGAAATTGGGAATTTAGCCATGTGGGGAATTTAGAAGTCTCAAGGGTTAGATTGCAGCTGTGGAAGCCATCTCCGGTTTAAATTTCAGATGTAGGCACCTAGAAAGTGAAAGAAGGATTTTCTATCACTAATTCATCTTGCGGGGTCACTATTGGTGACAAATGGTGTAATAATTATCAAAAATGTTACCAAATTACTGTGATCCCACTGCCTGGTTGAAGAAAGATGGATGAATGCTGGCTGGTTTTATGCGTTTCACAGCCTAGCGTGTTAACTAACATATGTCTTCCTTCTAGTTTCTTTATCAATAGTAATGACTGAAAACAAAATTTAAAAGTGAAGAGAACATCATACTCCAAGTCTTACAGGATCTGAGTAAACATTGCAGGAAATCTCCCATAGACTTGATGCCAGATGTACAAGTATAGTGAGCTACGCTGCCCACCTGAAAAAGGGACATACAATTTTGGGAATGCACAGTGTAGCTGGGACAATATTGCTGTACAGCCATGGCATATTGTGCTGGTTTGACTGAAAATGAATTAATTTTTCTTCGTGCAGTTAGAAACCTCTCTTTTTCAGAGCTAGCATGGTCATTGTTTGGAATTAGTTTGAAAACAAGAAGATAACACCCTGGGACAGATTTAAAGTTTTTAATTGCTGTAGTCTGAGAGCCAAGGACATTTCTGAGCTCTGCCCACAGGTGTGAGCCATTGAGGAAGGGGGACATGGATGGGGCACAGCTTGAGTGACATCCAGACTGATCAATGAGAGTATTCCATCCCATTGGCGCCATGCTTCATATTTGAGGAGAGTCGGGAGCTTCTGGCTAGCTCTCTCAGAGCCAGGACGGAGACCTGTTCAGGGAAGATCTTTTCAGGACTTTCTTTAGTCTGGCTTTTTGCCGTTCTGCCATTTGCAGAGGCCTCTGGGCCTTTGTGCCTTTTTCTCTCTTCTCTCTCTGGGATCAGCTGTTGGGACCAGGTGCTGCTTCCTGGGACTCGCTGCTTGGTGCAGACGGAGTTCGTGAGCAATTGCGTTGAGTATCTTATTTTATATTCTATTTTCGATTTTTTTATAGATTAGTATTATTTTAGTATATATATATATTATATATATATTTAGTATATATATATTATATTAGTATTATTTTGTGATTCTATTAAACTGTGTTTATCTCGATCCACACGTTTCTCCTGTCCCTTTTGATTCTCTCCCCTATTTGGGGTGAGGGGGGGAAGTGAGCGAGCAGCTATCATGGTTATATTGCTAGCTCAGGTTAAACCACGACACATCCTTACTTTTTGATATTTACAGGGCAATCCTAACATTGCTATAGTTTTAACACACGAATTAAACCTGTGCTGCCAGTGAAACTGCACGTGCAAGCCAGCAGGCAGATAGTGGAGGAGCACCAGCGGTACGGCCGTCGCTGTGGGCTGTGCACACCTGCTGAGGACACCGAGACCTTCCTGAGATTCTTAATGTGCCCCGAGTCCTGCAGCACAGTATCCTCATCGCTGCTGGGATCTAGATCAGGTAGCTTCAGGGCAGTATGGATATATTGTCTTATGCAATGGCCACACCTCTGTTTTGTGGCGTACATCCTTAGCTCTGTGAAAGCTTTAGATTGTCCAAGCCCTGTTCACACGCAGCAATTTACGAAAATATTTACAGGCAGTTCAGGTGGATCTAAAGAATTGGCTTAACGCCCTAATTCTTCAGTGAGCTTTGTACCTTCTCCATTTGCCAGTCTGACCGGTGCATCTGGAAGGGGGCTGGTCCTGAAAGCAGGTCTGGAGTTGGAAGCTCCTAACTAACACAACAGCTACATTTCTAGTTTGATATTCCAGGCCATTTGACAGCATTAAGACACACGAGCCACCTATAGTGCTTGGAACAACTATGCTCTATAACTTTTTATCCTCATTTTAGATCAACCTAGCAATAATAAAATTATTCTCATGGTTCCTGGCAGGCTGCCCCAGTATGAGAAGTATTCTCTCCCTTGTTTAAACTAAGGATCATTCAGCCAAATTTCTCCACTAGCTCTGGGAGGTTTGGACTGCAGTGACTTCTTGCTCTCAGCCATCTCCACATCATGTTATTTATTTGTGACATTTTGTATAAGAGCTCCTGTGCAAATTTTAGCTTGGAGCCTTTGTTGGACAGAGAGCAAGAGCTGCAGTGTGCCATTCCCCCAGTGGCAAGCCTGTTTTGGTGTCACTTAATAAATCACCCTTCCAAATACAAGAGAAAAAAAAATATAAATACGCTGGAAATTTAAAATTGGATCTTTTCTGTCATTCTTCTCTCATCACAAATAAACCAAAAAGAAAAGAAAGATGCTTGTGGTACTAGAAGCCTTTGGATTGTTATAAATACTAACCAAAACCTCCAATAAGCTGCCAACCAGACTACTTTCCTCAAGCTTATTATTCCTTTTCTGTTTCTGCCATTTAACTCCTCAACTGTAATATTTCCATACAAACAGCACGGTGTGCCCAAAATATCTTATCTTACACTAGAGAAAAACGAAAATTTTTCAGGGAGCACACTGTATCCCTTTTCCCCCATATGTCTGCAACTATGCAAAACCAAAATGGTTTCTCTCTTGGCAGGCAGGCAGGCCTCCTAATGAGCCAGAAAATAGATAAAATTGAGAGACAAACACCAGAGCCTATTTTATCCTCGTTCTTTTGCCATCATGCTTTGTCCAGCTCTTACATCCCCATTATTATCACTTACTAAAACCAACAGTTATTTATAAATTACATTTCAATAAATATCATTGGCCGATGAGCCCCATGAGTTGATGCAATTTTTACACTTGTCCCCCATATTCATGGTTATCAACAATTTTATTTTGTCCGTATCTCTGCTCTAATTTCCTTCTAACTTTGCCTAGTACTTTTTGACTCTTCTTAGCCGACAGCTTCTTTTCTCTGTTTTCCATAACATGCTTCATGTTGTTTTACACTGGGTTTGTGTTCTCCCCAGGCTTCTCCTCCATTTGCTATGTCCTGTTTGTTTGGACATCTCTTCCAAACACTCTTCTGGGGTGGAGGCTTCCCTCCATGACTTCCCTTCGTATCCTTGATTTTTACTCCCTGATAAAAGTCCATAAGAATTCCTCAGTTCCAGAATGATAGAGCTGGAAAAACCCACAGGGGTGAAATACTGCATCTTCAATTCCCTGCTGCTCTGGAACTGTCAATTTTGGGTTGGTGCATCCTGCACGAATCAATGGTCACCGGTAGTTAAATAGATGGATCCCGCCAGTTGATAGATACTCTCTTTTGTCCTTTCTCACAAACGTAG
This sequence comes from Caloenas nicobarica, assembly GCF_036013445.1. Lineage (NCBI taxonomy): Eukaryota > Metazoa > Chordata > Aves > Columbiformes > Columbidae > Caloenas > Caloenas nicobarica. The sequence goes on from NC_088246.1 coordinate 146,252,918, forward strand.
GGTTAACACATAAAGGGGGTCAAAGAGAGGGGGACTGTGTTGGCTCTCTACAGTATGAACTCAGAATCTGTAGAGCAAGTGAAGATAAAGTGGTGGGGTACTAAAATATGTGGGTTTAACCTAATACAGCATATACCACTGTGGCTCCCCCTGCCTACATGTTCAACAGTCCACAGAGTCTGGCTCTGCACACGAGTAAAGCCTGATAGTCTGTTAATAAGCACATATACGATAGCCTGTTAATAATGTTTAACAGAATTTTACTTTTTTTTTTTTTTTTTAGGAAATTCTGTTTTTAGTATTTTATCAGCTTTCAATTCTGCTGACTTCTAACACGCCTTTTTAGGGATTTTTTTATCGGAGCTGGTTTTGGTAGTGAGTAGGAGTGAAGAAAGAAATTCAATAAGCCTGCAGGCAATTGCTGTACTGGCAGTGTGCATTGCTTTTCGTTTTGGAATTGGCATGAAGGCCCTCCAAGTAACACAAGCTCTCCTTTTTGACAGAATTGACAGCTAAATTATATAACAAGATGCAGTCGGATAGTTTTTTTGGGGGATGAGGGCTGAGTGAAGTCAAAATGGAAAGTTCATTTCACATCAGGGGTATTTCTTCACCGTACTACTCAAATAAAGCACCTCTGATCCAAAAGGCTCCTACAGCACTTCGCAAAAGGCAGCCAAGATTTGAAATGACATAGCTGTCCAAATTAGCTTAATCTATAGTTGCACATATCAGTAATAACTCGATAATCACAAGTGTTTGACCTCTCACAAATTCTGATTACTTGGCAGGACAGGGTGCTGCCAATTTTTAGTACCTTTAAGCTATGTAAGTACTTTTAGCTGAAACTGCATATTCTTCAAAAATACTGACTGAATTTGTGCAAGAAACTAGTATCTAACGATGTTAAAAGCCAAAATAGATAAGTGCCCTTGTTTCTTCTAACTTAATTTGAACCTCCTGGAGCCCTGCATAAATACTCCGACATTTCCCATTCTTGGTAACACTTGCTTTATGTTCAAATCATAAACCATATTGGATTATATTTTTTTTAACTAATAATTTCCAATGAATGTTTTCAAAGCTTTGGAAGTTGTCTGTCCCGAGTGATTTTCAGATCCTTCAGGCAGATTTATAAGGCAGCATGAAGTGAGAAACGGTGAAGAAAAGAAGTCGAAATAAGCCTTTTCCTACATATACAGTAAGAATAGCAGCATGGCACTGAACAAATAGTCCTAGTGAGGTCAAAAATAAGCCTGCAGAAAAGAAACAGGTTACTATCTTTTCTATATACTGCTCGAACCTCAAAATTTCCTGTATTACAAATGAAATTTCTTTGATCTTTTCCAAAAATCATTAGGATTTTTTTTTTTTTTTTAACATCAAGGAAATTGTACACCACCAGATTCACATAAGGGAAAAGAATGAGCTGCAGTTTTATGTAGGATAAACTCTCATCACCTTTGTGCCTCTTCAAAAATACATCGATCTGGTATCATGGGAGGAAAAATGCTAATTAAAGCAGTAGAAATAAGGGAAATAAACCCAAATTAAGTATCAACTAAACAATTATTACCAAATTGCACATGGCATTCCTGGATACAAAAACATCCTGAAATAATTAATTAATACCCCAATATTCCAAAACACAAAGGATTTCTTTTTTTTTTGTGAGATTAAACAAGAAATCTGTGTCCAAGCCATGTGTAGAATCTTAATCCTTCAGTCTCATTGTTCAGTCACAATGTGGATACCTCTACACATGCAATAAATGGCTCTTCAGCACAGAGCCATTTATCTTAAAATCATAGAATGTCCTGAGTTGGAAGGGACCCACACGGATCAAGTCCAGCTCCTGTACCTGCATGTGACAACCCCACAGTTCACACCGTGTGTGAACCATAACCTCTGATCACTGAGGGACAACAACAGGTGTTCCCAACGTGGGTATAAACAGCCAGTTGTCCCCAATAGTTGCTTCCACACACCCTGCCCAGGGTCATTATTAGAAGAATATAATCTGCATTCACACCTCTCAGATACTCCCGCAACGCCTGTGGCTGTTTCAGCCCAGCCAGCTGCAGCTGAGCAGCAGCGCCAGCACCTTTCCACACTTCTACTGCAGCGTCTGCAAGCTCTCACAAGCATCCATTTTTTTTCAGTGACAAATTCTTCCATGTACATTGGATGTTCACTGCAACAAGCTCAACTGATTGAAACAAGATTATATTTTTATCTTGTTCGCATTAAAATTTCTCATCATGGCCAACTTAGTATATTCAGAGCTGCTTAGCTCCAGGAACACAAGCTCCAGCATCACAAACATCTAATTCATATGTTTTCAAACTCCTTAAGCTATGGACTATGTTTATAATGCACTATGATTTTGCCTGATGCTAATGATCAAATTTGTGCAGTGGTCATAATGAATGTAAGGTGGCAATCCCTCACATAGCGATATCTTGGGACTCAGCAGATAGAGTTCTGTCTGTACGCCCAGCGCGGTGTGGATGGGTGCGCTGTGCTGCACCTGGTCCGGTCTGCCGTACACAGCATGTGCTTCTACCAGGGGAGGCAGGAATTGCACACAGTCTGAATTCAAAATGCCCTCCTGTCACTGAGGATGCACCAAGTAAGAAATAAATGTGGTACTTCTGAAGATGTGTGGACTCAAGGAAATTGCTGATATGTAAATTAGTCCCTAGCCCAGGCTGCTAAGAAACCACAGCTTTCCTCTACTCGAGCAACTTAATGTGGCTCTGGATCACTATAATTCAATGATGGTTTTGCTCTTTGCAAAGTATTGCTCATTCTCATACAGAATGAAAATATTCAGTGAGAGGCTTGCAGTTTTGCATTTCCATATCTTTAAGCTACGGCTTATTTAATCAGGGCTGCATTATACAAGTAAAGAAGAAAGTTATTTTACAGCCATGGGCTGGCTGCTCAGTCATGGTGATGAGCTGGTTTCACAACTCTGCTCCTATTGCCAGTCACCACCCTTTTGACAGATGCTGAATTCACAGACCCCTCTGCAGGGAGCTCACACGCGGCTCCCATGCAGTTTACCAGTGGTCTGTTCTCAGGACTAAACACCCTGCAGCGCTGTTAACCACCGGCCCCACAGGCCTGTGCTGCAGTATTTTGCTATAAGGAGGTAGGCATCTATTTGTTACCACGTTGTCTATTTACAGAGATAGGACAGACACCAAATCCTCTGCTGACAGCTACAAAGGGATCAAGGAAAGCCGAGGTCACTCTTTGGCCACGCTGCCCTCTCTGCTTCGCCTGGTCCTGGCTCTGGCACATGGGCCCATCCGCCGGTGCCTTCTGATGGCACAGCACAGCCTTGGGCCACAAAACCTGCTGGTGACCTGGAGCAGAGAATGAGGTGTTTGCTTTCCCAAGCTGCTGGTAGGATTCTGGATGCCTCTTAATATTACATTAAAATATTTAAACAACGTTGCTTATAATTAAATTATTTATAAGCTAATTAGAGTCAAGATGAGGAGTTCCTCACATCATTCTTCCTCTTGTACGTGCTATAAAAGGAGCCCATTACCACAGGCAGCACAGCTCCACTTACCGCTACCTTCCTCTTTTAATTAAATTTAATTCAAAAATCCTTGAATGGCTTTTGCAGGCTTAATTTCTGACAGCATTTCAACAGTGAGAATTGAGAAGACATTTATAGGAACTATTAGAAATTTTATTTTAAAAATTACAAATATAACACCACATCTTCTTTAAATGAGATTAGAATTGAAACATTTTAACTCCCAGAGAATCACAGCCTTGCATGTTACATTTGCTTAAAGAGAAAACTACAATCTTTCCTTTATTTTTTTTTTCCTACAGAAGTAGGAAAACTTGACAATATAAACTGTAACTGGTCAACAAATTTATTGTAAAAAGAAACCAGCTTTGGTTAAAGAGTCCAAAGAGCAGGGGAAGTACAAGATTTCACCCTCTTCCACCTTTTTTCCCTTCCAAAAAAAAGAAAAAAAAATCCTAAAATGTTCTTCCTTTCCCTTTTCTGAGGGGGCTTCTTTTAGCAGTTACTACAAATGTTTTTGTAAAAGCAAAGCCAAAACAAAAGGCACAAAATGGATCTTATCCCCATGTAATTTAAAGAGAAGAACAACTATTCTTGGCTGTTTATAAAATATTGCTACTAACGAGATTGCTAAAGCTTAGTCAATGGAAAGTTATGACAGAATTTGTCTAAGAGTTTAATCTACCACCAACCTGTTGCAATCTCATGCTCTGGCCAGCTTCAGCTGAGAACATGCTCTGCCTTCCCTCTTTTGCTCTCCCCTCCCTGTGTAATTCAATCGTAACTCAGTCATTCTGTGAAGACGCCCTCGATTCACCATGCAAGGAACACAGCGTGTTATCCACATCCACGGTGACAAACTCTGCTGAGCACACACTGAGCACCATCACATGCATCCCATGAGAAGGCTCATACTTTAAGATTTAGGTTCAACAAAGCTCTCCTCTCTGAATAGCTGTGCTGGCACATATAGAAAAAAAATTGGGAGATAAATTCTTACTGGGCCACTGGAAGCAGGCAGTAGATGTACTTCACCCGAGTCACCTGGAATTCAAATGATGCATTACCCTTTCACCCATCAAAACCAGACCTCTGCAATTTAAGAGAATGATTTTAGCAACACCCATGACTGCTTAACAGCAGATAAGCTTCAGAACACATGCTCCTCTCCAACCATAAAAACCTTTTTTTTTTTTTTTTTTTTGAAGAGCAACACAAACACTTTCACAACTTCTCTGAGGCAGAGACAATGTGAGGTGGCTGACAGAACACAAATAATAAACTTCATACTTTGAGCTTTCTGGAAGTGAACAAAAAAATAGTCCCAAGCATTTACTGCGTGTGAATGTAGTAAAAGTGTTGGTTTTTTGTGAGCTGGACTGAACCCTCTTATTGGGGATCCTTTGAGACATACAGTTAACTTGTTGGCACAGGAATTCAAGTGTAGGGATGACAAAAATTCTTTCAATGCACAATACACTCACAGAAGGTACTGTAACCATTTTGACCTGGAGTTTTCCTGTAAGGTTTACACATGGAAAAAATTCTCAAGCCTCAAAACTGTTCATGTAACTGATGTTTCACTCAGTATGGGGGAAACCACTAAGAATTTCAGCAGTGCTACAATCCACAGGTATCTTCTCTATGCATGCACACCTGATAGGTGCAAGGTCAGAAAAAAAAGAATGGAGAGCTATGATAGCACAGTATTGTGCTCCTGAGATAATTTTAAAACTCTCACTATTTAAGTAAATTCTTCCTGTTAAAAGGAAGGCCGCACATGGGCCATTTCCCTGCTGTTTACAAGAAAACATTCCAATTTTATCTCATTTTAAAATTAAATAATTAAAATTCTTTAATTATTACACAACTTTTGCGATTGTGTTACCAAACGGGGAACATTACTATTACACAATCCAGATTGTTCTAAAGTGAGTGTTTTGGGGCCAAAATGATACAGAATGAATCTACAGTAGCACAATGAGAAATTAAGACCAAATAATAAGCTGGAAACTACTTCCATTACTCTGCTGTATTAAGATACATTTTAAGATAGGTTATTAGAATGCATATTTATTAATATAACACATTAAATCATAAAATAATTTAGACTGGAAAGGACCTCTGGAGGTCACCGAGTCCAACTTCCTGCTCATAGCAGGTCCTAGTCCATCAGGATGGTCAGGTACTTATCAAGCTAAGCATCTCTAAGGGTGGAGATTCCATAACCTCTCCAAGCAACTGGTTCCACTGTTTGACCATTTTAATGAAAAAAAATTATCCACCCTTAAAACTAATTGGAATTTCCCCATGTCCCAATTTGTGTCCATTGCCATTCATCCCGGCTCCACACACCTTTAAGACCAGCCTTGATGTGAATCCTCCCATTCAAGGGACTGAAGACAGCAATAAAATCTGCTCTTCACCTTCTTTTCTTAAGGCTGAACATTACTCAGGTGTCTCAGTTTCTCCTTGTATGTCACATGCTCTTGCCTCCTCGCCATTCTGGCAGGCCTCCACTGGATTTGCACTGGAGGATCAGTATCTGCCTCGGATGAGGAAGCCCAAAGTTGGTAACAGCAGTGTTCTCAAAAGGGGAATATCATTTCCATGAACATGCTGGTTCTGCCCTGCTAATAAACCCCAGACAGGACACTGGGGTTCTGATATGGGCATGTCTCTTTCCACAATGGCACCTGCTGACTTGTGTTCACTCTGCTGTCACCACATCCTCAAGTTCTTTTCTGGAAAGCTGCTTCTGATTTAGTCCACAACCCCTGCCTCTACTGCTACATGAGGTTATTCCATCCCAGGTGCAGGACTTGACACTTGGCTTTGCTGAACTTCAAGATGTTCCCATCAGCCAATTCCTCCAAACCTGCTGCAGTTCCCCAAATTGCAGCCCTGCCCTTCAGCGCATGGACTGCTCCCCCCATCATTTGGCATAGTACAGGATTCAACATGGGAGAGTAAAGATAAAAGCCTGCCAGAAAAACCACTTCTAAAGAGAGACAGCTGCCACCTTCATGGACAAATCAGTTCCTGCAACTGTTTCCCAGGCAGCATTTAATCGGAGACAGTAAGGAGGAGGGTTGTCAAGTTAAAACAACTTTCCATATGTAGATGAGCTCCAGAATTTCAGGAGCAAAGACATAAAAAGGTACATAGTTGGAATAAGGTGAAGGACAGCCATTAAGGATCTTGGATTTTCTGGCTTAGAGGTGCTGTGATATATTCTGCAGTGCAAAGGTGCTAAGGAAACCCAGGGAAGTGTGAAACACTGGCTGAAAAAAAAAAAAAAAGAAACTTAAAAACCCCTTCAAATTATGACAGTTGAACAACAGATGATTTGGTTGCTTCATGTTTTTGTCATGAATCTTCAGAACTTCAGATTGAGATAAAAGCTTGAAACCATACCCAGCTCATCAGCCAGACCTTTTGAAAGACTTTTTCCCCCAAAACAAAAAGCTCTACTCCAGAGAGTTTCCAAGACTGGGCAAGACTAAAAAAAAAAAAAAAAGATTCAAAACAGGAAAAATTCTGAAGCATGAGGACACAGGTCTATCCAAGTTGTTCTGAAGGTAGATTATGTCAGGTTTTGTAAAAGGTGTAGGTTACGCATGCCTCCACTCCACCAAGCTTCTGTGACAAACGAAAACACAGAAGTGCAGAAAAAGATCTTGGTTTGGCCAAATTGTTCAGTGGGGATCCATTTGTTTGTACCATCTGCTTTTAGCTTTTTTTTTTCTAACTGCAACGTTTGCAAAAGATAATAAATAACTATAATTCCCTCCTTCCAAGCTCAGACAGCTGAGAGCAATAGCATCCTTCAGTACAAACAAATTAACAGAACTGACATTTTAAAGTTTACACACTGTGATCCAAAATGTTTCAGAACACCATTATGCTAAAAAGCTCCTATACGACATAATTAAGTATCTAACTATTTAAGTTAGAAAGATGCACAGACTGTTAAAATTAGCCAATTTTATTCAAATAATGTTAGATGGAACAGATAATTACTTTTTCTCAAAAGTTTCATATTTATGTGCTTTTTAGTCAAATGAAAACTGATTTTTTCCCCCTTCTCTTGCAAAAACATTTCAGTAGAAGCCAGAGTCTTGAGTAGCCCAGTTAGGTGCCTAAAAATAAATAAATAAGGATCAGTAGAAATGAAATTACTATATTATCTGTTGGTTACTAAAATTTATGAGAAATCATTTAAAAACTTATAATATTGACATATGGCTATGAAGCGGGAATATTGTTAATTAGTGAAGGATGTCCTGTTAAGTTTAAAGTAAGTGTTAATTACAGGATGTATTTCTGCTATATCAAGTTGTACAGCATGAGTCTCCAATAGCTAGTAGTTTCAAAAGGGAAAAGATCTAGATAATAAATATAAAAATAATTTGGCAGCTATATTTTTTAGAGAAAATATTATCATGTAAAGGTTTAATGTGACTCCCCTTTAATGGAATAAACATCCACCAGCGCTTGTCCAGCTTTCATCAATATCTCAGCCAAGCAGTGAGGAAGCCAAATAAAACTTTTAATATTTTTTAAGTTCTTGTAATTTTTTTTTGTGTGTTTTGTGGCTTTGTTTGTTTGAGTATATGGCTAGGTCCTTAGTGGACCTTGGAGTCACACACCTTACACTGTTCTCCCTCACAAAGCTTCCCATGCTGTAAGGTGGACAGAGGCAAAACCAGATGATCTTGCCGACTTTTTATTTTCACTGGCTGACCTAATTATACTATCTAGTACTACAAGAAATGGGTTTAACAGGGTCTTGCACAACTCCTCCTTCATTTTCCACTCTTAAGTATCACTTACTCTTCTCTCATTACTATATCCAGATACTTTTTCAAGTGGGGATTATACTTCAAAAATAAAAAGTACTTTCAGAAATGTCACCCTTCAAAATTAGCCCTTTTCAGGTGGTGAAGACCACTTAAAGGAAGTAGAGAACCAAATTATGACAAACAGGTTAAGAATTATATTTAACATATCTCACAAAAAAAGGTAGCAGGAATTTAGAAAAAATGTAATTTATACCAACCTCAGATCTACCACTCTGATTCAATTTCTTCTCAATATTCATAGCCAACATTTGACTACGAAAAGACAGGCTTTTGGTCTTTTCAATCACTTGTTGATAAGGTGAGACTGCATTGTTGCCCATGACTACGTGGCCCTAAAAGACAAAGATACAGCAAATTTAACAAACACTCAGAATGCCTCAGTTGTTAATCTATTGCTCCGCTTTCAGAGCTTTCACAGGTCATCCTGCACACAGGATCAAAACACAATAAATGTCATGGGCAAAAAAAACCCAAACAGTGGAAATTCGAACTCACTGTTGCTAAATTATGTAAAATATATTTAATGAAAGATTCAACAAATTCACTTGGATCTGTCTGTACAGTCTTACCAGCTTGGAATCCAATTTGGCATCTAACCGTGCATTTCGAATCAAATTGACAATCCATCTTTCTGCTTCCTCAGGAGTCATATTTAGTTTATCTGCCAACATACTAAAAGATAACAGACTTATCAAAAGGTGAAAGAGAATCCCTCTGATGCTGGTAAACACAACTAGAGACTACAGAATACAAGTTAAATAAACAGAAAATTTGGCACAGCCCAAGACTTATATTTAGCAAATAGCATATACCTGGGAAGCACACTTTTATTCCACTGACATGACTTTAAAGCTTAAATACATGCACTCCTGCACATCTCCCATCCCCACTGCTTACATCCGGACATTGTGAATGAGAAATTCCCATCCTGAAGTATATACTTAGTCATTCTGAACTACATCTTGCATTTAAATCCTGACCCGCACAATTTTAATACATTCCTATTAAACCTTGCCTATGTCAACATTCTTTGGAAAATGATCAATTAAGTAATCACAATATAAAATAGCAGCCATCATTATCAAGAGAACAATCAAATTGCTTTAATTCTTATTTAAATACAGCCAGCAGTCAAAAAAATTTAGACTAATTAGTCCAGGAAAGTGTTTAGTAATCAACTTCACTCTGATGTTTCAGGAACAAGAGCTACAAGATAGTTTGGTATAGAAGATGTGACAGATATACTATGCACAAAGTTCTTGCAATTTCAAGGAGGGATGGTGGGGCAACACAAAGAACGGAAAATCCTTAATGAAACAAGCACTCTTGTCCAGGAATAATTCCTGCCGATGGCATTTCCTGTGGCTTTCCAGCCAACTCCTGCAGGTTCCTGCTGGCAGTTGGCTCCTACAGGACATTTGTAACGCTCATTCTTCCATCAGCTTTCAGACTAAGGTAACAAACATGAGGTAAGAGCCACAGACATGACCGAAAAAGCCAGCTGGCTATGCTGAGTTGCACAAGAGGTCAATTTCTCACCATTTTACAGAATCTTATTTAAGCATGTTTTTCTCTACCTGAAAAAGTAATTTTCCTCTTGACAATTAATAGTATCAAGCAAATACTTCATAGTCTATCAATTATTAGCTCATCTGCCTGGCTAGACTATATAGTCTTTATACAGTCTTCTCTCCTATATGTTCTTGATCTCTCACCCTCACCCCAATGCTAAAATACATTCCACTTTTTGTTGCAGATGACATGAAGTGAGGTGAATACAAAATAAGTAACCTAAAATACTGGACCTACAGTGAACTCACTTTGGTGAAATGACACAACTGGTAACAAAGTATCTGGTGTCTGGCAAAAGCAAGGGGAAGTAAAATCCAACTGCAGTTCCTACTGTTCCACTAGAACTATGGTTGAATTAGCAATTGTAGAGAGTTAAGGTAGACAAAAGAAGGTATCAAGGATGTAAATTTTTGTGGAATTATGAGTCATCTAGGCAGAATAAGACAGATATTTCAAGAGGAAGAAACTATAAATGTCTTTAGTTTCATGTCAGGTGCTTAACATCACTGATTCAAAAGGTAGTAAAGCAATTTCAAACTGAAAGAACACAGGGTAGGATGTATGTATGTGTTAGGGGAATTCTCATATTTTTCTTTTAGAAGCACTAATAGGATTCAGATAAAATAACTCCTCCTCCAGATGACCACAGCAATGGCTACTGACACTACACTGGGGATTAAGCAACCTACCTTTGGGATTAAAGTGTGGAAGCTCTACCCCTGGAGACAGTGAAGAATCAACTAGAGAAGGCCTTCAGTAGCATAATGGAACATTGCAATTAGGTGCACAGGATTAAACCAGGTGACTTCCAGAGGTCATTTCCAACCTACAGCACATAGATTTTGCTTTTTTGTTAACTTAAAGTCTCTTTGTACTTGAATGGAAGAGGGCACAGACTTCTAGACAGAAATTCCAAGCTACAAACTATAAAGTGTTTTATATCACCTAGCAGATAATTCTATCTTTTCCTATTATGTCTAAATTTTACCAGCTCAGCTTCTTCAGAGGTGGGCTTTTTTAAAACTAAGAAGTGTTACACGAACAAACAAAGCATATATGCAGCTACCTGGCAGAAATAATGCATCTCTGTACAGGTATTTTTTCCTGCACATGCATTGTGAAAACTCTCAAATCATAGAATGAAAATGACAAGGTAAAAAGGGACAAAAACCTATTTTATCTCATCTTCTAGTTTTGAGATTCACATGGCTTCAAAATTTTAATATAAAATAACCAAAGTTATCAAGTAACATCTTTTAGTGAAGTCAAAGTATGTGTATTAAAAAAAATAATCTAAAACTTTATCACACATTTGAAACAAAAGATGACCTTATTTCAGCACTTGTGGCAACTGGATTCTATTTTAAGGTCTCCTTGCAAGCTGTACTGGAGCAGCCAGCACCACCCAAAGTGCCTGGATGTACAATGTGCAACACATATAGCCAAAGTTTTCTCCATATTTGCAGAGGAAACACACTGAAGATATATCCTGATCACAATTATAAAGGCATAGCAGACCTCTCGCTAGTTTTCCAATTTGTTCTGAATAGTTAAACTGTACTTATCAAGCACTGTGGTACAACCAGCTAGTTTTCAACTCCAGGAATAGCAGTGCGAATCATTCGTGGACAAAGAAATACAAGAACTACGCCTCCAGTTAAATGTTTAATTAAAAGCATTTACACTGGCTAACTTCTCCAAAACCAAGTCTGAAATGCACTAAGAAATACTTATGCACCCCACTTAAGAAGCCCAAATCTAATGATTGCTGCAGCTTGCGCAGAAATTTAAGACATATCTATCATTTAAAACACAATGACCTACTGAAAAGAATTTCATTATTGATGGTTGATTCCACATGCAATTACCTGAACTGATCCATGGTAGGAAAAAACATGTCAATCTGAAATGTGTCTCAACTCCAGGTATATCACTTGCCTCAGAACACATCGTAATGCTCATAAAATAATGACACTGTTACCTATATTTGTGAATCACACATAACAAGGAGAGCCAACTACAATATTTTCTATCACATTTGACATTGAAATACCACATATGGCACAAAGAGTATGAACTGTAAAGTAATAAATACTAAATAAATGACAGCCACCTACTATAAAGCTTGATTTGTTACATAAAGCTTGTAATTTTGCTGTAACTAATCACTGGTACGTTATCCACAGTTTATCAGTATGCTTTGACAAAGATTTTAAGCACACTTAAGATACATCCTTCAGACTCTGCTCATTGACTAGAGTCAGATCAGAGAAGGACACTTATTAGAAAGAAATCTAGTCTTCAGTTAGAAAAGCTTAAATATCTAGTTTCATTAAGAACTTGTGCTTGAGTATTTGTGGTATTCACAATACTAAAAAAACATTTATAGGAAACAGCAAGACACTATGGGGTTTTTATCCTCCAGAAAACTCATCCCTAGGACAACTTAATTTACATTTTTTCTTCCACATACTTAATGAAAACCCCTTTATCCCTAAATGTGCAGTACTCCGCTTAAAGTGATTTCAGATAAACTATTAGCCTCCTTATAAAAAGGAAGTATGAAGTTTTGTTCACTGCATCTAACTCAGTTTACTATTATGACTATGCTTAAAGCAATACACCACAGCTGATTAAAATGCTCAAATTCACTGTTTGCCTTTTACATTGAATTCATTGGCTATTTTAAGCTGATATAAAGGACAAAAAAAATCATTTTCCAAATGCACTGAAGACATAGGTGTTACACATTGAAGAGATTAAAAGTAATAAGAATTTATGTTCTTTCTCCAACTCTACCTATCCAGGAAAAAAGTAATCCTTTCAATAGGCTTGCAAAACTCTCAGACAATCTTCTCTCAAGTCCTTTTCTTTTGAAATCAAGCAGTGTTAAATCACTTCCTCAGAGGACCAGACACACATATGCTCTGGATGCAAGCTGGTAACAGGAGTCCATTGAACTTGATCGATTTAACAGCTTTGGTTTTTGCTGTCTCAAGATCTCTGCACTGTTCTCTACCACTGAGATTTTTATAGCATTCAGAGTTCTTTACTTTTTTTCCTTTTTAATTTAAGGGATGTGGAAATAGGGGGAATGGGGGCAAAGGCCAAGTGGAAAGGGATCTCAAGCATGCATAACAACATTTTCCTGCTTAGTTTCTACAATAGAGGCATCGAAGCTGATCCATTTGAAAAGTCTGTTTTTATAAAATTAATTTGAGTAAACAAGAGACATCCTTGCTAAGAAAAACATAATTTGTTACAGCCAGATCACTCACTTTGTGCCACAGGGAATAAGATCTATTGTTTTCTATTTTATTAATGAAAAAAGTAATACAGTTCTAATAATTTCCAAAGAACGGATCTATTAGACAGACATGTATCTATATTTACCCAATACGAGTAAATTTAAGCAATTGCTATATTTGCAATTTATATTTAGTTAATATGAACACTCTGTATCAGTGTGTGTGGAACTGAGCTTGAAATTAAGACACCTGAACTTAGGCAACACTGGGTATTAAAGTCCCATTAAACCCAGTAGCAATCTAACTTGACACCATGAGAAGGCTTTATCTTGAAAGCATTGTTTGTTTGGGGTGGTATACAGGGTAAAGAGAGGTTGTTTTAAAGTTAACCACAAGAACTCAGCTTTAAAATATGATTGTTGTAATTTAAAACTACAAGACAATTATCCAATTAAATTGTCGTTAACGATTTTAATTTCATCTGATGACTGAATATTTTACTACTAAAATTCAGTTTGTCAAACTGTCACCCATGACCGATTTTTCTGAACTGCCATTATTAAGAAGTTATCTTACCCAATGCTGATACATTGGTGGATGCGACAAAAAGTCTCAAATATAAAGAGACGAGCGTTCTCAATGAAGTCCTCAAGACATGCCACTAAGAAGAAATCATTCACAAGCACCTGCAAGTGTAAGGAGAAAGGGAACACTGAGAACAAACATGGAAATAGTAATTTACTGGTAGACACTGTCAGTAAGCAAAATCAGTGAGCAGTACATTTGAAAACAGTTCGTGGTACATTCCAAGGTGTGGAGAAAAAGCTACAGACTTAGCAGAAACTACCATTGCCCTGCAGCTTGCTAAATTAAAATAGCATGCTAACATTATCACTGAGGTCTGACTCAAGAAGGGAACAAGGTCTACAGCTGTCGTAATTCTACTGAAGGTCCCTCCAACAGATAAATTTTAACTTCCCTCTCACATTGTAGGATTCTCCTCTTGCTTTGCAATTTGATCAACATTCTCCTTACCAAGCAAACCAGCTTACTCAGTAGCATAAGTGGGCCTATAAAATTCAGATTACAGGACCACCAGTCCTATTCAGTGAAGACAATTATAAGACCTTCTTAGGTGACTAATACTAATGAAAGGAAAGCCAAACTAGAGGCTGTAAGAACTGGTATTAATGTTCAGCTGTTCAAAATATTAACTTTTACACTAGGCAACTCAAGTGTCAGGTATTTTTAAGTGTTCATAGTAGACTAACTAAGAATTTCCCAAGAACATGCATTTAACTATCCTAATGTTATTTGACATTATTTTGCACCCCTACCATTCCAGGATGCAGTATCCTTCAGAACAAGCAGCAAGTCCAAGCTTCTCTTCAAGCACTTCCCAAAGCACTAATGGAAAAGCTGAAGTTCAGCCAAATACATGACTACCTATTCACTCCTTGTTCTAGAACTGCTTAAATATAATTTTAAAGCTCTATCCTCACTGTTAAATCTCTTAAGTGTTACAAACCAAGTTGTCAAAAAGCCCTTCCCCACACCGAGGAATTAAAGCTCATCAGAAAACACTGGAATCAATGGAATCAGGCCACTTCAAACAAATCAGGTAGCCATTGTGAATTTGAGATGTTTGCTCAAAGTCTTATAAATGTTATTAGCCTTACTGTTTCACACTCTCGCAGCTTCTTCTGTGCACCATCAAAATCAAAATTAACATACAAGCATTCCACAAACTCTGTAATAGGGTCCCTGTACGTGTAGGACTCCTACAAAAAAAAGTTTGGAATAGTATTAGAAATCAAGGCCACAAGATCACTCAAGAATTCCTTATATTCTTCAAACAAAATTTAATACTGAAACAAGTCCATACATCATCTTAAATAAAATACTAAGGTAAACTTCCCAATTCCTCTTATATAAGCTGCTTAAATGCGTGCATTTTTTCCTCCCAATAGTCAACCAGAAGTGTAGTTTCACCATCAGCATTCAGTGTCAGACTAGAGCTGGTTCTGTATCAAACATCCAAATTTCTTAAAATATCGTAGAACATCATAGAACCCCTCCTAAATTCTGATTTCAAAGACAAGTCCAACATCAAATCCTTCATACTTGGAACTGAATGATCATTCCATTTACACAGACAGCATAGCTAACACAAATAATGCTACTTTCTACATAGAAATACTTGAATTTATTTCAGCATCACAGGAATTACTCAACTTTCTTAACTACAAGGCAGAACACTAGATCTATATACATCTGTGTAAATTAAGACATAAACAAGCATCCTCTCTAATGCACATTTTAAGACAGCTCAACTCTGTCAATATCTGCTTTTTCATACAAAAACGTCAGCAGATTAAAGGAATTACTAAGATTTATTTTTCTGGATCAAAGATATTTTTCCTTCTCAAAAGAACTGTATTTACAGTCTCATTTAGGTTTAACATTTTCTATAGAAAAAGGGTTTGTTTTCTAATCAAAATTTTACTTGCTAACCACATTGTTAAGATTCACTATGTAAAACATTCTTGTATCAATCACCTTTTAAATTTAATAGAGATGAACAAACTGCTTACCTATCAGTTCAATACTTGCAGAAGTATTGCAAGTATTAGCTATCTCTAAATGCTAGTAGAGCAATCAGCCTACCATTCGACATTTGGCAAATCAGTTCATTCAAGGCTTTGTTTTACACAGTCAAATCACTAGTTTTCCTGTCTGAGCTGCTTTCAGATCTATAAAACCTCTACCACTTTGTGATTTAATATAGTGAATGATACAGAGTATGGAAGTACTAAGAAATAAGTATCTTAGCAGGTATTTCAAAAACAGAGCCAACAGTTGGTATTTTCAAAATGAACACCCTAGCAATCCTTGTTTTATTCCTACCAATTGTGCAAGATAAAACAAAAGAAAAAAAAATTGTAAAATGTTACTTTGCTTTCAATATTAGAAGCTCACATTACATTAGAAGTTCAATATTAAAATCACATTTTAGTCTAAGATAAAAGATGAGTCTTAACACTTCAACTAGTAGCATAAGAAGCTATAAACTTCTTTTGTGAGCACATGCTTAAAAGCAGATTAAGACGTGCTTAAAATTTGATCTTTGCATTGATCGTGCTTTGCATAGGTAGGGACATCCATACTTTAAGTGGATATAATTGATTGCTAGCCTGTAACAACTGCACTGTCACATATATATCATAGTTTATTATTCAAAATATGTTATTATAATAATGCTTTTCTAGCATGATGGCTTGTACACAAGCTGCATGCTGATTTCGACTAAAAGTCTTTGCCATAACCCCCTTGATTGCTATCAAGCACAACACTTATTGCTCTTGTCCATGTCTATATCCACATATAACTGACAACAGAGGTGTTTTCAAGACGACGCACATGAACACAAAACAATGCACACAGCTTAGTGGTTTTGAAATGTAAACTAGATCCCTTATTCACACAATTTCTTGTAGGGATGGCTGTAGAAGAAGAATCCAAAGCCATTTTACATATCTCACTGAATTTTCTGCATTTAATCATACAGAAAAAAAAGCAAAATTGAGAACATATTCTATTTTACTCATTGCTTGCTGAAAGGAGGAAAAAATGATTCTGTTCTCCCACTGATTGACATGCGTTTTACTTCACAGTGAAAAATTAGTTCAATGAGAGAAAATGAGCAACAGGCATATTATTAGAAGAAAGTTGTCATGAAGTCTCAGTAAAAGAGGACAGAAAATAACAGATATTTCAGTCCTTACCTGCTGAATAACCTTGACTAGATCTTTCAGCACTTGCCTACGTTTTCGAACATCCTTATTTGTTATGACTGCAGTAGTCAGATATCTGAGGATGTGTGGGCACATTGTCTGAATTGCATTGAGATACCTAGAAAGCAAAATTTACATAGAGCTCAGATAATGCAATTTTGCATCAAAACAGTATTAATGACAAATAGCTTACACTTTTTTAATGCAATACAATACTGGGGTTTATGACTGACCATTTATTCAAACATAGGAGGATGATTCATTTTTGTTAACCTTGTGATAATCCTTTCAGACAGGGAGAGGAGGGAGGGAAGCAAGGGGAAGAGAAGGCAGCAGTGCACTGGGGAGAATAGCAATGGGGCTACCTCTGCAAAAGAACAGTCCACATGCTTAGTTCAGGTCAACACTGGTCTGTCAGTTACAATGATTTCACAAGAGGGGTTTGCATGGGCACACAGAACCACAGGAAGTCCTTCCTTGTATCTCCATCCAAGGCTGCAACTTTCCCCTTCAATCCTCCAATAAATTAGCCCATACTTACAAGCGAGAAGTATAAATTAAAATTAAAAAACAAACCAACGCATATACCATGAAACAAAAAGGAGGTAAAAAAGCCCACTACAAATTACCAGTCTACTGGGATCATAATCCAAAAAATTCAACTGCTCTTCTTTAGTACTATTTTCCTATTCTAATACATTACCTCCAACAAGGTACTAAAAGGAGGGCAAAGACTTAACTGATTTCTCAGTGTTAAGCTCTTCTAAACTCCTGGATCTACACATAAATTGATCCTCCCACAAATGGCTATATAATTTTATTCTTCTCAGATTTTCCTCAAGAACCCTCTGTAAATAGGTTTTGTAAAATCAAAATGGAACAATACCTTCCCCTACAGTCCTAGAAGATGTGGAAGGAGTTGGGAATCTAGTAAAACCAGTTATTCCATCTCCCACAAGCACCAGAAAAAAAAAAAGACTGTTCCTTCCTACTTCACTGCCCATTCTCCTTAAAAGGGAAGTAAGACCATGAAGAAATGCAGATTATACATAAAAATTCAAAAAACAGCTCAGAAAAAAAAAATATTCAAAGTGTTAATATCATTAGAACTTCTGAAACAGGTTGAGGCTTTGGGCTGAGAAGTGTTTGACAAGGCTGCATATTCATCATCTGCCTTCATTTTGATTTAAAGATCCCAACACAGAACAAAACAACTTACTGTGGTTGATAGAGAAAAAGGTCAATGATATTGTCTCTCCCTTTAGGATGATTAAAAAACACAAACAAAGACCAGTGGATGAGCCATGTTCTTTGCTGAAGAGACTGCAGGGGAGAGCTGACAGACTGAAAGAAAACAATGTTGGTTTACATCAAATAAAATACAATAAGTTTGCATGAATATTAATGCATGGAAACCTGTAATTGTTCAAAAACTTCTCATTTTCCACTGGCTCCTCTTAGCTGTTATCACACTCAGGCCAAGTTTGATCTCCAGCTCTTTAAACTGTCATCAGTTAAAGATAAATCTGCTGAAAATTATAACAAAGATAAATTTTCCAATATTATATTCCACATTGTTTGCTAAAACGCATATTCTGTTATGGCAAGAGCAAAGATTTTAGTTCTCTAAAGACCACCACACTAACATAAGTTATTACTTCCCTTTTTAATCCGGAATTTTGTTTCTTGTACTCCCTCTTCAGATGTGATCTGAAGAACTACTTGGCTTCTCTAGCTTCTCAGTTTTTATTCCTCTCTAAAACCTCACAAGAGTTCTTCTGCCATATACTCTCAGACAATGATGAAACACCACCATCACTTTCAGCCAAGAAAGAATAATGTAACTATCTTCATTTGAACCAGCTGATACTGCACAAATAATGATTCAGCTCTAAGTATCTGTAATAGCTCCAAATTTCAGCAGCAGTTCAAAGACTGAAAAGCGATGTGTTGAGAACGAACTGACATAGCAAGTAATCATCACTCTGGAGAGCATAACCAGCTACTATGATTCTATCCTAAAAAAAAAAATATTGGAGTCTAATCGTAGAATCATTTCAGTTGGAAGAGACCCTCAGGATCATTGAGTCCAACCATAATGAACAAGTCAAATTTACTAGTATATTATAACCACATACGTTCATAAACATGAGAAAATTACAGAAGAAAATGTGTTAACATCAGTTATTTGCCACAGAGATAAAGAATGATTCAGGCAGCAGGAGATGAGGCGGGAACAAACCCAAAACACCAAATGCATTTTCAACATTCTGTTTCAGGAGAGTAAAACTCTTGCATTTCCCCATTTCAGATACGGCCACAGAAGCCCCACGAGCAAAGAGGAAGACTGAGAGGTCCTTAATCACTTCACTTGCTTGGAATTAGTACTGCAGCCCCACTCTTTCCCTTCATGTTCTTGGTGCTCATCTGAACTCAGGAGCTGGTGAGGAAGCTGAATTGGCTCAAAACTATTTCCAAAACAAAATTTCCTTGCATTTTCTATCAAAAGTGTTATTTTCATGTGAGAAGAGTATACTGTCCAACTATTCTTACCTAGTGAAAAGGTGGTAAACTATTCCTAAACAAGACTGCACAATTCAAAATAGTTGAATAACAACACCTCTAATTTCTTACCTTACTAACATGACAAAGATTTTACTTACATTATTATCTATTGTCTCCTTTAGTCTTGTGAGATCTTCCATGGCTGCATCCCAATTCTGCATCAGAATTTCAGATGCCAGTTTTCCCCACAGAGAACTCAAAGCATTTCTGTCTGTTGCTGGAACCTATTCTCAACAACAGCAACAGAGTAATACTCTTAGTATTTTTAAAAGTATTATTTACTCTAAAAAAATAAGAAAAACATTTTCTGGCACTAGTTTTAATTTACAAGTTATCAAATTTGCATCGTCCTATCTTTCCAAAGGAAACACCTTTTTTTAAAAAAAGCGACTTAAGTACAGAAGAAAAAACAGCAGCAAGGCTGCTAAAGTAGAAACTAGAAAACCCGATCAAAAAAGAAAAAAATGAAATGGCTGGGCACCAGATGACACACTGGTTCCAAGGTTTTCCAAGGCTTTTTTTGTTGATTTGGTGGGGGTTTTTTTGTTTTTTATTTCTTCAAAACACCACATAAAAATGCTTCTAAGTACTAAACCAAGGTTATTACAAAGCAAGTTCCTAAAGAACCCATGACAGTAGGTAACTATCTTAAAAAAACCAATAGTGCTCAAAGTTATTTCTGCTAATGCTGTGACAAAAAGCATACTTCCTACAGGAGTGTCCAGTAGAACTGCAACTTTGCAGCAGTGAATCTGCTTCCTGGAAGGGCAGTCCTAAGGTCAAGCTGTGTTAGTTTTATACAAGAATGAACTACAGTAGGTCATTCGCAGTGTCAAAATCTGTTCTCAGATCAGTTACAATAGTTCTTTCATAGGTTATGTTTCTCCACACAGAACTTAAATCCTTTCCCATCTGAATTATTAATAAAAGTACTGTATCAAGCCATTACCAGCACAAAAACACTACTTTACTTTATGAAATTAGTTATTTGACATAGATGAACATAATGCTAAACCCAGAATTAAAGCACAAAGAATTAAGGACAACTGCCCACCAACCTACATAACTTTTACTTCCCTTCTCAGCACATGGTATGTGCCTATAACACTGAAAGTCATATAGAACTCGTCTTTATCATCATCAGAATTCAGACCAAATTTAACTCATTCCTACTTCAAACCCTATTCTGATTAGTTATATTTCCCAATTTTGCTTCTTTAATTATAGGCAATTACAGGAAGTATTGTTATTTACCCTAGCAGCATTTCAGATGGGACTAAAAATTAGACAGTAAGAAAACAAACCTCAACATAAGAACCACTACAGCAATCACTCCACATATGAGAGAGATACACAGTTTAGAAGCCATTATATTCAAGGTAACCAAGGTACCAATTTAGCAGATACTTTTAGTTGAGCAGGTTCACACACACTGTGCTGGTTCCAAATCATGTAATTACAGTTATCTATCCACAATAACTGCATTTAGGCAATACAGCTGTTCTAGCTACAGTATCTGGATTTTCAAGCAGTTACCTTAAATTTCCATTTGTTAATAAAATGGCACATCTACCAACCACCAAAAATAAATTTACTGTGTTCGGATTCTTACAAGACACTGCATTTCCATTCTCAAAATTCACTTCAACCATTAACAAATTATATGAATTAAAAAAACACGAAAAAAGTTGCTTCACAGATGATGAATCTGGTTCTACAATTCTCATTTAAGCTGTTTGTATTTCCTAGGCAGATGACTTAAATCCATCACAAGATTCAAGAAAAGGCAGGTGACAGACAGTTCAGATGAGAAGCTGGCAGCTCACCATTACCACCTACTACATTCAATCCACCTGCAAGTTTTTCACTACTGTTGAAAACATCTGCACACAAAAACAAGTATTCATGGGTTTTATTCATTTTTTATGTGTTTTTGTCATTCTGAGGTGGTGGGGTTTTTTGTTTGTTTGTTTTGTTTTTTGTTTGTTTGGGTTTTATTTTTCCAGGATACATTTACAGTGAGGAAAGAAGTATTACATATTTAAATGTTACCACAAGACCTACAAATTCAAAGGGCAGTTCTGAATTCAGTATAAAAATAATGGAATTGCTAGATTATAGTCAAGGACTATTATTAGCAGTTAGTTTCAACTTTTCCTTGGTGCATAGTCATTGTCTCAAAAAAATTTCAAAAGTATTACATTTTAAGAATTAATACAGACAACTTACTAGTCTAAGTATTTCATTGAAGAAAACAAACAAAAAACCAAAAAAAAACCCCCACAAAACACAAACCAACAAAAAAACTCCACCACGTGAACCAAGCAAACCACAAAACAAAACCCAAACATCCAGAACTTACCAGAACTCTAAAGAAGTAGAGGTACTCTGCAGCTCCTGAATAATTACCACATTCATACTGGAATTTTGCATACCTGTAGAGTGTATCTAGGTACTCCTGCCTAAACTGAAAGGGAATACAAAAGAGCTTTTCTCACTAGGAAGAAAGAAAAATGCTATTACAAGCCAAGTTTACTAATTAAGTAACCTTTGAAGTCTTTAGATTCTTTGAAAGACATTGTACACAAGAAAGAAAATAGGAAACTATTATACTCTTAATCCATGCCATTGAATTTAAGATTATACCAACACTGGAAAAATGGTGAAATTCTGTATCATAAAGTAAAGCACACCTTAGTTACAAGGATGCAGCTAACATTAAATTCCAGCTTTATTTTTCTTTGTATAAAAATTAAAAGTTCAACGACATTCAAGTTAAATATGTTATCATTAGGAATTCTGCCTATTAGCTACATTGACATGAGACAGGGCACAAAGTCAGTCCATAACTGCTCAAAGCTGTTGGCTGTGGGGGAGGTTGGACAGAGACATTTAGAAATAAATTCTAACAGATATAACAATTAAACCACTTACACCATGCTTCTCAGCTAAATAGTCAAACAGCATCCGACCGTCCCTATAATAAAAAGATAAAAACTGCTGTTTTTACAGAACAGATTGTCACCATGCAACACACTACACAACCATTAGCTGTTAAAATACTCAGAGTATAAATTTGAAGTGATACTTCTCTACTTGCTGTGCAAAAGCAACTGCAGAAATTGTGAGCCAACTACTCCTAAAGTGTCATGACGAAGTTTCAAAATCTTAAAATTACAATAAGTTAAAATGGAGAAAGCCACATGCAACAATGAAAGTGAAGGAAGGGTGGAAATTGTTTTAAATTTGATGGCACCCTTAGCTTTCACTATGAAAGTTAAATTCTGATTTAGAACTCTTCCCACTCTCATGTTCTAATCCTACACAAGTTACTCTAGCCAAGCAGTTTGAATTTAACAGGAGACAGGCTAAAAATGGGAAAGACTAAAATAAAATAGAATTAGAAGTGAAACTTATCCCACTTAGCACTGGCACACAGTAGTTAACAAGAATACCACTACCACAGCAAATGCCTGCAGAATGCACAACTATAAACAATAATACTTAGTAAGTTCTAAACATCTATGCCACATATGATCATACTTCTGATGCTTTTTTATTCAACATGAACAATGAAAATACAAGTAATATTATCTAGATCAACAGAAAGTTCAGGCCTCCAGCAGGCAAGCATGAAATTATCTACCACCAGTAAGTCTCATATTAATGACCACAGGGCTTAAGATACCTGTGGTATTTTTAAACACTAGTTAACTTGGTGAATAATTTCTTATCCAGTATCTGCAATGAATCTTGATCAGCTCCTAGAGTGAAGTTTTAGCACACTGGCTTTTCAACGCAATAAGAATTCTGTTCAAACTCTGCTGCAATCATCTGGCAACAAGAACCAGAGTTGAATTCATAAACATAATTGAATCCATATTCATAAACAAAGTATTTTCAATTTGGCACTTTGACTGTATGGACTGCTTTCTACAATACAGAAAGAATTAATGACATTTTTTCTATTCTCTAGCCCCACACCCCACTCAGCATACTTCTGCACCTGTAGCTACCCTCTACTTCATCTCTTCTGTGCATTCAATCACCTGCTGAAGATGAGTTGGACAACTCATGGAACTATCATATGTGATAGAACGTGTACCAAGATTTAACTGAAGAGGAGAGCACCAAGCTATAAATTCCTCTCGGGACAAAGATACAGTAGAAGTGTATATAGGGGACAATTTTCCCATTTACTCCAGAATTAGCTGTAAAGCTGTTTGTTTAAATAGAACTTATAGTATAAGAGTCTACAGTGAAATGGCACATTGCCAAGGTAGCTGAGAATGACAATCCTCAGTAATACTTATGGAAGCAATGAAATAGTCTCATAGGTTTCTTCCAGTGGAACATACTTCAAGGATGAGGAATACTGACTATTCTTCTATAATTTTGTAGTCAATGTCCTCCAACAGCTCCACAGAAAAAATGAAGTCAAACGTTTTAGCTTCTTCTTGAAAGAACTTCCACTTGCAAAGTCTCCTTGACACATCATCATCTATCATTTCCCAGACTTTGATCTTCCAAACAGCACTGTCATGGATCAAAAGCCATGATCTAAGGCCTTGGTAATATACAGCTCTAAATTTGCTATATATTCCAAATCACCAGCAGCAATTCAGTAAAGTCAAAGAATCAAAGGTTGCTTTCTACTATCTAAAGCACACTACTCAGGTCTAGACAGATGGACACCCTTCAGATCAATTCTTCCTATTACTGTATAACCCAAATAATCTGGATTAGAATTTCCATCAAGCCAATAACCAAAACCAGCGTTTCTGAGCTGCAACATTTTCAGACATTTTAAAAGCAAAAATGATATATCAGTTCTGAAACAGAACTTGCTGCATATGAGTAGCAGGGCTAATATTTTACAGCGTTAGATAAGTTATTTCTATGTGGTTTTTGATCATATCTCTTGCTTCCAAACAGTGTGTTTCTCATTTGCAGTAAGTGCTACTGATCAACCTCTCTAGATCAAAGGTTAAGTAACAGAACACAGTTCCCAAGAAATGCTATTACTTAGAATTGCAACAAGGTAATTTTTTTCTAGACCACCTATTATTATAAAAACTGGCTAAAAAGGCAAAGCAAGAATTGAACAAGACCTCTATACATGCATCAGAAATTCAATCAGATTTGAACAGGGTTGTGATAAGAAGTCTTTTCTTTAAAATTAACATAGTGCCAGTTAATAACTTGAAGGCAGTTAATCAACACCAACTGGGCCTTTAACTTTCAAAGCCATACTTCCAAAAGCTGTCAGGTGGCTTCTGGCTTTGTATAAACACCCCAGTCATAAGCAAATGAAACTCCTTTTCTTAATATAATTATCTGACATTAAAAATCCATGCTGAAATTGGATATAAAGGTGGCTTACCTATGCTAACAATGTTTTTTACAGCAGAAATGGAAGTATATTCTGGTGATATCAGAACAGAAAATAAAAGATTTTTCCACAGTGCTGGAAAGCTAATAGATTTCATTATTTCTGCTGACATCTTGTTACATGTGCACATTGAGGCCTAATGCATTGCACCTCACCATTTCTGCACTGACCAAGTTCTAAATTAGACTATAACAAATTCTGAAAACAATGTTCAGAGTGGAAAAAACATAGGCCAAAAGGGTTGATTAGGTTTCTCAGCAAGTTGGGTAAGAGTGGAAGGGAAAAAAAGGATGATAATCTGCACTTGAAACAAGGAATAAATTCTAATGAAGTTCCTCCTACTCTGGAGACCCATTTTCTTCAGGTGGGTTACTCCCAAACAAAGATACACCTCATCAAGAAGATTTCTGCAGGCTAGAAGAGTTTGTGCATTCAATGTTTTTCTAAGGAAATTCCAGAAGCAATGTTAGCCTTCCATATCAATAGATGCATAAAGCTTGCCAACAATAAATCCAAGTATAGGCTTCAACTTCAAACTGAAGTCAAGCCACAGGTACTCTATGTGATGTGGTAAACTCTATTTCAAATTCTAGAGCAGCTAAGGCCTAAGAAGGGATCTAATTTTCCAGAGTTAGACACATTTGCAACAGTAATAACAATGCTTCCTATGTAAAGGCAGACAAACAGTAATTTACACTAAACAAATACCTCCCACCTCTCTGTTTCACAGCTTCACAGTTCCTTTCTCAATGACTACAGCTGAACCTTTTCCTACAAGGCCCAATTCAGGCTTAACCATAAGAAAATTCTCATAGTCCTTAAATATAATGTGCAGACAAACTCATTCTACTTTAATTACTCCTGTAAACAAAGTGAGAAGAAACTGAATATATCTTAAAAATATTGTTATGAGCACTACCTTACAGCAACAACTTGGCCAGTTCAGGGTGTGAGGGAGGGTAAAGGAGAAGGAAAGGACTCCTGAAAGAAATACACGCCATGAGGCTGAAAAGATGCTTATCCACCAGTCTCCCCAGACTAAGATAAAGATAACATTCCATAGTGCTCTATGGAAGGTAGAAAGGGAGAGAGAACAGATGGCCTCCTGGAAAAGAGAATCTGAATTTTTTCAGCCTGTATTTCCCCTCAGAAACCCACAAACCACCCCGCAATGAAAGCTCCACAACCCACCTCAAATCAATCTTGGCTTTGATTTGACTGCACTGAATGATACCTGTCACTTGTCCTGAGTTGACTCTCATACACTAAGAACAGAAGAGAAGCTTTATGCACAGCACATAAAAGTGCTGAAAAAAGAGTAAATTGTGTCCAGCAATTTCAATTACCTCACCACAAGCACTATCTAAATATTGGTTAGGAATGAAAATGTCTTTCTTTGCAGTTGCTACACAGAGAGCATTCCTATCATCAACACCCAAGAGGTACTAACAAGCCATCCTACAAAATTATGTTAGAAATTACCTAGTGGACTGCATTTGCCTTGTAGTCTCTGGATCCTCAAACATCTTGACAATTGGTTCAGTTTCAGCTTGAAGCTGCTTCAGCTGTGCAACAACAGTTGTTCTCTTCTCACGCAATGCTAAACACAGAAACAAAAAAGATTAATGTAACGCCTTAAGTTTTTACAGAAACAAACCTGTAATTACATGGTGCTGACAGCACATTTGAATGTGTCTTCTCAATTCCTATCTCACCTGTCTTCTCAGTCAAGTCACAAATCCAGAGGTATCTAACAATTCATTAATTTAATAAAAAGCTTCCAACATTTGGTTCCTTCCCTCCTGCATGGAGTCCTAATCAAGCCACTAAAGACCAAGTATGGCTGGAGCAGAGTCTTTATTAGACAAGGTATCCTTAGTTTCTTCTTTAGTGGAAGCCTATCTTTAAAGTATATTCACTTACGTAAAATAATCTTGGAAAAAAGTAAACACCACTATGATACCAGTAAGATTAATTTTCCTCTAACTGATCAGGTTCTGAAAGCACATTTTTAAAATACTTAAATGAAAGTTTATGGGAAGAGTTTAAAGCAGCTCAATCTGCAAAGTTATGATTCTGAATACTATGCCTGCTTAATTAGAACATTAAAACTTTTATGAAAAATTGTTAGGAAATAGAAGTAACAGCTTTGGGTTGATTATTCTACACAGACCCAAACTTCCTCACCAAGTGCTACCAGTGCAATGAAATGAATTCAATAAAATTCAGAAGAGTCTATATGCTTAAAGAAACCAAACAAAGTAAAGAAAAACATAGTAGCACCCTGAGACTGGCTATATGAGCCAAGATACACATGGGATCAGAGAAGCCAAGACCAACTCCCAGGAGACAACAACAGTATGCAAGAAACCACAAAGTGAGCCACATGCCAGGACAATTGATGCCACAGTGAACCTATTAGACTTCTTTTGTGTTTTGAGTACATATACATTTGTAAAGGAGGTCCAAAGTGGATAACGCCATAATGGTGACCCAGCCTAAATTCAAGAATGACTTGCCTGACAGGAAGTGTTCCAATAAGGAGAAATTATCTCCAACTTCAGATGAATCTTGAGATTATAAAAGAGGAAGGGAAAACATATGAAAGAAAAACCACTGGGTTGACTTACTAAGAGTACAAAAATGTTTTGTTGTGACATGTCAGGCTATGTAACTGTGAGCTGATCTCATGAAAGACAAGACAAAAGCAACTATAAATTGTACAGAGACACTTCTAAGTATAATGGTGTAAGTGAATTTAGCCCTAAGTACTTAAAACTGTGAGGTCTTAACAAAAAAACCACACACAGCATAAAATTCTAATGAAGTCAGTAACTCCACAAATAAAAAGAACCTGTCTGTACATACATTCTGATAAGTGTTGATGCCTGAAGATGACAAAAACCAGAAAGATCTCAGAGTAAGTTAAGACCTTCCACAGAAAGCCGTACAAGCCAGCACCGTGAACAACTGGCTCTGTGAAAAGTACGAGCTCTGCTTAAGTTAATATTGTACTGTTGTATAAAAGCCAAGATCAAACAACAGTTAAGTCATCATATAAAAATCTTAGAGAAATGTTTGAAAAAAGTACAAGAAAAACATTGCAAGTGTGGAAACCATTGCACTACATTAAGTTAGAGCTCTCCCAGTGACCAAACTCATTCAACTTAATTGAAACCAAGACCTTATGAAATTACACACTTAGCAACCTGCTTAAATAAGTGGCTGTAACCAGAATATTAAAGTCAGACTAGTTACTTAGTGAAAATGTGCTAGGATTGCTATTTCTTGTGCTGTTTACTACTGATAACGGTAATATTCTTCTTCAACAGTTTAGAAAGGCTGGAATGAGGAAAGTAAGAGGAAGATCTATTCAGCTTGAGAAGGTCTGACTTTTTTTAAAATCAGCAGAACTGATAATTAGCCTAAAGGTGAAAGTTTCTTAGATTACAAAAGTGAAAACCCTGGTTCTCATTATTTGTTATTGGTCTCGTATATCATGGCATATACACCCATAAACAACAGCATCTAATGCTAGTATATCAAAGATTTGGTCAAAACACTGAATCCAACATCCGTAAGTCTATCAGTTCTCTTCATGTATTCCCCAAGAGGCCAACTGCCAACCCTGCAGTCTAAAGAGCCTGGAAAGAACAAGACCCAGAAAGTTGGATCTTGTATCTGATGACAAAAAAACTCCTGAGTCTCTTCCTCCTAAACTGCAGGCAAGACAGACTGTAGTCTCACTAGTTTAGAAAAAGGTGACATATTTCACAAAATGAAAAAAAGCTGGAGAAATATGTAGAAATCGTATATTCAAAGACGACAAAAAAAACCACCAACCAAAACACCACAAAAAACCCATGAAAAATAGAAATTATAGAACACAAGATATTATAATTTTCTGCCCCTCTTCAAACGCTCCTCAGGAAGACATACATTTAAGAAGTAAACAGAAGTTTCCAAAATAATGGAAAAGAGAATAAGAGATTAAATTTCATATTCATTATTATTATATTAATTCTTATTTATTTTACTCTGGATAAACAGCGATTCATATGTTGACAGAAGTGAGGAAAACATGCATTTTCAAAAAACATCTGTACCTCAAAGTCTAAAAATCAACCACGGACAGAGAGATTAATGCAAATACTTACAATGAAAACCTAGCCTTAATATACCAGATGCTTCAAGAAAAAGTTTAGTACTCCCAAATAATTGTGCAACAGTGTTTAATTGGACAGATGAAAAGTGAGTGCAACTTTATTAGGCTATTCGTTTTAAGTGCTTGAAATGACCAAATCAGCACTGAATAATTCACATGTCACTCAAAGACTAAGTTCCTGATAGACCAACAAACCCAAACTTCCCAGGGTTAGGAGATTCTATTTGTTTCAGTATTGTAAAACCTTTCATTAAGGCCAAAGTTAAACAGTACACTAGTTTTCAAGTGCAACAAGCAAATTACCATGAACTATTTATTATTTTAGATAGAAAGGTTGTAAAACAAGTTTTACTTCTAAATGAACAGCTTACCATGTGGAATTTCATCAGAATAAAGATTTTTGTACACATCCATAGCAAAATCCACCATGTTGGTATCACTAAGGAGATCCAGTTTTCCTTGGAGTAACTCTTTTTCATTGTATATCTGAAACAGTAATTCGGAACAGATTTCTTTCAATATTATGGAATATTTTCCAATTCACATTATGCAGTTAACTTTACGGCACAGTTTGTTTATACACTTTTGTCCAATTAAATAGTTTTAAACATCAAACCTCATAGCTTTGCAAGATCTCACAGCTCTGTCATTTAGTGTGCTTACTACACAGCCTCTCTACATTTCCAGTCTTGGCAAGATACCAGCAATTTCCTACTATTTATGAATGCAGGAACTTCAAAGACTAGTTAGAAGACAAGTAACATTTTACGTTACTATTCCTTTAGTAGGAATAGTAATCCCTGTTACAACTCATGGGGAAAAAAAAAAAAACACACAAGAAAAAACTCTGAATATTATATATTTTTATATATATAAGCACATATATATAATTTAAAAAATAAAGCCTTAATCAGATCTTCCTTTCAAAGTAGTTAACACTTTTTCGCAAAATAACATGCTAAACAGCGCTGACTAATCAAATAATTGAAAGTGGATCTCATAAAAGACACTCGAAATCAAACTTATAATTTAATTGTAGCACAGATTAAACCAAAATATGTTGTTAGATCTATAATAGAAGACCAAATTTAATTTAGCTTGTGTAATCAGATGGTGTTCTTCCAAGTCTGTCAAGTTGTTTTTTAAAGTTCCTACCCTATAATTTAGCCATGAGTTGTAAACTGCTCTTTGGTCTTCAAGTTGTAGATGAAGGCCTAAACTAGAGCATCCCTCAAAAACATATCTGCATGAGGGCTATATTAAAATTCAGCACATCACATTTTTGTGGATTCTGTATCTGAGATGTACATAAGTTTAATTCCGCTCAGAACACGATATTGTTTAAGATAAGCACTACAAAAATATGTCTGTTTCATTAACTTGAGATGATTTACAAATGCCAAAATACTAAAAGTGCCCCAAAGACAACAGACATCAAGCAAAGTCCATACACTCGACATGAAAACCAATTAGGTCATCTCAATGTATATATGGTTAACTGGTTCACTTCTGAAGCATAAAATAATCTGTCTTTTAAAGTCAAATCTTATATAGTTTTACACATTTTGTTTCCATTTTAAAACAGATGAGTGCTTCAGAGAGTTTAGCTTCATAGAAATATACTTTAAAAACAGACAACAAGACCAACAAGAGCCAGCACTAGGAGGGACTTACAGTTGGTTTAAACATAAATTCGCGACGATACAGTTTAAACTTAAGGTGTCTGCACTGACGGGTGTGACAGCACGATCGGCCGGGCCGCAGAGCCGGCGCAGGGCAGCCCAGGGCTCCCGCTGCCGGGAAGCGGGCACTGGACGAACCGCCGCTGGCAGGGAGAGCTCTGGCTTTTCCCTCCCGCGAACACAAGGAAGGGGAAAAAGCTGCAGCCCACCCGAGGGAAGGGAGCGGGCTCTGCGCTGCCTCACACGCGAGGCGCTGCGAGGGGAGCGGCTCCCCCGGGCCTCCCCAGGTCCGGCTCTCCCCCCCTCACCGGGAAAACCCACAGGCCTCGCCCTCACCCTACGCGGCGCAGAAGCCTCGAGCTCCGCCCTGAGGAAGCGAACTCGGAGCCGCCTCACGGGCCGGGCCCGGCCGCGCAGCATCTGAAAAAGGAGACGGTGGCAGCGCGGCCCAAGCCCGTGAGAGGCGGCAGCAGCCGGTGGTGCCGACTGCCGTCCCTCCGCTCCCCCACCTGCAGGGCCGGCTCCCCCGCCTCCGGGACAGCCACGTACCTCCTTGACGGAGAGAAATTCCAGCAGCGGGAAGACTAAGTGCCGGTCCAAGAAGTGTGCGATCTTGGTGGTCAGGTCGTACTCCGCCATCTTGGCGACAGGAAAGAAAAGAGGGAGGCGGGGCCCAGCGGCGCGCGAGGCGGCGGCGAGCGGCCTCGGCTCTTATGGGCTTTGCGCCTGCGCGGCGCCTGCGCATGCGCGGCCCTGCCGGAGGGCACGGGGAGGCGGCGCCTGCGCAGTGGAGCGATCGTGGCTGTGGGCGGTTGTCGGGGTGGCGGGGACGGGTCTGGCGGGGGGATGCGAACGGGGCATCTCCAGGAGCTTGGGGCGTTTGCTGTGTCGGTGCGGAGGGAGTGGCTGGGCTGAATCCTAGGCTGGTTTCTGCTCCCTCGCTTGAGGCGGCTGTAGGTTCCAGCTGAGTGCAGGGGCTGGGGCCCCGTGGGGATGAGGCAGGGCCTTGCCTGGCCTGGGCCCTGGCTGCTCCCGGCCCTGCCTGGCCTGGGCCTTGCCTGTGCCTTGGGCTGGGTGAAGGTGCCAGCACAGTGCGTTAATAACTGTTCAGAGAAAGCTTGTCTCTTATGATGTGATCAACTTGATAGAACTTGATCTCTGGAGTGGTGAATTTCTCTGAAAAGTGTAGCGTAGCTTTTAGGTGTGAGTCCAGCCCCACCACTTTGTGCTTGGTGTGGGAGCTTGACTTGTTTTAACCTGGTCAAGATGAACTTGAGGGAGGCCTAAAACTGTCTTTGGCACCAAGTGAAATAGTTATTAAGTGTTGGTCTGTGTTGGCCACGGTTCTGAGCTTTTAGTGGTGAGGATCTGATAGATGAGATGCGATAAGGAGGCTGGGAAGCTGGTGGACAGTGGTTTACATGGTGCAATCAAAGCAATTGTGGAAATCTGTTGTTGAGTTTAGCAGCAGAAACAGGGAAATCGCTAATATTGATAACTTGGATATTTCTTGTAGACAGGGTAAGGAAGACAGCAAGTTCACCATGATGTTAACTGACCAGAACATTGAAAGATATAAAAGGTACTTTTTGCCTTTATAGTTTGACAGTTTTCTGCTGATTTTTGTCAGGACATAGTGTTGATTTTAGTGAGTCAAGCCTCATCTCTTCACATAAAGTATGACTCAAACCTTTGTCACAAAGAAACTTTTCCTTCCCTGAGCAGAGGCCTAAATCATTTGCTTACTGAATCATATAACTACAGACTGTGTCTATGGCAACTACAGTAGCTGTTAATGCTGAATAGTGAGTTAATCTAGTTGTAGTACAGATTAGTTTTAGAGTTAGTTGTGTAAATTTAAATGGGAAATGAGAAATAGGAAGGTAGTACATTTACCAAGGCATTCTTCAGGCTGCTAGTGATGTTCTTTCTGTCTTAACAGAAAGATGTAAAGGCAACAGAATTCAGGATGTGACAAGCTGGTTTTCAGAGGTAAGTCTTCAGAGCAGATCAATGTTTACAATGGTAGAAGTTGTCCTGTAATGAAAAAGTATTTTTATAGGATGAATCAAGTCAGTTCTTCATGTGACCCTGAGTTACTAGCACTTCTAAATAAATCTGTGGTTTGTGTGGGTTTGTATACAGTAACGCTCTTCTCAGAACATCAGCTGTGGAAAATAATCCCTTTATCTGCAAGACAACCTTATCTTTTTCATAGTAATTGTAGATACTGCTTGCTTTAAATGGTACCTGTATGATACCTACATATTGTTGATGGCATACATCACCTCTGATGGTGAAAGCCATCCCCTTAGAATACTTTTCCCATAATAAATATATGAATGCAGGGCCCATTCAAACTTGCTGTTGGTTGTTCCTCCTTATGGCAGTTAGGTGACAAAGCTGGCAGTGTAAGGCTAAAGCATCCAAGGCACTGTGCAGTGCTTGATTCTATCTGATGAGTGGCTGTCTGCAAGAGACAAGTACAGTAATGAGTGAAAAGGTATAAAGAACTAGCTGTGGAGAGCCTTTTAGCAGAAGGATGGTTGCAACAATACTGCACCAAGAGGAACTGTCAGGACAACTGTTTGTTGTTAATTCCCCAAGTGGAATATACTCTCTGCTGGGGACTGTTGTTCTGAGAAAATAAAATAATGTCTGACTGCTTCAACTGTATGATTTAGTGAAATAGCTATGTCCATCTTGGTGAAAATTGTTCCAAAATACATTTCATGGCAAAACAGTCTTAGCCAGTCTTGACTGAATAACTGGAAATTTGGGGTTATTTTGAACTCTTGCACAAGCACCTGGCTGAGGACTTATATAAGGCATAGTAACCTCTAGGCCAAATTTCATTTTGGACATAGACCAGACTTGAAGCCAAAGTGCTTTAACCTAGTGGAGTGCTTCCCTTCTGGAAATTCAGTCCACTGTACTTAAGATTCTTAAGTACCAATCTACTTAAAATCTCTAGTTTGGTTCATGAAATGAAAGCCATTTGGCTACAGTTGTCTAGAAAAATATCTTAAGAAAATCAACAGGAATGTATCTTGCCTGGGCTGGCTCTTTTGATTTCATAGTTCTTAAGTAGGGAGGAACATTTGTCTAAAGGGTTCCATTTACATATTTGGATGTACTTTATCTTATTTTTAACAAAACAGTGCACTCCAACATTCTTTGAATTGTTAGAATTAAACAATCACTAGGAAATCATAGTAAAATATTTTTCCATCTCACATTTTCAAGTGGAAATTTAACCCATTAACTTCTTCCATATCCTTTGACACAGAAAATAGACTGTATGATTGAAATCTTATGTAACTACTTGTTTATTTTTTCATTTTGGTATTTGTAATTCAGAAATGATATTTCTTTTTTAGCTTTGTTTATGGGAAAAAATAATTCCTGCATTCCATAAATATTTTTACACTTGTTCAAATAAAAATATTCCTAAAATCAAGAATGTGACATCTAGAAGAACTCAGTGCTGTCAACTATTTCTGGATAGCAATCAAATTTACACTAAGTATATCTCATAATTCAGCTGAATTATCATAAAATAGAAGATGACTATGTCGATGTGCTATTTAAACTATTTGGAAAAATAAATAAAGGAGGAAACACGAGAGTCCAAAATGGAAGTACCACGTTAAAATCTTATAATTATTTGAAACACTTTTTCTGGTGCAAGAATATTAGTAAAGAGCTGGTCTAATGGAATGATAATTAAATCAGTGGAGTTACTCTGTGTTTATACTAGTGGAACTTGTATAAGCAGGTTTTCCTCACTTGAAAGGGTGGCCATATTAGAAAGGTGAGGGCAGCAATGCTTACCTGATTGTACTTTACCGATGAGTGGTGTTAAGCTCTGTCGTCAACTTTCAATGTGTCATTTTCTGCATTTTGCAAATATTTATCTTATTAAAAAAATTATGGAACTCTAATTTGGGTCAAGTGAACATTTGATTAGAAGTTGGTCAGTTCTAATATGTTCTCTCTCAAGGTTTCAACCAAACATACGTTTTTGTGAAACAAGTAAACGGAACACTTTTTTTTTTTTTCCCCATCCACAAAGGTGATGAAGAACAGAGGAAGCAAGGAGATAATTATTTCATAACAAAAGGGTTTTTATGTGTGTGTTCCACTTGTGGGGAAAAATATTCCCTTTCTCATAGTTTAAAAGTATAGGATACCTGTCAGAAAAAAGGTTTAAGAGTTGAATCTCTTCTACATGTAGATGTTTCTGCTGACTGACATCATCTTAAAGGATACATCATGGATTATAATATACTGGCACATGATAGGGTTAAAATTATAATTGCAAGAAACTCATATGTCTCTTGTCTTTGAGCCTGTTCTTAGTCTATTGCTTTAGAGAATGCAGTATATCAAAGGAATGGAGGGGGAACCTTTTACACAAAAATAGTCTTTATCTTTCCACCCCTGTGGTGCAATTTTGATTTTGTTCATCAAGGTAACAAGAAAAGGTAGGAGAAAGTATGATTTGATTTGAAGATAATAAATGCATTTTCAGTGTTACCAGCTTATCCACTTCTGTGCTTTCAAGAGAGATTTGAGAGGCCTTTTAGAAGGCAGAACTAGATCTGGGAATTACAGAAGACTTCAGTGAGCTTAGTTGGATTGCTCAGGAATAAATGAATTTGGCTCTCTAAGTATGACATAGTGTACTTTAAATATACCAAACAAGGCAAAGGAAATTGTAAGTAAAGCTTTTTATCCCAGAGTATTGGAATCATTGAGGAAGGGCATCATTTAATCTCAAATCTTTATTATTGGTGATGATGGATGAGCATGAAAGAAAACAGCTTAGCTTTCTGATCCCAAGTTGTTTGCAGGAGAGAGATTTGGAGAAAAATTGTTGAACTTCAAGTATACTTGAATTAGAGATCAGAGAAACACGAGGTTTTTCAAAATATGCATGTCTTAAAGTTATTTTTCAACATAGCGTTATACATTAAGAGGTACAATAAGTCATGTGTTAAGTAAGGCGGGGAGGGAAGAAATTTTCCCAGCAGGAAATATTTTTAGACGTTATATGTCCAGGAAGTATTTGGGGAAACATAATGGCATATTATGAAAAAACTCCAATATAATCAGTGTACAGCAACTTGCAGTGAATATTATTTATAAGTTAATATATGGAAAAAACCTCTAAATGTTGATGAACAGCAAGCAGCTCTTGACTGTTGGCTCAGTTTAGGTTCAGTTATGAAAAATTAAACATATGTGGAATGATAGTGCATGAAAATCTGAGTTGAAGGTGATATAGATATTTTTATCACCAGGCTTTTTAACAGCATCTGAAAACCATCTGAATTTTATATAAACCTGGTTGTAACCACAAGTTTAATGACCTCTTTTCCTGTTATATGGTCTTTTTTAAGTCTCAGATATATTTTCTTACTGTGGCTTTAAAAATTTTTTTCCTGTCTTCATTGTTCACAGCTTGAAGCTATTTTAGCTTAAGATTTTTACCTCCAAGTTTAGTATTTTAAAGTATTTTTGAAGTCTTTTTAATATACAGAAAATGGAGAGGGTGTTTGTTTCATGAGGACTTCAGTGTGAGGGTTGCAAATTGCAAGCATTGTATTGCGAGTGGATGCATTTCTTGAAACAGAAGATTTTTTTGAGCTTTTTCAGGAAGGACGAGACTCCGCTACAGCTACAGGATACTAGCTTGTAATGTTCATGGGCAAAGCAGAGTAACCAACACCCTGTAGTGGATCTGAGTACTGGGATTTATTCAAGAACTAACAAGATTAGAGTTTTTGCCCAACTAGACTATCTCACAGGCACTTGCTCCCCCCAGCTCCCCCCCAGCTCCCCCCAGTAGCTCTTGGCTTCCCTTCCCAGCAGAGAGGTCACTGCTGGTCTGGCAACACTGGAGACCAAGTCATGTTGGATTGTGGTGTGCTACTGCTTGCAGTTACTGGCCTTGGACATTACAGACCAAGGTCCCTGAGCACCCCCTGCCAGTCGTCTCCACACATACCCCCTGATCTCCGGGATCTTTCCTCCAGCTGGGATTTTCACCACCTTCTTCCCAGGCCCCTTTCTTCCCTCCAAAGCCATGTCTTCTTTTCAGGGAGCCCTTCTTTGAGGCCCCTAGCCTCTCATTTTCTCAAGTAGTCTATGTGGAGAAACACAATGCATGATCAGCCTCCTAATTGAGGGTTCTGTCTCTGTATTAATTGGAGGAGTTGGGTTGTGCAACTCCTTAGTCCCAGTTTTATCAAAATTTATAGCCAGACCATACTGGTTGCTGGTAGGCAGCAGCAGTCTTCCCGAGAGTTCAAAAGTTCAGTTTCAGACATTCACACAGGTACAGACCCAGTTATCAGCTGCCTGCTAGTGTTCAAACTTTTTTTTTTTTTTCTTACAACAGTAATGCACCAAAGATGCCTGAAAATACAAAAAGAAACCATCGCTGCTCTGAGGCTTTGTCCATGGGAAGTGGGCTGAGTCACCATGCTAACTATAAGAAAAACATTCCAGTCTTACAGTGCTCCCTGTACTCATCTCAAATTAACTTCTCCAGGAGGGATAACATTTTAGGCGCATTTGTTGAGGAGGAAAATTGAAGCAGGGAGATGATAAAGACTTACTCAGAGCTAGCACAATAGATTGGTGGCAGAACCAAGGAAAGAGGAAAAGATCTGACCTCAGTCTGGTCTCTTGCAGTACTTAATTGTTGTAGGGGCCTCCAGTTGGTAATGAGTCTAAGACAGTGGAAAGCAGAATTTCTCACGGGGGTGGGGGTTGTGGTGAAGATGTTCATTTCTCTTCTTTTGTTCGAGAGCTGTCTTTGAAGGCATTGTTTTTGCCCAGCTGCAGTAGCCTACATTCATTGTGATAATTGTGGGACAATATGTAGAATGGATGATGATTGATATATGAGATAAAGTTGTGTAAGAATATTACTAGAAGATCATATGGAGATAATAAATTACGCAAAGGCAGCTCAAACAAATAAGCTAAGGACAAGTTTTGTGGGGTACAACGTGGGAGATGGTACAACAGATCCAAATAGGGATAAAAATGGGTAAGGGAAACAGCAACTAAAATATTCGCTGGAACAAGTGACATAAC
This sequence comes from Caloenas nicobarica, assembly GCF_036013445.1. Lineage (NCBI taxonomy): Eukaryota > Metazoa > Chordata > Aves > Columbiformes > Columbidae > Caloenas > Caloenas nicobarica. The sequence continues at coordinate 146,290,867 of NC_088246.1, forward strand.
AGGACATGAGTTGAATTATTACAGATAGGTAAAGCAGAAAAAATACAGCAGGTAGCTCATGAACAGAAAAAGAAACAAATTCTTTATGTTCATGAAGACCTCTGTACTCCCTATGCACTCTGTCATCTTTTTTTTCCATGTCGGAAAGAGGTCTAAGTGCACTTTTTTCCTTTGGTAGGAAATCCAGGTGTACAGGCAGGGTCTGGATATTTGGGGACCTGGGAGCACGAGACACCACAGAGCTCACAGAGCAGTCTAGAAACAGCCAAAGAGGCAGGAAGATGCAACAGTAGAGAGATTACTGCCTTACAAAATGCGAGTTCATCTCAGTGTAGGATATAGAGCAGAGAGCAAGCAAAGTTTGTTCAGAGTTTGAGACTTTTTTTTCTCTTTTTCTTTTTTTCTTTTTTTTTTTCTTTGAAACACCATTTATACATTTGTTACCATCTCTATGTGAAGCTTTTTGAGAACCAGGTGTTGTCAGATTTCCCAGCTCTTCTATTCTCGCTGTTAATCAGTTGTACTGTATGGCCTGGGCAGTTTGAACTCTCAGCAAATTCAGTTTTGAGAGCATTTTGGAAGATTTTATAACAAGAAAGTTAAACAGGTGGATAAGAAGGGGAAAGATGCAGCCTGCAGTGAGAAGAAATTGTTATTACTGAAGGAGTATGTGAAGATTATTAACTTGTTATTAACATCGATCCACTGAGTCCACCACTTAACTTGGGCTTTACAGCAGATACTGCAATAAACGAAGGTACAGCTGGCTGCTTTAGGAACAAGCAGTGGAAAAGGAAAGGTACAGGTACTCCTGTCAAATGTTTAAATTCACCTGTGGTCACCAGCTTCTCCTTTGACAGTAAAGGCAAATCAGCTCCTGACTTCGATGCTGTGATTGCCTCTCCCGATATGAACTGGATCAGAATCCTGGTTCTAAATGCAGCCTCAGTGAGGAAGGTGAAGAGAAAGCTGGCTTTCCTTTCTCAGTGTATGCATAATACCATATTGATCTGCACATTTCGTGTTAGCATTTTCAGTCAGCAGAATATTACATCTTAGATCTCAATAATTATTCCCTCCTGACTTAACGAGACTGGTATTTCTAAATATCCAGTATCACATCCTTATAGACTATTCTCCTGTGGCATGACGTAATCTTGGGTAGTTTGATCCAAACCTGTTGAAGGCACTGGGAAGGATCAGTTGATTTCAGTGGGTTTTAGAGATCAGAAACAGATATAGGATTTGGACCAGAGCATTAGTGTAACAGAATATTACTGCCTGCAGCAGCACAGCATTTTCCCCACTATGCTAAATCTCCTTAAGTTATTTAAACAAATTTATATGAGGTGTCCAGTTTTCCTTTCCCCTCCCAAAACACTAAAAACACTTCAGTTGCCTATGCTAATTGTTTACAGTACTGTGTTTCAGAAATGCAGGCATCGTGAGCTGCGTACAGGCACAGAATGTTATGAAGCTGATGCATTTTAAGTTGTCGAAGCAGCTTTTGTTCATGGAGTTATGTTTAAAGTTTCATCTCACAGGGAAGGTGTGTGCGAGTTTTTTTGTTTTGGTTTTTTTTTGGTTGGTTATTTTTTTCAAGCTGAGTTATTAGGGCCTGAAAAATGGACTTGCTGATATAATCTGAAATAGTATTTCCTGAAGGGCCATGTTAGGAGTCTAATGAGCCCCATTGTGAGAGTCATTTGTCATTTTATCCCTACAGGCAAATTTGTAAAGGTTAGTGAAGGCTATTTGTCAAAGTTAAATGCTGCTTAAAGTTTTGTTTCCAAAATAAAGTAGTTTGTAAATAGTACTAGTTGTCCTTTTCAGATTACTTCAGTGAAAATAATTTTGAATGGGACAGATGGGGGAAAGAGTGTCTAAAGTGAAATTGTTTCTATACTTGCTTAAGTATGAAGAGCTAGTTTTCTATATAAATAGTTTCAAGCTGAGCCCACACAGTTTTAGTCAGAAAATTAGGATGGTCTATGTGTAAAAACTCCCTGTGCCAATAGACAATACTTGAAAAAAATACAGCTATTTTAAATAGGATTAGTTTAAGAGGGGGAAACTAGTGTACTGGTAGCTAAAAGTGTATTAATTGTGTATCCTGTTATTTGTTTTTCTCTAAATGCAAATGATGTCTTGCAATTACAAAATATTCTTGTCACAATATATTTCGAATGGTCATACTCGGAGATGGAGATTAAGCTTCCAGTATAGTGAATTCCCCCTGCTTAACTCTGATGCGGTTTAAAAAAGTTTCCATTTAAAGTATTTGCAATACTAGGAAAAAGGCTGATACAAGAACCCTGCCTTTACAGTAGCAAAATTATTTGTGTTTATTGCTTTTTAATATGTTCTTTAAAGCATGATTGTATGAAGGTGCTTACAGTTGAAAATCGTATTAAATTTAACTATGACATTAGGATGTTACTGGGAGCTGGCTAAGAACCTTTCTTCTTTTAAATTAGGGGAATTTAGCGTTTTCTTTATATTTTTCATCAAGTTACTTGTTATTATTTTCTGACAATGCAAAACCAGAGAGTTTAGATAGCTGAATTCACAGTAAGCTTGTTGGAGGCTTATAGGGTCTGATTTAATTAAAGTAGCCCTTCGATAAGTGATAGTCCTTCCACGTAGCTTGATAGCCAGTCACTCTAATTCATAAAACAAATACTGAAACAAAAAAGGGAATGCTTGTTATCCTAAACTTTTTAATCAGCAAACTCTTCCCTAAAGATGGATCAAATCCTCTTTTAAAATTTATTCAGTATAAATGAATTAAATTGAAACCTGATTAGCTCACAGTTGGGAGAATCCCTCTGCAATGATTTGGAACACTTGCTAGAGATTAACCCCGAATCCCAGGCCCTGTATTCTTCTGTATTTTCTAGTGGTATTGTTTATTCATGGTAAGAGCCTTTCTTTTGGAGGTTGCTGAAATACTTATGTGCCTTTCCCCTATGTTTTAAAACACTTATATTTGATATTATACTCAACAATTCTCCAGTAAGAATTGTCTGAGAAGCAGTTAGTGAGTCAATATTTATGAGGTTGAGTGTATGAGTTACACAAAAGTATTATATTCCTCTAAGCAGTAGAGGAATTGCCATGATTGTAAAGTAGTAATTCCATTAGCTTGATGTCAAAGCTATGCCTGCTTCTTTTCTGCTAAAGACAAAAGCCCTTGTGAAAGTGCTTGCTCATTATCGAGAAACAATAGGATACTACTATGCAGTTGAGTATGAAAAGTTTTAGTCTTACATCAACAATATGTTAATAATAAGCATAACATCAGCCTGTTGACATACTGAATTCTTTGGAATAATCGTTATGTCAAATGTTCTTAGAAGTTTTACAGACAAGTCTCTTTTTTAAGTCGAGATCGTAGCCAAAAGGTGGCAGTATTCTATTCAACATCCATTTGCAAAACAGTATAAAAATGCATGTATTTGTTGACACTTTGCTTCTAATATCAGATCAAACTGGATGATTGTATCCTGAAAATGATGTAGGTTTATGAAAAAGACTTATTTAGGATGAAATTAGAAATGAAGTTTCTTTATTATACCTGAAAGCTTGCAAAAATAATCTGTTACATAAATTTTAAATATTAGATGAATAGAATTTCAAATGATACCTGCATGGTCACTAGACGATAACTTTAGGATCTGGGTGTTTTTATGGAGTGCTTGAGAGCATCAGAACATTTTCTCTAGGTGTTGGCAGAGCTAACTCATTTTACCTTCAGAAAGAAATTAATCTCCTTATGTTTTTAATATGAACCAAAACTGCTGCGTTAAAAGCAATTTGTTTTATACACCCTAGAGATGTTTTATTTTTTATGGAGTATGGCCTTTTTTGTGCTGACACAATAATAAGTTGAAGAATTGTTGATATACTGCTTTTCTTGCTTGCCACATTTTTTAGCTATACATCAATGGTTTCTCTCAGAATACTTTGAGATAAAAGTTTAAATGCTTGCAAGTGCAATTATGTTCAAGCAAATGTTTCTATGTAGATTTTGATGCATAGTTATGTCAGATGTAAATATGAAATTATTGTAGTTGCAGAATGTTTAAGTCCAATGCAGTAAGTATTTTATGTTAATATGAAATACTTTAAAAATCACTTCTTTTTATAGCCTTTTAGAAAATATTTAAGAATCAAAGACCTATGCCCCAAATATTGGCCAGTCTATTTTCCTTTGAATATATTTAATTCTTTTCAGTGTTGAAAAGTTTTGATAAACATTGTACGTGGGATAGAGCACAACTTGGTTCAGAGGACCTGGGTACTGCTTTTTAATATGCTCCCATATTCACTTTCCCATAGAGCGTAATTCACACCTATCTATCTTTTGTTATGTCAAGCAAAACACAGTACAGTTCCCAAGGGAACTGGAATTAATAGGCCTTGAGATTCATCGCTGACTTCTCTCTCTTTTGCCACTTCATTTTCTGGAATAACCCGCTTGCTACATCTCTAAGGGCTGTTTCTTCTAAAAAAGACAAGAGAGACATTTTTGTTCAAGAATCATGTTGCTGTTCTCACATTGACAAGAAAGTGATGTGAAATTTAATTATTTGTTTAATCAAATGAGCCAGAGCATTGTATCTCTAGCACAAATTCAGGAACCAGCATGAAGGTAAACAGGATGAAGGTATCAGATAAATACAATGAGATGTCACAAATATAACTAAGAGGCTGTTCAGAAGACCAAAATGGATGATTTTAGTTTTTCACGAATAACTCTTTTAAAAAAAATAAAAAGTCCTAAGGAAGTACAAGTGTGTAAATGCTGACTTTGCTAATAATGTTTCCTGCTGGGCTCCAATGTTCGTGATCCATCTGCTTCTAGAGTCTATTCCCAAAGAGTATCTTAGAAAAACTTACTTATACAGAAAGGCCTAGAAATTTCCTGACATTATTCTGGGAACTACTCCAGAGGATAGTGAAAACTCTGGGATGTATTCTTGTATAGGGATATCAAAAAGAACCATTGCTTGGGGCAGTGTGTTCCCAAGATATTTAATATATCCCTGGAGGAGGACTAAGTCTTTTTGGTGTGTACATCACGTTTTAAGGAAATAATGTGTCAGGAAGCACAACATGACTACAGCAATAATATATTTATATTACATTTCAAATACTGTGAGCACATCTAAATCTAAAAGCAATGTCATACACTTTAAATAAAATGTAATTGTCATAGCTGTCATCATGTGGGTTAAAGATACTTTATGCATGTGCAGTTACAGAAGAGAGAGCAAGTGATACTCAAAGTTTTCTTCCTGTATTTGAACTAGGGGGGGTTATGCATTCAGGTGTTACTCTTCACAGTAAACTTCTTTGTGATCATATTTATGTAGAGCATTAGGTTGAAGTTCTGTCTGCTCGGAGAACGATAGGCTCTGTGTTGGGTTTGTGTGGCAAGGTTTTGGCAGCAGGGGGGCTACCGGCATGGCTTCTGTGAGAAGATGCCAGAAGCTTCCCCCATGTCCAATAGAGCCAGTGCCAGCTGGCTCCAAGATGGACCCACCTCTGGCCAAGGCTGATCATCATCAGTAATGGTGGAAGTGCCTCTGGGATAAGATATTTAAGGAAGGGGAAAAAACACTGCACAACTGCAACTGAAGAGAGGAGTGATAAGATGTGAGAGAGACAACTCTCCAGACAGCAAGGTCAGAGAAGAAGGAGGGCAAGAGGTAATCCAGGCACCAGAGCAGAGAGTCCCCTGCAGGCCATGGAGGTCATGGTGGAGCACAGATCCACCTGCAGCCCGTGAAGGACCCCACACCAGAGCAGGTGGATGCGCAAAGGAGGCTGCGACCCTGTGGAGAGCCCATGCTGGAGCAGGCTTCTGGCAGGACCTGTGGACCTGTGGAGACAGGAGCCCAGGCTGGAACAGGTTTGCTGGCAGGACTTGTGACCTGATGAGGGATCCACCTTGGAGCAGTCTGTTCCTGAAGGACTGCACCCCATGGAAGGGACCCATGCTCGAGCAGTTCATGAAGAACTGGAGTCCATGGGAAGGGCTTATGTTGGAGACGTTTGTGGGGGACTGTCTCCTGTGAGAGAGACCTCACACTGGAGCAGAGGGAGAGTGTAAGGAGTCCTCCCCCTGAGGAGAAAGGAGCAGCAGAAACAAGATGTGATGAACTGACCACAACCTCCATTCCCCATCCCGTGTGCTGCTCAGGAGGAGGAGGCAGGGAAAGTTGGGGGTGAAGTTGAGCCCAGGAAGAAGGGGGGGTGTTGTGTACTGATAAGGATCATGGCAGGGGAGAAGGGAGGAAGCGTTTAGTTTTTATTTCTCATTATCGTACTCTGATTTTATTGGTAATAAATTAATTTTCCCCAGGTTGAGTCTGGTTTTTGTCCGTGACAGTACCTGTTGAGCGATCTCTCCGTGTCCTTATCTCAATCCACGAGCTTTTCATGGTTTTCTCTCCCCTGTCCAGCTGAGGAGGAGAGTAATAGAGCAGCTTTGGTGGGCACCTGGTGTCCAGCCAGGGTCAACCCACCACGAGCTCCCTGAACAAAACACAACAAGTTGGGGAAGGATTTGGAAGGTTTTCACATTAATGTGTGGGAGGAGGTTTGCATCTGCTGGAAGCATCTGTGCTCTATACCATATATTTACTGCTGTGGATGGCCTGTGCCTTTGCACTTGTTTCTAGGGGCTGCAATCTCTGCTCTTCAGAGAAGCTGTGATTTCCTCTTGAGCTTCTTCTGCGTTTGCCAACACCCTCTGTTTTGTCTTAATGCCAAATGCAGGAGTAGGCGGAAGGGGGATGCTGCACACATGTACATGTGCTGCACCACAGAGTGCTCATCGGGTGAGACAACACTCCTGCAGCCCTAGCGACTTATCCCTATGTCTTGCTGGTACTTCAATAAAAATATAACCGGCTTGCAAATTTTGTCCTCTGTGTTCCTCCAAGAAAAGCTTGCGGGGTGCAATAAATCAGCAGTTATTACTTAGATGCTACAGTGTTGATTTTTACCTGCCATAATAATTGTGGAAATTAATGAGATATTTGCTCTTCCACTTGACATGAATTCCTTTTTTTTGGTGGTGTTTCTCTAGTAGATCTTTTAGTAGCTAGCTTCCCAGCAATGTATATATACTATATATGATATAGTATATATTATATAGTATATATTATATAGTATATAGTATATATTTTATATTGTATATTATATATTATTCATGTAAAACTGTGCCGAGCTCGCTTGGAAGTCATAGGGAGCCTTCTCAGGGACTGAAGTGAATAAACTGCTGGGAGACAATGTTCTTTTTTCTATAGCACTGATATCTTCTGCTCCCATTTCTCTAAGTTCACAGAGTTTGAAGAATTAAATTTGGTGAATGTCATCATGCGGTTAATATATCTTTTTCTGTAGAGGCTTTGGGGGCTTTGTTTTAGGGGCTGCTTATTATGTGGTATGCATTACTATAGTTTTTTACTTTTCCATTTTTCTACCTAAAATTTAGAATATTTTAGGGCAATTTTCTATTTTAGGAGAAATTCCTAATTTACAAACTTCAGTAACACTGTACAAGGGATAAACATGTTGTTCTGTCCATCCTATTCTTCCTTCAGGTGTGGATAGGGAGGACTTGAAGGAGGATTTTCAAATGTAGAAGGTTATTCCTTGCCAGAGCTTTGAACTGACATGCTGTTGTGGAGCCCTTTGCGGTGGGCTTCACTGGATTAGAGCATTTGAAAGAGTGGAAATGGTGAGGTAGTGAGACAGGTGCACTGTTAAAACGTGGAGCCACCTCCTTTTCCCTTCTACGAGTGTGATCTGGTAAATCCTTAGTTTAACTGCTCAGACAATAATTCTTGCATTCAACAGCCATTACTTCATGTGTAGCAATTTCCGAGATGAGTTTTTAACCCAGTTCACTGAGGAACTAAGGCTTCTGCAATCATGCCATGGGTACCTCAGTTAGTCCCTTTCTAACAGTTGTTTAGCCTGGAGGCTAATTCAATCAAGTTTAAAAGTAGGGTAGAGATCCCAGAAGGGAAGATCCTCTGCAGTAGTTCCAGAGACTGAGGACAGCTCCTGAACCTTTCTTTGTTCGTCTGCCAGAGGATGAGGGAGTTGATTTTCATCTGGATTTCCTGGCAGCCAAGCAGATGAACATTTACATGTTAGTCACTCTGTCAGGTATGTATCTAGCTGCCAGGTATGGAGCCCTATGTCTCTTGTCCAACAGAAAATAAATACAAGTAGGTAAGAAGAACTTCAAGATATGGTTGTAAAACATGAATGTGCTGAGGGGTGCGAGGGGGCTGTTGGTGTTACAGTTCAGCCACGAGACTGGAAGACAAAACCATTTTTTTCAAGAAATATTTGATTGCAGCTAATCAAGTGTGCGACAAACCTTAAACTCTATAATTTAATAATAATTGCTGTCTAATGTATCTACAGGTGAAAATATCACACAAGTTAAAGAAATGTAACATCAAATAACTTAGTACTTTTGGAAAATTGCTGACAGTTTTCTGCACTTCTGTGCTGAGTCTCACAGTCATCCTAAATTTACCTGAAATTATTACAAATTCTACTCAATATAGTAGAACTCTAAAATGCTGGAAATCCTCAGGGAAAACTGTTCCCTAAAAAGCCAAGACACATCCATATGGTTGATGAACCTTAAAATATCTTCTTTGATCTTTCTGGCAACGAGCCTATAATCAGTCTCTAACAAGACCTTTCTATATATCAAACTTCAGGAACTGCTGAAATCATGAAAAATGTAAAAGCAGAAATTAACTTGTTCATACTTCTTTTCCCCTGACGGTGAAGTAAAGATCTTAGTACATGACCGAGGTGAAAGATGTGGGTAGTGCTGCTTGAAATCACGACTCTAAGGGCCTGGCTCTTTTGGGCTGAGGTCAAGATTGTAGCAAAATGGCATTCTCTACTGCCTTAAAAGGATGTGTATGTTGCTAATGCAGCCCCTTGGAGGTATGATTAGTTACTCAGAGGAAAATGCTTGTCCTCCCATTGGCAAAATAGGTGCAGGAATCACAGCTGTTACACCAAGTACTGAAAATGTCCTCAATAGCTGTATACTCTGAGCTCAAATAAAAACTGACTGGCTCTAGTTATTGCTATTGCAGAAGTTAAAATTTCTTTCCATCTCTCTATATTGCTCTACCCTCCCTGCGATAACAGGATATAGATTTTGAAACATTCAACTGTGTATGTAGGTACAAAATTTAATGATATCCCTTAATGAAAATGTTCAAATTGATGTACACAAGATTGACATTGAGGGAATATCTGTTTTTCATAGAGAACTCAATAAGATGACTGGCTGCCTGTCTTGATGCCAGAAGCTCATATGAAACAGCCCAAAGCAGAACATTTTGCAGATATTGGGGTTCCAGAATTTACAATACATCTTAGTTTGCAAACTGCAAAACACTAATAAGCTGTCTTACAAGGTGTAAGAGGTAAGAGATGATTCAAGATGCTGCCTTATGAACAACAACATGCTGCCTCTGTCCACTAAAATGAAATTCGCTATTCCAGTTTTTAATCATAGAGTTCAAGTTAGCTTGGAATCCAGTTCAACATATTCGTATTTCTGATTTCACTCACGACACAGTATATTTTTCTGTTTTCATTAGTTATACTGAGATTAGGAGATGTTTTTACGCTCTGGATCAAGATACTGTTGAAGCAGCAGCTGGTTCATTCATTTTATTGGAACTACTTGCTGAACAAGTGTGAACAAGACTGATTAATGTACACTTAAATCTGTGGGCTCAAGTGTGATAGTTTTCATTGACCAAAAAAAAAAATGATACCAAAGAACATCCTGTTTCTGCAGATCTTTATAGCAGTGTTGCAAAAGAGGAATAACTAACTTCAGGGTATGTTTATTGAGGATTAAAATATCCCTGATTTATTTCAAATCATGTAAAAAAATTGTCTCATAGATTGAGAAAAGCGAGCAATAAATACTTTTTTACTCACAATACAATAAATACAATACACCTACAATAAATACTTTTTTACTCACGTTTTTTATTTTTTGTGCCAACTGCATATATGTAGAAGCAACTCTGATCATGCCAGGAGGTATAACACTAGCACCAAACTTTTGCAAGTGTTTTTCATCTTGTGTGTGATTGATTGATCACCTTTTGCTTTAATGTTCCTTATATAGGATTTTACCATTGAAAGCAAACATATAAATAGAAATGCAGTATGACAAATACAGATTTATTTCAACAATCCAAACTGTTGATTTAGAAATCCACAGTTGTTCTTGTAGAAAAGCAGAAATATTTGTATAGGAAGCACTTGCTAGCGTTTCACAAAACCTTTCAGAGCTCGGTAGATCTAATACCCTGTAAAACTTTGAGCATCTCACCTCCTAGAGGACACCAGCCCATCGGCGCATGGATTAGAGCAGGCATCTACAGGGCCTGCCCAAAGTGCTATAGTAGAAACAAGCATCTTACAGTTTAATTTTCTTGGTAATTTTGGAAGCTCTTTGCTCATCACACGTGTTTTGAGGTGGCATATTTCCTATTTTCAGGCCAGCGTATATCCTGGCTTTTCCAAAGCAGCATTAACACTTGTTCTCAGTGATTGTAGGAGTGTGATTTTTGAACTTAGGGTAAATTGTAAAACAGCTCTTGCGTGCTGCAGGCACAACTTAGATGCAACTTACCTGCAGAAATATAGGAGAGTAATCCTGGATCAGGTTTCATCTTGCTCATCCTTTCTGAGTTCTAAGTGCTCTAATCACCATTATCAAGGTTGTTGCTACTATCACCGTGGTGGTTTTTAGCAGTGAAAGGACACCAAAAGACTGAATTTCAACAAGGCCTCAGGACCTGAAATTGAGAACTTGAGAAGCAGTGGTCTGCTCTGAGACCCGCTTTAATTTGCCACAGCATCCCAAGTTTGACACCTTAAGTCTAACTTCGCTCAAAAGAGAGATTTTTTAGACACCCTTTTTCTGATGTTACCATTGAGCCAGGAGGCGAAGAAATTCATTCCAGGCGTATTTATGTTAAAACAGCTTTCACTGTAGCTTTGGTAATTGTTTCAGTAGGACAATAGGCCAAAAGACTGATCAGCTGTCCCCATGCACTAGTCCTTCAGACCTTTCTGGACAACAATAAGAATTTTGCTTTTAAACTGGAGGAACTAGTTCTTAGCAGCATATATTTAGAATTGTTCATTACACAGAATGATAAAACTTCTCTAAATAAATAGTAGATTGAGTAATTTAATTCACTGAAGTGCAGAGAGTGCAGGTAAAAATTGTTTTAAACATGACTGGGTAACTAAAACCAAAGGCAACATACAGGCTAGCTGGCTGAAATTGCAGCTTTCAATTCACTTTGCAAGTAAATTTACCTAAATTTCCCCTCCATTTTAATATGCATTTCATTTTGCGTTGTATTGTTCCGAGGAGGCATCATTAATCTTCCCAGTTATTCTGCTATCATCCCTGTGTCCCCTGTGGCTTGGGGCAGCAGATCTGAATTCTTTTGGAAGTTCCTGATGTCAGTACATCTGTACAGGACTGTGACTAGAAAGAGAAAAATCTGTGATGATGCCATGAGTTGTCCCTAAGAGAAAAATTCACAAAACCAAGCAGTTCTGTGGGGCTCTAGGCTGCAAGTCCCATAAAACAGTTTGCCAAATGCACATAGCAAAACTGGAAACTTTAGTGAATTTTCTTTAGCTGCACTGAAGAAAAAAAAAAATCTTTTTAATGGTCTTATAGGCAACATGGATGGAAAGATTCATTGCAATGTACTGTAACTAAGTCTCCATATCATCTAAACTTTTTTTACATGGGTAGTTAAACGTTGTTGTCAGAAGTCTGGCATGGTTCACAAGCAGAATTCCTTCTGTCATCCACTCATCAGTTGCTAGCTCTTCTGAGATGCTGCCAGGAGGAGAGGAAATTACTCGTAGTCTGTACAAAAGCACATTGGACCTGGCACCTGGCCCATGCTGGCAGCCGTGGGAGAAGGACACCGGTACGGGGGGATGGAGTTGCTTGGGTAGAGCTCCTCCGTCCCCTTCTCAATGACCATTCTGTGTTTTCACGCAGCTTTCTGTCAAGCTTTGAAATGAAACCAACTTTTTGAAGTTGAGAGCTAGCTCAACCCAGAAGGATATGGCTCTGGTTAACTTTTGAAGAATCTTTTCAAATCTGGTGGTGAAATTTTGACAATGTTGCAGTGGATGGGCAGGTTTGAAGGCAGGAGGTTACCATTGACTTGAGCAGGATTAGACTTGCACCTTGAAGGCCTATACTTGGCTTATAATTAAAAGTTTCCAGATCTTTTCAAATGTTTATAAATGTGTAAAGAGTGTCATGAGGATGGAGCCAGGCTCTTCTCGGTGACAACCAAAGACAGGACAAGGGGCAATGGGTACAAACTGGAACACAGGAGGTTCCACTTAAATATGAGAAGAAACTTCTCAGTGAGGGTGACAGACACTGGAACAGGCTGCCCAGGGAGGTTGTGGAGGCTCCTTCTCTGGAGACATTCAAAACCCACCTGGATGTCTTCCTGTGTAACCTCATCTGGGTGTTCCTGCTCTGGCAGGGGGATTGGACTGGATGATCTTTTGAGGTCCCTTCCAATCCCTAACGTTCTGTGATTCTGTAATGTTGAAAATGTGAAGTGGCCATTAACTTCTGTAGGACTTTGACTGGATATTCACATTTCAAAAGATAATTTTTTTTATCTGCTAACTTAAATAAGAATTTAAGAGCAATTTTAAACTGTTAAACTTGATCTTTCACGTACTCCATTAATTTAAGGAAAGCAGTAATACCTGTCCTATCTCTAGCTACTACTAAGGTGAGCACCTAGAAGCCCCACAGCATTGTGTAGCCACCTAAAAATTTTCCAAAAGTGCAAATGTTCTCTCTTGTTTACCAATGAGTAGTCAGATGGGATTTCCTTTTGTGCATGCCATGGTATTCACTGCTTTCTCTCTTTGCCATTGCCGTTAATAAAAAGCTGAATATAAAAATAAATCTTAGTAAAAATCAGAACTGATCCATGAATATGACATTCAATAGGGGTTTTTTTACCTTTTTTTTTAAGAGAGAGGTAATATTTGTTTAATATAATCCTTATGTATTATGGCTCTGTGGCTGTACATACCAGTGAATGTTTGAGTCTTTTTGCAATAAACTACATGATCATACTTTTAGCTTTTGTGATCCCAGAATCTTAACACCACCTCCCAGCCAGTGACCCTGTAATGAATGTTGCGTTTACATACCAAATCTCACCATCATGTGTCCGTGCGTGCTGTGGGGCTCAGAGCAGTTGACGACTGCAGCAGTTAGGTCTGTGAAACAAAATGAAACACAACTCCAAATGTCAGCTGAGGAATTCTGGCAAAAATGATGTTTAACAATAAAGATGGTGAAAAGAAACTAATTTGAACTGAGTTCTTCATAAGGAAATTAGGGGTTTTTTATATTGACAAAGAGACTGAGTAAAGATATTCTTTTTTTGTAAATGTACACACAGTGAACACTGGCAGATAGTCGTACAAGGAAAGAGATTTTCATTAACTGCCAGGGTGCATTTTTTTCCATAAAGCTATCTATGTATGCTTTGAGGAGATAGTGAAGATTGTTTTTCCTTGGAATAAATAATGGCAAAGGACCTATAACCAGACACTCAGGTTGACTTTGAGGATGAGTCATTCAGGTACAAATGTTAAGAAAAACCAATTATTTTCATTGTACTTCTTTGAAATGGTGGTTTAATAAACAGCCCAACAGGGACAGATTTTTGATCTAACACCTATAGTGTCCTTTTTAAGCCTTATGGGTTTCCATTCTGATACAGTGACATTTTTTTATATCTTAAAAAGACTTACTGAAAGAGATTTTAATTTACAAACTGTTTCGTACCTTGATAAACTTCTGTATATATGTATGCACATATATATGCATCCATATGGATATATATGTATGCAAATATACTGCTCACATGAAGAGCGATATGACAAGGAACTACCTCTGTATATAGTCTGCCAATTCTATTGAAAATACTAATTATTCACTATAAAAATACTTTGACTACAGGGTAATTTATTGTCATATATTCACAGATGCTTTGTCAAGTGACATTGGAAAGGTTTCAAGGGATGACATTTCCACCACCTTCTTTGGAAGACTCTTGATAATCAAATGGGAACATCAGTAGGAACTTTTTCTTTGATTCATGGCCTACTTTCAATGTGCCCCTTTTCTTTTAAATTTTTTTTATAAGGAAAGACAAATTACTTAATTATACTCTTCTTCTGTTCCTCTATCCAGCTGCTTGTCTGGCAGTCCTCTAGTAATTTCTGAACCTGGTAGCCAATTTCAACCAAATTTGACTGAGGATTAGAGGTCTCAGAACTATTAAGGCCTTACATGTTTCATGAAAATTGATACTAAAGGAGAGAGACTCAAGTCAGTGCCCTGCTGAGTAAAGCTCAGTCACAGTTTGCCACAGGGAATCCGCTCAACTGATTGCGGGTTCACACTAGTGAAGTGAAGCTAACCTGAGTACTGACTAAGTAAAGCCTTGATTGTGTAGTGAACAACAATGCTGTGTTTTAAAAGTTTTTGCAAAAAAAATTTTCCTTGTTCTCTTTGCATTTGGCCTTCTCTTGACTTTTCTTCTTGGCAATTGAATTTTTGCTTCTTCAGCAAGAAGCTGCAAAGAGATTTTTAAAAGTGCACTGGAATAGATGTGTACTGAATTTCAGACACTTTCAAAGTAGCAACCTATGTGTTAAGCTTACAGTTCAGGGGTAAATAGCAGATCATATTCTGTGAGTAGGTATGAGGAATCTGGAGAAGTTGTGACTTGGTTCTCTTTCAATTTAGATTGATCATTAAAACTTTATTGGATGACTGATATGATTTATTTCAGAGGGAGTTAACAATCCCTCCTGGTAATGTGATAGAGTAATTAAGGTTTGTTTTTATGGTAATATGCATTGCTTTAAATATTTTCAACATGGTTTAATTTCATTTCTTGCCAAAGAATGCTCTCATTTTCACAGCAGCTGCTCTTTTTATCTGTAAAACTGTGTGTTAGTGTAGCTTGGAGTCCATCCTCACTCAGGCAAACTCCTTTCAGATTAAGCGTTTATTGTTAATTATAATAGTTTTCATCTCAATTAGCCCTCAGTGGGAATACAAACATAAATATTTGAATAAATCTCTTTATGAAACCATTAGTTCTGTCAGAGTTGAACTATCTAGCATGTTGTCACCCAAAATGTGCCAGTGAACCTGATGGGCGCACACTGCCCGCCTGCCCTGGGAGAGCAGCGTTCCTCCCCCTGTGTTCACAGGCATCCGGGCTGCTGCCCTGGTGCCAGGGATGACAATTTATAGCTGCCTGGCACCAGCATCACTGCCCTGCCTCGTAGCTTCGCTTGCTAGACTTTGGCACATCACCATATGGCTGATGTTCCTCTCTATAGGAGACCTCTATAGGAGTTCCTCTCTGTAGTAGATCAGGTTCAAGGGGCTACAGAAGTGCCCTGTTGACAGTTGCCTGTTGCCTCTCTAGGAAGCTGTGCTGACTTTTCTGGAAGTGGCTCAGCTGTCTGTCCTTTGCACTGCTGCACCTGGTGACAAAATTGTCAGATACCTTGCACTTTTCTCCACTGAGATCACAGATCCAAGAGGAGGCTTAATCCATCCTGCTCTCCTGAAATAATGTCTCAGGTATCCAGGAGTTTCCTGCAAAGGAACTAAGATGCTCTTAGTACATTTCTGCTGTTAGACGTGTCTCCCATAGCCCACGAGGCCTGGCTTATAGACCATCTGGTGCAGGATGGTCACGTCCATATTTTTCAGGGCTACTGCACTCTGAACCAGACTGGTCATGTCCATAGTGTTTGACTTTGCCGAGCCTGAGCTGGTGTGCTATTTTTTATGTGTTTTTCCAATCAGAGTGTAACATGTGGGTTGTACTTCAGCCTACTAGAGTGGTGATTTCATTATATGAATATTAAGGTATGTGTTGCAGGCTCTGGGGTATGACAGAGAGGAATGTGCGGTTATTTGCAATAGTGTTGGAGGACTACATTAAGCAGGGCCCAAACATGG
The DNA here is from genome assembly GCF_036013445.1 of Caloenas nicobarica. Taxonomy (NCBI): domain Eukaryota; kingdom Metazoa; phylum Chordata; class Aves; order Columbiformes; family Columbidae; genus Caloenas; species Caloenas nicobarica. The sequence continues at coordinate 146,307,014 of NC_088246.1, forward strand.
TGCAGGCTCACCCGTGCTGTCTTTTGGGAACAGTTTTTAGTGAGCTGCTCACAGAGCTGCCCTTGTGGTTTGGTGTGAAGGGAGCTAGCTGATTTTCTCCAAAAGAAGGCTGGAGAGAAAGATGGGCAGGTGAGCACTACCTGGGAGTTCGTCATGGAGTGCAGTGCAGACATGTCCACTGAGGTCCTCACGTGATGTAGTTCATCTGCTGGAAGATATGATGTCACACTGGGGTATTGCGTGATACAGAGCAGCATACCCAGCTCCTGGGACAGGTTTCTGGAGTGGCTAGTGCTTCCACTATAAATCACCAGTTTTCACCAAATGTGGAAGTTACAACCTTTGCTGTTTTCGTGGCCGCTATCATGAGCCTACCCATAAGGGAAATACTGCATGGCTTAAGGCAGCACAAGAAAGTTAAAGAACATTTTCCTTAGCTTGATTTAACTTTTTTTATAGCACCTCTTCGGGTAATTTTGACACTTTTTCCACTTTTGTGATTTGTAATATCATACTGAATTGCCTTCACTATTGATTTAAAACAAAACTCAGTTAATTTTTCTCACCATTATTGAATTAAACTATTGTTTCAGATGGTAAAAATAAGATACATTTGGTATTTGGATACTTCTATATACTAAAACATTTTCTGTCATCACTCTCTAAGCATAGGACTCATGACTAAGCATCATACCAAGGCCTGAGTTATAGAGGACTATAAGTAATGTCAGAATTCATATGTGCTTCCTTGGAAGCATTTCCACAATTATGTCTTGAAACTTCCACAGCTGTAGGTGCATTAACTTGTCCACACCACGGGAGAAGTGAGAACTGGGTGCTTTTTCTAAGGTTTATTATTTTACTGTGAGAAAAATGTAGAAGGCATCGTTCATCAGCTTAAGTCATCTTTCCTCTCCTTCACAGGGCTTGTCTATGTTAATATTTTAGTGCAAATTAGGAGTGCTCTTTTGAAACAAACCTCCCAATTGTCCCTACTGACAGTGCTTTGCTTCTCATTGCAGGGTAGTTTTGGTGCTTATGGGCTAGATTGCTTTGGATTAAACTGAACTGGAGTATAGACTCCCAGAGCATACCTAATGCACTCCAGACACAATAGGGTATTTAGTCTATGGGACCAGTCTAGAGTTAGTACAGAATTCTCTAAAAAACAAACAAACACACACACAACCCCCCCAGGGGCTGGGGGGAAACAACAAAAAACCAACAACAAAACCACACACACACACGCATAAAAACCCACACAAGAAAAAACAAACACCACTACCAAAGATGAAAGAAAAAAAACTTTAAAATGTGTATACTGTGGATGTCAGATCTTCCACACTGTTGCGCTCTACCAATTCTCTCCTCTTGGTCTTCTGTTGATGTAGAAAGCTCAGCACACAATGCAGATATTGCAAGCTTTTGAAGAAGAGAGTATTTTGGAGTTGTGAGAAACTTGTCCATGTTTCTTCCTTATCTCTTTGGAAGTTGTTTTAACTTCCTTATCTCCTTATAGCACAAGAATGTACGGGCACTGTACCATCTTGTGTTAGGTATGTGGTTAGCCACTGAGGCCCTGAACTTTGTCTGGACACATACTTGTAATGTGTCTTGTATTTCACAAAGAATTAAATTCAGCAGCTCTTTTTGTGTAGCATGAAGATGGAGAAGGCGGAGAGGTTGTCAGATGTGTATCAATTTGTTCTTCCATTGATTTTACATCTGTTCCAGAGGAGTTACTCTACAATTGCACTATATTAACATTGAGAAAATTAAGGGCTATGGCTTGCTATCCTCATTTTATTTATGTGCCCCAAAATACCTTGGAGGTTATTCAAATAAATGCACTCCATTCCATTTACTTGACTGTCTGATGGCTTAATCATGCAAATAAATGTGTGGATGATATTTATTTGACTATCCGTCATGTGGTCTCTTTGACTGTATGCTAAAGCATACTTTCTTTTTCCCCAAAGAAAAAAAATTAAATTAAATGCGAAAAAAACCTCCCATGTTGTAATGCTACAGTTGAGATTTTAAACACACAAAAGTCAGGACGTTCAGAGTTATGACTCCCTCGAGTTTGTAGCTCAGCCATGTTGTACATGTGGTGTAGATTAAAGCGGTGATTTCCTCTCCTTTCTGTACTCCTTTCTCTTCTGGGTATTTTTTTCTTTTAGCTCTTTCACGCTGTCTGTGCTGGAGCTCCTCCGTGGGATGGGTGATCTGCAAAGGCCCCGGCTGTCGGGCAGGGAGCAGATGCCGTGCCTGGGAGATGCGGGTACTGCTGGTGGGGGCGCAGGAGCGGGACAAGGACGGGGACAAGAGCCCGGGTACGGCTGCTGGGCAGCCCAGCAGCTCCCTGCGTGGCACACGTGGGGCTGGTCCTGCCTCTGCTTCATACTTGTCTCACAGTAGCTCTTCCGTGCTGTCCGTACTGCAGCACTACCCAAATAAATAGTGCTTTTTTTTTTTTTTTTTCCACCCACGTATCTGCACTTGTCATTAATCTCTTCCTTGATGCCCTCTGTTCATGTTGGTCTGTGTTACAGAGGGGTAGTAACTCAACAATGAACCTGTCGGTCTTCATTCAGGGATATTCTGTGTATCGCATACTCTATGAACGAGATAAGCAGACAACGCAATAACATTTCTGAAGAGCCAGATGTAGCCTCAGTTGGCTGACAATGGCTTCTCAGCCTCAGTTGGCTCCAGGCTTCTCAGCATTCGTGTTGATAAGAATTGTCTGAAAAGAGTATATGATTTCCCACAATACTTTCACTTCCTGGGTCCAGATACTGACCCTTTTCCATGTTACTTTTTGTATTCTGTATTCCTACATAACTCAAATAAAGTGTTACATAGTCTTTTATGTGGTTACTGTTTCTTTGCTGTTCTCATAAATAACTTGCAGTGTGTTCTGATTTGGCATGGTAAAACTCCCAAAGTTCCTCAACAATATAAATTTCTGGAGGCCGATATGTGTAAATTGCCCTGAAGAGAATGCTGGTTTGTTTACACTCCTCTAGGCGAAATCCTGTAATGGAAGAACTTGTCTGTCCAACTGCTTTCTTTTTTACAAGTGCAAACTGTTATACCAATCTCTGGATTTTTCAAAGAAAAAAAATAAAAGTATTTGAGACTGTCGTTATTAGTAGCTAAGAGTTCCTGCTTTTTCAATTCTATAAACATTGGGATAATTAAGATATTATTCTAAATCTTTTTGAAATAATAGTTTTGGTTTAGTTATTGCTTGTTAAGCACTTATTGTAGTAAAAATAAACACCTTTCTATTTCAACTTATACAAGCACGATATTATTTCCAAGCTCCTCAGGGCAGGGATTGTACTTGTCGTTGTATCTGCAAATTGTTTCTTGGAAGAGGGGCTGTATCCTCCATACAGCTTCAGCATTAATATTAAGTGATGATCTTCATATGGAAAATATTGAATCTGAATACACGGAACTTTGTAAATGCCAGTAACCTATTGTACAGCCATGACAGCACTTTTCTTTTTCAGCTGCTCATATTTCCCTCCTTGGTTCTTCTACATCTCTTTGTTTAATTGACTAGAGGAGAACAAAGCAGAAAAATGAGACTCTAAAGTTAATATCTGAAATGCAGTTCCTCTGAAAAAAAAAAAAAGTGGTTTTCTCTGAGGTGGATAAAGGATTTATGTCCAGGTATGTCAGGTGTGATGGGTACACTCATTACTGGCTTAAGGAACAATTCTGTCTCAGGTCTAAATCTTCCCACTCCTTAATGGACTGACCTGTGCTGTGTGCCAGGCATGGTCATTCCTCTTCTTTTGCCCAGTGTCAAGGGACATTTGTGCTTGTGACAAACTCGGAGCTGTCTTTTAGCTGCCTTTGTCCAGCCAGCCCTGTATGAAGGCTGTACAGTCGGTAAACCTGTTTCTGATGGGTTCAGGTTGTTGGGTCATACTTCTGTTCAATTTCACCACCTTTCTAAAGAGACCTCTTCCGTCAGACACAGAAGAAAAACTCATCCAGACATTAAGCCCATAACATGCTTCACCTCACTGTGATACTCTGAAACTATTAGTAATAGACTAGCTACTAGTTAGGCCAAATAATAACTGAGAAAGTAAACTATCTGTAATTAATACACGGTCATTGTCTTCACACAGTGGCTTCATGTCTGGGTTGTGCTGGGATGCCCGGCGTGACAGCACACTCAGGGAGAGCGTCGTCACGTCTGTTGTTACCTCTCAGTCCCTGTGGAGCCTTCCCGATGACCTCTCTGTTCCTACAGGTTGATAGCTTTATCCCTTGCAAAATTCTTGCTTACTTGGTACACGGAGCTGAAATCTGAGCAAAGTTGAAGAAGTCCAAGAAATAAAAGCAGATGTAAAGGAATTGGTGTTTGGATATGTGGTTTTACTCAGTGTTGCCAGTTCAGTTTCTATTTTACAATAAGCTTTAATGATGGATAAATGTTGTATTTTTAGAAAAAGAAAATACTTGCTAGTACAAAAGAAAGTATATTCCAAGATTTAGTGGGAATTATACTACCTTTTCTTCCTTGATTTGAAGAAAGAAATAAACTAAACTGATTCAGGCCTGGTTTTGATAAAAGAAGGGTAGAAATTCAGGGCAATCACAAAATGGGAGAAAGTAACAGACATTGTAAGAAAATATTAGATGGAGCAGCAGCCATTGCCAGCATTATACTATAATTGAATGTACTTATTGGTTTTGTTTTTAATGGAATGCTGTATATAGATCTGTAACATACAGTACCTTTTGTCCCTGCTTAAATATTTACAGATGATATTTGGAATCTGTTATCAGAGTTACATTAAAAGATCCTACTATTTTGTGTCTTGTATGTTTGCATAAACCCTATTGGTTCATGTTTAATAAGATATGCTATCAAGAGAACCACAAACGGCTTAACTTTATAACATCTGCAGCTTTTTCAGGTTTTTAGGAGGTACATGTCTGAGTAGATTTATTTAACTCAAATAAGGAATTATGGAAACAATTAAATTTTTTCCATCTTTTCACGTCCCTGACAGGCTTCCAGTTCAGCTTTACAATATGGTGTTTCTTTGCATACAGCTAAAACGAGACATTCCACAGGAACAGAAACTTGCCACTTTTGTTATCACCACAAGCATATGGCATCTGCCATCAGCAGTTGGGAAAGTTTCCATTTCAAGAAATATTAGAGAAAGAAATCTTTCACAACACTTCTAAACTAAGTCCAAGTAGGTGTATATTGCAAGAGCACACACCAGTTTAACTCAGGATTATATTGATTTTCGTTCTTGTCCTTCACTGTGGTAAGTCTGCCTTAGATCATTTGTTTAAATACGTTCACATATTTTACAAGAAGCTGCTTCAGTGATACACAATGTGCCTGCCATTAAAACGTACAGTTTTGATTTGTACTTGCTTATGAAAGATAAAATAAAAAGCAACACGTTTCAACTTACAAAGTGTTGTCAAAGATGCATTTTACAAAGGGTTCCCCATTGACTCATTCTTTGTGGACTACTATTGTAAATGTGAGGCTCTTCTGTCCCACAGCAAGGATCTGTTTGGCAAGCCAGGTTATTTTCAAAAGCAATAAAAGACATGCATAATAAGAAAAATGACTTGATATTTCACTATATCCTTCCTGCTCCTAATGAAAGATTGTTCAATACAGCATATTTTGCATTACTTTGCCCAGTCCTCTTTTTAATAACTCCTGGGATATGATTCTCTGTGCTTTCCCGATGAAGTCCACTCTTGTGTACATCTAGTTATTACAATCTGTTGTGTGGATTATTTTTTCCCCCCAATAGAATTCCTCTATTCTCTGTTACATGCTCTTGTATCACCCTCCACAACTTTTCCCAATGGCAGAGGCTTTGAGTGCTTGTCACTGTCATGACATGAGAATAATTTACATTTCTTTGATCTGCCTAAGAGGAACTAATCTGATGTATGCTCTGTAGGACCCAGCTGGAACCAGTTAGACTCTTAAAGCCAGACTTTTGGATCCAGCTCAGGTCAACTAGGAAAAGGAGAAAACTTGTCCCTTTTTTCCCTCTCATTAGCACAGGGCAGCAGTAATATTTTTAATAAGATATGCTATCAAGAATCTTTTGATATAAGGTAGTATGTGCTTCATTTCTTCTTAGCAGTTATAAAACGCATGGTCTCCTTTCTTTCATGCCTCGTGGTTTGCTACTAACCTGAGGATTCTGGAGGTGACCAAAAGCAGAAGCTGTGGGTGAGATTTGTACCTCAGTGTGACAGTACTTCAGATCCTCCTATACAGCTCAGTCCAGGATACAGAACATAAGGACACAGGTTATTTTGCATCAGTGTGAGTGGTCCAGCTAGACAAGTCTTTCTGCAGCATCGCTGCATGCCAGACTCCAAAAAGAAGACTAAGAGCCACAATATTGCCGATTTTTCTCTCCTTACACCTTTCTTTCTTATGGTTTCTTCTACATAATTGGTGGGAACTGTGAGATTATCAGAAATATCTTGAAGAATTCGCTGCTCTCTTTATGGATTACTGTTCATTAATTAGTGTTTATTATTAAGCTGTTGTTTGAGGAAAAAAAACCTCTAAAATTATTCAATCAATAGCTTAATAAATGTCAAAAGACAGGTGTGAAACAGAGGAACTCTTGTTTATTTAAGCTTTATGGTAATCATTATTGTCCTTCTATCTGTCGACCTCTGTGGAAAAAGACTGCACTATCCATCATCTTGATCCACCTGGGAGAACTACACTGTCTCAGCTATGTTGAAGAGAGAAAGCCAGAAAAGAAAACTAGATTTTATTTTGGGCAAGTTGTCAATATTTGTAATACTGGCACGTCGTTACTCTGCGTTGTACTCTGTGTTGTAAATGTGCACATTTCCAGAGCCAGTCAGCTCTCGGAGATGGGATTTACAGCAATAAGGTGTGGAACAGCAGAACTGTGTCTCTGTGCAATATTATACATTGCATGGCCGGCCTGGACATCCATGGTGGCATGAATCCCTTCCAGTACATTTCTCCAGCTATTGTCGTCCTATAGAGCTGGACTATAAGATAGACTATAAGACAATGGACTAGTAAGATAATAATGCCCATAGCTAGGCTATAAGATAATGCAATTCAGTGGTGTTAAGTGATTTCAAGACCATCATAGGAGCCACCGTGGACAGTAAGACTCCAAACTTATTCAATCTATTTATTCATTGTCTTCAACACCCCTGACCTAGAATTAATGTGGACGTCCATCTCAGCCTTGTGGGTGGCATGAAAATTTAGGAACTGCCAAAATAGAGGGGAAGCTGTCTCTCTTATTTTTCGCTGGCTTGAAAACTACTGATAATCCTAAAATAAGTTAACCAAAGGTCCACTTGGTGCTATGGGACAGTAGGAGGTTACTATTCTGTATGAGTGAGAATATGCCAGTGTGAGCATTTTTTGGAAGCTGGAGAAACTGAAAAGGTTTGGTCCCTCTGCCCCTGCTGTTCAACCCAAAAAACATGCGCTCCAACACCAGGAGATGGCCGGAGGACTGTTGGGTCGGGTAGGGTCTGGTCGCTCCTTCGGCCTGGACACACGCAGAGGCACATGCTGCTTCAGGCTCTAAAATGAGAGCTTTGCTCCAGAGCAAAACATCTCCAAATTAATACATACTTGTTCCCACCTGTAAAAAATGGTCTTTTTTTTTTTTTTCTTTTTTTCCCCTAATGGAGGTTGTTCTAAGAACCTGGTTCAAAGCCGAGATCACGACAGCGACTATCACACACCCTCATAGGAGGAGGAGTTCACGCGCATGGAGAGGCCGTGGAGGAGCTGCCGCAGCCGCGGGGAAGCGCCAGGACCCTCCTGCAGCCTGCGCAGCCTGGGGGCACACGCCGTCGGGGCATCGGGGCTTCTCCGAGCCCTCTGCAGCAACTGAGGTCAGGTTGAAAGAGCTTTATATCCCTCTTTTAGCCTAGAAGATTTTCTTGCTGGTTTCTCTCAGAGTTTCTACTGAGAACCAGCCCTTGTGGGTGTCCCTGAAATGCCCCCTGCCAGCCACGCAGCCCCGGGTGAGCGGAGCTGCACCTCGGGCTCATCTGTCTGCTGAAGCAATTAAGAGCTATCATTTTGCTTTGGCACGATGGAGTGGGGTTTCATAACAAAACCAGTTCTGATGGTTCGTAAGAACATTTGGCACAGGTTCCTTGTTTCTAACTTTTCCATCTCTTCTGTCCACAGTTAAGTTGCGATCCAAATCAGAGCTAATTCAGTAATGTTTAAAATAAGTTGTTCCAAACCCAATTAAAACTGAGGGGATTTTTTTGTTGATTTTGGTAATTCATATTGTGGATATGAATCCACATATCGCCTTGCCAGCAGCTCAGATCAAAGTGGCAGATAGGAGAAAATAAATTTGCAATTTTTTCTGAAGTCTTGTAGAAGGGGGTGGCTAGTATGTCAGTGCGGAGTATTTGAGCCTCTGGCATACAGTCCCCTCCTGTCTCTTCAAATTAACTGTGCTTTCAGTCAGTCTTGCTTTAGGTATTTAGGTGTACGTGGGCTTGGCACTCCAAGAAGCAGTGGAAGGGCCAAATCTTAACATGACAGATATTTCCTTTGCAAAGAGAAAGTGGACTTCCCATCCTTTCTGAAAAACCCTTAATCAGGCTGCATACTCTCTTGAAACAAAAATCAGATGAGGTTTCTATCCATATGCATAATCGCTAATTAGGAAGAATAATTTATAGAAATAAAGTCTGACTATGGTTCTTAAGCAGATAATCTCTTGTATCAGTACATTTCCCAGATTAATTACCAGATTTGTGAGGGAGTTGTTCTCTATCTACATGCAAATTTAACTCATGAAAACTTCATGGAGATGAGAAGATGTGGAAAAGCAAAGACTTCCCGTCCTCCTACAGACTCAAAGGGGGATGACACTAACAGTGAGAGTCCAAGAAATTTGTATTAGTTTTTAAACTGTTTAACTTCAGGAGAAATAAAAGTTTCTTTTCTTTTTTTTTTCAGAACAAAAGTTTTGAGTGAGTGAGAAAAGTATTTTCAGTAGTTGCTTATGTATCAAAAGGGACCTTTTTTATAGAATAATGAGTAATAGATTGTGATTTGTTTAGCACGTATAGTACTGCTATAGTAATGTTGTTATATATTTGCAAGACGAATTTCCTTTTATCAACTGTTATAGCTGAATTCCCTTGGTTATGTTTCAACCATTCTTCTCCTCTGTTCCTGTCTTGTATATTGTTCCTTTGTTGCATATAGTATTTCCAGTTTTATTCAAGGTTCTGCAATTATCAATAGTTGATATTAGAAACAAATTAATATCACAATGACAACATTTATTTTTTAGAAGAACTAAAGGTATTAGAAAGAACTATTAAGAAAATTGTTGGGGTTTTTTTGCTGTTTGGCCAGCAAATATGACCTGAAGAAACAGAACCGATGGATTTCTGCAAACAATGATTTTGTGGTTTAGAATATGATAGACTTCAAAATGAGGGAAGGCTTTCAGGTCGCCAACTGCTTTGAGTTATTCAATTGACCCACCTCATCCATTAAAATCTCTTCTTTGAATTTAAAGGACTGGAAATTGGATTTAACTTACTGTGGACAGCCACTTCTCATTAGAAAACAAATGGTCTTGAAGCAAAACCTTACCTTGGTAATATGGCACTCCAAGACCCGAATCAGGACTGCATGGCTCATCTCTGCTCAGGAGGGATTCAGAATAGTCTCTTTGATTTTCCTCTCGATACAGCAGTGAAGTGGGGACCAGAGTCCGCAGTGACCAGAGAGTTCAGCCCCACAACCTAGCACATGCACACCATGGTCTCGTTCTGATGGTTTGTTCTCATGTGTTAATTAAGAGATGGCAGCACGGAGTGTATATTGCTCTGAAGAAAGCTCTAATGGTCCTACTATCAGGAGCTGGGGGTTTGATGGAATATTTCCTGACCCTGAAAAAGTTAACTTTTTCTTTCCATCTTTCTTTTTAATTTTTTGGGGCAGTTTTTCTCCCCAGGTGTCTGAAGAAAAAGTGATGATTACAATATGAGAAATTGCAAGACGTTTTCCATATCTAGGGACAGTGGTGACATCCCCATAAATCATGGATAACCCTAACAAAGTCTTAAAGAGGGTTTGTTGTCATACTTAGATTGGGCTGTTCCCATCATATTTATCTTTCACTCCACAGCTTATAGGAACCAAATTTCTATCATTGGCAATTATTAATCATCCATTTACCCTGCTGAGACATCTAATAAAGCATCAAGTACAGAGCTTGAACACAAGAGAGAAGGAGAGAAAATCTAATCCAAATTTTCAAAAGCAAAGGGAAGAAAAATTGCATGTAACATCTGTGCACCACATGTTCACAAATTACAGTGGGCTTGTGAACATTTCTTCTCTCATCTGTATGTCACACAGATTTTAATAGTTCATAATTTCATGAGAAACAACATTATTATGCACCATGCTCGAGAGGAGGTGCGATCAGCTCTCCAGCAGCACTGCTGCAAGCCGCTCGCCGCCGAGGTCAGGATGGTGGCCATTTAGGATCTGCTGGTGTCTTTGCGTGCAAAGCTCCTTCCTCAGGGTGAGACTGAGGGAAGCGCTGCTGAGCTGCACCTTGGGAGGCTGCGGTAACCTTTGGCTCTCCGTGGAAATGAATGTCTTGTGCTTACACCACCAAAAAATATTGTTGAATGTGAGGGCTCACTGAGAAATACAGTGTCTCATAGAGAGCACAGCCTTTCCATCAGCAGTGCATAATAGAACGCGGGTTTTTAGCTTGGATGAAAAAAAAGAAAAAATTAAGTGTTACGCAGTTAGCACATTTTACAAAATTTTTACCCGCCACAAAATTGTAGATGTTAATCTAAATATGTGTACTTCCATCTACTGAACTGAGACAAGCCAATGGCGTAGAAAGGAATACACAAATAACCAGGTTTGCTTTTGCCTTTTATTTCTGGTGAAATATATCCATCTCTGCATAAAATCTATGTGCATCATTAAATCCCAGATCTTGGGCTGACCCTGCATGCCCATAGGGAAAATCCAGGTGTTGTGCCCTGTAAACGTGTATTCCAAGATGTGGAGGAAAGCGATGATGTAGATGCAGAGTAAGGAGAAGAGTAGTGAGAGAGAGAGACAAGTCTGATGAGAAGAAATTGTACTTTTATATTATCTCTCATTCTTAAAATATCCCTCTTCCCCTACAAAATGATGTCATCCTAAATAAGAGATGTAGCTTATAAACATAGAAGGATTTTCCCCCCATAGATGTGGTTAATAGTACAAAAATTTTAAAAAGAAAAAGAAAAAAGTAGCCATGGATTCCAATATATAAGAAGCAAAATCTTCAGGAAAAACACGTGCAGTAAATAAATTGGAGACTACGAGCATTCCAGTAGTGTGCTAAGCACACTGGCAACATTTAGACTCCTTACAGCCTAAAAGATTAAAACTTAACCTTAGTAGTAATACACAACCTTAGAATCTTGTTCAAGAAAAATATGTCTTGGAAACAGTTTCCTGCATGAGAAATTTCCAGCGTTTCTTTTTCTGCAGGTGATAGTTCTGATTTAGGGAATGGTATAAAAGATGCAAAGGCCTGCAAACCCAATTTGAAGTGTTTCAGATTGTAATCCCAAAGAAGAGCACACAGACCCTGCCTTCCTCTTCTTAAGCCTTCACTTAAGAAAGTGCTTAAGCACAAGCTTATAGACCGATTTAAGTAGAGGTGCTGTCAAATTTGGTAGGAAATTCTGTTACTGTTATCAAATCCTAGGAAGGGATTGATTTCTAAGTAATTTGAATTTCTCTTCTGGACTCTTGAGACAGCTACTGAATTTTACAAAAGGCCATTAAATGTGGTGCCGAGCAGGCAGTGTCCCCTGACAGGAGAGGTGACTTCCCCCGGCTGACTTCTCCAAAGGAGCTCTGCATCTGCAGGCAATTTAACTGGGTTCTGCGTGTGACAAGGTACCGAAACACACAAAACCCCTGGGTCTGCGCGGGGGCCAGCAGCTGATGGGCTAACTCCCCCGAGCCATGTACCAATAAGAGACAGACGTCGGAACCGACTTGTTGGAAATTGCCTTTGCCTGCAGCCGTGCGGGGCGATAATTGCAGTTACTCCAAGGACGCCTGCGTAATTCATTTTTGCATAGGAATTAAGAAAGGCTGTGAAGGCAGAATGGCTTAGCAGCCCACATTTCAGGTTTAAAAATCGTTATAACTATCAGAACAAACAAGAAATTCACCTTTTATTTTTCAAAGATAGAAAAGACTGTGGCCATGATTCCATAACAAGGCACGTGGGGCTGCAGCATTTGTGTTTTCGTAGCAGGAGCAGTTTTCCTGGCTGTCGCTCCCCCCACACTGCTCATGGGTGCACTGGGATGCTGTTGTCTTGCAGACCTGCTGTCTCCTCATCCTCTGAAGGCTCAATTCTGCTAGAGGTCCTGTGAGTCTTCAAAAGCAAACCGATTTCTTTATCCTGGGAAAAAGGAGAGTAGAAATCAGCTCTGCAGTGAGCATGAAGAACTTCTGACTCTTACCTAATACAATCTAATCTAAAGCTTATTGAGTTTAGGAGAATCCTATGGGGTTCCTTTTGGCTTTACTTCAGGCCAATGGCTTGGGAAGTGAAGTTATGTTTCATCCATGAGCACTTCATGTCCTTTCAGTTTTCACTCATTTTCGTTGAATGCTTTGCTTATCAAAACGGGGTGATATGTTGATAAAACAGTAAACCACTTATCTTCATTGAAATGATTTTTTTTAAAGGTAAGGTATTTTTGGAAATTTGCTTTAAATTAGCATTATCACTAAGTAGAAACATTTCCCACGGAAAAGAATTGGCTGAAAACTTTGCAAGATTTTAATTAAAATTGAATCTTGGCGTGAACAGACAACTAGAAAATACAATCTGCAAAATCCAGTTTAATTCTTTTTGCTGTTTAATCCCAGAGGATGCTTCAAGTTGTTCAAAGAGGAGATGAACATACTTTTCTTCATGAGGAGACTGCTTGCTGGGCAACGTCAGTGACCACAGACAGCAGTTGCAAAGGAGGCTCAGAGAATATGGAAGCTCCTGGTACAGGTGAATTCTTTCCTCAGGGAGGGAAAGCAGGGCAGATAGGAGCAGAGCTATAGGATAGGAACTGCAGGCTCAGGGAACTGATTTCAAATAGGAAACAGAAGTTCATTGATACAAGCGCACTGGAGATAAAACAGGGTGGGAAAACACTTGTGTTCTTGGATGTAGTTTTGTTCCTGCTTTAACTCCAAAATTTGCTTTTTGCAGCCTGTGATGGACCATGGCCCAGAGAATTCCTTCTGCTGCTGGACAACCCAGCCCTCTCCTCAGCATCGCCAGAGAGACGTGGCCAGAACAGATCTACCATTGCGGAGACAATGGGTATGGGGAAACCAGCAGCAGCTGAGCTGCGGTTCTGATTTTGTTGGTGGGGAACTGCGACAATGCATCGTGCGTGGATAATAAGGCTTAAGGTACTTTCCTTGGAAAATTCTGAGCAAAGGCTGTGTGAAGCATGAACTCACTGTAACCGCATGAGCTGCCTGTCAAATGGAGTTCCTGATGTCATTTAAATATTGCCTGCGTTGTAACTCCAGAGAAATTCATAGCTACTGCTGCTCATGTCTCACAAGGTGGCTTTTGCTCAAAAGCTTTGTGAAGTGCCTTGTGGGCTGCGGCTGCATAATCCAGCCAGGAGAACATGCCGTCTCCTGGGTTGTGCTGTGCTGGGAAGACTGTGCGGGAAATTAAAAGATTACAGATGTCATCGCAAGTGGCCAGATCAAAAAAAAACGGTGAAAGAAGCGTCTGGTGCACTCCTTTAAAAGAATAAAATGTTTCTCTGCTACCAGGGAAATGAAAATGAGGATCAGATTAATACCTGAACGCTCGCATCCTAAGATGAAGTGTACAAAGAAATCAGTGTTTCATTGCACCTCTGTAAAATGAGAAAGAGAGATGATCGGTTGGCACTGGGGTCTTGGTCCCTCAGTGGGGTGGAAACCAAAGATCCATCGAATGAAAGTTAGACCTTTAATTTTCCAGCAGTGGAAACCAGCATTTTAACATCTCAGTGGAATTTTGAGTTTGTCATTGTATAGGTGAAAGCAGTTTCCCAGAAGATATATAATGAAAATTATCCATGTTTCTGTGTCTCTCACGAACCTCAGAAATTCCAATTTGTAAGGTTTAGGAAAAAAGTTGTGTTAAGTTGAGATATTTCCCCCAGTTTTATCATAAAATATTTTTTATTTTTATGTATTTTATCATTTTATACTATATTATAGAAAATAAAAGTGAATAATACCAATTTACAGGAATTCATACTTCCAGATAAATAATAAAAGAGAACTGGATGTTTGTATCTCCTAATTCTGGGATTAATAGTCAAGCTTATTTCCTGATAATTCCCTATGGCAGTGAGTAGAAATTCTTCACAAAATATTTTTAATGAAAATTCTGGTTTGCATTATATTGAAATATTTTCCTTTTAGATTTTTGATGAAAAGTATATTGAAGATATTGTAAAATGTAATGTATTTTTTAAAAATAAGTGTTGTATTTTATTATTTTAACTTCCATATTTTTATAACTTTTGCTTTATTCAGGTATAGTAATGGTAAAATACATTATGTGTATGCAATGCAGATGTGTCCAGTTGTTTCATTATCAAACACAAGGTCTTTTGGCTTAAGAAAGAAGTAAAAGATGTTTCAGTGAAAATTATGCATGAGCTTCATGATGATCTCTTTAAGGATTCTGAAAATGTAAAGTAACTCTTCTGCTATTAGCAAGGCATAATGAATACTGTAAAATAAAATACCAAATATAACATTACAGAATACTATCTTGAAACCCTGCAAACGACAACTTTCTAGCACAAAAGCAATTGAATTTGCAATACTGGTTTTGTGGGTTTTTTGTCCAATCGAGTTTTTCCCAGATATGCCAGATACAATGAAACAGTGTTTAATAGACAAGTTTATTTCTGAAATTCTAAAGAGAAATTGAAAAAATCCCGTTTTCCTCAATCTTTTTAGGTGGTTTGAAAGATGTTAATTTATCTCTACCTCTTGTGAATTAACTGCTTGACCTTCCCATCAAAGCAACTGCAGCGTTACCAAAACTGCCCGCGCTGCAGGTTGACGGAGGATCTGGGTTTCTGAAGAGCCGCGACGCAGGGCTGGGGTGGCGGAGCTCAGCACACAGCAGTAGGAGGAACGCGGTTTCCTAGAACACAAAACTTTTACCTGGGAAAAGTAAAACACCTGAAGAATCACAGAATCACAGAAAAGGATACACAAATTTTGAAGGCATTTCATCCAGGACCTGACTTAACTGTTTGCCCTGCATTTTTTTGTTTACTTTTTTTAAGACCTTCCATTGATTTTAGCGAGATGAAGTTTATAGCATACGAACACATCACAGAATCACAGAATGATTGGGGTTGGAAGGGACCTCTGGAGATCATCTAGTCCAACCCACCTGCTAAAGAAGTATCACCCAGAGTAGATCGCACAGGAATGTGTCCCGGTAGGTCTTTAATGTCTCCAGAGAAGGAGACTCCACAACCTCTCTGGGCAGCCTGTTCCAGTGCTCTGGCACCCTCAAAGTAAAGAAGTTTTTCCTCATATTCAGATGGAACCTCTACCCATATCTACCCATAGATTGCAGCAGTGTCCCAGTGAACATAATTATATGTTTTTAAGAGCTGTATGTAATTGGGGGTGTATGAAGAGGGCAAAAGAGGAATGACAGAGGTGCCTGGAATCTTGAATCTTGCAGTTTAGCAGACGCATGTTAAATACAGCAATGAAGAAAATCAAAGTGGTTCATACATTGTTTGCGTGCGCGTTACTTCTGAACATTTCTGTGGGCGCTTGCCACGTGGTGCTGTGGGAGCAGGGCTGTGGGAGATGGGCTGTAGCAGCAGACGGGAGGCAAAGATGGGTTTGAGCTGGGACTCAGCTGGTGGTTCCTCCCGGGCATGGTTGGTGCTTCCCCTCCCAGGGGCGCGGGGCCTGATGCTCACCAAAGAAGAGGAGTTTCTTCATCCGTGTGGTCTGTGCAGGCACGCACTGAAGGTGGGAGGAGGGTTGTGCTGAGATGAGACGCACATATATGCAAATAATTTGTATTCTTGTAGCTGACTCCTTCCTGCAAAACGACAGTGGTGAATGGTGATAACTGAAAAAGACAAAAAATAGAAACCAGCCTAATGGAATCAGTGAAGGCAATAGATATGCTTAGTTTTGTACAAGAATGGTTATTATCAAGTTACTGTCACAGGATAGTTTTGCCTTGTGAAAATGCTTTTCATAATAGCTCTCTTTTTGTCTGGTTATCTTTTGTATCAAGAAGATACTAAAGATTAAAATGCACAGATTATTAAATTTGTGGAATTGCGAACAGGGATATAAATGTAGGTAAAATGACTAAAAAGTCAAGAAGGAGAGCGAGCAAAGACGTGCTTGTGAGCCTTCGCCTTGAAGGCATGGGCATGCATGTCAGAGGAGCGAAGGGCATCGCATGGAGAAGGCAGAGATGGCAAGAGGGTCCCTTAAGCCTCTGGATGTTCTGCACACGAATCCCTGAAAAGGCCAGGATTTCTGCAGGAGAATACTTTCTTCCATTACTTTTTGCAAAGAGTAAAGGAGTTAAAGAATGTGCAAATGCTTGGTGGAAAACATGTGGCTGTGGTGCCATGTAAAGAAAGCAAGCTGTAAATCTGTTATGACTTTCTCCTTATTTTTTAGGTTCGTCCTGAGGGTTAGTTAGCTAGTGAACAGAAAATAGGAGTAATAGAAAGAAAAGCAGGAAGAAGCCACACCTAATGTCGCAGAGTAAGACTTTTTTTTCATTGATATTAAAAGTTTGATCCTCAAATCTTTGTTCCAGACTTTGACTCTATGGCAAATAACTATATCAAGGGAGGAAAGATATATGTGACTATAATGCACAGGCAAAACTGTGAATATCTGATGCATGAAAAGGGTTCTGGATTTTGAGGTGTACTAAATCAGTTGAGTTTTATTGCAATATGGGTTTTGATTCATTTGTTCAGGAAGACAGCATATATTAAATATGAAGACCATATATATAGGAAAATAATGATTTTTATTAGTTAAGAAAGCAATAAAAATATGTATTGTCCTAGTATTGCTTTAATCTGCTTATCCATGACTAGTGTAATACCTCTTCTTTCTTTAACCAAATGAAAGTCTCAGTAAATTCATTCTTTAATGAATGAAAGTCCCAGTAAATGAATGAGGTCCTTCTGCCCAGTTTATAAAGGTTAAGTTATCCAACAAAGACTAAAAATAATGATAGTTGACTCAAGTGGACAACGAAATTCTACATTTCAAGTATTAAATTACTACTCTCATTCATGTAAATTGTTCCACAAATTGACTTTTTACTCTTAAGACAAAAATTAACTCAAAACAAATTTATAGCACTTGCTCTGTAGAAAAATTGCAGTCAGAGAAAGAGCTGAGTTTATTGAATAAATAATTTAGCCATACCCTTTAGTATATAATACATTAATGCAAGATATCTTTGTATTGATCTGCTGCCAAACAATCATGATGACGTACTTATTTTTCTGTAAAGGGTAAAATTTTAAAATACCAGCTGACAGTTTTTTTCTTTATTGCAGGGTTGGATTGAACTGCGCTCTATTGCTATGTGCAGACATTAAATATTCAGTTTAAGTACACTGAAAAGAGCTGAATGAGCTTTCCAGGTTTCAAGCTTTCAAAAATTCCCATCTCTCATTAAGAATACGCCAAAGCACTCCTTTAATGAATAGCCCTGAGTGATTTTTTTTTTTGGTCACATCTAGATTTTCATAGAAAAATGAACTACTAGAAACTTTCTACAAACTTTCCAGTAATTTATATTTTTTACATTTAACGTCGAATGTAAATTTGATGTTGAACAGCAGTTCTGTCCCATACTGCCTGCATGCTTTTTTGGTTGCATCTTTCTTCCTATTGTTGCAGTACAGCTTCTGGACACCAAATTGTGGCTCTGACAGGTGCCATGTAACCTGTTTAGGAGAGGTGCACTGGTTCTTGTGGTTTTGCAAGTTCCTCAAAAGGACATTCGAAGAGGCTTTCCATCACCAACACGAACGGAGACAAGCTACCCAAGGTCCTTCTCATGGCTAAAGAAATGATCTGGAGATGTTCCCATGCAGGAATTCGTAGGCGGGGGCACAGATCTGAGAGTTTTGTGGGAAGATGTTGCCAGCCCAGCTCCTGAGCTTGGGTCCACTGCAAGTGTCAGGTGAGGTGTGGACTCTTGTTCCCAGCGGTGCCGTGTGGTGGCACATGCGTGTCCATCAGAGCGTGCCGGGACTGCGGGAGGAAACACCTGCTCAACCCTTTGGGCTGTGTTTCGTGCCAAGCCACAGGGAGCTGTCAGTGTCTTTGCAATGTGCTTGGTTGGTGCTGCGCATTCACAATTATTGCTCCTGCCTGTGCTGGGTTTGATTTGTGGGGGGATAGAAAGAAAGTACCTTGGGAAGGATCGTACGAGGAGAAGACGCATAAACCTTTCTTCGTGAACTCAACTTTGTTATTTTCATGAATATGGAACACATTTGTTCTGGCATCCCATTTGATTTGTTTACTGCTTTTGTGTCCCACATTTGCGGAGGCTTTCCAAACGCAGATAGGTCTCTCATCTGGCCTGGCTCTCTCTTCTGCACAGAAACCCCAGTATAAGTGGGTGGAGTACACATGCAGGGCGTTTGGGTGGGCCGTCAAGGGGAACATGGTGAACTTTTGGAATAACCTGGGCTGTACTTTCAGCCTTGCCCACGGTTCAAGTGTAGAAATTATGGGATTTGTTTGGGAAATGATGTTAGGCAACATCAGCTATCAGCCCTTACCTTGGTTGCACGCAGCTTACTCTGTACATCATCTGCCCGTGGATGTGGAATGTTACAGAACTGTTACAAATTATTCTGTCTGCGTGCTTTGGAAAGTATGCAGTATGGCTCGTTTTCAAGCATCACTTTTGTTATAAAGATCAGTGGCTCCTACAGTGACCTGAAACTAGTCAGGTAGGGTTTAAAGTAGCACAGAATTTCACAGATGGCTGATACGTCATTGTGGTATGTGTAAATAGCTCTGTGTTTCAAAAAAATATTTCCCCCTTGCATTCTAGATAAGGCTACTTTTCATTCATTTCATTCATTTTTTCTGCCTATTCTCTGAGGCTCCGTGTATAGACCCTGTCATGCTGTAGTCTTTCAGAAATGCGTTCACTTCACTTAAACACCTCTGTAATAGCCCAGAAGAAGACACTTTCCCCAGAAGCACTTGCCTAGCATGCATCATTCTTGGCAGTATCTGCAAATAAACTTCTTGTAATTGATTTAATAATTTTCAAATAAAAAAATTATGATAGCTGCGGACAGCTATAAATAACAGAAATGAAACACATTATTTGCACTGTGCCTTCACATGCACTTGTTTAGCTCTTTTTGCTGTTAAGTTAAAACATCTGTTTCTATGGAAGTGGAGCATTCCATGCAACAAACACAGCACTGGAAGTGACCCACATATTAAATGACAACATTTGACAAATTCTAGCAGTTGATTACTGGGGAGGAGTAGACTGTGGTTATAATCAGAGTAAACCAAAAAAATGTGTACCTTTATAAACCTAGAGTTTAAATGAAACATCTGTACTAAATCATGTTTGTAGCACAGCACCATAGCCAACTACCAGACCATATGATAATGGGGTGTTTTTAACAATCCCTGTTTCCATCGCCAACCTCCAAATCAGATCCAGACCGTGCCCACTGGTATGAATTCTGCTGGGAACCAGTTGGGATAGTGTCAGGCTACAGTGGATGCTGTCAGTTTAGATACCCATAAATGTTAATGATTCCACTACTTCATGGAAATTGTATACACAGGTAGAAACTCAGGTGAATATTAGGGTGCTTTTAGGCTACAGTCTTTTCCAGTCATATTTTAACCAAAGCTTACACCCTGGAAAAGATGGATATGTTGCTGTGACTGTGGAACCTTATTCTTAAGGAAATGTGAGTGTACAGCAAGAAAGTGGGTATTAGAATTGCAGCAGCAGGTCAGTTGGTGATAAACCGAGAGTGCTCAGGCTGGCACCAAACCCAGGGCTGGCAACTCACTTAAATATAATTCTTTGGGTCTGTGAAACTGGTACACAGAAGTCAAGTGAGTACAATTTTCTTTGAGTCCTTCCTGTTGCTGTTAAGTGGATAGGAAGTAAAGAAAACTAGTTTATTCCATCTCTTGAGGCAGATTCTTAAACTGATATTCATTAGTAGCATGCGAACATAGAACTTTTCTTATTACTGCGGAATATTTCCTGAATTAATTAAAAACAAAACAAAACAAAACACCACACAAACAAATGCCCAAACTTTGCATTAACTTTACATAGTCACTACAATCTTTTAAAAACAGAAAAAAAGGCAAACCCATCCTGCAACTAAAATGTTAGTTTTAGATGGCATATAATAAAAACGTTGCCATTGTATTAGGAAAAAGTGTTCAGAATTTCTTGACCAACATGAGTGATACTCAATAAAAATTGAAATATTAAACCAGTGAAATATTTCTTGAGTGACCCTCAAGAAATAGTAGTTAATTGGCACATGGAAAATTCTCACTCTGAACAAGTAGATGAGTACTGTTTGGCAGGAATAAAAGGACAGGCTACATTAACAGGGAACAAATAGTAAGTGGTGGTGTCTACACTTACATTTATTGGTTAGCAGGACTTACATAAAATACTATAATAATCAAATTACCTTATTACTTAGAGCTAACCTGTTGGAGCATTATGTCAATGAGGAGTTAATGGGATTCTTATTTATGAACAAAGGACAAGTTTTCCACGTAACATGCAAGTTGTACAATGAGGAAGTAGAGAAAAATCTATGCAATATTAATTTAAAATGTAATTTTTATGGATTTTGGTGATCCAATACTTTGTTTTAAACATTCCATTTAAGTTTACATATAGCGTATAAGAAGCTTAAATAATTAGACCACCAACATAATAGAAATTGGGACTTTTAGGTTACTGAATTCAAGAATAACAACACGAAAGTGGACAACCAGTGCAACCAATGGGCTTAAATATACAAGGAAATCTGAAATTAAAAGCTGAATTACTTTGAGATAAACACAAAAGGTGTGTGTGCTGGGGCAATGTTAAAGCTCAAAAGATTTAGAAATACAAGATCATATTTGGTCTTTTATTAAAAGTTTTCATAGATTTATAAGTGTTATTGTCATGAGGGACTATTAGATCATCCAGTCTGACTTGATCTTTTATAAAAGTAATGTCTAGACGATCTTGTGAGAGGGCTCCTCCTCAATTTATTTGATACTGTATAACTAATAACATATAGTGCTATTACACAAAATGAAACACTTCGTCATATAAATCTTTAATGAAATAATTCTCACAATATCTTTCTCGAATACCCATTGTTATTACGGTGTTTATTTCAAAATCCAATGCAAAACCTAATTCATATTACTTACCTGAATTTCAGTTCAAGTTATTTGCTTCTGGTGTCATAGCATCTGACAAAACCACTTGATCAGGACCATCTAAATTTTCCTTATTCTTTGGCCTCTTTCACTGTCAGGCCATCAGTATATATTTCAGTATATTACTTTCTGAGTCATTTAAAATGGCACAGATGAACTGTTGTATAAAGCTGAAAAACTATCTCTGAACCTGCCAACATCAGTGTCTGGTTTCTTAAGACTAACCTTTTGGTTTGGAAGATTTTTACAATTGTTGTATGTCTGACTAATGAAATTTGTCAGCTTAATCTGCCTCGTCAAACACACTTCTAACTAAAATTCTGCTTAGATTTAGGAAGAGTGTTAGTAATTGATGAAATAATTCCAGATTCTATATAGAGGCAGTTTCAGAGGGTTTTTTTACACCACAATGTGAAGGCTGCTAGTTACACACTATGCCTCATCGCTCACGAACAGAAGAGCTTTATATACACAATAGCTATGGGTATTTTAGACAAGTTATCAGTCCAGATAAATTTTGGGGCACCTTTCTTAAAATATGTTAGGCAAGTAGAGTTATTCTTCTCTCAACAAATGCAGCTACATCTTACATCTTTCATCATGATTTTTAGAATTGTCTCATATTAAACTCACTCCAGCTGAAAAATTTTGAATTTTGTAAAGTCAGTAAGAATGACCACTGCCATTTTGTAACTCTATTATATTTTTTCCTCTCATATCATGTACAATTATTTAATTCTATTTTGCCATTTTTATGTCATGTGGGATCTTGCCTGTATGGCAAGATAGTTGAAAGTCTGGCACACATTCTTGACAGCTGTTTTGAAGTGAAGGCTGCGATGCGTGCTACATCTGGAGGTGCTGAGGTCTGAGTGAAGACAGTGGAAAAGTCCAATTTCTCTTTAGAGATGACTGGGATAGATTTACAATATCTAAGCTCTCATTCAGGAAGGGGACTCCATAAGGATCGACTCAGGCAGATGCTGCTGCAAAATCAAAGCCAAAGACTCTATGGCACATTTTGTGATACTACAAAATCAGTTTAATAAAAACAAGTTAAATACTCAGTTAGAGGACTCATGAACATTGCCTATACCATCCTGAAATGGCAGCCAAAAGGGATACATTTTCTGTCTGATTTTATTTTAATTTTTAAAATGTTTTTGTTTACTTACTGTATATCAATGTAAAGCTGGATCTAGACTTCATACCAGACTTTACGGATGACTGGAGAATTGCTAAAATGGTAATACTATCAATCTCAAGAACGTCAAACCTAATTAAGATGCAGTGTGTCTTAAAGAAGTAGAGTGGACGGGAAGTGGGTTGGCAAGATATTTTTTAAAACTTGATCTGTTGACATGTTTGTTCTGTGAAAAGGACAATCCTTAAGTAACGATTTCATGTCCAGTCAAAAACTCTTAAGTAACACATTTGTGTCACATAAAAACAGTACACTCTTATAGTTACAAAAAAACTTCAAGTTTTAGTACCAACTAAAAATGCTATTGATTTGGGTTAATTTCAGAGCAAAATAGAAATTCACTTTATGAACTTGCATATTTAAGAAATAAAGCTGGCCAAGTTCTTCTACACACTGTAGCATTCAAAGAGTGATGCGTTTTTGGAACTGTAGGCATTCCTCCTGCAATACTTATTCCTCAGGGTAGTGCTTTCCAAATATTTCAGGTTTCTGTTTATCAATCCAGAATATTCCTCCTAAAATAAAAGTATACTGGGCATTTTATAATGCATAAGGAGGTGACAGGATTGCCTGGGAAGGTGACTGGTTTGGTTATTGGCATTCTCTTTACTTTTTTTTCTAAGTATTTTCATCCTGGCATTGCAGACATGATGCTTCCAATGAACTGAGCGTCAGCGTGAATACTGGATACATCTCTGAAGCAAAGGTGGGGGTCAGTGGGGAGCTGAGGATCTCTCATGTCCACTCTATATCCCTCTTCAAAGCTGTATTGTGCTGCATAACAGCAGCTCGGCCTCACTGTGCTGTATTATTTGGGGCTCAGATGGAGTGTTCCCCACATCTGCCCAGTTCCACAAATCTCCTTGGCAGCAGAGGAGCTAGCAAGGCATCGAGATGGCCCTTTCTTCTCCAGCATCAGTACATCAGTGTCCAGGATAGTGAAGCTTCACAGAGTCTGTAAGGAAGAACAGAACATGTGATAAAACCAATTGGGGATACACTTGGAATGCACTTGGATGCTTTGGTGATAGTTACTACAGAAAATCCGAACTCGTCTTCACTCTTGTGCTTGAAATGGTGATTCCTACTGAGTGCTTCATTCTGTGCCTCCAGCAGAGCATATTCTTGTTCAAGCATGCCATTGTATTCCTTCTTCACTTTCAATTTCAAGGCTGTATTTTTATTTGAAGCCAGTGCCATTGTTTCATGGAAATGCAGGAATCCTTGCCAAAATCAGCCAACTAAAAATAAGGTGATCATCAAAATAAACTTCCAGTCTGGTTATATTTCAAAAAATGCAGTAGAGCCTAGGACAGCCCGACACCACTACAACTCCTTGCTGAAGGCCCCGAATCACATAGAAGTACAAGATTTTGGGGGTGAAATTCTATCCAAATAATTCCAGTACACAGAAATGTGCAACCTCAACAGAAAGACTTTTTCCATCTGAAATAAAATATTTGTGTTGCTGTTGATGTACTTACTTTCAGTAACGATGCGCAGGAAGTCAAGGAAGGGAGCCAGGAGACCTGCGTGGTTAAACAGGGAACTGCTGGGCAAACTCAAGTGGAAGAGGAGAGTTTACAAATCATGGAAGGAGGGGCTGGCCACTTGGGAAGAATATAAGGCTGTTGTCAGAAGATGTAGGGAGGCAACTAGGAAAGCTAAGGCCTCCTTAGAGTTAAACCTGGCGAGAGGGGTCAAGGACAACAGGAAGAGCTTCTTCAAATACATGGCAGATAAAACTAACACCAGAGGCAATGTAGGCCCACTGATGAATGGGGTGGGTGCCCTGGTGACAGAAGATACAGAGAAGGCAGAGTTACTGAATGCCTTCTTTGTCTCTGTCTACTCTGCCAGAGGCTGTCCTGAGGAGCCCCGTACCCCTGAGGCCCCAGAGGAAGGCAGGGCAATGGAGGAGTTTGCCTCAGTTGATGAGGACTGGGTTAGGGACCAGTTAAGCAATCTGGACATCCATAAATCCATGGGTCCAGATGGGATGCACCCGCGGGTGCTGAGGGAGCTGGCTGAAGTCATTGCTGGACCGCTCTCCATCATCTTTGCCAAGTCTTGGGAAACGGGAGAGGTGCCTGAGGACTGGAGGAAAGCAAATGTCACTCCGGTCTTCAAAAAGGGCAAGAAGGAGGACCCGGGCAACTATAGATCGGTCAGCCTCACCTCCATCCCTGGGAAAGTGATGGAACACCTTATCCTTGGTGCCATCTTAAGACATATCAAGGATAAGAAGGTCATCAGGGACAGTCAACACGGCTTCACCAAGGGGAAGTCGTGTTTGACCAACCTCATAGCCTTTTATGAAGACGTAACAAGGTGGATTGACGATGGCAGAGCAGTGGATGTGGTCTACCTTGACTTCAGCAAAGCATTTGACACCGTCTCCCACAGCATCGTCACGGCAAAACTGAGGAAGTGTGGACTGGATGATCGGGTAGTGAGGTGGACTGCAAACTGGCTGAAGGAAAGAAGCCAGAGAGTCATAGTCAATGGGGCAGAGTCTGGTTGGAGGCCTGTATCTAGTGGAGTGCCTCAAGGGTCAGTTCTGGGACCAATACTGTTCAATATATTCATCAACGACTTGGATGAGGGAATTGAGTGTACTATCAGCAAGTTTGCTGATGACACCAAGCTGGGAGGAGTGGCTGACACACCAGAGGGCTGTGCTGCCATCCAGCGAGACCTGGACAGGCTGGAGAGTTGGGCGGGGAAAAATTTAATGAAATATAACAAGGGAAAATGTAGAGTCTTGCATCTGGGCAGGAACAACCCCAGGTTCCAGTATAGGTTGGGGAATGACCTATTAGAGAGCAGTGTAGGGGAAAGGGATCTGGGGGTCCTGGTGGACAGCAGGATGACCATGAGCCAGCACTGTGCCCTTGTGGCCAAGAAGGCCAATGGCATCCTGGGGTGTATTAGAAGGGGGGTGGTTAGTAGGTCGAGAGAGGTTCTCCTTCCCCTCTACTCTGCCCTGGTGAGACCTCATCTGGAATATTGTGTCCAGTTCTGGGCCCCTCAGTTCAAGAAGGACAGGGAACTGCTGGAGAGAGTCCAGCGCAGGGCCACAAAGATGATTAAGGGAGTGGAGCATCTCCCTTATGAGGAAAGGCTGAGGGAGCTGGGTCTCTTTAGTTTGGAGAAGAGGAGACTGAGGGGTGACCTCATCAGTGTTTATAAATATATAAAGGGTGGGTGTCATGAGGATGGAGCCAGGCTCTTCTCGGTGACAACCAACAGTAAGACAAGGGGTAATGGGTTCAAGCTGGAACACAAGAGGTTCCACTTAAATTTGAGAAGAAACTTCTTCTCAGTGAGGGTGACGGAACACTGGAACAGGCTGCCCAGGGAGGTTGTGGATTCTCCTTCTCTGGAGACATTCAAAACCCGTCTGGACACCTTCCTGTGTAACCTCATCTGGGTGTTCCTGCTCTGGCAGGGGGATTGGACTAGATGATCTTTCGAGGTCCCTTCCAATCCCTAACACTCTGTGATTCTGTGATTTCTCCAAGCAAGCTCCATCATCGCATGGTCTTAACTGAGTTCTGACACTCAGTCTAATCAATCTGTATTAAAGAAATAGCAAAAGAACTTGACTTTAGTTTGGGGAAAATTACATATTTAAGGGATTTGTGTATCAGCCACAGAGTGATTCTACATTAAGTGAAATCTGCTGTTAGGAAAAGAAAATTGACAAAATCTCAAAGCTACACAGTCAGTTCCATTCACTGCACATTTTAAGAAACCTTGTTGATCATAAATAGGTTATTGTTTGTTAAATGAGAGACCTACATATCCGTGAGTGATATTTTTAAGAAACTTTATTCTTATCCACATAAATATCAGGGAGAGTTCAAGTTACTATTTTACCTCTATGAAATGTTCATTTTCTGCTTTCCCCCATTCAGAATAGCTTTGAAAGTCTATGTAGTACTTCAGACTTCTAGAAGCTAGTGAGGTTTTACTTGTAGAATCAATGGCCAAATATTGGCTGGGTGGTTTGAAGTTTACTCAGCACGCAGATGTTCTATGGTTTCCAGAACTTCTGCAGTTGAATATGGATATTTCATTTTTTTTTTATTTTGCACACTAAATCATTATTACATATTACTGAGGGAGTAATGGAAAACTGTTAGCTTCAGCATGACATAATAACATAATGAAAGCCTGAAGTATAATTTTCTTGACATTTAAAATGTCTCTGTGTACATTTTTAATTATTTATACATTATGCACTCATAAATATATACACTCATTTGTGGCAAACAGACGATTTAAAAATCATTGGTTTTTCATCATGGATGTACACATGAACCTCCTGCATCCCCACAGAAAAGTAAGTCAGTCTTATGTCCTTTACTATTTACCATCAGTGGACTCTTTCAGTGGCTTTTTGTTTGTTTTTAAGCATTTCTTTACAGCAGTATTTTTCATACATCTTAGCTTTGTGTTCTTAAACTTATCGATCTACATGAAAATGAAAATGACTAAAGGCAGATTGCAAAGAAAAAGCTAAATTCTTGTGTTTGTATTATTTCTGAACTAAATTGCCAGTTATCTTTGGTTGCAAATGCACAATTCCAGGAGGCCTCGAGGGCCCCAGTGGTGGAACCCATCTGCTGCAGGGGCTTTAGGGACTCAGAGTAAAAGTTTCAAAAACATGCAAGGATACACGATACTGTTCATTTTTAACTTGCTGTTACTTCTCTTCCTATATATAAATAAAAATGCCAGAGAAAGAGCATTCTAGTCCTTTTTAGTTTTAATTACCTGGCAGCAAAATTTGCCAAATTGCAATGGAATCTTCTATAGTTAGTGCATCTGGCCAAGATATGTTTCAGTCACTATCTCGCCTATCCACCTGTCTAAAGTTAGACACTGGTGTTGGCCAAACTTCTAAAAAAACAGATTGACTGTAGTATTACCAAACCTAACTATGCCATCTGTCTTACCTCAGTATAATACAGAGAAACCTATGAAAGGATTCATAACAATCAGAAAACTGAACAGAAAAGCTGAGAAATTCCAGTGCCAAGATGTAGCTGTAGTTTTTCCTGTCGTCCCAGACTTAGTTGTCTAACTCGCTGCTCTGAGGAGAGTCACAGTCTAAACACACCTACTAAAGCAAACCTTGGGTTCTGACAAAGCACAGCAAAACAAGGCCATTTTTACACAAAATAGTTGGGCAGTTGGGCTACCTGTTGTGAAAGTGGGATGCCTAAGTGCAGGTCCAGCTCTATCTATTGATATCAAGTCTGTATCTCACATCTCAAAGGATTCCCTGGGTTAGACTGGAAAGGGCTAAGCATTTCTCTTCTCCTGGTTACAATGGACTATCATGCAGCAAATTGCAAAGTAAAGGCTCTGAGAATTTGGTAAGCAAGTGGTAAGCTGAAGGAGAAAGAGACAGCAGTTTTCTAAAAATTACACACTTCTGGGTCAGGGATGGGTTACTATCTTCTATACAAATTTATTGGGTTTGCCTTGAGACTTCATTTCTAGAGGTGGGAAAAACAAATCAGTTGTTTGTTTGTTTGTTTGTTTGTTTGTTTGTTTGTTTTTTCTTCAGTGTGGTTGTGCTCGTTTGCTTAGTCATGAAATCGAATTACTGGAGCACAACTGAAAAAAATTCCTTAGCTCTCGCCTGAAGTATTTTCAGCTCTCATGGTGCTGAAAAAATGTACCAAAATTAAGACCCGAGAAAAGTCTGCTGTTTTAAGCCTAATTTGAAAGGAAAATTTGTGTCTGAATTAACAGATGACCTCATGATTTCTCAAGCTCCTCATTAGATTCCCTTAACTACTGAAGGCAGTATCTTCTGAGTGCTGAGTACCCACCTATATTGAAGTTCTCAGATTTGAATGATCATCCTGAATCAGTTCAGGAACCCAGAGTAACTTCACTATGTCTGACACTCCGATTCCACAGTCTGACACCTCTGTTTAAAAAAAGAAAAACAAAAAGGAAACATATCCTTTCATTGACTCTATGTCAGTCTTTCAGTTGCTAATTTAGTCTTTCTGTCTAGGGATGACTTTTCTCTTGGTAAAACAACAGGACTAGGAGAAGAGCAGATCAGTGAAGACATCCAGATCACTTGCATTTACACGCGTACAACACAAACCAAAATCAGCTGTGAAGAATGGTCAGATCTGGAGCTAGAAGAGATAACACTGCTCACCTGGCTGTTATGCTCCAAACTTTGTAAAGAACATTATTTATGTTTTCACTCCCTTTTACTTGGTATCATCTACAACGGTAGCTCAACACCAACAATCCTTTGATTATTCATTGCAGCTTCCACTTCTGCCACTGAGTCATAGGTGTTAGACTTTATTAGGCTTGAGTACACATGATGCCTTGCTTGGCATGTCACATTTGTGTCATGAGAATTAATGAAAAATATTTTTAGATCATTTACTGATTCACTGATTTAACTCTCTCACTCATTTAAGCATCTCTCTTATTTCATGTTCTATATAATTTTTCCTGGTTACAAGGAATGAACCAGCTTTACAGAAATAACTCAAATCACTCTTTGGCTTTGATTTTACATGAGTATCTATATGAGTAGGTCATTATACAGTCCCTTTCCTGAATAAGGGACTAGATACTGTAAACCCTTCCCAGCAGTCCCAAAAGAGAAATTGTACTTTTCCACTGTGCTTTTCCACTCCAACCTCAGCAGATGCAGCACACTCATATTCGTAGTTTCTAAACAGCTGTCAACAGTGTGTGCCAGAATCTCAGTTGCCCTGGCGTTCAAATGGTATTTCACATGACATACAAGTGGCAACATCAAATTCAAGAAATAATGGCACATGCTACTACAGAAATAACTAATGGATTGATGGAACGGTAAACCAGATTGCAGGCGTCTTCAGTGACACTGTTTTCCATTTACCAACTCGACTAAAGTACTTATGTCTGGGATTATCTTTCCCACAAATGTATTTTTCCTCTCTTTTTATAGTTTTGGTATTGGTCTATACTACTTTTCTCTCAGTTCTGGTATCAGATTATGTTTATTCCTTCAATTCTTGTAGCAGAAATCATATCCAAGGTAGTAGTATTTCTTCAGTCATCTATTGAAATCAGCTTCTTCCTGCCTTCCCATAGACTTATCACATTGGTCAAAAATTTAACATTGAGATAAGCCAGCTTGTCTGTTATGCATGTGGAGGAAGATATTTACCATCAACCATGTGAAGTTCCAGAACAACCTCCCAGCAGAAGTGGAAGCAAACAACTGAATCATGTCTAATGTAGGTTTTCCTCCTGAACAGGAGTTACTTCCAACAAAAAGAGTCAGGAGTATTCTTTGAAGTGTGTTTGCCATGTTTCTGTGTTATTCCTACATGTATAGGAGCAGAATCTATCTTCATGGAAGAGTTTATTTCTGTTAAGCATCTGGGTATAGACTATCTCATCCAATGCAGAGCTGATTATACAATATAGAGCTGATGATACCAAACCAGGAGGAAGTGCCAACACACTAGAAGGCTGTGCTGCCCTTCAGCAAGATCTGGACAGGCTGGAGGACTGTGCAGGGAAGAACCTGATGAAATTCAACAAGGGCAAGAGTGGGGTCCTGCACCTGGGGAGGAATAACCCCAGGCACCAGTACAGGTTAGGGACAGACCTGCTGGAAAGCAGCACTGCAGAGAGGTACCTGGAAGTTCTGGTTGACAACAGGTTGACCATGAGCCAGCAATGTTCCCTTGTGGCCAAAAAGGCCGATGGTACCTGGGATGCATTAGGAAAAGTGTGATCAGCAGGTGGAGGGAGGTTCACCTCCCCCTCTACTCTGCCCTGGTGAGGCCACATCTGGAGAACCTTGTCCAGTTCTGGGCTCCCCAGTTTAAGAAGGACAAGAAATTACTGGAGGGAGTCCAGTGGAGAGCTACAAAGATGATCAGGGGCCTGGAGCATCTCTGTTGCAAGGAAAGACTGAGAGAGCTGGGCCTGTTCAGCCTGGAGAAGAGAAGTCTGAGAGAGGATCTCATCAATTTTTATAAATATCTCAAGGGTGGGTGTCAAGAGGACGGGACCAGACTCCTTTCAGTGGTGCCCAGTTATGAGGGGCAACGGGCACAGACTGAAGCGTAGGAAGTTCCATCTGAATATGAGGAGAAACTTCTTTACTTTGAGGGTGCCAGAGCCCTGGAACAGGCTGCCCAGAGAGGTTGTGGAGTCTCCTTCTCTGGAGACGTTCAAACCCGCCTGGACACATTCCTGTGCAATCTACTCTACATGAACCTGCTTTAGCAGGTGGGTTGGACTAGATGATCTCCAGAGGTCCCTTCCAACCCTAACCATTCCGTGATTCTGTGATTAGCCAAACTTACCAGCAAGAGTCTATATTGAAGATCTGCACTTATGCCATATCTATACAGATACTGTCGGATGGATCCTGGGACATCTTGCTGAATATTCTGCAAATCCTGCATTATGTAAATTGAAAATTGTTTGGTAGCCTCAGGTAATGAAAGCATGAACCAAAAATCTGCTGGTGGTCATGCTAGTGTTCAAAGTCCTCCAGAGAGCAGCCACTCATCTAACTCTCTTTGGTCCTCCTGCCTCATGTTTCTGATGTGTTGTGGGTAGTCTGCTTTCAGTCTGTTGTCCCTCTCCCCCTCATCATTCTTCAGTGTCAACCAGGAGCCAGCTGGCTTGTCCATCCTCCTTCAGTTCAAAGTTACTTTGGCGAGTACCAGAATAACATGGTACTCCCTCCAAGCAGACCCAGTCGTTCCCTTTCTCCAGTCAGGCTTAAGGGCCCTGCCAAAGAATTCAAATAACATCTTCTTTTACAACCACGGAAAGACGTAGAAAAAATTCTTCCCCTTCACATGCCAGAGTTGACACTTTTTATCTACAAAGCCTGTAAGACGTGGCACAGCCATCTCCCCTTTGCCTTTCTCCGTTGGCTCTTTGCTGTGTGCACATCATGCAGGGTGAAGTTTGTACAGATTTGTGCAATACCATCTTAATGTACTTTAGTTCAGCTGAATGCTCTACGAGGCAAAGACTGGGGCTGTATTTGAAAAAAAAAAAGTATTTTAGGAAGACAAATGTCTAAGATAGTTGTGCTGCAGCTGATGCACATTCGATGTGGCTTGTGAGAACTGACAGGGGGCCACTCTCAGTCAAGACCTGTGGGCCAGAAAACTCCTCATCCCAAAAATTCAGGACAAGGATGAACAGCAGCAGCAGATTAAATGAGCCCACACTCATAAAAGTGCTTTTAAACACCTTCTGCAATGAATTGTTTTGTCAGTTAGGCCTACTGTGAAAAATGTAGACTTCTTTCTCCTTTTTCCCCTCTGAGAAAAGCTTTATATAGGTTTTAAGCAGTGATAAATAGTACAGTTGCCATAATGCCTTAGTCTTGATTGATTGTAATGTGTATTGTATGTGCAATGTTATATGCTTTTTTCCTGACTCTGGTTTCCTGTCATTACAGAAATGTCATTTCACCTGGAACAATGGCTGAATTTTCAGATGAAGGGCGAGGGCTCTGATAAAAAGGACAGGCCAATCATGTTTTCATACTGGTGAAAATCAGGAGGAAATTAATTCCAGTATAGTTGCTCTGCATTTACATCAGCGTCACTTAAAGTGGAATGTAATGCAGTACACATTTCTCGTTAGAAATAGTTGTTTAAGTACAGTGCTTCTTGTCAGATACAGCGACTGCCACGTACAAGGAAATGTGAGGGCTTGCTTGGAGGACACTGGGCTGATGGCACTGAAAGACTCATTGTACCTTCCCATCTGGCACAAGGCTCAAAAGGGTTAAACGCATATCTCTGCTAAGCCCAGGTCTGCCCTGTCTGTGACAGTGACAGCTTTGGTCTGATCAGACTGTCAGCGGTTGTGGTGTCACAGTCACATTCCAGTGTTGTCACCCTGTGCTCAAAAGCAAGCTGTTCACATAAGTCATAGCAGGAAAGAAGTATGAGAGGCTTGTGTCTGATTTGGCTGTAGGGACTTCGTATTTGGTTGATTTTTATCCCATTTTAAAACTTCCTGTGTTATAGAAAAGATGCTGAAAAGTAAAATGATAAATCAGATTTTGTGGATGAACTATTTACTGGTGAGACTGAAATCACTCCTGCTGGGATTACCTGTTACGATAGATACAGACAGTGCAGGAAGCCCGATCAAAGGTTACCTGGTCAAAGGAGCGCAGGCATCGCAGGGAGGATGTCAGCATATGGGCTTAGTAAGGGTTAATATAGCTCAGCACAGCTAGAATGGTAATTAAGGAAGAAGACATTACAGGCTGTGGCTCCTGATGAGATCCTCCTTTCCCGGGGTGTGCTGGAAGTCACAAGGCCAAAGGCCAAGTGACTTCATGCTTCTCAGAAGAGGTGGTGACACACATCCTGGGGTGGCGCGGGAAAGCTCCAAAAACATCTTACATGGGCAGGAGCCTCCTACAGACACCAGTGTGAGCCCCAGGACATTTTTCATCTATGGTTATTGATTTCATAACCTGGCACATCTCTCTGAACTATTAGAGACAGATATTCAGCTATTACTTGTAGATTACCCCAATACAATCACATAGTTTCATGCTTTTTACAGCCTTTTTAGATCATCAGAACAGGCTTTTTTATCCAAGTAGAGAATTTGAAGTGCCAGCCAGTAGAAGCTCAAGTCTGATTCTTGATAACTGTGACAAACATGCACATCTCTTTTATGTGAAGGAGGTTCATTTCTGAGAACTGATGTTTTAAGGATTAAGTTACAGAAAAACTGCAGTCCATACGGGCAGCACAAAGTAAAACCAAACCTGAAGTGTAATAATATCAGAAAAGTGATTATTTGAAATGAGGTGGCGTGTTACAAACTGCAGTCCATGTGGAACAGAAGTCCAATCTAACTTCTTTCTTCCCAGCCCTGGAAGGTTTGAGGCTTGATCAGTTATGCTCCGTACAATGCTGTGAGATCCTCACATAGTGCTCTGTAAAACAGCAACACTATTTCATTTTCTAGCACAAAATAATACATTAACGCTCGTCTGAAGCATTGAAATTAGGAGCCAATGGCAAATGTGAGAGGGACATTTAGGAGCTTGGGTGTTAGTTAAGGTCAACAAGCAATGAGTAAATAGTTACATCTTTCATAACATACCTCCACTTTCAATGAAAACAAGGTAGTGTAGCAAATCATCAACATTAGTGGAGTTATGCTACTTCGTACCAATAGAGGCTGATGACTGTTCTACCTTCTTAATAAAAAGACAGACTTCCTTGTAAATTCAAAATCTGATGATTTCCAGGAAAAATAAATACATTTGGTTTTTCAAAGTCTTTCTGTCAGTAGTATAACAATCACAACACACACAAAAAAGTGATCTAAACACTAGGTTGTTGGAATGCAATTCATATATTATACAACTACGGCAGCATTAAATTTGTTTTTTCAAAAGTGGAAGAGTACAAGGCTTCATGAAGTCCATTGAGATTTTCATTGTAATAAGCGATTAGCTTTGGAAAGCACTGCAGTCCATGCAAATGGAAAGGTCTCTGCATCTTAGTTGCTGCATTTTTTTACAAAACTTTATGAAAAAGATACAACCTAAATTTTCTTCTGATTAGTAGTGAGCTAATGACTAGTCCATATAAATCAATTTTCTGTTCTGCCAGTGCCAAGCGGCTGGTGAGTTCCCTGAAGCTATAGTCCATGTTGTTCAAGGAGGCTCCCTTTCTGAAGGACAGGTAACTTTAAAGTGGGAGATGGCTCTGTGAAGGTTCACTGCAAATCTCAGAGACCCTCTCGGTCTTTTATCTGGAAACGGTTTCGTGCAGAGAAGATGAAACTTCTCTGGAAAGCCCATTTTTTGTTTATTTAGCTGTATATCATGTTACATTCTTCAGAAACGCAATCACATCTGAGCAGAGCGAGAATGGTGTCTTCTTGCATTACACAGATTTTGATGCTGTGCGAGGCTTGAAATAAGATGGGAAAATAGGGTGAGAAAATTACCTGCAAGTATTTGCTCACTTAAAAGAAAAGTGTTGGCAAGTCTCTCACCAAGCAATGTTTCCACAAATACAAAAAGCATTTGGTTTGCCTTGTTACTGGAGCAGGAGCACAGGAATGAAGAGCTCAGGAGAACCCTTGGCTACCGTCAGCGATGATGCTTTGATGTCTTCAGTAATGGTATAAAGCACTTGAGGGTTTTCCAGATGGGTCCTTGCTCCCTGCTCTGATTGCATTCACAGTCTAGATTGACTAATTTGTGAAGAAATGGCTGCAGCAGCATTGATCAACTCGCAGTGGTTTTTTCATGATTAAATGGCAGTTTGCAAAATATTTGAACTTTGTAGTAGAATAAAGCACTAATAGTTTAGGGCAGTTTTTATATGGTATGAAAATCAGGATGTTAATGCTTCTGTTTCAGATCAGTCTTACAGTTAAAATGAAAAGAATGTGCACTACCATCCTTCCTCTTAGGACAGTCAAATGTATTCACCTCTACTCAGAGAAAAAAATCCACAAAATAACCATAAATTGCTTCAGCAAATTACAGTCTAGACTCGCTGATTTGTTTTAACAACACGAGATATCAAACCCATATGCAAGCATTATTGTAAACTGCTGTTCCTAAATGCCTGTAAACGCATTGTCCTGTAGACTAAGTATCACTCAAGCCAAGTAATTACTTAGATTTAATGTGGAATTTGTAACGGGAAAGAAGTATTCGCTGTGTCACTTGTAGCAGTCTGGTTTTTCTCTTCCCCTGACATCTTCAGACAGAGCAGCTGGGTCATCACTATCATTTGACAGCAACGCAGCTTGCAGAAGATGAGAAGGCTATTTGTGGTTAGGTAACACCGACACAGACAGTGAGCTGTGCACCTCTGAAAGGAAAATGAAACAGGAGTCAGACTGTATTTAATTTTTAATGCTTTTTTGTGGTTGTCCAAGTTTATCTTTGTAATTCACGGTACTCATAAGTTGTACTCATTTCCTTCAGAACAACAGCTGTGGAACGCATGGAGGATTACCTTTGTGGTTTCCCCATGACTGAGCTTTGCCTCCCTCCAGAAGATCATTAAAGCTGCCGTTGCCTACAGTGGGTGTTTTTCCTTTGATAATCTGCAGTGTTCGGCCAAGCACGTACACATCAAGTACAGGGCAGTCACAATTTCATAATAATTTCCAATGAAAATAAAATGCGTATGAAATCTTTGCGTGTCATCAGACAAATGTTTTTACAAACTATTCATTATAAAACTGATCTGTATGGCTGCTCAAGATTTTCAGACCTAGGAATCTACAGCTGAGGGCAAAGTCACCCACTTTTATTGTACCTGTGACAGTGGCTTCTTGGGCTGGGACTTACTGGTTGCATCACTGGCTAGTTAATTTTGGAAACTAGAACTACTAAACACACAGAATAACTGAGATACTGAATTTCTGTAGTAAATTAGTGGCCTGTGGTGTTCAAAATGTAACCAATAATCTCACAAAAAAGAAAAATACTGAGTAAATCTGTTCCCTAGACATGAAATATTGCAAAAGTGCATTGTAAACTGAGCAACTGAAACTGAAAACAAGGTATTACACTCCCTCCTCCACTGCAGTGTTGATTTTGTGGTATGTGTTTGCTCCCTATGCTCTGCACACATTGCTCTCACAGAATACACAGGCAGAACATCGAGGCCAAGGTGATATTCTAACCACGCTGCTTCTTGTGCATACTGACCTCTTAAAATGTTCACTCTGACTAACTGCATTTAGCTCCTGCAGGATTTTCCACCCTCTCCCTCAGGATAAGGCAATGATTTGGAGGAGAAATTTGTTCTGAACACAGCAACAAGGCATTTGCAGTGTTCTTTGTATAACACAATTGCTTTTTCAGTCTCAGCTTTATCAAACTCAGCAGACAATATATGTCCTTCCCGTTTCCTATGTGAGATCACGAGGAGGTGCTTCTCGACAGATGTCCAGTGAGTATTTTCATAAGTCATATTTCAGTCAAATGTAACAGTTATAGCTGTCCAGTCAATTTAACAGTGGCATCTCAGTTTTCAAACTTCAGCCAAGTTTTCTCATAGCTGTGACTAAAGAAGTTAAGTTAGAACTCCCTAACGGAACAAAAGAGTTCTTTTTCTCTGCTTAAAAGTGTTTCAACAC
Source organism: Caloenas nicobarica (assembly GCF_036013445.1). Lineage (NCBI taxonomy): Eukaryota > Metazoa > Chordata > Aves > Columbiformes > Columbidae > Caloenas > Caloenas nicobarica. The sequence continues at coordinate 146,344,006 of NC_088246.1, forward strand.
AATTTTTTCACCCTCGGAAAAATAAAAGGTGACATCTCTCAACCAGGGAAGGAAAAAAATCAAGAACGTTTTGATAGTCTGAAGAGAGGAAAAGGTACTGATAGAATATCAACGCATACTGAGTTTGACCTAGATTATAAAAGTTTGCTAAGAACGCATGTAATTAACTGTATGTAAAAATACAGGCAGTAAATCCACACAAGTTAGTAACTGTTACAAACAGCTCTCATACCATCTCCAGCACCCTAAGCCATAATTTCTTAGGAATTTAGACGTTCCTTGATTTTTACAGTTATGAAAATGTTGATTTTCTTGTTTACTGTCCACGTTAATACAGGTTGGGTCATTTCATGTGAACTCCCTGCAAATGCCTAAATTACCGTTCCATCCTTCTACTGGTACATAAACGGGGCTCGATGCATCAGGATCACAGCAGAACAAAGCATGATCTGTAGGATGACCTAAGAAACTATTTGTGCTGGTGATATACCATGTTCTCTCTTTGTAGCAAAATTATGGAATACCAACTGTCTGAGCAGTAAAAAGAGCACACTGTATAGCTCTAGATGACTTAATATTACTACTTTGGGCAGTATTAACATATTGACTCTTGCTTCTGATTTACTGGAAAAATATATTGCAGTATATTGCAAACTCTTAGCATTTATAAAATAGAAATTAAATTTACTGAGTAGGATCAAGCCCAGTTAATTCAGGACCAAATAAAACCCACACATTATCTGTGTATCTCTTCAATATGCTGGTGAACACCAACTATTTCAGGAGAACATACTTACTAGTTTGTCATCAGATTGTAAAACAATTTACCTAAACTGTCAATAAATGTAAACCAAAATAAATACTGAGTAAAATGAAAGATGATACTGAAGCTAATGATAAATTCCCTTCACCAGTAGAGACTTTTTCTTTCATTCCAATTTTCAGAAGTAAAATATTTTTCAAGCAACTGCCTGAACTACTCAGCCAAGAAGTGATCCAGTTACAACACTTTATGTATGGTGTGGTTCACAGTAGCTACTTTTTTGACAACTTTTGCACATTTTTAGTTCAGAAATAGTTTGTGGTTCGTGTAGTGGAATAAGTTCTTGTTCCTTTCCACGTAATGACCCTGGGCTTTCTAGCAGTGATACCTTTGAGAAGAATGTTGTGGTTGAAACTTTCAATTGCTGTACTAATGCATCTCTGGTACTCATTGCAGCACTACTGTGCAATTGAGAGGAAGACAGTAACAACTATTATTTTTAGCAGCCATCTATTTGCAAAGCAAAGTGCTGATGACTAAATAATTTGTTACACATGTATTGGTCCAGATTCTGCTTGTCTTTTGCAATCAAAGCTCTCCTTGATGCGTCTAGGAGAACTGAGAGTGCAAGCACAGCCAATTCATTCCCCTAAACATTGAAGGACATGTTTTTCTACTTTTCCACCCTTTGAGTATGAACATACCTTGGAAATAATATTTGTAGGATCAGTCACGGAGTAAAAAAAAATTTACTGAAGGCAAAAAGTTTTTCCTTAGATTTAGAACATGTTTGTACAGGCAGAAAAAATATTAAAACTATAAGTAGTTAAAACAAAACCAAAACCAACAAAAAACCCCACAGCAAACAAATAAACACAAACACTGAACAAAAACCACAGTGACAATCCATATTTTCATTTAAAAGCAAGGATGTCACAAATCCACTGCCACTCACTGGTCAGTATCTGAGCTCACATAACTGACTGCTATTCCTTCAACCTCCACCATATCTCTCAATTTACATGTGCCTGTGGTCTCATTCATTCTTCTAAATGGTATCCAACGGCTACATCTAGGTTAGTAAATCAATCAATGCTCCCAGGAGCAGGAAATCAACCGTCTCTACCCTTAAATTGCCAAAATAGTCCCTGGGATTAGTGTGTCCAAGGCCAACTAGCAATCTCCCAAGTAATTCCTGAGTGCAATTCAGGAAGAGGCACAGGCTGGAGACCATTGCAGTGTGGATGTAGACACGATGTTTTGGAGGACAAGAGGGTTTAACAGTAGAGATGCAGACCACTCAGTGCCAGTTTGTTTCTGTACCAAAGAATGGTCCTGTACATATAGTTTTACTTGTATGGGCACTGCCAGTGAGGACCAGGTCAGAGCAAAGCTTCTGAGACCTTGTCCAAGGTAAACGTAGTGCTTTCACCAGGAATTTCAAGATACACAATAAGATAGTCCAAACAGCATTGCCCACAAGCATGAGCTTTTCTGTGTTACCAGAGAAATACAAGAAGTTTCAGTAACCCTCCTAATTCTCACTACAAGGGGTCTTTCACCAGCAAGCTCCTGCACCCTGGTATCCAGGTTTCAGTTCAGGTCCTGTGATTCATTCACCAGAGACAACTCCATTGTAGGAGTACCATGAAGATTTTTCTCTCCTGACCTCCAGATGGCTGTTATTATAGTTAGGGGTGATCGAGCCATCAGCTCTCACTTCTGTTTCTATGATGCCAGTTCTTCAAGAGATGTTATGAGTGTAAACGACAACACAGTATAGTTTCTTATACTTGAGAGGGGCTGTTAAAATGTATATATTCAGCATTTTTTTCCCTTTGCCTATGGAACTAGGCTAAAGACATATGTAATTTCTTTGGGTTTCCACAATAAGCAATTTCAGCACATAAGCTGTGTTCCTCTCTGGTCAAAGTTTCCATCTGCGACTTACTTTCAGAAGCTGGAAGACAAGCAGTTGTTTTGCAAGGAAGGCTGTTGACGTCAAAGCTGTGTTTGAGGCAGGTCTGGAGTGCAGCTTGAGATTGTAACTTCCCTTATACTTTGGTCCTTTTGAGAAAATTTGTAGTTAGACAAAAGGCAGTTGATTATTCTATGCGGTTACAGAAGTGTTCAGGTTCTATGGTAAGTCTAGATACATCGCCACTCACAATCATCTGGAGATTTAAGACCTGGAAATGACTGAAGCAGAAATTTTAAAAATGACCATATGCAATTCACTTTGGTGTCCTTCAAAGATGTTATTTTTTACAGATCCTACACCAGTGTTCTACTCATCCATCTCTAAGGACACATCATGCAATTTTACATTAACTGCTGCCTTTTGCAAAAATTGCAGTTCCATGGAACAGCAAATGAGTAATAAAAAAGAAATGCAGAGGAAATATTTAGTTTAAAAAGACAATAGAATTATTCATTGGACTTAAAGGAAAAATAATGCATTTTTAACTCATACTTTCAGCACAACCTTATTGAAACCTGCGTAGGTTTTGGTTGTATATTTGCTCGATTTTCTCACTATGGTATTAATGTAACTAATTTCTTATTACTTATGTGACACAAAACAAAAGAAGGAGATGTGTGAAAATATCTGGTCAGAGAGTATGCCCTTAAATTTCCAAGGAAGTTGGATGTCTGTTTATACAGCTTGGAAGTCACTTCAACTCTGTGCTACTGGCCATAACCGAAAAGCTAGCAAGATGTGACAAAAGATCCAACAAGTGCCTGCAGATATATTTTGGAATAAAAAGTAGCTTGTTAGGGAATTTAAGAATTACTTTCTCATGCTTATTAGTCTCTACACGGAAAATGAAAAAAGTATGCGTCCATTTCTACAGTAGCTTGCAAAAAAGTATATACTAAAGTGCATTATATCAGCACCTCATACAATTTGTTATTATTGCAACTGGGCGGTTATAAAGCTGGGGCTATTTAAGCATGGTGAGAAGTGTGAAGAGGGCAGAGACCGCTCTGATTTCTGGCTGTTCACACATGGTAAGCAATGTAAAGGCCAATCAGGCCACATTTGGGAAGCATATATAGTCTCCATAGGTGCATATGGGATTCATCAACTGTCCTCAGGATTCAATGCTGACAAACTCGCTGTCGGACACTTGAATGGACCTTGATAGATGGAAGTCCCTCCCTTCTAAGGACAGGGCCTCATCATAAAACAGGCAGGAAATTTGGATTATCAGTGGCCAAAGCTTTGCAACTTTTTGATTGTCATTGTCAAATGTTTTATTTCTGAAGTAAAACATTTATTTTGAATCAAGAAAACTTAAAACTTAATATACCAGTACCTGAGAGTCCTTTGACTAATGACAACAGCAGCAGACAGCAGACAGAGGGGAAGGTTTGGGGGGCGGTTCTGGTTTTTGTGGTTGTTGTGGTGTCTTATTTACTGGTAAAAGACAGAGAAAACAGTAGCTGCTAGAGAAGTGGAGGATACCTGGAAAATTGTAGAGATAATGAAGATTATCTGCACAGGATACTTTGCGGGTTGAATGTTATCCTTGAGCGTTCAACAGCAGTCTGAGCCATATCAGGTCATCTGATAGACCCCAGGGAAAAGAAGATCCAGAGATGTGTCTGGAGTCCACACTGAAGTCAAGAGAGGGACGTAATGGAAAAGAGGAAAGGAAAAACAAAATTTGCAGATATGTATAGATGACAAGACCTGAAAAACTGATCTGTGAGTGGTAACAGTAACCCATCATATGACCAGGAGTGCAACACAGAAGACAGAGAAGAATTATTGCATACTTGCTTCTTGTGAGAACAGAAAGAAGAAACAAAAGATGAAAGAGCAAGGACATTCTGGATCAGGAAGAAGAGAAGAAATATGGTGGAGATAGTCAATGGTCACAGTTTACAGAGAAATCATGTAATATTTAGGAGATCATCACAAAGAAAAAAGGTGGAATGATTCTCAGAAAGCTGGGTGAACAGAAAAAATGGGAGTTAAAAACCACAGTAAGAAAAGGCAGGTCTGTCTTACAGAGGAGCCCTTGTTAAAGATTAATAGATGTGCAATGGCAGAGAGCAGAGGGTAGAACAGCAATGTATGTGCAGTGGTAGTTTCGAGCCTCAGAAGAGCAGGCCAGCAGGCAAAAAGGTCCTTGTTGGACCAGAAAAATCCACAACCCATTCTTCACTTTGGGTTAAATACCATGGTGAGGTTCCTGTTACAATAGATGTCAAAACGACTGTATCATCTTAAAGAAAATATTCATGGAAATGCTGTAAATCAAAGGACAAAAACTAGTCATGTGGTATGAAGCAACAACCACAGATCCATCACAAAAAACTTCTTAGAACGTGGACCAAATGTTTGTGAGGCAGGCAGATGGTCAGAGAGAAGCTGAACAACTCCAGCAAATTTTCCAAGATGTTCAAGGCCAGAAGATCTGAAGCAATGTGACAAAATATGACAGACTGGGAAAACACATTGTCCCAAATGTTCTAACCCTCAGTCAACTGACAAAGTCTACCCATCACTCTACTATTGAAGCACACAAATAAGAGTGCTCATGCCAGCAGAAGGTCACAACCTGAAAGCCACTCAGGACTAGTACCTGGTTTTGAAAAAACCCTTGCTCTTATTAATAGATTTGTGATGTTATTTTAAAAGTTGTTAAACTCTGAGTGATAAGCCCTGGACTCTGGCTTTCAGACAATGGGGCTTACAAACTGTACTAAGGTCACAGATGGTACAAACATACTCAATATTTGCCATTTCACCAAGGGAACTAGTAAATAAGTGAACCATAAGAGGTTCTTTAAGACCCCTGAGGACCATAGAGCCAGCTTATGAGCACCAGTCTGGGAGGCACTGGCAAGATACACAACATCTGTGTTTGGAGTAGATAAGACACACAGATCCTTGGACAACCTGAGATCTTTATTCTCTCCCACTAGTACCATTCTCAATAGGGTGCAGGTGCCTCCTGTTATTTTGATGAATTCCATCTAGCTTCTCCTGCCAGGACTCAAGAAGCCAAATATACACAAAGTGCATCCACCCAGTGCATATTCTTACAGCCCGTAATTGTTGCAGAGTGGTGCTGGATTGTTCACTTGGAAGGCTGGAGGCAAGAAAGCATGGTTTCCAGAGTCACCTGAATGCCAGTATTATAAAAACTATACATATTATGATGACCTGCTTTACCTTTTTTCAACATGTGGGAAACTGGAGGTAGGGGGTTTTCTTTATTGTTATTATTATTGGAATAATATTTGGATACTGATGAACTCATTAGTTGATCTGAAAATCTGGAAAGGGCTCCCAAAGGCAACGCAGGTCCTAGTTCAAGAAACTGGGGAAATTAGGAAAGTCACGCTGGAACTTTAGTGTATAATAATTACAGATTTTTCAGGATCACTTTATGGTCAATAGCATTTTTATAGCACCTTTTGTTATTGAAATTCTTTGCATCTTTTTCCTGCTTACTTTTTCTGCCTTCACAGAAAAGCATGAGAATGACAAAAAGTGTTTTACAAAAAAGCAACACCACCTGTTTTCTTATATGAAATGTAACACGTATACTTCTTTCTCCTCTGCATAAATACACCAAATAAATATAGCCCATATGGCACTCTGAGTATGTATGTGTTCACATTCATGTCACACATAGTTATCCTTTCAAGAAGTCACCTGCTAACTCGTGCTATTCTGCAGGCTGGAAGTGCTCCTACTGTTGCAATACTGCACTAAAGACGATGCTGATCTGTGGGGCAGATGTTACCCCTGACAAATTCGAAGTCTGGCAGTGTATAAAACATTGATTTTTCTGCTGAATTAAGTATTGATTTAATTGGAGCTTTTTCTGCCTGCAATTTTGAGATCATAGAACACTATTTCTGAGGCTTGTACATATTGCTAGGTGGTTTGTAATATCTCAGTAATGTCTTGAGGCTTTCTGTTTCATTGCAATTGCATTTACAGCAATAAATTGTTCAACAAATACTGAATTTTATTAAACTGGCAAAATATGTGATAAAGAAAGCTAAACAAGCCCACAGTCTGCTGTGCCAAAAGCAAACAAGTGTTTTCTTTTAAATGCTAAAATAATGTGCAAATGAGGCTCAGCAAAATTAAACTGCAGAATAACTCCAAAACCGAAGTGTGTGCAAAATTAAAGTTCAAGAGAAGAATTGTCACACCATCCAGCTGCCGTTCCACTACAGAAGGGATTCATCATTCCACGTGTAAGGAAATCCTTAGCCATTTTTTCCTGTCCTTGGCCACAGTGTATTGCTCCTCCAATATGGTTAACTTAACTGAGAGACTATATCCCTGGCCAGGAGCTGGAGCAAATGATCCTCCTTTTTTAAAGCTCTTTTTGGGTGAATTTTCACCTGCCTATATTTACTGGTCGAGAACCAGAAAACAGTTGTATCAGCACAACTGAGGACACACCATGTTCTCAGGGATGAGACAACAGGTCTGGACAAGACAGGTGACTTTAACACCAGTCTTGCTGCCTAATCTTATATTTGGCACAAGTATGGTCCCCCTACAAGTGATGCCCTCTACCATCTTTTCCCTTGGACTTCAACTTTCCCTTCCCATCTTTTCTCCGGTGGACAAGTGTTAAAGAAGAGGGGGCAGCTTTGGCCTTGCAGTTGCTGGGCTTCTTCAGCACCCATGGAATGACCATCAGGGTTCATCCTCTGGCCATCTGCAGCAGCTGTGCCATATTCATGTCGATGGGCAGGTCACCCCACAAAACTCCATGTGCTTTCCCTGTGAAATAAACATAGTTCATTCAGTGTTTTGTTTTAAATTAAGTACATATAGTTTCTCCTCCTTTCCTTTTGTGTCCTGAGTATGACAAAGCTGCAGTTTGCATTTTATGCTTTTATCATACCTTCACATGTCCAAGATAGGTAATTCAGAGGTGAACACTGGAAGGCAAAGCAAGTGCAGACACATCAGAAGGTGTTTTCTTCTTTTTCATACAAATAGTGTAGGAAGTAATAGAAACATGAAATCTATCCCCTAATCCAATCATTCCTGTTTTGTCTGTTCTTAATACCCTTCAGTGACAAAGAATCTGTAATCTGCCCAAGCACTCTTTTACAGCACTTAATTATCTTCACCATTTCTTTCCCTGGTGTCCTATCGTGGTTGATAGCAATTTTCCTGTGAGACATAGTTACATGTGCTGGTTTTGGCTGGGATAGAATTAATTTTCTTTATAGTAGTTAATATGGGTCTATGTTCTGGATTTATTCTGGAAACAGTGTTGATAATACAGGGATATTTTTGTTATTGCTGAGCAGCGCTTATACTGAGTCAAGGTCTTTTCTGGTCCTTACACCATCACATCAGTAAGTGGGCTGGTGATGCACAAGAAGTCGGGAGGGCACACAGCTGGGACAGCTGATCCCAACTGACCAAAGGGATATTCCACACCATATGATATCATGCTCAGCAATAAAAACTGGGGGAAGGAGAAGGAAGGGGGGACGTTTGGAGCGATGATGTTTGTCTTCCCAAGTAACCATTACACATGATGGAGCCCAGCCATCCTGGAGATGGCTGAGCACCTGCCTGCCCACAGGAAGCAGTGAATGAATTCCTTGTTTTGCTTTGCTTGTGTGCACAGCATTTGGTTTACCTATTCAACTGTCTTTATCTCAAACTCACAAGTTTTCTTGCTTTTACTCTTCTGATTCTCTCCAGCATCCCACCAGGAGGGAATAAGCGACCATCTGTGTGGGGCTCAGTTGCCAGCTGGGGTTAAACCATGACATTATGGCTGATATAAAAGATCTCTTTCACTAGTTAGGGCTCCAAGGTTCTCTTCCAAGCTGATCATCTTGTTAGGAACATAAATACTTGACAGGTTCCTGGCTGGAAAAGCATAGTGGCACTTCATGCCAGTGAAGAACTTTCTTCAAAGACAGTCTTTTACAAGTCTGGTGACTGCAAAATATATATCTAAACAAAGAGGGCATGAATATTTCCTTGACTCACCAATTAGTAGATGTATAGAAACTTGTAAATGTCACTTCTTACAGTGGTGAGAGAAAGGGAGAACATCACCTACGGCAAAGAAAGAAGACTCTCAGGAGCTTTGTGTTGAGAACTTTAACGACTCATTTCCTAAGAGAGAGAGATTTGCTAAGAGCATTGTTTCCTCTTTCCCATTTTCAGTGGCTGCAGCAAGGCTCAAGCAAGCACGGGAAATACTCCTCTAGGGAGAATTATTCTAACTAAACACAGACATTGTCAATGAAGACATCCGCAGCTGAGCTAGTCCTCTCGATTCCCTTTACAGTTAATGGAAAGAGTTGCTTTTAGGTTGTGATTTAGCTTATGCCTTGGACATCTACTTTAGGATGAGATGCACCCCACAAATGCACAATTTGCTCCACTGACTATAAACTGAACTTGATATAAATAGCTTTTATCTAGACATCTGGACTGTGTGCATTTAAAGGGAAGTGAGATGAACCCTTCTGCTGCTGACTTTTAACATGAACAACTTCCACGGAGTTATATTATTTGCAGGCAAAATCACAGCCTTGTTTTGATTAACTTTTTTTTTTTCTGAAGCTACAGTCCATTAACACTCACTCATGCAGATTGTAACAATGCATTGTATATTCTTTTTAAATCTTATGTAACAGCTCTAATGTGTAACAATGTCATGGTAATTAGAATCACAGTTCGGATTATTATGAGGCATTTTCTGCCTGGCTTGTGCTTTTAAAATGTTGTTTCTCTCATCTGGCAGTCATACTGCCAGGGGTGTGATGAGGCAGGGAGATGAGTAAATCAACCACTGCAGTTTCTATCCCAAATCAAAGCTAGTGACACTCCAGGAAAGTCAGAATCCTCCTTAACTCTGTTTTCGTTATCAATACATGAGAAAATTTCCTCCCCTCTTTGAAATTTTTTTTCCTCCAAAATCAAACAAGATGGCAGAAGTTGAGACTGCCCGGTAGCTCAGGGTGCGGCTGGTGCTGCGCTACCAAAAGCATCTGCAGAGAAACTCCCCAGGCCATCTCACGGAGCAGGTTCAGAGTAGGTTCAAAGCACATCACTCTGTGCTTGCCAAGGGATGCCTGCTATTGCTGTGTCCATGTTCTAGCACTGCTCTTCTAGTCTGCTTCTGCCTCCAAGAAGAAGCCACAGGCTGAAGAAGAACTGGACGAAGCAAACAGTAGATTTAGCATTCAGGGAACCAGGGTTTGGTAGCAGGGCAGCACATAAAACCAATGTGTGTGAATACCAGTTGGAGGTGGGGCCTCACCAGTACCCAGAACAGGGGAAAAATATACATGCAGATGAGACAACTGCAAGCAGTGGGCATCCAACCCCTCTCGACCACAGCCCACAGGCATACATACGGCTGCCGGCGGTGTCGCCACCAGCCCTGAGGGAAGGCCATGGGACCTGCTGAGCTGCAGACCCCGGGCCCCCCCCCGCCTCTGCCCCGGCTGCTGACCCCGGAGCCCATGGCTCGGGAGCGCTGGCACGTCTGCTGCCCCGGGACAGGGGCTCTCTCGGGTCCGGCCGCTTCTCGTCCTCACTTCTTGTGCAAGCACGAAGTGCTCGCCCCGGCAGCCACGGGGGCAAGTCATCCACTTCTGCTGCTCTGCCCTTAGAGAGCTATCGCTGCCTCCTACGAGCAAGCACCAAACTGCCAAGCCCCGCAGCCTGAGGGGGAGCGCTGCCCCAGCCTGCCCGGGGAGCGGGAGAGAAACCGCATGAGAACTGCGGCATGAGGTCACCGGCAACGCGCGCCCGTCACTGCCGCCCGCCCCCGGCACCGCCGGCACGGACACCGGAGCGGCCCGGCCGGGCAGTGCCCGTGGCCCCGCGGGGCTGCCCCGAGCGCGGCGGTCACCGGGACGGGGAGGCCGGCTGGATGGCGGGGTGCCGGCCGGACCGGGGGGTGCCGGCCGGACCGGAGGGTGCCGGCCGGGTCGGGGGGTGCCGGCGGTATGGCGGGGTGCCCGCGCTGTGCCCCAGCCTGCGCCCCTTCTCCGCTCCCCGCTTGCCCCCGGCAAACGACACTCCTCACTGCAAATTTGTTCACCTTAGTTCTGGGAAATAACAGCTTCCAGCACCAAATTTAAGCCTCTGCAACATATTACCATTAATGTATACTTACATTTAATTAATGCCCACAGGATCTAGTTAAGACTTGACGGAAATTCTTAATTAAGCACGCAGAGAGATTTCTTTGGGGCAGCAGTTTCAAGCTTGTATGTGCTTAGTTAGTAAATGCTGAAATTGAAGCACATACTACCTTATCATATGAACTCAAGAAACTCGGACCTGTGGTATTTGTTCACTTCTCTGCATTTTACATCAATCTCGGGAGGCTCTCAGTTTAGAGCAGAATGCAATTTTAGGACTGTATGAATGTAACTACTCCTACATTTACACCGTCCTAAAATTCCATTCAGCCCTTTGAAGGCAAGCACAAGGCCGATGTGGCCCCTGGTGAAAATGAGTCCAACACCCCTGGTTTAGAGTATCAAGTGGAGGAAGTGCTGTTCGACTTGCTTAAGGATTGTTAATGTTGTCAGTTCATCAAGTTGACTTATATTTCTTGTTTTCCCCAGCTTTCCAAAAGCTTCTCCTCTGCCTTTTCTCATGGCATGCTGAATGATGTAATTCTGGCAGTGTTCTCCATTTGTGAGTGTCAATAGCCAAGAAGATTTATAGCGTAGGGATAAAAAACTCCTCTGGCCATGGTCTCCTCTTGTCCTTTAGTTTAGGAGTCAGAAAGAGGGAATTCATTTTAAATTGACTGTAAATACTAATGCTAAATTAGAAATTCAAAATGTTACTGCTTTGCTACATATGTTGCAATATATAACAGTTTTTACTAGTCAAAATTATAAGGAAAAAACCTCAGATTTTTTCAAGATGACCTACAAAATATTAACTTGGTGTTTCTTAATTGTGGTGATGCTGTGATAAAACTTAAAAGCATGATAAAATGTTCTCCTCTATATATTACCCGCCGTAGTAATTCCCTTAAAGCAAATTTATTCCTTTATTTTCTTATCTATGTTTCTTTTATGTTGGGAAATTTAAAACTTGATGCAAGAAAGTATCTGAAGTTCCAACATTAATAAATGCTGACTAGGACCAGGGTCAAAGGCAGTCACATTAAAGCACAGAGTCCTTAAGTCATATGATTCAAATTTCTTGAATTTCGTGTGTTTTTCATCCACTAATTTATCTACTGGGACTCATCTTTACCATCCCTGTGTAAGTTAATAGTATGTAAATGCTCTATACATAAAATGAAGCTTGTCCATACTCTTGTATAGCGCGCAAGCGCATCTTAACAAGCAAATGAATCATTTGGTTCACATGGAAGACAAAATATCACTTTATTCATTCACAGCATACACAGATCCTATATGTGTACGTTCTTCCTTATGCCACAACCGTCCCAGAGTTTCCTCCTATCCCCTATGTACTTGAAGGATGCCACCATTGTTACATTACTGAAATAACCCTTGACATCACTGAACTAAAATAGGCTCTAGATCCTATTAGGTGATGAGCCCACATATGTCTATAAGCCCTGTATTTCATGCACAGGACACAGACTCCCATGCTTTGTTATATTGGTAAGCTGTAAATTAAATTACTATGTTCTTCTTGCTCGGTAGGTATCACTTCTCTGAACTGTAATTCCGACCGAATTGACTGATTCCATTGAACTGACTGATGGGTTTCATAATAAAAGAGAAAGGTATTTTTAATAGGAAACTGGGGGAAAAAAAAAGATTTTTTTTTTCTGTTTTCATTTGGTGATATTTAGAACTAGCTGTGCTATCTACAAAAAGCTTATGGTGAGTTTTCTGCACCTTTAAATAGTCTCCTCAAAACACCTTGCATTTATGTGTGATTTGGATCACTAACTTTCCGGTTGGTTCCTGCAGAAGTGGCACAAGAGCAGAACACGACAGATCCACAAAAGAGATTTCACATGACTATTCCCTTTTTAGAGCATTTTAAGCCTTATTAGCAAAACACTTTAAACTTTGAATTAAGTGATGGAGCTCCTTGGCATTAGAAAACGTCTTTCAAAACCACTGTTTCAGTTTCCAAGAAGAAAAAACTTAATACCAAAAACATTTCTGTTTCCAGCTATAACAGTATCTGGCATAGCGGGATATTGTAACAATAATTCCCGTCTCTTAGTGAGTGTGGATGGTTTTCTCCTCCACAGTAAGAGCAGAGGAATGCAGTGAAAGGGTCAGTTTTGAGCTCTGCAGAACACAGCGTATGTGATTTTAGGCAAGTTGTTCAAGTCTTTGTCCAAAAAAGGCAGCAGACAACACTTACAGTGCATAACTTCAGGATCCAGTCTCCTCTTACAGGGCAGGTGGAGGGCTGCATGTCTTAGGAAGCAATCCAGCAAAACTGGGGAGCTGTCTGAATCTAGCTGGGAGAGGGATCAGAGTTATTGCAGAGAACAGTAACTGGACCAAGTGCCTGTGAGGTCTCGTCTCCTGCCTCCTGCTGAGACAAAGTTGCGGGCAGGTGCAGAAGCACAGAGCTGGATGTCCAGGGAACTGAAATTCCGAACCCCTCCCAAACACTTCAAACACACATTTCTCAAATTGCAGTTGCTTCAGCATTAGGTGGCAGCTGACAGCGCTTTTAAGAGGATCAAAATTTGGGATTTATATGCTTAAAAGTTCTGTCTGCATCCCACATTAGTCATTATAGCTAGCTCAGCAATCCACCAGCACTGAACTCAGCAAGCTAACTTCTCATTTTACCTCGGCTATTTCAGTGATACCCTGTAACGTGCAGAGCAGGTATGTGCTAAATCCTTTCAGGATCTGGCACATAACCATTCTGCATTCATTCCTTTACCTGTAAAACAGAATTACAGAATCACAGAATCACAGAATGTTAGGGATTGGAAGGGACCTCGAAAGATCATCTAGTCCAATCCCCCTGCCAGAGCAGGAACACCCAGATGAGGTTACACAGGAAGACGTCCAGGTGGGTTTTGAATGTCTCCAGAGAAGGAGAATCCACAACCTCCTTGGGCAGCCTGTTCCAGTGTTCTGTCACCCTCACTGAGAAGAAGTTTCTTCTCAAATTTAAGTGGAACCTCTTGTGTTCCAGCTTGAACCCATTACCCCTTGTCTTACTGTTGGTTGTCACCGAGAAGAGCCCGGCTCCAACCTCCTGACACCCACCCTTTATATATCTATGAACATTAATGAGGTCACCCCTCAGTCTTCTCTTCTCCAAGCTAAAGAGCCCCAGCTCCCTCAGCCTTTCCTCGTAAGGGAGATGCTCCACTCCCTTCATCATCTTTGTGGCCCTGCGCTGGACTCTCTCCAGCAGTTCCCTGTCCTTCTTGAACTGAGGGGCCCAGAACTGGACACAATATTCCAGATGAGGTCTCACCAGGGCAGAGTAGAGGGGAAGGAGAACCTCTCTCGACCTACTAACCACGCCCCTTCTAATACACCCCAGGATGCCATTGGCCTTCTTGGCCACAAGGGCACAGTGCTGGCTCATGGTCATCCTGCTGTCCACCAGGACCCCCAGGTCCCTTTCCCCTACACTGCTCTCTAATAGGTCATTCCCCAACCTATACTGGAACCTGGGGTTGTTCCTGCCCAGATGCAAGACTCTACATTTTCCCTTGTTATATTTCATTAAATTTTTCCCCGCCCAACTCTCTAGCCTGTCCAGGTCTCGCTGGATGGCAGCACAGCCCTCTGGCGTGTCAGCCACTCCTCCCAGCTTGGTGTCATCAGCAAACTTGCTGATAGTACACTCAATTCCCTCATCCAAGTCATTGATGAATATATTGAATAGTATTGGTCCCAGAACTGACCCTTGAGGCACTCCACTAGATACAGGCCTCCAACCAGACTCTGCCCCATTGACTATGACTCTCTGGCTTCTCTCCTTCAGCCAGTTCGCGGTCCACTTCACTACCCAATCATCCAGTCCACACTTCCTCAGTTTTGCCGTGAGGATGCTGTGGGAGACGGTGTCAAATGCTTTGCTGAAGTCAAGGTAGACCACATCCACCGCTCTGCCATCGTCAATCCACCTTGTTACGTCTTCATAAAAGGCTATGAGGTTGGTCAAACACGACTTCCCCTTGGTGAAGCCGTGTTGACTGTCCCTGATGACCCTCTTATCCTTGATATGTCTTAAGATGGCACCAAGGATAAGGTGTTCCATCACTTTCCCAGGGATGGAGGCGAGGCTGACCGGTCTATAGTTGCCCGGGTCCTCCTTCTTGCCCTTTTTGAAGACCGGAGTGACATTTGCTTTCCTCCAGTCCTCAGGCACCTCTCTTGTTTCCCAAGATTTGGCAAAGATGATGGAGAGTGGTCCAGCAATGACTTCAGCCAGCTCCCTCAGCACCCGTGGGTGCATCCCATCTGGACCCATGGATTTATGGATGTCCAGATTGCTTAACTGGCCCCTAAGCCAGTCCTCATCAACTGAGGCAAACTCCTCCATTAAAACAGGAGTAACAGTTCCCTACCTATAGGAGCATTATGAGAATAAATACATAAATGTTTCCGAAGTGTTCAGACAATACGGACGCTGGTGTTGTAAAATTAGCTGGAAGTACAGCTTTGGTATACAAGGTCTAAACAACTCAGTGACTTTGAAAATCAAAAACCAGGTGGCTCGTCATGTGTTCAAGGTGTAAAACTTTGCACCACGCGGACTGGATGTGGAAAGTTTAGGTGGGTTATAAAATAGGACAAATTAATCTGCAGCCCTGCATGCCATCTCTGGTTTAGGCTGTGTTAATTCGGCCAAGCCAGGCCCCTCCGGCCGCGGCCAGGACACGCACAGGGCGCCAGGGCCACCGTGCACCCCCCGGCCACTGCGCTCTCGAAACGAACACGGATTAAACCCAAGAGCCGCGGCGGGACAAGTGGCAGCTTTTCAACTCGCCGTCCCTGCCGGCCCGGGCTGCGCGGGAGCGGGACGCGAGAGCCCAGCGCGTTGAAGCGGCCTCTTGGCGGCCCGGGCCGTGCGGAGCCCCGCGGCCGCCCCGGGCGCTGCGCAGCGGGCGGTGCCTCAGGCCGCCCCGCCCATGCCGGCCGGGCCCGTCACGGCGGCGCGTCACGCGGGCGGCCGCCAAGATGGCGAAGGTGTCGGAGATGTACGACGTGACTTGGGAAGGTAACAGCGCGGCCTCCCGGCTGGGGCCAGCGCCGGGCCCGGACCGGCCGGCCCCCGGGCGCAGGGTGGGGCGGCGGTGCCCGCCCCCGCGCGGTGCCCCCGGAGTCCCGCTGCGCGGCGGGCCCGGGGCAGGCCGGCGCCCGTGCCCCGGAGCCGGGCGGTGGCCGTACCCAGGCGGGGCCGGCGGGCGGCCGCTTGGCAGCTGCCGGGCTCCCCGGGCTGCGGGCGTCCGGCCGGCACAAGCGCGGCGGCGTTGTGTGAGAAGCGGAGTTGGCGGCCGGTGCTTGCGCCCTCGGCGGGCGGCGGCGCCCACCCGGCCCTCCCGCCGGCGTGTGGCCGCCCGGAGGGCAGCGGGGCCCCGTGTCTGTCCCCGCTGCGCGGCGGGGAGACCTTCCCCGCTTGGAGCCGTCCAGCCGCCGCACCGCCCTGCCGGGACTGACCCGGGGCTGGGGAGGGGGGTGCCCCTGACCCCCCGAAATACAAACACAGCGCTTGCAAGTGAAAGCGGCCTCTCGGCTGGGCCAGCAGGTTGTGTCTCAGTCCACTTCTGGAGAGCCTGAGAGTTACCTGATGTTTTCCTAAAATTTGATCATGAGCGTTTGTGGAAGCGCCCTCAGAAACTCTAAAGTGACATAAATACCTTCTGAAGTTGACCTGTCATTCTGAATAGTTCTCTTGTAAGCAAGTGTATGTTCAAATGCAAGTTTGGTAGAGTCTGCTATTAGGAATAAGTTACTGCTTTTCCATAATAATTTTATACATAAAGGAAGAACCTTTAGGCAGGTGATCCAATACATACCAAACATTATACAGTACAGGAGATAATGTAGAATGTAGAGACAAGCTACGTGATTTTTTTTTTTAAATTTATTTATGTGCCGCTAATCTGCGAATTGAACAATCTAGGGGAAGGAAATAAAAAATTAATAGAATAATTTCCTGAGCATAGGTTGTTGGTTGGTTTGATTTTTGTAGTAAGGGCATAAGAGGAAGAACGTTGCATGGGATGGATTTTAGCAGATGTCAGTAACTTCCTCATCAGAACTAGTGCCCAGGCTCTTTCCTGCATTGTCTCCTGGAGGACTCTGAAGGAAAACAAAATGTAATTTGAAATATTCACTTTTCAGCTCAAATTGCATTAACCTCATAAAATATTTTAGCTGATATTGAAGAAAATAGTGCTGTAACTGGATGGTTAAGGATGAGGGGGACTTTTTTGCCAGCGTGTCTGGTGGTTGGTTTATATGTGGTTTTGCTCTGATGTTTGGTTGCATCACTGTGATGTCATTAGACTAATTTAGCACTTTTGGAAAAGATTGGTTGCCTCTTATGTATCTTGTGAGAAGGTATAGCAGTTGTGAAGCTTAGCTTGAATAGAGAGCAGGCAGGCCACTGTATGGGAGGGGCAGTTGTATGGAGCATTACTGGTGTAATTGTCAGGTTTTCCCAGAAGCTGCTCTAAAAACAGCCTGTATAAAGAACTTTCCCAGTTTTTATTTTGCTTGAACATATATTGTTGCAAAACCCAGAGTTTTCATAGAATCATAGAATGTCCTGAGCTGGAAGGGACCCACAAGGACCGAGTCCAACTCCCGTCCCTGCATGTGACAACCCCACAGTTCACACCATGTGTCTGAGGGCCTTGTCCAGTCTCTTCTTGAACACTGTCAGGCTGGGGGCCGTGACACCTCCCTGGGGAGCCTGTTCCAGTGCTCCACCAACCTCTGGGTGAAGAACCTTTTCCTGATGTCCAACCTGAACCTCCCCTGGCACATCTTCCTGCCATTCCCTCGGGTTCTGTCACTGGTCACCAGAGAGAAGAGGTCAGCGCCTGCCCCCCTCCTCCCCTTGTGAGGAAGCTGTAGCCATGATGAGGTCTCCTCTCAGTCTCCTCCAGACTGATCAAACCAAGTGACTTTGGCTGCTCCTCATACATCTTCTTCTCCAAATCCTTCGCCAACTTTGTAGCCTCTTCTGGACACTTCAGTAGCTTTATATTTTTTTTATCTCATGGCAGCCAGAACTGCGCACAGAGCTCCGGGTGAGGCCGCACCAGCGCAGAGCAGAGCGGGACAATCCCCTCCCTGCCCGGCTGGCCGTGCTGGGCTGGATGCACCCAGGACACGGTTGGGCCCTCTTGGCTGCCAGGACACACTGTTGGCTCAAGTTCAACTTGCCATCGACCAGAACCCCCAGATCCCTCTCCGCAGAGCTGCTTTCCAGCATCTTGTCCCCCAGTCTGTATGTACAGCCAGGGTTGCCATGTCCCAGGTGCAAAATCCGGCACTTGCCCTTGTTGAACTTCATGCAGCTGGTGATTGCCCAGTTCTCCAATTTGTCCAGATCTCCGTGCACGGCCTCTCTGCCCTCGAGAGTGTCAACAGCTCCCCCCAATTTTGTCTCATTGTCAAACTTATTATTCCATCAAGTCCTGCATCCAAGTCATGTATGAAGACAGATCATTTCTTTTGGCTTCCTGTAGACTGCTTGCATGTTTTTAGGGAGCAACAAACATCGTGGCAAGTGCGCCTGCTTCTTTGAACCCACAGTGTTTTGATTTATATGCACAAAGCTTGCTAACTTAAGAGAACCTAATACCGAAACAGATATTTCAGTCATTTGGAACCAGCCTGTATATGTGACAGGACTGATTGTAATTAAAACTAGACATTTATTTAACTCTTTTTTTCTTTTATTTTTTTTTTTAAATCCCTGATTGCTACTACCCAACCTTGTATTATGTGCTCTATGTAAATCTGCCTCCAAGACTTAATTTATTATTGGCTGACACTTTTGATAGCTTTCTTAGTAAAGAAGTCATTAAGTTTGACAACATTGTAAAAAGCCTTGCCTAAGTTCTACTGCAATTTTTAACATTTTTGTTCACCTATCTTTTATTTAAAATTCAGTATTTGTAAAATTAGTAAGCCTCTTTAATAAAGATTCACATGAATGAGGACATTTATTTTTACTTTGTTTTTTCGTCATCAGCTGATATACTATGCTCTGTCGTGCTGTTTCTTTCCGTCACTGTAAATGCCGTATTTTGGTGATGAATGGTAGATGTGTGTTCTGTCAATACACAATTCAGACACTATTCCATTTAGAATTACACTCAAATGGAGGCATTGATAATTTCCAAGTAAATGAGTAGGTAGAAATCAGACAGCTTATTTATTTTTATGTGTTTAGCTTGTCAGCCTTTGTGAATGTTTTGTCTTCTCTCACATTCTTGCTGTCTAACTTTGAATTTCCAGGGACTGTGATGTGTCTAGAACCATTTAACTTTACCCATGCAAATGAAATGTAACCCTGTGGTGGTTTTGGTTGAATTTCAAAATACAAAATGTAGCACAATAACAGTCTTATGAGCGATCCGAGATCAACTCAGGTAGATGGAAGGAAGCTCAGTGCTTAATTTTTACTGTCAGTTATGTTAACTATGCATTTTGAAGTGCAAGAAAAACTGACAGTGTTTAGATCTATCGTTGTGTTTGTTTTTCCAGCTGTTGTGAAGTTTAAAAAAAATATTGGCAACAGTTATTGTGGTACCTTCATATTAGTAAAACCACTATCTAGTAATGAAAAATATTTTTCTTAAATTTCCTCAAAACTTGCTGTTGTATATGGAATATCTACATATTTATATATGTGTATGTGCATATAAAAATCACATTCTTAACAATCTCCTGATACAGAGGATAAATAAAACCTAGGCTAGGGTCTGCTCTCTAGCTGGCTCCATGAGCATTCTTGCTCTCCTGGAGCTCTGATTCATAGTAAAGGTGCTCTTGAAACAAAATTCCTAATGCTAAAATAGACCATCTTTGCCGTCTTACCTAGATAAACAGTGATAATTTTTATACTTTTGGGTCCTTCGTAGTGTAGAAAGCCTTCACTTCCATGTCTGCTGTTCTTGAGGCTCCTTTCCGTAGGAACGTGTAGGTTCTTTTTAGAGTGGCAGTTCACAGCATCTTGCTTACACTGGTAAACGTGAGCAGTGATTGGGTTCTCATAGTTTTTCTAATACTTCAAGTGAAAATTTATTCACCTAGAGCAGAAATGCCATTTTAGTATTGTTTGGAAATGTGACTGTGAAACTACTTGAGAGAAATCTCTTGTAGCCTATTTTTCCTAACCATGGGTAATGTGCATTCAATTTTATTATTTATTGGATAACTAAGTGTAAGGTTTTTTTACTGCATATGCTACTAACCTGAGAGACTGCAAACTCAGAAGTTGAACTGATTACATTAGAGCATGAGCACAGTTTGTGTGATACCGTTTCAGAGGTCTCATGCCCCTATCTGTTCCCTAGTAGTTAATATTAGTAGAAGTCACTTTTTTAGATCTGTTGCTCTCTATACACATTTTCCATATGCACGTTTTCCAGAAATAAAATTAAAATTCCATTACTATCTGGAAATCTCAATAGTTTATTTTTATTTTTTTTCTCCCCTCAGACATGCGTGATAAAATGCGGAAATGGAGGGAAGAAAACTACCGAAACAGTGAGCAGATAGTGGATGTTGGAGAAGAATTAATTAATGAATATGCATCTAAACTTGGAGATGACAGTAAGAAAACAATCATTATTTTTAGAACTTTCATTGTCTGATTTTGTTTTCTTTTTTTCAGCCTCTATTTTGTATTTCTGTGTTGCCTTTCTGTATCTGCTGTTATTGATAAAATAGATATTATTTTCTTTGTCTAAGAGGCTGCCAGAATTCCTAGATTTCTCTCCCAAATATGGACTGCAGGGAGAAGAGGGGTAAAAATTACCTACTAGAACTGTTAAATTGCTATACTGGTAGTTAGACCATTATGTGAAAACTTAGCATGAAACTGTTATCTAGGTGTTATTTGGCTGATTTTCTGTTCTTCAACACTGTGGCAAAAGTTGAAGTGTATCTTTTTGTAACAGCGAAAGCTATTCCTTAGTCAACTCATACCTACCTCAAGAATTAATATTGATGCTGTTTTTATTATAACATTACATTTGTGATATTATATTTTAAGGTAAATCTAAATTTCCACTATTCATGAAATTATTATTTTCAGCAGATATTAACTACCTTATACTAATTTCAGTAGGTAGAGGCTTGGATATAACGTTTCATACTAGAAGATATTTGTTTAGAAACATGTCACAATACAATAGCAGTCTTTACCATAAGCATAAAATTTAAAAAAAGGTATAACAAACAAGGTTGTATAGGTTTGGTATTAATCTCACATAGGTTTTTATTTTAATGCTCATTCTTCTTTCTTCTTTTTCCCTTTTTTATAATTCAGGTGATTTAATATAGACATTTCGTAATACATTTCTTTTCTAGTTCTTTCATTTTATTAACTGCTGTCACAAATAGATTTTGAGCAGCCACAGCAATGCATTGTATTTACTAGTAAAAGAGTATTCCATACAATTAACTTTGCTCAGCTTTAAGTTAACTTTAATTTCAAATAATTTCAAACAATTCACTTCAACCGGTGTTCCAGTAATTAAAATCCCCATGGTCATTTCAGAAAGACACTTTGCCTCCCTGTCTTGTCAGATGAGGAATCTTTCAGTGTTGGGTTTGGGGCTCTGCAGATAGGATTTGTTTTATATCGGTGCTTTGCTCTGGTTCTGTCTTATCCCCTCTGAGCTGTAAGTCTGTTCTGGAGTTCTTTCCATTGTAAAGAGCATGGCCACTGCAAATGTTGTACTTTTATGGATAGAAATACATGGATAATCTCCCCAAAGTATCATGTATTGAAAACACCTCTATGCACAGCAGTGAGTCATGAAGTGCATTTGGAGATTCAGGGCCTGAGGACTGTAACTGTGAGGAACGTGCTTGTTTTTAGGCTGTGTGGGTCACCTGAATACACCCCCCTGCAGGAGGGTTGATGTAAGTTCCCTCTGCTTTAGAAGAACTTTGAGAACTAACCTTTATTTTACTTTCTTCATACCACGTTACTACAAATTTATGAGAATTGTGTTTTAGTAAGAAATTGTTGAGGAGCTTGATGCTTCTCTCAGACCTTACTGACGCCTTTCTGAAACACTGTTCTCAGTAATACAGGCTGAGTCGTTCCTTTCTTGTCAGTACTGAGTTTGTCCTTTTCGAGTTAGAGGTATTTTATTCTTTCATAAACTTGACATTGAGGATTCATTAGGTAAATGAGCTGCAATGTTCCCAAGGTTCTTAGCAAATGCGTAAAAGTATATGAATTTTATTGACATATTTGCATTCTGTTTGTCTTTAAAAGTAGTATCAGAATGACAAGAAAAACTGACAACCAAAAAAAATCCCAAATACCTGCAGCAGACCTAGAATTCTTTCTTGGGTAGCCATGGAAGGTGAATGAGTTGTGTATGATGGATGTTCAAAATGGCTAATTTCAGAATGCATATAGAAAGGAAAACAATTATTTGGACGTCTCTGTAACTTGCCTCCTCAGGCGGAAGACATCCAATGTAATTGGGAGAAAAAAAAAGATTCTATAATTATTAGAGTTTTTAAAATAGAAACAACTTATCGATTATTCAGTCTAAGGGGTGGGGCTACTATCATCCACAACGTAATTTTAATTAAAAGTTGGGATTTTCTTCTGGACAATCAGTAGTTCAAAGCTGTAGAGCTGGACTTCAAAGTAGAGGTATAAGACCTTTGGCTGCTCCTTTTTTTTTTTTTCCTAAGCTTGAGCAAGAAAGCCCTAATACAGATTAGAAAAAAACACACCCCTCTGGACATGTCACTTGGTTCTCTTACAAGTATTCTTTTGCCTAATATCTGACACTAAACTGTGCTAGGGTTAGACTATCAAAGCAGAGGTGTGATCAAATGGGGAGAGCCATTTCATAAACTATAAAAGTATCTTATTCTTGCGTTTACAATTTTTTTTCAAAAACATGTATTTTATATCATGGAAATATGTTATCTGTATTTTGTCTGTATCTGTGTATTTTTACATTAATGGAAAAAATGTATACAGTTGTCTTACAAATAGTTCCAATGGGAAAGAAAGGTTACAGGCAAATTAAAACTTGTTCCTCTTTGTATACTTAGCAAGAAATAGTAATTTCTTTAAAAAATAGTGGGAAATCATATAATAAAAACTATTTTTTAAAATGACAGGCCCGTTGTTATTTTTATTTTATGTTTTGTTTTATATTTTTATTTTGGAAGACATTTGCTTCTGTTTCAGTTATATGCAATATTGGGTGCACCTAGGTGGGTTTACTTGAGTTCAAATGCTTTGTTCTTCTAATTCTTGTGTTACATGTTTCCCTCTACTATAACCTCTCTTTTCTGCACCTTGGGTAGCTACACCGTTAAGTTCTTTACATTCAAGAACTTGGTAGGCCTAGAACAGAAATAATGTCATCTGTTATTGATTTAGAGAAATCGAGGAAGAAGACAACATTTGTAGGATTTGCAGTGAAAGAGTGAAGGGAAATGTATTTTCTTTCTAGCCCAAATGGCTGTTCTCCAGGTCCAATCAGAGAGCAAGTCCTAATGGGGATCTGTTTAGAAGACTGCAGCTATAATGTTAGGAAAAGCAGAGAGTTAGAGCTTTTTTGCCTTTCAAGATGTGAAAAGGTACTTTGTTACTAAAAGCAATAAAATTGCTTAAATGCATTTTTAATTATTTCCAGGAGTTTCTTAAAATGTCCCTATCTCAGTAGTGATCCATGTGAGTAGAAGGGGAAAAATACACAGACAGAATTCATTAATCTCATTTACATTGTAGGTGTTTCCCACTGCCTTAAGAAAAATCAATTATCTGCATTTAATGTCTCTTTTGTGTCCAGTTTGGATAATATATGAACAAGTGATGATTGCTGCTCTGGACTGCAGTCGAGATGATTTGGCATTGGTAAGTTTCCAAGTTGACTTTTCCTTCAAACCTTAATTTTTCTTCCTGGGTATGTGTTCCAGGTAGTTCTTTGGACAGTTAGAGGTTATTCTGTACTCCATAGCTTGGACTTGTAGAATATCTATCAAGAAATACATTGCTGGGAAGAAACCACCTCCACCCACCTTCTCTAATGTGTAACTTTTGTTTAGGCAGATCATGTCTCTTCCAATAGCCATAAAAATATTTACAGCTGCTCGAGTATGGGCTAAATGTCAAGAATAATATTGAAGTTGCCATATTGTACAGAGAGTGTTTGTTTATTGAAAAACTCTCAAATTATATTGAGTTTTTTTGAATGTTTGGAGGTAAAATGTCCTGTCATGTCATATGTCATGTTGGCTATCATAAAAAAAAGTCATCGACATATAGGAGCAAGTCTTCAAGATTAATAAGGAGCTGGACTGCAAAATGTATAAGAAAGGGCTGAGAGATCTGTTAAGTCATGAGAAAACTAAGAAGGGGTTTTATTGCTGTCTTTGAACATGGGCTAATGGGAAGGTATAAAGGTGGAGATAGATCTTTGTAGATGTGCAGCAAAATACAAGTGTGAGAGACATAAGCTGCAACAAAGGAAACTCCAATTAGATACTAGGAAAATGTTTTTAACGGTGGACTTAGTGAACACTTTGGGAAAAGCGGCATAGAGAGGCTGTGGAATCTCCTTTGGAGATGCTCAGGAGTGGACTGGGATATGACTGTGCACTCACTTGGAAGCTGGCTCTGTTTCGAGTGGGGACTTGGAGCAGGTGACTTCCAAAGGTCTCTTGCAATCCCAATTATTCAGTGATTCTTGATAAAAATATTGTTAATAGTTCAGGTACTGGAACAGGCTGCCCATGGAAGTGGTTGAGTCACCATCCCTGGAGGTGTTTAAAAGACACGTACATGTGGTGCTTAGGGACATGGTTTAGTGTCAGGGTCAGGTTAACAAGTTGGACTCAATGATTCTGAGGGTCTCTTCCAACCAGAATTATTCTATGATTCTATAATGGATATTTGGGTTTAGTCTGTTTGTGTGCCAATTTATTTGAATTATACAAACAACAACAAATGAGTTTATTTAGAACTGTTAACATCTGTTCACTAGATTAAAAACAAAAACAACAGCGAAACAAACCAAAAAAACCCAACCAAGCTTAGCTAATCCTTTAAAAGCAGCAACTGAAGAAGGCAAAAGTGTGTTTTGCAGGCAAATTTTAATAATCTTTTCATCTGTCCTTCACAAAATGCTGAGGAAAAAACCTTGAGCTTGTCTTGTGCCCTGAACACCGGCAAGCTTGAGCTTATTCTAAGTAAAAAGGAAGATATTTCAGGAGTCCAGGTCTTTCGTGGGGATTACTCTTCCACTGCCTCGTTCTCTATGATGTGGTAAAATACCCCATAAAGTCATTGAGGTTTACGTGATGTCATTTGGGTAAAACTTAATGGTCTGTGGTATACAAGGGGTCAGACTAGAGGACGTAGTTGAGAGAAGGGCAATTTCAAAGTAGGCAGAACTAGATAAGTTCCTCTTGCATCCCATATGTGTATGGTAAAATGGAGTACGCTGGAAAATACAGCACAACATACTGAACTTGTCATGAACCCACTGAACTTCCCTTTCTTGTATTCCTCAGAAGAAAATACTGTTGTAGTACAGCTGTCTGTTTAAACAAAACGAAACAGACTTACTGTTTAAATAAATATATTTCTGTGTTCTGATTTATAGCTAAAACAGTTTTAGTCTTTATTTTCAGGGTCTTTTTAGGAAGACTTTCACAAAATTGTTGAGGGAGCCAGTGTTGAAAGATCAGTTGTGAAACACTGTTTTTACTAACCCTGGCAGGGATTTTAAATCTCATTTTCTGTGCCCTCTAAGGAATATTGCTTGAGATGAGGGGAAGTGCAACATTTTATATGCAACTCAGAAAGGAGGTTAAAAGCTTAGAGGGAAACTTAGTTGTGGTTTGGTTTTTCGTGTTTTTGTTTGTTTGATTTGTTTTTGTTTTGTTTTGCATTTTTAAAAATTTGATTGATTTATAATAAAGGAGTAGTTAATTTGAACAAGTCAACATCATATGTGGCTTTTTACTACAGCTGTAGCCCCAAAGCAAACAGCTTTGGAACTTCTGTTTTTAGCAGTGAGCTTTTGGCAGCTGTGACACATTTTGCTTAGGGGGATAGGTCTCATCTGCTCCGAATGAGGAGGCTGAGATAGTTTTCAGAGTCATTTATCTGACTTCTGTTTTTTTTCTTTTTCTTTCCTTTTTGTATTGCTGTTGTCCTCTCTGGCCTGCACAGAATGAATGTGTGTAACACGTGTCCCTGCTGCAGTCAGCCAGTTCTTTCACGTGCCTTTTGATGAAATTGCCTTTGGTTGACAGGCACTTGCACCACCAGTGTTTCACATGCTGAAGTTCAGATTTATATTTCTTTGCCTTTGTCAGGCCTTTAGAGTTAAAAATTGACATAATTTAAGAAGTCAGAAAGCAATTTAACTGCAAATTAAGTTTTCACATAGAAATTAGTTTTACCATTGTAACTGCTGAGTTTCTGAGAGAATCTCGGAAGTGGGTTGTTGACATAGTGCAGAACCAGTCCTTAGTAATTTAAATTATTATGGGGATTACAGGTTAAATTTAAAAAGGAGACATTCCGAGCTCCTGAGTCAGAACATTTTGAAGATATAGCTAGTGTAGTCTATTCATGCACTTGTGTTTTCAAAAGTGTTGCAGCGAGTTGTTCATCACTGTCTCACAACTTTTCATGTCACTTTTTTGTGCCTGATGTTTTAATCTACAGAAGTTTATTTTGGCCTCGTGGCTGCTGTATTCAGTTGAATAATGATCGTGTCGTCAGATCTAATGTGAACAACTCAGGTCTTGTAGGACTCCTGCACTTGAATGCTACTTCATCAACTTTTTTATATTATCAACGGGATTTTTCTAGATGTAAAAGTTGATCTGCAGATTGTTGAGTTGAGTATTATTGCAAATGTTACCATTTTTAACATTTAAAAATTTTATTGGAGAAAAGCAGTACATGTTTTTAGATTGAAAATCACTGTCCTTTGGGATTCCCAGACCACTGGGCCACAGAGGGGGTTTATTGTCTGCAAAAGTTCTTCTTAAAATCTAGAAGAATGTTTGTATGGTAAAAGCTGGAATGAAACTACTTTTCTGGAGTTCTGTGCAAGTTGTCATGTCTCTTAAGAATGTTCGCAGGTTAGTTCAGATGTCATGTAGTGTGCTGCTAAGTACATGTAGTTTTTTATGACTGTTGTCCAGAGCAGCAGTTGTTCACCTGGACATCACTCAGAGTGCCAGTAAACTGTTTCTGTGATAAACCTTAGTATTGCTATGTGGAATAGCATTGTTGAGGTCTTGGTTCATTGGAAACTAAGATGAACATGATGAAAATAGTCAGTGTTTAGTTGAGGCTAAGCATTACTTCTTTGATTACATTTCCCTTTCTCCCTTCTCTTTTTGCGTCTAGCAGATATGCGAGTATTTCTCTTTGCTGTGCTCTGACAAGCTGTTTAACTATAGAAACAGAGAAGGAATCTACACAATTTTACTGATTTGCTTCTGTATTTTTCCATGGCCAGTGGATGTGATGAGATGGAACAGATTATGTAGATAAGGCCTCTGCTAGATCCTTAGGTCTGAAGAACAAGTTTATAAATAAATGCCTGGAAAAGGGGGTTTCTGTGTGAAGCTTTTAATGGGATTCAAACCACTGGTCTTTTTGAAAGCCTGGGGACTGTCCTGCCTCCCACCATAATGAGTCAGCTACAAACTTTGCGATGTGATCTAGACACATTCCTGATATGGTTAGAGCTAGTTTGCTCTGGGGAAGTTGTGACTCAGTCCCTCTACCAAACATCCTTTTTGGCTAATCCAGAGAAAGCTGCCTATAATGAATTCCTTTTATCCAGCCCATGTGTCTCATTGATTTCAGGAGTTTGAAGCTATTCCTCTTCTGCCAGCAGGCTCAACCCAAACCAGTGACAAACATTTTCTTTGGATTTCAATTTTTATTTTAAAAATAAACACAGAGCGTAGTATTAGCATAGTTTGTACCATTGCAAGATATCCATTTATTAAAGAAGCATCACATAAGCTCTTACTGTCTCTATTTTGTGTTGTGGTTTTTTTTTTTTACTATATTGTGTTATTTTGAGGCAACTAAGAACTAAGTAGACTTCAAGTTTTAATAGTATCAGAACTGTTTTAGTAGGTGAGTTAAGCTTTCTAGACAAATAACTTTTTCCAAGAAGGCTTCACTATCTAGTGACCCATATGGAAGATATTTATTAGAATTAGTCTTCTAACAGACAAAGTTTCAGTTTCTGAGGTTCTCTTCATCAATACATTTTATGGCTTATTTCAAAAATTGGTATTTGCTTTTACTTAGAAGTGCCATTTCAGATTGTTGAGTTCATCAGCCAAGGACTTTTTTTTTTTCTTCCAGCTTTGTGTAGATAATTACATTCACAATAATATTTTTTGTTTTATTTGTATAGTTTTGTCTTCAGGAGCTAAGGCGGCAGTTTCCTGGGAGCCACAGAGTTAAACGATTAACTGGAATGAGATTTGAAGCTATGGAAAGGTAAAACCTGAATTTAAAAAAAATGTACTTTCTTTCTGGAAAGATGCTTTCTGTTTCTTAAAAAGGAATTTGTGCACTATAAAAACATGGCAAAGCAACACTGGGCAGTTTCATTATGGAAAATAATGATGTGCATGATCATGTTACAATGTTTAGGTGTTTTTATTGCATTTTTGCATCTACTATGCAGTGTTTGATTTTTGCAATCTTCCCATCAGACTTCATAGATAAAAAAGATCTCTTACTTGACAACATAAGTCATTATACAGTAAAACACTAGGCACTGTTTTAACAAAGTCTGAGAGGTATACATTTCATATACAGGAGCATATGAAAATCAGTAATAACATCTTTTGCCTTTGTTGTTCTCTGATTACTGCAGTGCATAGCTCTTTTTGCTTGTTTTCTCAGTGCGAATAAATTGAATAATTCTATTAATAAAATTATTAATTTATCATTAATTAATAAGAATTAAATCTATAGAGTTAGTTATGGAAACAACTCAGAAAACATACCTAATAGAATGGCAGAACCTAAAAGTCAGACTGGCCTTTTTGAAATGATCTATAGAAGGCTTATAGCATATGAAATTTAACAGGAATTATTAAAATAATGAACAGCTTAAAACTTTAGCATTTTCCAAGAGGAATGACCTCGGGGGTTGAGGTTGACCTTTACTGTCCATCTTTCTCCTTTGGATACAACTTTGATATCAACTTTATTTTCTAAAGTACTTGTCTTGGGTACTGAGAAGGTCTTTCAGCTTCCAGTGCCTTTGAATGCTGGCAAATCAGTTGTATGCCATATTTTACATAGACTTGGTGAGATTTAGAGCTTTTGGGCCATCTTGATAGGAAGGAATTGGAACGTAAAAGTAAACCCCTAAATGCTTTTTTTTTTTTTGGTAGTTTTTCTTTAGCAGATCTTCTTCATCCATTACATCCTTGCAAAATTAACTTTGGAAATCTTATTTGATATGAGCCACCAATGAATGTCCATTGCTTGGATCAAAAAGGGTGGATAACTGGATTCCACAACCACAGGAGCAGCTACACATTCCATGTTTCACTCTCGCTTTATATCAAATACACGTTTATAAGGAATTTCCATGAAATTTGGCTCTTTCTGTCTTGGTTTGATGTAGCATAGGAAGAAAGTGAGGGAATGGCAGCAGATTCCAGCCCTCCCCACCCCCCGCCTTTCCTGAAACCTATTCAGAAGTGTGGAAGATCATAATTCTGTTAAGGCTCATGTGACTGCATTGAAGATGTTATTGCATGGGAACAGATCTTTGTGGGAGATGCACAAACATTATGGGTTGTTACAGCAATCAAGTGAGATTGAGCTACAGCTTTCCAAAAGTGCTCATAAAAATTCTCGATAAAATATCTGTCAGGTTAGGTCCTTGAGACTGGAATATCAAGGAAGCAGAGATATGAATGAAAGCTGAGGTTTCATCTTCATAGATTTTCTCAGAAGTCAGAGAAGAAAGAGGCTTCAGCTCTAGTTTGTCTTGAACAGGAACCCATCTGCAGGAGCTCTAAGCCATGCCCTGGAGAAGCCTGTCTCTCTCCACTGACTATAAATGCAGCCTAGGGAGACTTAGGCTGGAGGCATCACATCTTCAATTGAAGAAGTCAGCTTCTTGTTAAATTCTAGGTGACTTCTAGGAGTTGCTAAGGTCCTGCCTTCTCTAGCAGGAAGAGGAAACAGGGAAGAGCATCCCTGTAGACTGAGGCATTGCCGTAGGCACCAATCAAAAGAATAGTACTCCGTAATCAGTCTTGTAAAATACATTTGGTAAAGCAGAGAACATGAATACAGCATTTTACAGCACGTCTGTAGCAGTCACCTTCTACTCCTTTCTGCTTCTGCACTTCCTTTCACACTTGTTCTCATACCTTATGGTAACCAGACCAGACAGCTGAGCGATGCTCACGTCAGCGGTGCTTAGGGAGCAGAAAGAGTATGTAAAATGGATGTTCCAGGGGAGAAGGGATGTGTGGCATCAAAGTCAATCAGCGGTACCTCTAAGAAACTGCTTGTCAATCTGTACATAAAAACACAAAGTATGTCCTAGCTATGTGGTGACAGTACAACAGCTGTGTAGTCAAATGTGATTTGAATAGAATTATTTCATTTGTCCAGTTTGGGTTCTGTACAGAGCTCGCTGAACACACAGATCTCTTTCCCAGAAGATTTAAAGCATTTATAGCAGCTGGAGTGGCCTGTTTCGAGCATACTTGAAATCGCAGAATTAATTAATAAAACCTATGTAGTGATGGTGGAAAACATTTTCCTTCAAGATTTATGGTATAGTCTAGGAGTGGACTCTTATGAGAATCCCCCCTGTGTACTGTATGTGGCTGCTTATACTTCATGAAATCATAACAGAAGAGACTTACGTGGAGTTTTAAATTACAGCAATGAAGTGATTTTGGATGCCTTCTCAAATTTGGGGGTTTCTGTTTCTTGGGAGAGGTGAGAGTTGGGATGTGATGATTGAACCTATTGGGTACAGAAAAAGAGAGAACAGACAGGAGAGCAAGAAATCCTGTGTCTAAAAAAAAAAAAAAGTAATAGTAATAAATATAAGTTGCTGCTTGAATAGTATTCCGTGAGGCAATTACCGTATATTTTTAAATGGTGACATGAAACTCTGCTTTTCTTATTTAGCACTCACTTCAGAATTTTGTATGAGTAGAGTTTGCTTAAATATATTTGATATAAAAAAATGTAGGAGGGTTATTAACTATTGCAAAGACATTCACAAAGTTGGGAGTTCTGTCTTAGCAGAAATAAATGTGCATTATTTCTTTGAACAGGTATGATGATGCTATCCAGTTATATGATAGAATTTTACAAGAAGATGCAACTAACACAGTAAGTTTAAAAGATTTTTCTGAACTTCAGTGGTTTGTTGTTTGAAATTGTCGTAACATTTTGTGGGTTTCACTGTGGAAAAACATATGTCTGTATTATTGTATTTGTTTCCCTTTGTTTCCTAGTATGATAACCTATGCTGCCTTCATTAGAACAAATGAGATTTGTTTCATGATGAGAAGGTGTCATGTAAATACCTGCTTAAACACTGAATTTAGAAGACAGGATTATAACTAGCAACCTTTTCAGCAGTATTAGTAGGGTTTAGATAGGGCCTTTCAGCTTTTCCGTTTGCCCTGAATATTCAGTGTTTAAAAGGCCGGTATAGTCTGCCATGTGTCTTCTGTCTTCCTAATGATTAATCTTACTTAAAGATTGTGTGAATACACTCAGGTAGTGCTTGAATAGCAGTTGATTTCTTGTCTAGTAGACTTCACTAGCTTTTGAATCAAACTGCTATAAAGCTTGCCAATTGTATAAAACAAAATATGAGACAGGCTGTACTTTTAAGCATTTTTTTGAGTACTGTGTAAGGCACCTTTAGCTATTAGATGCCAAAGTGAGAGTCTGGGGAAACTTGTAGCAATATATATTAATGCATTTTTTTTTCCACAAGGATAAAACTAGAAATATGGAGAAACTATGGAGTTTCAAATTTTTATATCCCATGTTACAAAGTCAGTTAATTATTATTAATCATTGTCTGAGGGTATATGTTTGTCTGCATGACTCGGTTTCAAGGAACTGATTCCTTTATTGGGTGAACTTCTATGTACATGTAATACTTGGGATATTGCAGATGTTTTGGCAGTCTCACGTAAACCTTCTTGGTGTGTTCGGAACCTCTGCCTTTCTTCAGTCAGCTTATTTGATATGGTCTGCTATTCAGGAGGGGAAAACCCACAGAAACACAGATAACTGGGGGGTAACTAGGATATGCCAGAGCTGGATAGAGATAAAGTGCCATCACTTTAACTTAAGTAAACCATTAAAAAAAAAAAACAAAAAGAAATGCACCAAAAAGCCCCTCAAAACAAAACAAAAACCAACAACTAAGAAACACCCAAAACCACAAAATTATTTTCCAGGCAGCACATCTGTAAATGTTAGTACCAAACTGAGCACTCGAAGACAGTGGCAGATTAAAATCTGTGACTTTTAGCAGTGATAGAACTCATATTTTTTTGTGCAAGAGTAATATGAAATATTTCAAATTTTCTCTCTTTTTTGCTCTCCCTAGAGCAGTACTACTTTATGTTCTGTGAGACAAATGTAGGTGATCTGCAGTTGTCCTTTGAAAGTCTGTAGTGTTTTTGAGTAGAAGTTTGAGCACAAGGTGTCTGCAGTAAGTGCCAGTGGATTTTATCAGTGTACAGCCCAGAGTTTCAGAGACACCAAGTCTTCAGAGTCACGTTAAAACAAGATGGAACCCATCTACAGTGAAGCTACAAGAACAGGTCACCTGGGCGCACATTTTATGACCTTCTGCTGAAGCCAATGGGAAATGGAGCACCATGTTACAATGACTTCTGTGGACCACATGTGTGTTTTTGGCAGTTCTGCTCTTCAGCTGTCTCAACATGGCTAACATCATCTGAGTGGTTTGCTGGATAGATTTCTAAAATGAAATGATATATTTAAATAAGTAATATCCATGACTATTACCTAATTTGGATTTCCTCCTTAAAAAATCATAAAGATCCATAAAATGGTAATATTTAGAAGCATAAGATGTAAATATTAAAACAGCTGCATGATCTATTGGATTTCTTAAGATACGAGAACAGAAATGGAGTGTTAAATGCAAAGCAAAGGTTCGTTCCTATATAACTATAGAATAGGTTGGCTATGGCTCGTATGCGAAGAGTGAAAGTTAAATAGGAAGTTTTGATAAATTGTCATGTGCAGATTTCTTTGTGTCTTTTACCTGTTAATATTTCCATGCACACATGTGGCTGCTGTAGGAAAATAAATATTCAAGATATAAAAAAAAAACCCCTGTTGCTGAGTTTGTCTTGGCACTCATAGCAATTTCTCCTGGTCTGCTGACACATGGAGTTGCTTATGTACATTAAATGTTTTGGCAAGTGCTGTAAGTGGAACATAGACATTTGTTCACACGAATCATGTAAAAATCATACTTTGCATTGACTGACAGTTTCAAATAGAAGCACGCAAAAAGCTTTTTCAAAAATTATTTATTTTAGACACCTAGCAGACTTTTCCGTTATGAAAAGTGAACTTTGAACTGAAATTGTATCACGAACATTTACACTTTCGGATGAGGTTTTCATGCATGCAAAATGCCGAAATTAACAGTAATTATTTAATTTCTCAGGATAGAATTCAAAGTAGTCTTTTTTTTTTTTTTCCAAAGATGACCATCTCTCAATGTTTTAGCTTGCTATGAGCTTACTTACTGAAAACGATGACTCATTTGACAATGGAGCAATGTTAATGTTGTCACTTCAGAGATCGTGTTTCATTTTTCGAAGCATGTAAGTTCTTAAGAGTCTGTCCCTTCTCTAAAGAGTTCAACATTAATGAATGAAATGTGACACCTGTGAACAGCACTTGTGTGCGTTTTGATAGGATAAGAATGGGAACCTTTTCCATTTGTGTCCATTTTGGTTGAAATGAAGGGTTATTAGAGCTGTAGCTGGCAGATTACTCTATTATTAAAGCTACATTTTCCTTTGTAGGGCCTTTTTTATTAATTAAAATTTAATGTAGCATCCAATTCAAAATCCTTACTGGTGCTGAGCAGCAGCTGAGTTGTTTGTAGATCTTCAGATAAAATGCTTAGACTGTTTCTCAGAACAAAATAAGAGGGGCATTGTTTTTTTTAGCAGAGTTGGTAGAAAGAACTTTTTAATTTCTTTTTGCTGTGAATGTATTTCATTGAGAAATCCTCACCCTGCTCTGCTTTGGAGGAAAGCCTTGGATACCAACAGGAAAAGAGCTCTTGGTAGAATGCAGCTTTTATGATAGTAAGAGAAAAACACCCAAACTGGCTAAGTTACAGGCATTTGAAAGTCTTCACTTCATGTTCTCAGTAGAGACTGTTGGAATTTCTGTTAAATTTATCTTCTTAAAACCCTGTTTGTGTGGAGCATGATCTATCCCAGGCTACAGAGACTAAGTGGGGCTTCCTTGCAGTTGCTTCTCGTGGCTGTAGGGCTGTGAGAAAGCAAACAGACTCTGATTTTTTGAGTTGCACCCAAGTGATGAGCAGAAGGGAAAAAACATCCAGAAGGAATTGAGTAAAAAGAGAAGGAAGTAGAACTGCGAGGAGCAAAAGGGAGAGGGACAGGTAATGGATGGTCGGGTGGTTTGCTGACAGCAGAGGTCAGGTCAGATGTACAGGAACAGATGGCTTGAGGGATGGATAGGAGATCAGAACAGAGGGACTTGTATTAACATTTAAGTCTTGGGTGCTTTTATTTGAATTTCATTTTTTCTTAAAAAATCACGTTTTGTCTTGAGGCACTGTATTTTGTGCTGTCAGTAAATAGCTTTGAGACCTACTGGTGAAATGTCTCTTACTCCCTGTAGTACCTGTTGTATATGAGTTCTGTCAGTAACTGTTTTAGCTGTAATAGTGAAGGCGTATACCATTTGAATGCTGCAAGTAACCAAACTTGTTCTGCAAAATGGAATTTCTGTTCTTTCACTAAAGAAAACCCAGGTGCACTTCACACCTTCTGGAGATAAGACTACATGCTCAAGCATGCTACTTAAAAAATACCAAAAAATGCCTGCCCTTAAAATGACTGGTAGTCTTTTGAAGTAGATATTAATAGTTATTGTTTAGCCATATCTGTTGTAAATTCAAACAATACAATGGCTGAACTTTTATATAATTTTGTAATACAAAATGTAATGCTGCATTCAAACCCTAGGCATTTTTACATCGCAAGGTGATCTTCACAGTCTTCTTACTATCTCTGTTAGTGGTCTGGGTACTACATTAGGGTTTATGTTTTGGGTGGATTGCTTGTGTAAAGTTCAGTAGGAAATTTGGAATTGATATGTCCATATTTTCTATTTGATATATAAGTCCTCATTTCTGGGAATGAGACTTTTACATGAGAACCTTACAAATGGAAGTAGCATCTTAAATGTGTTTTTTTTCTCTCATTTGTCTCACAACAGCCATGCGAGATGAAACAGTACTGACATTTTACATCTGGAGAGCAGATGAAAGCCCAGTTCTGCAAAATTAGTTAGGACTCAGTTCCTAAGCAGGCAGTTAGCTCTATGATTTTTCTATTGATTTCAATTCTGTAATGAATATGAAATGAAGAATTTTTAAACTCTGTGTACGTATCTGTATCAGATTAAGTTGAATGTCTTTTTGCATTATTTTGCCCTGGCAAAGATTCTGCTTTTGAGGAAAGCCCTTCTTGAGGTGTCCTGTCCAGGAGCATGAAGAAGATGGAGTTCCTCTGTTCAAGACTTAGGCTGGTGTCTAACCCACTCCCCTGGCAGAGCACTTGGTCAGCACCAGGAGAAAGTGAGATAAGACACAAAGTTCTGCCCCAATTCTAATCCACAGAAAATCTGATGTCTTTATTGGGATAATTCTGCTGTTTCTCTTGCTTTTTCAACTAAGCTTTTAATACAAGAAGACACTATATATGCTTGCTTAGCTTAGGGCATGTGGATAATCTCATTAACTTCCTGGGTCTAGTAACATAATTGCGTGAATGAAGAATTAAAAATAGAATTTTCAGAACACAATGCTGTTCTGGCTGAAGCTGTTGTCTTGAAGGGTTTGTAAAATACTTCACTAACAAGCCTGTCTTTTATGGGAGCGGGCAGGAACAAGTGTGTACGTACAGTCACATGAAGTTACACTTTGTCAGAGTATTTTGAGATTCTTTTTCTAGCCAAGCTGGACATGTTTCAGAAGAGGTACAGGAGGTGGTTGAAGACATATGGGAATCCAGATACTAGAAAGATCCAGAGTAAAATCTTAGGACTGTGTATCATGTAAATAGGCATCGGTGATATATAATGAATATCTGAGTTCGTTCTTCCTAGCATTTTCTTATGCATTACTACCTTCTTGACTGTATAAGTAACCTTTTTTCCCTAGGTCCTTGTCTCTGGTAAACAAGATGACAATAATAAGTGCTAAGTCTTAGCGTTGGATATCTATTTATCATCTGAACAGTGATAATTCTTTAAAACTCCTGCAGTAGCTGTGCGTTCACTTTGAGCAGCCAGGGACCTCCTGTGAACTTCTCACAGGCTTTGTGCATTTATCTACAGGACACTTAAGTTGCAAAAAAAGAAGGTTGCTCACCAAGTGAAGTATCTACTAATAGGGGGGATTTTCTGAGGTGACATGTTATGTTTCATTAAATATAATACTAGCACTGCCAGGAAAGATGCAACTAGTCCTAAACTTAACTATGCATGGTGGTAGTTTTAAGTGGAGTCAAAAAAGATGGTTTGGCACTGTGTATGGGACAGGATGGAGCTGATGAGAGGTGTGAAGAGCTGTAACTGCTGCTTCAGAGGGTTCCAAAGGAAGACTCATGGTTGAGCTGGGGATGCACTATGTGCATCCTAAAGAAATGCTTTCTTCTTTTGACAGAGCATCATTTATCATTGTGAGGTTTTTTAAATTTCTGATAATTCTGAAATATCTGATAAGATAGGCAAAGTGAGACAGCAGAGTGCATTCCAGCATTTTTTCCATGTTTTATTTTTGTGACCGTAGCACTTTTAAATGTTGGTGGAGATTTTGTCCCTTGTAATGAAGTATTTGAGAACAGAAGAACTGCTATCCTGGAGTCATGCCGAAAGTCCATTTTACTTGTCCTGTTTCTGACAGTGACCAATAGCAGATACAAGGAGATATGTATAAGAATGGGGCCGTCACAGTGTGTTCTGTTTGTTCTGCCAGTTTCTATTCATCTTCATGTTACAGTTTTCCTGTGCCAGAAGTGGTAACTGGTTTTAATAGCTCTTAGTTAAATTTCTGCATTGATTTTTTTTTTTGAACTGCTTTTTGAATTTGTACAAGTTTGGTGTGCGTGTGTCTACAAAATCATTCAGAAATGAAATTTCGTAATTTACTCATGAATTGCGCAAATCTCTTATTTTCGTTGTTTTTCAAACCTTCAGTCTAACAACTGTGTTTGATACCCTGGTCAACAGTTGCTTTCTGTTCACTTTATTCATGCTCATGATTTTAGGGATCTTTTGCATTTTTCTTTCCTCTAAGCTGAGAAGTCCTAATCTGTCCAGCAGTTCTTGTTGCCATTCTGTGCCCCAAAACCCTGCTGCTGTTCTGAGTGTCCATCCTGTTTCATTTCATATTTGGATGAGGAAGGAAAGGAGAGAACTGCAGTTCGTATTAAAAATGAAAGAGCATTATGGAATTATACAATGGCAAACAGATGCCACTGCTATATTCTCTTCTATGTTATTTTCTGACAGTCCCAGTATCACAGTGTTGTGGGTTTTGGGGGGCGTATTTTTGTTTGTCTTTTAAGACCTCTTCTGAATATTGAACTGATGCTTTATATGTAAATATATCTTTATTGCAACTCCAGCATCTCCTTCCTAAGTGGGCAAATTCAGGCAGCTTTTCTGTGTAAATTAAATTAGCATTGCTTTACTGTATATGCAACCCTTTGTCTAGATTAAATTTCAGGGGCTGTTTTATCATCCTGACATTCACTGTTGTGAATGCTGTTCTTTGCCATTGACTTTTGTTCTTTATGCTTGCATAACTCATTATCATCAACTAACTTCAGTACATCACTGCTAATTCCCTTGTTAGATCACTTCTGAAGTTGCTGAGCAGTAGTTTTTAGTGCAGGTGACTCTGGGATTCTCAGTGCAGAGAACTCACTGATAGACAATAACTCTCTTCTATTTTATATCTTTTGACTAATTTATTTATCCACATGAAGACCTTCCCCTCTTACCCTGCAGCAGCTGAATTTCCTTCAGAGTGAGAGGTCTTGTTGAAATTATTTTTGAAGTCAAAGTTGACTTTTAAATGGATCTTTATTCATCCACACTCTTCAGGACTCCTTTGAAGAGCTCTGGTAGATCGGGGAAGCCTTACTTTCCTCTGTGTAAACTGTTCTTGCTCTTCTTTGGTATATAACATTTTTCATGTTTTCTAATTCCAGACTGTAGCTTTTTAGCCTTTATAGGTCCTACAAATGTGCTGTGTGCTGATGTTAGACTTTGTGGACGATTGTTTATTGGATTCCCCCTAGAGCTCTCTTAAAAAGTTGTGTTCACCATTGCTGCTTACGCCTTGACATTATCCCTGAAGGAGCAGCTTCACCTCAGCAGCTCTGTGCCTGCACAGGGTCATTTGCAAGATTTGGCCTGATTTAACTGTCTCGCGTGGTTAACTTTGAAAAAATTCTTAGTCTGGTAAGAGCACAGTTGTTATTGTGACTGTATTCAGATTATGTGGTATTTTTTGACGTCTGTGTAATTCCTTCCCTTTATCTTTGTTGTAATTGTTTACACGTCTGTTTGCATTCACATATTGTAATTTGAAGGAAATTATTTTAATGTGTCAAACAGACCAAATGCACATTTTCTAAAATGTGAAGTCATTGATTAAAAACAAATCAAAAAAATTGAAGGATTTCTTTTTAAGGTGCAGAATATAATTTGTTTAACGCTTCAGCAGTTATACAGATCTGAAATGGTTCCTTTCTTAGAGGTGTCAGTCCCTGAAAATCCTCCTACTAATACTTTCTTTGCAAGCGTGAAATTTAGAACAATCTTAGACTCTTTGTTGGTATATTTTACTAATCAAATGCAAAAGTTGATAAATGTTCAAATCCTTACTTCAATTTGAGTCTGCTTAATCCTAATTAAAAAGAATCATGACAAATGAAGGATTAGTTCTTGTGCCAGATTGGAGATTACTAGTCTTTTAAAGAAATGGCTTGGAAAGTTTGCTGTTTAATAAATATGTGACATACTGAAGTACCTTAGTCCATATGATACTGATTACGGTACAAGTGTTTCTTTAAGATGGCATATATCTTTCCATTAAGAATGCTCAATTTACAGAATCAGCCAATAACCATTCCAGCATTTTATTTTAAACTCTGGAAAACTGATAGGGGGAATTCCATGTTGTAGGGTCTGCATGGTCAAACACTGCAGATCTTGTTGCAGCACTGAAATTTTTATTTTTTCCTTTCAATTTAAGGTGGAAGGAGAAAGGATGTTTGAGTTCTTTTTTTTTTTTTTTTTTTTTTTAAATCAGGCTCGTTCTTAATCTTACTGTTGTGATGCAAAGAAATTAAATGTAACTCTTGAATGTTATTTTTCTATCTGTTAACATAATTGTTACAACTATTTTGGTATGATTCATAGATTTCAAAATAATCTCATCTTGTTTAAAATAGGTTGCTCGTGATTATTTTAGTGGACTTGAACTTAACGATTGAACAGATTTGTACTCCGCATTCTTCAGTTTTTTAGTATCTTACAATAGGTCTGCTACAGATCAGCTAATGTTATAAATTTGAGGTTTTTACTAAACAAAGCCCTGAAACATAATAAAACATATGAAGTGGCCTGGTTTTCTTATGTCAGCTGAAACTAAGGCAGGGAATAAATCTTGGGTGTATGAAACAAAGGTTGGGTAAAGCTTTCGTAGAATTGGTGGTAGTCTACCTTTCCTTATAAAAGAACCAGTTTTTGTCTGGTAAAGTGGTTGTTAATGCTGGCAGTGGTTCTGTGCAGTTAAACATTTTTGTTCAATTTGATGGAAATAAAGAAAAATAAAGAAAAATCGATGCTATGTGAGTAAATTGTCACTGCTTTCCCCAGGATGCTCAGTAAGCAGCTCACTGAGGAGGAGGCTGATGCACACAGGGACCTACACAGGGGCTCTGGGACAGTATAAACGGGAATAAGAATTAGAAGTTTACAGCACACAAAATGGCCCTTGTCCTGGTTTTAGTGCAGACCTTTTCACATGTTTTTCTTAAAGTGTTGACCATTGGAGGCATATTGAATTTCAGGTTTTACTGGAAAAACAAAAAACCCCAACCAACCAAACAGAAAACAACAAACAAACAAAACCAACCCCCACAAACAAAACCAAACCAAACAAACCAACCCCAGAACTCTAGCTGATAGTCTTCATGTTTCAAAGAAAAGCTAGAAAGTCAGCTGGGAGAGTCTGTGAATACAAATAAAGGCAATAGTCGTTTGTTTTATTCTCTTTATCTTTAGTCGGTCTCATCACTCCTAGGAAAGTCAGATCTACTGAACACATATATGTATGTCCCTTGGCAATGCACTCAGAATATCTATTATAATTTTATTTATGTGGTTGAAAAATGTTAGTAATTACTTTAAAAAAACCCTCAAACAAACCTACACCCTCCTTGACACTTTCCAAGCAGTTTTAAAGAGACTTCCAAAAATTCTCTGCTACTATACAGCATTTTTTTCATCCTTGAAAACATGAGCACTGTTTTGAGTGTCTGAGCCTCTTTTTTCTAAACTAAGAGTTCTCTGTAAATAAACTGACTTATCCTGGCGTTTTGAAGGTTTATTTGAGGGTGAAGAGAGTGCAGATTTCAAGACCAGTTGCTGCTTTATTTTTGGTGATAAGGTGGATAAAAAAGGACATTTCAAATTCTACTTTTCTCAAACAAGACAAAGCGTAATTTTGAAGAATTATCATGGATGTGGTGCAGTTTAGAAGCAAATAGTTCTCATCAAATAAATATGTAATTCATTTTACTCCTAAGTGCTACCATCAGAACCTGTTAATGATGTCTAATCCTTTTATTCTCATTATTTGATTGCTGTAGATGGTGTGCTGGTTATAAGTAAGCATCAGCTTATATTTGTGACTGGAGATAGTTGTCTTGAGGTTCCAGTGATTTGCATTATTTGGGCGTGCTGTGGTTAAGAAATAAAGCAACCGTGGAGAAAATCTGTTTCCAGACTCATGCGGAGGACTAACTTGCATGCGGTTGAAGGGGTTGCATTAGAAACAAAAAAGGAGAGTAGCTGATGTAGACCGTTCCTGTTTGCCACTGCAAATTAAGTTGTCAGAGGCATCGATTGGTTTTACGTATTAAACAGATGATTTCAGTTCTCAAGCAGTTTAGTATTGATCCGTTCAATCTCTTGATACATATTTCTTTGAATTTTGAAAGTAGTTGAATTTTTAATCCAAAAGCTACGTTTTAAAACAGTCTGTCACCTGCAAAAAAATCTTGCGTCTTTGTCAGCTGTAGCTGGGTGCTGTGTTCCCTTGGCTGTGCCCGCCGCTGTCCACACCTGCCCTGTGGTGTTTGGGGCTCGGGGGACAGGTCAGGGCTGTGTGTGACACCGGCCTTGGGCAGGAGCCCAGCGCTGCCCTGGTGTTCCCACCGCAGCCGGGTAGTGGCTGACCTGCTTTACGAAATGCTTGGAGACTTGTTTTAAAAGGTGGTAGATAGCAACGGGTTTGGGTTGTTTTGTTTTCTTTAGTACTAGTTTAATTTAGTAGCAGCAATAAGATAAACGTGGGATTATTCTTCTTATATATATATTTTTTTTAAAGTTTAATTACACTGTTATCTTTATTTGTAAACTGAAAAATAAAATAAACAGTGTGTATTATTGTTATAGTGATAAATGTGGTCAGCAGTTAAAATTTCCAGAGTCAGTTATGGCCTTTAGCCAAATCTCTCCCAGTAAAAGTAGAATGATGAATGTAACTTCGCAGGTTGCAGTTTGACAAAGCAGGAGTGAGAAACAAAATGACTGTGGGTAACACCGCCACTCTGCCTGTGTCCTAATTTGTCTCTTGATCTTTCTGATAAATTTTCTCTTGGCCTGTGCCTTGTGTTTAAGCAGAAGCGTGAAATATTTTTTCCTCACGAGTAATTTTCACTGAATTTTCATCGGTTATATGTTTGTGTGGGACGTGAAGGGGATACACTCAAAGGAAAGAATAAACCTACAGTTAGTGTTAAAAGCATTTCTAGCTCTTCTGCTTTGGTAGCTTGAACTAGTTTACTTCAATGCTACATTCTACTCTTCTTCCAGAAGCAATACATTTCTTTAAATTACGACCAAAGACTAAGAAATTATTTAAGAGAATAGTTACATTTAAAATACTGTAAAAATACAAGAACCATGTGACTGTGATCTTAGGAAGGTACATCATGAAGAAACTAATTTCAGAGCTATCTTAAATTCAGATGTTAAAATTCTTTAAGGATTTGTTCAGGACTTCCCATGCCGTCCAGGCTTCTGTAAGGTGATCTCCAACAGTGTAACCTCAG
Source organism: Caloenas nicobarica (assembly GCF_036013445.1). Classification (NCBI taxonomy): domain Eukaryota; kingdom Metazoa; phylum Chordata; class Aves; order Columbiformes; family Columbidae; genus Caloenas; species Caloenas nicobarica. Next base: position 146,386,631 of record NC_088246.1, read on the forward strand.
TGCAAGATATGAAATGGGATGAGAGCTATGAGGGCAATAAGCAGGGGGACTTTGTTGCTGGAAAAGTGTGCTTTTTTTTAATTAATATTACCTCGTGGAGAAATGGCACGTGTGTGTGTACATGCAGATAACGCACACCAGCCCGTGTGTCTGCTCCTTCCTGATCCCAGCAGAGCCGGGCCCGCAGGCAGGGCACAGGGCTCATGGCGCTCCTTCTTTGGGGCCTGTTCCGCTGGAGTTTGGGTTTGCTTTCGTGCTGTCACATCCCTGGTGTGGTGACTTTCAGGCTGGCTGAGGTGTAGTGCTGTTTGCCCCACACTCTGTCAGACTGCGGGGAAGGTGTCTGTTGTTTTGCATTACACCTCTGGTGTATCTTGATTCACAACTGCTAGAGGTCTGAAAACTGCTTTTAGAGAACTGTAACTAACATGCTTCACCTGGAATATTGGATTGAAGTACAGAATAATCAACTATAAAAATTCTATGTATTTTTTCTCCTGGTGCTCTGTAACAGCTTTTATGGAGTTCAAAATTTAAATACATTATGATTCTTATAACTCATTTTGCGTTGTTTCTGTTGAAATAAAGTTTCCACCCAAATATCAAAGTACTGCTCAGTTTTGCCACTGAAATAGCTATTTCGTTTTTCCTTTACATTGAAGAGCCTACTTTGTGCTCCAAGAATGATGAGAGACTTGTTTATGAAATTGTTTTGTATTCGACATTAATTAAAGATGGCATTCAGCACTCACCAAGAACCTCTAAAAATGGCTGAAAGCCCTATTTATACAGTGGCAACAAGACACATCTGTGGGATTCTCTAAGACTCAGTCACCGTCTCTCCTCTATAGTCATGGATCTTGTGAATGACAAGGTGGGGGTCTTTGGAATGGCTGAAGATTAGCATCCCCTGCTGTTTTGTAATTATCAGAATCTGGACAGTCATTTATTTGAATGAAATAATGCATACAGTTTGTGCCTCCAAAGAAAAGCATACATAATGTGATTGTAAGAAGAGGTTTTCATTCTCTCAGTGGGGTGTCATAGGGTATGTTTATAAACTTCAACCTAGCAGTTGCTCTGCAGTGGAATTCCACTGGTATTGAGATAATAATTTGCACAGTCAAATTGCTTTCTTTACAAAAACTCAGGGAATTATGAGACCCTAATCCTTTATTAATGTCAACCCATAGGCAGCAAGAAAGCGTAAGATTGCCATTCGAAAAGCCCAGGGGAAAAATCTTGAGGCCATCCGAGAGCTGAATGAGTATCTGGAACAGTGAGTGTCTTGCAAGAATACGGGTTGTGTTTTGCTATGCTGATAAATCTTTTTAATTAAAATGGAATTTGCATTTGATTTACGCTTTTGCTTCCATGCTGGTCATTTACAGAATCCCTTGCACATTCTTTCCTTTTTTCCTTTTTTCTTGTATATACAGATTTGTTGGAGACCAAGAAGCTTGGCATGAACTTGCAGAACTTTACATCAATGAACACGAGTAAGTTGCTTGCTAAGTCCACATAAAAACTGTTAAATTGAAACCTACTTTGTGTAAGTCAAAGACCTCAATGAGTTTTTTTTCGAAGGACTAATGTTAGAAAGTAGGCTGTCTCATTTCCAGTATAACAAGCATCAACAGGAAATAATTACCAGCCTTATTTGACTACCAAATGCTTTAAGAAGGCATTTGATTTTTAAACAGAAACAGTTTCCTTAACTACTTGTATGTTTCACTCATTTATTTAAATCCGATATTTTAAAATAAGTGATTTGAGTATAGCAGGGAACAGCACATATTTCCCACAATTTTTCATTCAAGTGGTAGTTATAGATTTTAATTCTTCCGAAATTGGTTGATCACAGCAACTCATATTCTGATTTTCTTTTAGCTTACCTCTGCAAGAACTTTTAGTAACTTCTACAAAACAAAAAACATGGATACAGAGTTAGAGGCATCTGGTCGCCTGGGTACAAAACCCAATGCAATCAAGAATGCTGAATGTTGTAGTAACTTGCTTATTGGATATTTAATGTTTTTGTTAGCTTTTTTTTTATTGCCGAAGTGACAAGAGGAAATCACAGTGTGAGAGGATTAGCTCAAAGCTTTAGTGCAAGTTTTCTAATATCACAGCATTAATTCTAACCTCCAACCAAAGGCGTATCTTTTTTTTTTCCCTCTTCTTTAGTTCTTCAGCCCAGTCTGAATTATACCACATTGTTTCCTTCCTTCCTTTCTGGAGAGTGGTAAAAGAATCAAGTTCTCATGGAAGAAATAGCCGTTCTCACTGTGATGAAAAAATTTTTCTCCCATCACCTCTCCTTCCACCCCGTTCTGAAAGAAAATAATTATTAACTCTTTCAAATGCTGACTTAAGGAATAATTTAAAATTTTGATATCCAGATTTCCATTTGTTTGGGGAAATTCACCAGCCACTTTTCCAAGAAAATAGAAAATTATTTTTTTTAAATGATTAGAAGGATATTTAAGCTTGTAAAATCTGTCAGTACAAAAGTGAATGATAGAGTGGTGCAAACGTACATACTTCTTTACTGGTGTTTTGGTTTGGTTTGGTTTTTTGCTATAATCTTTATTACAAAATTGTGTAATAAAACCACAGAAAGAAATTGCTTTTGCTTGTATTTGTCTAGGTCTGTAATTCCAATTAAAAAAAAATGTAGAGCTTTCTCCAGTTCATTGAAAAAGTTGACTGTGCTCACTGTACTTTTATGAGCATTATTATTATTATTATTAGGGAAAAAAATGGAATCTTGGCTAAAAAGCAACTAAAAGTGAATTTTAAAAAGAGGAAACAATTCATCAGCTTATTTGTTTTGTCAGCGTGAAATCACCATGCTGTTACCATTGTTCATAAACACACTTCAATGTACAAGGTTTATATCGCCCTCAGTTCTGGGCTTTGTTCCCTTATGAGGACGGTGGTATCTGCTTTTGGAGAATGAGATGGCTATCCTTTTATCTCCAAATTAATATTTGAAATATATACACAACTATCATAGTGTGAGCAGGAGAAAACCACAATATATTCATTTTAAGAAATAAGGTTTTACAGATTATGTGGTTTAATATTGTCTTGTAATTGCTAAATTGCTTTTGCTCTGATATTAAATATCTACCCACACTGTCATTATAAATACCGCATCTCTGAATTTTGAAATCCTATCATGTAAACTCTGCAACAGTGCTATCACGTATCTGTAGAAGATGGAAATTCTGCAGGAAACTCTATTAGTCGAAAGATTATGAAGCTAAGATTTTTATAATTAAATAAACTTACATTTTGAGCTTGACTTCTTAATTATTTCTGAAAGCTTTCATTTAAAGAACAAGTACTAGCCTTTTCTTTTGCAATGACGTTGTTGCCTATTTGGATGGCATGGTGCTATTCTCATATATAGATTTGAACTATTTGATTTTTAGAACTGTTCTTAGTATGTTTTTTCAGTCTCACTTCTGTGGGTGACTGTGAGCAGATGAAGTTAACTGATAGTGTAAGTGCTCTAGTCTGTACCTTGATTTGTGAATCCACAGGTAGCTGAATTTTCTTGTAGAAAATAAAATGAACTGTTTTGTAGTCTTGACTTCAATGTCTTGTAGTACCTGATGGCTGTTTCTACTCATCACTCTTGTTGCTGAGAAATGGCACTTATTAATAAGAAATGAGTATATTAAATGCTTTCCATGAGCTGTTCCATATATACCTAGGCTATTAAATTTTGTATGTTTTCACTATCTGTGGTGTAAAAAAAAAAAAAAAAGGCAACTTGAAGTTTCAAACATAATTTAAAAATAAAACATTTTTATTAATTATGAGTCCTGAAGTTATGGGGGAAGTAAGACTTATTGTGCTGTAAAGAAACTGAAATGAAAACCTGTAAACTCTGTTTCATATTGTCGCTGTTTTTCGTATTCCTCAGCTATGCAAAGGCAGCTTTCTGCTTAGAGGAGCTTATGATGACTAATCCACACAACCACTTATATTGTCAGCAATACGCTGAAGTAAGTATTTTCAGAAAAATCAATTATGTTTGAATACTTACTCTGTTTTCATGTTACTAAAGTGGTGAAAATGGAATAAAAATGGTATCTTTAATTTTTCCCTAGGAGATTTAAGAGTACGTAAGGAATGTTAACATCTCATAGAACTTAAAATGTAAAGAAAATGTGTTTTCTTACTCAGTGAGACTAAGTTAAATAGGAGAGTAAGGGCAGGAATTATGGAAGATAAAAATTTGTTTTAAATGAGCTATTCTTGTTGAGGTGTTTATACACTTTTCAAATTAAGTGCATGAGAAGTTCAACTTTTCGACAGCAATGCTGCCTAGGAGGTTGTGATACATTGCCTGTTGTTGTGGAGCCAGATCTTCGAATTCACATAGGAAATTTTGCCTGAAAGAACACTGGGAGGGAGGCAGGGCCCTTAGAAGTTTTAGCTCAAGGTTTTTAGCCGTTTGCACTCTTTTATTCAGATGTATATTATTCTTTACCTGAACTATGCTGTTAACTGCTTAAAATGGATGTGTTTCGTTAATGTGGATAAAATTGGGTTAACATTAAAACTTGAAAGTCTAAATAGCTTTCTGGTAGAAAGATTGTGAAGCATGCCTTCTATTATTTATCCCTCTTTTTGATCTAATAACAGGCAAAAATGAATAGAAAAACAATGGCATAATCTTCTAAGCTTTGTGTGCTATTTTGCGGTTGAATAGGTAATGAAAGGCATCATGGTATTTTGTGTACTGGTGAAATGCTGTGCTGAAGCAATATAGAGTTAGTATGGATTTATAGCAGTCAGAATTTAGCTGTAGATTTAAAGTTTGTATTGCTTTTCATAAGAGACTATTGCAAGGTTGTAAGTGTGTATAGGTGCAAAAATAAATTAATGAAATTAATGCTGGCTTTTTTCCTCCTATAGTTAAATATTTTTAAATTTGTATATTGAAAAGAGCTCGAATTTCTCTCCAGCCAGTATTTGGCCTTTAGTAGAGCTTGCCTGATTTGAAATGTCATGTGAAACAAACCTGAAGTGAAGTTTCATAATATCTGTGCTTCAAGAGTGAATGCCTGAGGTATGGATGACATGTGCAAGTCTCAGGAGCTTATAATTTTTACAGGTTAAATACACTCAAGGGGGGCTTGAAAACCTTGAGCTATCAAGAAAGTATTTTGCACAAGCACTGAAGCTTAACAACAGAAATATGAGAGCTTTGTTTGGACTTTACATGGTAAGCATGATTATATATTTTCCATGTTATAATTTTGTGTATGTTTTTGTGCATGTACATTATCCTTGACTATTTGCTGTTTTGTTCGTTTTTTTCCTTTTGGTTTAACTTAATAGGTCAGATTATTAACAATGTGTTTATTATACTGAGTATGAACAATTTTATGCCAGTAAGTACTCCTTACTTGAAGTGCTTTTAACCTTTAAGTCTTGCCCATGTTTTCCAAAGAATTATAATTATTGGCACATGAAGGTAACTTCTTGAAAAAAGATTTAAAGTCGTACTCCTCTCTACAGGATGGTGAACTGCTGAAGAGTACCAGCAGAGTAAAATGGCTGCTTTTTTTCACCTTTTTGAATTCTTTTTTTTTTTTTTTTTTTCCCCAGCATGGCTTTTTTCTTCTTTTATTTTTATTTTTTTTTTTTTTCCCCCTCAGTCTAATTTCTCAATACAATTTTCTACTTTCACTTTCAAAATGAGTCTTTAGCATGCACAGCATTGTTGGCTTGAGTGTAGCCGTGACTATGGTAACCACGGGTGGTGTGTACTGGCACCAGTTGTTCAGTTTCTCCAAAGCTGCTGAAGCCTCCATTGAAGATTTTCCTCTAGATATTAGATCTTCTAAAAGATCTTTTTAGGGTGAAAAAAAAAAGTTTCCTTTTTTTAATTAAGAAAAAAAAAATTCTATGCCACCCTTTTGTCTCTTGGGAGGGGGTCAGTTTAGAGACTCATCAAGCAGATAACTTTGAGGCTTCCTATAAACACCAGGCAATAGGAGCCTCCCTTCAAGGGCTCGTTAGGCATCACCTTTAAGAATCAAAGAGACTTGGACCTAATCTTCTCAGCCCATCTGCAGAGATTCTTGGGTTGGTGATTTGATGTTTGAGAAGGAGAAAAGACTGGCTCCTTGCTGTGCCTTAGGTCATTTAGCTCTCTATGAGTAAGCTTTGTAGCAAATCGCTTTATTGGCCTAAGCTGATTTTTAAGGTGTGTATACATACAGACTTCTGCATTCGTTCTAAAATGGGCCTAGGGGTTTATTATGGCCAAGCTTGGTTTGTCTTTAGTCATCTTATGTCCTGCCTGTGATTTTCAGTCCGTAAAGCAGATTTAGAGCCCGTTATCTATGATGAAGTGGCTGGCAACCTTGGGCTAATATAACCCAGCCATTTGAGAAACTTTTTGTTTTGGCAGTGCCTGAAAGTCATATGCATAAACCCTGATTTGCATACTACAGGTTCATTACTGGAAAATATGCACGTATGCTCTGTTTCAGTTCTTTGGCTTTGCTGCTGTCACATTTCATGTGAGGAGTTTGCAAGCACAGCTTGCCATCGCTGCTTCTGTCCCTACCCTTTGGCTCCCAGTTTCTTTGTGATGCTGTTCTAGGCTTTAGGACCTGGTTTTGCTGATCACGCCCAGGTTTGTTCCTGACATGGTACACAACTGAACTGAAGTCTAGTTTAGCTTTAATTAGAACAAACAACTGTTTAAAAAGTTTAGCTAGTTCTTAATTGGATGCTGTTTACCAGTAACTGTTTTTATTTTTTCTCTTTTTCTGCTGTCACTGTGCGTGGGGCTTTGATTGCAAAGGCGCTGAATGCTCTCAGTTTTTTCATGCACACGTATTTTATAGTTACACTTTTTTAATTTTTGTATTCCTAGTCTGCCAGCCATATTGCTTCCAATCCAAAAGCAAGTGCAAAAATGAAAAAAGATAATATGAAATACGCCAGCTGGGCAGCTAACCAAATAAACAGAGCATACCAGGTTAGTATATTATTGTTCTATGATACTCTTAACTAGCTCTGTAGTTCTTTTCTGCACTTGTTCTGTACTTGTTTCTGCTGCTGTTCAAGGGATTAGATATGACAAGTAAATTAGCATAATTTGCTTTGATTTTTTGCATTCTACGTTTGTTTGATTTCCTGTAAGCCTTAATTAACGTAAGCTTGATATTTTACAGTTAATTACTAGTATTTACTTATTAGCTTTAAACAGATTTTTTTCTACTAATATTAACTGAGTGTACGATAGTGTAATGTTGACCTCCAAGACTCAGTTCTACAGCAAAGTATTTTAATAAAACTTGGTATGTCTTAATTCTTAGACTAACTTGGTCAGCTACTTCTATTTTACTAGAAAACAAAATTCTAGAATTTTGCTTTCCTTCAGTTTATTCGGACCTTTTAAAGTCATATTTAATGGTGTTCCTAATAATTACCTTAGCAATTGTTCCTGAAGTCGGTTTTGCATAGTTTTATAGAAAAATACCTGTTGAGTTGTGAAAATGTAGATTTGTAGGCCACAATCAAGGCTTCCTGAAGTCATTAGGAGTCTTTTCAGCTATTGCAAAAGGTATGCATAAACATCTATATTTACTTTTGTAATATAAGCCTGTGAATTTTGTTTTGTTTTTGCTGAAAAGTGCAATTCCACTGTTTCTGTGAAGGTCTTTTGCATCCGATGTCAAGCATTTTTGGTTGATGCTTCCCAGAACTGATCACGTTAACACAACTAACATATTTAAAACATATGTCATAACTTGTTTGTGACTTCATACTTTTGTGATAGGTTGCATGCTTCAGCTGCTCTTTTTAGCTGTTAGGGACATAAAGTGACGAACACCATATCTGACTGGAATCAGGGGGAATTTAGCTGTACAGAAAACGTAAGTACTTGAGGTAGGATTTGGCGAGTGAATTGTGTGGACACCCCGTTCCTCTTCTCAGAAGCACCACGAGAAGCTCTGGTGGCTGCAGCTGGACAGGGCTGCCCCAGCCCAGCCCCTCTGGGCTGCAGAAGGGTTGGGCCCACTCCGTGTTTATGTCAGAGACTTACAATGTCCAAGTGCTACAGCAGACGGTGTTTGGTGATGTAGTAGGTGCCAGTTTCCCCTGTGAGTCAGTATTGATTTGTTGCTCCTTCAGTGTGTTGAGTGGTTGGAAGTTGTCATCGTTTGGCCCTAAGGATGAAACCTTGGTCGCTCGTGCCAGTGGAAGCCCTTAGAGCGTTCCTCCTTCAGTGGAGGGCTGTCTAGCCACGTTTTAAGCTAGATATTTATATTATCTCTATAAATCCTCCCCACTGTCCTTGCATTTTCCAAAGCACTTTGTAAAGTGTAATAAGAGCCTTAAGGGCTTGTTGAGTTTGGCATTTACTTCTTTTGTTAGTTGGACCTTCTTATACTGTTAAATGCAGTTTTTCCTGTAGTTGTGTTCTAGACAATAAGATGCATTTAGAATCTTGACTTGGGTGCCTACACAAATCGTATGAATTTGTGGCTTTAATACATGAAGTTATTAATTCAAAAAGTTACTGTCAAGCAATTGTCTTGCAGTGAGATCTTTCCCCATCTTCAGTCTGGATTTGAACTTGGATTACCAGCAGTTTGCTCAGTAATTTTGGAAAACTGCCTTTATTTTTTCAAATTTAGCACTGGCTATAGTTGCTTTTTTTTTTTACTTTATATGCAATTTACTTGAAATATTTTTACTGGTCCCCTTCTTTCAATTTATTCTCTCATTCAGGCCGTTTGTCTTGGCACTTGATTTTTGCTTTTCCTGTGCATTCCTGTATGAAACCAGAGGAACTTTTTAGTTTATTGTCATTTAAAGAAGAAAACAATCTTTGGGTGTAAAAAGAAAACCTTATTTTCACCAATGTTGGTTAGACTGTACAGCATGTTCTTTACAGGAAAATATGGTGATAAGGAATAGCTGAATTAAATAATTTTCTGAAAAGCACAGATATTTGACACTCCATTTGGTTAATATACTTACTTTGATGTTAAATACATAACCCTCTGTGCTGATTAGTACTTCTCATCTGTGCCTAATCTAGAAGAAATGTAAACTTTCAAAGGAAGACAGAAAGGGTTTGTAGCTTGGGCTTCTGCGTGGAGCTGGAATTCCTGGCTGCTAACACATGCTTTGGAAAGAAAGGTCATTATTCTCTAGGCCACTTAAATTTAATTGACCCAGTGAAGGAAAAAAAGAAGGAAAAAGAAAAAAAAAAAGACAACTTTAATCTTTTATTTCAGATGTTAGAGAAGTACTCATTATTGAAAGAATTATTATAAGTTTATTATTATTACAAGCTTAGTTTTGCCTTATCGCTGGGAAACTGGATTGCTCTCTGTGCAGACCCTGTGAAGAACGTGTGTCTGTTCGGAGTGAGGACACAAGTCACAGTCACTTTAACATCGAAACAAAATATGGCTACCCAGTGCTCTCCAATTAGGTAATTGGTTTAGCATGTCCTCTGCTAGAAGCGTTTCAGCAGAGGCAGGCAAGTTTGATTAATGCTCACAAAAATCTTTAATCTGATCCTACTCATAGTAATTTTCCAGATACATGCTTCTCGGGTACATTACTAAATTCTTCTGTGTTAGCAATCCACACGTTATTTATGGTTGGAGAGAGGTGATTTTGTTACAGACCATTTGGGAAACAGAAAATTAAATCATGATTTTAAGAAATGGATTCCGGCTCAATCAGTCAAATTGCTGTGTAATGGCAGAATAGACAAAATAATTGTTCGTCAGGGCAAATTTCAAGTGATTACATTTCCAAGTATACTTCTGTTTGTTATGACGCAGAGTTTTGTTTTATTTGTTCAGCTTAAAGTACACATCAGTATCAGGAAGGCGACCACTCTTGAAATTAGCAAGTAACATTTTTTTAAACTAATGTCTTATGTCACTTCTGCTTTCAGTGTCCCTGAAGAGCAGTAAAACAAGTAAAATTTTTCTTATTTTGAAGATTTCCTCTATGCTTTCTGTGTGTCTTGCCAAGCGTCCTTCTTGACCACAGTATATTCAGACTTCTGTGCTTTTTCTTGAAATCTCTGAATTCTTTGAATTTGAAACCGTTTTTCAGTTGAGGATTTTGCATTCTTTTTTTTCATTTGCTTGTTTTTATGAAAGGATTTGGACTTCCTGAATATCTGCTTGGGACTATTCTTGTTTAGTGTGAATAAAAAGAGGATCTTGTATTAAGTCAGATCTGAGCAAACATTACGTCTCTCACCTAGGAGAGTGCTAAGAAATCTTTGATGTTCCTCTGAAGTTGGCTACTGTGGGTCACTATGGAAACTGCACAACCTGAGAAATGGTCTTATACATAATACGAGAGTCAAAACATGGCACATCAGTTCTTCGTCTGGAAATATGAAATACGAAAATATGGCATTTTCAGTATGTCTCTTAACTATCAAGTGTTGTCACAATAACAACATTTTGTTCTCCTAACTGTTTAATTTGAAATAGCTTTTCATTTACTGTGCCAAAGCTACTTTTTTAAGTACTGATTGAGAATCCTAATGTTAGATGGTAGCCTGGGGGTCAAAATCAGGTTAACAGGTCCTGCAGCTTGTCGCTGGTGTGATATTACCTGGGTTTGATGACTTAATATTTCCTAACAGGTCATGAAGAGTTTGCTAAATTAAGTTAATTACAAGAGAGAAGGGACACATTATAAATCAAGGGCTAACTATGCAAGACATCAGTGGTATTAGAAATAAAAAACATTAAATTGAAAATTTATTGAGTGTTTAGATGTTAACATTTAGGAAGAGAATAGGCTATTTTACTAGCAAGTTATACTTACTACTTCCGTAATTTCTTTACCACCCCTCCCAACCTCAAATGCAAAACTTTTTAATGCGGGTGTATTAAAAATGTTTGAGAGTTTCATTTCACTGAAGACCAACCTGGTCAATAAATCCACTTTGTTAGATACGGCTGATGAGTGATGGGAGTTGTCAGTACAGTTAGAAAAACCCGTGTGAGGTCAGCATGGGGTGATCAGCATCTTGTGCCCTTCTACCCCTTCCTTTCCCAAACTTACCTGCATTTGTCTTAGGGAATCTAAAGCCATAAGTAGTATTTATTAAGCCATATCTTTCTTTGTTATCAAGACAGACTTTATTTCAAATGCTTCCTGCAATTGCTGTTGTAATAGTAGGTTACAATCAAATACAAAGTCATTACTCATAGTTACTTTGAGCAATAAAATATCATGATATTATGATTATTTTATAGTAGATTTTGCTAAGTAGAACTTTCTCTGTCTTGCTGTAACAAAAAAAGAAAATACATTAGCTTAAATAACAGGTCCAAGTCTTGTTACCATTTAAATTATGAATATAATCTAATTTCGATTACATAAAAAATTTGAGTCTGAAAGAAAAACTGTGTTAAAGTTTACAGAGCAAACAAAACAACAGGAAGGTCTCTATTCAGAAAAGTTGAATTTTAAAGTGTAATATTAGTGCTGAATATACAAATTCAGAGCAGATGAGTGAAATTAGGGAATTCTGTTTTATTTTTCATTACTTATTAGAGAAAGGGCGACATAGCTTGTAGTCTAGTAAAAAAGCTGAGTTGTAGTGAAACATTAAAGAGGCTGTGCTTTTAGGTTTGTAGTAGCTAGAGTTAATTTTTGGTGCTTAATCTTAAGAACTGTTATTTGCACAGGATCTATCCACAGAATTTGTGATACATGACAACAATCATTTTTCTTGTTGTTTAGTTTGCAGGTCGCAGTAAGAAAGAAACTAAATACTCTTTGAAGGCAGTAGAAGACATGTTGGAGACACTGCAAATCACTCAGTCTTAGGTTGGCACAAAGATCCAATATTAAATTTTCCAATTCTGTGATGAACCTGTAATGACCTATGGGTTATGTTACTCTAGTACTGTTAAAAGTTAATTTTGTGTTGATTAACTTGCTATCTAAGATAATGTTTTATGAAAAGTAAAATGCCTATTTATTGCTGCTATAAGAAAGGTGTTGAATGCCCGCTGAAATGAATAAGTTATCCATGAAGACAACATAAAGAAATGACATATGCTGCACATCAGTCTCTTTAGATTTTTGTATCTACAGTACCTGCTCTTATGCCGTAATTTGTAGAAATAAACTTGTTAAATGATTAAAAGACTGAGTGATTTATTGGACTTGCAAACAGAAATTACCAGTGTATGTATGTAGATGAATAATGTATGTGAGAAATTTTTCTCTTATTTGCATATTTAAAAGCACAGTACAGATGTATGCTTTCTGGTAAATATTTACCATACAGCAAGGAGTGATTATAAATACACTTAATTAGAGAAAAAAGTTCATGTTAATGGTTTTATTAATGAGCTGATATCCAGTACTGTAGAAATGGAGAAAACTTAGTTGTGTACTTTGTTTCAGAGGGACTTTTGTACTGGCTGAAGGCCAAAGACATTCTCTGTGGCCTAGCGGCCAAATGCTTCCACGTCCACGTAGTTCTCCAGTCGGAATACGCATATGCACTTTTTTAATTCCTTCTGCTTGTCACTGTTGTACAGATGCTTCACATCATGAATTCCAACACCATCTGAACGCTGCGTGCTGGTCTGTGCTGGTGCTGCACCTGCGGTTCGGGCGCGCTTGCACCCCGGTGTAAGCTGTGGCGTATTAACTGCTCCGCAGTGACCAAGTGTCACACGCTGTGAGGACGAGGCAGCCTGCTCAGCTGCCTTGTACTTACTGGAGGATAAAAGTGTTTTTACACCATTAGCACGAAGCATCTAGAGCACTGTAAATCCATGTCTCATTTGTCTTTTAGGTGCTTGTTTTATTTACTCGGATAATTAGTCAAACATACTAATTCATGAATTCTGCAGTTCTGCGCATTCTGGATGTTTCTCGTGTGTGTACGGTGACAATTCAGTTACACAGCTATCATTTCATTTATTACAGCTTCAGTAGGATTGCGTAACAGCAGCTATATACCCTTGAAAAATTCTAATAAAAATATTGTGGTGTCATTTTCATGACCGTAACCACCATCCAGGCTCATGTGAGTTTCCGATTTTATATTGCCTGCTCTGTACAGATGGGTAGGTTAACGGCTGTGTATTAAAATGTCCTTTTTATGACTCTGGATTTGATGTCGTAAAACAAAGCAGAGCTCCTGCTTAAAAACAAAGCAGCAACAAGAGCTTCCCCTGTGAGTTCAAAGCTCGGTTGTTGCATGAGGCTGTGCCTTTAAGAAACGTGTAAGATCTCATTCCCGTTATCCATGAAGTAGGTTGGAGTATGATAGTGTTACAGGATGGGTGCTATGCCACGAGGATTAATTTTATGTGGAATCTTAACTTAATTCAATCCTTTTGAAATACAAAACTGCAAATACTTCCTAGTATTACATCAAATCACCCAATTCTAACTTGGGGAATCAGTGCAGATCCTTCTATAACAGTAATTCACAAACTGGCCCCCAGAACAGTGTTTGCAGATAGATTATGTGTGTTTCAGGTGGAAAACCAAGAAGATCTCATAGGTGAACCTGTGTGTTTCTATTCAGATTTATAGTCTTTTACTGTATGAGTGTGCCATCTAGAGTTTTAAACCCTCGTCAGTCTTTTTTATAATTTTACCTACAACTCAAATAACTTAGTTACATTCTAAAATTAAAAATGGCGGGAAGCTCTACTGTAGACTAAAATAGTTAGTGGTGTGTAACATTTTACCTCCAAGGTATTAAAAACCAGCAATGTAGTGTTCTTACGCAGCCGGCATCTCTATCTGTGCTGCTGGAAAGTGTTGTATATGATTTTTTTATTCAGAGGCAACTTTTAACATAACAATGTCGGACTTGGGCATATACTGTATCAGTTTCTCTGTAAGCACGCTTATTCTACTTCTTGTTTTCAATAATTTGATGACAAATTTCATCTCATTTGGCTTTGTACAACCTTCTGGTTTTCACTGCTGTTTAGTATCTTTTTGAAATGACTGTTTAGCACTCTGATTTGTGCTTGTATTTTGGCATAATTCCCATATAGACAGAGCTTACAAATTAACCTATCAAATAGTTCTGACATATTTGTTTACTTCAATGATAAAATAAATTACACATATGAAAGTGCATGGGCAGCCTTTGATAGAACTATTGAATTGCAGCAATGGAAATTCAAGGGTTTTTCTGTACTTAAGTGGAAAAAAAACTTAATATCCTGTGTCTGCAGGGGAACTAACTGTATGAAATGCCCTGCAATCTGAGCAAGCAAAGGGTACAGAAGAGAAGCTGTGATATAATGTGATTTTTGTAAAAGTCATTTTCCAGTTCTAGTAAATGATTTCGTAACATGTCACTGATGCTGGTTTGCATTGAAGAAAGGGTTTTCAAAGAATGGGTTACTTAGTGAACAAATGAATTTGATTATGCTCTGTATTGTCCTTTGACAGTGACAAATGCTACACAAAAATATTATGATCGAGCATGCAGTCTCCTCTTTCCAAAATAAAAGGCTGTGTTTTTGTATTGTTTCAGTCGACGGCAAAAACTTGAGACCTTTGCAATGCCAAACCATGTAGCGACGACTTGTGTCTTCATTTTTTGCAGCCATACTTTGGTAAGAGGCTTGATAGGGAGAGCGTGGTATTACCTGTTGAAGTAAAGGTTATTGAGCAGCCAGCAAAACCTCCGATTCTGCCTTTTTAATAGAAGTTACGGGTAACTTCTTATAAACCTTTTGTCCAACTGTTCTACAATTCATATTCTGTAGCTACAAAAAGCACATCTTGTTTAGAATATATCCCTAAATCTCTTTGGTTCAGTGCCCAGAATATCTTGCAGTTGCTATTGGAAACTCTGTTATTAGTCAACGGAGGACTTCCTCTTGGCAGCACTGTATTTGTGATGGCATCCATGTTTGCTAGTCACTGCATTTACAGTGGAACTTGTGTCTCGGCCAGCTTTGGAAGGGAGGGGAAAAGGAAAGCAAATTAAACTTGACTTTCTGGCATGAATTTGTTAGCTTCTTGTTACTTGCACGCTCATCTTCCAAGAACACCAACTGTAGCTGTAGTCAGGTTTGCAATAATAATTCTTCTTGTAACTCAAGAGCTTCCATATACTCAGCTCTAAGAACAACACTGTTAAAATCTAAACCATACAGATTCCAGTGGAACAGCGCTGTGCCATGTGCACAGACCCCGGTACGCAGGGAGGGGACAGTTCTCCCACGCTCCCTCAAGCTGGTAGCAGAGTGGAGGAGCATTAGAACGGCTCCTTAATGTGGTTGTGTTTAGAAAACTAATACTGCTTGATATGTCTCAAAAATATTGTTTATTACTTGAATTTTAGGTCTAACTATTGCTTAACTACAGATACTTGAGTCTACATGGAGAACGAAGTACTTGAAGTTAGTAATTGGTCTTATCCGGAATAACTCTGCACCCTTTCAGATCTGTATCTGTGTGTTAGACACCAGCTGGAAGTTGGATTCAACCCAGAGAGTGGTTTTCAGAAATAAAGGGTCATTAATCTACCTGCCTCTTAAAAAAATAATAACAATAATAAGAAAACCAAAACCAAACAACCACACTACAAAAAATGCCCAAGCACCGTGCGCAAAAAAAAAAAAAAAAAAAAGCAGAACAAAAAACAACCCCCCAAAAGTCACTTCTGGTGCTGGATGTGAAAAGGAAAGCCTTTATCAGCACATTCCCCAGGTGCATTTATTTTGTTCTGTGGTGAGGAAATCCCCTGCATGAAGCCGTGGACTCACCGCTTGTCTACAAAGAAGAAAGGCTGGAGGGCAGCACAAAGGCCTGTTCGACCAACATCCCACAACAGGACTTCTGTGGCAAGTCGCAAAGAAAACGCCGTTTATCTGCAGTCTGGCTCCCAGCGGCGAGCGTTCCTGGTGAGCAGGCACCGGTGCAACTGGAAAGGGCCCAGCCCAGACCCTCGAGGTGCTCACGTACGTGTGCTGAGGGACCCAGCACAGGAGCCTCCATCCAGCTGTTGGTAGAGCAGCACATCGGCACGAATGTGCCTGCAGGTTTCTGCCCCTCCTAGGGCCTGGCCTCGGCATTTCTTTGCAGAAGAGTCGTGCCGATGTGGTACCCTGCTAGTGTCACAGAGGTGAAGGTACAGATGGGTGGGTTGGCTGGGTTGATCCTGGATCTGTGAAGGTTTTGCACGTTCTGGGTTTCAGCGCGCTCAGCTGCCCGTGCACACCTCCAGCTCAGCGTGTGAGCCTTTGCCTCGGGCTGACAGGGCCTGGGGCAACAGGCCCGTCCTGTTAAACATCTGCGGTCTGCTGAGCTCGGCTGTGGGTGCTTGACAAAGAACGTCAGAGGGTGGATTTTATCCCTGCTGAACGACACGCAAATGTATAGAAAGATCTATTCCTCATGGGGTTATAGTGACTGCAGTTTAGTTCTCGCAGTCACTGGGCCTTTCTGTGCGTGTGTGTGAGAGCACGGAGTGAGAAACTTGGGGAAAACGCTTCCAGATGGGAGGCCTTTTCTCCAAGGTCAAAGGCGTGACCGGAAGGAGGAAGAGCCACCTTTCCAGCTTGCCTGAGTCAGCGTGCGTCCAGCAGTTCTCGTCCCTGTGGAAGATGATAAAATATGCTGCATTTCGCATTGAGTGAGGCTGTGTATTTAAAAAAAAATCCGAGATTTTAGTGCAAAACTATTTTGCTCCTCATCCCTATATATTTTACCTGCTTTCAGCGTGACCTTGTTGATGTCAGGGTTCCTCGTGCCGTTTGGTTGGCATGTGGGCATCTGCCTCAGGGCTGCCAGTGGAGAAAGACGCATTTGGAGTGAGTGCCCACAGGGGAACGGATCCTGATGGGCCTCCACCGGGGCAGGTCACGACCTGTGTGCATCTGCAATAGAGGCACTGCTTGTGCCACAGACGGTGTGGCTTAAATACGATTCCTCTTAGGATCAAGGCTAATCTTCCTCAAAGAATGAAGGATCTTTCCCCAAATTTATACAGTTTTTCTGTAGCAAGCTTTTAGGTTTTGGACATGGATTTTGGAAGCAAAACTTTAAACCAGGCAGATGTAATCCTCTCAGGAAGGGACTGCAAAAATCAACACTGAGGCAGTTTCAAAAAAGTGAGCAGCAAGTAAAATTAACCATTACTTTTGTTTATTTAGGTAATTGAGCTTGACACAGTGGTGTGTCTGACAAGTTGGTTTGTGTTTTTTATTCCATTAAATATAGATACAACACGCAAAGCTGTCACTGGCCACCTGAGATTATTTGTTTCAGTTTAGACTTTGGAAATTGTGTAAATGTGGACAGATCATGGTGTGGACAGTGGCACAAGAAAACCACCCAGGAGAACATCATCTCTTTGCACGGGCAGCTGCTGCAGTTTTTTCTGTTTAACTTAGGATCAAGAATGAAAACCACAAAAAAAAATTAATAGGTCTATTAAAAGTCAATACCTGCTGTATCCTTTTAATTCTGCAATCAATATTGTTATTCCATTACTTTTTAATTTAATGGTTATTGTATGGGCTTCTTGGGCATTTTAGCAGACTTTATTGTGAGCTGGAAATATATTTGAAAGATTCAAAGGAGGGATGAAAGTTCTGAAAAACGTAAAAATACCTTGGTCTTGCTGACTGCATTTGAGATAAATTGTATATAAAATGAGCACAGAATTTCTGTTTTAAACATATCAATAACATTTAGTGACTTGTAACAATATTGTAATTGTAGCCATGCCAAAGCTTTTGATCAAAACTTCCCAGAAATGTGATGTCTGTATGGAGCCAAAAACTCCAATAAGCTTTTAAGTAAACTTTGATTTAGTTAAGTGTAGGCACTGCCCAGACCGAGAAAGGAGCCTTTGCTAATACAGATAATTTACTCCTCTTGGGAAGCTCCCATATTCAGGTAATTTTGAGCCTCATTAGCCGTGTGAAAGAAACAGCTACACCTATTATCAGAGTAGTTTCAAGGAACATCAAGACGTCTCCATGTACAAACCATCTTCTCAGTAAAGCAGAGATGTAGATGCAGCCATTTGGGACCAAAGTTTGAGAGCAAATCAATACGTGGTACTATCACATTGGGAGGGAACTGGATGAAGAAGCCGAGCAAGAGATTTATGTCTGTTTTTCCTCAGGCTCTTTTTCTGTCTGAAGTTTGCTGAAGAAAAAGCCTTCTGTGAAGAAAGTTCATTTAGGCTGAATATCTGTGTTCCAGCTGCCTAACTACATAACAGAAAGTGAATTTTGAGAGGCAGGAGCCTGCCAGGCTGGTGGGTGGCTGAGGTCAGTGCTAGGAGCAGGATCTCGCGTGGGTTCCAGGTTGGGAGCACCTGGGCCCTCGGTGCCAAGGCGGTGGGGCTGTTACCCCGCTCCAGCACCTGTCTTTAGGGCAAGAACAACCTTTCTTGTGTCCTTACAATGCCCAGCTGTCACATTGTGTTTTCTAAGTGCCTATATAATGCGAATAGTGCTTTTTAAAAATTCCAGTGATTTGCCAGTTCAGAGGGGATCCATGGTCCAATTTATTCCCTCAAGCTCTAGCCAGCATACGTACAAATATTTTGTTTAAAATGAGCTCCTGGGCCCTATTCCTGGATTGCACTTTAGACAACAAAATAAGGGATGGAATTCTCCAAGTCATCAGCTCCCATTTGGCCTTGCTGGCACTTTTTTTATTCCAATTTTTTTTTTAAAATCAGACCACATATGTAAGTGCTTAGACATGGATTTGATTCTTAAATTTAGACACCAATTTTTTTTTTTTCTTCCGAAGTCCTTCATTTGCCAGACTCTGAAGTGGAAGCAGAAATAGGTAGTTGTCTAAATCGCCCTGGCTGTGTATTTGTAAGCAATTGAAAATTGCCTTTTCATAGGTGGCCATCTATGTGTAAAATCATAGGAAGAAAGCAACAAAAGTGACTGCTAAGGCAGTTAAGAGCAACATTTTAAACAAAACTAATGCAGGAAAGGCTACAGAGGCTGGAAATGGTAGAAGTTAGTGAGGTAAAAGGTCCACTTGAAAATAAAGAAGATGTAAGAAAGCCCGGATGCTGTTCAGCTCTGGAGCCACATGGTCTTCTTCCTTCGTGCTCCATCCATTCCTGCAGTCTCTCGCCTGTGACCTCCCACCAGTGACATCTTTTGCAGTGGTTCTTGGGGCAACATTTCTGTCCATGTGCTTTGGCCAACCATGGCACGCGTGAGAACTGAGGGATGACATCTGGTCACACCGGGGTGGCAGTTTTCCTGTTGATTTGTCCTGTTTCCTTTTCAGTGGTAGGTCAGAACTGCAGGTGTATTCTTTGGCAGTGAATAAAAAATAACAGAAGGCTGCCAGATATTGGCTATGTTCACCTATTTCTGATCAGGTAAATGAAACAGCAGAGCAGAAGGTGTCAGGATGTCCGTCCGCTGTCGGGTCCCCAGTGGTCTGAAGAAGGCCGTGGAACCAACGCTTCAGTGCCACTTACGGGTGGGAGGGAGGAGAGCACAACCACCATGGATGAAGACGACTCTTTAAATGAGAATTGATATTACTGAGGACTGGCCAGAATGCAAGAATTTTGTTATACAATAAAATTGAGGTTTGACTTCTATTTTTTTGCCATCTTAGAAAAAAAATAGAAACCTTTTCACTACTGAAACAGCCATGCCCACGAAGTTGAATACACATTGGATTACCAGTAGCCTAACGACTGAGTCATTTCCCGGGGTTGTAGGAGAACAAGGTTTAAGTTGTCTACCTGATTAGGAGAGAGACTTTGAACTTGCGTTTCTTGTATTCCCGGCAAGTGACCAAACCGTCGTGTTGTTGAGTCAGTCTCTGGCCCATGGACAGCTGGAAAATGAGAGAACTCAACAGGAGAGATTGGCCAGTGAGCTTTGGTAAGTTGGGTTTCTCTCTCACTAAAATTCCCTAAAATAAACCCAACCCTAAGAAAGCTCCAGTGAAACAAATGCTTTTCTGTGGAAAGCATCTGGCTTTTATGGGTCCTAATGACTACACTATTAATTGTGATCTTTCACAACCAGGACACGGACTTTATCAGATATTTAATATACAGTGGCTCAGAGGCATTAAAAATAATCAGGTAACTTGCATATTTTTCAGCTAACTGATGTGGAACTCTACAGCGAAAGGACAACACGAATCTGCGCTTGGTGCTTGCTCCCTTTCTTTGCTCGCTAATGCCGTTTGTGCTGTGGGGATGTGAATGGTTTCTCTGAGCTTCAAGGCAGCTCGGGACAGCAGGCAGCGCAGGCAGCTGCACGAATAGGCAATTTTGCAGAGTTTCGCCTGTGTCTGGAAAGGCAAAGGTGGGCTGCTGTACTCTGAACAGCCTGTCTGCCTTCTCTGTGGGCAGCTTTCCGTTCCGGCAGAATTGGGGCAAGGGCAAGGTCAGGGTTCCTGTGTGGATTTGGGCAGCTCTGTTCCCCATCACCTTCCCCCTTCTCCTTTCTAGCTCACTGTAAGAGCAGCACCCAGCAGCTCGTCCTGGCCACCTTCTTTTCCTCGCTGGAGGAAGAGACACCTCCTGAGTTGTGGCAGCTCCATCACTGCTTTTTGCAGAGTAGGGTTGAGGTGGAGGCAGGACGGAGTGGTGGTTGGTGAGGGGAAGCTCGTGCACAACCGGTTCTGTCCTGAGGAGCGAGAGAAGCAGAGAGCCCCAGGTGAAATCCTGAGAGGAGGCAGTACGGGCCGAGCTACCTGCAGCAACCAAAGTCGTCCTGGGCTCCTCAAGTGCAAATAAACCAGGTGAAGAGACTTCTGAAATCCTTGCTGGCTCTGTAGAGCCCAGTTCACAGCTTTATCCACTGATGGTCACCCAGGAAAGTCACTGCACACGTGGACATTTGCAGGGGCAGGCGGCAGCTCAGGTAATAGCCACAAAAAAAGGGAGAAGCCAGGAAATACGCTGGCCTGGTGGAGATTTTTTTTTTAAGGAGGAACACAGAGAAAAAACTTAGAGAAATTATTTTGGTGCTTCTGATAATTTAAATTAAGTTCTGTATAGTGTAAACAATATATGGAAAATTACTTTTAAGGAACACAAAGGAAGAGAAAGGTGAGAAGTCCTTGTTTCTGTACGAGTCAGTGAGAGCTGGAGACATGGGCCAGCCTATTAAGTCTTCCTTCTCTTGGCAGTTTGAAAGGAAAAGAAACATCACTTAGGCACTTTGCCTTTCTTTCATGGAGAGACTCAAATATCAGCAAAATACTGAAGTGAAAACTGAGCCTGAATAAACTGAATTATCTTCCAGGTATATGGATGCACATTCACTTCTTTACAATTAATTCACTCAGCACCTTGCTTCTAGTTTGTCACTTGGCTCAGAGGACAAGTGCATGTGGCTTGTGCTGGTGAGGAAGATGCCATTTCAGCAACAACAGATCTTAAAACATTCTTTCTCTTACCTTTCTCAGGCTGGTGGGTTTTGGGGTTTGTATATGATTATAACTGGGTTGAGTTTTCGTTCTCATGCTGATCTTCGTGTTATTAGTTAAATGTCTTACCTTCCGAGTCATTCAGTCTGTGCAGTTACTACTTTTTGTGCCGCCTTATGTAGTTTAAAATTTCTCTGATGAAATCTGTATGCAGAAAATAGGTAAGTTTGCTGGAAATTATCTTTGATTAATTATTTTCCCCCTTGTGGAGTGGAAGGGGAGTTACTCAGCCTGTTACAATGCTAAAACGTGGGCAGCGGTATAGTTTTGTGAGTGGCATGACATAGCCTGCCACGTTCTGAATTTTGTTATCGACTTGGCTCTGCAACATGGTGTAATTTAGGCTTTTTCTGCCTTAGGTTTCTCAAATGTAAAATAGGATCAATAGAATCTGTTGTGCCCAAAAAATCACTGCTCATAGGTGTCACCATGAAATGAATACAGTGCTTATCAATTTCATGCTGCTTAACTTAATAAATATTATATTATTAGTTGGCTGATCGACCAGCTACATCTGTCTGGGGAAAGAAATAATTTCAGTGTCCAGTCATTTCTCACAGGTAACGAGAAATTTATATCGTGTGGGTCATCCCAGTCAGTGCTTCGGGTGACAGGAAAGTATAGGGTAAATTGGGCAGAATTAATGTACATATTATACAGGCTCCAGATGTTTCAAGCATTCTATACATTTGTTTAAAAAAATGGTCTTTTAATATTTGAAGTGGTTATGAATTTTTTTGCTCAAACTGAACTTTTTAATGAATAGTTATTGGATAGAAGTTAGCATGTCTTGCTAACCTAAAAAGTTCATTAACTATTCATAGTTTATTTTCTATACATGTCAAGAGCTTTTGATCCTGTAGTCTTCACTGAATTTATAAAGGATAATCTGCCATCTAGATTAAGAAAAAAATGTAATAAAAATATTTTGCATACAGAATTTTTATATGATCAACTGCAAAATGGTAGATCACACAGTAAATGAATAAAGTATAAAAAGTGCTTGAAGGAAAAAAGTGGTTCTGAATGTTAGACGGGTCTCAGCTAATCATGAGGTGGATTATTCTGGGATATACTGGGAGTTAGATTCAGCTCTCATTTAACTCAGCAGGAGATTTTATTTTGATCTAAACATGAACTTGGTGTTGTGAGTTTTAGGTCAATGATTATATTCTGTTAAAATACCAATTTGTATTTTATAAATCTATTTTAGAACATTTCCATTTATAACCATAGTTTTCTGCATATTGGCAGTGCTGTACTGCCAAGTACCTTGCAATGAATCAGACACATAACAATTCAAGTGTTCAAAGTGCGAGACAAAATAAGAAACTGATTTAAAATTTTCTCTTATTTTTAAACTGTTTTTTCATCACAAGTCTGGAAAGTAAACAACTGTTTTGGTTTTTTTTTAATTATCATCAGGGAGCTCTGGTATAATTTATATTAAGAGGTTTCAGCCTGTTTATGTGTGCTGGAATTTGCCAAAATTAGTAATACGATATTCCATCTTTAGCAAGCCTATAGAGCAATAAATAATGACACATGACTGTATGTGAGTGTTGTTAGTTTAATTTTTTTTGTGGTGTTCATGAAACGCAACGATCTTCCAACCCAAATTCTGCAGTATTAGGCAGCAAGTTGTAGTCTGAACTAAACCAGATGCTGATCAGCTCTGTTCCTATTATCGACTTGGGGCAGAGATGGTAACCAGACCTTATTTGCAATGTTAACATTTGGAAAAGATTAACAGCAGTTAGGCTGAAATGAGAAACTTCTACTTTACTGAAAAGGTTCAAAACATGTAATGCTGTAAAAATTAGGATGTCTGTAGTATGTTAGATAGGAATAAATAAGTTAACTGTAGGCCACACTTTCCCCTTTGCAGGATGTGTTGTTTCCAGTTTATGAGTGGCTCTTTGAAAGGACATGTTTATGAGGTATAGTGGGGTTTAAGTCCTGATAAACCATCTACTCGATGAGGTATAGTGTATCCGAACTGGCTGTGCTTGTTCATTGTGAGAGAGCTCTCCCCAGAGTCAGGCTGAGCAGATTTTTGTCTGGGGCACAAATCCCACATGTGCTCCTGAAGCTCGGGTACCCAGTGCCAACCTCCTGCTACATTCAAAATCAGACCCCGTGAGGAACGTGCCCCAGGGGTGCCAGGCAGGGCACATGGGGCTGGAGACGTTCTCTGTGCCTGCTCGTGGTATCTCAGAGGATTCACTGGGAACTGGAGGGGCTCAACGGGTATGTAGTGAAGGTCTAATGCCTTTTAAACTGTAAGTGGGCTAAGCCTCATCACCTGTTTGTGAAGGTTGTACAGTCATGGCTGCAACCATAAACTTCTACAGTGCATTATTTCTGGTGCTGCATTACCTTCCTCCTGCTATCGTATGTTTTTTTATTGGGAATATTGCTTTAGCAGGAATCTAATTGTAGGCTTCAGGTCTAAGGAGAGTCTTTCTGCAAAAGTCATTCAGAGATGTTGCTGGGTTCTCATTGTGTCACCTGCTGTGTGTTTTTTCCATGCGATCAGGTTGAAAACATGGTGTTCAGGTTTGCAGAGAGTAAAAGCTTCTTGGAAACTCACATGCAAGGCTTCTATTCAAATGTAGTTATTAACCACTGTCTGTATGGGTGTTGAGAGAGATGAAGCTAGGACATTAATTACCCTGGTAATCTGGCCAGATTGTTCATGTAGTAGCCAGGTCAGTCCCAGAAATCACCAACCACAGCTGTGCACATGGAGAACTACGCTGGGAAAAGACCAAGGAGCGAGGTGCTTCGTCGACGGGTGGAGGCTGTCGCAGTGGTGCTGAGCACTCGCTATGGTGAGCTAAATGGGAAATTAAACCTAATCCTCTGTAATTACATTGGGTAAACTACCACATGGATTTCAGCTCAGTTTATGTTGACTTGAAACAGGCTTTGGCTAAGCACATAGCGTGTCTGGAGCTAGGCACTGGGGTGGTAACTGTGACTTGAGTTCTTGCACATGAGTGTAGCTTTCTACAGGTGACAGTTACAATCCTTCTTGTGAGGAGTAGCAAAAGCTGCTCCTGTCTTTTGGGAAGGAGCAAATTCGTAATGATGGGGACCCTCCCCTGTAATGCGCTGGCCAGATGACCTGTCAGGAGGGATGGGTTTGTCCTTCTCCTTTGTAGGAGGATGAGAGGAGCCAAGGTGTGGCCAGGCAGAGCAAGGACAGCACTGGGATGAGCAGCAGTGTCACAAAAGTCACTAGAAAAGCACCAAGACATGGAAACATTTACTCCATGCAATCTAGTTAGAGATACGATCTGAAACATCTTTAACCATGGACAGCAAATGAAGCGATGCTGGAAGCACGAGACAACATCTGGTCTGTAAGGCTGTGTCCACGCACGGTGGGTACACACTGGTGTACGCATTGACCCACATGACTGAGAGCCCATGGTTTCACTCCTGATCATAGAATCATCGAGTCATAGAATCATTTTGGTTGGAAGAGACCCTCAAGATCACTGAGTCCAACCATTCACAGAACACTGGCACTAAACCATGTTCCTAAGAACCTCATCTATGCAATGTTCAGCCACAAAAAAGAGTTGCTTCCTATCTTTGAGCAAGGGCTTGTTAGTGTCCTCCCAGCGTGGATGTGAGGGAGATCCAGGTTTGTGCATGGGTTTGGGCATGCCTTGGATGTATGCTGTAGAAATAGACCTTCTGTTTTCCCCTCCAGTAACCCACAGCTGCAGCTTACAGCTCCTGAATGGATCGAATCCACTTACAGGTCACCCCAGGATGTGGTTTTATGTCATTATTTTTACTGTTTCCAGAATTTATTGTAGAAAGTATATTTGCCTTTTTCCTGACCTTCTAGGTATTTGGGCGTTATGAAAATGGATCGAGCTTTTCTTGAATTACAGGTCAGTGTGAAGCCACCCCTAGCTGTGGTGTTACTTAGAAGCTGGTCTGAATTTCAGGTTGCAGCTGGACCTCTTCCATGCTCCCCATATTTCAAATCAGGAAGAATATTTTCAGATGGAGAAGAAAGGCTGTGAGCACTTTTCAAGTAATAGTATTTTCCACATAAAAGTGAACAAGCAGTGCAATAATAAGCTGTTAGTATTCTAAAGCGTGAGCTTCTTCTGGACGGTGTATATTAAGGAGCTCAAAGGAGGGATGAGGTTCCCCCCAGGTAAGACGCTGTTGCAGAGGAGGCTGGCAGGGAAGCGGCTCATGGCGCTGGCACCACAGGCTGGATGCAGCTGCCTCTGCTGAAGGAAGATTTCCATCTACGACTGAAGTCAGAGTATTCGGTGTAAGGGCACAGTGCAAGATGGCAAAGCAGGAGCATAACAGCAGCAAATAATCTGCAGCTCAGGATGCTGCTACACGCAGCTACGTGGCTGTGGCGTTAATATCTCCTACGCCCAAATGGCTGCAACCGTTTCACAAAGCGGCAGCGTTGCTTCGAGTGAGGCAGAGCTTTGAAGAGGAAACCTGCAGGGACACTGTTGCACACAAAGTTTTCTGTGCCCAGCCTTTCACTTTTTCAGTCCTTCACCTCTCTCCATTTCTTCATCTCCTGGACAGACAGAGGGTACCAGGCGGCACTGCTCGGCTCTCACCTCAGCGTCTGCCGGACCTGTCACCAAGTGTCCTTTCTTGATAGTGAAATTTTTGCTCATCCTTCACCCTGGTCACTTGAAAAGTTTTGCTGGACAATGGTGTATTTCCATAGGCAATCTTCTGCTCTGAAGACAAAATCGTACTATTTCTAGCTCCTGCATTTTAACTTCTCTTTACCTTTGCAATGAGTGCATTGCGTTCCCATTGTAAAGAGTTCCTTAAGCCTTTTGGAGCCCTTTTTTAATATAAACCATTGCTGTTAGAGGTCCACTTTGCCCATTGTAAGAAATCTGCTGTATTGGAATTAGTGACTGAGTTTTAAACATGGAGTTGATATGCTGTAAAATCTCAGTCACAGTTTGCAATAGATTTAGATTTAAAACCAGCAAAAATGTAATTGCGGGATAAAAATTGGCAATGTTCGCAGCCTAGGAATTATGTTTCAGACTTTGGAAGGAAAATGGTTTGGCTTATTTTTTTCCACTTTCAGGAACATTATTATTTGCTGACTTAATGGTTTCAGATGCTGTTAAATGAAAAAAAAACTATTTCTGGAGTAAGTGTATTTTGCAGGTGGTTTGTCCCGGGGTGTCTCTAGGAGTTTTACAGTATGACTTTGTGAAAGCGGCAGGTCGCAAACCTTCATCAAGTGGCTTCCAGCCCGCCAGGAGTGAGCAGCCGTGGCTGCTGGTGTGCGTGGGTCCCGCTGCCCTCACGCGCTGTCACCACCTGCCCAGCCCAGCGCTTTGCCTGGCTGCTGGGTGGCTGCAAAAAGAGACAGCACGCGGGGATGCCTTTGGGAAAAATGTACCGTATTTCATGCAAATCAGAAGAAACAGGATTCAGCTTTTGCTGAAGGACAAATGACTCGGCATGCTGCACATATGCAGCCCAGTCTTCACTGAAGTATTGACCGGACTTAATTGCCGCAACTGGAACTTAGCTGGGCAGCCAAACCAGCAGTTAGATGGGTGAGGTTTGGTCTCAGCAGCAGCCTGTGGGCCTCTCAAGTGAGCAGTAAGAGAAAATGTTTTACATATCACAGGATTTTATTTAAAAAAAAAAAAAAAGTTGTTACTGCCTCCAACATTTTTTATTTATATATATATATATATATAAATATATTATTGTTGCTGTCTCAGGCATGCATTTGGGTCAGCTATGAGCTTCATTAAAAAGAAAAAGCATCCTTTTCATGGTGATTCTAATTAAGATGAAACTCTCTCCTCCTTCCCTTTTCCTCTCTCTCCAAACGAAGAGGCAGAGCCCTCAGTGCGAACTGTGCTGAAAGTGGTTGAAACACTGAAATTCGGTGGAGTGAGAGCTCCGCCATTAGAGAACACTGACGGTTTTCCTGTCACTCCACAATGGTCAGGGTCGCTGTTCTGCTATGGACAAGGCAAATTTTACTTTAATTTGATTAATGGACATTTCAACTGCCTCTGTTAAGAAAAAACGGACGCCCTACCATTTGGTTGCATGCTCTGAAGTTTCAGCACATGAAGCTGCGACGTGGTAGTTATCTTGGAAAGCTGAGGTCTCAGCTACCGCTTACCACTGCGCACCTCTTAGAGTTGCTCCCAGGAACAACAGCTCTCGTTGATGAATGGTAAAACTGACCATATGTACATCTGAAATGACCCATATATCTCATATAATACATAACTTCTTTTAAAGACAGCCTATGATTTTAGTGACATAATTGCTTTTCTGCCTCTTACTTGTTTAGGCAAAGATAAATTATGGATTTTTTCTGCCCAAATGTTTTTTTTCCTCAACAAAAATTTGCATTTCAAATGATAGAAAATAGTTTTTGTTGAAATCATGAAAACGTAGTTCAGTTTTTTGCTTTGGGGGTTTTTTGGAGGTTTTTTGTGGGGGGGGTTTTTTTTTTTTTTTGTTGGTTGGTTGGTTTTTTCAAGTTATGACTTGTGGTCAGATACATTAGTTCTTTGATTTCTTAGATGCATCTCTTTTCTTCCTTCCACCTCTTTCCAAATGTAGAAGCCTTTTTAGGGAATTTTCCTTATGCCAGGTCAGATGTTCCCTCCTGCTTATGCAGTAGCATTGCAGTAAAGCTCAGAGGATCGAGGTGTTCTGCGGACGTATGCGGTGACGCGTGACCTGTCCCAGGACGTTTCCATTTAAGAGAGAGTGCGACAGGGCCATGCAACAAACATTTGAAGAGAGGAAAGGAGAGCAGGTTGACCATGATAAACACACAAGTGGGCATTGGGCATTGTTTCCGAGAGTGATTATAATCATGGAGGAGCTGTTTTGCTTTTGTTTTTAGAAAATGTGCAAATATACTCTCTGGCACTGGAGTTGGCAAGAAGCAAATGGTGATAAAGTTCAGCCTCCGCTGCCTTCCTGGCCTTCCCTGCCATGCAGGACATGCCCAGGGCAGGGCTGGGGGAGCATTTCTTTTCCCTGGCTTTGGCTCTAACCTGTGGGAAGGCAATTGTGTGGATTCACAGGAGAAATCTCTGTCATGTTTAAACACTAGTATGGAGAAAAAAGTAAGAAGGCAACTTATGGCGGATGTTGCTTGTACATTATAATTTACAGAAGAGTCTTCCTTATCTGAAAACTAAGAGTAAAATGTATAACTGTTTAAATTGAGCAATGAGGCTGGTACGTATTGGCACTTAATACCATGTTAACAGTTTCTGAAGTAATCTATATATTGTCTATGTCAGTAAAGTCCTGAGGCCAGACCAGGGTCTTAGAACTGTTTTGGGTTGTGTTTTTTTCAACTTGTTAGAGATGAAAGAGAGGCAGCAGAAATGCTAGTCAAAAATGAAGGTTTTACAAGTATTTCTCATTCACTTGATGTAAAATAAATTCTTTACAGCATAACTGGAATGTCTTTGCACATATTCCAGGGTGGTTGTACCCAGCTTTGAGACGAAAACAGTGCCTCTCCAAATAGCATACAATTAACTTGCTGCCAAAGTTGCATATAGCCTTTAGTCAGAGATGTATGTCATTTCCATTTTATAGCTGTCCAGACACACTTTTAAAAAACCTAAGCCCTATGCACCAGATGTTACTTAGTCCGGTGTGGTCTACCTTGGACCTGTTCCAAACCTGCCTGCATATAATTTTCAAGTCCCAACAGCCCTGCAGTGCTAGAAGATAAAAACTGACCATAACTATACCCTTTCATATTACTCAGACCTCAGTTTAATTATCTGAAACACTACCAGATAAATAGTTCAATCAGAAGAATTCCACCTTAACATTAACTACGACCACATCCATTTTTTTCTAATTTGAGGCAGGTTTTGGGTTACTAGATCTCAAATCTGCAAAGTTCCAATCAATGATTAATATAACTATCTAGAGAGGGTTTTTTTCTAAAATTTTGAATAATAGAATGTGTTTATATGGCCTTATTGGGCAAGGCACTCCATGAATTTATATGATTTAGTTTTATGTACAGATGGGTGGGGTACGTGTGTGTGACTTGGGCTTGGTATTTTGAAATTTCGTGCCTTTAATTTCAAATAGGGTCACCTTCAGGAAAAATACAATTTACAGAGCTACTAAGCAACCAGTAGTGCTGACAGTACCCTCTGAAGAAAGCACATCTCTTCAGTCAGCATCATTTGTTTACGGTCAAGTGAATGCTTGGCTGCTTCTCTGGAAAACATCTCAGTAACCCAAAGGTGGTTTTAAATCAGTGCATTCGGTGCCTGTAAAGTCTCTTTCAGAGACCCAGTTCTGACTGTAGCTTGTCTCTGAAGAGGTATTTAAGTTTCTAGCCCTCCTTGAATAGCTTTGAGAGGCTGAGCCCTTGCCCTGAAAGCACAAGGATTAGAAATACTCTGAAGTTATCTGGAGCACCTCACTTTCTTTAGACAGCATTTTCAATGTGTCCGTTATGATCTCATATTACAATTGTGTTTTAATATAAGAAATATTATAACAGCAGTTTAATAGTTTGGTTATTTTGTAGTCATTGCTGATTTTCTTACTATTTCCCTTTATTGGTATATGAGTTTTCTGCTTATATTGGCTGTGAGAAATTTGTCTCACTTGTCCTTGATGAAATTTTTTATTTGCTTTAAAAAACTGTTCCTTTAGTTTTGGAGCAGAACAGTGTTCAGAGAAACAGCAAACTGAGGAAAATATTAGTGAGCAAGAAGAGATGACTGATGCTCAACATGTTTAATCGATGGAAGCAGAAGCCACTTGGTTACAGATTCATTTTATCAGCACACAAGCAAGTTTAAGACCTGTGTGACAAATTAGAATGAACAAACAAGTTTGATTTTGGATATTAAGTACTAACCGCTTTCCTTTCAGGAGCAATCTATGGGTTGGCTGTTATTTCCCTGAATGATGCATTACATTGCAAATAGTGTTACTGCAGGGTAAACCTAAATCAGATAAAATTGTTTAATGGTAGAAATATCTATTTCTGGCTCACTCTGTTTTTCTTTAAGATTTTTTAACTAGGAATAACACAGTAATATGAAATATTTCCAGCTAATGTATTCTCTTTTATAGATTCCTCCTTCTTGCTTCATGTCTCTCTGTTTCATCTTTCTTTTCAACTTTCAATTTTGTGATCTCCTTCATGAGTCAGAGCTACAGAGTATTGCAGATTTTTGCCCCTTTTTGCTTTGCATTTTAAGAATACTTTCATTTGCCAAACTGCCTCCACATTTGTGGCTACAGCTCCCTGCTCTGCTTTCTCAGTGCTCCATTTGAGCTCCTGCTAAAAGTGAAGGCTTTGGGGAAAATAAATCTAAGATGTCAGTGACTTAAAGCCCAGTGCTCTAAGTTTAAGATGTTTGCCTAATATCACATCACCAAAATGGAACAGATAAAGATGAAGTGTAAAGTATATGTAACGTGGCTTGCAGTTAAGTGCAGTAATTGGAGAACAGAGGCAGCAGATCTGGGAAGGTGATAAGGTAAGCAAAAGCTTCTTGGGAAAGGTAAACTGTCTGAAGAGCTGACAGTGATATGCACTGACTGGAAGGAACCCAAAATTGTTTTAGCCTTTAAGCATCCAACAGACATTGCAGTAATTGAGTAATCATACACTCTGGGTCCACTATTCCTGTCACTGATACCCCATGCATCTCAGTTATTGGTGTAATTTAAATCTGATAGCCACATAATGGACCAAATTCTCTTCTCTACTTTTCATAAGTCACCCTATTGGATTCGATATGAAGAATGTTTTCTTAAGTGTGGTGAGCAGGATTTGTGTCATGAGGCTTATTTTCTTTCTCAAAAAATGGTATCCTCAGTGCCAGAAACGACAGAATACTTATTCTAAAGGAAAACACCCTGAAACACCATAGATTAGTTTAAATTCTCAAAAAAGGTGTAAACTTCCCAGTTTCTTCCAGTGTTCAGGCAGTTTTCCTTAATGTTTATGCCAAAAATTGTCCCCAAGTCTCTCTTACTTTTGGTGCCAGTGCTTTGAAAGTGTGTCAGATTCTGCATCGTAAAAGATGACGCCTGTTCCTAAGTATTTCTCAGAATGACAGCTTCTACCTTTCAAGGGTCATTTGGGTCAGAAATTTTCATTAAAAAATATTTGAGTACATGCCACATACCTTGTCTGTTTATTCAATCTTAATATTCAACAAAACATTTCAATATTGCTAAGCAGCCAGATCAGAACAAGTTCATTGGAGCATGAGAACATCTTTTTGTTCTGGTTTTCTATCTAGCACCTCATACACTGAGGCTTGGAGTGCATAGGCTGTACTGCAGTGCAGATAATAAATACTAATAATAATCAAGAGAGCTTTAGGATGTGACTTTTGCAACAAGTGTACATCTTTGAGAAACAATCTGGCCCTAATTTTCTCAGTAAAACAGGGGTGGTGGGCTTGCTTGCATGTGCCTAGTACCTGGCTGATTGATTAATAAGTATGAAGTGCCATATCACAGGTAAAATGGATCCAATCAGCCTGTGGTGGGTGCAAAGCCAGGCCCACAGCTTAATGCAGAGAATTGCCCTTGCAGAATTTTTCCAACTAGTAGTAAATATGCAGTGGGAGAGTCTTTTGGTAATGTTGTTTCCTGAGATTATGTGTGTTAGTTAAGCTTGAGATTTGTTCAGGAGGTTTGTTTTGCAAACTCCCCCCACTACATGTTTCCTTCCACCCCCTCCGCTCTCCCCAGCAATAGGGATGCTTTCAGGTTGGCCCTGGTAAAGTAACACTGGTCTGATAAACTAAATTAGTCTTTAAAACTTCCCGTAAACTAAACAAGACACAGCACTGCTGTGCAGTCAGTCGTACGGCATAAAGGGTGGCACACTTTCTAGCATGGTTTGGGCTGTGACCACCAACATTCCTTCATGGAGGGATGCCCATGGAAGGGCATGCCCAACAGTTTTGGGAAGAGGACAACCGAGGGACTATTCTGAGAGCCCGCATGGATGAGAGCATCCTTTTGGAGGAGAGAGAGGGAGCATACAGCAGCATGGACGTGAGCTGTGCTGTACACATCTTGTGCAGGAAAATAGCAACAGCTACCTGTGCATCTGGTGACGGGGACCTAAAACCGTTCTCTGGTTGTAACCCGGTTCTGTTTGCTGAGGTTCTGTCCATATGTAGCTGAGATATTTCATTCCCTTTATGCCGGGAAGTGGCATACCAGCCTCCCAAACACTAACCCTCCCCTCCACCATCATTCCTGCAGACAGCAGCACCACATGGCTGTCACTCCACCAAACCAACAAATCACCTCCCCATATATTTCAAAGTTTTCGCACCTGGAAAGGCTGCAGAGAGAAAAATGGGTTGAAGTCTGCCTCACATCTCTAAGACATGGCATTTCCTATCTAACTGCACAGCTAAAGCTTACTCTATGGCTTTCGTCGGCTCATATCTCAATTTCTCTATACACTTTTTCTAGTTCTGATAAATGGAGTCTTGCCCTTCACTTCCATTGAGCATATTGCTGCACGGGTCATTTTTCTGCCTCATTGCTTTGACCATGACACTTCTCTTTGTAATCCTTCCCCGACTCCCTCTTTCTCATTTCAAAAATAAGCTTCTTTGTCTCAGTTCTTAAATCCTATCAAAACTTTATCTTCATTCTGTCCATTGTTCAGTATAAAGGATTGACTCCAGCTTCTGTTACCCACTTGGTAGAAGTTCAGACAGAAGGTGCTGAGCTCTCTCTCTCGCTGTCCCACAGCATGGGCAGGACCTCCAGCCACGTCCCCCCACTGCTTACAGCTGTATGCAGACCTTCCGATGGAAACATAGATGAACTAGACAAATAAGAAGCTCATATTAATTTCTGCTGTCTTGTCAATCTGTATCTGTCCATTGCCTTTTGTTTTAAATTTGATTGAAAGCCGAGTTTTGCAAATATATTTAAGAGCCTCATGCCTATGAATTTTAATAGCCCATTATGAAGCTCAATATATTTTGTGAATTTGGGTTTAGATTATTCCGGGGAAGGGGTGACATTTTTTTAAATGGGACAGATCTAGGAATAAAACTCTTAGGTGTTCTAGTACAGAGTATTTTTTTAAAATAATGGTACTTGGAAAAATGCCTGACCCTGCTTCTTTCCGCAGGAAATATAGCCTATCTTCTGCTGCCTCACAGTGTTTGTCTGTTTTCATACGTACTGTTACACTTCTATTGGTCTGGAACAGTAGCTCCTGACTTCTATGTCTGATTTCAAAATAGATGTTGATTCCAGCAATTTCCCAAGATGACTTTTTTTTAAGTTAAAATCAAAGCAGAATCTTATTCAAGGATATGACTGAGAGGAAATGGGACGTATTTCCCCTGCTCGATTCTGAACACTGCTAGGAAAAAAAAAAAAAAAGAAGCCTAAACCCAGTCTTTTGTTAAAAGTTTCTCCTAGAAAAAGTAACCTAAAAAGAAATCAAAAATCTAGATGATTTTCTGTGGCAAAGGTTTCTTGCTGCTTGCTTTCTTGTTTTACAAATGCACAATTAATTCCTTCAATGCAAATAATGAACTACAAATCATACAATATGTATGATTTTATCCTAAAAATGGTTCCAGCTGCCTTAGAGATTTGTAAATGTTGGAATAATATATAAGACCGTCTTTCCCAGTGCCCCTATAAAGGTTAGACTTTTCCATCGAGAGATGTCAGCTAAGGTGATTATGCTCTAAGCAGACTAAGCCTTGGTATTTCACAGCAGATCTCACATCTATTTAGTAAGACCAATTAGCTCATTTTAAACAGGAATTTTCTATTTTGTTAAAAGAAGAACACGTTTATATTCTTTATAGTATTTCTATAGGACCAGTTAAAGGTAATTAAATGGAAAAACAATGTAATAAATTATTGGAAACAATCCCCTATAAATATTGGTTTATCATTTGGCATTCTCCTCTCATTTCCACCGGATAC
Organism: Caloenas nicobarica; assembly: GCF_036013445.1. Taxonomy (NCBI): domain Eukaryota; kingdom Metazoa; phylum Chordata; class Aves; order Columbiformes; family Columbidae; genus Caloenas; species Caloenas nicobarica. Next base: position 146,421,104 of record NC_088246.1, read on the forward strand.
CGGTGGGATTTGTATATCCGCTTCCTTTATGTTTCTAATTAAGAAACCACGTCGGATTTGTGGAAAACCTACACAATCTGTCACTTTGACTGCTGAGGAACGGGCATGCTTCCCTGACCCCTATCCCCATCAATCTGAATAGATCCAATTTCATTGATTTATATTGAATAGAATTTCATTGGTGGCTACTGCATAAATCTGCGGTGACTTTCACATTTTGTTTCACCTAAACGATGATCGAGTGGAATGTGTCTGTTTAAAGGTGACCTTGCTCCAGTTTTTGAACTTTGGCTTATAACGGGAAAAAAGGGTTTAGTTGCTTTCATTCCAAAAGAGTCATAAAAATTTTGCAAGGTATTTGGTTCATTTAAACTTTTTCCCCCTGAAATCTGACATTCTGTCATGCTTAAAAATGCTATTTATTCAAAAAGTGGCTTTAGTAAATGTAAGATGACTAATTAGGATAGAGTTATTGCTATTTTTTAAAATGTTTCTTTGTAAAAACATACTTCATGCCAGCACCACACAGCTAAAAAAGCCAAGTTGAAGTCCATTAAAAAGTTGGAGACATTTGGTTTGCTTCCTTGTAAATGTTGAGATGAGCATTTTCTCTCCTTCAGGCCAGACTTGCAAGAGGCTCAGGGGCCAGAGGCAGGAGGGTTACGGGCTGTAACGCTCCCTCTCTCACTAACAGTGCTCTGCACATTGCACTGGCATCCTCGGCTGGCACCGGTACCTCAAACAGCCCGAGGGCGGGTGCCGTGGCCTGGGTTGTGCCCATGTAGCTCAGCTCCTTTCGTCCCCCAGCCCGCTGCCTGCTCAGAGTCCTTGGCACTACCTGGGCAGTGCTGAGCAGCCTCACAGCTGAAGAGCATGGACAACCGTGTGCCAGTGCTTGAGCCTGGCTCCTGGCCCGGTTCGTTTTCCCTGGATAGCTCTAGCGAGCGTTGCTGAGCTGGGTCCCACCAGAAACAGGACACAAAACTGAGGAGGAGGCAGCAGGGGTGATGCACCTCCCCTCTGCTGCTGCTTGGCCTGCCCCATGTTTTCTGACACTCGTGTTTTGAAATGATGCTTTACACCCCTTACTCATGTTACGCTTGTTGGCTCAGGTGGAGCACGCAGACACCCAGGTTGTGGTGTGATGCTGCATCCCGATGTGATGCTGGCTGGAATCCTGCCTTTGTTTGTCGCAGCCCCAGGTGTGTCCGTGAGGGAGCTGAGAAGTGAGCACGGACTGTTGGGCTGCTCAGCGCTGAGTGCCTGCACGCACCACACCATCGCCTGAGAAGCCGAAGCATGCTGCATTTTCGGAGCAGCGTACTGTGTGTCCAGTTATCTCCATGCAAGTAAATTAGGCAGTAGCCAGGGGCCTCCCTGCCTCAAGAAGTTTTGGAGGGTCCCTTCAGCTGGTGCAGGAGCTGTCACAGCTCGGGGATCATCCCCAGTATGCATCCCGTGTTGTGTGGGATTTTGATGGCGCAGGTGGGACTGTCCAGTGCCCGCTGGCCTCAGGGCCGGAGAGCACATCCAGGCACACTGACATGGCACATCACATACAGTCTTCACAGCCAGCAAAAGCATCCAACAAACTCAGTGTTTTTACCTTGAAGTTTTATCCACTACTTGCCCCAGCCCAGGGACCACATTTATCATCTGCAAAGTGAATTAGGGTCCCTTTTCCAGTTTCAGGACGAAAACTCATGTTGGTTTATTCCAGTTCACCCTCCATTTGCAGAAGGAGTTGGGGTGTCTGCCTGCTGGGTAAGAGGTCGCTGCGCAGATGACCCCCGAGCCCCAAGAACAGCCAAATCAAACGGTGGCTCAGTTTAGCTTAACGAGCGTTGAGTCTCATCTGCATGAATTTGAATTGTGAAGTCACAGCCAGCTTGCCATGAGGCATTTTTGATGAAATCTTCCAAAGCACCCGTGTTTGCTTCTAGAAGAGAATATCTAGGTCAGTCTTTGGCTCTTCTGAATATCACTTTTTTTCTTGGTGGTTTATTAAAATATGATTTTTTCGTATACTCAAATGCTTTCCTTCTGGTCACTGTAGCCCTAATTCCCATTCCAAAGCACTGACAAATGTGATTTTTGTTAGTGCGGGGTGTGCTGAAGGAAGCATTTTTGCAGTGCGAGGTTTCGTTACAAGAATCTGGAAAAGTTGAAGCCTTTCTATTATTGTTTTAAAAGCACGTAGTAGATGGATCACCACTGGGTTCCCCAGGCTCCAGGAGCAGGCTTCCCACCAAAGGTTAGTTAGCTAGTATTTATCAGCATGCTGTCACTCTCCTTGATTATGGGTACTGTAAAATTCCTCATCTAGATCAACATATTACCTGTAATTACTTTTTTTACTCCAAATTTGTAAATAACATCTCCAGCCACTAAACTGTCAAGTAATTTTGACCCTCACCTTTCTTTAACCTTGATCATTTTCTTAGTGTCCATCTACACTGGTCATATGTCTTCTCTAAGTCTAGTGTGGGCTTGCAAACATACCCATTATTGAATTTTGGCCAGAAACAGATCCCAGGCTTGACCAAATGGTTGAACGAACATGCCTTGATATTCTAAACATAATTCATATTTTTAAATCTTTGGGTTCTTTCCCCTTTGGCATCAGACAAAAAAGGGAGAGAAGCAGTAATGATGAGATGTAGATGTTTCTTTGAATATGCTTTGTCTCCAAACAGCTGCAGAAAGACCCTGAGCAGCCCACCTAGGGCGATACAGCAACAGCTGAGAATATGGCAGTAGAAGCTCTTGTACACGCTTGGGAAGGGTGTTTGAAGTCGTTCAGGAATGCACCATGTGCACAATCTGCCTGACAGACACTCAGCAGCTGCCTGTGCCTGGTGCTGAGGAGAACGAGGGCAGGACAGAGAGAGGAGCCAGTGCACAACCACCACCATTGCTCTGGCAGCTCCTGCCCCAACTTGGTCTCACCTGGGAGCCACCGCGGTGCGACTTGCCCACGGCTCAGGAGCTCGGGCCGCCCTGCCCAGCCCTCCTGCGTGAGCGACATGTTGCAGGACTGGGGGCAGACATGGGGAGGGAACGTGTCCTCCTTCCAGGGGCCGTGGGGTGCAGGTGTCCCCCGAGCTCTCACCCGCTCCGTGGTCCCAGCCACGGGGACAGCCTTTCAGGTGGAAGTTTGCAAACAGCTTGAGGGAGATCCCAGGAAAGCCCTGTAAATATGCTGATCCTTGTTCTCTGCCACTTCAGGTACAGATGTGGCTTTGGTTAATACCTTGGGGCTGGATGCCGTGAAGATTTACTCTTTGTTTGCTGACAGGGCTCTGAAACATTTGGATAAGAATGGAGATTATTTTTATCAAGCTGAAAAGTCCAGATCTCTGTAATATGTTTGTACTCTTGAGACTGAGGTATTATCTCTGACACTTTAGAGGGGAAGCAATCTTATATGCAGGACAATGCAAATGTTATGCTGGAATCTTATATTAAATAATATGTGCAGCAGTGATAAACTAGGGAAGTCTGTACAAAGAATACAAAAATTATGTTAGTAGTCTCTATTTAAAAGAGGGAAAATTGCCTCCAGTTTCCCGCAGCTCTGCTTGGCCGTGGCCAGACGGAAGGGGTTACTCCAAGGGTGAGAAAACATCACAAGGTTGCACACGAAAAACTTTGCGACTCTGCTTTGGGAATAGCAACCCCTAACCTCAGAACTGAAATGTTTTCAACCTTCACGTTTATTAAAAATAAGCCCCCAGTCCACAATCAAAAAATGCTAATTCTGGTCATAAAATCTTTGCCACAAAAAAACCAAATGCAAACCAATATCTATAATTTCTGTTTGCCACATGGTAACTCTGAACGTGACAGCAAATGTGGCCAGTATGGCTCATACCCTCAGCCTGCTGTGCCCCTCGGGGTGGCCGGGGGCTGGCGGTGCAGCCGGCCAGGGGTGGCCCTGCCCGAGCAGGGGGCTGTGGCCAGGGGACACACAGCATGGGGTGTGGGGTGTGGGGTACGTGGTGCGTGGGGTACGTGGTGCGTGGGGTGCGTGGTGCGTGGGGTACACGGTGTGTGGGGCATGCGGTGTGTGGGGTACGTGGTGTGTGGGGTACGTGGTGCGTGGGGCATGCGGTGTGTGTGGGGCAGTGAGCCGGGGCAGCGGCAGGTGCGGTGCCTGGGCTGGCTGCAGCGGCGGGCGCTTGCAGTGACGCTGCCCCTTGCTCCTGAGGTGCCGGCAGCCAGGGCAGCGGCTGCCAGCAGCTGGGACACGGGTTGCCAGCGGCCGGGGCACCGGCTGCCAGCAGGCAATGCATGTGGGATTGTGGATGGGCGGGAGAATGGGCCCAAGGAGGCCTATGGGAGCCATTGTAGCACAAATAACAACTTGTTACTTAGTTCTGCAGTTCCCCATGGCTGTAAATTACAGATAGCAATAACACATGAGAAATGAGTATCGCATGTGCCGCTTTATCTTAGAATTAGTAGAGACCGGGCAGATATCTGAGGCCAGCATGCAGCGGTGCACAGGAGCTCGTTTGTCATATGGGCTCAATTAGGCCCTGTGTGTCCCCGCAAAACCGAGGGATGAGGCAGCTGTGGATCAGGCGGGGTCTGGCAGCAGCTGCTTGCTGCTGTGAGGGGATTTTCTCCTCCCCTGAAGTTTATCTCCTGCTCCTCATTCTCTGGAGATCTTCTTTCTTAGTGGAGGTTTAGTGGAAGGCTTCAACGCACCTCTTGTTGATGATGCATTGGGGTAAACATTTCACAAAGATTCATGAGAATGATAAATTTCTTTGCTTAAAAGTGTTTCAACTGCATGTTTTTCAATAAAGACTAATTGAGACATTTTAAGCTTTAATATGTCTAATTACAGGTTTTGGGCTTCTGCCAAATAACTTTTTCTTAATTATCTCTAGGCCTGGGGGATTCATGTGAAAACATGAAAGTAATGTCAGCACCTGAGAGAAAGCATCAGAGAGAGACTTTGCACAGGATGCAACTGAGAGAACAAGAATTTGGCAATTATAGCCTGCAAAATACATTAACAAGTTTTAATAGAAGTTTATTATCCTGCTATACCTGTCATCCTGGCAGACTTCACATGATGGGCCTAATGATCTGCATCCTGGCCATGGGCATGTGCAGGTCCTGATTCATCCCTGGGTTATCCTGTACCTACACAAGATTTCATCCCTAGGTTATCCTGTACCTACACAAGATTTCATCCCTCGGTTATCCTGTACCTACACAAGATTTCGTCCCTCGGTTATCCTGTACCTACACAAGATTCCCTGAGGTCAAATCCCATGTACAACAGTAACTCTGAAATGCTGCAAATCCTGTAGGCGTTGTACTCATAAATACATTTTTGGTATGGATGATGCTGCCACCCATTTAAAAATCAGCGAAGCCCACTTATTTCCAAAGCTGCCTTTTAAAAAAATGCAACGGTGTAAAAGGAGAGGAAAGTTTTCACTTGCCTGTGATTATTTCATGTATCAGTAATGTGTGTGCTCTCTGGTGACAGAAGATACAGAGAAGGCAGAGTTACTGAATGCCTTCTTTGTCTCTGTCTACTCTGCCGGAGGCTGTCCTGAGGAGCCCCGTACCCCTGAGGCCCCAGAAGAAGGCAGGGCAATGGAGGAGTTTGCCTTGGTTGATGAGGACTGGGTCAGGGAGCAATTAAGCAACCTGGACATCCATAAATCCATGGGTCCAGATGGGATGCACCTGCGGGTGCTGAGGGAGCTGGCTGAAGTCATTGCTGGACCACTCTCCATCATCTTTGCCAAATCTTGGGAAACGAGAGAGGTGCCTGAGGACTGGAGGAAAGCAAATGTCACTCCAGTCTTCAAAATGGTAAGAAGGAGGACCCGGGTAACTATAGACCGGTCAGCCTCACCTCCATTCCTGGAAAGATGATGGAACAACTTATCCTTGGCACCATCTCAAGGCAAATCAAGGATAAGAAGGTCATTAGGGGCAGTCAACATGGCTTCACCAAAGGGAAGTCATGCTTAACCAACCTCATAGCCTTTTATGAGGACATAACCAGGTGGATTGATGATGCCAAAGCAGTGGGTGTGGTCTATCTTGACTTCAGTAAAGCATTTCACACAGTCTCCCACAGCATTCTCGCAGCTAAACTGAGGAAGTGTGGACTAGATGATTGGGTAGTGAGGTGGACTGTGAACGGGCTGAAGGAAAGAAGCCAGAGAGTTGTGGTCAATGGGGCAGAGTCTAGTTGGAGGCCTGTATCCAGTGTAGTCCCTCAAGGGTCGGGACTGGGACCGGTACTATGCAATATATTCATCAACGACTTGGATGAGGGAATAGAGTGTACTATCAGCAAGTTTGCTGATGACACCAAGCTGGGAGGAGTGGCTGACACGCCAGAAGGCTGTGCTGCCATCCAGAGAGATCTCGATGGGCTTGAGAGTTCAGCAGGGAAAAATTTAATGAAATATAACAAGGGCAAAGTGTAGAGACTTGCATCTGGGCAGGAACAACCCCAGGTACCAGTAAAAGTTGGGGAATGACCTGTTAGAGAGCAATGTAGGGGAAAGGGACCTGGGCCTCCTGGTGGACAGCAGGATGACCATGAGCCAGCACTGTGCCCTTGTGGCCAAGAAGGCCAATGACATCCTGCGGTGTATTAGAAGGGGGGTGGTCAGTAGGTCAAGGGAGGTTCTCCTGACCCCCTACTCTGCCCTGGTGAGACCTCATCTGGATTATTGTATCCAGTTCTGGGCCCCTCAGTTCAAGAAGGACAGGGAACTGCTGGAGAGAGTCCAGCGCAGGGCCACGAAGATGATTAAGGGAGTGGAGCATCTCCCTTATGAGGAAAGGCTGAGGGAGCTGGGGCTCTTTAGCTTGGAGGAAACTGAGGGGTGACCTCATTGATGTTTATAAATATGTGAAGGGTAAGTGTCACGAGGATGGAGCCAGGCTCTTCTCGGTGACAACCGATGATAAGACAAGGGGCAATGGATACAAACTGGAACATAGGAGATTCCACTTAAATATGAGAAGAAACTTCACAGTGAGGGTGACAGAACACTGGAACTGGCTGCCCAGGGAGGTTGTGGATTCTCCTTCTCTGGAGACATTCAAAACCTGCCTGGACGCCTTCCTGTGTAACCTCATCTGGGTGTTCCTGCTCTGGCAAGGGGATTGGACTGGATGATCTTTCAAGGTCCCTTTGTTCCATCCCAACAGATGGGATGAGGGATGAGTTAACTCTGAACGCGACATGTGCCCTGACTCAACAGATGAGACCAGGTGACTCTGGGTTAATTCTGCGCGGTTATGTGAAGTGAATGACAGACAATCACTCCAGGGGTCCAATTCAATTATGAATTTTACTAAAAGTACATGTTGGAATACTAGTTACAGTGAATAGTGGCTTGGCAAAAGTATTTTATGATATCACAGAACTTATCAACACATTAACAGCAAAAGGTCCTTCTACAAGCAATGTATTGGCAACCATTAGTAGCTATAATACAAAACTTAACAAGAATCCAACAGCAGAGCTTAAGATGATGTTACTCTTATACGTTCAAAAGGAAAAAGAGAGAAAGAGAGTGGTAGAGAGGCAAGGAAAACTAAGGTATAAGAGACAGGGAAAGAGTAATATATCAACACTTACGGAAGGTGAGACAAAGAAATAGGGAGATAGAAAAAAGGAGAGAAGAAAAGAGCAGAGAGAAAGGAAGAAAAGAAAGCATGAGGGATCCAGCCACTCTTACAACTCCGCAGCGCGGGTGATGATGTGTGGCCTCCGGTGTCCCACGGTGAGGATGCTGGGGTTTGCAGTTCAGGAGCGCAGCGTCCTCGGGTGTCTGGTCCAGTTCCGGCGGCGAGGCTGGTGCGTGGAGAGTCCTCAGGGTGGGGGGTTCCCCAGCAGTGCTGTCTTAGGTGAGGTTTTTTTATAGCTCTCCGAGTAAAGGAAAGTCCGGGGGGAAGGGGTGATTGCGAAAGATCGACAAGTCTGGACAAGTCCCGGGCCACGTTGAAGGGTCTCAGCTTTTCCCCTTTGTGTGCCAACCTGGGCATATCAGAAGATGGAGCTATGTGCCCTCCAGCACATCCCCAGGCTCCGGGTATCGGCCAGCCGGCCTGGGCTGTGGCTCGTTAGCTTGTCGTTGATATGTAAATCGCAGTTCATCCTATACTGAATGTGTCATGTCCTGAATCCTGGGGCTGGAGGAACTAGTTTTGCCACGATGGTTTTGGCCATGATCCATATCAATACACAACACCCTTCCAATCCCTAACATTCTGTGATTCTGTGATTTTGTGATTCTGTGATTATTGCAGAGTCAGTTGCAAAGCACTATATGTTCTTGGTGCCACTAGGAAATGCACCAGAAACATTTTTGAAGCCCCCCTGAATTATAGTATAATGCAAGTAAGAATAAGGGTTTTTCAAAATCCGTACTCAGGATGTGCAGCAGGAGAGACAAATCCAGTAACATCAGCTTAAAAGTCATCTGAAGACAGTTATTCTCTTGGGGTTGTGCTACCCAAATTGTAAGAGATCTTGATAAATGGATTTTGGCAAATTTGTGTAAATATCCTACTACACTCACTGGGGCTATTTTATGACTGTAGTGTATTAGGTCCAAAGACTGGTAAATATTTCACCCTTGTTTCTCACTTTCCTTATACATAGTCACTCACTCTCCTTGTAAGTATTCATTGCTCAATTTCTTTTTGATTCCTGTGAATAGGTCTCAAATATTAAAGTTTTCTGTCACTTTGTTATCATTTAATGTCAAATGTGAAGGCTTAGTTTCCAACGCTTGGTTAAGCATGGGTTAAAATTTTGTTTTCCAGCTGTGTTCCTCCATTAGATATAGAAATGTGCTTTCTGTTAATTTGCCCAGTTAGGCTGGTGAAAACTAGTTGCTTTACGTTTTCTGCAAACAGCCTTCCCCAAACAGTATTTGAACATATTTTGCATGATGATTACTAACAAATGAAAAGTGAAATGTAAAATCACTGAAAACCAGGCAATTAACAGAAATTAAATGGACTAGTTTGCAATACCAATATCAAATTATTTTCCTGCAGCCCTTCTGTAGAACTGAAGGGTGCACCCTCCCAGTATTATTTTATTAATCTGCTTTAAATATCCACCCTCCCTAACTATGAAGGATGTTACTCGTTGCATGATCCCTGCTTTGAGGAAGAGTTGGGACAAGATGACTGTCACAGGTCCTTCCAACTTTTATGACCAAACAGTAAGTAGCAGCTGTGAAAAGGAGAAACAAAATTGTATTATTTCTTTCTTTTGGTTAAATTGATTTATTATTTAATATTTTCATTTAATGTGTATATACGTAACTACTAACAAGTGCATCCACATCTGCTTTCTGTTCTTCCTGACTGATCCTAAGTGTACCACCCAAGGCGGGACATACTTCTAATTGTTCTGTTCTGTTTACCATCTTTTCCCACGTTTCTCTTCAGTCTCTGAGCACCTGTCGGAGACACAGACACTAACATGCTCCAGGCAGACTATCTCCCCACCCTCATTCCCACTCCATGAGTAAAGCCGTGTGTGTGTTTGTGAACACCACGGCAACCTGTGGTGTTCAGGAGAGGAAGGATGAAGATGATCCGCCTGTCAGGAGAGCTGCTGTGTGTGATTCACTTGGGAGTGGTGGAGTCTGTGACCTTAAGACAGCTTGGTAAGGTGCGATTCAAGAGGACCTTATCATCAGCACAAGGGAATATTATTCTTGGAGTTGATTTTTCTGTTATCTCTAAAAGCAGAGTTGCAGAGGGACCAGGGAGTCCCAGAGGTGTCTCAGCCTCACCTAGTCAGCATTTTGGGAAATCCGGCAGGCCCAGCACTTGGTATGGGCCTTGTGACTGAGGCAGCAGGTCAGAAGCTCAGCATGTGGCTCCTCCATAGCCGCATCCCACAAACGACAGGCTGCCAACTGACCCCAGCCCCAGGTTTGGAGGGAGGTCAGTCAGCAGAAGCTGCTATTCATGAAGTCACCATTTGTCCAGCAGCCTACCCCAGCCTGCAGCGGAGAGACTGGGTGTCTGAGGAGCAATATACCACCATTACATGGGATATAACATGGGATATCTCCATGTCTAGGCCCAGGCATGCGTTCTGACAGCATGTCGGACCCCTACCAGGGTAAGACCCCAGCGTGGACCTGTGCCTCTCCTGCACTGACTCTGCTTTAAGGAAAGCTGGCTGTGGTCTGGGAAGGAGATCCGGTGTATCTGGACCCTCCTTGTGCTAAGACTCCAAGGTGGGCTGTGCAGTGTTCAGCCCACAGTGAAAAGCATGTGTTCGAGCTGTCCTGGACCTCAAAACTGTTCAGCTCTCCAAGACCTGCGAAGTGGAGCTTATAGAGATGGTCACACCTGGTCCTGCAAGGTCAGGAAGACTGTTCACCTCTGTTAGAGTACAATGGTGTAATCCAGGAGTGACAAAAGGCTTGAGCTAGAGGTTCATGTCATGAACTTGACAAGTGGAGGAGCAAAAATGAGAAGAAGAGTGTGTGTTGTTACTTAGACTGGGTACCTGGGTATCAGTGCAGAGGGCACAGTGCCCCAGCCAGGTGGAGCAGGAGGGCAGATGACACCTCACAGCATTGCTGCTTTGCAAGAGGCCTGAAGGATTTCAAAAGTCTCGGAATCTTTGTACAAGACCTTGGCAATGTCTGGTGATCATTACAGAGATTAGAATGATGATGCTGAGAAAAAAACCCAACAACCTATGTCACGTTAATGAAGTTCACAGTGAAGTTCACAATGAAGTTCACAATGAAAAGTTCCTCTCTCTGAACACAGTATTGCAGCAGAGCCTGTCACTACAGCATCCTTCAGCATAAATGCTGCTTTCTGATGTCATTTGGCAGCTGGAAGTGTTGGCAATGAAAAAACTAAACAAACCAACAACTCACTGTTCAACAATTAAAAATAATAGCAGTTAGACTCAAATATTTATACAAAATAAGAACCTAATGTTTGCTTGAAAATCTTGTACTAAATTTCTATCAGCCCATGTGCTTGATTACTGTTGTCTCTTTACTCCTAGCACACACTTGTAACTTTTCAAAAGAAATTTTTCTTAATAATGGTTTTCTGAAAAAAATCTCTGAAGAAGTATTGTACACCAGTCCAAGTCCTCAGCTGACTCAAATTGCTCCAGGTCCATTGACTTCATCAGAGCTATGATGATTTACACCAGATGGCCCACCATGTTTGGTATTATTACATTAAGGTATTAGCATATGTATAATTTACTTTGTACTTTTCTTTATCAGTTGTATTTGATTTCTATCAAGTTCAGTGGACTTTTGCGACCTTTACTCAGGGAAATAAAATCCATTCCATGTGAGTAAGCATATTCTGTAAAGGATAAATATCAAACTATTAACTACTAATATAGCTACAACTTTTTTGGGGAGAGGATTTTTAATCTTAAGCCATATTTTAAGCAGATTTGTTGTAGTAGGGAGTTGTGACTGTGACTGGAGTGTTCTTCATGTGAGAATATTGTATTTTTCTGTTTTATAAAATGTGTCTAATTTGAAATGGACAGCTCTGTAGTAAATGCAAGCTGTGTAAAATTATACGTTTCACCTACTTTTTCTCTTGGACAGGATCCTTTTTTTTCATTAATAGTTATAAAATCATAATTGGATTGTCTTAGGCTATAGATAAGGCATTTTGTCTGTGGTAGTAAAGGGCAATACAGTTAAAGTGCCTTCATAAGTAGCCTATAGCTTTCCAAAGATGGGTTTTCAGTTTGGCATATTAACTTCACATTTATGAGACAAATGTAAGAGAACATCTGGTTTGTTTTATCATTAATTCTGGGAATGTCCATTAATAATGCATTTTTGGGAATTGTTTTTGTTATTCCTGGAGAGCACTGTAATGAACAATCCTATGCTTGTTCTGTCGGGAGACACATTTCAGTTTAGAGGTTGTTTTGCAGACTTAATTATATTAGTTGCTCTCTCCTTTTTATTGCCAGAAAGTGTGCAATATTAAAATGAATTGCTGAGAAAGCCGCCGGTATTCATTGTGGAAAACTAAACTTCCTAGTAGTTTAGAGAAGAGTCATTTTGCCTTTTTTTTTTTTTTTTTGGTCAAAATTTAATGCAAAGTTGTAGTTGTTTTGTTTTGTTTTGTTTTGGTCTTGTTGGGTTTTTTTGTGTGATTTTGATGTTGTTGTTGTTGGGGTTTTTTGTGTGTGTGGTTTTTCTTTTTTTTTCTGTAATTCTAGCCTGTATTCAAACAACCTTAGGAAAAACAAAGCATTAGTAACACACACCTTTTTTGTTCCCAGTTATCATTCTAGCTATGAAACAGTTATGAGTGGATAAATTGTTCTTGCTGTTGGCAGGAAAATGAGACATCAAACACCTCAATGTTCTTCTAGAATTCCTAGCTCTGGTGTAGCCAGATCACATAACTACACAAATTGAAGCAAGATTTTCCAGGTCAGTTAGGCAAGCAGTGGTGCATATTGGGTTGTGATTGAAGCCCCAACCTATGGCAACTTGGCATGGTTAAGCAAAATCTGGAGCTCCCATCAAATCCCTCGGTGAAGAATCTATGGGACTCAGCACTGGAAAAACTGTATTGTCTGGTGGTTAGGAGTAGAGTCGGGAAACATAGAGTCTATTCCCAATTTTGTCCTGATGTCTGATCCATGAAAAGTGTGTCTCCTTTATCTATAGCATTACAGTAATGAATCTAGTGTGGCGCTAATTCAAATAACATGACATTCTTTCCCTTAAATTCCTGGGCATCAGATCAGACCCACACTCATACCCTGGGGATTTCTACCTCATGTCTGTTGTGTGGTAAACACTAAACCTTCATCCTCCTATCTTTCTGGGTTTATTCTGTTTATTTACCAGAGAAAGCACATTACCTAGGTACCAACCAAGCAGCAAGGGGCAGGCCACAATGGTGCAGTGGTGATGTTGACTGTAGCAGACAAAGTCTGTATGCACCCATGGGAAACAACAACAAGACACAACTGAACTCCCAGAGTCACACCCGGGCTCACAAACAGCGAGAAAGACCAGATCCAGACAGTTCAAATATCAATTTGTTAAAGAACCAGGGATTTTTTTTTTTTAATTACACTGGTTTTTTAAACCCAAACTCAGAGCGGCAGCCTTCTCTCTAGTGCAATTGTCCTGGAAAAAGGAGAACGTTTCTTCAGTTCCTTACACATTCTGCCAGCCCAGCAAGGTATATGGTACCACTTACTGCACTGATTTCATATTTTTCCAAGACCAAGTATAGCAGCCTCTGAAGAGATCAGCAGCTGGGGAACATTTTGGATATCCAAATTCCTGATGACCCCAAAGTAGTATTCCCAAACCTCTTGGCAGTTCAAAATTTCATGCCAAAAGTTGCAGGCATCTGTCTTACATTTTGAACATTTGTCATCAATATTCTTATTTAATTTAAACATCCGCTTAGGGGGGGTCATGTATTCTCAGTGAATAAAATTAGCTGCATGTAACCAATCTGTGAATTTGAGTTTAACCATAGAGCTCCGGTCTGGTTACAGATGTCTTTGTCCAAACTCTGTAGTTTACTACTGAATGCCTTCCCCATTAGCTTTGGGATTATCAAGCAAGGATTTATACCCTGTAGAAACCTTTTTCGTTTCTAAATACATAACTGAATGCTCTCACTGGGGGGATTAAATTCAGGGTCTCTGAAAGACCTACAGCTGGTTATCTCCTTTAGCACTGACTTTGCAATCCACACTAAGGTGAGGGGCAGGGCATGGTCTCACTGCCTCGGGAACACAGCAAAGATCAAATTGCCAATGAAAGCCACAGTTCTGTTCCTGCTCCCTATTGCTCCTGGGGGGAGGAACAAGGTTGCCACCACCTATTTTTCTGGGTCAGTTCATTACCTTCTCCGACCCTCTCAGCTGCACTGGCTGAAGCTTTGGGCATGCTAAGTCAAAGCTCCACTACCTCTTGCTCCTTCGTGTTTGCCTCTGCTGCTCCCTTTGCTTGTGGTGCCTGCTCACTGCCCTGCGCGTGTTCAAGAAGGAGGTGCGCGGCTGAGCCTGTGGAAAATGACTGAGTTGGTCCTCTCTTAAATTTCATGGTTAGGGTGTCACAATTGGTCCCAAACTCCTCAAATCTTTCTCTGTATCTTAAACATCCTTCACAGATGTGATTCCAGTTCTTCACATAGCAGAAGTTAATTAATTCATCACTGCATCTCATTTTAGCAGAATTATAGCTTTGATGTGACAGTAATGGCAGTGCATAAACTACAAATGTTTTAACTAGTATTCTCATTTTTATCATAAGAACATTCCTAAGGAAAAGGCAGGAACAAGATCTGATATTCAGCCTCTGCTCACCATACTGGTATATTTAGCATCTATGTGTTTGTACAAGGTTTAGCCCATAGCATATATAAGCCATCATGAATGGTAACCCATTCTGAAGACGAAGCTGCAGTCCGTAAGTGAGACTCTCACACTGTCATCATTAGATCTAGAACCAACGCTCCTTAAGGAAGAAATTTTTACAATGAGAGTAATGAAACACTGGCACAGGTTGCCCAGAGAGGTGGTAGATGCCCCATCCTTGGAAACATTCAAGGCTAGGCTGGATGGGGGTCTGAGCAATCTGATCTAGTTGAAGATGTCCCTGCTCATAGCAGGGGGTTGGACTAGATGAGCTTTGAAGGTCCCTTCCAACCCAAAATCTATAATTCTATATGACCCCTGGAGCTGAAGGGTTTGATTGTGGTCCCCACCTCTCCAGAGTCCAGAAATAAGTCCATTGAATTATGTGCAAAACCAGCTGATTTTGGTGTAGAATCAATAAGAGGTAAGGATGAAATGAATCTGTGTCTCTTTGCTGTGATGATATGAAACATGTAGGTTGTCTTTCTCTGAAAGATACTGGCTTCCTCAGTCAATACTGAGTTTCCCTCTGGAGCAGCACGGTCTCATTCCTGTTCAAGTATTAGGAAGGATGGTGGCTTCAGACAGCTCTGAGCTGCGCTGTGAAGGCCCAGTGTACCAAGCTGAATCCAAATGACAAGGTGAATACTTGCTATATATTTTTGCTGGACCTTTTATATTTAAAAACAATATGAAGATTTTTAGTCTTTGAAATCCCCTATTTTAGGGGATTGCTCTGGATTATGTCTGGAAGTAATTAAGTATTCTGTTGTGAAAAAACAAGTTCGTATAGAAAGTAGAAATCAAGGGTCATGAAAATTACTTTGCTAAGGGATCCACGAGGAGCCAAATGATTGATGTGCATGAACTGTGGAATGAACTAATCTTCCTTCAGGTAATACCGAGATGTCTTCCAGGACACATACTCTTCAGCCATTCGTTAACGTCACCAGACCAAATTCTTGAAGTGTTTTTACTAGTTACAGTGGATTTAATTCAATTCTGGCTTCTTCACTGTCTGTATTAAAAAACTCTCAGGAGCTGAACCAAGGTTGCTCACTACAGTGTACAGGCACTCGGAGGCCAGAGAAACACATTGTATTTTTCTTCCTCAGTCGTCGCTGTCTGACAGAAGAGCATAGAGCTGTGATTTGGGGTATGGGATGTAAGCCTCCACCAGTACTCAGCCAGGATGACAGGGCTGGTTTTCTCTTACAGATCTTTTCAGAGAGACCCATCTGAGGTGAACTGGAGCTATGGCTGGAGATGGTACCTTTCTGCACCCTCGCAGCTAAAGTAAAGACCACAGTGGCTGCTTCAGATCCAAAGGTCAAGATTTACTTCATTAAAATCCCATTTGGGAGCTGTTTGAACTCCTGTTGCCAGCAGTACCTGGCAGGTGTCTGAAGTTTTGCACCAGGTGTGTGCTGTGTCAGGTTTCATGACACCTCTTGTATCCCAAACCGGGCATCTCCTTTCCCTTCTGCATTCTCCTGTTGCTCGCTCAGGTGCTGTTTGAGCACATCTAATTCTCCCCACCCACAAAGTCTTTCTCTCATGTCCCAGCCACTGCAGCACATGGACATCCCATCTCCTGGGACATGGGGCTCTGGCACGCAAATCTGTGTCTACCTGACTGGACGCAGCCTAGAGTTTCTAATTTCACCTCATACTCTGGGGCTTCTCTTTTTCTGTGTTTCCTCTCCATGCTGTTCCACTTTTTATCGACTTACTAAACAGTCATTAACATAAAGCTTGGACCCCAGTGACTTTTATATTCCATCAGGAGTTTCCCTGCTGAGATTAAAGCCAGTTCTTTTTTTTTTTTTTCCTCCTTTGCCTCCTCCACCTTCATCTGGCTATGACTAATACAAATAAAATCAGAAGATGGATTTAATGTTCTTTCTTGATTTCAGGGCGAGAACACCAAAGCTCTACGATTGCATATGAAAGGTACAGAGCTCCTCTCCTTCCTTACTGTTTTCCTGGTGGAAGAAAGGAAATGTTTCAAGAATCACTTTTCTTCACTCTGTGGGTCTCCAGAAGAGATGGATGTCTCCCAGTAATTTTTTTCTGAGGGATGAGGATTAGTCTACAGGCTTCTCCACTGCTTTTTCTGTTATATTTAGCACATGTTGGATTTGGGATTTGAGGCTCAGTGCTGAGAAACCTGAATTCTCCCCATTTGCTGCTGTAGGCAGCATGGAGCACAGCCCAGAGAGGGAACACCAGTGCCAGTCAGGAGTCACCAGCAACCCATCCCTGCCTGTTGGCCCTGGCTCTCTGCCTGCTGGGGAAGCTCTGGTGGGAGCACAGTGTACCAGGAGCAAAAGCTACAGGGACCAGGGGCTGCCGGTACCAGGAGTTCCAGCAACTCTGTTTTTCCATCTCCCCTCCCAAGCTATTTCACAGCTATGCAAGCTGCTTGGACAAGAAGCAGAAATTGGTAAAGCAGAGAAAGCTAAACCCTCATCCACATCATCCTGTTTCAGCCCAGCAGCCCTGAATCAGCCAGGAGCAAAGCAAGAGATCTCTTAATGTGGGAGCATATGTCAGGTACTGTTTTGTCCTGACAGCCATGCCACCAGGGCAGATGGCCAGGACAGGGGTAGGAGTCTCTGCTGCCAGCTGCCTCCAGGAATCTGCTGGAAGGGGTGCACAGGCGGCCTGCAGCTGGGGGCTAGAGGCTCAGTGGGGGGCAACGAGCATGTCTGCAGCACAGTAAAGGTCCCAGAGCCTCCTGAACAAAAGGAGCTGTGGGCATCAGTGGGGATGACATGAGCCTGTGTGGCTCAGGAGACCTCCAAGGTGCAGGACTGGAGGACATGCTGCATCCTGCAAGGACACCAATGAGCTTTGCCTTAAAGCCTTTTACTCTATCCGTCACATCCAGACATTCTGAGTTTTCTCCTATTTACTGAATTTAATGTTTTGTTCATTATTTTGTTCTGTAATAAAAAAATGCTCTAGGGATTGGAGGTCTTCTGGTATGCTGGCTTCACAAAAAGTCTGGAGCAGCTTCACTTCAAACCTTTCGCCAGTTCAAGTCCCATCATGACAATCAGCAGGGAATTGAAGAGCTGGATATGTTTCTCCTGTCTCCAGGCTTAGCTCATTGTCTAGATTTATGTCAGCTCAGAAAAGCTGGGATAATTTTAAAAGCTGGAAAATAATGTCAGCTGTTTTAAAAGAGCTCAATGGACCTGGGGATTGATACATGTGGGGTTTGTGGTCTGGACAGAGTCTGTGTCTGCTCTCTTTAATGTCATTCTCATGGTTGCTAGGACAGCGCCGAACTTCCACAGACTTTTCAGGCAATCTCAGTAGTCTTCCCAGTCCTGCCAAAAACTAGTCTCAGAATTAATATATTTTGTCTCTCAGCTGTCAACTTTCCTTTTAAAGTTTCTAGACCAAAAATATATCCATTTTTGTTAGCTATAATAGTGACTTGGACAAGCAAACTCTAAGTACTGTTCAGATGCCCCTGGCTAAGGAAGGTATTTGGCTCTGCATGGATTCTGTAATCCTTTTGAATTTAATTGTTTTTGCTCTAATCTCCACTAAAGATCCCAGAGCCACAGGACTATAATAGCATCCCCAAATCAAATCCCTAGGTTCTCCTCTGAAACACAGAACAAGGACAGGCATCCATGAAGCTGACAGCATTGCCTTGAGCAGACCCCTCTCCCTGTGAGTAGAATATACTCAGGGCAAGGGTCCATCCCAGATAACTCGCTTCGCCCTGCAGTGCGAAGAGCAATCTCTGTCCTGCACAGGGCATTCCACTCTACTTGGAAAGTCAGTGCCAGCAAGTCATTTGGAAATCTGTCTGTGACCATTCCCGTCTTTCAAAACATGGCTGCTCCTTTCGCTGGCTCCAGTTCACATGTAAAGGGAGGAGTGGAGCTCTGCTCTCCCACTCTCTCGTGCAGGGAGCGCTTTCTCTTGCTCTCTTTTGTTGGTGGGACAAGACAATGAAATACGCAGAGGGAGGCTGGCTGGGAGGTGACAGGCCTGGCCTCTCCTGGTCTGCAGGTCCTGGTGCACCCCGGGGTGAGCAGGGGGCCTGGCTGCCCCTCAGCCACCCCCCAGCAAACCTTTGACCCAGTGAAAACAGAAGAACTTACAACGTTTCAGTGCCTCCTGGGACATGCAGTAGCTGAAGGAATGTGTCGCGAATTTCAGCTTTGGTCTTAGGTATTTAGCTTAGGATTAAAGCAGAATTTGTCCTCTTCTCTCTGTGGTATGACTGTCTTTAAGATCTATTTAAACTCCTCGAGCTGACTTTTTTTATCGTTTCTTGTCTGAAACCAGTAGCCATAGCTAATTCTTGAGTTGTCCGATTCGTAGGAACTTTGTAAGCCATGAAATGTGAGTGTGATACAATGCCTGCAGAGGTGCTTTGCATGAATATTGCCCTTTTCGGTTAACAATTGCAAAGGATGAGGTGCAAAGGCCTGTGCATACTACAAAGTGATGCAGTTTTCAAACTGAGGTCTGTTTTACAAAACATGACATGAATTTCCGTTACAAAGATTAAATTATTAGTAGATAAATTAATGCATTAAGCACAGGGAAACAGCTAAGTTTGTGAGAGGATCAGGGAAAAAGTTGCAGCCAAGAGTTGTGTGATTTGTCTTGTCATTCCTCATAGTTACAAGCACTTTCCTTGCCCATTTGAAGCTACTTGAGAGCAAACTTTGCAGAGAAGCTCCCCAGATGAGGGATGAACAAGGGGTGATGACTTACAGTCAGACAGGGAGTGTGCTCCACATCGCTCCTGCACTTGGGAGCATGCAGCAGGGAGGGAACCTGCCTCCAAGGTTTTCTCTCTGCATAATGATGGAGAGAAGTTATACCAAAGGGCTGCGTAGAAGCAGCCGACATTATGAGAAAAGGATTGTGGTCAGCTGCGTGAGAGTTTCAGATGTGTTGAAGAGGATGAGGCAAGAGGGTAAGGTCAGAGATCTCTGCCAGGCAGGTCATTGCAGAGCATCATGAGTATGGTGTTGGGGGCAGCAAGGGCAGACGATGCACTTAAGGCAGTTTATGACAGAATTGGAAAAAAGCTCCAGACAGTGACTGCAAACAGAGCTGCCCACGCTCTCTGGGAGGGAAATAACTGCAGGTTAAATAACTGGTAGGTGATAACTGCAGAATTGAGTGAAGCCGAAGAGCTGTTCTTTAAGAGCAGGGAGATTAGTTCTCACTTTATTTTGAGCAGAGAGAAGCAAAGGAAAATGAGAAAGGAAAAAAATACCCATGTTTTGTCTATTTTAA
Source organism: Caloenas nicobarica (assembly GCF_036013445.1). Classification (NCBI taxonomy): domain Eukaryota; kingdom Metazoa; phylum Chordata; class Aves; order Columbiformes; family Columbidae; genus Caloenas; species Caloenas nicobarica. The sequence goes on from NC_088246.1 coordinate 146,440,806, forward strand.
AGGAAAGATACAGTACTTCATTAAAATCTCCCCCTGAGCTGCTGTTTTGTCCTCATGGTCCAGCTGCCTGCCTTGGGCTAATTTAAGCCTGGCAGCTCCTGGTTAGTTTGGCTTTTGCAGGGTGACTCACTGAAAACTCTGCTGCAGCTGCTCCTGGTGTGTTTTTCTGTACAGTGCAGGAGCTCCTTGCAAATTAAAAGGTTTCCTGCCAAAGAGCTAATCCTGATGCATCTCAGTCTCCTCTGAATGAAATCTATTTTTCCGATATTACAAATATCATATAAATTATATTTCTTTTCCAAGGCTGATTGGTGGCTGATCTAGGGATGAGATTGTCAGGCCATCCACATATTTTCTTTTAGATCAGATCCTTCCTTATAAAGCAATAGTTAATGTCTCTTATTATCCATAGAAGTACACAGATGATTTTATTTAGTCACATCAGTCAATGATTATTTCAAGTTGTCAAGACCTTTCTCCAGACAACTAGAAAAAGTTTTAAAAAAATATACTATTATTCAGTTTTCATTAGGACGGTAAGCCTATAAAAAGCAGAATTTTTAATGGATAATTGGTGGAGGTTTAAGAAAGCATTCCAAGTGGATTTTATGATCAGGTGCTTCTTTATAGCCTTTATACTCACTGAGGGTAACAGATTCAATCTGAAGGGGGATGTGAAGGTCACTGCAATGTTGAACCACTCTGGAATGAAGGATTGACATAAAGGTTCATCTGTAAAATGGTACCTACCACTTACTGAAATTCCTTTAGGCAGCATGGTTTACTAAGAGCTGTGAATGAAACAGTGTATATCCATCGCTTGACAAGGCTAGAGGCTGTATTCTAGGGATGGGTTATGAAATTTAATTATGATTTTTCTTGGATATTTTCTATTCCTACTTTGCAGACCTTTGAGGTAATCATAAATATCTGACCTAACGGAAGCTGAATAGTTCTCGGACTTTGAGATCTAAAGTTTGCTTTGTACTGCAGATAGTAGTTAATTAAAGATTGCATGACAGCTCTCTTTGGATCATCTCCTCAGCTGGTGGAACTTGGTGTAGTTCCCCGTGCTTCAAAGGATCTGTCTTTCCTTCCCCCTCTTATGTGTAAACAGCCTCTTAAACTAGTGAACAGAGATCTCAGGTTCACGACACAGCTAGAAAGGGAAAGGAGATTAGATGAATTCCTGTCTCATTCACATATTGAGCCTTGATTGTTTTATTATTTAGTATAACAGTATGGGCAAAGGCTAGGTCTGGATGGGGTGGACAGTCAGTTTCAGCACAAAAGGGGGAACATAATGTTTAGCAGTTTGTGTTATGTACCCCTGGATCTAAACTTGTGCATCTAGAGAGGTCTACTGCATTGGCAGGGGGCTGGATAGTGAAATGGGAAGTGCCTGACTAAACATAGGAGGTGCTTCATAATTTCTGAGGTATGGGATGAGCCAAAGCCCAAAGGTCAGCTGCAGCAGGATTCACACCCTGCTCAGGGAAGTTCCTCTGCTGTAAACCACTCACTCCTCAAGCATCTGCTTGTGCTATTTGTATTTTGTTCAGGTCTCAGTACAGCACCCATAACTGCTATCTGAGCAAACAGGCTGAAAGCAGATATTTGTCCCCGCTTGGTGAAATGTCTTCTGTTTGGGGACAGTGTCTGCCCCAGCCACCACTCTGCAGGGAGGGTGGCAGTGTCTGGAGTGCTGTAGCAAGACCATAGGGGCTTTAAAGGGCAGCAACAGCTATGTCTGTGGTCTATTCAGACTACACCTATGAAGGAAACCTGGACAAAGATAGCTTATAAATGGTTTTGCTTTACTAAATTTGATATCCATGCAGTTTAATTGGTTAGAAATGTACTTAGATGCCAACTCACTGATTGTTTAAAACCAGAAACAAATAATTCTGCATGTTACATGTAGCAATTAATAGCCTTTTAATAGTCTTCAGTGCTGGTTTTCAGGAAATAATGTTGTACTATTAACATTCCTGTAAAACCATTAGTTCTAAATGCATGTAATTGATGGCAGTACTAATGTTTGTAGAATGAACTGAGGCTGATTTATAAGTCTGATAATAAAATAGTTCAGTAAAGGGCTTTGATCTAATAGCTGTGAAAACAGTACACACACCTTAAAGATTATCCTTGCAGATATCTGTACTCCTTTCAACTTTGACTAGCTTCAGACAAAATGATTTGGAAGGGAAAAATCCCAGCTAAATACATCTTGATGGAGATGACCATTGATCAGTTACACTCTATTCTCCTTCCAGATGCGAACATCCGGTAGCACACTGACTCCTTGGGCCATTTTCAGTGATATTTTATTCATCGCTCTTGACTGAGATTAAAGAAAATGAACATCTTGCCTCTTTCCTTAACTAACAGAACCAGTCAAAGATTTCCCTTACCCTGCATATACTGAAGTCTAGCAAACTGGCTCCTCTAGTATGATCTTTCTCCTGCAAAAGTACTTATACCTACAATGTTATCCATGGTAAATCCCCAGTTGTTTTGGTCCATTGGATCCATTCACTTTGCCAGTTTTTCCTTCCTTTTCCTCCTTCCTTATATAAGTTGTTATTTAAAAAAAAAAAAAAAAAAAAAAACAACAACCACCCACCAAACCTCAATATTCACTCAGTTTTTCCGTAGCATTGAAACAGTTCATTTTCCTAACTAAGTAAATACATTCAAGTAAGTTTTAGGCACAATTAATAAACTCAAAAGATTGCATTCATAATTCTGGTAAGAGGTAATCTTCCCATATACGGCTCAGTATTTACCGTGCTTAGCTGAGGGCCTCTCCTCTGTTTTCTAGGACTAGGACTTGATAGTGCACCACAAGGTTTTATGGGCTAGTTATCTTAATCCTTCTAGATGAAGATATTGCCCTTTGCATCAATAACTCAGCATTTCTGTAGTTGTTCAGTATGCTGACTGCCTTGGCTCCCTCCTCAGTAACCACCTACCACAGCTTTTTCTTCTTTTGCCTTACAGGCAATGTGTAAGTGGTTTGGAGAGGAAAAGGTTGACAAGAGGAGCTTCTCCTCTGCGTACCTTCTAGTCTAGCAGGTAGGACACCCACATGGAGAGTGGGAGACCTCACATCAACGCCTGTGCTAAGTCAGGCAACAGAAGGACAGGAACTTGGATCTCTTATAACCCATGTGCATGTTATTAACTGCTGGGCTGGAGAGGACAAGTAAGGGGAAGGGGGAAGCTGGCAGCACTGCATGCTTCCTCTGCTCCTGTGCATCCAGCCTCCAAAATCAGCATAGCTGGTTTGCAAAAGTTGATGTCAACAGCTCCTCTCCTCTCCTCTCCTCCCCTCTCCTCTCCTCTCCTCTCCTCTCCTCTCCTCTCCTCTCCTCTCCTCTCCTCTCCTCTCCTCTCCTCTCCTCTCCTCTCCTCTCCTCTCCTCTCCTCTCCTCTCCTCTCCTCTCCTCTCCTCTCTCCCTTCCCCTCCCCTCTCTCGTTTTGCCTTGCTTTGGAGTTTTAGTGATTTCAAATTGAGTCCATCTTTTTGAAACGCCCTGCATGTATGTAATTTAAGTTTAAAAAACTACTCAGACCCAGGACAGCAGTGTTTTTTTCAGAAAAAGACCAATTATGAACAATAAAAAACCTAATTTTTCTCATATGTGGGCACTCTTATTTAGATTAGTAACTTTGCTGACAAGCTAAAAGTTAGGCCTGTATTTATCCACCTGATTGAATCAGTTCTTGAAAAACTGGAATGGAGTTACTTCATTTTAATAACATAACTTTAAAGGTATGTAGTGTGGTATCAACCCTCAGAACCCATGTGGGTAACAGGCATATATCACATTGCAGGTTGTATTTACTTCTGATTGCTTTCTTCTGCTCTGAATGAAAGTATTTCTAACAAGAATCCAAATCTATTTCCCTGCACAGTGAAACTGCTGTTCACTATGCAAAAATACACTAAAATTGCCTCCAAAAAAACCCTTTGGATTTGTCATCACTCTTTGAGTGATGGTACCGGGAAGAAAACTTCATGGTCGAGGTGACTTCAGCCAGGAGAAGGGCTGAGTAAACTCTGTGGTCCACTTGCAAGCTGGATGTTCGCTCCGCGCACAGCTCCACAGTCATTAATAACATCTCTGTGCACACTGACTAACCCACCCGTATAAATCTGCTGTGGACCGGGCCTGCATTTCTGTCAAATTCGCCAGAGCAGGGGCCGTAGTGTTTGCGCAGGCTGTGTGCTGGCTGCTGGCTCTGGGCCAGCCATGAGGAGACAAGGCCGTGCTGGAGCTGGCACCGGCTCCCGGCAGCCCCAGCACACGGTATCTGATCTGGCCTGAGGTCTGCTGAGACGAATTCACCCTGACAGAAATTTTCGAGCGTATCTGACTGTGCAAAATGAGCTTGTGTGGGTCAAACACTTGGACTCGTGTGCCCGCGATGGTTTTAGTCTTGCCGGAGGGCGGCGGGAGCTGGGTTTGCGGTGGAGGCGCGGGGCTCCGCCGTGGTGCACAAGGCGGGGTTGCGGTGCTGGGGCAGGCACACGAACCTGAGCTTAGACACCGAGGTCATGCCTACAGCGAGGGATTCGAGTCCCTTCCAGCTTTTCCTACTCCCTTTCCAGCTGTGCAGGGCCAAACTATTAATCTAAGGAGTATGAAGATAAATTCATTAAATGGGGAAAGCTTTGAGTCTGGAGTTGCATAGAATGCAATAACACAAAAACATTCCAGAATGTAAATGTATGGTTAAAAACCTGAAGCTAAATAAAGAGCAAGAAGATACCTCTCTAAAGAGGTCATGTGAGTGACATTGCCAAATCCTAGTTATTCTTAGTGACAGGGAAAAGCACACCATATAATGCCTCCCCATGAAGCATTTTAATTTTCTCTTCATTAGTTACTTCAGTGGGGAAGGGCCACTACTCTCAAGATTTACTTTTGCTTAAATCTGAGTGGTAAAATTCAACGTTTTCTGCTGGAACCGTTCTATATACAACCTGTCCATTAGTCACCTAATACATTTTTTATCACTTCATAGTTCATTTTCTTCCTTTGACCTTTGAGGATTCCCAAGGAATTCTAAAACCCATTAGTATCTATGAACACTCACAGTAAATCCATAAATGATTGCTTAATGGTCATTGCTAATCAGAATTAAGCAATCTTGGCATAGCTAAAGCTTTCGTATGGTATTATTTTTTTCTGTGGTACACACATTTTTTCTTTATTTATTTGCAATAGTTATTTTAGGTATCAGATGATAAAATAAATGTGTATTTCTGAGAAAAAGCCAGTAAAATACTGTATGCATCCAGTGCTGAAGTCATAAATGCATTTAATGAGAGACTGCATTTTTACAAGTGACAGAGGGACTGTTTATGGGCATCACAGGGAGTTTACATAACTTTGATAGGGATGGCTACAGGATCTCAAAGCAACAGATAATAGTAGTTAAAGAAAGGGACAAATGAACTTCAAAAGGTTTGATTTCATATAGATAAACATCACAGTGTTCAAATGTTTATCTGCAGCTTATCTAATCTGGATGGTTTAGGGCTGTTGGAAGTCCTCTAAGAGTTCACTAAGTCCCTGGTACCTCTGCTTCCAGGTAGGCTAGAAATGAAGTGAGAATATGCACACTTGCAGTATTTTGTCACTTCTGCTTTTATTGTCTGCTGCAGCCTTGAAGTACAGACGTGAGTGCAAATGGAAAGCAGTGGGCAAAGACACCCCATCAGATCTCGGTGCTGGACACTATGAACAGAAAGGCACAGGCAGCTTTGCCTGCCTCAGCGAATTTACCATCGACAAAGGAAACGAGGGAGGGCTGCATTGTGCAGAGTGGATTGGTGTTGATTTACAAATGTTCTGTAAATTTTGCAGTTCTCTATTTTTGTAGCAAAGTGCAAAACGTATTTAATGGGTCTTTTTATTAATTTTTAAATACTACATTCAAGCAGAAGGTATGAATGATGCAAAGCCCTGAGACACACTGAAAGATTCCTGATGATTTCAACAGACACTTCATTATCTCATCTCTGGATGACAGCAGAGTTATGTATGTGAAACTCATACGCTAAAACACCAAAACGCTGAGCTGTTTCAGTGCAACCTGTTTCTAATATGAGAATCTATGCTTGATACCTGTTTAACCTGCCCATGTGGAGTAGTGAAAACACAAACCAGTCTTGGGAATTTATTGCTGGACTCAGAATTGTTGGTTGCTCCTTTAAAGCCCCATTCCCTGGCGTCAAGTGAACAAGGGAGACTCTCGGCTGCATTTTAAAGATGTAAGCTTCCAGTTCTGAAGACTGCAGAGGTATAAATGCCAAAATGTAGAGAAATTAATTAAAAAAAATCCATCTTTTATTATTTTTAAAAGTCTGAGTTCTTAAAGCCAAGAGGTTATTTTCAAGGCTTGATTCATGATTTTGAATGCCTGACACTGGAAGCATTGGCCTAGTTATTCATGATTCACAGGCAAATTACAAAGCTGTAAATAGATTTTGCTTAGTTTTGATTTTTAAATAGTTGCCTTTCCATTGTGTGCCAAATAATTTCTGCTTGTATTTAAGATAAGCAGTATTGGAAATGGGAACTGGTAAATTTAGGTTGTCTGCTGTTGGGTGTCTTGGAGGAAAGGCAACTGAATTCAGCAGAAGAATTGCTTGAGCCAGAAGCAGATGTTACGCTCTAAACATCTGAGGCTCATGATTTTTTTACTGCCTCGTTCTGTGCCTTTGTCACGCACTTGTTCCAGTCTCACTTTGCGAGGAGTGGTGAGGGAGCGCCAGGGCTGCCTCATGTCGCTGCGCGTTGTCACGTTCCACCATCATTTATGGCCAGGTCCCTCATCCAAAGCCCCGTGAGGTCCAGTGAGAGGCTTCCACTGACCTCCGTGGCATCAGAGCAGGGCCTACGTGCCCAGTGGGTTCCATATGTCAGAGGGTGGGTTCTGCTCTGCTTAGCCCTTACATGGAAAATAATTGCTTTTCCCTCCTATGAAGCTTTAAAAACAGAAATTTCCAAATATTTTAATGTACATTTAATTTAACATTTCAAAAGACACATGCTGTTAGGTGAGCACCTACTTTTGCCTAAGCTAATCCATTACCTAGCTATATATTTAAGCTGGATTGCTTTCATCACTTGCCATATCTGGTCTGTTTTTCTTCTTGGTTGATGTGATGAAAAAGGGCTCTTGCTTTCTGTTTTATTTCTCATAGGTTTCCTTTCCTGGTTATCATACACTGCTATGCTGCTGGGTGTGATCTGGAGACATGAGCTGACTGTGAACTGAGGTCAGTGCTGTCCCTCGGAAAGCAGAAATGCAGCACGCAGGAAAAAGCCCTCATTTGAGGTCATGGTCTCCAAGGTGCAAACCATCTCAGGAAATACAGCACCTTGAAGGTTTGGGTCCTTCGCAAGGAGCAGCAGGGGAAAATATTTTATTAGTACTTTAGCTGACTGATTTTGTTTCAAGAGACATAGCAGAAACAAACAGAATAATTGAGGAAATTACAATAATAAACCCTTTTCTGAAATGGTATTTAACTACTGACAGCTGATGAAATGAGTCCAGAAACATGCATAAAACAAGAAAGGAAGAAAAAGAAAAACATGTTCTTGTTCATGAACATTGAGCAACTTGGCCCGGACCAGTCTCCATTTGGCTTTATTTCAGCAGGAAATTTTTTGGTAAATCATAAATTCTTTCCCAAAATATACAATGCACTAGTTTAAAAACAATCAATCATTCATTAGAAATTGAGGACGAGTTTGTAGAGATGGCTGTCTCATTTTCAAGTAGCTCGTCAGAGGTACAAGTGGGACTCCTGCCTGCAGAGCAGACTCGGTGCCTGCACCCAGCCAACACTTTTGGGGCTGGGTAGAATCACTGGGTAGAGTCACTGGGGAGGAGGAGGGACATGTGCTGGGGTGGCAGGGCCTGCTGCTGGTGGGTGCTGCCAGGTCAGTCCTGGGGAGCCCCTCACCTCGCCTCAGGGCCCCTGGCCTGGCTGCAGACGCTGGGTCCCCAGCTCCCGTGGGTGTACCTGCACCCCCTATGTCTTCAGCAGGAAAAGAGCATATGGGGTTTGGGTCCAACCTTGCAGGTACACCTTGTAAAGCACCCACAGACATGCACGGGGACAATTTCAGCGAGGTCAATGCAATCACTTCCAGGCACAAAGTTTACAAGCTCAGGGCTTTTAGGGCAGGGCTGGAAGAAGGTGGCTGGTGTGGCCGAAGGGTGGTAGAGGAGGGCCCAGAGAGTTGCTCGTGACATCTTCAGAACATGTGCTTTATGTAACTGGTATTCCCTAGTGCAAAGGCATCTGTCAGCCTGTGACCTACTTCAAAGGGCAAAATTGATCTCCATTTTTCCCACCCACCCTGCTTTTTAAGAAAACTGTATTTTTTTTTCTACATTGTTTTTCACATCTAATAATTGTGTTAGATTAAAGATGAATGCTTTGATCTTTATACACAGCAAACTTTGTTATAAATCTATTGACAAGGGTGGAATGAGAGAATAAAAAATTCCAAATAGCTTGGAATAATGAGAAAGCAAAAGTGAAGAAGTAATGAAGACAGTACTTTAAAAAAAAGAAAAAAATAATTAAAAAGCTTCCTATTTAATAAAAGGAAACAATGTCTGAAGCATATGCCCACAAAGATCAAACAGAGTTCTTACATCAATATTATTGAAGAAGGAGATCTCTTTTCTTTCTTTTTTTATTATTTTCTTTTTTTTCCTTTTTTTTTCTGATATTAAGGTTTTTGAACCCCAGTCTAGAAGACTTCAGAATTACTTTGGATTTTCACCAGTCTAGTGAGATCAGAATCTTGTTTAAATAAATGATTTAAAACCATATTCCCCGACGGCTCAGCCTCCACTAGATACTGCTGTTGAAAGGCTGGTCCCTTTGTTTGTTTGCCAGAAATATGACTGTGTGCATGTGCTTTGTTTTTGAAGTCTTGCTATTAGTGGACATGAGTCTGCTTGTCCTGTCAGGTCCTCAGCCAACACTGAGCTTGAAGTTGCTCTTCTGTTTCAGATCTGATGAACCCTCTCCAGTTTGTCCAGATGCATCTCGTGGCCTAGGAAGGGTCTTCTCTCTACCTGCAGACATTATCTTCCCCCAGCCCTACCAAGAGTTTTTTATCATTTCTAAAATAATCATGGGAGGAGATTCCTGAGTTTTTTCTCTGCTTGCTATAAACATAATTTTATTGTCTTTTGCATCTCTCTTACCTTTTGGACTCCTGGGTCCAGAGCTGCCTGCTCAAGGTGCTTCCCCATCCCAGGTGGGAAACTGCTGTAGCATCTGCAGCTTCTAACACTGGTGCTCGCAGACACAACATCAGTCATGGGACTACCCACAAAGTATTCCCAGGTACCTCGCGTTGAACGTGTTTGTACTAGTGCCCAGAGATCCTAGTGGAACTAGCTACACTTTTTAATAGCGCTTAATGGATCTACCTGCACATAATTTGAAATACTGGCCTTTTCCAGGAGAACCATATGAATTCCCTGGTGACAGTTTCTCACTTTTCCACCTTAAGAATGTAACTCTCGTATTTTATTATACTTGGTTCAGTGAAATATGATGCTCACGTTGCACTAACATGGAATTGCAGAACAATAGTTTCAATACATTGCTAGGCAAGAATTATTAATAACAGTATCAGTATCTTACTGACTGATTTTGAGTAGTTGTTCTCTGAAACTACAGTTATACCTGATTATAATCTCTTCTGCAGTGGTGCAAAGTCCATGAGACTTTTCCCCTATAGGCAAATAGACTTGTATGTGTGGATTGTCCCAAGCCAAAGATATGCAAGTTTTCTCTGTAACACCAGGTGAATGATGGCAGCATAAATGGTCATGGTAATCCCATTTTGCTCGAGATTGACTCTGCTATCAAGGTACTCCTATTTATGTACCATATTTTTCCCATTAAATGATGTCTTCTGTAGCAAAAGCAGTAAGAAGTGGTTGGAAGATTTAGTTTTCAATATACTGGAGAAGCAAAGCAGTTTCCTGAGTACAAACAATTTCATAGGAAGATTGTACATCCTCAGGTCACATTGCACAATTCTTTAATGTCAAATACAGCATGTATTCCAAACTGCTGAATCTATAACGTAAAAGCAGGCAGATTTTGTTCCCAGGCTTCCTAATAGGAATTGAGTCAGAATTTCTTTCCTTTGATGGTCAAAAACCTTCTTCTAATTTTCTTCAGAATGTATTCATGGCAAGTTGACTTTTCTTGTCTTAATGTGAATGTTGCCTGGCACCTTAAATATTTTTCCCTGCCTGTCCTTTTGCTCTCTTAAAGAACTTCTAGATGACAACCATATCCTTATAAATAAGCCATATTTTTCTTTCATTTATTCTGTTAAATCAAATTTGTATTTTTTTTCTTGGAAGGTAGATATGTCATTTTCCTCACTAACCCAGATGTCCTTGATACACTTATTGTCCGCTACAGCTTGGACTGATCTTTTCTGGACAGAGAGGCTAGAATATGGCTGATTGTTTTGTCTAAGGTCTCAGATAGGTACATTGGCATTAAAGTTTTTCTGTTCCATTCGGATATTATATATCCTATGGTTATACCTGTTGTTTTCTGGGTTGCAAATGGTTAATGGTCCTAGTCACCCATCGTCAATTATCAGTATGTATTTTTTTACATTTCTGGGGTTTTTTTTCAAGTATTAGTAAAAATTCCGCAAAATTTGAAATATCAGATTTTGTTATTGCAAACCTTTCAAAACAAGTTAGATGGAAAGTCAAATACAGAAAATTTTGTGGATTTTTTTAGCTCTTCTTTTTCAGTTTATTTTTAATATTTTTAATTTGAATCAATATTTTAAAAGCCTCAGGCAAACAATACTACTTGAAATGGTTACATGTTGACAAATATGAGTGTGGTGAACATTCTTGTACAGCATTGTCTATAATGGGGATCAGCAACATCTGAGTGCCTGCATTGGTGCAGCACATTAAAAAAGTGAACGAAAGTGACTCTTGTCTGGGGGTAATCTTTAAGATTCCACAGAATATGCATGCTTTATTAGTCAAAATGAGTTGCAAAATACAAATTTTTGACATACCAGTTGGCTAAGGAAGAGAAAATGTAGTGCATGGACTTGTGAATGGTATGCGAGCTATAATACCTTCAGCAGTATTCCAACCTACCAATTGGGACTTTGCAAAATTACTGTGACATGCATGACAGACTTAAAAAACCCCACAAACATCAATGTATTTAAAAGTATTCAAAGAGAGCACAGAGCTCTCTCTCAACCTTTTACATGAATTGCAGCAACTGTTAGAATTGGGGAGCATTTACGTTCTTTGTAAGAAACTCTCATATCTTCTCTGATGTGTAGCAGACACTACATTTGATTTGCTACCATTTTTATTAAAATAATTACACTTTGATAAACATCATGTGAGACTCAGTATTATCCCAGCCATAGTTTATTTCTTACTCATTTCTGCCTCTTCAAATTTTGCCACGAAACAGGAGGACCTAACTGACTACAAAGAATAAATTACGGAGGATCTTCAAAGCTGCAGTAAGTGAGAAGACTGACCCAATTATCAGTGTTACCTTGACATAAAAAAATGATAGGAATGGTCTCATATCCAGGGAATAGTTTGTCACAAGGTTTACAGTAAAAATAAGTTTTTCTTCCACCACCTTAAGCTTGATTTATCCGGCAGATTGTTAGCATTTGAACTTCATGTTGTTTTGATTTTTCTAACTTTGAAATAATTTCTTACAATGCAAGGTTCCAAAGCACAATGACATGCTACTGCCCGGCACTAAACTTCATGCCTAGAACAGCCTGGGAGAAAGCAGACGGAAATCAAGCAGAAATAAGTGATGCAGGAGTCTGTGTTGCACCGTGTTTTGTCCACATACGAGGTAGCCATCCTACTCATCAACAGAGTTGCCCAACTTCATGGACCGTGTAGGGCATGCAGGCTGCTACTTAGATGAACAGTACCTTAGCTGGATTTGTAATGTATGCAGTCCAGTTTTCACCTCTCTTCTCCCAGGCTGTTAGAGAAATGTTAGTTTTAACCTGGGAGCAGCTGTCTCTGATCTCTGCTTCCTGAGGGCTGCATCTTTGTGTTAGTGCACTTTGGTCTCACCTCTGCACAGAAACTAAGATCTACACTTGTAATCTGGGAAGACAGTGGGAGGTAGCAACTGACGTCAAAAAGCAGCAACACGGTTATTTTAATCTAGAGTATGAAAAAACTGCAGAAATGCAGTGTTATTAATAAAACTGTTAATTTGGGCTGCTTTTACTGAATTCCTGAAGGAACTTGTTTCAGTTCAATACTACTTAAGGTATTTATCACTTGCTTAGATGAGTTAAGGTGATTGCTAAAAGAAGAACAAAGATGCTTAGGGGAAAAATAATGTTGAGGTTAAATCTTGTTTACAGGACAGTATGGTTCATGTTGTAAACTGGATACCGTCCAGCTACTGCGCTTTAATAGAAGGCCAGAGACTGATTAGGAAAAGAGACCTCATACTCACAGGGTGGGAGGCTGCATTTGGGAAGGTGGTGTTTTGCAAAGTAGTCCTGAAAGGACATTTACCCTGTGCTTCCAGTGTCACCCTGTGACAGAGAGAGGTGATGTAGTACTTGGACAAATTCACAGCGAAACTGTACAGACAAATGGGACTAGGAAAGGGAGATTATTCTGTAGGTATCAAGAAATACAACCAGACTCTAAATGACAACATGGTGGGTTTGACCTTGGCTGGTTGCCAGGCACCCACCCAGCTGCTCTCTCACTCCCCCTCCTCAACAGAAGAGGAGAAAATTCAATGAAAAAGCTCACAGGAAGGGGTAAAGATGGGCATCACTTTGCAACTACTGTCTGAGGCAAAACAGACTCAACTTGGGTGAGATTTATTTAATTTATTGCCACTTAAAAATAGAGTAGAATGGTGAGAAAGCAGAGGTAAAATTAAAAACACCTTCCTGCTAGTCGCCCTTCTTCTCAGGCTCAGCTTCACTGCTGACTCTTCTACCTCCTCCCTGCAAGAGGCACAGGGGGATGGGGAATGGGGGTTGTGGTCAGTTCGTAATGCTTCATCTCTGTCACTCCTTCTTCCTCATGCTTCTCCACTGCTCCAGTGTGAGGTCCCTGCTACTGGAGACAGTCCTTCACAAACTACTCCAACATGGCTCCTTCCCATGGGCTGCACGTCTTCATGAACTGCTCCAGCGTGGGTCCCTTCCATGGGGCGCAGTCCTTCAGGAACAGACTGCTCCAGCGTGGGTCCCCCATGGAGTCACAGGTCCTGCCAGCAAACCTGCTCCAGCCTGGGCTCCTCTCTCCACAGATCCTGCCAGGAGCCTGCTCCAGCGTGGGCTCTCCACAGGGTCGCAGCCTCCTTTGGGCATCCACCTGCTCCAGCGTGGGGTCCTCCATGGGCTGCAGGTGGATCTCTGCTCCACCGTGAGCTCCATGGGCTGCAGGGGCACAGCCGGCCTCACCATGGTCTGCACCACGGGCTGCAGCGGAATCTCTGCGCCGGTGCCTGGAGCACCTCCTGCCCTCCTTCTTCTCTGACCTTGGTGTCTGCAGGCTTCTGGTGAGGCTTCACCTAGAGTATTGCATCCAGCTCTAGAGCTCTCAGTACAGGAGAGACATGGACCTGTTGGAGAGGGTCCAGAGGAGGCCACAAAAATGGTCAGAAGGCTGGAACACGTCTTCTATGCATACAGGATGAGAGAGTTGAGGCTGTTCAGCCTGGACAAGAGAAGGCTCTGGGGAGACCTTATTGCAGTCTGTCAGTATTTAAAAGGGGCCTACAAGAAAGATAGGGACAGACTCTTTAGAAGGGTGTGTTGTGACAGAACAAGAGATAATGGTTTTAAACTAAAAGGTGTCTTAAGCTTTGGTTTTATTTCTCATTACCCTACTCTGATTTGATTTGCAATAAATTAAACTAATTTCCCCAGGTCTGTTTTGGCCATGATGGTAATTACTGAATGATCTGTACCTGCCTTAGCAGGTGGGTTGGACTAGATGAGCTCCAGAGGTCCCTTCCAACCCCAATCATTCTATGATTCTGTGATCTCTCCCTATCCTTATCTTGACCTGTGAGCCTTCCATTATATTTTCTGTCCCCTGTCCAGCTGAGAAGGGGACTGATAGGGCAGCTTTGGTGGGCACCTGGCATCCAGCCGGAGTCAGCCCTGACACCAGTACAGATACAGTGTGCACTGTTTCAGCATCCACACTTAATGAAGGGCATTGAAAAACTGGAAACGACTTGAAGAACTGAAAAGAGGACACTGGGCTAAAACAATAACATAAATTGGATCCCTAAAAGAGCTGCGTGTATTTAACTTACTAAGAAAGAAAGTTTAGGGGCAGTCAAATGATTTTTTTTAATAATCCTGTCAGTAGAAACTGTTGATAGCAGATGGAGATCTTTAACAGATCTGGCACCAGGAAGCTGAAGTGAACAAAATGCAAGCAAGTAGTAAGTTCCTATTAATGGTGAGGATTTTAATCCTAGAAAGGGTTTACACATATTTATAATAAATTATTTCCGGCCTGAAGTATTTAAATGAGCCGCTTTCCTTTTGTAACAGGACTAGTACTGCTCACATAAACAAAATCCAGGTGTCCTACACTGTGCTATGAGTATTTCCAGCCATGTGGAGGGAGTGTGTGCCATACAGATGAAGGCAGCTCACGTCTCACCTTACAGAGGACTTGCATCTGCTGTGTCACTGAAAAAATGAATTCTCCCACTGATTAGCGGGCCAGAGCTAACTCTATTCACTGAATTTAATTTAAATGTGCTTTTGGCAGAAGGGAACCCACATGACAGAAGGGGAACCCCCATGCCTGTTAGAGGCAGGCAGCAGACTGTGAAGCACGAGCTGCTGTGGGCCCTTAACTGCATCTGAAGGACCACAGGGAGGCTGGAAACAGGAATCTGATCACTGGGTAGAAAAATCTGGCAAGCTAGGTCCGTGATGACCACCCCTTATTGGGAGCAACATTTGGGTAGACTCAAGTGTTGGTGTAGATTTTTGTATGGTAGAAGGATTAGATTATTATAATGGCCTGGCTGATTTGAACGGTCTATACAGTTTACAAAATACAAAGTATGAAAAATATTTGTTTAAAATATTAGAAACTGATATCACTAAGAGACATTTTTAGTGAAAAGGGAGAGATTAAAATACTGAGTTATTTTTAAAATGAGTTTAGACACAGAAACAGAAAATTCTGTACTGGATCACATCTTTACAGTTTAGTCCGTTTAATTTAGTATTCAGCTTTAACAACAAAGTGGTCAGCAGCAGATACGTTGGAGAGCAGACCATCTATGTGATAATATGCAAGGAATTTCCTAGCTCATATCAACAAGTTACTTGTACTATGATGGCTGAGTTCTTGCTTTTTGTTTTTAATTTAATGTAACTGCCAGTCGGCTGTTTATTAGATATGGCTGTTGAGAAGATGCTGAGTGTATGTTCCAGTGCCTAGTCTGGGGTCTTTTCTCGTTTTATTTATTAGCCAAAGCACATTATCTTAAACTTATTATCTTGTGCTGCTGTCTGGTAAAGTAACTTTGGATAGTTCATTATGTTAATGTGTTTGATTGCTTGCTGTTTTTATCTTCAGCGTTGCCAAAGTAATATTGGGATTATTTTAAGAACATATAATCTCAGAAAAAATGTTGTTAATATTTAATTTATGTTTCCTCTTTGCCTTACTGGTGCCTGTTGGCAGTGAATTCCACTGTGTTATGCACTGTGGGAAGATGACATATCTCTTAACGGTTTGAATCTTGCTCTTTGGTTTTGTTGAAAGTCCACTGTAAGATGTGAAAGGAACTGAAATATTTGTGTCCTTCTTGTTTATTACTTTGATCCTCCTCCCTCCTAAAACGGCTTTTCCTTTTAATAACTCCTGTCACTCATTTCTATATTCCTTTGAATATGTTTATATTTGTTTCGTTTGACACAAGAATGTGTTTTCTCCTCCCCAATGCCTACTTAAAAAGTAGTCTCTAGTCCAAGATAGTCAACTAGGATCTCTTCAATAGGAAGACTGACATCCAGGGAGAATCTCGCTGCGTCATAAGATGAGTGTTTGAAATAGCTCAGACAATTCCTATCCTCAATGTCTGTCTGTCTGTCTGTCTTTTAATTACAGAGGGAACTGTAGTCTCCATTATGAGAATTCACACTGACTTTTTGGACAGCTAAATTCAGGTGAGATCAATCCTACACACGTGACCAAACCTGAATCACTATCATGGATTTGTGTATCACCCAATTTTTTCAGTATCACATTCCACACAGTTCTTTAAAAAACATAGAATTAACTTTTTTTTCTTTTTTTTTCTTTTTTTTTGACAACCGTTGCATAGAGTCATAGAATGATTTACATTAGATGAGATGTACAGAGATCATCTAGCACAGCCTTCTACTCAAAGCAGAGCCAACTTAGGTCAGGTTGCTCAGAGCCTGACTTGGCTGAATTTTGAACATCTCCAAGGATGGATATTCCTGAGCCTCTCTAGACAGCCCATTCCAGTGCTTTACCACTCTCATGATGAAGATTTTTCCCTTATAACTATTTTATATTTCCCTTGCTGTTATTCACATCCCTTGTGTCTCATTCTTCCACTGTGCACCACTGAGAAGAGTCTGGCTCGACTTCTCTATATGCTTTCATTAGGTACTTGTAAGTAGCAATAAGGTCTTCTCTTAGCCTTCCAAAGACTGAAAACGTCCCAGTTCCCTCAGCCTCTTCTTGCACGTCCCTCCTTGCTCTAGCCCCTGAATCACCTTCAGGGCCCTCTGCTGCACTTCCTCCGGTTTGTTGGCCTTGCTCGTACAGAGGAGTCCAGAGCGGGACACAGCACTTGAGATGAGCTTCCTCTCTGGAACCAAAGGGAATAAGCACTTCCCTCAGCCCGTGGGCTACGCTTTTGCTAATACAGCCCCATATGAGCTCAGCTTTCCTGACTGCAATTCTTCACTGTTAGCAAAATATTCCTAGAGCTGTGCGACACAAAGCCTGGGTCCTTCTCAGGGTGGGTGCAGTTACTGCAGAGCTCATTTCACATAATTCCAGTTGTGTCCTCCAGTGTGAATCGCTTGACATCAATCAACATGAAATGCCAAGGGCCACTGCGCAGTCACTAGGAGTACAATAATTTCAGCCTTCAAAACTGGTCAGGTGTCGTGTCTTAGCTGAACATCTGTGGTTGCTCTATGGGCAATGAAGAGAGAGAAATTTCCAGAGAGTGATTCTTCTCACCTATTTTAGAGCCTTATTTTATGAGGGAATGATGCCTAATTGGAGGGATCTGGCTCTTTCCTTGGTTACGGAATATGCCTGGAGACTTGGCTTAAACTAAACTCCTAATCATTTGATAGATTTTCTTAGGTCAAATAAATCTTACCCTTACTGCACTTAGGTCCTGGTTTTTGCAGTCTTCTCTTGTATAGGCTAGGCAAAATGTTTTTACAAGTATACATGATGCCCATATGTGCAGTTTTCATGCTGTTACCATTCTAAATGCTTTCTGCAAGTTTGACCAGAGTAATCAGGTGTGGTGAGATAGATGAGCCTACTTAAAATTTTATTTTACCAAGCAAAACAGATAAAACTCAGAAACTGTTCATCTAATTGCTCTAATAGCCTCATTCATCACATGACCTTGGTGATTTGATGTTTTCCACTCTATTTCACTCTTGTAATTCTTGTAGTAGAGGAACAGAGAACCAATGCCAAGTCTGAGCAAGAGATCCCCCCAGAGAACAGCCAGTACTGGACAAATGTTGGCTTTTGCTTTCTGCTTATCTAAAAATCAGTGGCCATTTGGTTGACCAGTGCAGATGGCTGCCATTAAGACTGATTGCTGCTCAGAGCTGCCTGATATCAGACAAAGAAATGGTAGCCAACTTTGGCTTTCCATTCAAATATTTAATTTTAATGATCTTTTTCAAAGAAGAGTTGAATATTTGTTGCCAGAAGGAAGTATTCATTTTAAATGGACGTGAACAGCTTTCAAATTCAGAGCACTGGCTAAGTCCTTTGTGGATGACAAAAGCAAGTTATTCTACATGAAGTGGGCCTGTGCTACCCCTGGATGTCCTGTATCCTTTGGGAGCTTCCCACCTCTAGCTGAAAATGGAAACACATCTCACTAATGAAACTGAACTTAGAAGTGTTGTACGCTGGATACAGAAGTTCCCATTTCAGAGAGAACAAAGAAAAGTGGGTGGTTAGGCATCTCCTCACCTTTCTGCCTGTCTTCAGTCATTTTTAAAACAAAGCCTGTATTTCTCTGTGAGTGGGGCAGAAGCAGAATCATTGCATTCTTTCCTCACCCAGATGACCAGAAGGTACTACTGTAAAATTCATCGTCAGCTCCAAAGGTTCACTGCTGTTCGTCAACACTTGGTTCCCTCAGTCCCTTCTCGTGCTTAGGCTGGTAAGAGACACAGTCAGGCAATTAGGCTGTGTTGTCTTGAACCTACAGACAATATCCATATTTGAACTCTATTTGGGCTTACTTGAGCATCATTCAAAACCCACAGCTGTTGTCAGGTGTTGTTTTCATTTGGTTAATGACACATCTTATTCAGAGGGCATTACACTCATGCTCTTTGATGCATAGAATTTGTGTTTGTTCTTGATATGAGAGTTGAGTATGGTTTAGCTGAGACAAAAGACCTCTCAGGTAAAGTGTAAGTATGCAAGAACACAAAAAAATGCTTACTTTGCTATAATTTAATCCAGCCTTAGAATAGTTTGAATAATTTATTCAAGACCGAATAGACTAAAATGGACTATGATTGAGTCTTTACCAGCCAAACCCTGCTGAAAAAAAGTTCCCTCTGTATAAAATCTTAGGGATGTTGAATGCAATTTGCATTGCGAAGCACAACCTAATGAGACTAATTAGGTGTGTCAGCTGCTTGTTTTCTTAACGTGTTTATGTCTCCAATGTGTCTTTTCCACTGTCAATTTAAAATCCTTTATTTTAGAAAGGTCTTTGATCAATATTGCTATCAAGAGCTTTCCAAGTGAGGAAACAAAAATGTTTGAGCTTGGTGAAAGACGCATGGTGAGAAGCACACGTTCAATCGGCATGGCCAACTCTTGGCTACCTTAGGTTAAAATGAAAATGAATAAAGGGCAATTTAGGTCAGAAATTTGACTTGCAGACAGCAAGGAAGTCAGAGGGCAAACTCAAGCTGTCAGTAGGAACTGAAACCTTATTCTCACTGTTATTTTAATGCTAGCTAATAAAAATAAATAAAATTATTTTAAATCCATCATCTTTCAGTGTAGATGTATATAAGAATAAAAGGGCTCCAACTAAAAGCAAGACACCCATGGCCTGAGGGCTGTCAAAACCAAATGAAACATCAGGAAATGAAGAACAAGAAAAATCATAATTTTTCTACAGTGTAAGTGCATGGTATGTCTACAGAGGAAGCCATGCAGTTGAGATACCCCATCTCACAAGGATGTGATAGTAAAAATAAAGATTCAGAAGAGGGCAGCAAAGTTGATCAAATGTGTGGAAGAGCTTTAACATCAGGAGCAAATGGTCTAACACTCTTCAGCTTAGAAAAGAGATAAATGAGGCTAGATAGGACGTATGTCTATAAAACAATGAGTAATGTAAGTAGGAAATGGCTGTTCACTGTCTCTCTACATTAGAAGTAGACAACATCAAATTAAATAACAGATAATTTCAATTAAAGAGAAGATGACATTTTTTCATCCATGGCTAGTGAAGCTGTGGAATACACAGATGTATGGTCAGTGGTGGATGCCAAAAGGTTTATGTAGCTTCTAACTTGAGTAGCCAAATTTGTGGGAAAAGAAAAAGGAAAAAAAATCCCTCAAGGGCTATTGAATATATAGATCCCTCTTCTGGAAAGGAGGTTGCTGAGCTGCAGACTGATGTAGGCTGGAAGGGGAGGCAGGGGAATCATCACTATATGCTTGACCTGCCCTTGGACTCGTCTCTTGGCCTCTGTTACTGGCTGTAGACAGAGTTTAACCACCAGATACTTTGTTTTACTCCCGACAGCTGTTCTTACACCACTGCACAGAGACCAGCAACACTGTTAGACCTGTCACTGTGGCCTCTATATAGGTCTTCAGCTGGAACACCTTAATTATAGAGTGTGAACCTACAGTGTTCTCAAAGTCAGCACAGTACTTGTGCACAGCAGATCATTAGACTGACAGTGATATCCATGAAACTATACTGAAACAGATTTGTGGTCAACTCCAAGACTATCAGTTGTTTGCCTAGGACTTCAAGGATCTAAAATTATTTGTTAATACCAATCGTAATAGGCTTCTAGCCATTAAAACTCCAATTTATAGTTGAGTTAATGTCGAGTGTCATTTGTGACACCTAACTCAGCATGGTGTTTAAGTGATTACTAAATTATCATGCGAAGGTATTTTCTTTGGTAGCCCTTAATTGCAAATAGAATTATAACATTTGTCAGTCAACAAATAGAATACCTATTCTTCCACTACATCCTGCACCTCCAGTAATTCTCTTAGTGATACTCACCAGCAATAAAAAAGTTTGGTAGCAGCAGCTGCTTTTTTAAATGAATGAACTGGAAAAGGTGTGAATGACATAGTAACTCTGAGTTTCTTCTTACATCGTTCTTGCCATCCATAAAGCAAAAGATGCAAGAAAAAAGCTCTGAATGTTCCAGTAATCCCAGACTGCATACATTTTTCTGCTTCATTTGCCAGTAACTTAAAGTCCCGATTTTTGCCTTGCTGACAATAGCAGACTTCAACTTGTGGGTGAAGGAAATCTGCGAGGACTGAAAATCCAATCAACTTTAGAATTACATCTTGGCAAACTGAGCTGAAATCAATCAACGGGATCCAGCAAAGGCCAATATGAAGTGGTTTGAAGGAGAAGAAATCATGAAATAGATAAGAATAGGTGAGGAGAGGGAAATTGGTTCAGTAGTAGTTTAACACAGAGGTTGGAAGTGGGGTGATGGTTGCTGAAGAGAAATTGAATAGAGGTCAATGAAGAGTGAGACACTGTCATAATAAATTGTTCTTACTGGAGGAGTAATTGAAATGGCTCTGTTAACTTCAGTGGGAATTGGATCAGGCTCTTTAAACTGCTGCAGGAAAATTTAAGCTAGCTTTTGGCATGCAGTTTTCATGGGATAAAAATGCTTTCAATGGAAGATCCTAGAACTTCTACCATTGTCGACAATAATGCTCTATTTGAATTAGTTTCAGACTAATTGAGGCAAAACTGCCGAACTGTAGGAGCATCCGTGGGTGGGTTCCCCTGAGAAACACTTCAGTCTTACAGTTCTTCTATTAAATCTGTGAACTTTCATATTTTTCATCAAATATCAAAGTAAAAACTCAACAGTGCATTTTAATATATAAAATAGATGCTTCATTTACAAATGGTGAAGCTAAAATGCTAAAATTGTCACATCGAGTGGATATTCAGTAGGTCCTGATCCTAGACCTGCGACCCTTGAAAACAAGTTGCCAATATGAGTACCTCCATTTAGGTGAGCATTCTTTTAGTATACATCATATATCTGCTAGCAAGGTCATACCCAATAGTTTCGACCTATGTCTGTAAATTTTAAAGTGTTGCTAAGTGTCTTCTCTGAGTAGTTACTCTGGGGGCAGATGATTTAGGAAGGAAAGCACCTTAACAGAACTGATGGGCACAACAGCAGGTGTGTTAACTTAGATGAACAGTTAAAGCAGGAGGGATACCTTAAAGAATAATTTGTAGACACTGGACATCAATTGGTTTTTTTTTTCTCAGATTTTAATATGATTGTAATGTCAGGACCAGAGAAAGACGGGCAGCAAGGTAAGGTTTCACCAGACTACCACGTTTGAAATGAGTTCCAGTTGACAAGCGAGTTTTGATTTTATCACTTTGGATGCCTTGTTCAGCTACTGGAAGGTCTGTAATTTCAACAATAGCACACCCACCCAGCTATGCATTCCCAATAAGCCTTGTTAACTTGGTGTACACAGTCTGACATAAAACCAGATGTATTTCTGTTTAAAAAAAAAGTCATGCAGACATTAAAATTGCTGAGGTAGCTGAGGACCTGAGACTACTTCCCTTAAAATCAATGGCAAAACTTCTGTCCCTTTCAGTGAAAGCAGAATTAAATTCTATGCCAGGAACTTACAATATTAAGTATTTATTTTTGTTTTGATGAAACTGTGTCTACAGATGTCCTTTGTTCAATAAACAACACTCTGTATCACGTAAAGGATATGTATCATGTAAAGGGGACAGTCTAACAAGAGAATTTTAGTGGTGCCATTACTAAGTAGAATATAATTAATAAAAACGAAAGGCCACCTCATATTTTCTGGACAAATAAGCCCCACAGAACTACTTGGCTGGTACTCCGCTATCTCTCTTCACCGTTGCATGTTTACAAAGTCTTACTCTAAAGAAGTGAGCAGTGCAGGTCATATGCCAGGTACATCAGGCAAAACAAATGGCAGTGTGGTAAAACCCAGCCATTGATCCTGTGGTACATCTGTGTCTTCTCAGAGGTGTGGAGCTGCACAAGCTCCGATCCACCTAATGTGAAGGTGAAGACAGAAAGTAGATATAGAAAGTATTTAGATTAGATTTATTTGTAGGCGCTATCATAATAAAAAATGTAGTGGATTTCATATATTTACATGTTTGCAATAGGGGCACAGAAAACCACAAAAAAATTTTAATCTGGGATAAAAGACCCAGTGAAGACTGCAAGAATATTTGGGGGTTTTTTGTTTGGTTGGTTGGTTTTTTGGGAGGAGTGGGTTTGGAAGTCAAGAACAAATACAGAGTTCTTTTTTCATTCATTCCTTTGGATTTCCTATTCTTTGCTAAATGTCCTCTTCCAAGTGCACCACCCCCTCTCCCCGTCCCATGTGGTTCCAAACACAAAAGTAATTAGATGTTATTGCACAATAGAATGAAAGAAAAAGACAAAAGTGAAAAAGAACAAACAAACAAAACCAAAACCAAAAACCTCAACAACATTCACTAACAATTGGCAATTTGGTGCAGAAACAAGGACTTCAGAAATCAGATGCTTTATAAACCCATGGGGCTTTCAAAACTGTATCCAGACTCCTGAGACAGCAGGTAATCTGGCATCATTTGGCACTCCAGCTGATTCTAGGAGGTGCAAGCAGAGAGGTGTATGAATGTGAAGACTACACTATTTTTTTTTAACCTCAAAACATTTCCGTAGTTCTGAATTATGGTTCAGGTCAGTTTGTAAGTTATATGAGCCAGTGTGCTGATCCCTAGATATGAGACTCAAGGGACATAAAGCCAGACTCCAAAACAATCATTCAAAAATCCAGTCAGAAGAAGGATGAATATGATACTTTTGAGGATGGTGGCCTGTGGAGGGAAGAAAAAGAATTTTAAATGGGAAATTACTCAGAATATCATTAAAAAGAGCAGTGAAAAAAAAAGAAAAAGGAAAAAGAAAAAAAGGACAACTCTTTGCATTATGGGGAAATATTTTCATCTGCAAAACGTTTCAATATAAAAAGGTATCTGTCTTTCCAGCCCATATTCCTGTGTAACCTCATCTAGGTGTTCCTACTCCAGCAGGAGGATTGGACTAGATGATCTTTCGAGGTCCCTTCCAATCCCTAACATTCTGTGATTCTGTGATATTTTCCCCTGAATTTGAGGTGGGTCTGACAGAGTGCGGGACTTTATAATGTGCATGCTTCCTGCTTATCACAAATATCCTTGCTGCACTCATCAGTAACAGCATCACCAAACATCTCTATTAAGGGTTTGCTTCAGTAGATTCCAGAACACACACAGCTTTAGTGAAAAAAGAAACATATTTTGGTAATAAGCTGAAGCTATCTGTACCCAATAAACCTACGGATTTCCTTCATGACCTTAAAGCCCAAAGTTCAGGAGTTTAAGGGTTACAAATGCACCTATTTTTTTATGTTTGTTTCAGCCAAACAATAGCTGGGTATGAATTAAAGTGACCATTCATGTGTTTGGCTGGTCATCTGCACATGTAGTTAGTGAAATCAAGAATTGGTTTCAGCGATACGCCTGCACTGTTCATGCATATTTCTGCACTGAAAACATCTGAAAATTGGGCCTACAACCTTTTTGCCAATGTTTCCAAGGGCAAGTGTGAGGAAATTCTTCCTTCAATAAGCACCCAGGGATACTGTGAGGCTAAATGAGTTCTTTTGGAAAGCACACTAAAATCCTTGGAAGGACTGTGAATGTAAGTGAAAAGTATTTTTAATGTAGGCTGAGTCACATTCCCCTATCCTATGTGTACAGCTGAAATAGCTGTTTAGTATTAGTCTTAATTAGGAAAAGGCTGCAAAGTTTTTGGTGTGCTGTATGGTATGATCACCGCTGATGTAACGGCACTGGTGCTTGAGGTCCTGTGTGCTAAGTACTCTCCTGTGAAAAAACCCTCAAAAATGGGAACAGAACAGGAACACAGGTGATGCCCATATTTACCAATGTGTACATCTGCTGCAGATGCCTTGAGCCTGCCAATTATGGAGATGTTTTCACAGGGAAGAAGGATGTGGAGTTTGTTTGTTTGTTTGTTTAAATTGATGACATATTATAAAAAGGTACCGATTGTGAAAACATCTGAGGTAGGACAGAGGGCTAAAACGTGCAGTTGAATAACTGCTCCCTGTGGCTCCTGAAGCACAATGTAACTGCAGCAGCCACAGCATCACGCAAGCTTCAGCCCCTTGGGCTTTATCCATTGACTGTCACCCTGATGGTCTCTTCAAACTGAAGCTGAAAGTGAGAATCAGATTTTGATCTACAAAGGGGAGAGTTGAGTTGGGGTGTCAATTTCTGTTGAACCTTGGCTGAGATTTTCAGAAATAGACACATATATTGGGGTAACCATGTCCATCCCTCTAAGCCTAATTTTTAAAAACGCTGTATCTATTACTACGTCTATGGAAGTTAATATTTACTTAGCCTACATGTTGTTACCATGAGCAAAACAGGGTCATAAAGACACTACAGACTTATCTACCTAAAAGCACCATAAACACATTTGATATGGTGTGCTTTGAAAAAAAAAAAAGAAAAGAAAAAAGAAAAAACCACCCATCTAGAAGCCAAACCTTCTGTCCGGGACTCCATTTGGCCACAGTACAGCAACAGCAGCTCCTGACCTGCCAGACTGATTCCAGATTTCAAGTGGTCTAGTGAATTGTGACAGACTGGCGTCAGTCTTGTATTCCTATCTTATGAAACATTTTCAATGGAATATTTTAATTAAGATCAGCTTTGCACACTGGCATTGGAAAACTCATACCCTTCCCACAATCAAATATCAACTGGAGAAAGCAGTCAGCAGTTGACTACAGAGCTGTTGTTTCATGTCGAACCAAGGTGGGAACCTGCTCCAGTTTGTCAAGTTGTGTGTAGCTGCTGCCCTGCTCCTCAGGTTCAGCTTTGACTCCTCTGTAAGAAAACAGTAATGTGCAAAATCTGCCCGTGTATCTGTTCCGCAAACACACAACTCACTCCCTGGCTTCAGATGGATTTTCTGACATTTAACAAGTAAATCCGTAATGAAGTAAGGAATTAAAATTAATTAAAAACAGGGCTGTGTAAGAAATTCATCGTCTGCATAGATTTGTTTTTGCTATTTTCCCCATGGATTTCAGTCACTGAGCACTATTTCCAGATTGCTGTCTCGGCAGCATTCATGGGATCCCTGCACAGGCTGCCTCAGGAAATCAGGTTGTTTTTAAACAAAGATGCAGACTGTGGTCGCTTAATTTTTTTTAACTTACAGATTTCGGGGTAGTTAAAGTTCCTTTTAAATGAAGCAGTTGTCTCAGTAGATGTAGTGGCCAATCACCACTTCTCCTGTTAATTTGCATATAATGAGTCTATTGTTTGTAAGGGATTAGCATCCAGAGACTGCTGGCTTACCAGGCTGCTCTTTGACAGATTACTTGGACCTGTCATGACTCTTTAAGGATCCCTGCTAAGAGGCAGAGTAAATTACCCTCTGCTGAGCTTCGTGCTGCTGTGGCTGGGCTGTGGTTCATTTAAATCGAGTTCAGCTATTACCACAGCACACTGCAGCATATGCTGCAGACAGAGAAACGTGGGGTTTCGTGCAGCTTGGGCAGCGGGGCTTGAAGGTTCCTCAAGAGTCATTGGCTCTACTCCACTTTGCACAGGGGGGCTGGCCAAAGCCCTGATGGCTTTGGTAGCCCTAAGTGAAGTCAGTGTCCTTGGCCATCCTTTTTGTAGTGGCTGGTCACTGCAGGGAGTGACTCCCATGGAGGAACAACTGGGTGTCTTCAGGACAGCAAGGAGAGCACCAAGGCAGGTGGTGGGGAGGTATCAAGTGGAGCAGGTGAATACATTTGGCCTCCTTTCCTGGTGCAATAGTTGAAGATATCAAATGAAGCTATGATGTGATGGGTTCAGACAGAGGAAGGGAGCTCATTGCTCAGGGCGTGAGGGAGTTGTGGGACTCTTCACCACGGGAGACTGAGAATGCAGTTCCCATGAATTCAAGGGGAAGCTGGTTCCATTATCGAAGAAAAAAAAGTTGCTGAATCTATGAAGACAGTGACTCTTCCTCAGAAAGTTCCCAAGCTGTGAGATGTTAAAGGCTCTGAGAGTGCTTGGGCTCGTAACACTAGATCCTTGTGCCGCTCCTACACTGTTCCCCAGACACCTGCAAAATCTCCATGTGCAGAGATGGAGATGGAGACAGAGATGGAGACAAGGCACTGGGCTGGACTCTCCATCCACCCAGAATGATTATTCCCCTCTTTGTCACAGATGTGCCCCTTGCTCCCAGCCATTTTCAAGCCACATGCTAGCTTTATTGTTCACAAGCCTCTTTGTTAATTCAGGTATGCGTACTGGGTTTCCACATTGCAAATTAAGGGAGAGATTTACCAAGGTACATTGGTCACAGCATAACACCAGTGTTGCAGAGTTGCTGCCATTTGAGTAATGTTGGCTGGTGCTTTATGGAGACTATTCTACGCTGACGGATCGAAGCTGAAATTTTAAAAGGAATTTAATACCAAGTCTACCAGTTTTCAAACCAGTAGAAACACACTGTTGGAACTGAGTTTGGGCTTCTCATACAGAAAATATATATGCAGTTTCAATTGTTTAAAAACACATAAGAGATGCCAGGAAACAAAGCTACATTAATCTGGAGTTACTACTAAAAGAATATAGTAATTTGAGGACTAAAAATGTATTAGAGGAATGTTGCTATTATCTCAGAACAAAGCCTTATGAATCCAGGACATGCAAAGTTAAGTTTACACAAAGAAAGTTTATACTTAAAGAAATAAACCTAGGCAAATGAAGATGTGGGAATACATATTTAAGACAACTGAATGATCATAACAATCTTACTAAAACAAACCTTTAGCCCCAACATGAGGGGAGAAAAATATGGTGAAAGTAAAGTTTATCTGTAAAAGTCAGTTCCACCTAATTTGTGACTATGCACATTTCTGACTGCAGGGAAAGCCAAGGTACTAGAGAGTTATGTAACATTTTAGTTAGAGGTAGGATGGAACTTGCTTTCATCTTCTTAACTTGGGGATCGGAAGCCTGAGACTTCACCTGATAAGCACAACCTGAGAGTCCCAGGGTCCTGCAGATGATCGCACAAGCACGTGCTGGTTTAGCTTCATTTCTCTTGTAATCTAGCCTGAGGGTTTAAAGCCAATCTGGGCATGTCTATGTAGACTGTTGTAGTTACCTCACTCTGCGTGGACTGGTTTACTCGCTCTGAGCCTCCACCACTGGGACATAACCACTTCTCCAGGGGCAGCAAGAGGAGGCTGCTCTGAGAGCTGGGGTGGGTTGATGGGCACAGGGTAGGTAGGAAGAATTGCAACAGCACCGAAGTGCTGTCAGTGAGGTATATGGTTCTTATAAAATAGTTGTTAATAGAAATTGTCTTATGTAGTGAAGAGGGGTGTTTTTTTTACTACATTTTCCAAGTATTAAAGTATTCTCCCTTGCACTTGTTCACAGCCTGTCTATCTCTCTTTGTGGAAGGCTGATTTCAAAGTTCTGACATTCTGAGACTGTGGATTTGAATTGTTTAGATTTCACAGTAAGAAACATCCTTGGAAGGGTATTTTTAAAAGTGAAAGCTTTCAAAACAGACAGCAGCCTAGGTGGATAAAGAACCCTATTAGTCTTCTAAGAGCAAAATACAGTATATTATTAGGATTGTGGTAATATTATGTACTTATTATTAGTGAGAGCTTAATCTGGATTTCCAGTGCCTGAAGTAATAGTTCTGAACCAGGGGGAACACTGTGAACTTTTTAATGAAAATGTTTCCCTAAATGGGAATGTTTTGATCCAGCTCATCTGCTGGCACTACCTCTGAGCATCCAACCTCTCTAGTCCTGAATACCAAGCCATGCTCAAAGAAGCATCGGACCAGTGAAGAGGATGAGAGAGGCCTAGTGCCAACTGTTTAACCTGCTGTCCCTTCTACACCCCTCACACTGCTGGTTGTCCACCCATCTGCAAACATTTTTTTCTTAAGCAGGGGATCTCTGAGTCTGTATTTTCACCTTTGAGGCTGGAGCGCCTTCTCCTTCACAAATGAATAAATGCTGCTCCCTGCTGGAAACTCGAGGTACGTTGCAGTCTGCTGATATTTTCCTTATGAAAAGAAGGTGATGGAAAGTGTAAATATCTATTAAAAAATCAGACAAGTGCAGTCCCCCAGGGAGCAAACTCTCCATGGATCAACGTTAGCGCAGAGCTCCCAGATCTCAGACTGTCCCTCCTGTTCTGCAGGGCTGCTCTTCTGCAACACTGGAGACATAACCACAAGTGCTGGGGCACCTGCTCTACCAAGGAATTGGCAGGACAAGGGAGAAATGAGAGAAGCTGCACAGAGACCACCTGGCAGCTGCTCTTGTACCTCAGGTGAAATCCAACATGCCTATTTGCCCACAAACCCAGAGCTGTTCCTGTCGACTTGCTGTGTAAAGAGCCATGTTACCTGGTGAACAAATGAACTCTTTCTTCACTATCTTCCATCAAGCCTGCAAGTGCGGAGAAGCAGGCAAAGAGAAGTGTTTCTTCTATGACCAATGAACCTTGCCAACAGTTATGAACTTGGACCCTAAAGTTATGACATTCAAAGCATGTTCATGGATGTCTGAAGGCCATGTGGCGGATCTCACTGGGAAGAGACCAGGACATAAGATCATAGATCTGATTTACAAGAGGTGAGCCAGCTTGACAAGCTGTGATGCAAACCCATTTTATGCAGGTTAACTTAAGCAGAAAATACATTCAAATGTTGTCCTAGATTAGGCCAAATTCTGAACATCTGTTCCAACCCATCTGACTAGGCTTCACTTAAGGTGGTGGGAGCAGCACCCTCTGGCCTCTCACAGGAAGATACAATGCATGAAGTTACTTTCACAGAGTACAGATAAATCCTTACTAAACTGGGTCTAGGAGCCCTCAGATCTGGGGGAAGTTACATCCCAGCACTCACAGTCCTCCCGTCTCATGTCTCCATAAGCTGTTTCTTTGCACAAGAGCTGTGGTGCCAACATGCTTAGATGTGTCTGCGCCTGTGAAGAACTGAAAAGACTGGGAGAACTCTCCTTGGGCAGGTTACGTGAATTTAGGTGTTAATTTAACCGTGTACAGTGCAGCTGCACTCAGGACAAGAAGTAGTAAATATCAGCCCAGGAGGAAGGAATTTGCAGAGGCAACAGTGTTTCAAGGAATAAAAGGCACATCAGAGTAGACAACATGCTCGCCTTCTTTTAGCAGCAGGTGATACTGGACCAACTTCAGTCCAGCTTTCATGTCTTTCATCTTCCCTTCCATACCTCACTTTGGTATAACATCCATGTTTTTTCAGCTTTCACATCTAGTGACCATTGCCTCAGTTTTTGCCTCTACTCCTTCCTCAGTTGTGGTTTCCAAATTATTGAGACATCTCTTTTTGCACCCACCATGTACAATGATTCCTTTATAAATACTGTATTTACTAAGGCCTTGAGCCAGTACTTAGTGACGTTGGTGGGATTCATTCCACTGACTTCAGAGGACTTTGGAACACACTTTCTCTGTGAATTACAATACTAGTTTCATTTCTTAACCCTTTTCGTAAGTGATGGAATATCAGCATGGAAGCCAATATGTTCCCAATGACGAGCCTTGTCTTGTCATTTCCCGCAACAAAACCTGGAGAAGACGTACCATGTTGAAGGGAAGGCAGCCAAGGTGATATGGAAGAAAGCTGACGTTCTGTTTTTCCAGTTTTGCGGGAAGCGGATGTTAATTGTGGTAATTGTTGCTCATTTCAGGCCAGAGTTATAGTTCCTGAGCTGGGTCTCAGTTCCCGGTTCCTCTGAGGTCAGGTTGGAAAGGATGAATCAGAGGTGAGATCCAATGATGCATTAAGAGCTTTCCCAGCAAAAACAGAATTGGAGGAACAAGCAAAACCAAATCCCCTCAGTTAATGTTCTTTCCTGAAGTCCAAGAAAAACCAAGGACTTCACATGAATACATCAGGCTCCCAAATGATCTGCAACTTGAAACAGAAAGTAAAGAGAAGTAGTAGTATCATCGTGATATTGTACACTGAAACTACAAAACACACTCAGGGTGTTGCACTTCTTTCTCTCTTTCACCTTCTATCTCTTGGTTCTCTCTGAAACCTGGCTTTACCCCTGCACAACCACTACGACATTTGTGTATTCTGTGTCCGCCCATTACCTGTGAGTGCCCTTCGTAGCTGTCTCTCCTGTTCATGCAACTTGTATAATTTCTCTTCACTTAACCACTGCCCAATCAATCCTGCTCTGTCTAAACTCTTTTCCTCTGCTATGGCATTCACCATCTCATTCCCTGTGTAACTCCTGGCAACTTCTTTTCCATGTCTGACCGGAAACCCTCCAGAAAGTGGTATGAAGCATATTCACAAATGTTTATGCATTATATTAGGCAGGGTCTACCTGCAACTTCCCATTAGAGGGAGCAATGTCTATTGAATACATAAGATTCCTGCATCTGGAAAGCAATTATGTAACATGTTTCATGTCTGTGTGTACTTTTATTTGGGATTTTGTCTTTAGTTTAACACCCCTCAGTGTGACATCTGAACATTTTTATCTTCTTCCTTCTTAATGTGCAGCAGTACCTTTTTAGGTAAATGCTTATTATTTGTGGAAAGGTAGAAAGTGATTACTGGCTGACTCAAATAGAAATAAGGACAGAATATAGACAAGAAGGGATGGGTATTTTCTTCCTTTTCTTGCTTTTTTTTTCTTGCCATTTAATTAAAGTTTTCACAGAAGAATAATTGCAGCTTTAATCAATTTTATAAGATAAAACACCAAGACAAATTACCCCAAAAAATCTTTATGGAAAAATATATGTTTGATACATAGTTATTAATACGACATCAATGCCAATCAGTCTGAACTGTTCCTGTTTCATTTGTGGTAATTAAAACACAGCAAAACTGAAAACAAACAAACAAAAACCAATCACCAACAACAAAACAAACAAACAAAAATGCAAAGAAAGTACAAGAGCAGTAGAGAAATGAGGGTTTTTTTGAAGACCAGTGGGGTGGCATGGAAATTGTGAGGGTCCAGAACTAATACTCACAGTAGAGACAAGAGAGAGCTCACAAGATTTTCAGTATTAAATGTTCAAGAATCAAAAGGTTAGAGGTGGCGTTATAGGACAGAACCTTCTGAAGCACAACAATAAGGCATTTTTATTGAGCTTCCGTGTTTTAGTAGGATTTGAGACAGTGAGATGACATGGCTGTTCTGAAGGCCGTTTAGTGGTTTTGATATGTTTCGAGTTCCACCACTGAACAGCTAGACTCCATCATTCAACATCAGAAACTATTTATATATGTTATTAAGACTGAATTTTTCTGTTCCAAATTAGAAGTTAAACCCTTTGTACAGATAGGAAATTATGGCCATTCTGTAATTCTATTATTCTGTCATATATCCCCTATAACCCAGGCATCCACACTCTGGAAGATCTTTACCTGATCTATCAGTTACGGGTAATAGTAAGGAGAAAAGAGACGAGATTAAAGTGGAAGATGAAGGAAGCAACATAGACATGACTTGGGTTCTGAAATGCTTTTTGTTGACTTCTCAGAATAGAAGACATCGGGAATTGACTTCAGCATAAGACATTCTACAGCACTGCAAATACTCACTGACCACAGCAGCCATGAGTTACGACAAAGGATGGTTTCAAATATTAGGCTGTTTTCTATCACAGAAGCATTGGTGGAGGGACAGAAGACATTGAGTTCCTGAAACACGGCTCAGAGGAGAATACATGCAAAATAAAACCTCAAGCTAAGCGTCATAAATTCTTGTGCGATATCTATGATTAAAACATAAGATACTGCTTGTATGTGTTGATGAACTAGCTGATGGAAGTAATTATTCTGAATTATTTCTGGAGACAAGACTAACAACAGTAAGATGAAGATAAGACTTGGATGATAGGAAAGACCAGGCAACAGGAGGTTTGTGGGACAACTGAGAATGTCACTAAAAATGGACTGGACATGACACCAGCAAAAATATTGAATAGATTCATCCTACATTTTTGTGGAGGTATAGTGGACGATCTAAGATGTTTGCTTTATCGCTAGAGCAATAAGTTCATTGTGGAAGCTAAAGAACAGCCTTCAGAAACGTGTGAGAACATATATGCATTGCCTGAATTACGAACTGTGTTCTGTGAATTACTATAAGCCATAAGGAAAACTGAAAAGTTTGGAATATTACACTGTTCACATGGAGATTTCTCTTTCACAAGTTACTTTATACTTTTTTCTTCCTTTCTTTTTTTTTTTTTCTCCCCTCCCATTGCTGGGATCACTGCTTTCTGAATACATAATTACGTGATTTCCTTTTGTAGCATTTCAAAACCACTATATTGCTTCATTCTCCATGTTCAAAGTGCAAGCCTGCAGTTCGTTATGTACCTGACTTCTTCTTTACCTTATACGAAAGCAAGAGTAATGAATCTAGCTATGAGATTTAATTTTTCATGTCTATTAACACTTTATTGGCATGTTTCTTTAGTCAATTCTGTTACAGTGATCATACTGGGAGTGTATTGTAATTAATTTGTGACATTAAAAAAACCCTAACAGCCTAGTGTGAGTTAGACATAGAATAAACAATTTAATAGGAGATGCTTTCACATCTAACTCTCTACTTACCACGATCACCTCCTTCCTTCACATAGGTATTTTCTTTTAGTAAGAGAGTGTGCTTTTGTCTTTTTCTTTTGGCAGTGTTTATCTTAGGGCTCTCTGTGGCTCTGTCTGCTTGCATCTCATGAACAGTGTAACAGGGTTTATAAGGGCTTTGTCGTGGAATTGGCCGGTTTGGTGTACTAATTCCCTGCACCTATAGATGGTGTATAACATTAGATCCACTCGAGTGGAAAAGATGAATTTGATTATGTTTCTCCCTCCTGCCAGTGAAAAATAGTTCCCTTAAATCTCTTATCTAACACCACGTGGCGTAAGTGCTGAGGCTTCTGGTAACTGCCTTGTAGGGCTGTTCCTCATCTAAGAGACACCTGCATCTAGCAGCCTATGGAGAACTCCTTTACACTGATTTCTATCCCCAACTCCTAATTTGTCTCTCAGGCTGCTCCAAGTGGTACCTTTGAGCTTTTCACTTCTCCAAGGAAATTCATCAGATATAGTCATGCTCAAGGGAAGAAACCGGCCTACTGCTCAGAGGAAGACACCTGAGAGGCCACTTTTGATCTCTATTCATGATCCTGTGCAGAGAAACCAGTGGTTCTTGGAAGCGGGTAAGGTGGGCTGTACAGTGTGTGTCAGCTTAGGTCTGGGTTTGGTGTGGATACAATTGGGAGAAAGGGGTTAAAGCAGGCCAGCTCTCACAAAAAAAGCTGTGAGAGGCTCAGCAGAAGCCTCTGCTTCTCTGTGTTTGCTTGGAAGAACCCAGCATAGGTTTTTACTCTAGGTTTGAAACTGGATCATCTGTTTATCAAGAGATGACTCCAAGGAGTTTTTGTTTGTCCTTTGCATTCCACACTAGGTACTGGGAGAAAACACCCAGTTTGTGTTTGGCATTTGCAAGGAAATGCTTGCGCGGAAGAATGAAGGGGGTTGGAAGAGGTTCTCTGCTGCCTTTGGCTCTCATTTGTATCGCATTGCTTCGGGAGGTGCAGAAAATGCTAATCCCTGAAGTGAACTAAGAAGAAATAAGTAACATTATATAATAGCTGTGCTCAATAAAATGAGAGACATCTGACAGTTCAAGCTCTGCATTTCCCAATAAGCTGAGAAATAACTAATACAAAACTGCAGCAGAGACAAGACAGAACTCTTACTTCCGTAGAAAAAGATGTCTGTATGAAAACCAGTTTTTCCTGAGCTGACATTAGACTAATTCCCTCCTGTCCATTCCTAATAGATTGAATGCTTGGAGTCAATTGCTGCTTGACCTTGAAAAATCTGATCACCCACTGGAAGAAAAACAAAATCTAACAATACAGAGTCTTTCTGATATAAGTAAACAAGGTTCATTTACCTGTTCCCATTAAACTGATGTACTATGTTTCTGCATTCCAGAAATACTGAAGCAGCCTTTTCTGTAACAGCCATTTATCCTGAGAGAGTGCAACATATTCGGAGCACTCAATGTCAGCCTCTCCTTCCGCCTGTTCTCAGGGGTTTGAACAGTAGCAATTTGTTTTATGGGACATGGCACCCTCCTGCCCTGCTCACGCAAAGAATCAGCTTTTTGTGAGGCCCCTCTGTGCACGCTCAGCCCCAGCAGATTGCCTTTCCTGGCACACGCGCATGCAAGCGTTTCACAGAGGGTGTACGCGCCTCTGTTTTGCCTGCCAGATATTTTATTCAAGTAGGGCTAATTTGCCTCGTTAGCCATAGGCCTAAGTAAGTGTGATACACCAGAGTCCTGGCTCCAAGTTAACCAGGGGACACTCCTCCAAGGGCAGCTCCTTGAGGAAAATCCTATCCTCCCCTTTTCCTCTGGGAAGCAAGCAGATGCAAATTGTACTTCTCCCTGTAGAGGGAAGCCCTTACTCCACCCCTTGGGCCCACCAGCTCCTTTGGCTGGTGCACAGGAGCAGAGAAGAGGTGCTCAGGCTGCTCCTCCCGAAATGCTCTGTGTGGACAACTGAAGCAAAGTGGTTATGGTATGCGGCCCGCGTGAAATGACCCAGCAGCTCTAGCTCAGGCCAGTAAAGCATACTAAGGCTTCAAAGAGGAGTAGTTACAATCCATTACTGCATCTAAGGTCACAAGAGATGGTAATTACCTCTCTGATCTCCTGTATTACACAGCACATATTATTATAATTATAATAATTATTACAGTTGTTATTGCTATTATTTTAGGAAAACCATCTACCTTGATTTTAAAACTTCCAGGGACGCAAAATCCTTGCTAAAGTATTCATGTGGTATGTTACTCCAACTTGCTTAAACTATCAGTGCTGGTCAGGCTATAATTCCATCTGCTAAATCCAGGATCCTGCTGCTATCAATTTCTGGTCTCCAGGAAGTATTTATAGACTGGGGTGAGAACATCCTGTACTTTTCTGTGTGTACCTGTGGTTAAACAATACTGTGAAGGTCTTCCCTCTGTTGTGACAAAGGGCTTGAGCTGATATGGCACTGTCTGTAAGATTTTGCTTTACTGCTGCTGCTTGAAAATGCCAGTTCATAACCGTCCTTTTGTCCTTCATTTGTCAAAGATCAGTGTATCATTTTCTGTTGAACTGTGGATAACAGTATGCTCTTCTTTCCTAGTTTGGTATAGGATAATACAGACATATTCACTGTGTCTGTGTACATGGCTATATGCCATTAGAGTGCAGAAGAACTTACAGGCAAAAGGCAGTAATTAATGTGCCTATAAATCTCCCAGGAAGGACTAATGCAAGAAATTTGGTCTTCAAAGTGTCTTTGTTTTAGACCTTGTTTAATCTGTACTTTCTTCCTGCCTGCACTGATATAATTCTTATGGGTAATTACTATAGGAAAATATAGCGTCACGTCTGTATAACAATTATTAACACATGAAATATCTTATCAGAATGGGAAATGCTGAAAGCAAGCACATAAAAAGATCAATCACACTTGTCGAACAAGAATTGTTACTAAAATGTTTTTGAAAAGCAGAATTGTTAGAACTGTGAATATAACCAAATCACAAAACCATTTAAAAAATCCCAGCCCGGCTTGTGCTAGTGATAGATAGTGCCTTTTCAGTCGGCCACTTCTACACAGCCAAATGAGGCTCCTGCACTTACCCTGTATATATTTGTTCACATGTACGTGTCTGCTGGCAACATTTCTTCCATAAATTTTGATCCCATTAACCAGTCCTAATCTAATTTGACGGGGGGGTAAACGCTATGTATATTGTTACATCCAGTGAACATTAGCAATTGAACAGGAGACAGGGACCTTTTAAGTGCTCCAGCTGAGAGAGAATTGTAGCGAGGGCTCACACCTTATTAGACACCAGACAATACAGAGGAGCAGAAACAGCAACCACATCTTTGGAAAAACTTCAATTAACAATGAGCCATAAATCTGCTGGGAGCAGCACTTTCTTCCTGCTGGTGTTCGGAGGACGGCTCAGTGTCCCCCGGGGCCTGGCCAGAGGGGCAGGAACAGGCCATGTCCCCGAAGCCACACTGCAGTGGAGATGCTGTCATACCGAGCAAGCACAAACTGGGGCTCCACATCAGAGAGATCAGTTGCAATTGTCACCTCAAGTTTCATTAGCGCTATATCTGTTTTCACAGCTATGGAAGAAATCCTTCTTCCTTTCGGAGAATTTTGCGGAGTGTGGGCCACAGCCATTGGCAAAGCTCCCACAGATGCAGGGCCAGAGAAGAAACCTCTACACACACTGTAGTTAATTACAAGCTGTTTGTGTTTTTAACTCATGCTAACAATCCAGCTGGAGGATATAGCTTTCTATTATTTACTGCTTTTTTTTCGTCTATTTTTTTCTTTTTTTTTTTTTTAAATTTTGGGTCAGGAAAACTGGTATTAATTCAAAAAGAGTCTGAGCATCTCCTGTGGCAAAAAAATAAAATTTAAAAAAAAGGCATTGCACTTAAAACTTCAAAGGATTTTATCATGCAGTCACCTCCTGCACTGTAAAAAGTAAATAAGAAAGTGCATGACACCATTTATGAGCTAAGAAAGTGGCAAAATAATGAAATGCCTTTGCTGATGGGAAGTATGAACTGATATACGCTTCAGATATCTGACACTGTTAATTTAGAAGTTGCTTTCTTCAGCTAAAAAAAAAAAAAAAGTTAAAATGCCCAGTGTCTGCATTTTATTTCTGGTGTTCATGAATCAAATCCACACAAAAATTAGGAGATTGAAATGCACCAGATAGATGTAGAACTGAGATGGGGATGATTAATAGTGTTGTGATGAGATGTAAAATTGTCAAAGACTGCAGTTCATGACTAGTTTTAGATGAACTAAAGATGGGGGGAATTTACAAAATGATAAAATTTCATTTTAACGTGCTTGTGCAAAAAGCTTCGGCTTCTTATTTAATATATTTTTGTTTCAAACTGATGTAAGCTAAGCAAAATATTTTGATTTTGCTGGGGGGATGCAAAAACCATAAACTACATCAAGAGCACCTTGTAGTGCTTTCATGTGTTGAGGAAAAATACCTTTTTTCTTTAGGAGACATCTCTCTTGGAACAGCATTTCCCTTTTCATCTCTCTAGAGGCAGATATCTCTAGACCCAGCCAGAAGGTGCTACATGTTGTAATTGCTGGACGGTCTGTGCTCCTGAGTGCACGACGGATTGAAAGTACGATGCTCTGGCTTTATCATAATCAACTGCTCAGCGGGAAGAAGAGAGGACTCGGGGGGATCTTATCTGTGTGTGTAAATACCTGAGGGGGAGGATAAACAATATGAAGCCAGACTCTCCTCAGTGGTGACCAATGACAGGGCAAGAGGCAACAGGCACAAAGTGAAATACAGGAAATTCCATTTAATGATCAGAAGGACCTTTTTTCACTGTGCAGGTGGTCAAACGCTGGAACACGGTGCCCACAGAGGCTGTGGAGTCTCCATCTGTGGAGATATTCAAAACTCAACTGGACAAGCCGTGGGCAATCTGCTCTCACTGACCATGCTTGAGCAGGAGCTGGACCAGATGAGCTCCAGAGGTGTCCACCATCCTCCGCCATGTTTCCATGAAATGGCTTCTTCTCTGTAGTAGTTTTTTTTAAACTCTGAAAGCTGACACACTGACTGTCATCCAGTCAAACTGGATCAACTCAACGGAAATTAATAGTCATCAGGACATGTTTCTCAACAAAGAAAAACATTTCTTAATGTCTAATCAATTTCTGTTTTGGCAAATTATTTATCTGTCAACTTAAGACACAAGATCAGACCATGCTTGTACTTCCCATATGTTTCTTCTGCTGCAGATAATTCAGCCAAAGGTTCTTCAATAGCTAAATCTGACTTTTAGATTATTATTTTTAAACACTTTGGATAAAAACCATATGAAAGCCAAACTTTTCTGCAGGGCATATAGACCATTTTCCTACTGAAAAGATAAATTAGCTTCACTGCAGCAGAGCAGAAGACATTTTGAAGGTTTTCTAGAGATTAGTTTAATTAGCTAATAAACCAAATGGAACACCCATATTTCATCGAGATAGCAGAAATGCATTGTCTTGAACAATAAGCACAGCATTTGCATCCAGCTCATGACAGCAAGGAGACTGTGAGTAATACAAGACATATAGAATTAACAGAAGAGTGGATGCTGAAAGAGGAGAGGGGTGAGGATAGAGGCGGAGCTGGCAGGGCAGCGAGGACCATCAACCTCATCCCTGGTTAGGGATGTAAGGCTACGGAGGCAGCCGCATTGAGCTCAAGTTACCTTTGCCCAAACCTAGATGAACTGTGCATGAGGCATCTCCATGCCACAAACCACAGGGCTGTGTTAACATGCTGACAGGCAAAGGGCATTGCTTGGGCACTGTGCCGTGCTGCAGCAGCTCTGTGCTGCTGGGGACCAGAGCTGGCTCTGTGGCCAGTCCACTCAAACACTAGCACAGCTCAAGCAAGGGTGTGTCTGTCCTGACCCACACTTATGTTCTGAGGAGCAAATTCCCAGGAGCATCTTTGTTTCTTCCCAAGTCGGGAAGCAAATGCGGCATGGGAAAATGGAAAGGAGATTAAAATTGTACTAATAATCTTTGAAGACTCTTCTGCCAAGCCTGGCATCAGCTCATAAAGGGGACTGACAAACGTCACAGCTGGTACACAGGGCAGAGAGGGGCTGCATGGGTGAGAGAGGTGGGGAGGGAGTGGAGGAAAGAGGAAAAAAAAAAAGGAGAAAGATCCCCCTTTGCAACATCAGAAAACTGCTGGATTTGTTCAGCTGCTCATGAAGCCACTGCCTAAGGTTTTGAGGTGATTTCATGGAATCATGGAATAATTTTGGTTGGAAGAGACCCTGAAGGTCATCAAGTCCAACCGTTAACCTAACACTGGCACTAAACCATGTCCTGAAGAACCTCATCTACACATCTGTTGAACGCCTCCAGGGATGGTGACTCCATCACTTCCCTGGGCAGCCTGTTCCAATGCCTGACAATCTTTTCCATGAAGAAATTTTTCCCAATATCCAACCTAAACCTACCCTGGCACAACTTGAGGCCATTTCGTCTCATCCCATCACTTGCTACCTGGGAGAAGAGACCAACTCCCTCCATGCTACAATCTCCTTTGTGCCTTTAGGGAAACCTGAAGAATGTAGAGTGTCATCAAATTAATTGCAAGATCAACTTTTATTTTGAAAGATGACAGAATGATGTGAAAGAGAATGTAATGTCTATCCAAAGTAATAAAATTCAAAGAAGTCTTTGGTATTACTGTCACTAGAAACATAATTGGGCCCATACAGTGTAGCACAAGAAACTCCCAGCAACTGACTGTCCCCTCCATTAAAACAGAAATGGATAGGGACCTCTGAACACACTGAACATACCTACAGGACATACTATATGAAAAGGAGCCATTGCTTTCAAAATCATGAGTTCTTATTATTGATAATAAATTGGTTTGCTAGCATAAAGAACAACTAATCAGTGATTTTAGTAAATAGATACATTGTGATTTAAAAACAGTTCACCACCACCAGAGCATCCATAAGTCATTGGTTTTGTATTGCTGGGTAAGGGCCTGCCCTTGGTTTTCCTTTTTTTTTTTTTTTAATTTACATTCTTGATTAGCCTCTTGTATTACAACCACATCAATCAAGCTGACTAAATTCAATTCAGTATGAAATGTGAAATCTATTTCCCCAATAATTAATGACTATAGCTATTTCCATTATGAAATCCATATTCTTGCCTGCTTGCTGACAAGACCTTCAGTCTCCCTCCCATTTTCTTCTTTTTAGTTCCATATATGATACTTTCTCTGACAAAAGAAGAACGAAAAATATTTTTCTTATATTTTCCCCTTTTGTTCACCAAGATAAAAAATTAAGATGCACACATAACTGTGTATGCCTAACATACCTTCATTAAAACAGGAACTAATCCAAACATCATCCTACAAAAATGACTGTAAACGTCTTTGGTGAGCATAGCAATTACCTTGGGGATCCCATGAGCAAGGCTTCAGCTCAAGGTAAAGAGAGGTGCCCTCTCCCTTGGGGCTGTGACAGGTTCACCTCCTGCAGTGTTTGGATACAGACCTCCCGACTTGCAATGCATTGACTCATTCTGTGTGTAAATAAAAGACTACAGTTATTTATGTAAGCTTGTTGTTACGTGTCGAAAGTGATGTGAGGCATTTCCAGTGAAGGATTCTTAAATATTGTACAAACTTTCCAAGTCAGTCCTCCATGATCTGGATTCTAGCCTTCACCTTTGAAAAAAAAAAGCCACTAAAAATTGTTCTGTTTACTGTGGTTAAGACTGTGATTTCCAGCCACAGCCTTGAGCTGTTACTGCTGTGTTGCAGAGCATCCCCAGGAGCTGTTTATCTCTCTGAGTCACAACTCCTTTCATCCTGCTCTGTGCGGGAGCAGTAATTTATTACTGGCCTCAACTTTTATCTCAGGCTTCCTCAGCCACCCAGCTGAAAGGTGGGCTTAATCCAATCTGAATCGGAGGTGACATACCATATAACTGTGTTTTTATTCCTATGCACTGGACCCAGAACCAGATAATAGGTAGGACAGCCAAACTGGAGGAACTAGTTCTTTACTGGGCCGTGGAACACATCCCACAGGCACATCCATCAATAGATGAGGTTTGGGCTCTCATATAAATGGGCAAACGTATAAATGAGATCTCTGTGGATATTTAAAAGGCTATTTAAGACTCTCTATGAGAACAGAAATATATTCCATTATGCAGGCTCAGGCTTGCACTCCTGGAGCTGCAGGGGTGCCTTGTGTCAGCTGGACACTGGCCATTGCCACCAAGGCAGGGGCGTGCAACTGGCTCTGGATGTGTGTGTGCGTACGTGAGGCTTATGAAGGACGGTGGAGCTGGCATCGAAGTGTAAAGCAAGAATAGCACAAGCAGAAATAATGTATGACCCTGAACCACCCCAGATGAGAACACAAAGGGAAATTGTCTGGACAGAGAAAGATTGACAGCTCTTTGAATCTGAACACTAAAGACATGCATTTGTGGCGCTCCTAGAAGGACTCTGGTTCCAGAAATCAATGCAAAGATTTGTTCCATCCAATATGTGGCATTTTTCTCCCCTTCTCAGACAGACTAATTTTACCTAGAAACTTGCTGTCTGCATTACATCTCCTCTTCTTTTTCCTGCAGATGATAACGCATTGTCCACAACTGGCTTAGTAACAGCAATGAGAGAGAGAGAGAGAGATTGTCACTTTATGTTACTCAGACGGTGGTTAAAGTTAATTAAGGTTCAGGCTGCTTCTTTGTGCTGCAAGCACTGTGTGACAGACCAGCCTGCTGAGGAGCCCCATTGGAGGTGCTGGGCCCCAGAGCACCCCTTGGACACCAGGATGGTGGAGGCAGATTTTATTTTCTCATGAAGACATCTGATATTTGCTTCTCTCCATACATTTCTATCCCTGCTGGAGAGCTGGAAGTGTAACCTCAGCACAGTCAGTGTTCTTCTCTCACAC
The DNA here is from genome assembly GCF_036013445.1 of Caloenas nicobarica. Taxonomy (NCBI): domain Eukaryota; kingdom Metazoa; phylum Chordata; class Aves; order Columbiformes; family Columbidae; genus Caloenas; species Caloenas nicobarica. The sequence continues at coordinate 146,483,139 of NC_088246.1, forward strand.
ACCAGGACAAGAAATACCAGTAGCCTGTGAATGATGTATGAGGTGAATAGTTCCTGTAACCCTCCCTTTTTGTTCAGGGGTTGACCACGAGCTGTTCCCCGTCTCCTTCCCTCCCACAGTCCATCATGGATCTAAAGCTTTGACCCTCACTCTCTGTAATGCATTTCTATGCGCAACTTCTTCCCAACGGGGGCTGTAGAATAAGGCGGCAGCATATGACAAATGATGCTCTTTTTGTAGACTGTGCAGAGCTGGAGGTCAAAGACACTATTAATAATTCCCTGACTTTTTAAAAGCCATATTTCCTCCATTTGTTGGCAACATGGTTTGAAAGGTCTGTACGAGCCACTTAAAACAGCAGCTGAACAGAAGCATTTCAGCACTGTCCAATATTGATTTTTGCTTCTAACTCACCTCTTTGCTAAGCCTAGTTTCAATATCCTGTGAAGTTTAAGTGAAGATGTTTCCCATCTCAATAGCTGTGCATTGTCATTTGATACCATAGATAAGCTAGTAGTATTTTCCTTAGTAACATGGTTTGGCTTAAAGAGCAAGTGTGCCACAAAATCTCCATTCTGGACCATTGCTGCCCACATCAAAGAAAGGCTGAGTGAGGAATGAATGAAGGTGGGCTGGAGTGGGGAACCCAGTCACCAGGCTGTTCACCAAGCTCAACCTGTACCGAAAAAAATAAAAAGAACACAGTATAGAGCTGGAACAGCAGATTATTTCTGTCTCCAGAAAAGGGATCCCAAGGAACAAGAAAATTCAGTAAATTCAGAGCACTAGCTCATGCACTCCCACAAAGCAGAAGTTTAAAGGAAAAATACATTCAGGAAATTTAGCAAATCTTTAACCAAAATTAAGAAAACAAGATAAGCATATGTGAAATGTGAAAACATGAAAGAAGTATAAGCATGGTAAACATTGGTTTGGCTAATCATGAGAGTGACCTAAAATTTAAGAAATTTCCTCAGTAGGGAAATTAGAATATATATATATATATATATTCTTTTTTTCTTGTGGTGACAACAGGAAAGGACAGCAAGTAAGATCCTGCTAGAAGAGAAGAAAAGGTCATGAGGAAGTGCTCTATATTTATACTGGAAAGAAAAAAGACAAAGGAAGAATGGGTTTTCTGCTTTGTGGGGAGGGAGAGAGGAGCACAATTGAAAATGATGCTGAGAAGGCTGAAGTGCTTCAGCCTATTATTTTTTATTTACCTCATTAAAAAAAATCTAAAACAATTCAGACATTCCATACACTTTTGAGCTTTTTAAGAACTTAGGCTGGTAGAGTGCAGAAAAAGAGGCTACATAGATATTTTATATAGCTTCAAATAATGTGAGCCTTATAAAATTTACCCCAGAGTGCTCAGGGAATTGAGTAAAGCAATTTCACAGCCATGAGCAATTATCTTTGAGGACTGATGGAGGGTGAATGAAGTTTCAGAAGATTGGAAAATGACCTCTCAAGAGCTCTTCTGGCCATGGTTACCATTCCTGTAAGGAGGGAAAAGCAAAGGTAAGACAATGACTTATCGATTCGTAGTTCTTTGGGAAGCCGCAGCAGCAAAGCAACTACTTGGTATTATTTCTCACTAGAGACAAAACATAAAGTTTTGAGAACATGGGGTCAGGGTGGATCAAATCAAAGGTCCGTCTGTCACAAAATTGTCTTAGATAGTAGCCTGCAGCAGGTACTGCTGTATCTCAAACAAAGTTTAGGGCAAGCATGCACCAGCACACTCTCAGCTCTCAGCAATCAGAAGGTCAGGGACTTACAGAGCTGGAGACTTTGCATCTTTCTGGCAATAGCCCTCCATGACCCTTAATGGGCCCTAACAATTACTAATCAAGAGATCTTGAAAGTAAAGTCTTTATTATAATACATGAACTCAGAAGATAATACATGGTAACTGAAAATAGCCACATACTTTCTACTATTCTGCCTTTCAGTGAATATTTTTTGCTCCCAGTTGGATATATTGTTATCAAGTATACATTCATTTCATGAACAGCTAATCCTGGAGAAAAGCAATACCAAAATGTCAGGATAGCTACTTGATAATATTTACATTCAAGCACAGTTACTTTTTCTAGTTTATCAGAAGCTGCTTCATATTAGAGTTAAACAAAATTTATTTTAAACTCTATAAAGAGATAAAAGACAATCTCCTGTAGATGGATACACTGCATTTGGAGAATAGTGATTAAAGGACATTATTTACATTTCTAGCTGATCAACATCTTTTGGATACTTCTAATGGGAAGAATTGATTTTTTCCTCTACAAAAGGGACTTAATCAATTTTGCTTCTGGAAATGTTTTATTCAACAATAGCTGAATTTCCCTGCATACACATCTGTCAAAGCAGAGACTATTATTGGAAAAGAGAAGCCTTTTGTGCTGATATAAAGATATCTGGTTTATTATTTCAACAGAAGCATATTGATTTTTTTAAACCTTAGCTTACTATAAAACAAATGCCTTAAATGTGCAAAACCTTCCTCAAATTCCTACAACTATTAGCAAAATTTAGTCTGGGTTGACTTTGCTAGGATTTTTTAAAATTATTTTGTACTTGAAATTAAACTTCAATGGCATTTTTCAGAAAAAAAACCCCAAACAAATAATTGCTGTACCTATTTGGATTAATTTATTCTAGAGATTCTGTAATAATTAAGCTCCTTCTGCAGTGCTGGTCTGTGATTTAAGAGGCCTCGGTTTCTGTCCTCAGTTCCCCAACTGGCTCTTTGGGCAACGGAGGTGGCTCACTTCATCTGTAAAATGGGGACGCTGTACACTCTATACAGAGCTTTGACATCTATGTGTATTAGCTTGCAGTGCCCTTATTCACAACAATGACCAAATGCCTGTGAAGTGCAACTCAGTTAATGGAAATACCACAGTATTTTTACCGTACATAAAGGTGGACAAATCTGCACATAAATGAGCAGAAAACTCTTTACAAGTCTTTAATACAGCAAGTCTGCAGAAGTATTTTAACTGGATTTGTATTGAAAATCTAATTAAAATGTGTATTATTTGGCTGAGTTTCTACAGCATGCACTGCATTTATGTTTACACAAACAAATATTAACCAGGTTAATTTCAAAGAAGAATAACAGCCACCATTTAATTTAAACTGATGAGAAAATACAGGAAGTCTCACCTCCCGGCACTCTACAGGACTCTTGACCTTGCCAGGACTTATAAACATGGGGAAAAAAAAGTCCCTGTGAATATAGTAAATGACAATGAACCCTTCAAAATTTAAAAAGGTAAGATTAAGAAAAATCCTGTAAAAAAGAGTAACAATCAATTTAGTGATTGCTTTCAGTTAGAAAGCCTCCCAGCTCTTTAAGCTGATGGATTGTCATATCTATAAATACACCTACTCTCTTAACCTCTTACTCACCATCGGCTGCACACTATAGGCTACATCTGGCACCAGTGCGATGTTACTGCAGCCAGTTCGGTCACCCCAGGGACGCATTTATTACTGCTATAGCAGCAACAGCCCAAAACCTGAATTGCAAATCGGGACCCTGTTGCACCCGGCACTGTGGAAACTGGAAATCGAAGCGGACAGCCCCTGCTCCAGTGGGACCCACACACACCACAGCTCTCCCACCCACGCTCCGATTCACGCGACACAGGCAGGAAAGGGTCTGATCCTGTCAGGCTGGAATGAAAAGTGACATTATGAGGCATAACCTGCATGACATACCTTCGTGTCGCATTTGGGAGGGAGCAGAGGTTGTCAAAGGTGGTTAAGGTGCTTAACTGACATGCACTGAGGATCTGGGAGAAATAAAAACCACAAGCCGCGGCAAACCATGGCTCCCTGGAGCTGGCCCATTGCTGCCCTGCTCCGGCACGGCCACGGCATGCTGGTGTCCCTTCTGGAAGGGGGAGGTAAAACTGCCACCAAAGCGTCCATATCAGGCACAAAGCCCTCCAGGAGCACCACTCTTGCTTCTCTCCGCATTGCCTGCCACCATCGGTGCTTTCTGGGGGCCCCGTGCCCACCCATTGTCACTGCAGCCGGTGCTGCACCAGCTGCTGTGCTGCTCCCGCCACGGCCAAGCCAGGCTGGGGTGAGGACGTGGCACTGAAGCCGTCATGCACACGGTTATGGTGGACAGGGGCTTGACACCCACCCGCTGCCACAGCGCTGCCCTGGCTGCCAGCCCTGGCTGGTCGCCCCCTCCTCCTTTTCTCTTAATTTTTTGGCTATGCAGTTAGGTGGGCCTCCAGCATAGCAGAGTTTTAAAGCCTGCATTGCCTGGCAGTTTCTGACTGGGAAGGATCGGCCGGCAGGGACACGGTCGCTGGGTGCGCTGGGGACAAAGCTCGCTGTGCCGGCACAGCCGGATCCAGAGCCACCTCTCGCTGGGCAGCCATGCTGCCCGCCTGGGCCCTGCCATGGCTCCCGGCGGACAGGGACAAGGGGCTGTGCAGCAACGAGCAAAGACAACCATGACAACAGCACTCAGCTTTATAGACTTTTATTTTTTAATCTGTACAGAACGCTGTTGCTATTATAATAAGGCATCAAATGCACTATTGAAAAGCTCACGATGGACTGTGATGTTTTGCCCTGTCGCGGGTCAAAAAGGAGTTTTACAAGATTAAACGGGTTGCTCTCCCAGTCGGTAAACTTTATATTCATTACAGACAGATTTTTAAAAGAATTACAAAGATTAGAAAACTGTAAACATATCAAAACCAGCAACAACCCAGTGTAGCTTCCTAGGAGAGCGTCTCAGAGACTTCAGCTGCGGGGCCGGCGTTGGTCTGGCACTGAGAAGGCAAAGCTGCTGTGCCGGGGAGCTGCGCTGGGTGCCCGCCTGGCAACGGGCTCCTCGCCCGTGGGAGTCCCCAGCAGGTGCCAGGCAGCTCCCAAATGGCCAGCCTCGGCCACGAACGCCTGATTGAGAAAAAGAAACTGAGAAAAAGGGGTCACTGGGAGCTGTTTGAAGAGCGGGGAGCCAGCCACAGGGTAGTGCGGGCACCCCCGTCCCGGCCGCGGGTCCCTGGTCCCTCCAGCAGGAAGGCGGAGGCCAGGGCAGGGCCCAGCCCGCGGACATGTCGTGAGGTAGAAAATGGGTAAGTGTCACGTTTCACTGTTAGGGTCGGTCAGAAATAAACTGACTGATGGCACAAATCCCGATATGTTCCCGGGGTAATCCGGGGGGCACCTAAAACCTGCCTGGTACGCCCCCAATTTAGATCCCCAGAGAAGAAAGCTCTCCAATGATCCATGCAAAATCTTTAGCCTGGGCAACAACAACAACAAAAATTTTCCTCACACTTGTACCCTTTAAGCATTTACATTTTGAGCACAGGAAATCAAACCATAAGGGTGCACGAGAGGGCAATTTCCCTTGGCCTCAGCCTTTGGTACTGCCTCGTGCGAAGTGAACGACGTGAAGGCTCGTCCACCCGGCAGCGGGCTAATACATTCGTTTTCCACCATCGGATACCAAATACTAAGTGTTTTGGTCTCTGTCACACCACACAGCATGAGAACCTGAGAGTCCAGAGGTTTTATATTGCACCACCAACCCACACAGTCCTATAATTTGTAAAGGTATCTTGTTGGGTGATCAGCGAAATGTCCTGAGAGTTTTTATCTGCCAGACTCCTGCACTGTGAAAGCCTTCGCCTCCTTTGGAGCACACACTAACATCACAATAAAGAAACTGTGTTAGTCCTGTTACTTAAATTTTCTTACTCCTCACACTTCTGTACTGTATATTTAGCTTATTAGGATGACTTACATTTCCTTAAAATGCTTAGGGAAAATCTGAGCGTTCATTTAAGTATTGCGGGCTCATGATCTGTGACAGGCATTTTACGAAGCGTCAGAAAACTTCTCACTTGATAATAACATACTGACAGTCGAGGGAACGTTCCCTTTTCTAGTGCTAATAATCAGCATTAAGGCATGCCACAGTTCCTACAATAAATCTGTGATCCTTACAGCTTTAGCTGTCATCTTTCTGCAACAATGGAATGTACTCCAATTTTATGCACATGTATCATTAAAAAATAAAAACGATGCCTCTCAAAACCACCAGTCAGAGCTTCTGTTGCTCAGGTGAGTACAGCGATTCCTGTCAGGGGCCCAGGCTGGTGAAGAGGTTTCTCCCCCTGCGACATCCATCCCCTGCCCCACACCAGCTCGCTGCCCCTGGCTCAGCACCGTCTGCCCTCCCACCTGCCATGGCTTTCCCTGGACCTCTGGAGCCCACGGCCAGCCCCCTCCCTTCCTCAGGGCTGGAAGGGGGGCAACGCTGTCCCAATACCCCACCTCCAGACAGGTGGCAGGCCCTGCAGTCAGTGTCCTCATACCCGCCAGCAGGCAAAGGCCAGCCAAAGAGAAGCCTTCCTCCTCCATGTCCTATTTCCTTCCTCACTCCCACCGATCACAACAGGCTGAAGGCTTCTCCTTACATCTGGAAGCTATTCCATTTATTTACCCTAGAAATTTAATCCTGAATTCCCGATGACACATCCAGAGGCATGTAAGCTCTCCATAGATGACTGTGGAGATGCTGGCCACTGCTGAGCTCCTGCCCACAAACACACTTCGTATCATGACATAAACAGGCAAAACCATCTACTAGGCAGCAGCACTGCCTAATAAGGCTGCTCATTTAATTACCACATAACACTGAAGTAAAGCAACGGTTAGAGCAGATCACACGTGAAGCAGCATCTCTTTTGCAGGGCCAGCGTTAAAGCCTGGGTACCACATCACACTATTTACAGTGACCAAAGGCATGACCCTGAGCGGTGCAGCTCCTTGGGCCCTCCGTCGAAGGCACCAGCACCCACAGCCAGCAAGCAGGAGGGCCGGAACTCAGTAAGTGCCAGATTCAGGTGCTGCACATGTCTCCTGAGATGAACAGCCAGAGAAGAAGGAAGAGGGAATGAGGAACCAGGTGGCAAAATAGTGTTCAGTCTCCCCATGTGAGGACGCAACATTTCCACCTGCCACTTGTTATTCTGAACGTTGTGCTGTCACATGCTCCTGGGTGAACGGGGCATAAAGGAGATCCTCTCCTCCCTTCCCAAGAGAATTCTTCTCAGGTATGTCACAGCAGGAAAAAAGTATCATTTAAAAAAGATTTGATATTCCTGATACTTGAGACTTAACTCACAACTGACAAGGCTGTGACAGTGAATTGCAAGCATCTACTAAGACTCTGCAGCCAGGAGCTGTACTGAGGTCTTCACTCATGTTTAGCTTTGGCAGGGACACAAATATATGTATTAACATACATGTATGTTAACAGGACATATATATATCTCTATTAACCACTGTTCAGTAAAAACTGGCAGTGGTGCATACAACAATCTTTCTCGGTTTTCCCAGCACTGCAATAACACAACTTCAATGCTCCACAGAAACTGGCTGATAATAAAGTAAATAGCATCACTGGTACCAGGTTTTGGTTACCGTGTCACAGAACTGTCATGAATAACAGCATGTACCCTTGATCATCCCCTGTGTTAAGTCAGTACCACATCAGCCAGTTCAACTGCCTGATATTTAACCTTTTTAATTCCTGGCAATTTATTTTTTACAAATAAATTTGGTTTTATTGAATGAGCCCCAGAATGTTTCTTCCTGACCTTTCCTTGCTGACAGCCTAGTGACATAAAACTGAAGTTTCAAAAGGACTAGTAAGGTGCAGACAGCCCAAGTACAAGTAAAGCCCTGCAGCCAAGTTTAAATTTCTTCTGGCATCTGTACTGAAGGAGAAGTGTTCAGTCTCGGCATCCCCACACTTTTTTACTCTTTGGGTCTTTTGAGACTCCAAACAAGAGGTCAGTTAATTCAAGTTATGGCAGTTTTCATACAGAGACATCTGTCCACCAGGAACTAAACTTCTTTTATATGGGCCACTGTAGCTATCAGAAGCTAATGACTATCAATCATTGCTAACCTGAACTGAAACGGAGCCACTGACCTCAAGCTGAAAGAGTCTTTTGTCTCCTACCAATACCATGAGCCATATGGTTCCCTGCCCTTTGCCTCTTATTTTATATTTTAAATAATCACCACTAATTGTACAACTGTTTGAAAATATAGGAGATTTGTGGCAAGTCATGACCAAGTGGTATTATTTTCCCTTAGTTCTCACTCAATAGAAGAGAAGGGATCAACTTAAAGGACAAAAAAGCATTTCTCCCAACTAAATATTAGCCCTGCTCTTTGATTATTGGTCCTGCTTTTTAACAGTCGACAAAGTAGACTGTTAATAATCCTGCAGGCTGCAATAATTAACAGCTTCCAAAGTGTCAAGGTCATTGCTTTTCTTTAAGGGAGTAATAAGAAAATTATACAGGCAAGACACCAATGGAATGTTTTATATTAGGATAAAGGAGTATCTGAGGAACCTACTTATCACAAATCTCTTTTATTCAGTGGTTTTCATTATTTTATATCAGTTGCGTTTTCTCTGGCACATTTTCCCTTTACAACAAGTGCTCGTATACTGCAAACGTTCGATTATAGAGCTTAAGAAAACAACATTCTTGTCAGACAAATAAACTGCATCACCAGCTATCTTTAGCCACTTCTGTTTACTTTAATGAAATGTATTTTCCTGTGGAAATACTGTCTTAAAAAAATCGTGACCACGCTAATTATCTATGGCAAGCACATCTTCTTCAACTAACGACAGCTCGAGCATATTATCGTTTGCACCAGACTTCATTCTGAAGTTGAAAGACCCATAAAGCTTTGCAGACTCCTTGGAGGACGCAAACCTGCTCCTCCGGTACAGCTCCCCCTTCCACATGGACATCATCAGCAGGCTGGAGAGCACCACTCCCCCCAGGGTTAAGAGACACAGCCCGGCGATAACGCAGCGGTCCAAGTGAGCCCCAATCCTGGCGCTCTCGTTCTCCAGCCTCTCCATCTCCCGGGCAGCCACGCTGTTGGGATCCACAGTCACGTCTCTGGGTACCACGTAGGAAATGATCACCAGCAAAATGCCACTAACCAGGAACAAAATGGCACTAATGAACCCATAGTCCACAGATTTCCCGGCCGCCACATCTGAGGCAGCATCATCCTCCTCAGAGACCAGGGAAGGAGAATCGTGCACCCACTCAGGTGGCAGCTGCCTGCAAGGATGCTGCTGCAGAGGGGCATCCTGGCAGCGGCCACCTGTAGGACTTGGGGGACTTGCATGCTCCACGTTTACATTTTCATCCACATAGGTGAACGACGTCTCGAGTTCCTGGGCACAGCAGCAGGGTTTCTTCTTCCCTCCGTCCTCTTCTCCAGGCAAGTGCTCAGGTGGGTGGCAGGGCTGGGGGATGCCAGGGGGTGCAAGGTGCTCCTGAGGCATGGTGCCTGGGGGGGAGGGCTGGCGTGCTGAGGGAGGCTCAGCCACATGGCCCCTCTGCAAGGGCTTGCAGTGCCTTTCGCAGTGCAGGGCTGCCATGGCAGCAGTTGCTCTGGGGTCCACTTCACCCCCCTCATGCTGCTGCTCATAGGGAGGGGAGGGCAGGCTCCAGCCAGCAGTGGAGCCCAGAGGTGCCTGCCTGCTCTCCTTGGCCAGGTAGAGAAGCTCCATGCAAGCCATTGATGTCGTCCCAGCGAGCCCCAACTCCTGGGCTACCGCATCCTTCAGTAAACGCTGCCTCTGACCCGCTGAAGAGGCTTCACGGTACCGGAGCTGCTGTATCCCGGAAATCTTCTACTCTTTCACCAGTGTTTTGTTAGGGACATGGCTTGTGTCAGCTGTTAAATGATTAAACAAATCCTCTCTGACATTCATTTCTTTTCAGTCTGCAAATGAAATAGCAGAGGGGGAAAAAACAACAACAAAACCAAACCTGACAACCTCATGATGATACATTAATAAACCAAACAGAAGATAACGCAAATGTAATACATCAGTCTTCCTCTCAGCTGTTCAAGGGGAGATGGCAAACATGATTGTTTTAACCACGCACTTAAAACTGCAATCCTCTTGCAGATCCAAAATCTATTAGGGAGTCTAATCAACCTTTGACACCAGCATCCAATTAAGGCAGTAAGTCATCCACAGAGCACAGGATAACCAGAATAACTGTGTAAAATGTCAGAGAAAAGAGATGTCTGCTCTTTTAGAAGCAAGTAACTCCCCCACCCCCTTCCAAATAAAGAATTTTAAACTCAGATTCACAGACTAATTAGAAAGAAGCACACAAATCCCATGTAGCTCAATAATCCAGGAGCTGTATTCTCTAGTGGAAATCTGATAATCCTATGGGAAAAGCAGTGCTTTCCTATAGCAGATCTCCAGTTTGATTAAGAGCTTTCGGAATGAAATTATGCCTCAAAGACTGATGACTCAAAGATGGATATTACTTCTCATCTGCAATTAATTCGTTATTACCCCCTTCCGTGCCCCATCCCCCCTCGATGCCGAATGCCCGGTGTCATTAGGCAAAGCCCGCAGCCCAATAAATGTGTTGCATGCGTAGAAAACACATGTGCGCCTATAGCATATACGTGATCGGTAACAGACACTGCTCACTCACGCTCTTCTCGGGACCTCAGCGGGAACCGGTCGCGCTAGGAAACGCGATCCCCGCCAGCGCGGGGAGTAGCTGGATCCACACGCAACTGTGTGACCCGAGTGACAGAGAGGTTGCAGGCGGGCAGGCACGCACAGACACACACGCACCGCCCGGCAGGCAGGGGCAGGCAGGAGGAGGCAGGAGCAGGCAGGAGCACGCCGCCGCCGCCGCCGCCTCCTCCTCCTCCTCCTCCTCCTCCCCGCGGGTCTCTCACCTGCCCGGCACAGCCCGCCCGCCGCCCTGCCCGCCCCGCACACCTACCTCGCTTCCGCGCCCGGGCTGCGCCCAGCGCCCCGGGACACAGCCGGGCGGCGGCGCCGAGCCCAGCCGAGCCCAGCCGGGCAGCGCCGCGGCGGCCGGGCGGGCGGGCTGTGCCGGCGGGCGGCGGCCGCGGCGGCACGCTGGGAGTTGTAGTCCGCGGGCGGCCGCGCCGCTGCGGCAGCGCAAGGAGCCGCCTGTCCCCGCCACCGCCCCCCGGAGCCTCCAGGCTGGGGGACTGGGGGGGCCGCTCCCGCTGGGGTCTCACTGCCAAGGTTCGAACCTTACCGATCAGTCCTCTCCGAGCGCCAGATTCCTGAGGTGGATTTGGAGAGGAGGTTGGATTTATCCAACCTGGAGCCTCGGGAGGTTGCTCTGCTGACGGTGTCTAGCTCGATCATCACCCGGGCCTTTTTTCCATAGCCATGAGAGCTCATGACTTACTCCATGCAAAGATAAAATCAGATTCTCAAGTGATCGCAGCATTTGCAGAGCTGAGACTTCAATAAATATACTCATTGCAGAAGATGTGCAGGAAAATCTCAGGATCTCACTCCACCTTGGCAGACTCTCCACACACTTTCTCTGACAGGCATAAATGACTCTTAAAAAAAAAAGACCGTTGCCAAAATATGTATTAAAATGAATGGCCAGTTGGTACAAACCTTCATGGACTCTTTTTGCCAGTGCTTTCTTTAAAGTGATAAACTTAGATATGAAAATAAATGGTCGAGGAGGAGGAACCAAAGACGAATCACAAATGGGTACTGTGCTGCTGGGGAGAAACCAGGTTCTGAGGAGGCAAAGGACATGGAAGGAGGAACCTCTGGTGTGGAGTTGAAATGAGGATGCTCATAGGAAGTAGAAGTGAGCAACACCTGCCTGCATGGTGGTCAGGCAGGAAAGCAGCGGGGAAAGAGGGAAAATGAGCTGGGAAGGATCCAAAGGAGGCAGAAGAGAGAAGGACATAATGTCTTAAGGAGTTTTCCTAGTGTCAGAGGACAAGGTGGCAGATGGTATTGCTAAGCTACTCTGGATCATCTTTGAAAGGTTTGTGGAGAACAGGAGAGGTGCCTGAGGACTGGAAGAAAGCAACCCTCCAGTCTTCAACAAGGGCAAAGAGGATGACCCAAGAAACTACAGGCCAGTCGGCCTCACCTCCATCCCTGGAAAGGTGATGGAACAACTTATTCTGGATGTCATCTCCAAGCATGTGGAGGAAATCAAGGTTAGCCTTCTATGATGGTATGACTGGCTGGGTAGATGAGGGGAGAGCAGTAGATATCGCCTACCTTGGCTTCAGGAAGGCTTTTGACACCATCTCTCACAACATCCTTGTAGGCAAGCTCAGGAAGTATGGGCTGGATGAATGCACGGTGGGATGGATCGAGAACTGACTGGATGGCAGAGCTCAGAGGGTTGTGATCAATGGTGCAGTCTGATTGGAGGCCGTAGTTAGTGGGGTTCCCCAAGGATCAGTACTAGGTCCCATCCTGTTCAACCTTTTCATCAATGACCTGGATTAAGAGACTGAGTGCACCTTCAGCAAGTTTGCTGATGATACCAAACTGGGAAGAAGATCAGCAAGATCAGCAAGATCTGGACAGACTGGAGGACAGGGCAGAGAAGAACCTGATAAAATTCAACAAAGGCAAGTGCAGGGTCCTGCACCTGGGGAGGAATCACCCCAGGCACCAGTACAGGTTAGGGGTTGACCTGCTGGAAAGCAGCATTGCAGAGAAGGACCTGGGAGTTCTGGTTGACAAGAGGTTGACCATGAGTCAACAGTGTGCCCTTGTGGCCAAGAAGGCAAACAGTATTCTAGGGTGCATTAGGAAAAATATGACCAGGAGGTTCTCCTCCCCCTCTACTCTGCCGTGGTGAGACTACATCTGGAGTACTGTGTCCAGTTCTGGGCTCCCCAGTTTAAGAAGGACAAGGAATTACTGGAGGGAGTCCAATGGAGAGCTGCAAAGATGATTAGGGGTCTGGAGCATCTTTCTTATGAGGAAAGACTGAGACAGCTTGGTCTGTTTAGCCTGAAGAAGTCTGAGAGGGGAACTTATGAGGATGGGACCAGACTCTTTTCAGTGGTGCCCAACAATAGGATTGAGGGGCGACAGGCACACGCTGAAGCACAGGAGGTTCCACCTAAACATGAGGAGAAACTTCTTTACCTTGAGGCTGCCAGAGCACTGGAACAGGCTGCTCCGAGAGGTTGTGGAGTCTCCTTCCCTGGAGACATTCAAAACTCTCCTGGACACATTCCTGTGCAATCTGCTCCAAGTGAACCTGCTTTAGCAGGTGGGTTGGACTAGATGATCTTCAGAGATCTCTTCCAACCCCAACCACTCTGTGATTCTGTGATTCTATGTAAGGCTTCTTTGCTAGTTCTGAAACACTGCATTTAGGCAAACATTCAAAGTTTTGAAGACAAATCCTGCTGAGACCCAAAAGACCCAGCACAGAATATTCAAATCTTTGAGCCAATAGCTCCCACAAATGCCAAAATTACTTGCCAGGACACAGCAATACGGGGGGACTCGTAGTGCCTATCCCACAGATTGCTCAGCACTATGGGCTGGTTTGGACCACCATTTCAAAGCAGCTCCAGGCAGCGTTTCCATTAGCAGAGTGCGGTTTCAATGCATTGAATAGTGTATTATTCACTCTTTGAAGAAAAATTGTAAGGAGAAAATTACGGAGCGGGAAAAACAGCACAGGCTGTCCTTGGAGCTTTTTTTAACAATGCCCTCTTTGAAATAAATACACAGGAGCAAATAAAACCTAATCAAAGAAACAAACAAAAAAAATAAAATAAAAGTCCCTATCTGTAAATTGTTCAAATACTTTGAAGTAAAAGCAAAGACAGAAACAAACTCTCTCTAAGGCTATTGCACACTTCTGTTTGGGAAGCAGCAGGGCAGGAACATATAGATATTGACTGCTGCCACACCCAAAAGACAAGTCCAAATTAAATGACTGATGAGACTAAATGTGGTGCTGAGCCCCAGCACTGCAGCCTGAAGAAAGCAAACACCTCTTCTGTACCTCAGCACAGCCTGTGAGGCCTCGGGTGGGCAGTTTCTTTCCGATATCTGATACAAAGGCAGGAAATTGTTGTCAGTGCACAACAAATGGCTGTGGCATTGATCTTTCAAAATCCAGGAGCTACAGCTTATATTCTCCAGCGCTTGCTAGAAACTTATTACTTGTTGTTTAACCCCACACCAACATCTTACTGCTCTGCCACCCACTCTCCTCCCTGTTATGCACCAGTTTGTGTTGGGCAAGTATATTAATATGTTGCTAATAATTACAGTCCCACAAAGTACAGAGCAAACAAAGGAAACCACGACTCTGTCAAGCAAAGTGTTGTCTATTCTTATATGTCTTCCCAGGTGATGCCGTCCCTCCTTTGCCTCCTATGGCACACAGACTCTTACAGTGAAATCATTGTCTAGTCACGATCCATAATACTGACGTTTCTTTTTCTTACTTTGGATGCAAAGAGTTAACAGCCTTTTCATTTAAAGAATGTAAGTGTTGCCAATGCTCTGAGGTGTGGAGGTGGTGAAATGAATGCATAGCAACACATGCTCTGCAAACACAAATACAGCTGGTGAAAAGATTAATCAAGCAAGGGCAGGAAGTAAGAACATTTGTCACAGAAAAAAATGGCTACGTAGAGCTAAAAAGCAGGGTGATGGACACACAATGGGACAGGAATAAAACACTGGAGTAGACTGTCAGGGCTAATGAGCCTTGTTCTCTCCGCTGCAGCCTACCACATCATACAGTCCTTCCAGAGACCGCGCAGGGCTGTGGTAGCAACGCAGTGACAATGTGGGGTCTGACAGGAGACTGACAAAGGTGTCTCAGTTGGGATATATGGGATTAAATTTAAACCACACTCTAGACCTGCTTGGAAGCTCTCTTCCAGTTGTCGCAACTATAAATGACTATCTGAACCAGGTGTATATGGCTTTTCTGTTCTCAGCTGTGCTCAGTGTAAGATTGGAAGGAGGCTTGTAAGGATCTAAAAGTGGTTTTACCTCATCTAACTGCACTTGTATTTGTAGCCTTGCTGGGGGCCTGACCAGCACTGAAGACATCAGAGAAACTGGAATGAATTTTCTGAATGGTTCATCCCACCATGGGCTGATGGAGGATGCATTTAGAAATATCCAGCTGTCTCTTACCAGTCCAGGAAATTTTCCAGTGCTGGATGGGATCCTCAGTGGGCCATTCCCCCAAACATTTTTAGTCTTTTTATTTCTTTCAGCTTAATACAGAGTCCTTCAGTGATCTTGTGCTCACAGAATCTTCAGTTCCTTGCCCTGCATGGTCACAGGACCCTGGATTTCCAGCAGTGCCTGTGCAAGTGTTACAAGACTGCACAGCTTCTAACTAAAGGTGCACTCTGGCAAGTGTGGCTGAGAGCAAAATATATTCAGACAAGTCTAGGAAGACTATTGCAGAAGCTTCCCATTTCCACTTGAATAGAACCTATTGCTGAGTAAAGTAAATTGGCCAGGGAGCCAATAACAAGGAGCTGCAGGAAAATTTAAAACCTATTAAAGAAATATATGGACCTGTGTACACATCTGTGAAAAATAACAAAGGTAATAGAAGTGAATGAAGAGGCAAAGCTAAGCTTTTCTATAAAGTGCAAAAGAAAAAAAGTGGTATAATTTTTTGCTTAGAGAACATAAGTATTCTGAGGATAGCAAGCAAATATTTGGACAACTCACTACGAAAAGAAGAATCCAGCGTTTCTATATGCTTAAAACACATTACTGTCACAAATCTATTGATTTATAAAGGAAAAGTAGATAGGAAAGCAATTTAATTCTACTTTGCTTGCTTCACTAATGCACATCCATTGTGCATTAATAAAAGTCACAATAAGTAAATAAATTTGCAGAGACATGAAGAAACCATAGATGTGTGATACAATGTACCGGAATTTTCAAGTGGAGATTAAATCCTTGCTAAAGTCTTCTGCTTCCTATGTCTAAGTATGTGAAGTCACAGTTTGGATAACGAGAGCTCCTGAGCAAGAACGAAATAAGTCAGTCCTTGGTCTTAGAACAAGGGATCATCTGGAAGAGCAGAGGTGGAAGAGTGGGCTGTTGACCACTTGAAAAACATGTTTTTTACAGTCCATTTTTTTGGATCAGCTTGTTTGAACATTTTTAGCTATGTGCAAAGAGACTTTGCAAGTAGGAGAAATGCAACTTAGAAGTGTAAATCGATTACTTACGGGCTAACAGACATGAAGGGCGGGTAGGATTTAAGGAGCTGTCAGACTGAGGTCTGCTCTCTGGTGTGGCACCTGTAGAACCTTTACTGGCCTCGGGGGCACCGGGAGGGGAAGGACTATGTCTGAGTGGCCTGGAGCTTTCACCTCCCACTCACTCTGCTCACATCGGTGACTGAGCTGTGTGGCATCCTCTGAAAGAGCCTTGACAGAACCCAAACACCTCCTCCCTGCCATTGACCTGGGGCCACCACACCTTCCCACAAATATCTGCCCACTGATGGGGAAGTACCAGCTGTCACTCACCTGCGAGAGCCAAAGTCTCCAGTCATTTCTCACCACAGCCATGCCTGGGACATTAAGGACGTGTTTCTCCCTGGGTCACCCCACAGACTGGAGGCTGCAGCCCTGAGCCCTCGGTGGCTGCCAAGTGATATTCACACGATCATTCACACGACTGATTCCTGTCATTGCCTTTTCCAGGCGCCTTTCTGGATGGTGATTCTCATCACCTTCCTGTGCACTCACATGGAAAGATGGTGATTTACCTCCAGTAATCACACGTTAGATCTCAGAGTTGCAGTCCATCAGATGTCCAGCACAGACTGCAAAATACACACTACAGAATGGAGGAATGTAAAGGATAATTGAGATGAGAGACTACACTGCAGGGAAGCCAACCTGAAAATCAGAGGCTGCTTAGGGGAGAAATAAAGAAATCACCAAGGATGTTTTAAGCAAGGGATTTAAAGGACAGAGGACAGTGGAGAAAAAAGGGCAGTTCAATGTAATATGAGGAAATAATAGCTTGTCCTATAAACTAGTGATTTTTCTTTATGCTGGATCTGGAAACAAAAATTACTCATGGCTGTTACAGTACACATAAAACTATGGGTGAAAGAAAAAAGTGAAGGCTGCAGTTTCTGACAAGACAAGGACGCACAGCCTTCAGTAAAATATATATTGCTGGTGACAGAATGAGGTTTTATAGAAATTATCAGGAATAGTAGGCAGAGATTCTATATTATCAGCAAAGTGTTGCAGAGTATCTTCAACAGCAACAAAAATGTGTTCATATTAGAGAGGCATTGCTGGCAATTTATGGACAGAGCCTTTATTAAAAAACCAAAATGTTAAAAAACCCTCAAGCAAACAAACAAAACAAACAAACAAACTTCTTCTCTTGGTAGTGCTTTGTGTCCACAGGTTTCAAAGTACATTAAAAAGCTGAAAGCATTATTCCCAATTTAAAGGCAAAGAAGCTGAAACATGGGGAGCTTGTGTAATTTGTTACAAGCCAGACAACATGTTAGTGCCAAAATCAAGGCGCCGAATTAAGGTGAAAGAATAGGGGCTTGAGCCATGTTCCTCATGCCACCCCTTTTAGCCAACCGAAATGGGCAAGTAGTGACTTATGAGGGAACTAAAATCTTCCTACCCAGCTCGGGGAGAGCCAGTGGTGAGGGAAGAGAGCCATGGAGCTATATTAAGATCATTAGTCATAGCACTGGAGTAAGATATGCCAGGAAGGTATCTCAGTGGGGTTTCAAAGCAGTGCTAGGGTCCATGCAGTCTACGGACGGTGGCATTTTTATCTAAATTAGCAGTCAGAACAGCCCAGATTAAAGAGGACACAAGGCACAGGGAAGGGGTTTCATCTTATTTCTCTTCCTCTCTCCCCCAGTCCCTTAAGATGAGTATCATGCTGAATTTATACCTGGAGCAAAGCCTTGCCCATATGTCTGATCCTGGCCCCATTACAATCACTGTAGCATTTTTGTAATCAACTTTAAACAGACCAGGATTTCTCATTGCCCTTTCCCATCTCCTGGTAATAATGAGTTTCCTTATAGAAAGTTTTCTGCAGGGAATGGAAAAGAACTGGTGGGATACAATAGCCTAAAACCTAGAGTAGATAAACAAAACAGTAATACAGGCCCTGACAGATCTGGAAAACTCTTCCAAAGGGCAACATTTCTTGTTCAAATATTGAAAACCATTTTGAACAAAGCACTAGAAGGTAAACTACGAGAAGCAACCCTTCATGAAGCCACGTAAATGAGCTAGACCATCCATCTAGGCATTTTCCCCTCTGAAGTCCAATGCTAAGTTTTGATCCTGTTTGCTTTCTAAAGAGGTGTGATCAGAGTGAAACTAGAAGGAAAAATATTTCGTCTTTTTCAATAGTCAAACCTTTAGAGTTCAGCCCATCCCCTGAATTTTGAGAATGCAACTTGAGGTTTTTAAACAAGGCCTCTATTGACATCACTGGCAGGCATTGCAGACCAAACACCCACAGGGCTGTAAACATTTAGTTCATCAGAGATGGTTAAGGCTGTTAAAGTTCTTTTTCTTGTTGCATAGCCACTGTTCATATTCCTAAGGACTTCGTATTTGCTGTCCTCCTTTGATAGCCTTGGAGGAGGGAGTAACACCTCTTCTTAAGGCTGACCTTAATGGAAGTATCTGGAATCAATAGAGGAAAATAAAACCAGGACTAATGGTTTTGTTTTTCTTTAGTTAGGAGGCATGGAAAGAAATATGACATCATTCTCTATGTTAAACTAAGTCTCCTATAGATTTCAATTGCAGTTTGTTTTGAAGCCATATATTCAAATGGGCATAGCACACTGTGTTGGCTCTTTCACAAACAGAAGAGAGTCGCGTGCTTCTAAAGAAAATATTTTATGTTTTTCTGCTCTTGACACATGAGAGTCATTTTTATCCAGTTACTATTTTATGCATGCAACAGAACTGCAATGATAGTAAAATCTGTGACATGCAGACAGGATTGCGGGCACAGTATGGAAAAAAGCAGTCGCTTACTTGAGCAGTTGAAGAGCTCATAATACATAATTTATGGGAAATTGATATTTGTTTGTAATAACTACATACACGTCTCTCTGTCCAGTCAAGAAAGCAAAGAGGTCTCTATCCCACTGTTGGTGAAAAGAAGCAGGGCCATAAAAGCCTTAGTTTAGACTGACTAATTACCAGCAGTTCCTCTGGTAACATCTGAGGAGCCACCACGAGCAGGTTGGGTTTTGCAGGAAGGCTGGTTCTTGAAAAAGAGAAGGTGATTTTTACTTGTGGCGAAGACCTCGTTGTGGGCAAGCGGGTCTTTGTTACACAGGCCTGAACACTCTTTCTGTTGTAATGGGGATTTTAGCATGACCTAGTGACACATAGCAGGCTTTTTGGTGAGAAATGCCTTAGCATGAGGCCTGCTTGAGTGCAATCAAAACAGAAGTGTTGGTGTGGAGGATGGCAGGACACCTCCCTAGCCCAGGAAGGGACCACATTGATCCAAGTGTCCCTAGGGGAGACCCCAAGTTGAGGGGGACAGGGCAATGCCAAGGGTTCCCTGCCAGTAGATTCCTTCTGGATGAGGGGCATCTGGAGGTGAGTGAGCAAGGGAGGGGGATTTACTCGTGCTATGCGCTAAATGTATCACCATTTTGTCTTTCCCTGAATAAAGATTTATTTGCTTGAACGCTTCCTCAGAATCCTTCTGAGTGGGGAAATCAGACCTTGCCAGGGCATGTGGTTTTCTGGCACTTCTTAGGTGGGGATTTAAACTCAGTTTGATTATTTGTCTCAAGAGATGTGGAATATGTTGATGCTGCTGGTTTCTGCTCTCATTAACCACCTGGCTGAGGGTTATATGTAGACATTATGTTAAGGTAATATGAATTTTCAGTTATTCTTACTTCTGAGGCGTCCATGATCCATGTGTGCATATACTCCCTCCCTGCCCCGCCCCCCCCAAAAAAAACCCCAAACATATGCACACAAATAGTTATAGGGAGATTTTCATGGAAAGTAGGAGGTTTGGAGATGAATCTCCACTCCTTTTACTCCAAGTGACACACTCTTTCCCCCACACAATACTGTACATAAAATGAACCGCAGAGAGCGATTTTCCCAAGCAGACGGAAGTGCTCTATTTTGAGGTGGGTAACTGCATTTCAAAGCCAGAAATCTGCATGAAAGACATTTGTGCAGTGCCATCTGGACAAGTTTTTAATTAACGTGGAAAATAAAAAATGAACGGAAAGACCAACTATTTTTTCATGTTCAAAGGCATAATCCTGCAGAGGGAAAATACCCATGGTTATACTTCCAAAGGATTAATAAAGAGCATCTACCATGGATTTATAGAAATAAATTCAGACTGAAGAAGGAATATTTAAAACATTTATGGCTAGTTTTATTAATTGGTTAATTTCATTAATTTAGAAGAATTCTGTTTCTTTAAGCAGAGATAGCAAGAAAGGATAATGACAGCAGATGAAGAAAAATTTCTGTATATTCCGAGTGATGGATTCTTTCCACCTAGTCGAATAATAGGGATAACTTTTGAGGAGGAAACAAGGAGATGAGGATTGCTCTGTTTTGGTGCACATAATATAGGAGTTTAGGTATCCGTCCATTTACAATGTGATCAACTTTTTTGCTATCTGAGTATCAGAAGATAATAAAATGTGATTACACTGGAGACTAGGTTTTCTGCCTGTCTTGTGAAGTATTGAAATAGAAAGTGTGTAAGGACTATTTGAATGGCATTACTTTGCAATCTTTGAGAAATATTGTCACTTTTAAACTAGTGATCTGCTTCTTCACCTGGTTTTCTTGCAATACTTTTAAACCAGGAGCATTTATGTCCCTGTTTTTGGATGACAGAAAAAAATCAAAGGATACTAGTGACCATAAAAGATTTTATTTGGTTTGTCTCAGAACAGATGTATCCTTTCATATCCACATATCCTTCTTGTCTGCTGAAACTTATATCATGAGTTTCCATCTGAGAGGATGTTTTTACATCCTGGAATAAAGTCCTGTAGTTTTGTATTACAGTATTATGAAGTTACTTCTTTACTCTGCACTGACCATTCGTTAAGTAACTTAGTAAGTACAACATCTATGGCAAAGTCTAAGTTTAGGAAATATACTTCAAATATCAAGACAATGAGTGCTCCAGGGAAAATATAATTTTATTCCTAACATTATTCAAGTTTGGAAATGACACTGTGTCTATTTAGCATGTTAAAAGCCATGAAGTGTAGTCTATGGATTAGTGCAAGATGTTCCTGCAGCCTCCAGATCTTTCTCCCTCCTTGGCTATCTTCCTTCTATGCAGACAGCTAAGACTGTCTTCTTTTTCCCACTCCAGATTTCTGATGGTGCATTTCTAAATCTGGATTTTTCCCTGACTTGCTGTAAAAATCAGCATCAAAATTAATCTGTTTCACTGCAATTATTCAAGTGGACCCAATGGAGTCAGGTTTGGCATTCATGTGACTAAATGTGGAGCTCTGCAGCATAGACATCTACACTTGAACCAGCTGTCCTGGCTACCCATGTAACTGGGAAGATCAGCTCATCAGTCAGCAGAGTTCAAGATGGATTCATCTGACCAGATGTAGGCATTTAATTCAGGATGAGGTGAACTGTGCACCACACTCTGTTGACTGTGATTGTTGCTCTCGTCGGCTCTGTCACACACTGGCATTCTCACTGTACACAGGTGCCTTTAGATTAACCCCACCCTAAGAGGGCAGTTGTCATTGATTTTCAGTGGGATTGCTGTAACAATCTCATTTTGAAAATACTACCTGCCTCCTTGTCAGTAAGGCTCCAAAAACCCTGTGCCTGATCTGGAGTGAGGAGGTTTCAGTTTCTCATATCGTGTTCTCTTCCTTGTGTCTCATTGGTTTTCTCTGTTACTTTCCTTTCTGCTTCTTCCATTCTTTCCTCATGTCGAGTATGAGTTCCAGTGCAGGAGGAGGAATATTTTAGTTTCTCTGAGCGACCACTGTAGGACAGATGTTTTTGCTGAACTTAGTCTATTTTGATCCAGTATCTGAAGCATTGCTTTGAGTAAAGGACCAGCTCAGTGGTGAAATAAGTATGTGTCATTGCGTCTAGAATCTAGAAATAAGCATAAAAAATAGTAGTTCCACAACTTTGCAGTGGATATATTTTATTGACCAAGGACTTGTGTCTTACTGCCTGTTGTTTCTCTCTTGAGGCTGTACGTTCCTCAGGGCAAGTGTAGGGTTTGTGTTCCTTGTCCACCTCATCATGCACATCCCTCTCTAAAAGATGAGTGAGTGGATGGGTGAAAGAGGAAAATGACCTGACTACTTTGCTCTCTAGGTTTATATTAATTCATCATTCATATTTGATCCTCATTCTGCAGAGCATAGAGGCAGCTAATAAGAACAGTGATCAATACTCTCACAAAGTCACATGCAACTGTAAATTTGCATTATGTGCTATTACAACAAAAGCAAGCCCATGAATTTTGTCTGCAGAGGTAGAGACGTAATTCTGGAGATGTGAGCATTCAACAATGGAAGTTGCCAATTGGCCAAGGTGTTAAAACATACATATAGCTGCCAGCATATGTATAATCTCACTCTATGTGTTTAAGTTGCCTTTTGCATATGGGCCTAGAAATCACATTTCATAACAAATATGTTTTCTTATACTAAATTACATTTCTGTTTAATGATATTTTTTTCTGCTTACATCTTTAGCTTTTGATTTTTCTTCCTCTAACCAAAATTTAAAATTACTGCTTTTAATTATTAATATATATTGATGGGCCTGTACCACATAAAACTTACTTCCCAGGCCACACTGAAGGTTGTTCTGAAATTGTCTATAAACATGAACAAATGACGATTTAATCTAGATATATTGAAAACATGTAAGCATCTTGCAGCTTGTTTTGGGCAAGACTGTGTAAGAAAATATTGAAAATTATTCTTGGGAAGTATGAATTATGAATGTAGTTTGTTATAGATGATGTTACATCATAAATATTGCCATTCATTTTGAGCTGGCATACACTTTCATGCAGGTATTGCAAGGATAATTTATGCATTTCTAGAAATGGAAACACTTCATTTTCTACTAGTCTGGAGGTAATGCCAAATGCCTGCTCACTCCAATACATGCTGTTTGTAACTTTAGCTGCAGCAAAGCAGCAGCTTGATTTAACTTCTGTCTCCAGGGCCCATTCTAACACCAGTTACCAGAGAAAATAGCCTTCCTTTCAGCTGTCAAATTTAACTTTACAAATAATGCTTAATAACTAGAAAGAAGAGGTAGCCAAGTGGATGCATCATTCTCCTCTGCCAGTTTACTCTGCATCATGTCTGTTCATTCTTCTTCTAAGAATAAATTCATTTGCCATTGGGGAAAAATGCTATTAAATGAAGCTGATCTTGAGCCCATGAGATTATCTGAATGTATGTATGAAGACATGTTGCTGTTGCCTTCAGTCTTTAAAAATGGCAGAAATGGATTTCTAGAATTGCAAGGTGGAAAAAACTTCAACGTAAAATTAAGTCACGGTCCTTGAATTCTTCATGCTTCTTTAGGTATTGTCTGTGACATGAGCTGTCAAGAATTTAGAGAAATAATTGAGGTTTCAGAAAATAGCTTTCTATATAAACTTCCAGGGATGATCATATATTTAGGTAGATAGTAAGCTGTGATTCTTTCAAGCCTCTTGGACACTTAAAAATGATTTTTACAATGTTTAAAAGTAAATTCTTTCTTTCAAGAAGGTATACTTGTGTTTTGATGTAGTTAAGGAGAATATAAGAGAGAGAAATTGTAATCATTCTCCAGTTTCAGTTCCACTGGAGAACCCTAGCTAGGTTTTTACCCTTCACAGAGAGGCATGCTGAAAATAGAATGGAATAATACTATGCAGAGCAGAAGAAAGAGAAAAGTAATACAGAGATGCAGAGTTAAAATAACTTTACAGCGGTGTTTAAATAACTTTTCAAATTATGTTAAGGGAAAGGACAGAACGAATCACTCAGGTATGTAAATACAGACATCTGTTGTTGTTTTAGATACTGAATAGTAGATATGACAGCAAAACTCCAATTGTGTAGAACAACAGCCAGGTGTAACACCCTAAAGCATCTAAAATCCATGTTCAGGCAACTGAATCTCACCCGGAGAGCCTACCTTGATTTGATAAAAATATTCCAACATCAGATTAGAAAATAGATTTAAGTAGCTAAAAGGTCACATTCATACTGGAGTTCTCTTTTGCTCAAGGTAAGTGCAAGTTCTTGTAATCATGTGTCAAAATGATTATCGTTGTCTGAATAGCTGGAGAAAATTTGGAGGCTGTAAAACCAAGAGATTCATTTAACCAGTGGTGCAAGAGACTGAGACATGCCCAAGGCCTTGACAGCATCCCCTGTCATTGTCACTGGGTACCTGAGCGTGCTCGTATACTCCTCACAAAGATCTCCCTTTTTCCTTGAAGAATCCAAATTATTTCCTTGATAGTGTAAGTACAAAACCAAACTTGTGTTCAGAAAGTATTGTTTTTTACACACCTGATGGTTGATGTAGTAGAAGACCAAAGTATATTTAAGAGAGGAGAATTAATCTATCTGAAGGTTTAAATAGCTGAGGAAAAGTTCTGCTGCTGCTGTTTTGTTTGGATGAAGCATTTCTTCATTGTGATTTTAAGTTCTTGTCAAGGGCATTTAGAGTGCTAACTAGGCATCCTGCAGCATGGAATTTTAAAATGGAAATAAGTCAACACTGCCTTATTTGATGGAGCAAGGTGATTTTCCAATAAAGAACAAGGAGCATAAGTCATCTGGCAAAATGTCATGCTGGCCTGTTATGCTGAAGCAAAAAACCAAATTCCCACAGAATATCTATCTTAACCATCACTGTCTTCTCATAGATGATAAATCCCATGTGGAAAGCACAATGTATTTTTAATGCATAACAAGGCACAGGCCTCTAGCACAAGATGCGATATTAAGGCCATGTAGAAGCCACATGTGAAGATCTCCATCTGCAAAACTGGGATTGCAAAGGACTAGAAAAAAGCTAGAAAAAAATCATACCCACTTGGAAAAGATGCATCAGACAGCCAAGAGTACCATGACATGCTGCAGAGAAGTGTCCTCTGGATCTGCATGGCTGGGAAAGGCAATGGTTGCTTACAAGGAAAGGAGAGAGGCCACTGGATCTATGGCAGTGGTGATCCAAAATCTGCATCTTGAAAAACCTCACCAGAGCTTCACTGATGGCTCAGAAAATCACCCAGGGCAAAGTTTGTGTTTGTGGCAGCTGGAGACACCTCAGCTGGGCAGAAATGAGATGATGGGAGAAGGGGAGAATGAGAAGAAGGAGAGAAAGAAGCAGTTCATGTGGTTGCTGAGGGCGTCAGTATGATGTGGATAGAAATGTCCTTTCCACCCTTACTCAGACCCTCATGTTTTCCCCATTTCTCTCTACATTTGACTTCCAGACCCGTAAACATATGACAGCACTAGCACATTACACGAAAGATCATCCTGTTTTCTTTTTCTATGCCACTCCACAAAACAAACAAACAAAAAAATAATTAAGTACACATGTTATGTGATCATTCCAGTACCACTACCAATTTGGATACCATGAATTGTAACCTTTGTGTGATGCAACTCATGTGTGGATTTCTAGTTGTAATGTATTTATTGTAGTGAAGATAAATCAGGATAAAAAAGCCTAAATAAATGACTAGCAGAAAATTTGCAATACATCTCTACCACTTCTGTATTAATATAAATTCAGAGTTATTTAACTGCAGCCTTTGAGTCATATCAGCCTAAATCTGCATTTTTGCTATGTGTAAAGTAACAAATGATTCAAACGCAGTTTGATTTTGATGTGCTTGTCCTCATCCTCATTAAGCCTTTACAATGACATTTATGCCTATGATCTGAAAAATGATGTTATTCCACTTAAGAAGATATGTCAACACTGTTGTTTAGTATTGGAATGGGTGATTTTTTTTAGTCCAGAAAATTTCATGTTGACATTTTATCAGGTAGCAAATTAATCAGACAAAAGATAGAATGACATTTAAAAACCCCAAACATCTGCTAATGTTGTTATTGCCAGCTTCTAATTCAGCAATGATAAGCGTGTATTTTTCACAGTGGAAGATTTTATTTTTCAGCTAGTGGGTGCTCTGAATGCTTCTCAGAATGAGGAGCTGAACATGTGCTGCTGACATTCACTCTGAGCAATACAAATGCTCAAACTGTGGTACTCCTACCACCACTCAGCCTTTCTTCTAATCCTCGAATCCATCCATTACCTGAACATTTATTACACTGATAAGTTTGTTTCTGCAAAGTGCCAAACAAAGTCTTCTTGGAACGAGAGGATGTCTAGCAGTCTCAGGGTAACTTGCATTTTTTTAGGGATGATGTCTGCACTACAAAGCAATGCCAAGACATCACAGGAAAATTAGTGATTGCTTTAGCAAAATCAATAAATTGTTTGGTCTACTTGTCATTTCTCTGTACTGACATACTTGAGAATTAATATGCTACTTTGAAACTTCCAGCTTTGTTTCCATAGGGGTTCTGAAGTAGGGCTCTGTTCCTGAGAGCTCTGTAAGATGACATTAGAGACCGGTTTTCTTCTAAAGGCTTGAGGATCCTGAGTGCATGCGGGGTCAGGTTCAGTCCCTCACCATTTTTCCCCATGCCTGGGTGGTACCTCACAAAGTTGAGAGTCAGTAACAAACAGGTACAGGGATTTCAGGAGGATTTCAGCTGGCTTCATCTGGGCTCCACTGTTGTACATGGTGGGCATCACTCTGATTTCACTATGTGCTCGTAACCTCTGCCGGGAGCAGAAACGGGGGCACTGGGGAGTGCACTGTGCTGGGGAGGGGGCGCAGCACAGGCAGCACCGTCCCGTCAGATGTGTGAAGGGGATGGTGACAAGGAGAGAGAATCTGAGGTGGAGAGGAAAGCTGCAATACTGTTCATCACTAGTCTGAGACAATGAATGAAATTCATATCAGATTAGCTGGAAAGGAAAAGAGTTGTTTAGCATAAGTTTATATGGAGCACAATGTAAGGAACGAGCTGAACATACAGGGCATTCTCGATGGCAGAGACATTTTGAACATCTGCTACTATTATTTCTGCCCATTTGATTATATAGGTACATACATCAGAAGGGGCATGATTTAGAAATTCACTTACACTGGAGTGAAGTGACACGACCATGTCCCTTTGTAGGTCCTGCACAGTGACCCACGTAATCTCCACACAGATGTTCTGGAGGGACGTGGCTGCTGGTGCCACTGTGGTGGCAGCAGATGTGGTGTCCATGGACTCAGCTCCCAGCTCTGGAGTAAGGAGCTGGTTAGGCAGCACCACTGTCATTTATGGAAAGTTTTAATCAGTAAACATTTAAGAGTTACGTATGGCATTTTGGACAATAGTGCCACGTTTAAGCCTGAAGTTAGTAGGAGTTGTTACAGTTCAGCACTTCAGAAAAGCAGAAGATTTAGGCAGCTAATGATGGACTTTAGTACCAGCTGGTTTGGAAAGTTTACTCCGTTATATATAGCCTTTATTATTTCATGAAGTGTGAACAGGCAACGAAAATATTGGGAGATGCAGCAAATAATGAGGGAGGCTGAAACTACTAAACACCAGTCCTTGCACTGGCAAAGCTGTGGGGCAGGTGTGCAAACCCCGGGCAGGCTGTGGCCGACAGCTCGGCATGACAGGCGCCAGCGGGGAGGATGGTGATGCTCAGCCAGGGGAGCCCCCACGGGGGAGGATGACTTTCCCAGCTGTCTTCTCCTTGAATCCATCACTCTCAGCCATCATCAACCTCAGTTGCTGCCTCCCTTGCAGAACTTGCTGTCCAGGGCAAACTCTGTCCCTCCTGGGGATGGAGAAGGAGGTTTGCTGTCCCCTGTCCCTCCTGAGAGACTCTACCATTTAACATTATTTTATGCACATGAGATTCAGACTTCTACAGTGTGTGGGATCTCACAGCAGAGGATAACCAGAGGAAAACTGGGGGCAGGAGGCTTTTAATGTTGCACACTAACATCGTCCGTCACTCTGCGTGAGGCAGCACCAGAGTGGATGCAGCTGCTGCTGGTGGGGCAGGGGCTGCAGGGAGGGGACAGAAAACCTCCACCATGACCAGGGGCCAGCGCCGGCTTCAGCAGATGCAGACTCTCCTCTCATCTCCGAGCAGGACTGAAATATTGCTTTTTATCAGAAGATGATGCGTTTTCAGTAGTCAGTGTCAAGGGCAAAATGGCAATACAGGACTGTGTGAAAGGGTTATGTGAGAAGCATTGCCTGCTTAGTATGCTTAATCTAGGGAGCAAGTATCTGTCATTTATTTAAGATTCTGGCCTCTATTTAATTACATTTTAAATTAGTTTGCTTTATGGTTACTTATAAATAGATTTTCCCTGAAAAATGTAATGACTTCAAGTTAGTAATAGGTAATTCACTGACAAAAAATGGAATGGTTCTTTAATATAATTAATTGGTAATGAAATTCTTCTATCAAAGTCAGATATGAGACATGATTTATATGTATTGCCATTGATGCCAAGAGAATATTCTTGCCATTTCTCCTGGAAGTCTTCAGACTGATGGTATGGTGTCCAAATGCATGCGTCACTGTCATTTCAAAAGGGAATCGGGATCAGTTCCAGCATTCCTTTTTCGTTCTTCTAGATTTTTTTTTTTAAGAATATAACGATTTCCTCTGTAAAATATTTCTCAGCTAAAAGGAATTAATGTGCTGATTCTTAAAAAAATTCTTTATGAAATTAAGATCTGGGCAAGGTTAGCAGAAATTATATATATGTTTCTTCAGGCAAAAGCTACAGTTAGGGTAAGGGGTTTTTGGAGTGAGCAGTATGATCACAGAAAATGTTTAAAAGCACTTTCCTCTTTTTATAAAAACCAGCAAGACAAGTTTGTCACAGCTAAAAAATATCTTCTGTAGCTGGGTAAGTTGTTTATTCCTTTCTAATTGACAGCCTTCAGATGGTTTTAGATTCTTCAAAGAGCCCACCTGCTCCTTAAACTCCTTCCTACAGTAAATTTTAAAGAGTTTTTTGCATCAAGGTTCATTTATTCTGTTAACCAGGGACAGATACAAAAAGCAAAGTCAAAAACCCAAACAGCATCCAGCGTTTGCTAAAGGTTTACTGGATTGCCTAGGTTACACAGAAGTTGTGTGACTATGAATTGACTAAACGCCCACTGAAGTTAAAAACAAAGTTTAGCTCAGGCATTTATTGACAAGATCTCTCTGTGCTACAGAAAACCTTGAAAGCATCGGGACTGGCTGAACTGTGTTGGATACCTGAGGACAGAGCATGTCTGACACACCAGCTTTTGCTTTCAAAGCTAATTGAGCAGGGGGTAGTGAGAGGTTAGTATTGGCCTTCAAATTATCTACTTGTCTTATTCAAACATTTGACATGCCGATTTTCTGGCATGGGCATGCTTAGACCCATCTGCTAGAGTGCCATTTTGCTTCTTCATATCTTAAACTGATGCATCAGTTGCAGATGAGCAAAGTGCCGAGCCCACTTCAATACATGTTCTGGGATAAAATGTGCAAAACACATATACGAGCTTGCTGGGAACAACGAGCTGTGAATTTCGTCTATGTGCTTCCTAAAAAGGGCCACGGAAGGAACATTTGGACTCTTATCATTAACAAACACTTTTATCCTTAGCTACCTTTGTGGCATGTTCCTCTTTTCACATTTTCAGAGGAAAGGAAAAGCAGTATTCTGGGTTATTTGGGAGCTCAGGCCTCTGCATAGTCACTCTCTGTGACAACTAAAAATAACTGAGTTTTCAAATACATTTCCAACACAGTCTTTGTCACTCTGCAGGATCACTTGGAATAGAAAATTCTGGCGTCTTTTGTCAAAATCAGAAAATGTTATAACATGACTACCACATGTTCAGGATGAAGCGTGCCCAAATCCATACCTTCCAGCCCCAGCTACAGCAATAGCTTTCCTCTTCTTTATTCTCTCTATCTCCTCCTCCTAGAAAGAATGCAAATAGTACTCTTTTTCCTCTCTTGGTCTACAGCTGCCCAGTATAAACTACACATTTCACAGATGGGCCACATCTGCACCTGCTCAATGTTTCACCAACACAGAAATGGGACTTACAGAATTCTGCATAAATGAGCACAAAACCAAGCAAATAAACAAATAAAACTGATTATCCTGAAATACTCCATGCAAAATGAAAAAAAAAAAAAAAGAGAGGGAACTATAATCTAAATGGCATGGAAAAATGCCTGTCTGATGACTAGCTTAGAGAGTAGCTTATCAAACTGCAGATCTATACAAGAAAACCTTCTCTGAAGCAGCCCCTAAGACAGGCATTTAAGAGAAAAGGCACCTCAGATAACGCCTTTGAGGGAAGTTACTTTCTGTGTGATTCTAAACGAGGAGGTTTGCATCAGGGACTGGTGATACGCGCCCAGGCTGACAGTTAAAAATGTGGGTGAAGAACCATATGACAGAAAGGATGGCCTTGTATGAGTCAGGAAAAGATGGTCATGTGTTTTTGCCTGAGCTCAAAATGCACTTGGGTGGTGTTAGTCCTTTCTTGGACCTTCTGTCCATTAGCTTGTTGTGGGGAGGATCCGTGACTTGCTGCAATGGGTGAGAGAACTCCCACAGATTCCCAAGAGAACAGAATTGTCACCGTTCAGAGAGGGGCTGTGCCATCGGTCTGTGCAGCACATGGTACAGGGAGGCCTTGGTGTCCTCAGGGTTGGTAGGTGATACAGCAATATGGCTCAGAAATTAGACAGAATAAGCAGAATCCAACTCCTAAGGCATCTACAATCCAACTTTTGTGAATTAAAAGAGTATAAAAGGGACAGAAAATGTAATCAGACTTTGAATACATTTTTCCAGCACTTCTTCCTGGGAGGCCCAAAGGGAATTATTCTGATAAGAGGGAAAATATAAAGTTTCTTTTTCTGAGATATTTATGGTATTGAAATATGCACAAGGACTAGTCCTGAAGAACAGAAGAGAGTTTTTTAAATTGATTTCAGCATATTTCACCCACTTTCTAAACTCACCATACTTCCCAAAATACCCTTTCAGAACCATATAATCAGCAGTGACTCAGGATATATTGATTGAAAGACAGCGCAGCTCAACATTTTCACTAGGAGGAGCTTGTCTAGCATGAGAAAGGAAGAGCAATGTGTTACCTCTCTTCCTTTACCTAAGAGAGAGGTCATCTGAGCCTTGCACTGTATTGCCGGCACTGACATCTATTTACTGTCCATGGCTGTTCCAGTTGTCGGACTACTAATGTCACAACTAACAAATCACCGTCATGTCAGTGAAAAAGGAGACGAAGTCAACACTGACTGGAAGACATGATCACATTTGAGTCTGTGATATTTTAATGGTTATACAATGTGTAAATACTGTTATTTTTTTGTAGAAGTCATGCAATGTTGTAGTGCTTGCCCATGGGTGTGATGTTTCCTTTAAAACAACTCCTGTTTCTACAAGCCAGTGATTAAGTGAGGTTTATTAACTCAAGATATAGCTAATGCCAACTGAGGAAGCTGTAACTATCTCAGGTTTTAGCTTGGGATGTGTCTCATCATATTCTGACCTCTTTAGCTCAAATGAACCAATTTTGATGGTCAGGCAGGCTGGGCTGCCTAGGCAGAGGGGTGAAGGTACGCTGTTAATAACCCAGTGTGAGGTCTAGGCCCAGTACTCTTCTCCTCCTAGTTCCATCACCACATCCATCACCTCACCCAGCCATGGCCAACTCGATGGGGATAATCTTTTTGTAGTACGTAGAGCTTGTGGTTGAAGTGGCGACAGTCTCTAAGCTGGACGATTAGAAAACTTGTATATAGGAGGCAAATGGTGAATGAGAAGGCAGAAAAGCGACTAGGCTTCACATAAAATCTACCAATTGAACACACTCTCTGTCTGAGGAAAACTTTTAAATCCATGCTTGCTTTTCACCCTAAGCAGAACAATACCATTTTGCAGCATCCTCTGGCTCCGTAGCAAAACACAACTGTATTTGCTGAACACTAAGAAGCATTCAGACAACTTAAATGACGTGAAAGAGGCTGATGTATTTATGCCTTGAGGTTTAACTTCTCCTAATGTAAGCCTTGTATTAAAAACACCCTCCAGACTTAAAAGCCTGGCAGTTGTCTTCATTTTTGCCCAGGGATTCACACCTAGAGATCTGTAGTGAGTTGGGGAACAGGAGCAGGTACACAGAAAATTGTGCCTTCCTGATGATCAACAGGTGCACAGACAGCAAGGAAGGCAGTTATTCTATTTTTCCAGAGCTTTAACTCCTTGTGATTTCTGAAGGCCCATAAAAATAATGATGAAGAGATCAGTGATCCAGTTACAATGAACTTACTTTTATTTTTTTTTCCTGGTGAGGGAGCCTCTGACCTTTAGGATTTTATGAAACAGGAGAGGGAGATTGTTAAAAAGACACAGTTAAAAATGAAAAGGTCAGAAATAAAATAAAGCTTGTCACTTAACTTTTGTGTTATATTATATTTAGGGTGATCTCAAATATCTTGTTCTTCTCCCTTGGATCTCAGTAGTATAATACCACATAATGAAGAGAAAAAAATTAATGATTACAGCAAGTTTTAAAGTGCCTCAAACTTGCAATGACTTTTGGAAAAGTTAATAAGAATAACAACAATGAAACACCAAGAAATTAGTTCCATCGCCCCCATGGACTTACTATGTGAAAAAGCTGTGCAGTAGATAGTAACCCTAGCTAGTCTTTGTTATGCTGCCTTTATTTACATAC
The DNA here is from genome assembly GCF_036013445.1 of Caloenas nicobarica. Lineage (NCBI taxonomy): Eukaryota > Metazoa > Chordata > Aves > Columbiformes > Columbidae > Caloenas > Caloenas nicobarica. The sequence goes on from NC_088246.1 coordinate 146,515,937, forward strand.
AAATGAATGGATTATTTTATTTATTTATTTTCCTTTGCATCACCAGCTCTGCCTGGACGTGAGGAGTGAAGAAATACAAATGACTTTGCATTACAGATAATATTTGTTACCATAAATGAAGTCTGCTGTGAACTCCACCTTCTCAGTTCAGGTGGGACATGGAGAAGTTACATCTGTGCCCTCTTCCTTGTTGCAGCTCTTGCCTATCTGTGAAGGATGTTGCATGCCCAGATCTTTTAATGAAACACCGGAATTCAAGAACAGAAATTATTTTAACAGTAAGTATCAAGCAAAGGTAATAGTGTAACAACAAACCTCATTTTCTCTTTAGAGAGACTTAACCTGTCACTTCTGAACATGAAAATGTTAGCTGGCTCTAGGGATTTGTGACCTTCTTTTTTGGACTGATGCACGGGCCACGTGCTTATTTATAGGTTTCTCTCCAAAGAAATAAGGTTTATTGCTGAGGTGTTATCAAAACCTGAACTAATAACGCACACAATGTATAGAAGGGTCCTGTACAATTATTTGGTCTTTAGTAGCCATGAAATGCCCCGGAAAGAGAGAAAAGCCATAGTAGAAGAATTATTCCTAGCACAGACAACAACATCCAGAAAGTCTCATTCCCTCTGCTTGGGCCAGGTCATCTCTGGTATGGATTCGTCTGATGACTAAAGGGTTGTTCCCATCTCCTTGTCCCAAGAATTATTCCTAAATTCGAGCTATTTAGTCTCCTTCCGTGTCATCAGATGTCAGTGCGGTTATGCAATCTCTGCATTTGTATTGTGGCTGCATCCTTTGTCACTCTGCACTTCTCTTTAAACATTTTACCCTTTTTTCCCTCTATTGCTGTCTATTCTGATTGGAAATTTTCAGGGCAGCAGCTTCACTTGAATGTGCACAGATGAAATCCACGTGAAGCTCCTTTTTATAGCAGCAGCAGAGCACTGATACAGAAACATGCTCCAGCATCGGATTACTGTTGTTTCATTTCTCACATTCCCATTGAGCCCTCTAACACCAGCTGGGTATAACAATTCATTTTAACACCTTCCTTGTCACTGTTTTTACTCTTTTTCTCCTAATATGTGGATATCAAAAATTCTCTCACAGCTATTATTGATCACAGCTTTTTGAACTCTTTCTCATCTTGCTATTTTATCTGTTAATTATAGATAGATACTGAAATTATAGGTTTCCATGTCAACAAAGTTCCTCTTTCCTTGCAGCAAGTGAGCTCTTCCTGAAAGCTGGCCAGCTGGCTTTGGTTTTTTACCTTGGCCTGAGTTTGTGGTGGAAGTAGGAGGCATGTATTACTTTCTTAACTGTTTGCATGGAGGATGAGTGCACTGTTACAAATGTAGGCATATTACTTTATATCAGGTGTTCATCAGAAGAAGGCGACATAGGTAACGTATTTTGGCCTTGGATTTAAGCATCTGTTTGAAGTTTGTGTACCAGTGTAGTCCCCAGAAAAGAGGAGCGATGTCACATCCAAGGTCTGAGGAGATGTAACAGTGCTTAGGTTCTTCATAAAGAGTGAGATGAATCTAGAGGGAAGGTTCAACAAATCTGTCCTCCCTGTTTTATGTAATTCTCAAATTTTTGAACCATCTGTCCCATAAGAAATGTGCTCCGTTCCAGAAATGAGCCTTTAAAAATACCAAAAGAGTGAAGGGATTAAAAAAATACACTCAGAAACATTTTATAAGCTCTATTCCTGAGGTCAGCAGGTCTTGAACAAAACCTATTTCCAGTCAGTGTTGGGGGATTTACAATCAGGAAGATATTCATTTTGTTTGTATCCAAATGGTATGTTAAGGCATACAAGTTGGAGAGCAAGGACAAGGCAGATCGGAGCTGTCGGGGACCAAGGTGATTCAGTGGTTCAGCAGAGCGCACTGGAGGTCCTCAACCACACTAGAGGTCCTCGCTCACACTGGAGGTCATCGCCCACACTAGAGCTTCTCTCCCACTCCCAGCTGGCCGTGAAGCAGGAGGAGCACAGCAGCCTGATGGGAAGGGCAATGGTCTAGGAGGGAAAGTGCCATCGTATGGTAAGGTGAAAGGCAGCACTAAAGCAAAGAAAAAACATATGTTTTGTTAAATAATTATTTAGTCCTTTTATTTGATTCATTTGATGTTATTTGCAAAGTGTGACTTGTGTGTCTCGCGCGCCCTACCTGTGTTTGGTTCTTGGTAGAGGTTTTGCCAGGCATCCAAGTTAAGGGGAGTGAAAGTGCTGGGCTTTCAAAATTATACCTTCTTCACTAGAGCATGCTAGAGGACAAGTGCTTTCATTCCTGCCTAAAGGAATAGAGAGAGTTAATAGATTCAGCACTCACAAATGCAGGATGAAGCCTATGAATAAAGTCTCTATCCCATTACATTTGTATGAACAGCTAATGTAGTTGAAAGCAAAACACATCGCAAATTAGAAGTGCAGAGCTTACAAGGATATTCATAAATGTAAATAGCTGTAGAAAAAATGAAATCTTTCAGAAACACAACAGAGGAAATGAAAAGATACAAGTAATTCAAACAAGCATCAAAGGCCTGAATTTCTGAGGAGCTGTTGCTAATGAAGAAACAATTGATTTCACAGAGCAGCTATGCTAATGAACTGTGCTTTACAGATGATAATTCATCTGTATTTTTTTTTTTTTAAAAAAAAAAAAAGTATTTTTTATGAATGCTTAATAAAGACAAAACTGGTGAAACAATGAATAATAATGAAAACTGAAAATCTCTTAGAAATTAAAGGAATTGTGAACAAATATGTTTGTGATGTACTGAGAGCAATAATTACTTGTGTTCCTTTTGTGTTTTCAAGAGCAAGAAATATAATGCTCCAATTCTCTACAGTATTTAAGGACAAGCTTAAAGAAGAGCACTGGATTAATTTTGGATGGTAGTAGGCAGAAGAATGGCTTGGTATCCATGGAGAGCAACATATCCATAGATAACCAAATGCAGGCTCTAATATGAATAAGCATTATATATGGCTGCTATGCTGGGCCATATAGGAAGCCAGTGGGCAAATACACTGTGCTGTGTGGCTGACAACAGGCAGGGTCTGTCTCTAAAGTTTGGCAACCACATAGATGCTATGGACAAGGCTAGGAAATGGTTTGCAAATTCCTGAAATACAACATGGTGTTTGCAGTCAGGAGGTCTACAGAATTAAAATACTGTGCTCTGAACACAGGAAAAATCACATAGACTCTTACTCACACACTGTAGATTTTATGATCAAAAGCTGTGGATTTAGGAAATATTAAAACTATACACATGATGTTTTACAAATGGTTAACATTAAGGTATTTTGCAGTGCAATTAAAGATATTTTATGCAGCACCTATAAGCATGGGAGCAGTTACCTGGTAGTTTTTCCCAGATTGATACTCAGCTGTATTCTTAACCTCCTTGTGCTTTTAAGGCTTCCCACTTTAGAACGTAAAAACGTTGTTCTTTACACGAACGTTGGTTTCAAGCGTTTCTCAAATAAAAAATAAAGCAAACCAGACCAAGAAACTCTCATTAAACAAAATGAGGAAGCGAAGAGTTTTGCAGTGACCCAGGTAGGCCACGAGGTGTCAGAATCGGCAAGTGCTGGTTTCACAACTGCCACAGCTTGAAGTAACACATCCTTTTTTTCCCTTCCTCTGGTTATCCGGGGAGGTTTATTTCTAATGTTTTCTGTTTACCTACTGTTCTTTAGACATAGCTGTAGCATAAATGCAGACACCCTTTACAAGGAAATCACCCTATAAGAATTATTATGGCTACCAAATGTAGAAATAAAAATTTGTTTACCAGTTAAATGTGGAAAACGTATCATGTTAATGTGAGATTTTAAACGTTTTTACTTGAAAGCCACCAAGCTTTTTGTCCCTGATGCTGGATCATAATTTTTGTGGTTGGTTGGTTGGTTGTTTTCAAAAAAGGTCTGTTAATTTCTGGATTTTTTCTCCTGTTATCTTGCAGTATGATTTTGAAAGTTTATTTGCCCCCAATTTCCTACTGTTGACATGTTCCATTATTTAAAAAAAAAATCCTCTCCCTTGCTCCTATGAGCACCATTCCTGCAAAACAAGAGCAGCGTTCAGTCTCTGGGCCCATTCACATTTTTCCAGCGCAGCATTTGTCCCGTGCTGAGGACCATAGGACTCAGCCCATGATCTGAGCTGCTCCTGCCTGCAGCAGGGTGCTCGGGCCTCAAAAGGAGACATCATACCTTCTGCTAGCCTGGAGAGAGAAGATTGTTCCCCACAAAAGATGTCATGCTAACCTTACAGGAGACTGATGAAGCTCTAAAACATAGTACTTCTTTCCAGGACATCTTTTGCATTAACTCATACACCTGTAAGTATTCCTGTTGAGAAAGCTTAAACTTGACCTTCTTTTTAATCAACTGCTTATGTTCTTTGCTGGGCTGGAGCCTCAGGCTTTGGTGTCTCCAACAGCAAGGTTTTAATCTTTTATTTTGGCACCTGATCTAGGCCATTCTCTGATGTTATCTAAATGACCAACATGGAAATGTTGTCATCTAGGAAAATAACATAAACTTTTCTGTCCTGTAGTTAGGTATAGCTTCCTTATCTTGACAATAGGGGTGTAAAATACATCAACGGCTATTGTTAATCTAAAATCAAGAATCTATCCTTCATCACACCACTGAAATATTTGTCTGAGATGTCACTCTCTGCAGTATACACTTTAAATTTGTCCAAAATACATATGGACGCCATTCGGAGCTGCTTCTCAGCCTTCCAGTTGAGTGGGCAGCCATCCACTATGTTCTCTTCATTAAAATAATATTGCTTGCTTTTTTTCTTTTTCTTTTTTTTTAATCTGATGAAAACATCCAATTAGATACTCGCTTTTCAGACTGAGGGCAGCCTGGAAACTAGTAGATGAGACTAATGGGATCCTAATGACCTGTAAAAACGAACCATTTACTGTGATATTTTGAAGTTCTTAATGGGTTCTATTGTGCTGTTGCTGTCTGAACACAGAATATGTGCACAGTGCTCTAACATGCCAAGTGAATTTGTTTCTTGTTAACACTTTCTTGTATCTTAATATTTATATTGCAGGTGTCTTTAGTTAGACATTGTTACATTGTTCATATAAGTAGGTAAGCAAATAAATAGAAATATATTTAATGCACATATTTAAACTCTAAAGAGCTATTTTTTCAGTTTGGGTGACTAATAGAAACCAAGACTATAATTGCTACTTGTCTGTGTTCATTCTTAAGATGAGTAGGCAGTGTTTGGAACATGCTCACTATCTACCCAGAAAGAAATACATGTGACATTTTAGATGTTGACAGCTTAAAAAAATAGACCAGAGTAGCCAAGAATTATAATATGACTGTAATTTATGGGCTGACTTGTCTAATGCCAAGCTAAAGTGGTGAAGCACTTAGCCGAAGTAAGACAGATGGTCAGTGATTCAACATTTCTGTGGAGAGTGATGCTTTTATCCATTTTGTCAGTTCTCTTAGCATTATTATCACAGTATTGATCCGAGCATTGGATTTTGTATCAATTTGCGTCATCTGATATCATATGATCAAGATAAGTGCAAACATAATCCTTCTCTAAGAAAGATGCAATTTTAATAAGCCTTCTGGAGAAAACAGATGTGGCAATTTTCATGGAAAACTACAGGTCAGCCCTCTGTTTACATACATATTTAAACCCTCTAAAAGCATTCTTCTGCATACACATTTCTGTTACATTACCTTTAAAAACATTTTGTTCCTTGCTGCTTAGGAAGATGTCAGAGATCCATAATGCAAGACCTCCTGTTTTGAGTACCACTGTACTGAAGAGTACCACACAGGTTCCTGCTAGCCCTGTCTTATAATTTTTCTAAAATAAGTTATTTTAGGAGTTGGAGGATTGAATGTTCAGGTTTTTGTGAATCAGCAACTTCTAAGATGGAAAATGTTACAACTGCATTTTCATGACCAGATTTACTGCTCAGGTGTCAGTCTCTGCCTTTCCCTGCTCTGGTGCTCATGGGTGGAAAAGAACAACCATTTTTTTAAAAATTCCTTTCCACATCATGTGTCAGGGCTCTCTGGTGATACAGATTACGTGTGTAAAAGAGGAGCTTTGGATGCGTTCTGCCGCTGGTGGAGGTGCAGCCACTTGCTTGCCAGCAGCAAGTGCTCCTCTCAGCAAACCACAGCCACATTCATGATCTATAAGAGGTGGTCAGGTTACAGAACAACATTATATTTATGCAGTGGACTTGTCGACAATTTTTACCTTGTTATGCCTCTCCTCCACAGGTGTGACATCTTCCTGATGTGGGCTGATCAGACAGCCCAGGCAGGGAGCTTCAGCAACTTAGGTTTTCTCCCCATACTTCCATTCTCTCACATACTACACACAACCTTGTCTGTGTTGATTCGTTTTACTTGCTCCATAATTGCTTTTTTTTGCAAATGTTTTTTGGTCAGAAACATGAAGAAGGGGGTGCCAGAGTACAGATTGTACAGATTTGTAATTGCAGTCTTTACTGGAGCACCACAACTCACCCCCAGAGTTTCACCTGGATGTAAAGCGAGCAGGAAATATGCATTATATAGCACTACAATAGTTTTATGTCCAAACTATTTTGTGCTAAACTGCTTGCATTAGTACAATCTAATTTCGTAAAGCAAAATAAAAACCCCAGCTTGGTTAATATTAAACACCTTTTCTTTTACTCTGGCTCTTTAGTAGAATATCAAAGCTAGTCTAGAACAAAGGTCTTGTGCTTTCAAGATATTCAACAACTTGAACCATTTAACTGAAATACCAAAAGTTCCAGGAAAGGTAAGATGTTTTCCTTTATTCTTATAGCACCCTGGAAGTAGAGGTTTATATGCAGCACTTCTCCAGAAGTGTCCTGGGTGCATCCAGCACAGCACGGCCAGCCGGGCAGGGAGGGGATTGTCCCGCTCTGCTCTGCGCTGGTGCGGCCTCACCCGGAGCACTGGGTGCAGTTCTGGGTGACACAGGATAAAAAGGATAGAAAGCTGCTGGAGAGTGTCCAGAAGAGGCTACAAAGTTGGTGAAGGGTTTGGAGGGGATGATGTATGAGGAGCGGCTAAAGTCACTTGGTTTGTTCAGCCTGGAGAAGAGGAGGCTGAGGGGAGGCCTCGTCATGGCTCCAGCTTCCCCACAAGGGGAGGAGGAGGAGCAGGCACTGATCTCTTCTCTCTGGTGACCAGTGACAGAACCCGAGGGAATGGCAGGAAGATGTGCCAGGGGAGGTTCAGGTTGGACATTAGGAAAAGGTTCTTCACCCAGAGGGTTGTGCAGCACTGGGACAGGCTCCCCAGGGAGGTGTCACAGCCCCAAGCCTGACAGTGTTCAAGAAGAGACTGGACAAGGCCCTCAGACACATGGTGTGAACTGTGGGGTTGTCACATGCAGGGACAGGAGTTGGACTCGATGATCCCTGTGGGTCCCTTCCAACTCAGGACATTCTATGATTCTATGAAATAGTCTCCTATAGAAAAAATCCCAATGGTATGCATAATCAAAGTAATGGCAACAAAGATTCCTTCCTTCTTAATAGTTTAGCTTTGCTTTTGCTTTTTGACCTTGCAAATACAATGTTGAAAAATTACTGAACTCAGCAGTTACTATCCTGAATTAATAAAAATGTTCAATAGAAAAATAAAATCTCTCTCTCTGCTTTCTTCTTGGGTTTAACCATTAAGATCTGAGGATGAGAAAGGTCCTGCTAATCCATGCTGCACTGGAGGAGCAGGGTTAATTGTAGGCTCAGTGTGATTCCTCAGTGGCCATGGACGAGGAGGGCTGAGCAGCACTACTGCTGCTATTAAAACATGAAATTCCAGCGGCATACACCAAGGTGCAGTGATGCACTTTGGCACTGGGGTCACCCTCATCCATTACCCCGGTACAGGGAAGGCCCCAATGAACCTCCCACCCCCACCAGGCTGGGCTGTCAGTGCCACTGACCCACAGCTCTTCTTCATGGGCAATGGCAGCAGCAGCAGAGAGAGGGGTGCAGAGGTATGACCCCTGTTGGGAACTCCTGAAACCCTCAGAGTGTGCCTGAGACGGGCATCCCCTTCACCCTGCCCTTGCTATAGCTCTTAGTGCACAGTTAGAGAAATCTTCATTTCAGGAGACCATACCCCAGGCTACTGTAGATAGCATTTTCTCCTGGCAGTGAATACACACTGCATTTTCGTTTGGTGTTGATGGAGCTAGCAGAGGAATTCAGGATTTGAGTTGAGCCAATGCAGGATTTTGAGTGAAAATATCCAGAATGAAACTCTGCACCTCTAACACCTGCTGACCTGGGACTGAGGCAACTCAGCCCTGCCCCAGAGCTGCTCTTCACTCCTTAGGGATCATCTGGGATGGATTCAACTCTGAACTGGAGACTCCCAACTCCAAATCTCTGGTTTTAAGTGTTCGCCTCTGAGCTAAAGGCTGCTGCCATTCCTCAAACATTAATGTTTGGTGCTATCTGAGATGCCCTGAAGACTTCAGCATGGGGCAGGTAGGAGGGCAGTGCAGGACCTGCAGGAAGCCCCATGCTCCTCTGGGACAGCAGCTGGATACCCCGCGAGATCCCAAGTGACATTAGGCACCCACACATAGGCTGCTCACCACCGACTAGAATGGGGGCTTAGATGGCTCTTACGTACATCCTGTATTTAAACACATAAATGTCTATAAGCCAAATATGCATCTCACCTCCAGAGTAACACAGAAATGGGACACAGTAATAAATCATTTTGAGATTCATGTACCATTACTATTAAGTATTTCCTTTAAGCAGTTCCTGAGGTCCCAAATGCTTGCAACAATGAGATCAGATTTTGTACTAAAGATGCCTAAAAGCCACTTGTCTCTGTGGAAAGGGTTTTGGGTACCAGGAGAGCAGGGCAGGGAGCAGCAGGCTGGGGCAGAGAGCATAGAAGGAAAGGCACAGGTGTGTTTAAAAGCTTACAAGGCTGAAAAATGGTCAATCCCTCTTGCGGCTGCTTCTTCATGAGGCAACATTTCACTACCTAAACCTGAGGTGTGCCTTCCAGTGTTTGGTCTTTCACTCGCCGGGCAGAATCTGGACCCTTCACATATGTGGAAAGAGTAAAGGATAACATGAGAGTGGCCCTTCAGCTAGTGATCAGTGCCACCCACTCCAAAAATGACAGGCTGTGAACAGATCAGACATGCTTCAAGGGCAAAAAGACTGCTCTTTTGAAAGCAAGTATAATAATTGCTTCAACTCAGTAGATCTGGGACTTTACTCCAAACCAACCTGCTGATTTGTAAGCAAAAGCACCTTACTGTTGCACTTCAAACAAACGAACAAACAAGGTTCTGCTTTTGTTTCTTGGTTCATAGCACATTTTAGCTACTTTTTTATTACCTTTTCTTCCCTTTTTAGTTCTCCCAAATGACAAATTTTTTCTTTTATCTCCTCTATAACAGAAAAACTGATTTTCTGCCTTTACTAGTATCCTTTCTTAGCATTCAGTTGACTCCCTTTTCCTAGTATTTTTTCTTTGTTTATAATTTTTCATAGAATAGTCTCAAGGTTCTGAAAGCATTTGATTATCATTTTCCTCTTCTGGCCAACAGATGGGACTCTTACCTCTGATATCTCTTCTCTCTTTGATCTTATCTCATGGATAAATAGTGCAAAAACCATTATTGAAATCTGAAACCTGAGCGATATGTGTTACCTGGTGTCTCTGAAAAACACATAAACAAAGAACCACTGCTGCTGTTGACAAATAAGTCAGACGCAGGATACTGGAGACTGCAGAAGTTTGGATTAGAGCAGGTTTATCTTTTAGACAAAGTGTTTCATGGACAAATTAGAAACACTTACCATTCTGTTTTTTCCTCCCGAGAAGGACACATATTGTAGCAGCCAGTTAACGTGAAAAATAACAAATAAACCAGAAAAACGGTCAAATTAAGCGGCCGAGCGGGGGTGTCAATCTTGACTTTGTTCCTGTTGCCTTTTACTCTTAGACACAAGATTGTTACAAAAATTGCTAAAGCTTATCAACACCTGGTTTCTATTGGGTTGAAACACTGGAATTTGTTAGAAAGTAAATGGTTAACGGAAATACTAGTTTCAGCAAATTCCTGGCGAAGGGCAAGTGGGGCAGAAGTGGATTTCAGCCTAATTGGAAATACACCAGCTCCCGGGGTAGACCTGAGGGCTCCCGCGTTCCAGCTTTCCTGGCTGATAAATTGCTGTTGGAAATCCTGGGATATTATAAATGGCTGTTGCAGTCAGTACCCCAGACTCGATGGCAGGGGGGCTGGGACCTCTCTGCTGGCTGCCCTGGCTCGGGGAGACCCTTTAGCAGGCAGCCAGGGAGCTGAGTGCCTCGAAGACCTGCTGTAGTTAACCGGTTGTTCAGTGACTGGCCTCCAGGTTTAATTTCCATTGCATTTCCTTTTGGAAAAGAGAAGATGAAGTCCTGCAGCAGAACCACAGTGTCCAACAGCGGAATACACTTTATTTTCTAACTCTGGAGACTGCTGTGGAATAACAGTCTGACCTTCGAGCAGTTCTGTCTGCAAGGGTGCGTTTCTCTCTGTTACTCTTGTTGCAGTGTTGTTCCAACAATTTTCTTTTCAAGTGTTCCCATGTGTTTGGTTCCTCTGTGTATTGTGCCTTGTGCCCCCGTGGCCCCTGCTCAGCTATGACCTGGTTAACACCACCTGTTAGTATACGACATGAGCATGTGTTCTGTGTGTGTGTGCGCAGCAAATACACAAAACTGCCTCAAAAGCATGTGCCTAAAATTGTTCACATTAAAGAGGATGATGCTGTCATCCTCCAACTGATGGTGTTAAAGTGGGAGATGACCATCAGCCAAAGTAAAAAGCAACCAGGGGACTACACATGAATTTCAACACAAAGAAGTCACCCTGAAAAGAGGTATGGAAGACACATTAAAATTTATGGCAAAGAAAGAGAGCACAGAGCTTCCATCCAACTGGCTTTGACACTGCCAGGAGTCACCCCACCAGCATCATCATGGTTACAACACGTGGTAATTCCTTGCTGACACATCATCATCCCTGACTGAGTACTGTAGCCCCCAAAAGCACCTTCTTTATGTTTGGGTTTCATTTTGGTTTTGTTTGTTTGTTTCTTTTTAATAACCAGTATGCCGTCTTACAGCATCTTCTTGTAGCAAATGAGTAATTGTAGCTCTCTACTACAGGTAAACCTGTCACTCGTTAAAACGAAATATCAACACTTTTGGGTTTTACAGTCTCAACAGATTTTGCTTACTTTGAAGCAAGCAAACTCCACCACCTGCAAGCTATCTCCCAGCCAAGCCAGGTGTGTATTAGACAAAGGGGTTTTTGACAAGCCGCGCAGCATCTCACTCAGAGCACACTGAGAAGTGGTAGAGGCTTTGATCATCTACGGATTAAAAAAAGTAAAGCGGGGAAGTGAGAAGGGATTTTTTTTTTTATCATGTCGAAGTTCTGCAAATAACATGTCTTTCTCTTTAACAAGGACTTTCACTTGTCCCCAGGCTGTTAGCAGGCCAGCCAGCCAGACTGCTTAGTCAAATAAAATGTCATGTCAAATGATCGGAAGTGGTATTTGTTCATGCTCTCTGCTCTCAGCAGATGCAATGCTCTCTAAGTGTTGTTTGAACAAAGGCTTTGCTCAGGACTTGATTTAGACTAATGTGAAAGTGTATGTTTTTTACAGAGCAGCTCAGTACTGTACAGTACACTCGGGCAACATATGTGTGTGTCAGTCGTCCCTCAGAGGGAGCACACTTCCAGCCCACACAAACACCTGCTATTGCCATGTTTTGTCTGAAATTATTTCATTCGTTTTCTGAACCAAGGCAGGAAGGTTACAGAATATTGTATTTTCCTGAATCTCTAAGCTGTTGTTAACTTTTTTTCTTGTGCTCCAAATGATGGATTTGTTTGTCTCCTCCTACTTGCCTCCCCTGTACTCCCTAAAATGTGTTGAAATTGATGATCTGCACATTCAGAGAAACAAAAGGAAAGGTCTCCTTATATTGCACATGATTAACCTCTAACTTCACCAGTGGAGGAGAACATTACTTCAAGCACCACAGGCGTACTTTGTAAAGGGCAGAACAATTTTAATGCCTAGTAGCTTTACAGGCAAATTTAATAAATTAAGAGTAATCTGTCATTATACTTTTAGGTACTGTTGACTGTATTAGAAGTCAAGAAGCAATATAGTTTCCTCCAGATAGAAAACTGCCTAGCATATTAGTGATTTTTTCATTATACTTTCTCTGAAGTATAATTATCAGTGTTGATGGCCTGAAGCTAAACTTGTCAAAAAAATAATCTGAAATGTAAGGGCAAACAGTCCTGCTTTTCCTGGGAACTTGAAACCATAATGAGATGCGCCTGTGTGCACCTTCTCTGGCCTCTGCACTTGAGCCACATTTCACTCTTTGGTGGCGGTGGCTGTTTGGGTGGGTGGTCACTTCTGTGCCACAGCTGGGATGGGACCTGCAGCCTGGCAGCCCAGCGTTCGGGTGGCCTGAGCTGCTCATCGTCTGCTTGACCCTCTGTGCCCTTTGCTTCCCTCCAGGGGCTCCGCACATCATACCCAGTGCATGGGCTGCGAGGACATCTTGCAGTTTTTTGTGTTCCTGGGTCAAAGGATGCTTTCAGCTATCTCTGACTAGATATATTCATTTCAATATAGTCCATCAATGTAATAATTATACATTCATAACATAGTGTTGTGCTCTCCTGTGCAGAACAGCTACAGTTTTGTAATTACTTTCCTTAGTTTTCCAAGTACACTTGAAAGCTTCTGCGCTGTCCACTAGAGTGGATGACCTTCTTCGCCTCCAAGTTTAGGTAAATTATATAACCACACATTTCCACTCCAATCCCCCCAAAAGGTAAGAGCTGAGTCAAAAAGCAGTAGCAACAGCAGTGCTAAATAAGCTGAGGACCCAGCATGGCCTTACACAAAACTGAAGCTGGTCGGTGGAATCCAAGAAAGCCAAAAGCCTTCTCGACCCTATTTTATCTGTATTTAAAAATAAATGCATTAATGATAATTAGTATAATTTCATTTATTTTGTTTTTCTTTCACTATTGGGAAACTGAGGGATGAGGACAATAATGCATGCTTCTGCTAGCAAATTGTAAGGGTACCTGCTTCATGTGGATTCCTGGCTCCCCCCATCTTGCACATTCATCTTTGCCTCCTATTTTGCTTTGGTCCTTGCAGTGGAAGAAGAGCATCTGTTACAGGCGTAAGCATTGCACAGCTCGAAGGACACTTTCTCCCTCTGAACTGACTCCTTATGTAATGCACAGAGGCATGGTACAAAAATCAGTCTCTTTACCTTCTCTGCACAGGTGAAATAACCTTCCAGATTCTTCACAGGGAAATCCAAACAGATCCCAAGGTGTTTCACCTTTCACAGGAACCACAGAGCCCATGCTGTAGAGACCTAGGACTTGACTGCTATGAAGGAGACATGTCACGTTTGGGCACTTGCCATACTTTGGATTCTCTCTCACTTCTACATCTTACTCTTCCTTTCCTTTTGGTGGTTAGAGTTATCTGTCGTTTCTTCTCACTCCTTACCTTCAGGAAAAAGGAGACATCCCATCTTTTCTCCCAGTCTCAGATGCAGGGATACTGAAGGGACAGTTGGGAGCTGGAAGCTGGAAAGAGACTGACATTTCACCACACTGTGGTGGTCTGGGAGGCAAGGATTTGCTTCCCAGAGAATGACCAGACTCTGAAGGAAAAGAGGGCTGAATTGCCCACCTCTGCTGGCTGTGGCAGCTGGTGGGTACATGTCCAAGGAAACGGAAGCTGAAAAAGGTGGAAGCTGCTTTTCTGGTCAAGGCAGCCTACCAAATATGTCTGTAAGCATGGAACAAGCCTGAATATGGTTTTCACCAAGAGAAGGCTACCCATGCTCCCAGGCTCCCTCATCTTTAGCAATCTAGTGCAAAGGAGGTGCAGGTGGACTTCTGCCTGCCCAGGCAGCCAGCAGGGAGGAGCACCAGTGGCTGGAGGAGCACTAGCGGCTGGAGGAGCACTAGCAGCTGGAGGAGCACTAGCAGCTGGAGGCCACCTAGCATTGCTGAGCCTCCTCTCCAGCGGGTGGACCCAGCACTGGGAGGCGCGTGTCCCCAGTATGGACCATACTCGTATGGTTTGCTGCACATAAGGGGCCACTGGGATTAAGGTCAGACTGAACGACACTAATAGTTTTGCAGACAAATCAACAAACAAGCATTTGCTTCATCTGCAATGCACAACTGGTTTTTGTTTTTCGGCATTTTCATTTGCTTGCTAAACAAGCCAGCAGCATAAAATTATTGTGGAAGAAGGTTTTGTTATCAGTTGCACACAGCTGTAGCTTAAAGGAGAGAAAACTCACTGAAGCATTCCAAACAGGCAGCACAATGACTGTGGTGGAGGTACCCACCCACAGAAGGTGCAAATCCTGGTGTTGGTCTCTACCTTGACCTCACGGAAAATCCTTTCATTGCAAATGATGCTGAGAGCTGACAACAGCTTTACTGAGCTGGCCTAGAAAGGACTGTCTATCTCACAATAGCTGCTGTGCAAATTACACTAATAAATGTCAGGTCTTGGGAAAGGAAAGCAGTGATTGCTTCTTCAAGAGAGGGGAGTAGAGTGGCTTAAGTCAATAATTTTGCATTTTCAAGTCCTTTCTTTTCCCAAAAACATATAGTTATTTTAATTAGAATATGCAAAATGCAGTAACAGACTTGAATTTCTAACATGTTTATTATCCATTCATTGGATTAACTCTTAGAGCAACCTCACTTAGTTCTTGGTGCTATACAAACATACAATAAAGGTCAATCACTGCCTGATAGTGGTCTAAAGAGACAATAGAGACCAAAAGTAGGATGTCATGTCATCAGTTACAGCTGGGGTCCAAGGCACAGAGCAGCTAAATCATTTGCTCAGGTCATAGATGGTATGGATAAACATTTTGTGATCCAGTTCAACTCTTAGTCCACTAGCTTTGTGTACAAATTGCCATAAATGCTCATTTTAGAGAATTAATTTAGTACAAGGAATGAGTGAGATTAAATTATGAGTTTTTTGGACCAGAAGTATAATTATTACCAGATTTTTTCTGGTGTGGTGTAATGGGATATAGTCTTAGGCAGTCATACATTTTTCAGATATTATCATAAATACAAGTTTTGTAATTATCACCATTCTCCCTTTAAAGCAAGAAAAAGTATTTCAGCCACAGCTGTTCTTTTCTGGGAAGCAGAAAATTATAATGAATGTGTCTGTCTTCTCCTCCTGAGAAAAATCAGTAGTATATAGGACAGGAATTTGTAGTATGTATAGAAAAGTAGTGCTTTATAGAAAAAAATAAACTATGACTTTGCTGGATTTCCAGAAGTGTCTTACTAAAGCAACAGAACATTAAAGTAGCTAATCTATTTAAAGGTTCAAAACCAGTGCTCACAGTCTCTTTTGAGTCATATGAGAGAGCACAGTAAGAGAGAAAGGAAAGCACAATTTATTTGAGAAAATATTTTTTCTCTTTGTCATTTTTTCTCTTACTTTTCCCTCCTCTCCAATGTATTTTTCAGTGCTTCCCGTGACACTGAGTTGAATGCTAATGAGCCAATACTTGAAACGAATATATATCACCAAGCCGAGGGACTTGAAATTTGTCACCACAGGAGACCTGTAACTTTTCTGACTGGAAGCTTAGAAGTTTATCGAGGTCCATTGTGTCTGATGAATTATAAAAATGAAGTGCCAGTGCAGGAGTTACATACTTCATTTGGTGAAATTCTCCTGGACAAAATAATTTTTTATTGAAATTAGGATAAAGAAAGGAAATAATAGACATGAGGATGTGATAACTACCAGTAAAGGTGAGGAAGACTTCAGAAACTCAGCACTGTTGACAGTCAGATCAGACAGTCAGCAAGGATAGAGGCTTTAGGGACCCTGAAACACGTGCTGTCTTGATACACCCTTGTCTGCTGAAGTCTTCTTTCATCCCATTTGCACTGTCGATTTTCCCCTCTCTGCATCTTTTTTGATTCCTGTTGATTTTGTAGCACTCTGAGCAGACAGGGCTGGGGAAGATGCTGGGTTTTGTTACAAACCTGTCACTCAGATCAGGGTCTCTGAGGTGAAAATGAACTACCCCAGAGCACTGGGAAACACCTATTCATATTTTCTTACCAGAACATGCACATATTCTCTAAGTCTAGTAAATCTTAACCAGAGCTGGTATAGGATAAGTCACTACCTCTAACGCCAAAACCAGAATCATTTAACCCTTTACAAAGAAGCAGAGTAACCTCAAGGCATCTGGACAGAAGTTAAATGAGAAAAACGTGAAATATTGTTGCTAAGGAAAAAAAAAAAAGGCAAGATCCAATCTGTCGTGTTTTTTTCTAATTCTTCTTATTATTTCTTTTCTTTTTTTTTTTTTTTTCCTGGCCTACTTCATATTGGATGAATCAAGTTGTCCAGAGTCCTTGAGATATTGATAATTCATCTTCTGAACCACTCCCTTCTATCATACATTCATGTAGCTATAAAGCCTGGAAACTCTGTCAAATTCGAGTGATTTAAGCTATGCACTATTAAACAGAAGTAAAAGATAGCTCCTTCTCAGGAGTTTTTACAATCAAACTAGAAAGCACACTTGCAACTTTATTTGAGGAGCAGAAAACCAGCAGATAGTAATTTTAATTTCCTGTTAGTCCAAGAGACCAGCCAGCATTTGAGATCCTGCAGATTTGTTCTGTCAAAGGAAGAAATTGATTCTGAAGCGTAGTTTACCCTTGGTATAATGCTATATAAAGTGCAGATGGTCTTTTTCACCTGAGCACAGAGTAATCAGGCAAAAGTAAGAATTTTGTCCCGTGTTTTGGGGGGGTTTTTTTGTTGGTTGGTTGGTTTTGGGTTTTGTTTGTTCACGTTTTTTGGTGGTGGTGGGTTTTTGTTTGTTTTTGTTTTGTTTTCGTCTCTTCAGTCACTGCTTTGCCAACGTTTGACATTCCTTCAGGAGCAGTTAGCACAGCTGAGCCCACAGCATCGCTCTGCCCCTACCCCGCACTCCAGCCTCCTCTTGCGATGCTTCTGCTGGTCTTTCACTGCACCTGCAGTCAACTGATTCGGATAAAACCAAAACCACCCAAAGTTTACTTGAAGCAGGACAGTTTATTCAGAGACCAGACAAGTGTCTGAGTGGGTGGCCAGGCTGGGCCAGGCTGTGCAGACAGAGGGGGCTGGAGTGGGGGAAGCAGCCGTGGGGTGCGAGGGTGACCTTTTCCATCACCATGAGCCGTGCAGGTGGCAGAGCTCTATTCTCTGACTGAACAGGAAGGAATTGCTGGTTTTGCCCCCACCATCTCCAGAGGAGCTGCAGTAATACAGTGTAGGACTCCTTTTAGTGATGCAAAGTCTTTTCTAGCAGTACCCCCAAAAATAGCAAGTGACACATGTAAGCAAAGACATTTAAATTCAGAAGGTCAATGTTGATCATATTTTTACCTTAGGAAGAGCATCAAGAAAGGCAACAGATAGCAAAAAGTCCATTTCTTACCGAGCATTTACTCCTCGGGGACAATTCAGCCCTGTGTCACAGCCGGGTAGCATGTGCTGGGTAACGCAGAGTGAATCACTAAGCGGCTGAAGTGTGAGCAACCTGATTGTCACAGGTCTATTTTGCGCATTTCACTATGCTTTGTGTAATCACGTCAGAAGAGATGAGGACTGGGAATGAGTCAAATGTCTTTTTGTTCTTTTTCTGCCTCCTGAGTATTGACAGGTTAAAAAAAAAAAAAGACAAAAAACCCCACAAACAACAACAACAAAACATACTAACATAAACCAACAACAACAAAGCAGAAAAAGTATGTCTGTAAAACCCTCATATTGACAGCGGAGCCAGGAACAGGTGAAACACATTAAATGATTTCTAACTTATTTAATGTCAAATGCTCTCTTTACCTCCATAGTAGATGTTTACTTTTACTAGATTTTCAAAATTTTATATATAGAAGTTTCCAGCTAATTAGAAGTCATCTAGTACCCTGGTGCAAATGTGTCCTCCTGAGGTTTTATAAGCATTTTTGTATTTTTGAAAAAGCTGTAACAAGCATGAACAATTGCAAATGATCTGGTCTTCTTGCATCTGAGCAGTAAGCCAGAAAATTCAGATCTGTCCTTTTACTTGTCCTATAACAATTAAATAAGTGATTCACCTGTGGGTACAGAGATGAACTTCTTGTTAAATAATGGAGTGTTGTAGTTTTGTTATATGAAAGAAAAAATATCCTGTGTTCTTTCTGGTTCTTTTCAAATATGCCCATTATCAAATTAGCGGGAAGAAAACCCAAGTTTGGTGGTATTCAGTTCACTTATCCCATTCTAACATGTTAGATTCATGTCACTACCTTTGCAGACTAAATTATCCTTTTTTTTGTCTATACATATACACTGGAGATAACATCCCTTAGATTATAACAATTAACAAGCTGAAAACCCACACTTCTAATTGGATCTGGGCAAACACGAGAGAATCAATGTTGTTCATGCATTGTCAAGGTCTATTAGAAGAGATCTGAAGTCAGAAGAGAGACAAAATCCTAAGTATTTCTGCAAAGAGGTTTAAATACTGCTTAATGAGGCCTATGGAGCACACCCGTACAAGCAGCAGTAATTTGCAAATTTCTACTTTTGAAATTTTGTTAACAAGTGAAAAATATTTACTGGAATAATAAAAGGGTCATTATTTGCTGTTTTCAAAAGTCAATGGGGACACTATTTTCTTTTTAAGAGCTGTAAGGATTACCATTTGAATCTCACTATTCTGCTCACAGTTTTAAACTGACTTCCATTTTAACTCTGTATAGTCCACCTTGGCAGGAAATGCTTTTGCATTGTTCCTGTCAGTTCAGTAATGCTGGTTTCACCTGGCCAAAACCTGCTGCTGTGCTGATAATGTGGTGTTTACAAGCCAAGTTTTTTCAGACAGACTTGCATGTCAGAGGTTACTTGGGTTAGTACTTCCCTCTAATTGGACAACTTTATTACTATATCAACAATGACATAATGTTTTACTGAGAACTCATGCAAATATTATCTGTAGTAAATTTGCAGCTCATGCAAAGTCCTTTCAGCTAATGGGTGCTTGTAAACAAAAGCATCCTTAATATAGCCTTTGCCATTTCCTCACAAAAGCCCCAAACACAATGAACACCCCTTGAGTTCTGGGGTTCAACTGAAAATCTCTTCTTTTACTTCTTGAATAATACCAGAGACTCTGAGATTCCGAAAATACTCTTTCAGACCTTTTCTCCACCTCTGCTTCTCATTTTAATGAGTGGCTCAGGCTCCAGTCCCAATCATTCTCCCTCATGCCTGGAACTGAAAAAATGCCACCTCTCACTGCCCCCATAAAACAGAAAGTGTACATCTATATGAAGTATTCATCATTAACTTTGTCTTCTATTTTCTTAAACATTCATGCATGTGATTCCTTTGATTGAATACATATTCATGGAATACAAAAAAACCCCTTTACTCATGTACATATACCTGTTTAAAAGTTCTTACACAGAGAAGATGAATGGCCTTTTCCGACACCTCTTACTCTGTCCCTTGTGTTTGCTCAATTTCTGTCACCTCATCAGGGAACAGAAAGTTTGCCAGGAAACTTTGATGACAAATCACACACAGAAAGCAATGGGCAGTGGTCAGATTCAGAATAAAAAGAGCAAAAGCAAGTGAGGTTGAAATGTTTTTGTACCACGGACTTATTCTCCCAGGCTCTTACATATTTTTGGTTTTCTTTCTTTTCTTGTGTATACTTCTCTTTGACTGCATAGGACAAACTAGGGGTATGAAACTAGGCACACTCATAATGGTTTATAGGATCACTGGAAATACTTCAGTTTATGAATGGATATTTGGAAGTATGTGAACGACTGCCTGAGATGACATGGCATATTACTGCCAGAGCTGGAAATAGTACCCAGAATTACTGATCCCTAATTACATGCTTTGTGCAGAGTCACCTTCAGGACGCAAGGGAGCTGCCCTAGGGTAAAAGGGAATGTCTCCTCATGAATACATAATGAATTAAAAGATGGGAATAAGTGGTCAGTTTAATCAGGGAAGTCACTACCAGAATTCCCCAGAGGTATCTGCTGATTAACACATTGATAATAAATTTAGAAAAGAGGGAGAATAAGGTAACATCATTTGCTGGCGATTCTAAACTATTTTGTTCAATAAAGGCTGACTGAGGAGAGTTTCACAAGGAACCCTCTATAATGAAAAAAAAAGTCAGATGAAAGTCAATGTTGACTTCTGTTGATGAATGTGAAGCAATGCATGCGTGAAAGCAGTGCTAACTCTGCACACATCGTGAAAGGCTCTGAACTGGTTACTCATATTAATGAGGGACATTCAGGAATTATAATAGACCAATTTATGTTAAGTTTCAGTGGTTAAGAACAGTTAATTGTCATTATACCACTACATAAATTGATAGTGTATGCACACTTTGAAGACTATGCACTATCCTGACCCTTTGATTTCAAAAAGGAGGAGGTAAAACCAAAAGAAGGCTGGAGAATAGCTGAAAGAAGGTTATCAGGTACAAGGAACAATTAAATCAACTGATCTATTTCAATAAGAAAAAAGGCAGCTGAAGTTGGATGATGAAAGTCTATCAAACGGCAAAGAGAAGGCAAAAGAAAAAGGAACAGTTGTTCATTGCCTTCCCTGCAAAGAGAAGTAGAGATGATCGGATGAAGCCAGCAGCTGGAAAATTCAAAGCAAACAGGTGGACATATTTCTTCTTGTGATAGTCTGATCTAGTATGATTGATCTTGTATTATATTATAAATTAATTCAACATGAAACATCCAAACCCATACTTCAAGTTTTAAAGTGTATTTGGAGGAAATATTTTCCAATAAGATAAAGCTGCTGTAAATCAAAGTAGCTCAACTGCATGAAAAACAAGGGAAGAAATGTGTAGAGGCACAGAGGGATGAAAGGCAAGAAACAGAATATAAAAGTGTCTAGGTGGATGTACAGGGTTTGAGTGGCAAGGTTTAGGTAGCAGGGAGGCTACACGGGCGTCTTCTGTGAGAAGATGCCAGAAGCTTCCACTTAATGTCCGGTAGAGCCAATGCCAGCCAGCTCCAAGATGGACTCACCACTGGCCAAGACTGAGCCCAACAGCGACAGTGGTAGCACCTCTGTGATAACGTATTTGAGAAGGAGGAACAAATTGCTGTGCAACAGCAGCCAGAAGAGAGGAGCGAGAATACATGAGAGAAACAACTCTGTGGACACCAAGGTCAGAGAAGAAGGAGGGCAGGAGGTGCTCCAGGCACTGGAGCAGAGATTTCCCTGCAGCCCGTGGTGCAGACCATGGTGAGGCCGGCTGTCACCCTGCAGCCCATGAAAGTCCATGGTGGACCAGAGATCCACCTGCAGCCTGTGGAGGTTCATGGTGGAGCAAAGATCCACCTCTAGCCCAGGGAGGACCCCATGCCAGAGCAGGAGGATGCCTGAAGGAGGCTGTGACCCCATTGAGACCCTGCGCTGGAGCAAGCTCCTGGCAGGACCTGTGGACCTGTGGAGAGAGGAGCCCAGGCTGGAGCAGGTTTGCTGGCAGGACCTGTGACTCCATGGGGGACCCATGCTGGAGCAGTCTGTTCCTGAAGGACTGCACCCCATGGAAGGGACCCACGGTGGAGCAGTTCGGGAAGACCTGCAACCCATGGGAAAGGCTCATGTCGGAGAAGTTTATGGAGGACTTTCTCCCGTGGGAGGGACCCCACATCGGAGCAGGGGAAGAGTGTGAGGAGTCCTCCCCGTGAGGAGGAAGGAGTGGCAGAAACAAGATGTGATGAACTGACCACAACTCTCATTCCCCATCTCCCTGCACCACCTGGAGAGAGAAGGTAGAGAAAATTGGGAGTGAAGTTAAGCCTTGGAAGAAGGGAAGGATGGGGGAAAGGGGATTTAAAGTTTGGTTTGATTTCTCATTACCCTAGTCTGATTTGATTGGCGATAAATTGAACTAGTTTCCCTGAGCCAAGTTGGTTTTGCCCATGATGGTGACTGGTGAACGATCTCTCCCTGCCCTTATCTCGACCCACAAGACTTCCATTATACTTTTCTTTCCCCTGTCCAGCTGAAGATGGGGAGAGATAGAGTGGCTTTGGTGGGCACCTGGCGTCCAGCCAGAGTCAACCCACCACAAGGGGCTATTGCTGTGGATGAAAAGCCGGACATGAGCTGTCAACATTCTCTTGCAGCCCAGAAAACCAGCTGTATCCTGGGCTGCACCAAGAGATGTATGGCCAGCAGGTCAAGGGAGGTGATTGTCCCCCTCTACTCCACTCTTGCGAGGCCTTACCTGCAGTTCTGCATCCAGCTCTGGAGTTCTCAGCACAGGAAAGACGTGGACCACCTGGAGAGGGTCCAGAGGACGCCACAAAAATGATCAGAGGGATGGAATGAGGACAGGCTGACAGAGCTGGGGTTGTTCAACCTGGAGAGGAGAAGGCCCCAGGGATACCTTATTGCAACCTGTCAGTACTTTAAGGGGGCTAATAAGAAAGATGAGGACAGACTATCTAGTAGGGCCTATAGCAATAGAACAAGGCTCAACCGTTTTAATCTGAAAGAGGAGAGATTTAGAGTAGGCATAAACAAGAAATTTTTTATGATGAGAGTGGTGAAACACTGGCCCAGGTTGCCCAGAGAGGTGGTAGATGCCCCATCCCTGGAGACATTCAAGGCCAGGCTGGACGGGGCTCAGAGCAACCTGGTCTGGTTGCAGATGTCCCTGCTCATTGCAGAGGGGTTGGACTAGATGACCTTTAAAAGTCTCTTCCAACCCAAACCATTCTGTTCTATGCTTGTTTACTTTATAATTCTTGGAGAAATTGATGTAGGTAGCAAGAGAAGAGGAATCGAACAAATGATTGCTTAAAAAAAATTATTAAAAAACCCACTTCTCATTTCCCCGAAGTACATTGTGCTATTATTTCCAGGAAAATATGAAGTTACAAAGGTAACAATGTCTTTAAGGCCACAAAGGCTGGATCCCTTTACTAACTTCTCCTCACACAGCATGAGTGATTTCCCTTGTTACAGGAACTGTTGCAAAGGGAACTGTTCTTTCCATTTCTTTTAAAACTCTCTTAGACATGACTTTTTTAATACAGTTCAATTTAAAAAGAAATACTTCAGTTCTGTTTTCTAAAAAACACAACAAAAGAGATCAGCTCACAGTATTTGAGTGAATTTCAAATTTTCCACAAGATGTTTCCTGCCTGGAGGTAATCAGAGTGCAGAACTTATGTGTGAAACTGTTTTGTTTTCCACAAGGGACTGAAAAAGTTATTGCTTCAATTCTCACATCAAACTGGCACGTCACGTGGAAAAATATCTACAGTAGCTTAAAATCACGTATTATTCCTTACTTTACTTTGAAGATTTTATGTCATTGACATTTTTCTTTGAGGGGTATTTTATTTATCTGAGTTTATAGATGCACAAACAAGAAGTCTGATATTGCTGCACTTTTAGCCAGAAAGACCTTTATTCTGTTTGAGGAAAATAACAAACTAAGAACTGTCAGTACTGACTGCTTAGAGGTCTCCTGATCCTTACGAGTTCAGGATCGAGGTGTTTCATCAGTCACTGGTGACAGCTGAATACCATTACATTTGGATATAGAAATGACAGCTTCCAGCAGAGCGAGAAGCAGCTATTTCCCTTTGTTAAGCTGTAACACATGATAGAACTGCATGAAAAGTAAAGTTTATCTCCAGCTAAAAATTTAGACATTCCTCTGGTTGCTCACATTTCATCACGTAAGACCACTGACGGCGAGACCCACTTCTCCTCAAACAGAGCAGCGACCAAAATCTCAGGATTTTAGGGAAATGGCAGGACCTAGTGTTGAAATTAGAGAGCTAAGAGAAGGCAGTAAGCAGAAAGCTGTAGGGTCAGTCACCCTGGGTCTATCTTTTTAGTATGAGCTGCTGCAGCCTGCCTGGGGAAATTCAAGTCTCTGTGAGGATGCTGAGTCCAGGTCCAACACAATCCCTGATCACTCTCTTCTAGTGAAATTTCACATTAATTTTTTTGTTTAGAAGAAATAATTTTTCAATTCATGGAAGCATCACTGGAGTGTTTCCAAACACCTTTAATAAACAGCAAAACAGTCATAACACCTGCTTGTGCAAGGCATTAGACACTGTTGGGAATGACACCCTTGTCTCTAAATGGACCACTCAGTGGATAAGAAATTGGCTGGTTGGTCACACTCAAAGGGTTGCAGTCAATGCCTCCATGTCCAAGTGGAGACCAGTGATGACGTTCCTCAGGGGTCAGTATTGGGCCCAGCGCTGTTTAACATCTTCGTTAGCAACATGGACAGTGGTATCGAGTGCACCCTCAGCAAGTCTGATGACAACATCAAGCTGTGTGGTGTGGTTGACATGCTGGAGGGAAGGGACACCATCCAGAGGCACTTCGACAGGCTTGAGAGGTGGGCCTGTGCAAACATCACGAAGTTCGGCAAGGCCAAGTGCAAGGTCCTGCATAGGGGTCGGCACAACCCGAAGCACAAACACAGCCTGCATAGGCAACGGACTGAGAGTAGCCCTGGGGTGAAAGACTTGGGGGTGCTGGTTGATGAGAAGCTCAACGTGATCCAGCAGTGTGCACTTTCAGACCAGAAAGTCAGCTGTATCCTGGGCTGCTTTGAAAGAAGTGTGACCAGCATGTGGAGGGAGGTGATTCTGCACTCATTCTGCACAATATCTTAACTGACTTCAGGCCAATAATGTGTTTCCATTTTCCTTTCCTATACTTGCATAGCTCTCGAATTTGACTGAAGGGCTTTCTTCATTTTCAGAACTTTTTTCCTCTAATACCCTGAGACTCTTGTTTGTTGTTTGGGGTGTTTTGCCTAGATGTTGGAACTGTTGCCTGTTCAACAAGTCTACCTCCTTCCTTTCCTTCACTTTTGGACTGAAATCCTGAGTGCAAAGCTGTGGAGGATGTCTGCTGTAGATCCTTTACTTTGCCTTGACCCTGATTTCAGTCTTTTCCTTATTTGTTTTGAGTAAATCACAAGCACCTGCATTTCCTGAGTAAGAGATGGTGATGCAGATGGACAAGAGAAAATCTGCAAGTGATATTCTGGAGACTTCTCTGGAGTTACTTTCAACTGATTCTAATGACTCCTTTTTGTATCCAAACAAAGCATTATCCTAATCCACTTATTGTTGCATGGTAAGCATCATGAAATGGACTTTGCTGAGGACTTTTTTATAGCAATTGAAGTTCCTCTGAAATGATTTGATCACTTCTGTCTGAAATTACCCTTCTCAGATCATTTATTCATTAAGTTAATGATAACTGCATTGCTAAATAAGTTTTGAGTCGCCCGTGATTAATGTGTTTTTTCTTGTCAGCAAAATGAAGCTGTAGTCCATGCAAGCACCTCACACATGCTGTGGGGCCATTTCTAGAGCATTCTGGAAACCCCTTTGGTGCAGTCATGACCTGCTGAGACAGATTCATCCTCATTCATCTTTTTTCCTATGCAAGTGATGGTATTTGCACTTCTGAGTTAGGATTCATGGAAGTGCTTCTCTGCCAGGTCTGATGGTCTATTCAGGTCTCTGATTTTATCTGCTGTTTGACTGGTGTTTAAAGACCAGATAAATAGAAATGCTTCCAGTTTTTGCCATAACTTCAAACATAATACAATCTCGATGCAATGAAAAATGGCTGTTTCTTTTGTCCAGGGACTCAGAAAACTGACTGGCACTTCCTGAGAGAGACAGCACCAGTTCCAAACTGACTCGTTCATTGTGAGTGAGGAGAGCTTCCCAGCTCCACAGGGGCGAGCAGGATGTCCTTGATCTGCACCACCACCAGCCGGGAGAGGGGGAGTGTGACAGACAGCTACCGCACTTTTATTTTTGAGACATGAGAGATGTGATGCCTAAAACTGTTTTATCTCTGTTCATACCCATTTCTGTCTCAGCCTTGAACATGCTGCCTCAGACCCACCTGCATTTGGTGGGTCTTCCTCTATGAAGCTGCCTTGTAAAGCAAGTTTAAAGCTTCAGGAACCTGCTGCCTTCATGCCCATACAAATTGCAGAGGATGTGTGATTTCATGGGTTACAAGTACTTTGAAAACATACACAGCCTCCACAAGCCTTAGCTATATGTATTTCGCTATTTAAAATAATTTCAGCTGTGCTAAAATGATCTGACCATTAGTGCTGTGTTGTCAAGGAGATTATTTGGCCTTTCTCAGAGGGAGTTCACTGTGTGGAAAGCAAGAGGCTCAGGATAAAAATTCATTCTCAAAAGGAGCCCACACATAATCATTGATACTGTTACAAAAAGCCACATACATTAATACCTTTTTTCTAACTTCATGAAAATCAGTTATCCTAGTCGGTGTGTTTTCCAGTACTCAAACTGGATGGGGTTTGAACTCCTAGAGAAGACCTCTGACAAAATGTTCTAGGTTATTTATTGCCGTCAGGGAGCAAAAGAAACTAAGCAAATTGTAACTGCGTATTACTGTGGTGGCAATAGCAGAGGTCAATTGATGAGAATGATGTAAGTGCAGTCCCGCTACAAAGCAAATATTTCTAGTGCCCATGAATAATAGGATAGGAATTGTTTCTTGTGTCTCTTGGCACAGTCAGGATCTCATCCATTATCTGCTGGAATCAATAGTGAAAACTCCCTTTTACTTTTCATTTTGGGTCCATTCTGTGCAGAAAAAAGATCATGAACAAAAAGAAAAATAAAAAAGAGTTGACCACAAAGGAAAGTCTTTAAATTCTGTAAAAACAACGGGCTATGCACACTCTTAGCACAGCTCGGTCACTTTAAGTTTTATATCCAGTTTTTGAAAGGACCGTCAGAAAAAATGGCGACATTGATTGGAGCTATTTTGGATAGTTGGAGTAATTTTGGACAGAAGTCGAAAAAAGGTGTGGAAATCCTGGCACCCAGTTTCTAAAGATGCTGGTCCACTGGCTGGATCCCTCTGCAGTGAGAGGCTGGCAGACCACAACTGTGCGCCTCACAGCAGAGATCTGTTCATGTGAAATAAGACGCATCATCGTGGCCCTACCGTGAAAAATCATCATTTATCACTTGTTGTCAGGGGGGGCTGTCCTTTTTTGTTCTCTGTCTTTTTTTTCTTTTTAGTCTACAGGCACTTGGCACATTGGCACTTCTGAATCTATTCATAGTGCTGACCCTTCATTCAGAGTAAAACCTTTTAAAAGCCCACTTAACATTTACTGTAGAAGTAAACCAAAAAATGTAACAGTGATAGAAATAGTAACCTATTTTATTTATTTCAGTGTTGTTTCAAGAAACTGACAGACTATGAAACCCTGAGGGGCAGGAGCAGGGAGAGGAGAAGCAAGGTGGTTTCTGCCTTGCTGCAGCCACTGTGAAGTCCAGTGTCCTCTCCTGGTCTGGGTGGGAGTTTGCACCTCCCGGCAGAGGCACAGTGAGCAGGAGCGCTCATGCCTGCCCTGCTGGCCCTGAGGGACATGTGGACCCCTCCAAATGTCAAGCTGCCAAAGCAAGAGAGCTGAGGGATGTGTCTCCCTCAGGTAAAGCTGGGCTGGAAACACCTCAGCTCTGCCCTTCAGCAGCCACTCTTTTGGCAGGGTTACCCACTGCTTGTTTCGGCTGGTGGATAAGGTAATGTGAAAATGAATTTGAGGTACACTTTCTCTTCCCACAGAAATTGTGAACTGCCATACCCAGGATGTAAATAGACATTACAGGCAAGTGAAACAGGCAAACAAGGCTTAGAGACATAAGCAACAGCCTCTAAATCGGAGGCAGATGTTCATTTTGAAACAAAGACATTCTCCTGGCATGATATAAAACTAATTGAAATAATTAGCAACCATATTAGAGCTCTCCAGCCAATAAGTGTCATCCAGCAGTCTCAGCTTTCAGAAAAGTTACTGTTTTCTTACTTTATCAAGACTCAACATCATAAAGTTGGACTTAATGGGCACTTACCAAGACAAAGGTCTGTGTGTTCACTTCTTGTCATCTCAGCTGTGTAATGAAGCTCTGAAATGGCATGTAATTCAAAGTGCATATTTCCAGTTAGTCAGTACACATAAAAATTATCATCTCCAAAAATATCGTGACTGAAAAATGTGATTTCAGAGCTGGGATGCTCAGCAAGAAATGTACCTGTACAGCTGCATCAGGAGCACTCACTGAAATCAGCTGTCATCTTCGGACTGTGGTTTCCATCTACACACTATACTCAAGGCTCAAGCTTCAGAATGGATCACAGAATTAGTTTGTCACCCTTCTTTTGGCAAGCCAGTAAAACAGAAAAGTTTTTTTTTTTAAAGTAGGGCCTTTTTTTAAAAAGTGATGATTTTCTAGGATATTTTACCATTAATAATTTCTAGTGCTAATTTTCTCAACTAAAAATCCTTTGTACAGGACTTGGTGTTTCTGTAATTGCCCCAGGAAAATGTGAGTGGTGGATTGTTGTAAAATGTGATCCGTTTGATCTGATTGAGTATATGTTATGCTTTGCTTTATACGCAGTTTGCACACCTATTCCTAATAATAAGGCACCAGATAATACTGATTCTTAAATTACACCCAGCATATGCTCACACAGACACAAAGAAGCACTCCACTCTCTGTGTATTGCAAATACTCATCCTTATTTTCTGAATTCATTATATTTCCAGACACTTCATGATATATATATATCGCAGTCAAACAGCATATTTGTATTGAAGCAGTTCATAAAGTGCCTGTTGCTAGGGTAACTACCTTTTTCAGATATATTTGCAAGGATAGAGGTTTCTTGCCTCTTTGGTTCTTCATAAGCAGCTTAAAAATGAGGACTCACCACCTCAAAACACAAAGGCATCTGTGTGACATTGAATTAAAGAACT
The DNA here is from genome assembly GCF_036013445.1 of Caloenas nicobarica. Classification (NCBI taxonomy): domain Eukaryota; kingdom Metazoa; phylum Chordata; class Aves; order Columbiformes; family Columbidae; genus Caloenas; species Caloenas nicobarica. The sequence continues at coordinate 146,544,990 of NC_088246.1, forward strand.
ATAAGCCTTAGTATGCTGTTGAGCCTGACTTGGTATACCTTCATTGCAACATGCATCAAAGTACTGATCCAGTTGAAAATATTTATTCAATCAGCCTATTTTTTAAACTTAATTTTAAATATATGGGGCTCCAGGACATTATTTATTCATTTGATATTGCTTTTACTCTCATTCTATATTTTACATTGTGAGGGTCCATGTGCTCTGGCGCTGTTCCCTCCCCACAGCTATATGACCCTTATGTTGACCACCATTTTAACAAACATCTCAAACTCAAACTCATGGGCAGTGCTAGGTCTTGTGGAGCTTTTCCAAGACTTCCTAAAAACTTTGTGAGCTGATTCCATCAAAAAAACCACGTTATACTGGATGTCTTTCCTTAATGGCCCTAGCAATGGTGTGAATGCAACGGAACACCATCTTGGACAAAAAACTTCTGTGGCTGCAAATGGCAATGGCAACTAACAGGGAGACTGAAAAACTGGACAGGTGGCAACTGAAAAAAAAAATTGCCATGATGGGCTCATGTCTTTTTCTCGTCCAGCTTTCTGAGTGTGAAGTGACAATAAGGTTCACAACAGCTGTTTGAAACTGTCTGAAATATAGTAGCTGTTTCTTGGAGTGCTAGAATGAAGAAAAATATGCCCAACTCATGCTCCATCTCTGCATTTTTGCTACTGCTTCATCTCACGTGCTGCCTGAGCAAACAACGGCTGTTGGGCCCTTGAGCCACAAAGTCTCAACTTCTCATAGTGTTGCTTATTCTGAGACAACATTTTGTGTTTGTTCATTTTAAGTCCTGGGGTTCTGAACTGCTTGTTTGTATGAACTATATTTCATATTTCGCGGTCTGTGCTAGGTAAAGGTAGCTGGGGTTATTTCTCTATTTCTTTTCCTGCAGTGACTCCCAAGTGCTTTTCCCCCAATGATGTCTACAAGTCTCAACTCCTGGAGGAGGAGACCTGGCTCCCGAGATCTCAAAGTGCTTACAGAGAAGGACAGTCCATCAGCTGGATTTATTTGCAGTGCAAAGAAGTTCCCAGAGCCAGATGACTTCTGTGCCTAACCAGTAAGATTTGCAACTTTGATCAGTTCTGGTATGTTATCCTGCCTCTTCCACCAGAAGTAACAGCTAAAATGAAAGAGAATCCACCTGAAGGACCTGTGTCTTGAGGGAGGGCAGCCTTACAGGTCTTTCTCCATGACCACCTGCGGTGGGGATATGCTTGCATATGTGCATGGAGTGAGCGGGGAGGAGGGAGGGAGGGCAGGAACAACCCCCAGCACCTGATCTAGGAGGTGTTACTGGCTTTGTTTTGCACAGCAAACCATCAAGCAGATGCTCTCTTCTTCAGTTCACCCACAACCTGGTGTCTTCCTTCTAGTGCTGCTGTCAAGACCCACTCCCAAGCCCAAGTTGACTTGATTTCCCTCTTCTCCCTTTCCCTCTCCTCCCCTCCCCTCCTCTCCGCTCTCCCGTTTCTTTATTTTCTGATTTATGTGGCTTTCTTAATGCCCCCAGCTCTCTAAAACTTGACCGTTGGCCACATTTCCTTCCTCGCTGTTCGTCTCCCACATTTTCTCCTCTCAAGTTTCCTTGGCAGATATTTATCATCCCCTTCTGCTGTGGTTCAGAATCTTGCACAGAAGGCAGCAAGGATCCTCCAGAAACAGCCACTTTAGTGGCTGATGTCAGACTGACGGTCTCTGTGGGTAAGCCAGGTCTAAGGGGTGGGTGCTGCTGGGCTGCACCTCTGGAACAGCTGGGCACTGTGCCCTGCACAGTCCTGGGGCTGCAGACTGCCAGCCGTGCCTGCACAGGTGCTCTGCCAGCGATTTATGGACGTCGCTGCTCAGTGGGGTTTGTAGGCACAGGATTAACCTTTCTTTCAGGCTATAGGAGCCTTTGCTGCTGATACCCATGTCCTTGCTCGCTGTTTCTTGTTTCCTGCTTCCTTGTTTTATTCCATTCCCATTTTTCTCCCTGTCCTCAGAAACAGTACTGAACCTCTCAGTTTCCACTTGTGAAGTAAGAAGCTGCAGTGGGAAGCATCTCTTCTGTCCTATGTCATATGTTCCAAATCCGTTCTTGATGGTTGCTTTTTCTCAGTAAAGCCATTTTTTCTCCCGTGTTATTGGCAAATAACAGAAACTGCTGTTTATATCCCTGCATGACCCAGTTCATCCTACATACACGCTATGCAAATGGAAAGTAGCATCAGAGAGACAATGTTTCCCTGTTAGAGCTCTGTTGGTATTTATGGAGGGTTGATTTTAGCCTGTGGTGCTAACATTAATTTTTCTGGTAACAATTCATTATTAACACATGACAGCGGAGTCTGGCAGTTCACCTGCAAGATAAAACCAAAGATAACAAGAGACAAATGAAAAGCAGCTCCACCAGACTCAAGTCTACATACACTATAAGGTTACTGGAACAGCTGCTGGGGACTGCAGTGCCGCTCATTCATTTTGATGACTGAGCACTGGATCATACAGCCCTACTTCACTTTCTGTCCAATTTAAAATGTTTTATTGCCTTGTACTTATCTTCTCTGTTGATAGGTTAAGAGGCAGCTACATCTGAGCCACCACCACCCCACTGCGCTACTGATCACTTTGAAAAATAAGGTAGAGCACTATAATCAGCTAAACCTCCACAGGGGGTGATACTATGCTGAAGACAACTCAGCAGGCATTTTTTGGCCACTGTTTTCAGTGTCTTAAGCTTTGCAACTGAGTGTGGAACGACCTCATGTGCCTATTATAGCTTCGAGCATCTCACATCGGGGGGGGACCATGACAGACCGACAGACGTCTCCCTTCCCCATTCCATCCTGCTGTGCCGAGAGTGGCCGGAGAAGAGGGAGCAGGTCGCCGGCGTGATGTGTACAGCTGGGGACTCATCTCTGACAGTGAAGCCTGTGATACTCCCTGCTAAGATGCTGATGAAAAACCTCCACAAAATGTAACAGGACTTTAGAGCCAATGGCAAGGGGGAAACTACAGGGAAGGGTGCGTGTTGTACCATACACAGTCACAGAGGGATTTGCATAGGAAGAAGGATGAGGGGGGGAAGCAAAGGGAAAGAGCTGTGTGTGCTAGAAAATTGTCTCTCAAACCATGCTATCCATTAACAAAAGCATGTTTTTACAGTCTGGTAAAATAATGCATCATCTCTTAATTATTAATTCCATAATACTGCATATAAACACATGTAATACATCTGAAAACTGTGCTCTTGCATATGTCCTAATGAAGATATTTAGTTTGATTAAAGGATATTAACATAATTGTGTTAAACAATGAATTAAAGCTATTTTCAGATGTTAGCTGTATACTCACTGCTCATTCACAATACAATTATAACAGAAATGAATGAAGCTCAAAAGGAGAAAATTTACCATTTTTTGCACCTTTGCATCCTAAGCAATAAAAGAATAAAAGAAAAAAAATCAAATCTCCAGGAAGGAAATCGCATTCTTTCAGCTTTTTCTCACAGGATTACCGCTTGAGTAGATGTTATTTGATTCAGACCTATTCACTCATTTCTAATTAATAACATAAGTGATTTGTTCCTCTGATTATATGTTATCACTGTAGCTTTTTCAATTAACAATTTCACATGTATAAGTCACTGCATTGTCCCTAAGACTGCATGTCTTGTATTTGTCAAATGTACACTTACAAAACCAAGTGAGCAGTTCTCTGAACAGCAGAAATAAAGTAGCTGGCTCTTTGCAGAAATGCAGCTTTTAGTTAAACTCTCTGGTGTCTAGCAAGGCACAAATTCTGATCCAAATTTCTCCCCTATGTAATGTTCTGTATAATGACTCTCTTCCTGCATATGTTTTTCTGATATTCTTGTTCAAAACTCATTCCGTTCCAGACACATCTGTTACCTCAGGCTTCTGTGCTTTATCTACCCACTTGTTTTAATATTTGCCAGCCTTAATGTATTTGAGACTGCTAATCTTTCTGTTAAATGTATTTGAAGCTCATTAAATCTTCCAATAATCACACAGGATGAACAAGCAAACAGCTGAAGAGGCACAAGCTTCACTCCTTTCTCATATCAGAATGAAAATCAATGAGCTAGATCCTGAACTGGTCTAATTTGGTACAAGCCCAAGAGAAGGCAAAAGAAAGCATCATACTTGCCATAGACTCACCTAAATTCTAACAACCACTCTCTGGCTCTGTTCTATGGAATTTCCAAATCTATGGTTTGTTCTACTTATTAAATATAGATGAGTAAGTGATTTTATTATTTGCATTAAAGAGCAAACATGCTCAGAGTGATTAACTGAAGTGAAATCAAAATAGTTGTTTCCATAACATTTATGAAGCTCAGAAGTTATGAAGAAATAGATATACATTTTCAACTATGGAACATGATTATTTTTTTAATTTTTAGAAATACTTTAACATTTTGAAATGACAAAATAAAATTGCTGATTTTTTTCTTCCCAACAAAAGTACTTTAGTGAAACGAATTTGAAAGTTGTTTCAATCATCATAGCTGTATTTGCTTCTGCACGAAACATTTTTAGAGATCCCATCACTCACCTATAACAGTAGCTCTGTGTCCTTCCAGCAATGCCATCATCATTACCCAGTATAATGTACAAGAAGTCATGGTATAAACCAGTTTTTCACTGCCTTTGCATAATAGAGCATACAACAAGAACCCAAGGACATATGACAGTTGATTGTTTTCATAGACTTATACTGACAGCTTTCATTCTGCTCCATGTTGTAGCTGAACAACCAGCCACCCACAACCATCCATCTCAGGTGATTCCCAGAAGTTTTTACCATGCTTCCATAAAGACACCACTGGTATCACAAACTCCCATCTTCCACGTCGGTCTCTTCTACAGTGTTTACAGCCATCAGCTGAGAATACCTGGTTGGTCAAACACCAGATGCTTCCTAACTGCTAGTTAGGAAGAAGTTACCAAGCTTTACATCAATTAGAGATCTAGTCACAGTCCGATGTTCTCCTTCCATACTTGGGCAGCTGATGGACTGTGCATCATCTGGACCTGACCTGAAGCCAGAGCTGCTCTCTCAGATGTTCTTTTTCTAGTGCGTTTTTTGAAGATTTTGTTGAGCTATTTATCCAGCAAGGAAAAAAGTGCTTAGCTGTCAACTGCTTTGCAAGACCAAATGAGTCAACCTCCTTCCCAACTACCAGATTAGCATTCTGAACCTGCTGAGCATCTCATTGCGAATGTGCCAAACTGCCTGTTGGTAATCAAGGTACTCAGGTGAGATGAGTAATTTTCACAGCAAGGAAGAATTTGCATTTAACATTATCAAAATACAGTATCTTAATGAGTGATTTAATATCCTTGTGTTGCATTTCTTCTGAGAGTAAGAAGCTGGTAGTGTGCTGAATTACGACAAATCTTTCTACTGCAAACAAAGTTAAATTAATGTCCTGAAATTCTGTCTGATCATTCATTACTTTATCATCTAGAATAATAGACAATATACTTTATTAAGACAATATTCTATTATTAAGACTATATTCTTTATGACAAAGCTCAATTCAGAGTCATAGTAGAATTGGTATTTATTCTCCCAACTTGAGGTTTTCTACAGACAAAAACCAGATGATCCAAAATTGCTTTACATAGGAAGTTCAGACCTTGAAGTAAAACTATGAGATCTGTGGGATCTAAAAAGATCTAAAACTCATAACCACCAAAGAAAAGATTGGTTTTTTTAAAATCAAATATTGGATTTACAATTGGATCTGATGGTTTCAAAGGTCTTTTCCAACCTAAATGATTCTTTGATTCTATGATTTCATTTATAGGCAATTAATTTTAATGCCTACAACATACATGTGTGCTCATAGAATCTAAACCTTATAGAATGAGATTCCAGCATAATTTTAAAATAAGTTGATTTTCATTACACATTCGGAAATACAGTCTTCATTTTGTCCATAATCACATAAGGCTATCTATTATGTTTTTCAAAATATGGGCAACAATTTTAATCCAAAGTACATATACAAAATAAAGCAGACTTTGACAGTATACTTTTTCTTCTTTTAAATTATGTATTATTGAATAGCATTAATAATTTTTTTAAAAGGATGAAAAGACATCATATAAACTAGCAGAATGCCAAGCTTCTGCAGTATTACTTTGGGAGGAAAGCTCAAGAAAGACTACACAGGAGAAGGAGGGGCTTCTGTTGTTTTATGTGATGTTGACAACTCCCTTCACAAAAGAGAATGTCCAGCACCTGCCTTCAGTCCTAGATGTTCCCATTCTTTCCCCCCACCACTTCAGCATTTTCCCAAGGTGGCCTTTATTTCAGATGTGGGATAAGATTTTAAATACAATTTTATAAACCTTTTTACTTTTAAAAGTGAGGCGGCCTGTATTCAGGAGGGTATTGAACTAACACTACTATAAAATCTCGGCACTTCAGGGAAGGAAGAATAGCAATTGTTTTTAAAGGGTAAAACAAAAGCCAAAGTTTTCTCTATTACATACATACTACCTTCTAAAACAGTTAACTTATTCACGTTTCTACCTGCAAGAACTCATAAATAGTGTTGCAGAAGAACCTGCACGTAGTGAGGTGCTGTATAAAAGGCATCTGCTTCCAGGGGTACAATAAGGAAAGACTTGCAAGAAAAAAATATTGCATCATTTGTAATCAATGTGATTGACCTTGGAGTAATTCAGCATAACTAAACTTTTAAAATTCATACGTTTATAGTAATAATAATTAGATTTGCATATCCTACAGAAGAATCAGTATGGTTTTCTTGCTATGCCCTAGCTTTTTCTCCCACTGGTCCTTCTTCCCTGACAGGCAATGCTGTCTGGCATTATATGTTTTTTGTGTTATAAGAAAGCCTGAAGAAACAAATGTAAATAAAAAATACTCATTCATATTGCTGTTTTAACCATACATTGTATTTACTGTAGTACTCTTGAAATCCTATGGATTAGGGGTTTGGTTTGGTTTGGGTTTGTTTTATATGTCATAATGGAGAATTTTCTACTTTTCCATGGAACAGCGTCCATGACTTTTATCTGACAAACTGAGTTGTGCTATGAGCAGTTTTAAAAGGGTAGATCATTCTGCTGGGGTACAGAAACAATGGTGCTTGACTCCATTTGATTAGTCACAAGGAACACAAACTGTGTGCGTGGCTCGGCACAGCTGTCTATCACCTACAGCCTTTCTAATTTGGGTCATCTTTTTGGTTCTTACATGACGAAGTTGTATTTAACAGGACCTCAGTGTTGGCAGGTCCTCATCCAAGCTTGCTGAAGTGCAATGGGAGCTTTTTTGTAATCCAGGCTCTTCTTAAGGGCATATGATCTGGGACAGGATGCAGTAGTTTGTGCTCTTTCAACAGCAGCTTTTGTCTGGAAAGAAGTTTCAGAAACTCCCCATGCTACTCGGCAGAATTTAGGTCAGAAGGGAACTCTAGAGGTCACATAATACAACCTCCTTCTAAAAAGCAGTCTGCATTCAAGATTAGATATATTTGCTCAGGGCCCCAGCTGAGTTTTGCAGCTCTCCAAGGATGGAGGTGCCAGCAATGGTTTCCTGTGTTCAGCTGGACTTTTCCTTACTGCAAACTGTGGCTTTTGCTTTCTGTCCTTGCCCTGCACACACCTGAGAGCTGCCTGCCTCTGCCTCCTCCATGACACTTCCCTCGAAGGGTAACTGAAGGCTCCAGCTAGTCTCCCACATCAACCCTCTCTCCTCCAGGCTGAGCAAGCTCTGTTCCTTCAGCCTCATCCCATATCCCATGTGCATCTGTCTGAAAAACATCTTAGTGATTTACTGCTGGACATCCTTCAGCTTATCAACACCTCTCTTGCAGTAGAGGCTCAAAGCAGGACATGGTATTTCTCATATGGCCACATAGGTGCTAAGGAGAGGGAAATTACTTTCTCTTGGTATCTATGAGCTTGTTAGTACTCAGTTCAGTACTCAGGATGCCCAGGTAGGGACAGATTTAGGGATAAATTACTGCTCCCATTTGTTTGCACCATTTCTCTGTGCAAGACATATAGAAAACAGAGAAAAAACATAAAATAAAACAGTTTTCAAACATGGTTTGCAAACTGTGCATAAATGTATTGGACTGCTCCTCCGGATTCAGTTTTCAAAGATAGTGGGCCTCTTTGTTTAGGTATCTCTGTTTAGGACACGAGGGTTGGTGACATACTCAAAAATTTTGGACTTGCTTGCTGCTCATGAGGAATCTCCAATGCTTGACTAACTTTGGATGATGCCAGCCCAATTGCCTAGCTACTCTCTGTGTTCTAGCATAATTTTAGTAAACTGACTCATCCTTTTCCCTTCAACACTTATCGCAATGACTTGAAATGTTTACCTAATAAGGTATAACAATGAGTAGCTTGCAGCCAAGCCATGATTTCCGACTCCGTGCTTCCACCCATACCACACTGCTTGCATTGCTGGGCCAGTTATGCATCTGCTCAATGCCCATCAAGCAGCTAGGACTGATGCAAGAAATTACTGTGGTGATGTGAATTTGGAATAAATCATCCCAGGAATCATTGGTATTCAGTCCAGTTTAACTCAGTGGTTTGGGGATCAGTAAGCCTAGATCGTAAGCCTAGATGTTCCCCTTGACTTCTACTGTGGGCTGAGTGTGGACACCTCATCTCCTTGTTTCTCTCCCCAGGGAGGTGTTAGGATGAGCTATGACTTGTATAACTTTCTGAAGATAAAATGGTCCCCAAAGCATTTGCCACACCATTACATCTTACTGCTGCTATAAGAAATGCCACTGGATCTTGAGCTCAGGCAGGACATGGACACAGCAATGGTGTCCTGGAGCAGGATTCTTTGAACTTCCCTCCAAATAGGGAGTTTTGGTGTGGTGCCTGGAAATGCCTTCAAAATGCTCTGCTGGCAAACACACAGAGAGAGAAGAGAGACACATAAATACATAGATGTTTAATTCTTGGTTGTTTCTTTCAGTCCTCTTTCTGATGTGCCTAACACAAGTCTTCTAGTTTCGCTCACAATTGCTTTGTTTTTCTTTTTTTAAATTCAGATTTGCAGCCTCTTGTTTTTCTTCAGTGATGTTCTCTCTGTCACCGTCTTATCACTGGTTTTCTGCCTCAGCTCCTTTGGTATTTTTCTTCTACCATAAGTCTTTGTGATGCCTTGCTGAATGCACAAAATAAAAAAGAACCCCTTGATTTTTTTTTTCTCTGCTTCAAATGTGACAAACGTTTTCTGTTTTATTTTACCTTCTGGGACTTTTTGTTGTCAAATGTGTGAGTCTTTAGTTTATATTTTGTCTTTTCTCCCCCTTTTCTTGAAGTGTGTGAGTTAAAATTTAAAATAACCATGTTATTCACTGTTGCATTGTCTGACTGGGGACAGGTACTGTCAGTTTTCCTGCTCTGTATCCTGATTCTCAAGTGTGTGTAAGTACACAGGAGGGAAAAAGTGTCTTCATTTTACAAACAGATAAGGTATTATTTAAAACATAATCATTATGATATATCTACTGGGTCTTGAAAAGATAATCCAGCTACACTGTGCATATACAGAGTTTCCTAATTACTGAAGGAACTATTAGAATAAGAAGAGCAGCTGCTCATCTATATAACAATGAGTTCTGAGTACATGTTCTGTTGAGTTCAAATTTCATTGATGGCTGCTAACCTTATCTCAGTTGTAATAAAAAAATGAGACTCTAAAGAGCATGAAATTGCACTATCGTAGTGCTTTGTCTGCAATATTTGACATATGTGTATTTTAGACACCATAAATCATGCTTTGTTCTTAGTGTGGCTCGTTATCATCGAATAATTGCTCCAGACTGAAAATATTATTCTTGCATAAAGATGTTTGTCTTGACAGCTGTGCAAAGCATTTGCTGCAACCTAGTATGAAACAATGCTTCCAATGTAGAAATAGTAAAATCTAAACTAATAAGCAAACTTCATGCTCTCTTTATACATCATTAAAGTATTAAAGAGAATGATAATTTGTACATAAAATACTTGTAATCATAGCTTTCTTGCAGAAATATCCCTTTGTTTTAGTGGTCAGCACTATGTTGTAATTCTCAGATCAACTGAATGCTGAAGCCAAAAGTACAGACGTTATTTAGTAGTGCCAGAACCCTTTTCATCAGCATTCAGTATGCTGAGCCTACATAGCTAATAGCTCTTTTAAGCACACCTGGCAGATGTGAGTAAATT